>NC_073645.1:51525000-52725000 GCF_029407905.1 Bubalus kerabau | reverse complement strand
TGGGGAAACAATGGAAATAGTGGCTGACTTTATTCTTTTGGGCTCCAAAATCACTGCAGATGGTGATTGCAACTTTGAAATTAAAAGACGCTTGCTCCTTGGAAGCAAAGCTATGATTAACCTAGACAGCATATTAAAAAGCTGAGACGTTACTTGGCCAACAAAGGTCCATCTAGTCAAAGCTATGGTTTTTGCAGCAGTCATGTATGGATGTGAGAGTTGGACTATAAAGAAAGCTGAACACTGAAGAATTGATGCTTTTGAACTGTGGTGTTGGAGAAGACTCTTGAGAGTCCCTTGGACTGCAAGGAGATTGAACCAGTCCATTCTAAAGGAGATCAGTCCTGAATGTTCATTGGGAGGACTGATGCTGAAGCTGAAGCTCCAATATTTTGACCACCTGATGTGAAGAACTGACTCATTGGAAAAGACCCTGATGCTGAGAAAGTTTGAAGGCAGGAGGAAGAGGGGACGACAGAGGATGAGATGGTTGGATGGGATCACTGACTCGATGGGCATGAGTTTGAGTAAACCCCAGGAGTTGATGATGGACAGGGAGGCCTGGCATGCTGCAGTCTGTGGGGTCACAGAGTCGGACACGACTGAGCGACTGAACTGAACTGAACTGAAAATGAACTGATTTTGATAACTCACCAAGAATATGCAATGGGGAAATGATCATCTTTAATTTTTCTTTTAAGAAGTAAATATTTGTGCTCTTTATAGATACTGCTTACAATTCGGGTTTTTACTGGAACATTTAGAAACAGGTCCCTGGGGGTTCATGGTAGCACTTTGTGGGCCCATCTTTCATCTGTAAATGTGTTATACACAGAGCCAGAGATTTCACCAGGCATTTATTACACCTATAAACTTTTAGCACAAACAGGCAAGTGGAAGTAGGGGAAAATATAACCTACTCCCTGGGACACGCAGTGACCACTAGCCTTTTACCACCACGAGGAACTTGCCGGATGTCCTTTGTCATCGTTAAAGGCTCCTGCTCATACAGGCTACATATTCCAAGACTCCATCACCTGCCAACAAGCCCCCTGACCCTCAGCCAGGCATTCAAGGCCCATCACAGCATGCCCCTGATGCCAGCATCTACCTGGTAGATTTGTGTAGAGATGAAGCTGGATCATCCCCAGGAAGGCTTGAGTCCAGTGCCCAGTACACAGAATGGGCTCCATGAAAGTGACCTTAACAGGCATTGCTGTCTGTCTTTCTTTTTCGTTTTATATTTATTTATTTATGTGGCATCTTTTGCTTGTTTGTATTTTCTTTGGTTGTGGCATGTGGGATGTAGTTCCCCGCCAAGGGTTGAATCCAGGCCCCCTGCTTTGGGAGCGTGGCCTCTTAGCCACCAGACCACAAGGGAGGTTCCAGGCATGACTTTCAACTTGTGTTTAGTCTCTCTGAGCTTGAGGGGAGAGCAGCGTTATACGGATGAACTGGAACAATTCCCACCGAGGGGCTGGGCTGACCAAATGCAGTTTGAATGGAGTCAGTAGTGAATTTGAATAAACCTGGAATCCACAGACAGGACGGGTCTAATCACTTACATCTGCATGAACAGCTGGCTGCTAGGGTCACTCAGCCAGCATCCCTTTCTTCCCTGGTCCCATCTGGAGAAAAGGCCTGCTGGTCGGCTGTAATCAAAGCTTGGGGAATATTTGAATGCAGTTTAATGCGATGCTGTGGATTGCGGCTGCTTCCTTGGGGAAAAAGAGCCCAAGAAATGGTCAGATTCTGGGAGGAAGAAGCTCTGTCCCCCGAGGAGGCACACGGCAGGGCCAGGCCTGTTTTCTGGCTGCAGGGCAGATCCTGGGCGATGTTCCACCTGGGTTACTTTATGTGGCCATCCCCGTGACCCCATGATGAAACTTCTGTGATTACTGCTCTTTACAAGGAAACAGATGAGAGATGTTACAAGATCTGCCATTTGGCCGTCAGCACTGTCTTCTTGCCTAAGATGCCAAGATGCCCACGTTGCTAAGTGCCAAACCCACCTAGAACAGGCGGGCTGTCAGAGCCAGGCCTCTGTCTCCCCGCTGTCCCAGCCCCATCCCACGTTGCTAAGTGCTGAACCCACCTAGAACAGGCGGGCTGTCAGAGCCGGGCCTCTGTGTCCCCCTAATCCCCAGCCCCGTCCCTCTGAGTGGATCATAAGAAAATGTCACCCACACATTTCCACATGCAGCCGCTATCCCAAAGGGTGGCCCAGGGACTCTGCTGCACTGGGTCCTGGGCTGTCAGCCTGGCAAGGGGAGGGGAGAGTGAAGCCTCCTGGCATCCCTAGAGAGACAAGTAGCAGAGGACTAAGCAAACCCGATGCCCGGATCTGCAGAGACCTTGAAGCTCAGCCCTTCCCCAGTCGGAGAAAACACGGAAATGAATTCTGTAAGCACTCAGTCTTGGGATTCACCAGTGCTGTGGTCGACCGAAATTAGCTGGATGTGGCGAGTATGATGGTATGAGCTTTCTCCAGACAGCTTGTATCAGCCTTCAGTCTCCAAGACTGATACTCTTGTCTTCAAGTCTCCAGCTCCGGAGTGGGGCTGCTTGCAGACTCTCCGAGCTTTGCTTCCGGATGCTCTGTTCCCGAGGGCCCAAGCCGCCCGTCGGCTCGGGGTCTGTCTGGGTCCTGTGAGTCCTCTCACCACTGCCTTCTCTCCCGTTGGCTGTTTCTGCTGGGATTGGTTTTTTTTTTCCCCTGTAACAGAAATCTCTGATTATAAAAAGAAAATGGGCTGAGGGATTAGATGAAAATAAACCTCAGCTCCATCAGGGAACACAGGCCAGGCCTGCCCTGGGGGCTGAGTTTGCAGGTCCCGCCCGATCGTGTTCCTGGGAGGGGTCAGTGCAGCTGGCCAGGATGAGCTGTGTCCCCAGGTCCCCATAGCCTGGGCATGACTCAGGGTGCGGCCACAGAGGGCCCTGGCAGGACCACCCTCCCCGCCCGAAGCCTTGACCTTGGAAGGAGGTGAAAGGCTTCTGGGCCATCAAGCCCTAAAAAGCCCTTGGAGCCAGGAGCCGAGTCACGGACCAGCTGAGCTTGACCAGCGTCAGGGAGTCAGCTCCCTGGAGCCGGGTTGTCCGCGTGGAGCAGGCGGCCTGGCACCGCGCTTTCTGCTGCCTGGGCCTGGCCTATCCGTTGGGGCCTCCGCCCTCCCCCCCAGCCTGGTGCTCTGTGGGGCGTGGGTCCCGGCAGCCGCCTGCCCTTCCTCCAGTAATGGAAGATTTCCCTTTGGCCTCATAGAATTAATGCCAGAAACATTCCAGCTAATTCCCCCTAGAACCCTAAAAACTGCAGAGCTCGTAACCTCAAAACTAAGTGCTGCTGAGAGACGTTTCGGGAGTCTCATTTGCATTTTGCCCACTTACGTATTTGTATCCAGATGAGTCTGGGAAGGTCTGAAAAGAGCTTTCCTGGCCTTGAACGACTTGTGATGCAGGGAGGCTTCTAAGAGGCGTTGTGCGTTCCGCCGGCCGGCTGGGCGGTGACGAGTGAAGGGTGTGTGGCAGGGCCCCGGGCTCGGCAGAGGGACAGTGTGGTGACAGTCTCCTCACAGAAGTCGCCTCTCCTGTCTGCACGTGATTCTCGCGGCAGGGAGCCCCAGGTGGGCAGGTCCTGCCCACGCCGACTGTGGGCCCCCTCGGCAGGAGTCCTGGCCCTCGTGGCTGTGTTCCCGCCGCACCTCGCTGCTCTCCAGGGACTGCTGACCGCAGACCCTTCCTGAAGAGCAAGCCATTCATTTTAAGGCGCTCTGCCCTCCTTTTCTGTCACCTCCTCTGAAGGCGGCCCTGCCTGGTTCTCAGTCTCACTTTTCTAATTAACCATCTACTCTGCTATGGCTGAGTGCAGCTGCACTCTGAGATTTGCAGCATTAGGATTCCGGGCTGCAGTCCAGGGTCAGCAGGTTTTATGGCACAGACGGCAGGACGTGGGGCCCGACCCTCGGTGGGCTCATTGTTTGTTTCTTGAGCAAGAAGCCTTCGGCATCTCAGGAGATGAGGTCCCAGGCCTGAGAGGTAACATGCTGCAGGCGCTCGGCCATCCATGCCATCATGAGAGGTAACATGCTGCAGGCGCTCGGCCATCCATGCCATCAACACTGAAGTTCTACCAGTGTCAGGGGAAGGCCTCCCCAGCTCAGGCCCGAGAACCTCCAGGACCAAGGGAAGGTGACCAGATGACCTCCCTGGGCACCCTCAGCTCAGACGGTCTCTGAGTTTCTGATGTAAATGGCAGTTTGATGCCAGGTCCCAGCCAAGCTCCGTCACCTGCCCAGCACTCGGGGTGGTCCTAGGGAGCCCTCTGAGCAGCATCTTCCTTGGTCATCCAGGTTTTAAATCTGTCTTAGAGCAAAAATAACAGAAATGTTTACATGGAAATGTTATGTGCTTCTCAGTTAACTTTAGAAAAGTTTTGACATAGTAGGCTGGCTTCTGTGAAAAGGGGCAAAAAAGAAAAACCAGGAATTGTATATTATTTGCTCTCAATTAAAACTATCATGTAAGTAACTTCTTTGCTGAGCTAGATAATAGTTTTGGATACTGGAAGAATATTTTTTCCATTATTGTTCTGTTTAAAATGTAACAACTACGATAAAACATCTTTTTGTCTAATCTGTATTATTAACATTTTTATCCCTCACTCTCTTGTCACGGAAATCAGCAAAGCAATAACTAAAGCCCTGAGTTTTAGTGCTTGCCAATTTCTGTGGTGTAAATGCTCCCACCGTGACTGACTCCTGGTCTGAAGCTACCAACTTGCCAGACCAGACAGACTTGAGAGAGAGTCCCAGAAGCACTGGGTTAGAGAGCATGCCCACCACCCGGGTGCCCGAGTTGCACAGAACCCAGAGCAGAGAGAGCAGTAAGAAGTGGAAAAATAATTGGAAACTGTAAAGTTTTGAATACTTGCTGTCTTTGTTTTTAATATGGTTTAACAGTAAGTTATGTACTTTATTTTCTTTATGATGGTTATATTTGACAAGTGATTTCAGAATTCCTGCAGATATGACAGTCTTGCAAGCTCGTCCCGGCTGGCTCCTTCCAGGACGTGACCGTTTCCTCGCTGTTACTCTGGACGGAAGGTAGTGGCCTCATGCTCATCTCGCGGTGGATGCAGGTGATCAAGAGAGACACACCGTGTTTCTTACAGGTTTGGCTCAGAACTGTGGGATCTCACGCTCTCCCAATTTCCACTGGCCGCAGAAAATCATCTGTCCAGGCCTGACGTCAGTGGATGGGGAGGTACGGTTTACCCAGAGTCGAGTCATGGTGAGAAGCGGAGGGAAAGAAAAATTTAAACAAACAGACTCACACTTTGAATGACCTTTACTACTACTACTACTAAGTTGCTTCAGTCGTGTCCGATTCTGTGTGACCCCATAGACGGCAGCCCACCAGACTCCACCGTCCCTGGGATTTTCCAGGCAAGAATACTGGAGTGGGTTGCCATTTCCTTCTCCAATGTATGAAAGTGAAAGTGAAAGTGAAGTTGCTCAGTCGTGTCCGACTCTTAGTGACCCCATGGACTGAAGCCCACCAGGCTCCTCCATCCATGGGCTTTTCCAGGCAAGAGTACTGGAGTGGGGTGAATGATCTTTAGCTGAGTATAAAATCCGAGGTTGACATTCGCTTTATCACCGCAGCATTTTGAAATTATCATCCGTTGTCTTCTAACATCTCTTGTTGATGAGAATTTCATTCTCAATCTAATGATGTTTCAGTTAATTTTTCTTTCTTTTGTGGTTTTAAAGGTACCTTCTTTATTCCTGATCTGCATTTCCACTATGAGTAGTTTAAATATGGGTTTTTTCCCCTGCTCAGTGTATAAAATACTAATAACTGTTATTAGTATTTTATACACTGTTGCTGCACCATTGCTTCTGGAATTCCTTTTAAGAGTTGAACCTTAATTATATATCTTTCTTGAATTTTCTTGGAATTCCAAAGTTCAGTCATGTATTTCTTCTTGACTGCATCTAATATAGGATTGGTTAATCTATTAAAATTTCAATTTTATTGATTATATTATTCATTTCTAAGATTAGTTATTGGTTCATTTTTATACTTATTTATTACTGTTTTCTTTCTTTTTATATTTTAAAAATCAATTTTTTTAATTTTAATGAAAATTATATATTTTCATTTATTTTTTTGATAAATGGGCTTCTTTGGTGGCTCAGAAGTAAAGAACCCACTTGCCAATCCAGGATACATGGGTTCAATCCCTGGGTAGGAAAATCCCTTGGAGAAGGAAATGGAAACCCACTCCAGTATTCTTGCCTAGGAAATCCCATGGACAGAGGAGCCTGGTGGGCTACAGTCCATGTGGTCACAAAGATTCAGACATGACTTAGCAACTAAGCAGCAATATCTTTCTGAGCACACTAAATATAGTTATTTTTAAGTACTTTTAGTCTTTTTTATAGAAGAATTTTTCATCTAGAGTAAATGATTGTGGCAAATATTGACTTTGGTGGGGGGGGCTATATTTCTAAGCCTTAATATATCTAACATTGTCTGGGTTTTGGTTTTGAAGAGAATCTTTTTGTTTGACTGTTGTTATGTTTGAGTTTTGCCATTTCTCTCTCCTAGCTGTGTTGCCGGTACCTCTGGGTCCTCAATTAAGAGCTAAATCTTTAAGAAGTGGTTCAGAGTCTCAGTCATGGGAAGATGTGGAGACCACAACAGCTCTGGTCCCAGTGCTGGGGAGCATTTCTGCTTAGATCCTGCTGATGGGGATGCTCTGTGTCTGTATGTCTGCTGGCCCCTGACTGTGGCCTCGGGCAGCATTTAGCAATGTTATTACACTTGGACAGGTGGGAGGACCCTGTCCCATGCCCAGCTTTGCCATTCAGCCTGACTCTGGCTTCCCTGGTGGCTCAGACGGTAAAGGAGCTCCCTGCAATGCAGGAGACCTGGGTTCTATTCCTGGGTGGGGAAGATCCCTGGAGACGGTAATGGCTACCCACTCCATATTTCTTGCTGGGAGAATTCCATGAAAAGAGGAGCCTGGCGGGCTGTGGTCCACAGGGTCACAAAGAATTGGACAAGACTGAGCCACTGAGCAGGCCGGTTCTACACAAGCCAAACTCCTGGCAGCTGCCTTCCTGCAAGCCTGCCACCTGCAGACCCAGGGTTTCAGCCCTGCTTGCTGCTCAACAGTGCTGCTGTTTCTGGTTCACAAAACAAGATTTATCTCACTTCTGAGCACCAAAATGTCTATTTTCTTCTTTTTATGTTTCCTCTATTACTGCTGTGTTTTTGGACCAAAAGGGATGCATCAAAGCATGGAGTTACGATGCCAAGTTGACAAAAATTAAGGTCATTTGATCTTTACTACTAACTGGACTGGATGGTTCCTGTGTCTGGAGATTAATCTTTGTAGAGACGTGAGAACAAAGCTAAACCACATGAACCAACTTGTATTTAACTTGAAGCTGAATGTCTCACAGTACATTAGGGAAGCTGGTGCCAAGTTACGCTTGGAAGAGATGGGACGCGGTTGCTATTTGTTTAACCACAAAGAACTTCAGGACACAACATTCAGCTCCATGTCTGTAGTCATTTGAAGAGAGAATGGATGAGAGTTGCAAAGTTTAGAAATAATTACAGGCACAAACACCCAGTTATAAACTAAATCAGCCATGCGGATGTATTGTACAGCATGGTGGCTGCAGTTCATAACACTGAGTTGCGTGCTTGAAAGTTGCTAAAAGAGTATGTCTTAAAAGTTCTCATCACAAGGAAAACACATTTGTAAGTATGTGGGGTGATGAATGTTAAGTGTTTTTGTTGTGACGGTCATTTTGCAACAGATACAAATGTCTAATCATTGCGTTGTGCATTAAAACCTAATATCATGCTCAATGGCACCCCACTCAGTGCTCTTGCCTGGAAAATCCCATGGACGGAGGGGCCTGGTGGGCTGCAGTCCATGGGGTCGCTGAGGGTCGGACACGACTGAGAGACTTCACTTTCACTTTTCACTTTCATGCACTGGAGAAGGAAATGGCAACCCACTCCAGTGTTCTTGCCTGGAGAATCCCAGGGACGGTGGAGTCTGGTGGGCTGCCGTCTATGGGGTCGCACAGAGTCGGACACGACCGAAGCGACTTAGCAGCAGCAGCAGCATATCAATTAAAATTAATCCTGAGATTGCTTACATTATATTAATACATCTTCATAGGTAAGGAAATAATCCTTGGCCCACAGAATCACAGAATCTTCCATTCTGCAAGAGCTAATGATGAGGCTTTTTACTAGATTCCTGAATTGTCCTATCCAATCATGGTCTCAGATTTCCCTTCTGATAATTTCGTCTCCCAAGGAACAGAAGATATGAAAAGAATACTTCACAGGACAAGAGGGAATTTATAGTAGAAATAGATATGACCTAAGAATTTGGAGGAGCTGTCTTCTCAGTGTGAACTTGTTATAGCTGGTGGGGGAATTGGAGACATCAGCTAGGGCGCTAATAAAGGAGATTTCACACACATTTCACACACACACATTCAGAGGGAAAACGGGAGGCCTGATTCCATTGCCTGAAACTGGGGAAGCGAAGGAAGCCCGGGGGATTGGACAGCCATGACAAAATGCAACTCATTGGGTCATCACAGATTAATCTAATGAGAAAAAAAACGCAACTAAAACGTCAGACTGTCTTCATTGAGGTCAGCTTTGAAGAGGACCCAGGATATGGAGAGACGGTCCTGACCCTTAGAGAAGAAGGCTCGGAGCAGGTATTACGAGGCTTTGAGATTCTGTGAATATGCCAGGAGATGAGCGACTTGATGAGCTGGGGGTTGATAGAGCACTCAGGAAGGACATCTCAGTCATGACCTTCCAGCCTGGAGGATGTCTCAGGGATGCTCAGGGCTCCTGCTTGGGCCGCTGATGAGATATTGTCGTACAAAGAGGCCCAATTCCTATCTTCACTCAAAGGAGCAGTGTTTAGACGAAAGGGCACCTCGTCCTCGGTGAACATGGAGTAGATTGTGCAGAAAAGGAGAGGTGGTCGGCCAGGGGCCCAGATGACCACTCGGGAGAACTGACAAATGAGCTCCCTGAACCAGGGTTGGTGATACTGGGAGGCTGATGGGGGTCAAGCCCAGTGCCAGGAAGCTGATAAAACAGCGAGTCGCTCCAGCTGCCCAGAAGATGCAGGAGAGAGAGACGGCTTGCTGCACATCTCTGAGCCTGATGCAATTGTGGAGAAGATTTGAGGAGGTATTATTCAAGAGCTGCTTTGTACACTGGTAGGGAAAGGAACAGTCATCATGGGAACACACCTGAGGTCACTGAGAACACATTTTGCCGATGAAAGTCTTTCCTGGCTCTGGCAGGTTTGCTAGCTGGACGGGTAGAGAAAGCAGTGGCATTGACCTCGGAGAGAGCAGAGCTGACACAGGCATGCACCTGCTGGGCACGTTTGTGGCCTGGGCACCAGGCAGGGTCACTATCTGACATGACAGCTCGAGAGCCGATGCTGCCTACGCTGAGATTTCTCCTTGCCCACCCAAACCTCTTTTTAAAAACCATTTGTTTATTCTGGCCACGCTGTGTCTTGGCTGTAGCACACAGGCCTTCCGTCTTCGTTTTGGCCTGTGGAATCTCTAGTTGCAGCATTTGAACTCTTAGTTGTGGGCACATGGAATCTGGTTCCCTGACCAGGGCTCGAACCTGGGCCTCCTGCACTGGCAGCCCAGAGTCTTGGGCTCTGGCCCACCCAGGAAGTCCCCCAAACCTCTTTGATTCTTCCAGATGCTTCTACACCTGGAATATTCAGTCCTGAGCTTCACGAATTAGGAGGCCGTGCTCCTCTTCAGGCACAGTTCTTGGACCGAGTGCTGAGAAAGAACACATTTATTTAGAAACCCCTGCTTCATGTGCTGTTTCAGCAGATGAGGCGTAGAACTTGAGGAGGAGGCGCACACATCACAGGGATTCACACGGCAGTTGCACTCAACTAAGTTCCAACTGGCTGTTTGCTCTGAAGACACTGTATCTGAGCCTGCAAATACTTGTAGAAACACTGCCTGACTAGTTCTCTGAGGTCTGCACCATTGCCCTGAGAGCAGCCGGTTTAAGGAAAGAGTGAGGTCTCCGCAGGTGCACCCCAGATGCACGTCTGGACAGCATGGACATGACTTTTCACTGGAGGTTGCCATGGAGCCAGGCTTCCTTAGAAATTTGCAGGACACAAGGACTGCTCTCTGAGATGGGCCTTAGTTATTAAAAAAAAAATAGTACACAGTGTTCAGAAGAGAAAGATCTGCTTTGGATTCTCTGAGGAGGACTTCAGTACCCAGGCAACTGAAAAAAATGTCAACTGACGAATTGATCACAGTCTCTTCTGTATTTATGAATCTGCAGATGTCCTCCTCTGCTCAGCCAAGACCACGGGTTCGTTTTCTGAATTTTGTGTGTGTGTGACTGACTTAGAGGATGCTGAGACCCAAGGGGAAGAAGCAATTCCTCACCCGCTCCCTTGCCCGATAGACGGCTCCCCAGATTCACTGCCAGGAGCTGCCATGTACAGAAAAGGTGGGGGATTTGGGGCTGGGCCCACAGACCCCCTCCTCACACCCTCCCGCAGGACAGGGCCAGAGGAAAGCATCTCCAGGAAGTTTGGGGCAGCGGGAAGAAACTCAGCAGCCTCCTGGGCCAGGGGTGCCATGCACGGGGCACGGCTGAGCGGCTGGCCACGTGGAGAGTCTGGGCTGGGCCCGTGGCAAAGCGCACCGCTGGCAGGGTGACCGCTGCTGAACGCCAGGCTGGCGTCTGCGTGGAAAGGGGCCTGACGCCCTCTCGCCTGGGGAACGTGCCACAGCCTGAGCCTTTCTTTGTATCTCCTGGCATCTGAGATGGTATCTTGACTGGGAATCTCCCAGAAGCAGCTTCTGAGACCAAGATCCCAGGCAAGGGGGTGAGGGGGTGAGACAGGTGAGGGAGGGCTCTGATGATGTGTGCATACCAAGTCGTGCCTGACTCTGTGTGACCCCATGGACTATAGCCCACCAGGCTCCTCTGTCTGTGGGATTCTCCAGGCAGGAACTCTGGAGTGGGTTGCCATGCCTTCCTCCAGGGGATCCTCCCAACCCAGGGATTGAACCTGAGGAGGTGATGATTGGATTGACCTGATGATATGGTATCAGGCCACCTGTTGCTGCAGGTAAAGGAGATTAATCCTGTGGGAAAGTTCTGGAAGGCCACGTAAAACACTTGCCCCAGAGCCAGGTCCAAGGAGCTGAGTATTTACAGCCTCATTGCTGTGAATCCTGGGTTGGAGGCAGCTCCCAGTGAGGGGTGACACCCAGCACTTCGGTCCTGCCCCGGGGCTGAGTTTGGTCAGGGTGTGTGGGTTAAGAACCAAGAGCATCCCATCTGCCACCGGCGGGCTGGTGACCCCAGGGTGGTCCTGGGTCTCCTTACCCTCTGAACGTTGTATGGTGCCAGGACTGGCTAGGTGTCCTCTTCACCTGTGTCCTGGGAGCATCCTCTTTGGGCCTGGACCTTCTCTGCAGGTGGGAATATGAGGTAACCAGGTCTAGTTCATCAGCATAAAGAGAGCTCTCTTCAGTCACCACCCAGGCACATTCACTGATACCCCCACCTTGGAGGACTCACTCACCCACATCCCCTGGGTCCTGCCTTGTGTGCTGGCTGGCCCTGGGGGGATGGCAGTCAAGGCTCTGCCATCCCAGGTTTGCTACGCACAGGGAGTGAGGTCTCAAATAACCATGTTCCAAGCAGATTGTAGTCCTTGCTCCCAGCGATGCTGAGGCTGACCTGAGTCTTGTGGAAAGCAATGAGCTTCAGGCATTTTCATTCATGCCTTCATTGGGCCCCTGTCGTGTGCCACACCCTGAGGATGCAGAGATGGGAAACAGACACAGGCCCAAAAAGCACAGAGAAGGAAAACTCCCAGGGCAGAGGGGTGCTTTGGAAGATCACTGGACTGCGGAGCAGGAAGGGCATTTCGGGAGGTGGGGGTGGTGGACGGAGGGCAGGGGAGGCTTCCCAGAGGAGGTGGTCCTCGAGCAGCTCTGAGAAGACTTAACTCTGGCATACTTTACACGAGACAACGGCACAGCCTCTTACGGCAGAGTTGCTAATAAAAAGCGTATTAATTATCCCATAAAATTGATGGCGGGGGAAGAACATGATGTAACAGCTTTTTCGCCATTTCTGGGAACATCGCCGTTAAGTCATCCAAGCACCTAAGTTGAAACTGCAGGAGGTATTTTTCACTCATCCCACCCCCCTGATCCCCACTGTACCCGATCGGTTTCACAGTCCTGAGCATTCTGCTCCTAGACCCATGTCAGCTCCGTCCACGCTTGCATCACTTCCTGCCACTGCCCTGCTCCATACAACCACTCTCTCACTAGGATCATCCCAGTCCTCTCTGCTCGTCTCCTTCTCTGGTTCTGACCTGCTTCAGACCTTCGTCTTCTTCCTGAATATTCTAACAGTTACACCTTCCTGGGACTCAGGCTTTCGGGGCCAAAGCACTAAGGAACCACTGATGCCCAGACACACATGTGTGCTCTGCCCGGCTTAAATAAGAGCTGCCTTCAAGCACCTGGTTCCCTCTGGGATACAGGGATTACACACACAGACACACACAAGTAAACACACACAGGCTCATGAAACTTGTGGAAATGCTAAGAATCTTACTCATCTTGTCAGGCTTTGCAAGGTGAAATTTCAAACCGCATCTCCTTCCTTAAGGCCCATGTGTAAAGGCTCACAGGAATAGACTTTTATGTAAGAGTTGGTGCCTACTTCTAGCAGAATTATGAGGCCATTAAATTGGCTTATAGGGTATTATTTCTGTATTTCCAAGCCTGACAAGGAATGGTGGGTGGATATGTACCTTAAATGAAAGATAATTAAAGAGATAATTGAACTGTTTTAAAATCTTACCCTGAATTTGAACTCAATTGCTTTTTTGGTTCACAATGTAGGCAGACTCAACAGGGGGTGAGAAATTCCTTGCCTTCCTCTCTGAACTTCTATTTCAGGCAATTACCTGAGTTCGCGTCAGTGATCTATTTCCTTTTAGCAACAGATTAGTAATCAAAAGTTGAGGGCTTTCAATTTGCAGATGCTTTGAAAGGCTGGGAGCACAGCCTGTGAGATGCAGTCCCTCTGGGACAGCATCATGATATCACTGGTGCTGGAAGAGCTGAAGGTGCGTTTAGGGTGTAAGGGGGAAAGAAGGGGAAGAGGAGACAGCAGCAAAGGGAGAGAGGGGCAAAGATGGTCGAGCCAGCACCCTGGGTCCTCCTGCATTTTCGCTTTTGTTCTAAGGGGACTGAAACATCACTGAAAACACTGCATTTTGAAGGGAGGTTTTTGTGTGCTCACGTGTACATATGATCACGTGTATGCCTGTAGGAACATCCATACCTCCGCACAGAGATGTGTGCGTGGAAACCAGGGGAGAGGGATGCAGCTGGCAAAGCAGGCACAGAGGAGCCAGAAAGAGACCGAGCTCTGACCCAGCGTGCAGCACAGCCACCCAGGAAATCCCACCCGCCACCTGTGCCCTGACCAGCAAGTGTGGGAAGAGCTGCCCAGGGAGCCCATAGAGCCCCCAGGCTTCACGTGTGCCTGAACTAGACCCACTCCTCTCCACCAGGGAGGAGATTGTAAAGCAGAGTTAAGGACACTTTTGGGCTCCCCTTGTGGCTCAGCTGGTAAAGAATCCACCTGCAATGCGGAAGACCTGGGTTTGATACCTGAGTTGGGAAGATTCCCTGGAGAAGGGAAAGGCTGCCCACTCCAGTATTCTGGCCTGGAGAATTCCATGGACTATACAGTCCATGGGGTCACAAAGACTGAGTGACTTTCACTTTAAAGGACACTTTGGAAGCAGCTCCTACCTTGGTCTTGGCTCCACTGGAAAACAGCTTTCTGTGAAAGGAAACAAGCCCTGCCTTGGGGGGAACATAAAGCATTCAACGCTCGGTGCCTTTAAAAAGAAACTCAGCAACCCAGCGCTTAAATGGCCATGGCTTCTTCCAGCCACCAGCTTTAGAGTTAAGTTTCTGTGATGTTTATGAGCCTTTGGTTGAGCTGAATTCCTAGGAGAAAGTTTAGCTCTGTTCTAGAACCAGATTTAAGACTAGGTTCATGAAAACAAATGACGGCCATCAGATACCATATGAAACTCTCCAAAAATGAGCCAAGGATGATACAACTACTCTCATTTTGGACAATGCTCAGACCTGGAACAGGGCCATGGGCAGACTTAGAATGGGACCATGCTGATCACTGGTCTGCACCCTTCATCCAATCACCCAGGATTGCTGGGTGCCCACCTGTACGCTCTGTGATGGAGAGACATCAGCAGAGCCCCTCCACCATAGACCTCAGAGATGCCCGCTGGAGAGACAGACCTCGGACATGTGCACACACACATCAGTGCTTAATTGTAAACTGTGGTCTGTGCTAAGAAGGCAAGAATGGAAAAAGGAAAAATGGGGAGGAGGTCATTTAACTCAACTTGAAGGGTTAGGGAAAATGAGCCTGGAGAGATTCCAGTGCAGCTGAAATGAGCACAGTTTCCCAGCGGGATGGGAGCGGGGGAAACACGCAAGGCAGCAGGAAACGTGTGAAGCATCGAAACTGGGAGAGCTGGGCGGACGGGCAGGCAGGGAGGGGCTGCGGAGGGGCTGGCCGTGACTGCTGTTGCCCGTCCGCAGCCCTGTCTCGTCAGCCCCACCGGACAGACGCCTGCTTCCTTTCTCGCCTCCGCTGCCCGCTCTCCCCGGAAGTCAGAGCCACTGCCACTTTGTTGGGTGTGCAGATGTGAGAGGAGGGGCGAGGGCGAGGGGATGAGGCGGAGCTAGAGGGAGCCCCTGAGCGGGCTGTGGAACTGATGCCTGCCGAGGGTGACTGACCTTCCATCTCCAGACTGTCATCCAAGATGCCATGGAAGCTGCATTTGGACTCATCTCTTGGGCAGGGAGGAGGCAGCACAGGGAGGTGCCCCCTGGTCATGTGTGTGCCCCCTGCTCGTGTGTGTGCCCCCTGGTCGTGTGTGTGCCTCCTGGTCGTGTGTGATCCCTGGTCATGTGTGTGACCCCCTGTCGTGTGTGTGCCCCCTGCTCATGTGTGTGCCCCCCTGCTCATGTGTGTGCCCCCGGTCGTGTGTGTGCCCCCCGGTCGTGTGTGTGACCCCTGATTGTGTGTGTGCCCCCTGGTCATGTGTGTGACCCCCTGGTCATGTGTGTGCCCCCTGGTCACACGTTTCCCACTGTTTGTACATGTGCCCCATGGTGTGTTAACTGCCCACACGTCTGGGTCCTGTGTGGACAGTGGCTGGGTGGTCCTGGGACTTTTGCATCCGACCTGGCAGAGCTGGGAAGAGCAGCTGGGAAGAGCATGGAGGTCCGAAAGCTGCCCGCTCAGTGAGGGATGGAGCAGATGTCAGATGAGCCCAGGGCTTTTGAAGAGGAGCGAAGGGGGTCTGATGCTCCCCCAGAGATGCAGGTTCCACAAGCAGAAGGAGAGTTATAACCACCTGAGGCATTCTGCGCCCTGCTGGTCTCGCCGTGACTCCAGGCCACTGGCAGGGCCGGGACGGCCCCCCTTGGCCCCTGCCTTGCCCACGATGCTCCTGCCTGCCTGTGCCCTTTCCACTCGTGGAGCTCACAGGGCTCTTCCTGCTCTGGCCTTGGTACGTGCGTTTTTGCTGCTCTCATTCTCGGAGGGTCTCAGGCAGACTCCCTCATCCAGCAGGTTGAGGTATAAGCAGCCCCTCCTCAGAGGGCCTCCCTGATGACCCCTTGGACCACCTTGCTCCCCTCTCATCAGACTTCAGGTCCACCCAAGTTTCCAGTGCCAGGCCAGGGCCGGCCTGACCTTCTGCCCTGGGACCCAGCAGCCAGGTGAGGCGGATGCAGGCCCCGAGCCCGGTTAGTACATGACTTCAGTTAGAGAAAGTGCACTTTAAGAATCCCTTTGTTTGTTCTAATACAAGAATGCTTTATTGACTCCTGGTGAGGTCTGTAAATCATCTCAATGACCAGACATCTCAGTCTGTAAAATCGGATATCTCATAAATTCATAAGAAGTCAGGACAAGTGGAACACAGAAGAGTCGGCAGACCAGGAAACCATGACAGATACACCTCCAATTCCTCACCATCCCTGGGCTACGATTCCATCAGAAAAATTCAAAGGAATCGCCACCTCCTCCCCCATCACATCACTTGGCAGAAGCAATAATTTCTGTAAATGGAGATTTCTGGTTCCCTTAAACAAGCTTCAATTCATATGGAAGTGGGAGAAACCCTTCTCTGAACTTGTCAGTTAGAACGTCCAAGTTGTGGGAACATCCCCACCCCCCAAAAAGCCTCTATCACATTACACTGTCTTTTGGGGCCACAAGAATATTCTGAAGAGATGTCAAAGTGTGGTCCTCAAGAAATGAAGCCCTGGTGGCTCATGTCAGCTGGACACTGAGAGTCTGAGGCACAGAATCAGAGTCCAGTTGGGTCTGAGCCTCAGTGTCTAAGCATAGGCAGCCCCTTCTGAAAGCCCTCTTCCAGGATAATCGAGGGGAGTGACGTCACCTGGATGGGGCTCCAGAGATCAGAGCATCTTCAGACGGGGTTCTGAGGGTGTGGACGTGCCCCATGGTCCCCAGCTGCCTGCAGGGCTGCAGCAAACACTGCTTTGGGCGATGCCGCCTTTCCTCCCGGGCAACGGGAGCTGTCCATGGTCCTGCTTCCCCACCCCCTGCCTCTGCTCCAGGACCAGCCTTTCCCAGCGCCTCTGTCGTGATTCTGCAGCCTCGATGACCTCCTGCGGTGAAACCCTGCTCTGGGCCCAGGCCTGTGGCTGGTGTAAGTCCGGAGCAGTCACACCTGCTGAGCCTCTGAACCCCTCGCTGCCTGGTCGGTGCCACCGCTGCGTAGCTTCCGTCTGTTCCTCTGCGTGGTGAGTGTGCTGAACGCACAGGCGGCTCAGGGTCTTTGGGAGGCTGCAGGAGATAATGGGCACACAGCTCAGCACTGGGACGTGAGCCCCACACATCTGTGATGAAAGCTGCGATTGTTTTGGACAAAGTGCCGACTCCGAAGGAGCCCACTCTTGGCTCTGCACTCGCTTGCCTTGCCCGGTAACCCTGGACAAGCCCCGCGGCCTCGGTCGCTTCTGTGGGGATTCAGGGATGTGCTGAGAATTAGTGAAGGGGAGCGTGCTGTGTGGGGGACAGCTCCATTTCACCGCCTCTCGGCACTCATCTCTTTCACGACACCCTTCCCCGATGTGTTCCCATTTCAAAACCTATTGCCAAGGGAACCAGCCGAACCTGTTAAAAGACCTATTTAGATCACCAAGAGAATCTTGAATATTATTCAAACTAATAATGGTCTGGACGGGAGAACATGTCCTGTTATTATTAATTTAGGAGACCACAGCTTCCTTAGCAATGAGCACGATAACAACTGAAAAAAAAAAAAAAAAAAAACCCACAGTAGGAAGCATTCCTGCAGAGGTGTACTACACCAAGCTGTCCTTTGGGTGCAAATAATGAATTTCTGTGGAGAAAATGAGGCTCTTTTCTCCACATTGCTGTCAGCCAGACACTCCCTTTCTCTCAGCTGATACCATCCCAGAAATTACCAGTGCCTTGGAGGAAATGCAACTAAGATCTATTTATACAAACGCTGTCTTCCAGAATTTCCTTTGAGTCCAGTTTTACACTCATATTGTGTCTAGGACTATCAAATTCTTTATGAAGGATAGAAATGAGGAATCATCTTGGTTAATGGCTCAGAAATTTCAAATGTCTTAATTTTGAATTAATGCTAGAGTAAACACCCAATTACTCTCCTCAGACATATTTATTAAATAAACCCCCATGAGTCCAGCTTGGATCAGATGATAGTCCTAATACTTGGGCTGCCCTCATAATTAATCAATACATAGCCTCATTCTAAGTGGCAGATAGATAAACACATACAGTTTTAAGCCTCACACAGCCTGAGGGTATTTGCTATTTTTCTCAGTAACCGTGTTTTTCTTTTTTCCCCTGATGCCCAGTCTCTGTTTTCTAAATCAGTAAAAACTTATTGAAAATGACTTGGGGGTTTGCAAAAAACTAATTGAAATAATGCTTTATGGAATGACAACATTTTAGAAAGTCAGTAATGATAAAAAAAAAAGTCACAGACAAACGACCACATCTCACAACATCTCTGTGTATCCATTGTCTATTTTTAAATTGTTAATCAAAGCCACCAACTATGGGGAGATAGGAAAAAATCTTTAAACCCCCAAAGCTTCTAAATTTATTCACTGTGCTTACGACTTTGCTTCTGAAGGGAGATTATCCCCTGTAACTGGAAATGTTCTATTATTTGTGTCTGAAATATTGGAAAGGACAAGTTGGGGCTGAACCACTATTAACAGACCACTGCCGGGGACGAAATAAAAGACCATCCTGCACGAAGGCTATTCACCGCTGGGCACACAAAGCCTGTCATTCTCATTAATCATGACCCCAACCTGCAGCACCGATGGGCTGGGTCCCATTTGTATTTTATCAAGTGTTTCATGATTTCAGCCTCTCTCTTACTTAAGGCAACGCTGTTTCTTCAGAGATGTTACCCAGAACATTGGGTTATAGTGTCTCCACAGCACTCAGAGCCCAGCCACCTCGCTAGGGTGTGTTTTGATGCTGGAAGTCGATCCTGGCTGGCTTCAGCAAACATAGCAACTGCAGTGTGGTGTCCTTCCAGGATTGGAGACAAAGAAGTACCAGGCTTCCAACTGCCCGATTCTAGAGATAAATTTGCCTTGGCCTTATTGGCAACCCACTCCAGTACTCTTGCCTGGAAAATCCCATGGATGGAGGAGCCTGGTAGGCTGCAGTCCATGGGGTCGCTAAGAGTCAGACACGACTGAGCGACTTCACTTTCACTTTCATGCATTGGAGGAGGAAATGGCAACCCACTCCAGTGTTCTTGCCTGGAGAATCCCAGGGACGGTGGGGCCTGGTGGGCTGCCGTCTGTGGGGTCGCACAGAGTCGGACACGACTGAAGCGACTTAGCAGTAGTAGTATGGTTATACCTAGCATCACACCAGCCCCCAAGAAGGCTTTTGTCTCCAAGAACTGGAGCATAACTTTGGATCTTGATGGTAATTTATTGTTAGCATGACCACATAACGTGGCACTCAGAATCTGGAAGCAACAGACGAGATTCAGAGAAAACATCAGGACTTGTAGGAACTGGAAACCGGCTTCTAAGAAACACAGAAAAGCCTGGAGTAACAGGCCAGCTCTGAGGAGCAGGGGATCCATGTGCCCTGAAACCCAGGTCCCCAGTCTTCACTTCGTCCAGGCTCAGTCTTCTGGTCTGTAAATTGGATGACACAAGTTCAGCTCCTATGGGGCTGTTGAGACAAATGCAGGAAGCTGTCTGTGAAGGCTCAGTACAGCCCCAGCAGGCGCTCAGTTCATCTTGGCTGTAATTTCCAAATGGGATCAAAAGAACCAACATTCTTTTTCTTCTTCGTTTAAAGTCAGACAAAATCTGTGTAGCAGCAACATTGTATGCAAGGCAGAACTCAGAAGGTCTGCCCTCCCTCCGCTCTCTTCTCCTGGAAATCGGTCAGCAATTTCTACCCTGGGTTTGGAAAGAGAAGGAAATTTGCCCAAGATTTCTGGGTGAAATCTCCTGGGCCGCGTGGGACCTGAGTCCCTAACTGAGGCTCAGCTGCGGTCCCCACAGGCGCTCTCACGGGCCCAGGTCTGTCTTTGCGGGTGCAGGACCCTTGCCTCCCCTGGCGTCCTGAGCCCCAAGCCCCTGTGGGTGCATCCGCTGAGGGTCAGCCCACACTGAGGGCTTCTCACCTGCAGCCACCAGCCAGGCTGTGCGGACCAGCAGGGGAAGCCCACGCCGTTGGACAGGTGGTCCAGCCCCCACCCCCACCCAGAAATGGAGTCAGGCTGGCTTCCTGCCGTGGTCCCTGCCCAGAGGTGACTGGATGAGATGCTCACTGTCTCTTCCGTAAAGCCGCCCTTACCGACCGCACCTGGTAAGTGAATCACGCTGCAGCTTAGTATTGAGCACAAGGAAAAATGATCCTTCCCTGGTGACGTGGCATTTTCCCTTGAATCAGACAGGAGGAATGACTCCCCTTTGAGTCGTCAAGGCCAACAAACACAGCTCTAAATTTAATATTCAAATTTAGCAACTGTGGAGATGTATTTTGATATAATTATCCCATTCTTTCCCCACACTGCAATTGCCTTATTTTAAAGAATTACACACACATTTTTCTTTTGTAAAAGCTTTATTTACATAATTTTCATGCCATACAATGAATTTAAATGTACAATCATAGGTATGTGCAAACATGGTTAGCATAGTTAATTTTAGATCATTTTCTTTACTCCAAAAAGAAACCCACACCCCTTGGTCATCGCCCCGCCCACCACCCCTCTGCCAGCCTAGGTAACCGCTAGTCTTTCTGTCTCTGTAACATTTCCCTCTTCTGGACGTTTTGTGTCAAGGGGAGCCTGCAGCACGTGGTCTTTTGTGACGGGGCTGTTTCACTTAGTCTCACGTCTCCAAGGTTCACCCACACTGTATCAGCGTTTCCTCCCTTCTTAGCCTGAACACTATCCTGTTGTTTGGAGAGATCACATTTTGCCTATTTATTTGTAGTCGATGAGCACTGGGCCTGCTTCTGCCTTTGGGCTGTTACAAATCATGCCGCTGTGGACGTCCCCCTGATCAGATGTGCCGCTGTGTCTCTCCTGCTGTGATGTTCCCCTCGCCTTCTGGCCCCATGGTCCAGGAGGCTGGTCTGAATGGACCGAATCAGCGGCCTCTTGTTGGTGTCAGCCAAAGGGAGGCCCGAGGGAAGGAGAAGCCGTGGGGGCATTTGCTTCTCTGGTCCTCTTCCCAGGGGTCCTGTCTGCTGGCCTCTCTCTACGACACCCTCCTTGTCTCCCTCTCACTCTGGCCAGGTTAACTCAGACCAAAAGGCACTAACTATCTTGCTGCTTTCTTATTTCACCTCTTCTTTTTTTTTTTTTTAATGTAAACTTTTTATCTTGTGTTGGGGGTACAGCCGGTTAACAACATGGTGATGGCTTCAGGTGAGCAGTGAAGGGGCTCAGCCACACACACACGTGTCCATTCTCCCCCAAGCTCCCCTCCCATCCAGGCTGCCACACAGCACTGCGCAGCGTTCCCTACGCTGGACAGGAGGCCCTTGCTGGTTATCCATTTTAAATATAGCCGTGTGCACATGTCAATCCCAGACCTCCTATCCCGTCCACCTGTTCTCTAAGTCTGTGAGGCTCTTTCTGTCTTATAAGTTTATTTGTATCATTTCCTTTTAGATTCTACACACAAGGGAGGTCACGCGCCATTTCTCCTGTGTCTGACTTACTTCACTCGGTGTGACACTCTGGGTCCATCCGTGATGCTGTATTTCCGCCTCTTCTTGACCCACCAGGGCAGGGGCCTGCTGTTCCCTCTCTCTGCTGCAGTGGGTGCCGAGGAAGCGGCATGCACCCTGATGTCTTTTGGGTATCGTCCACGCATCTCTCTCTTATGGATGCACCTAGAGAACTAGAATCATCAAGATTAAACGTTTGCTTCATTTAGTCATCATCGTCCCTAAAATTTACTTGGCGTATCTGCCCCTGGATTAAATTCCCATTCAATCATACACCCCCCTTTTATTTGGAGAAGTACATTTTTAATGTTGGTTGCCTGTACCGCAGCAAATGCCCTGACCTTAGAGAAAGCATAAAGATTCCAGTTCCTCTGTGATGGAACCTCAGTCACTACCCCTCATGTTCTGAAACTGTTAGTCACTTTAAACCCTTTTCACCTATCTTTGTTGTTGTTTAGCTGCTCAGTCGTGTCCAGCTCTTTTGCGACCCCATGGGCTATAGTCCCCCAGGCTCCTCCGTCCATGAGATTCTCCAGGCAGGAACACTGCAGTGGATTTCCAGTTCCATCTCCAGGGGATCTTTTGGACCCAGGGATCAAACCCATGTCTCCTGCATTGCAGGGGGGTTTTTCACCACTGAGTCACCAGGGAAGTTCTTTTACCTATATGCTTATCTCCAAAATGAGCCTTCAAAAAATGCCAGGCTTCACAACAGTTAAATGGTAGGTTTTCTCCATGTGGACACCATGAAATCAGATATTATATACTAAGGATTTCTTGCCCGTGAACAAACAGATCCAAGTTTAATCTCATTTTTATGGACATTTCTTCATAATACCAGTAACAGGGAGCAGGACACAGGTATGCAAAGTCCCTAACAAAGGAAGCCCCGCCCCCGTAACAAGGGAAGTCCCGCCCCCGAGGGCTCATGTGATGCTCAGGAAACCGTGTTATGCCCAGGAAACCGCAGGGGTGCTCTGTACCACGTGGTCCAGACTTGACCTCAGAGTCACATCTTGGCTTTAAAATGCGGAGCAAGAAGTAACTTCAAAGTAACAAGAGATTTTCTTGTAGTTCTGAACTGCGGGCGACCCGTTTCCACCTCACGCACTCCTCTGTGACCTATCCTATCTTCAACCGTTTACATCACGTTTAACACAAAGCTTTTTAGGTAAAAAGTGATGTCTGTGTTGTCTCTCCCTCTGCCTTTCTGAGCTTTCAGCTCCACCAGTTCCAGCATCTGAGGTACTGTCTTACTCTTAGACGGTCCTACAGGAGCAGTAAAGGTCCTCCTGCCAGTGCTGGGGCGAACCCTAGGGTCCCTTCCTGCCGGCGCGGCGCTCAGCTTCTAAGGAGGGAGGCGGCCCCTCTCGCGGGGGTCAGGAGGCTGCACCGTCCAGCTCTCAGTCGTCTCTGATGTTTCCTCCTGAGAGGGCGGGGCCTGAAACTGACCGCGCGCTCAGGGTTCCTGCAGCTGCGGTGTGTTTACTGTCGAGAGAGCCCGCCTCTCTTCCCCAGACCCTGCACCAGGTGCTGCTTACCTGCACCAGCGCGCTTGCCTGCCTGGAGCCCGCTCCTCTGCCTGGACAGCGCTCCAACCAGCAGAGCCTAGACCACCCCGCTGAGCCCTCAGCTCCCAGGGGCGGCTTGTGGCTGCCAGGCAGGGAAGCACATTGGTCAGTGAGCAGCCGGCCCTGGGCGGCTTTACTGCTCTGTTCCCTGTAAGTGTGAAACCCAGCTCATTATTAGGTGGAATTTGAGAAATACGCAGATGAGCCCTCCCTAAACAAGGAGAATGACAGTGCCTGGCTCATCAGCCTGATTTAAGGGAAATAACACCCTCCCCAGAGCGCTGACGTTTCCACAATGGCGTTTCCTTTGGGTGGCAGGCGAGGGCCGGGAGAGCAGACAGGGCATGCAGCCTGGGAAGTAGGAGGAAAGGCAACTCTGGAGCGCAAGGGTGGAGGTCGTGTGGCGACTGGAGGTGCTTTGATGACATTAAACTTTGAATAAGGATCAGTTCAGTTCAGTCAGTTCAGTCGCTCAGTCGTGTCTGACTCCTTTCGACCCCATGGACCGCAGCATGCTAGGCCTCCTTGTCCATCATCAACTCCTGGAGTTTACTCAGATTCATGTCCATTGAGTCGGTGATGCCATCCAACCATCTCATCCTCTGTCGTCCCCTTCTCCTCCGCCTTCAATCTTTCCCAGCATCTGGGTCTTTTCACATGAGTCAGTTCTTTTCATCAGGTGGCCAGAGTATTGGAGTTTCAGCTTCAACATTAGTCCTTCCAATGAACACTCAGGGCTGATCTCCTTTAGGATGGACTGGTTGGATCTCCTTGCAGTCCAAGGGACTCTCAAGAGTCTTCTCCAGCACCACAGTTCAAAAACATCAATTCTTCAGTGCTCAAATTTCTTTATAGTCATCAGGAATATAAAGGATCAGGACTCCAAAATACAGACACATCTCCTGCCACTTCACTGGTCCTCCCCACCCTCTCTTCACACACATCACACAGAAAACCTCATTTCCAGATTGGACCATACACGTTTCTGTCTAAGTGTGAATAATGTTCCTTGTTTCAGACCTGGGAGTGGGGGTCACAGTTCATCTGAAGTGGATCAGCCCAGCTCAGTTTTCCAGCAACATCGTTACTGACCACTGTGCACTTAGCATGATGGATGCAGACCTGCAGAGGGCCCCGCAGAAGCGTCACCCCACTTCACCCCATGATGGACTCCCCTCCACTCACTAGCTGGCAGAGGGCCCCGCAGAAGCATCACCCCACTGCACCCCATGATGGACGCCCCTCCACTCACCAGCTGGCAGAGAACCCATCCCAGGGTGGCTGGCCAGAGAAGGGACAATTTGCTGAGCCCGGGAGCCCAAGTTCCCTCATCAGGGCCTCTCTTTGCGGAAGACCACCGTGGCTGCTACAAGCTGCTCACAGCAGAGGTGGGGGAAGGAAGGAAGGGAAACAGCCAGGAAGTTGGCCAGGAGGAGGGGTGTGGGGTGCGGGCCTCGTTCCTGGCCTTCTGTGACCGTTCTCCGGTAGGTGGCAGAGAGCAAGTTAGAAATACAAACATTTACAGTGTGATCGATGGTATCGATCCCCTATTTGCCAGGTTCCAAACCCAACCACCAGCTCCAGGACTGCTGGGAAGCATGAAGGAGCGAGGCGGGAAGCTCATGGAGTAGATACAGGCTCCCGGCTAGAGAGGGGTTTCAAGCTTGTCAGCAAGGACAGCATTTGTCCTGTCAAGAGTGTGATTTATTGTAATTGGTGTCACTTAACTGTCATTTAACTATTGGCAAAACAAATCTTTGCTAAAGGTTCAACAGTAATCTCCTGACAAAGTTTCAACAGTCACAGATGGACACTAAATAATAAGAAATCATGTTGATTAAGTGGAGTCGCTTTTAATCACCTTGTTAAACACAGGTCCATTCCTCCCTGCCTGGTGGTTACCGTGGTGTTCGTGGTTAATGGGGGAGCAGGGCCATTCCGCTGATCGAGGGTGGGCTGTGTTAATTTGGTGTAGCTACCAGGTTATAATTACTCTCAAAAGACACCCTCTTTTTTCCTTGGTGCTGAAACCATTTATCCGACGGGAGGAGCAGGGCGTGTGACAAGCAGCGTTTAGATGAAGTCTGATCCCGTGATTTATTTAGGTCACGGCGCAGTTAATAATGAATGAGGCTGGCTCTGCTGCTCTGAGAGCAGTTCTGAAGGACTCCCTCTCTTTGCTGCAGACTCTTGCTATTCCGGGCAGTCTGCAACTCAGCCTCTCAGATCGGCTCCACTTTCTGTGCAAGAGTCACGTTGGCTTGTGAAGGGCTCAGCGGATGAGAAAAACTATGTTAACATCAAAAGGCCCCCAGCCCCCCACGCACACACAGTAAGGACCACACTGCAGTCATGCTGGATGTCAAACGGGGGAGTAAACAGAAGCAAACACGTGCCCTTCCCCGGGCACCGCCTGGCCCCCCCACAAGTTCCCACAGACAGGAAGGGAAGTGGACTTAGAAATGGCCAGTCATTAAAAGGAGGTCTTGTCATCTGAGCAAAAAGCCTAGACCCTGGGTCCAGACAGACCCCCATTCCAACCCCGGCCCAGCCCGTCAGCAGCTACCTGACTCTCGGACCCTTATCTGTAACAGCAGACGACACACAGATGCCACCCCTCACTCGCTCCGCCGTCTTTCTTTTGGAATTCGCTGGTTTGAGGCTCATGGCACACACGGGGCCAGCACCGCACCCTGTTCCCAGAGCAGAACCTGAGCCGCAGGGGCTACGTGGCTCGGGCTCGGCTCTGCAGCCTCTTGGCTTGCTCCACGTGCCGTGCAGACTCACTGATGCTCGTGTTGAGCACGTGGCGGGGGGCGGATGAGCCGGGGACCATCCCCAGTGAGGACACGGCCATCAGATCCCCATCAGTTATTTATCAAAGTGTCCGTGAGGGCGGCAGAAATGGCTGGGGCTCCGAGTGGATGTTTGGGAAGCTCTTCGGGGCGGGGCGTGTGGGGCTGGTCCAGGTCAGCAAGTGAACACTGTGCCCCCCACTCACATCCTGCGTGAGGTCCTGGAATTTCATTTACTGCCGGGAGCCAGCGTGAGGAACTCTGCCCATGACAAAGGTCATGAGGAAGGAGGCTCGGCATACGCAAAGGCGGGATCGAGCCTCAGGAGTCCCCCTGGAAATTCTCGAGCATCTACCCCCCAAACCAGAGTCTGCCTACTTTCTGCTTTGTGCTTTCACCTACACCTCTGACTTTACAGGGGGCTGTCCTCCACTACCTCTCTCTGAAAAAAGAGTTAGCTTACAGCTCCAGTTAATAATTCCTGAGTGTGACAGTGTTTCAACCTACAAACTCCTTTGGAAATCCTCTAGCCTGCCTGAATAGGTTTTTCTGGCCACATGTGATTGTTCAGAGCCTCCCAACTGTGAGAGGCAGGAGATGTTCTAAACTGCCTAAACACAGATTCCTTTGAGTAGTTAAAAGATTGATTAGAAATTGTATTGGTGAAGGGTTTTTCACTTGTTGGGCCAATGTTTGCTGCTAAGTCTCCATACTCCTTACCTACTGTGTCCTTGGCAGTGTATTGATTGATATAATGGGTGTATAGAAATGTAAAATGCAGCTTTGTCCAATGCTTTTTTGGAGGCTGGTGCCTGACTTTGGAATAATCACCTTTAGAGAAAAATAAGTTTCTTAAAATGTTAACAGGCCTCCGGGCCAGAAGATGATGTCAATCACCTGAACTTTTGCATATGATAAGTTTGCAGGAAGAAAGCCTGGCTTGCTGCATGACTCTACCCCTTCCCCCATTATCCTCTATGCATAACTTAAGGTATAAAAACTACTTTGGAAAATAAAGTGCGGGCCTTGTTCACTGAAACTTGGTCTCCCCATGTCACTCTCTCTCCCAAATTCTGGCTGAGTCTCCATCTGGAGCGCGGAACCCACCATGCTTGCTAATTATGCCTGGGCTTCTAAGATCCGACCGGGGAGGCCTCAGTGTCTCCTCTCCTTCGGGAGAACGGAAGGACGCCTGCAGCCTACGTAAGTGGTGCAAACTTCTTGTCTTGAAGTTTTATTGGTCTCCCGTGTAAACCAAGCTACTCAGCCTCTTTTCTCCACTGAATTTCCTCACTGAGCTATCCTTATTTCAGCCTCTTTTCTCCACTGAATTTCCTCACTGAGCTATCCTTATTTCAGCCTCTTTTCTCCACTGAATTTCCTCACTGAGCTATCCTTATTCTATTACTCTTTATATCCTTAATTAAAGTTTAATTAAGCAGTTGTTTCCTGACCCTCGCCTATGCCGTCTCTCCTTCGAATACCCTGGATCAGCCGGGGCTGGACCCCGGCAATTTACCTTGTTGTTCAGACAGTGCCTTGTGAGGTTTCTATTACTGATGAAAACTTTCTGGACTTGTGCTGGGTACTGAGAGGCTAAGCACCCAGTGGCTCTCCGGGGTGTGGGGTTCTGAACCAGACCGGGGGCTCCCCGGGACGTGAATCTCAGTGAGATGGGTGCTTCTCTACAGCCCCTCATTTCTGGGGACCCCTGGATCGTCCTCTCTGGAAGGAGCCGGTGCCTGTGGCTGCAGGTATGAGGTGACCTTGACCCAGTCCCACGTGGGTGAAGGAAGCTGGCTTGGAATCAGGGCGGGCGGCTGGAGGCCCCGTGATGCCCACCTGGTGCCCAGTGAGCCTGGTGTGAGAGGGGCGATTAAATGCTGAAAGGAGGTTCCTGTGTCACCTCTGTGGTCCTGGCGCAGGTGGTGATGACGGCAGGAGGGGTCGCGGCCTCGCCCTCCCTGCCTCCAGCCTAGGGGCGGCGCTGCTGGCGTCCACGCGTCTCCCCCTTCGCTCTGCACGGAGCCTGAGCGAGGCATTGTCAGCAAGGCCCCGGGGCCTGCAGAGGTTGAGCACTACGGCCAACGTCACACAGCCGTCTCCTCCGCAGGGCCACACGCACCCTTACTCGAGTGGCTACTGCCAGTCGTTCAGTGGCTCCTGGGAGAAAAACACGAGGTTGGGAGGCTGTGAGTTCACCAGGGTGAGATGTGTTCACGTGAAATAAGGATAAAAGCACATGTTTCAGGAGGCCGTAGAGTCCTGGGGTGTAAGCGGGACAAGAGCAGCGGGCTCACTGTGTGTGAGGCCGGCTCCCACCCCGCCTGGGGCCGCCTCCCACCCCGCCTGGGGCCGCCAGCTCCGCCCACTCAGCCGGAGCCGTCTCCACCCGAGGGCCGGTCTGACACTGCCCGGAAGGGGTGGGGGCACCCACGGCTCCAGGAGAAGGGCTGCATCAGAGGGTGAGCCACGCGAGGATGGTTCCTGCTCCGGATTCCTGGCCGGCCTGACCAGGCATGAATTCAGACCCACTCAGTGTATCCTCCAAGGCAGTTAATCAGGACCTTAATAACTGGCTCCCCATGACGCATGCTGGGTAATTATCTGCTAACTTCTCCAGCTGGCCGGTGCAGATGCTGCGGTGGAGCGGAGGGAGCGGCATCTGCAGGAGGTACAGCAGTGAAGCAGGAACCACACCTTCACGGTGCTGCCCTCTGCAGCCCAGCGGCCACGAAGGACCTGCCACCTGAGTGTCCAGACACCACCGGGGGCTTCACACCTCAGGATAGCACTCACCATGTGAGCACACAGACATCGGGCTGGGGCTTCACACCCTGAGGACAGCTTCCCCACCATGTGAACATCCATAGACCACCCTGAGGCTTCACACCTGAGTGCAGCCTCCTCCACGTGAATACTCAGACATCACACTGGGGCTTCACACCTGAGGACAGCGTTCATCACGTGAGCATCCAGACACCACCTGGGGCTTCCCATCCTGAGGACAGCCCTGGCAGATAGGGAAGGGCAGAGAGAATTTGAATGCTTAGTTTTAACACTCATGGAGATGGAGTGCCTCTCATGGGCACGGGCAGTCTCCATTCTTCATTTTTCCTGAAGCTGACAGGATTCCCAGGAAGGCTCCTGTGTCTCCCCTCACCTCTGACACTGGGGAGGGCCTCTGAGAAGTCTGCCATGGAGGCTGAAGTCCTCCAGGACTGGCCTTCACCCTGCCGTGGCCTCTTGAGCACGAGCCCCCTCTGCGACCATGTTTGGGTGTATTTGTCATTTCAGAATTTCTCAGGTGTTCCCCTTTATTTACTGCTGGAGAACATTCAGTGCGTTGGTTCCAGCCCTCCGGTCTCAAAGAGTGCCTTTGAAACAGAAGTGCTGACTGAGAGTTTGGGGCAGGGGGCACATGTGTGTGGTTGCCTGGGGGATCTGAGGGGCCCTTGAGGATGGCTGAGGATTTGGCACAGCCCATCCAGACCGTGGACGTGCTCTGCCCGACCATCAGGTGCAGCCCTGCTGACTGGCTCCTTGAACCCAGAGGACTATCTGCATGCTTTTGGTTCTTTGCATCCTTTCGTCAGAGATGTGGAGAACGTCGGGACTGTCGGGGGCACACTCAAGACCCTAGTGATGCTCTCACGGCCCTCGGCCTGCTGCCCCTCCCTGAGCCCACGTTCCCTCCCTGCACTCCAGGTAAGTGATGGCGACGCGGAGGCCAGTGGTCCCCAGGGAGCCTCCGGGTGTCAGGCTCACCCAGGGGAGCACGATGCAGCCCCTGCAGTGGGCAGCTGAGCTGCGCCACTTGGACTCCTCCACACTGAAGCCCTGGGCCTGGGGCGCCTCTTGGAATGGATGGTCTTTCTATGCTCTGGACAGGCATGGTGAGGTCACTGGGACAGACGCAAGGGCACCCCTCTGCTGATGCGCTGGTGGGCAGAAAGCTCCCTGTGTTGGTGCCCCATCCAGAGACAACCCCGGTCCCCTGGGCCTCGGGCATGGCCTCCCTGCTTGTCTCAGCCTCCTCTCTAAGCCGTGTCCTCCGTCTGACCCCCTACACAGGGTCTCGGTCTACAAGAGGCAGATGCGTGGAGCTCACTCCTCAGAGGGCTGCAGTGGACAGACCGTCTCCATGCACGGGAAGTGCCCAGCACCTGGCTGTCTCTGCACCCGGCCATGCCGTAGCCTACCCTGGAGGTTCTCAGAACATCTTCATCTGCCAGCTCGAGGCTGTTCCTCCTCCAGGACAACCCATGCCCGTGTCCTGGAGTGATGTGTGTCATCTGTGGAAAAATTATTTTGACTTGTACTGTGTATTACTCATGAAGAGAGCCTTCCGAGGATGCGTGTGAGCCTGAACTGTGATGGAAAGGTAACTCCGCCCTCCCTCTTAAGCTCCTCTGATCCTCCAGGTGACTGGGTGGGGAGATGGGACCACTTATGCCCTGAGCCGTGAGAGCTGGAGATGAGGGCGAGCTGGTTTCTCCTCTGCAGCTGCTCATGCTCTGAGCATCAGGAATTTGAAAACCTAAGCATTTGTTGGCTGCAGATTTTACATCTTGAACATGTTTTTTCATTAAACTTTTCACTGTCAGATAATTGTAGGTGTATCGGTACATCGGTTGTAAGAAATCCTATGGAAAGAATCCATGTCTGTTCATCAGTTTCTCTAAATGGCAACAACCTGCAAGCCTAGTGCCTATGACCAGGGCAACGACACTCACTGCTCTTCAGTAAAAAAAAAAAAAAGTCTTAGAATCCTTTAAGAGAATCAGTGAGTGCGTGCTTAGTCACCTCAGTCGCGTCCAACTCTTTCTGATCCTATGGACCATAGACCCCCCAGGCTCCTCTGTTGGTGGGATTCTACAGGCTCAAGAATATTGAAGTGGGTATCTATGCCCTCCTCCAGGGGATCTTCCTGACCCAGGCATCGAACCCATGTCTCTTATGTCTCCTGCATTGGCAGGTAGGTTCTTTACCACTAGCACCACCTGGGAAGCCCCTAAAGAGGAAGCAGAGGTGTGCACAATTAAATGCTTAAAGGAATTTGAATTGCAGGACACCAAGAGACAAAAATCAGAAAAAAAAAAAAGAAAATTCTTAGAGAAATAGCTCTATTTCCATAGTAAGCTTAAAACTTCTTGTATTTACCATGATCCATCGAATTAATAATTTTTTTTATTCAACACTGACAATTTATTTTCTCAAGATTATCATTTTTACAAAACAGAACAAAAAGCAGGTATAAAAAACAGCAAAGAGTTTACAGAATTTCTGCACCAGTTTTCACACAAGTCAGTGATTATAAAACTGGTGTCGGATGTAAATACTGGATACGTTGATTTCCCGCTGGGTCATAAGCATTCAGCTGGTTTGTTTTAGAGCTACTGAATAATAATAATTTTTCCTAAGCACCGGTCATTTTTTGAGAACACGTTTGGTTTGTCCAACAAAGTAAACACTTTTCGATGTGTGGTATTTTCTTTTTTTAAAAAAACACTGACCTAAAATACAGAATGTGTATGTATTTGGATCTGAACCAAATCCTTTGAGGTCCCAATTACCCTGAAGAACACTGAAGAAGATATTTATAGGACATATTAAATACTAGTTATATACCTCATGATTTAACACAATGCATATACATTCCAGCAGATCAACCTGATGTGAAACACAAAAAGCGTAAAATTTTAGTGAAACCAAGGATATAATGAGTAACAGAGGTTGAAGGATAGATATGCAGAAATACAGACCATATGGAACACCGAGAGGCAGCTTTAAACACCCACGATGGATCGTGCCCGCAGTCAGGGAGCTTCATGGGACCAGTATTGCCTAGTTATTCATGCAAACAGTCGTCGGTTTTCCGTCATAACCTAGGAGATCTGAGATAGTTGCTCAGTGGGACGCATGAACGTGCAGTCAGAGGTGATGTTAAGGGTGCTGATGAGCTGAGGGTCTTCCTGTGAATCACAACTGCGCCCTGCTGACTGCAGCGTGAGCATGAAGCCACGGCACCTTAGTGTTCATCTGCCGTGGGTGGGGGGACGGAGCAGGTGACAAACGGAAGGAACAGACCAAGACTAGGGCAAGACGTGGTGAGGGGCGCAGGGAGAGGGGAGGGGTCGAGGGCCGGGAGGCTGAGACACGACTGCTAAATGCTGGAAGAAGAACTAAAGCTGGCGCTGCACGTGGAGACAAACGGAAACAGCCCCTTGGGGACCGGGGCGCATACGTGCCGTCCTGGGCGCGGTGATACTTTCACAGCAAAGACGGACAGCTGCCCGGGAAAGGTAGGCACGTCCAGGCGAGTCCCATCTGGGATCCTGGAAGTGTGAGGGGTGTCCTGGAAAGATGGGTTTTCTAATGGCCCTGGATGGAAGCCATGCTGCTCGGTGTCTGTTAAACTGCTCTCTAAACGCAGCTGGGGCTGAGCACTCAGCAGAGACTCGTCACAGAGAAACGTGGATCCAAACCTTCATCTGGAAGAAAGGGCGCGTGATCGAGAACGGAGCGATTCTGAAGCATTTCACAGGGTGGAGTTCCGTGGGTAGATCCTGGGCATTTTGCCTCCTGGAGGTAACAGCACCTCCTCGAGGGCTGTGGACGTGGAAACACCACTTGTCAGGCCTCCTCCCTGGCGCCGGCAGAAGCCGCTGTCGTGTGCCTGCAGCCACACAGCCGGCCCAGAGCAGGGCACGGGCGGGAACCAGAGGCCCTGGCAGGCAGCCGGCGGGATGGGAAGCGAGGTGGAAACGGGGGTCGGCACCGGGCTTCTGGGGGTCACCCCGTCATCTCCCCAGAAGGAGCTGTGACCAGACACGCGATCAAAACAGCCATTCCTCTGTCCCGGAAGCTGACCAACTCTCCCGGTAAGCTCAGATGCACTCAGTCCCGACAAGCTGCTGGACTCAGGGGAGGAAACTGGCGTTCCTGGGTGGCCCTGCTCCCACCCCGCCCACCTTGTGACCATCTGGTGGTCCTAAGCAATCACGGCAGGCCCGGAATTACCAGCAGCTTCACTACTGGAGGGAGCTTCTTGATTTGGACCAGAGGATGGTTAAAGCCCTGCCAGTTAGCATCATCTGAAATCAGTAATGGTCTCTGTGCCGAGTAAACAGGCATGCCCAGCTGTTCCCCTAGTTTGAGGTCCTTGGTTTGATTGTGACAAGCCGCAGACTAGCTAGAAATTAACCAGGGAGATACAGAAAAGACACAATGAGACTTCTCTACCATCCCCAGTCTCCCCAGCACTCAAGTCCAGAGAAGACCTGTGAAAGCTCAGTGGATCTCCAAGTGGGTACGGGCTTGAAACCACTTGGACTTTGAAGGCACTCTTGAACCCAGAGACAAATCCATTGGCAGAGGCGGGACGCTTGAGCACAGATTCTGACTGGTTGTTGGTTGAGCATAAGCTCTGCAGATGCAGGGATGACCGCTGGGAAGCTGGGCAGAGAAAGAAACAGCAACCAGAAAACCCCGAACAAGACAAACAAGATGTCAGCGGCTGCGGCTCCAGGGGAAACAGATGCCACCGTCATCCAGGAAAGACGTAAACAAACAGGCAGCCAAACCAACAACCCTCCTGAGGGGGGATTGGAATCCAGATTCTCTACACTCTATTGCCTAAAAGATCCAGGATGGCTCTGCCACCGAAGCCAGACAGAGACATTGCAAACAAAGGAAACTGCAGGCCAGCATCCCTCGTGAATATAGATGGAAAAACCCTTAACAAAATTTTAGCAAGCTGAATCTAGCAACACAGAAAACAGATCAATTGCCAAGTGGGATCTGTTCCAAGAATATAAAGCTGGTGAAACATCTAAAAATGATTTCATGAAGTCAATCATATTAATAGAACAAGGGACAAAAATCTACACGATCATCTCCAAGGATGCAAAAAAGCATTTGACAAATCCACTATCTACTTGGGGCAAAATACATTCAATTAAACTAGGAATAGAAGGGAACGTTCTTGGCTTGATAAAGGACATTTACTAAAATCTCTCAGCTCACATCCTACTCGGTGGTGAGAGAGAATTCTCTCTGCTAAGATAACACACAGGGCAAACACATCAGACCTCAACACAGCTGTCCAACTCGGAACCGGAGGGTCCAGCCGCACAACAGTAACAAGAAAATCAGAGCCATTATGACTGAGAGAAAAGCAAAACTGTATGTGAAGAAAATCTGATTTTGTATGAAGAGAACACTGAAGATTTCAGAGAAAAAAACTACTAGACATGAAAAACAAGCTTAGTGATGTTGCATAATATAAGATCAATGTAAGAAGCAAATTGCATTTTTATTTATGGTGTTGTTCAGTTGCTAAGCTGTGTCCTACTCTATGCAACCCCATGGACTGCAGCGCGCCAGCCTTCCTTGTCCTTCACCATCTCCCAGAGCTTGCTCAAACTCATGTCCATTGAGTCAGTGATGCCATCCAACCTTCTCACCCTCTGTCGCCTCCTTCTCCTCCTGCCTTTATCTTTCCAGCATCAGGGTCTTTTTCAATGAGTCAGTTCTTCACATCAGGTGGCCAGAGTATTAGAGTTTCAGCTTCAGCATCTGCCCTTCCAATGAATATTCAGGACTGATTTCCTTTAGGATTGACTGGTTGGATCTCCTTGCAGTCCAAGGGACTCTCAAGAGTCTTCTCCAACACCACAGTTCAAAAGCATCAATTCTTCAGTGCTCAGTCTTATTTATGGTCCAACACTCACATTCATACATGGCTACTGGAAAAACCAAAGCTTTGACTATACAGACCTTTGTTGGCAAAGTGGTATCTTTGCTTTTTAATACAATGTCTAGGTTTGTCATAGCTTTTCTTCCAAGGAGCAAGCGTCTTTTGGTTTCATAGTTGTAGTCACTGTCTGCAGTGATTTTGGAGCAAAAGAAAATAAAATATATCACTGTTTCTACTTTCCCCCCATCTGTTTGCCATTAAATCATGGCCATGATATTGGATGCCGTGACCTTCATGTTTTGAATGTTCTATATATGAGCTGTGAATAATCTGAAAATGAGATTAGGAAAAATAGTGCATTCACCATAGTATCAAAAGAATACAATGCTTAGGAGTGATTTTACAGAAAACTTACAAGACTTAGACACTGAAAACTGCAGCCTGTCCCAGAGCAAGATTAAAGAAGAGCTAAGAACCAGACAGCCCACGCTTGTGGGCCAGAAGACAAGGCCACTAAGATGGCTTTTCTCTGGGAGGGGAGTTTGTGGGAGAATGGATACGTGTGTGCGTATGGCTGAGTCCGTTCACTTCACCAGAAACGATCACAACGTTGTTAATCAGCTACACTCTAATACAAAATAAAAAGACTTTTAAAAAGATTTTTTCTTCCTAACGTAATCTATAGAGTCAATACAATCCCTGTCAAGCTTTTAAAAATAGATACCGACAAAGTGATCCTAAAAGGAACAAAGAAATATAAAGGACATAGAATAATCAAAATAATTTTGGAAAAGAAGAACAAGTTGGAAGATTTACTCTATCTTATATCAAAATTATTATAAAGCTATAGTCAATAGGATAGTGTGATTTTGCCATAGAGAGAGGCATCCAGATAAACTCAACAGAACAGAGTCTAGAACTAAAACCTTAATTATGTGGCCAATAGGTTTTCAACAAAGACATAAAGGCAATTCAGAGCTGGAAACATGATCTTTTCAACAATTCTATAACTCCATGCAAAAAAAATTGTATGTTTCTATCTTCAGCCAAACCCCAAAATTAACTTGAAATGGACCATAAATTTAACGTAAGACATAAAACTGCAGAAATTGTGGAATAAAACATAGGTTAAATTCTTCATGATCCTGAGTTAGGCAAAGAGTTCTTAGATACAAAAACAGAGGCATGATTCATAGAAGAAAGGTAATTTTGATTTTATTAAAATTAAAACCTTTGTGCTTCAAGAGATGCCATGAAGAAAATGGAAATACTTGACAGAGGCTTGGAGAAAATATTCGTAAATTGTATTTGGGGAAAACAGGCCTGTGAAAAATTCTTATAGCTCCATCAGTTAAACAACGCAATTTAAAAAAAAATGATCAGGGCTTCCCTGTTGGCTCAGTGGTAAAGAATCCACCTGCCAATGCAGGAGACACAGGTTCAATCCCTAATCTGGGAAGATTCCACATGCCAAGGCAATTAAATCCATGCTCCATGATTGCTGAGCCTGTGCTCTCGAGCCTGGGAGCCACGACCGCTGAAGCCGGGCACCAAGAGCCTCTGCTCTGCAGCAAGAGAAGCCATGGAGATGAGAAGCAGAGCCCCACAACCAGAGAGCAGCCCCCGCTCTCCGCAGCTAGAGGAAGCCCGTGCAGCAGTGAAGACCCGGCACAGCCAAAAATAAGGAAATAATAATTTAGAAAGAGAACAGAGCTTTGAATAGCCATTTCACTCAAGAAAATATGCAAACAGATAAAAAGCACCTGAGAAGAAGTTTAACGTCATTTGTTGTCAGTAACATGCATATTAAAATTACACTGAGATGGCGCTATGGACCCCTCAAGGCCATGGTGAAGACCACAGACAGGACGGTGAGTGGGCAGAAGAGAGGAGAATCAGTGACCCCAGGCGCTGCTGGCCAGAAGGGAAGACAGTGCGGTCACCTTGGAAAATTTCTTGGCTGTTTCTCTGACAGCCAACATTACACTTGGTGTCTAACCCAGCAAGGCCTTGGCTAGGAACCTCCCCAGAAATGAGAAGGTGTCCATGCAGAAACATCTATGTGTAGACTGCATCATTCATGATTTTCCCAAACTGAAAACAACTTTCAGAGGCATACATAGGTCAGAAAAATAAAAAGTGGTAAAGCTGTATAATGGAATGCTATTTTTTCTAAAACAAGCAGTTACTGCTGTAGGCTACACCTAAAAATCACTGTGTACATGAAGGAAGCCTGAAGAAATGTCTCTATATTGTAGGATCCCATCTCTATGACATTTCCTGAAAAGGCACATCTCTAGAGATGGAAAAAAGACAAGCGGTTTCTGGGACTCGGCATGGGATCCTGGATCAACTGGAGATGGGTACGAGGGGACTTTTGGGGTGATGGGTGTGGTGACAGACACACAGACTATAAATCTATAAAGTCAGGGCATTGCACACACACGCTGGCGGGTGTCGCTTTGTGGCTGGCGGTGCCGCTTTGTCGCTGGAGGTGCCGCTTTGTCTGGCCTCCACAGCAGTAAAGCTGTACTCACTACTCATGCCTGCTCCCTGGAAGCGGGCGCAGGGGCCTCCAGGGGCTTTGGAATCTGTCTGTGGTGACCCCACATCGGGGCAGCATTCTGCCACCTAAGGGGCTTGTGCAGCCTCTGGGGGTCTCTCTCCTCCGTCCGATGGCATCCACTTCTCCTTTCCCCAGACACCAACCACACATTCTCCTGATCTGAGGATGCGGGTTCCTGCCCCCAACCCCGGGGGCAGGGCTCAGATGCCGCCTGCCTGGTGTGCTGTCCACCCTCCCCTCTGGTCACGTCTCCTTTTCCGTATCCACCACTTCCTTTCCTCTCCTATTGTTCCCCAGGGAAGCCTCGGGATACACATTTCTAGGCCACTGGGGCAGATAAACAGGATCCTCTCAGCCAGAGGTTCTGGTTCCCCAGGTCCCACCAGCATGGCCTGTTCAGGAAGGAGATATGCCCACAGCTGCTGTGTGAGTCCCAGGATCCTGCCCCACACTTCCCCGAGGACAGGTGACCTGAACAAATCAGCGACTTTAAACAAAGTTGCTTGGTGAACAGGACGGCATCACAGAAAGATGCAGCTGAAATTCTATCTCAAATAGGAAGCTCGAGCAGACCAGGGAGTCAGCAATTCCAAAAGAGGCTGACCTGTCAGCAAAGCCAGCCATGAGCATCTCTGAGAAATCCTCAGTATTTCAGAAGGGAAAGGGGTCCGTTCGCCTGGTGGCTGATACCCACCCCCCAACAATGCCCCCCAGAACATACCTAGAAAGCAGTTCAGCTCAGTTCAGTTCAGTTGCTCAGTGGTATCCGACTCTGCGACCCCATGGACTATAGCACGCCAGGCCTCCCTGTCCATCACCAACTCCCAGAGTTTACTCAAACTCATGTCCATTGAGTCGGTGATGACATCCAACCATCTCAACCTCAGTTGTTCCCTTCTCCTCCCATCCTCAATCTTTCCCAGCATCAGGGCCTTTTCCAATGAGTCAGCTCTTTGCATCAGGTGGCCAAAGTATTAGAGTTTCAGCTTCAACATTAGTCTTTCCAATGAATATTCAGGACTGATCTCCTTTAGGATTGACTGGTTGGATCTCCTTGCTGTCAAAGGGACTCTCAAGAGTCTTCTCCAACACCACAGTTCAAAAGCATCAGTACACATATATTAATGCAGCACATAGGAGCTGGACATGGCTACACATGGACATCACCAGATGGTCAACACTGAAATCAGATTGATTATATTCTTTGCGACCAAAGATGGAGAAGCTCTATACAGTCAGCAAAAACAAGACTAGGAGCTGACTGTGGCTCAGATCATGAACTCCTTATTGCCAAATTCAGACTTAAATTGAAGAAAGTAGGGAAAACCACTAGACCATTCAGGTATGACCTAAATCAAATCCCTTACAATTATACAGTGGAAGTGAGAAATAGATTCAAGGGATTAGATCTGATAGACGGAGTGCCTGAAGAACTATGGATGGAGGTTTATGACATTGTACAGAAGGCAGTGATCAATAACATCCCCAAGAAAAAGAAATGCAAAAAGGCAAAATGGTTGTCTGAGAAGGCTTTACAAACAGCTGAGAAAAGAAAAGAAGCAAAAGGAAAAGGAGAAAAGGAAAGATGTATTCATCTGAATGCAGAGTTCCAAAGAACAGCAAGGAGAGATAAGAAAGCCTTCCTCAATGATCAATGCAGAGAAATAGAGGAAAACACTAGAAAGGGAAAGAATTGACATCTCCTCAAAAAAATTAGAGATACCAAGGGAATATTTCATGCAAAGATGGGCTCAATAAAGGACAGAAATGATATGGACCTAAGAGAAGCAGAAGATATTAAGAATATGTGGCAAGAATACACAAAAGAACTGTACAAAAAGATCATCATGACCCAGATAACCATGATGGTGTGATTACTCACCTAGAGCCAGACATCCTGGAGTGGAAAGTTAAGTAGGCCTTAGGAAGAATCACTACGAACAAGGCTAGTGGAGGTGATGGAATTCCAGCTGAGCTATCTCAAATCATAAAAGATGATGCTGTGAAAGTGCTGCACTCAATATGCCCTCAAATTTGGAAAACTCAGCAGTGGCCACAGGACTGGAAAAGGTCAGTTTTCATTCCAATCCCAAAGAAAGGCAATGCCAAAGAACGTTCAAACTACCACACAACTGCACTCATCTCACACGCTAGCAAAGTAATGCTCAAAATTCTCCAAGCAAAACTTCAACAGTATGTGAACCAAGAACTTCCAGATGTTCAAGCTGGATTTAGAAAAGGCAGAGGAACCAGATCAAATTGCCAGCATCTGTTGGATCACAGAAAAAGCAAGAGAGTTCCAGAAAAACATCTATTTCTTCTTCATTGACTACATTAAAGCCTTTGTATGGATCACAACAAACTGTGGAAATTCTTAAAGAGATGGGAATACCAAATTGTTACCATTTTTCACCTTACCTGCCTGCTGAGAAATCTGTATGCAGATCAAGAAGCAACAGTTGGGACCAGACATGAAATAACAGATTGGTTCCAAATTGGGAAAGGAGTACATTAAGGCTGTATATTGTCACCCTGCTTGATTAATTTCTATACAGAATACATGATGCTAAATGGTGGGCTGAATGAAGCACAAGCTGGAATCAAGATTGCCAGGAGAAATATAAAAAACCTCAGATATGCAGATGACATCACCCTTACGGCAGAAAGCGAAGAGGAACTAAAGAGCCTCTTGAAAGTGAAAAAGGAGAATGAAAAAACTGGCTTAAAACTCAAGGTTCAAAAATCAAAGATCATGGCATCCGATTTCATCACTTCATGGCAAATAGATGGGGAAACAATGGAAACAATGACAGGCTTTCTTTTCTTGGGCTCCAAAATCACTGCAGATGGTGACTGCAGCCATGAAAGACACTTGCTCCTTGGAAGAAAAGCTATGACCAACCTAGACAGCATATTAAAAAGCAGAGACATTACTTTGCCAACAAGGGTCCGTCTAGCCAAAGCTATTGTTTTTCCAATAGTCATGTATGGATGTGAGATTTGGACCATAAGGAAAGCTGAGCACTGAAGAATTGATGCTTTTAAACTGTGGTGTTGGAGAAGACTCCTGAGAGTCCCTTGGACTGCAAAGAGATCAAACCAGTCAATCTCAAAGGAAATCAGTCCTGAATATTCATTGGAAGGACTGATGCTGAAGCTGAAACTCCAGTGCTTTGGCCACATGATGCCAAGAACTGACTCACTGGAAAAGACCCTGATGCTGGGAAAGATTGAAGGCAGGAGGAAAAAGGGATGTCAGGGGACCAGGTGGTTGGATGACATCACCGATTCAGTGGACATGAGTTTGAGCAAGCTTCAGGAGTTGATGATGGACAGGGAAATGTGGTGTGCTACAGTTCATGAGGTCGCAACGAGTTGGACATTACTGAGCAACTGAACTGAACTGAACTTGCGTTGCAAAGCCTCAAACACAACAGTTATTTTCCAGGGCCGGAGTTAGGCTTGCGAGCACCCCTCTCCCAGAATCATCTCTGCAGGCTGTCCAAGCACATGGAAATCTGTAGGAGAGGAGAGGAGAAGGTGCTTTTCATTTTTAGAAACACGCTGAAAACTCAGACTCCGCCAGAGCTCAAATTCCTCACCTGGATCCCCCAGGGATACTCTTGACCACTTTTAGAATTTAAATTTAATCTTCAAACATTGTAATTATTGGCTTTCCCCTTCAAATTGAATGCATTTTGTAAAAGCTGCATTTGTGGAATACAGATTTGGAGGAGATGGATTTTTCAAAGCCCAGGATTCGGTTAAATCTAGAGTGATATTTTGACAGGGAAGGATTCCCATGCAGTTGTGTGTCTGATTTGGCTCGTTATCCTTTCTTGAGCACATCATGGAGAAAGTCATTTGGCTGGCGGCTTGGAGACCCCGCAGAGCCTCCAGATGCCGTCCAGGCTCTGGGTCCTGCTGGTACACTGAGTAGTTTGCTCCCCCAGAGGTCCTGCCCTGGGGGATTATTAGCATCTCAGCACCTGAGGACACTGAGTTACACTTTTTCCTACCTTGTCTCTGAAAGACCATCAGTTAGAGAACACAGGTGCTGCTGCAAAGTGGATCCAGTTGCCTGAAACACTGACTCCTTCTTCCAAGAAATCACGTCTCACAAAAGTAACTGAACTGTTGTTCAGTTGCCAAGTCATGTCTGAATCATTGTGACCTCATGGACTGCAGCATGCCAGGCTTCCCTGTCCTTCAGTATCTCCCAGCATTTGCTCAAAACTTATGTCCATAGAGTTGGTGATGCCATCCAACCATCTCATCCTCTGTCGCCCCCGTCTCCTCTTGCCCTCAATCTTTCCCAGCATCAAGGTGTTTTCCAATGAGTCCAGTCTTCACATCAGGTGGCCAAAGTACTGGCGCTTCAGCATCAGTCCTTCCAATGGACTGTAGCCCACCAGGCTCTTCTGTCTGTGGATTTCCCAGGCAAGGATAATGGAGTGGGTAGCCATTCCCTTCTCCTAGGGATCTTCCTGACACAGAATGGAGCCCAGTTCTCCTTCATTGCAGGCAAATTCTTTATTGTCTGAGCCACCAACTGAATCATTGGCAAGACCTAATCGCTTTTATGTTAAAAACATGAGGCTTTAATGAGGTTAAGTTACTCCTCTTCATATCTAAGAAAAATGACCCAAGTACCTTTTATCAGAATTTTTTAAATAAGAATTTAAATGTGTAAAAATACGTGCCCTGATTGCATAAAGTTTAACATTGAGAGATGCAAATTCACAATTAGGAAGAGTTATGCTTTGCTTTGTATAAAAACTCTGATTTCATTTGGATACCTTCCAATAGAAGTAACCCTCTAAGGACAGTGCATCTGGTTAAAAGAACTTTACCTTGTTGACAACACTGAGGGCGGAAGTGACACCAGAAGATAAGGAGCCCTTGTTATGAGTTTTGAAAAGAGATGAAGAGGATGCCACTGGGAAGTTGCAAAATCGCTCGGTAATGAGGGACCTTGTCAGGCTGAGTGTGCTGCTGAGACAGTTTTATGAGATGAATCAAGACAAAAATCTTCAGAGACTGTGGTCAGTGTAGCAGCTTGTTTCCTCTGCATGAAGAACGCACTGGAGCTGAGGGCCAGGAGCTTGCATCTGCAGAGGCTCCCTCCCTCCCGGCCCATCTGCGCGCCAAGACCCTCCCCAGTTTTCCTGACCTGCAGAATCATCACCTGCTTCCTGGTAGGCAATTGACATGTGAAATTAAACGACTGGTTCTACTACATAATTTCCATAAGCCCTGCCCCCAGTCTCAGTAATCTGGCTACTCACAGGCATGTAATCACAAAGCAAGCAACTTTTACTGCCAAGAATTTATGTTACCTAAGTTAATTGAACCCAATTATGATCCAAAGTACGATGTTTAGCTGCCGGCACTTTTCTGTCGTTCCTCGAAACAGGGACGTTTACGGCTACAGAGAATGGCCAACCACAGGCTCGCCGATAGTTTGTTAGAGATTTTAGAATCAGTAGCTTGCACATTGGCTAAAGCATGTTAAAAGCCAAACAATTACGATGATGGGATGCATACTCATACTCCAGAATACCACACAGAAATGAACATAAAAGAAAGAAATCTTTCCTGCAGCCAGAACAAGTGTACGCATTTGAATAAAAGTAAGTGATACTCTGGGCGCTATCTGGACCCTGGGAAAAGCAGTGGTGGACACCGGGGAGCTTTGGATGATCAGTCTTCAGCATATGGGGAAAAACTGGTCACTGAAGTCTGTCCCTGCTGACAGCCGTCACCATGGCGGCACAAATTCGTGATTTGGGAAGATGGTATAGAGAAACGGTAGGTGAGGAGTAGCAAGGAGGGGAGGCAGGGAGGAGGAAAGGGTGGCTGTTGCTCGATGCTTTTAGGAAATCTGAAGAGAGACCTTTTTTTTTTTTATCCCAGATCCAAACATTATAAATTTGAACATAATTTGTTTAGTCTAGGTTATTAATGCACAGTCTTCAGTTCAATTCAGTTCAGTCACTCAGTTGTGCCCGAGTCTTTGTGACCCCATGAACTGCAGCACGCCAGGCCTCCCTGTCCATCACCAACTTCTGGAGTTTACTCAAGCTCATGTCCGTCCAGTTGGTGATGCCATCCAACCATCTCATCCTCTGTCATACCCTTCTCCTCCTACCCTCAATCTTTCCCAGCATCAGAGTTTTTTCAAATGAGTCAGCTCTTCCCATCAGGTGGCCAAAGTATTAAAGTTTCAGCTTCAGCATCAGTCCTTCCAATGAACACCCAGGACTGGTTTCCTTTAGGATGGACTGGTTGGATCTCCTTGCAGTCCAAGGGACTCTCAAGAGTCTTCTCCAACACCACAGTTCAAAAACATCAATTCTTCGTGCTCAGCTTTCCTTATGGCCCAACTCTTACATCCATATATGACCACTGGAAAAACCATAGCCTTGAGTAGACGGACCTTTGTTGGCAAAGTAATGTCTCTGCTTTTTAATATGCTATCTAGGTTGATCATAGCTTTTCTTCCAAGGAGTAAGCATCTTTTAATTTCATGGCTGCAGTCACCATCTGCAGTGATTTTGGAGCCCAGAAAAATAAAGTCTCTCACTGTTTCCATTGTTTCCCCATCTATTTGCCATGACATGATGGGACTGGATGCCATGGTCTTAGTTTTCTGAATGTTGAATTTTAAGCCAACTTTTCCCCTCTCTTCTTTCACTTTCATCAAGAGGATCTTTAGTTCTTCTTCACTTTCTGCCATAATGCACACTCTTGGTTTCCCCAAAGTCCTAATTTGGATTAGAGAAGACAAGGGGAATCCAATCTCTCCTCCTCAGAGACTCTTATGAGTGAAGGTTGCTCTTTGCTGAGCAGGAGACCATTGGATGCTGTGTCTCAGTAACTGAACAAGTGATGCAATGGGAGAGGCAGGGTCATGGTGTCTGGCTCGGTGATCACCTTCACACATGGGTACCTCTCCATCTTTGAATTCCAGAGCCAGGTGGGAGCATCTTTCCCTAGGTTTAGACTCCTGATAGGGAATCTGCCTTTTCTGAATAGTTACTATGAGCCAGACACCCAAATTCATGCTTTAAATGTTTTGATATCTCTAACAACCTAATGATGCTGGTCATCCAATCCACACCCAGAGACTTGGGGCTGAGGAACGTGGTCACGTCTGCCTGGATACTCTGTGATGATCTGGGGCTCCACTGTAACCCAAGTGGGACTCACTTTGAACTTGACAACCACCAGGCTCCAGTAAGTCTGCAGACATAGGCAGCCAAGCAGCTCAGGACATGCCATCAGCAGCAGTCACCCAGTAGGACTGAGTTCTCCCATCTTAGTCCCCCTCCAATACAAAGCAAGTCTGCGGGGCTCAGGCACCAGATGCCCTGGGGCAGCCCCAGCTGTGAAGGGGAAGGAGTTCTAGGCAGGGATGGAACGTGGTGGAGACGGGGGGGCTAAGACCCCCCAGGCAGACAGGCTCAGCAGGACTCCACCCAGGGGATTGAGGGGGACAGAAGGACTGAGTGCAGGGACCAGGAGGCTGCATCATGGCAGGTGTGGAGCAGGTCCTGGTGGAGAGCTCCAGGAGAGCCTGGACCAAAGGGGCGCGGCAGCGCTGGACAGTCTGCTGGTCTCAGGACCGGAAGCCTGGCGGACCCTCGGGGCGGGTCCTGTGAGCGTGACCACAGACCTTCAGGCATCATCAGCCCCTCCTCCTCAGGACAAACTGACTGTAGCGGCAAGCTAGGGGCTGGTGCAGGCCAGGCTGCACGGCTGTGGGCCTGTGCGGCAGGGCTTCCGGGACAGTAAAGCTCGGGGCCGAGTGGGCTGCCCTGGGGGCATCGTGCCATCAGGCAGCTTGGGCATTGGCAAGGGGTCCTCCCTGCTGTCCTTGTCGCCCCAGCCCACTCCCTCGGGCGACCCCATGCTGTTCCTACTTCTCTGGGTGCCCAAGCAGCAGTGATTCAGAATCATTTCTACCTCTGGATGGTCCCCAGCAGCTCGGCTCACTCTCTGGGGACTGCACCCCAGTTCTGGAGTTGGCTCGGGGTGATGCTTCCCTGGGCTCTCAGACCAGCAGCTGTGCTCACTGGGGTCCTGACTTGCTGTTCTCCTCTGCAGACCCTCTGTGCACGTGTGTGCATGTGTGTGTACAGGCCAGTGCCTGGGTAAGTATGTGCCTGCATGTGTGTGCAATGAGTGTGTGTATGCGTGTGTGTGTGTGCGCGCACACCTATGTTAGAGCTGAAGAACTGGGAGGGGCTGGCTGTCCATGGACCGCCTCACAGGGTGTAAGGAGTGTGATTGGCTCTCTGGGCTGCCAATCATCTCTGCCTCTGGGGAGAGACTCCAGGGCTGGAAGCAGAAACTGGTTTCTGGCAAAATCTCCTGCATCCCTCAGTCCACTGGCCAGGTCCTGGGGTGGGGAGAAGGGGGCTGCTCAGCCACTTGCAGAGGGTGCTCCCAGGGCTGAAGGCTGAGTCCCCCATGGGCTTCCTGTCGGGAGCCCAGGCTGGGGTGGAGCCCCTTGGGTCCTGGATGAGCCGGGGAGGACTCTGGATGGACCGGGGAGGACTGGCCACTCCGGGGTCTAGCTGCTCCAGTGCCGCTGACTCACAAGAGCTGGACGAGGCCCCACCCAAGGTGGGCCCCAGAACTCATCACGTCTTTAAGGCCGTCTCAGAACAGAAGATGGCATTTCCTTCACTCAGGGAGGAAGAGAAGGGAATTGGAACCCCAACCTACGGCATTTTAATCAATTACCTGGAGTACTGAGGGTCTCCCAGGTGGTGCAGTGGTATAAGGAATCTGCTGGCCTGCGCAGGAGACCCAAGAGACACGGGTTCAATCCCTGGGTTGGGAAGATCCCCTGGGGGAGGAAATGGCAACCCACTCCAGTATTCTTGCCTGGAAAATCCCATGGACAGAGGAGCCTGGCGGGCTCGAGTCCACGGGGTCACAGAGAGTCAGACACGACTGCAGCACAAACCACCACGGTGTGCGTTATGGTCTGTGCGTCCACACGTGCCTATACGCTTTTTATTCATTTTCACTTTCACCTTATTTTTTAGGAAGCTACTGAATTCTGAAGGCTTTAGGAATGTTGATTTATGAGGGGCATTGCTGCTGCTGCTGCTGCTGCTAAGTCGCTTCGGTCGTGTCCGACTCTGTGCGACCCCAGAGACGGCAGCCCACCAGGCTCCCCCGTCCCTGGGATTCTCCAGGCAAGAACCCTGGAGTGGGGTGCCATTTCCTTCTCCAATGCATGAAAGTGAAAAGTGAAAGTGAAGTCGCTCAGTTGTGTCCGACTCCTAGCGACCCCATGGACACAGCCCACCAGGCTCATGAGGAGCGTAATTCCTTATAATCATATTCCATGTTAACAAATGAAATATTAAGATAATTAGCTGAGTTCTTGATGCTGCATTTAGCTAACACATTACTTTCAAAGATCTCAGCGCTCAGTGTCAGTGCTTAAATATAGGTTTTTAAAATGTATTTGGTAAAGTGTGAATGTGTGTTAAAGAGCCGGGCCCTGTGATCCCACTTCGTGTGGTGACGATGAAACCTCGGTGCTATTTCTATGGTACACGTCGCTTGCTCTTCACCAAGTGACAAAACAGGCAGCTCGGAATTTTGGAAGGGAAGCTGAAGTTCGTGTTCCAACCTCAAGGAATGAATTAGATTTGCCATAAAAAGCACGTAGGCTTATTAATTGAAGGGTGCAATGTGTCCCCCTGATCTTGGTTGAGGGGCTTACTTACATACTTGATACAAGAGTCCAAGCTTGGAAGCCTCAAAATTAAGGATGTGAGAAACACATCCCCAGAAACAGCTTCTCCTCATAACAAAATTCACTAGCAAATCATGGAAATACAATATACATTTTATGTCATACCATATAATTATTCATTTGGCATGCTGCAGTCCATGGGGTTGCAAAGAGTCAGACGTGACTGAGCAGCTGAACTGAATATAATTATTTATAGTTGTAATTATATAAATTTATATTTTAAATTATCCATTTAAAATTATATATAAGATAAGTATATATATGTATAAATTATACAAAGAGTGCAGTGCGGTTTCTGCCCAGCGTCTGTTTCCCTTTGCCCTCCCCACTGAGGCCAGCATGGCGGGTGCTGAAATGGCGCCTGACACGAGCACGCTCCTCGAAGGCCGCAGCGGCTCCGGCGCTCACGGTGACTGTCAGCACCTGGTCTGTATTGTTCATTCCACTTGTAGAACATTGGATGGACGTCTCCATCCTGAAACAGTTGTTTGTCTGTCTGTCTGTCTACACTCAGCGGTCTCTAAGTGAGTTACCAGCTCCATACAAACACATCACACCCAAAACACCTATAATTATGCACAATGATTCAAGTTCATTCACTCAATGCCTGTTGGTCCAAACCTTCATAGAGATCTGGTGATAGTCAGCCACATGAGCTGTATTTGGATCTGTATTTGGAATCCAGTTACTTCTTATTTGTGACCGATTTATGACATCAAAAAGACAAAGGAATGGGGATTCCCTGGTGGTCCAGTGGTTAAGGCTTTGCACTTCCCCTGCAGGGAGTGTGGGTTCGATCCCTGGATGGGAAACTAAGATCCCACATGCTGAGTGCTGTGGTCAAAAAATAGAAAAAAGTATGAAGGGGTGGCAGAGAAGGCAATGGCACACCACTCCAGTTCTCTTGCCTGGAGAATCCCAGGGACGGGGGAGCCTGGTGGGCTGCCATCTATGGGGTCGCACAGAGTTGGACACGACTGAAGCGACTTAGCAGCAGCAGCAAGAAGAGATGAAGGTACCATTTCTGCCAACAGTTATCCTGATGGAGCAGCAAAGCCCATGGTCCAGGGGATGAGCCTGTTCCCGTTCCAGATGAGGAAACCGGGGCTCTGGTTTGGGGGGACACGGAGGGGACCCGGAACCTGTCAGAAGGACATGGAGGTGCAGGCGGGGGTCTCTCACCCAGCAGCGGCCTCGTCTCCCACATGCGGGCTCCTTGTTTCCCAGCGCTTGGAAAACATTACAGAACACTTGAATTCTCAACATCCGATCAAAAACTCTTCTATTTTCCTATCATGCTATCTATCTTGATAATTTTTGATCTAACTTACACGGCCTGAATCCCCAAAATGTGTTTTGCCAGCTGGTGCGGCTTTATTGAGCTATACATCACGATGCTGGCATTGCTGCTGACTAACCAGCCCAGCTACAGATGGCAGCAACGTGTTCTCGGAGACCTGGCCCAGGCAGAGGATAGCAAATTCAGTTTCTTAATGGTCTTTCCTTATTTGATTTTGAAAATGACAGAATATCAACCAATGTGTTCCATAATTCCAGAGACTAATAATACTGGAAGGTTTTGTTTTCTCATTAAAGATGAATGGCATTGACATTTAAATAGATCACTTCCAATAGGTCCTTGGGACTTCACTCAGGTAATTATTAAAAATAGTTTCCAGCACATTGTGGCCCAGCCACATACATTTAGACGTGTGATTCACAGGGAGAGAACCGTGCCTGTTCATCATTTCTGCCTTGCTGGGGCTGCCATGGGGGCCGTCCCAGAATCCCCTGGGAAGAGCGAGGCTGGGCCGGTAAAGATTGTCATTCCAGTGAAGCTTCCCTTGGAGCCTGGAGTGACCCTGTCGACGTGCCCGGTCCTGCCCCGGGGAGTAGGCTGGCCTGTCTCATCTCAGACGGTTTCCCGGACCATCTTTCTCCTGCCACAGCTCTAGCTCCAGAGGACCTGCCGGGCTCCAGCCTGGTTCCACCCCTGACCCCTGAACATTGTTTCCCTGGGTGTTTGAGCCTAACCTGTGTTAACAGCAAATCTCACAGGTTGGAGTAATTCCCTGAGTGACGTAGCTAGTACTGCTCTCCTTGCTGATATACATTGAATAGTGCGCGATAACCAAGTTTCAAGATCAGAAGCCTACTTTGCTTGCTGCCCTCGAGGACTCTGGAAATCCCCATAGATTAAAGACTTAATTCCTGGGCTCCTCTCCTGTCAGAGCTTGCTTTTCATCACGTAGGAGCTATGTCAACTCTACTATATCTGTTTATCCAGCTGGTTGCAACTTTGATGTTATAGGTAATTAAACACACACAAAAAAGAAGCAGATATCTGGTAAACCTGCCAGTCTCCTCATTGACTCTAGTTGGCTGTTTCACGAGGCTTTCCACATCACGTCAACTCCGAACCTCCAGTGTCCCCTACTTCCCAGCTGTGGAGCCTCCTTTCTCAGAGTCCAGCAACTACAGGTGCCTCCCTCGGCCACGGGCTTGTCTCCCCGCATATCGAAGACCAGGAAAACCTGGACCTCACCCTTCCTCCCAGTGGCTGCGTCCCTCTCTCGAGATGCTACACCTCTTCTCTGTTTCAATGCAGGCAGCTCTGTTCCTTCTATGGGATAACTTTTCCCCTCTCACTTCTTAAGATTCTCAACTGAGAGATAGAAGTCACTGTCCGTATTTCTGCTCTGCCCATGTCTCCCTTGGAACCTGGCTTCCAGACTTCACTCTGCCAGCACCAATTCTTGAATCCTAATATCACTAGTGCCATGGTTTGGCCTCTCCCTCTTCTGGTCCACATAGGTATGATGGTTCTTCCTGTGCTCACCTGAGTGCATGACCCCCTCACAGCCCCTCCCTGTGGCCACCTGAGGGCTGCTCTCCATCACAGCCCCCAGCCATACTCACCTGAGTGCGGGTCTCCATCACTCACTGGTACAGGTGGTGATGAGAGTCCTGGCTGGTGTTCCACAGGGCTCCGCAGACCTCTGGCCAACTTCCTGGTGGCTCCAGCAGTGGGCCAGTGAGGGGCAACCCTGAGTCGGTGCTGAAAGGACACAGCCGTTCATGCTCGCTTAGTGCTGAGCTCGGCCGGCAGGCTGGCGGCCCTGGTTCCTCCTCCTGCTCTAGCCCAGCACCCGGGGCACAGAGGACCCTGTGACACCATGTGCAGCCCGAGAGCCCGGGCCTGTCTCACCCTGAGTCCCTCCCTCAGGGCTCCCTCCACCCTCGAGTCCGCGGCCAGGTGGACTGGGCCTGTGTCTCTGGGCCCCAGCTCCCCCACCACCCACCCCCAGGCCTCTCAGTGCTCCTCTCCCAGAGCCCACACAACCTTCCCACTCCTCTCTGCAGACATCAACTGAACTGAACACACCCTAGACCAAATTCACCACCTCCCCAAGGTCACTTCTGATTCACTCTCTATATGAAGTCATGAGCACTCTCTCCATTCCAAAGACCTGTGAGAGGTGTCCAGTCAGTGAGATGTGACCACATCACAAGGAGCTGGCAGCTTACAAGGGTGGAGGTCCTCCCAAAGGGTAGGGGGCGCAGGAGTGGGGAGGAGAAGCAGGAGGAGCGGGACATGGTCAATGATGACAACGCCCCCTGAGCACCCCGCCCTGGCCCTGAGCCCTGGCCGCCTTCGGAACTGATTGTATGGGCATCTGGACTCTGAGGTCTCTGCCCCGTACTCTCTTCTTCCTGGCTTCAAGGAGAAGTTAAACAGTGCATGGTGGGAGGTGCAAGGTTAGAGCTGTGTCGTGGCCATCCCAGCCCTACAGGGGGAAGGATGAAGGACCAGCTCCAGGTCTGAAGGAGGGCCAGGGAGGACCACACACTGCCCCTGCTGGCTTCCTAGCGAACAGGCCAGCGCTGTCTCGGCACAAGGACTTAAGTTCAGAAATGCAAATAACACGGAGTCCATTTGCTGAAATCTTCCAGTTTGTGTTAAAAAAAACGCATAATTAAGGGTTTAATTAGTTCATGTGGGGCTACAGGTGAGTGGCATTAGAGCAATGCCAGGCTGCACCTGGAACTTGTAAATGATTTTTTTTTTCTCCTGCGCTGAGTCTGATTGACTGTAACCGTTAAACTTTTTCCAATTTAAAGTTGAACTTCAAGTAATAAAGCTGGCTACATTTGTTTATAATATGAGGAATTAGAGCCTGACAATGGCAGATCAGGCTCAGGCTCTGATAATTAGGTATGGGAGCCACAGCCTCCATTGGCAGATCCTGGAAAAAATTACACAGGAAAATTGCAAAGCAGGTGGAATGTGGTTGGAAGGACACGCATTTGACTCAACTGTAGCTGTTTCTAAAATGTAAGGAATCCAACAATCACTTTCAGGAAAGAGAAGCTATGACAGAGGCTTCTCTGTTGCAGAAGAAGAAGACATTTTCTCATGTGAGGTCCCCTTGTTGTATGTCTCAGCATCTGTAACCTGCATCCCTGGCCTACATCCATAGCCTACAGGCCTAGACTACATCTCCAGCCCACATCCTGAGCCCAAACCTGCATCTGTAACCTATACCCCTAGCCCACATCCCGAGCTCGTATCCATAGCATATGTCTCTAGCCTAAATCCCTAACCTGTGTCTCTAGCCTACATCCCTAACCTGAGTCTCTAGCCTACATCCCTAACCTGCATCTCTAGCCTATATCCCTAACCTGCGTCTCTAGCCTACAAGGAGAAGCTGACCTTGTGAACACCATGCTTTAGCAGCACCCATTGCAGACTCTCAGAAAGAGGGGCCAGGCCCATCCTGAGATGCTTTCCAATCCCAGGCCCCAAAGACAGGCCTGGACCCCTTTCCACCATCACTCCAGGCTGCCAGCGTGTTGGTAAGTGGGGAGATGTATCATAAATCGATATATCTCTCACACTCACAGGCAAGTACACTCATGCATGAATAAAGGAAACCAGGGAATCAATAAATTTTAACCTGAAAATGTAAAATACGGCTAAATGTGCAAGAAGGGATTTATAGTTAAAAATGCAAGTTTTAATGATTTTACATTTTGTTTCCCATTTCTGCTTTCAGTCTCTATAAGCGACAGGGGAACCGTCTGTGCAGACCCAGGCAGCTCATGGGACGGGGTATATTTCTACTCTTCCTGCTCTCCAGCCTGGCTCCAGGCTCTGCTGAAGCCAGGGCAGTCCTGCTGACCAGGGGTCTTCACGGCTCTCTGTCCTGCCCCCCAACCATGGGGGCCCCTTCATATCCCCACAACTGCGCTCAGGGTCTGGCACGTGTTGAGGCCTCATTGAGCATTACATGAACGACTTCACCGAGCTAAAGAGTAAACTAGTCCAGGCAAGTGCATTTTCCAGAGTTAAAGCTCTTTCCTTGTGACCCAAGCTTATTCCTTCAAGCATCATTCTTCCTTTTTTCATATTACAAATACAAAAGGAAATCCTTCAGGCTCTCCGATCTTCTTGGAGAGTCTTCCAGTTGGCTCGGTGGCTCTGCCTGGAGGCCAGCATGAGCCTGATTCCAGCAGGTGCAAAACCTGACCCCCCTTTTGCTTCCTTGAAATCCAGCCCTCCCTCTGCTTGCTCCCTCCCTCACTGTCCACCTGGTTACAAAACCAGAAGCCTGGGCATTGTCTCCTGGTTCCCTCTCTGCCTCCCACCTCCCACCTGTCACATGGGGGTCCACACCGCTCTCCACCCCCTGAGGTGGATTCGGGAGGCCTCTTGGTGAGTGCAGCCATGGGCAGGCATCAGAAGGAGACAGACAGTGAGGGGACAGTGAGTTGGCCTCCCCTCTCCCCTCCTCCCCCCTCCCCCCACCTCCCTGCTGCTCCTCCTCCTTCCTTCCCCCTTCTCCCTTCCCTCCATCCCTCTGAGTCAGCAAGGGTGACTCGATTCCTTTCCTCAAGACCAGGGTGCCTTTATGTGGCCCTCTATGGGGCGTGTCCAGGACAGAGGAACTAGAAAGGGCCCACGGCAGGTGACCCCTTGGTCGAGAAGGTGATTCTGGGCTACTCAAGAGTATTTCTGACATAAGAACCAGGTTGCAGAGACAGCAGAAGGCTGCTTCAGGGCTTATGGTTGGGTCCAGTGAGGGGAGCAGCCAGCTACATAACCCAAGGGCCCACTGCGGAACGATAATGTGAGGTCCCCCGTTCAAAAGCTATTAGGACTTTCAGGACAGCGGTGACAGAGCCCAAGGCCAGTGGCAGGCTCTTGGAGCACCAAGCTCATTCCCTGTGTGCGCCACATGCCAGGAAGCTGGCCATGCCCAGAAGCAGTAGCTTGTTTCGTCTGAGGCTGGGCTTTGGACTGAGTTAGCAAGGTTGCTGAGGGATGATCCAACCCAGGGCCCACCCTGGGCCCTTCCTCACCCTGAAAACAGGGGAACATCAGCCATGAAGCGTGGTTATGTCTCAGAAGAGATGGGTGCTCCTCAGACGCCCACATGCAGATTCTGTACCAGGAGTTGGAAATCCTGCTCCCACTGCCAGCATCTCTCATGTGGGGCCGTAGCTGACCTGGAGGGGTTCCTCTGAGACCCTCCTCTGGGTCTGGGGGCATGTGGACCTAGCCTCCAGAGCCACTATGCCCTTGACCACGGAGTTCTGCAAAGCTCTCCTTTAAGGGCTGAATTTTTAGGGTGAAGCAGCGTGCACATTTACGTGTAATTCACACTTGGTTTATGTCCACAGCATTCTCTGAAAGCAATTCTACGGAACTGTCATTTTTCCATTTTGAAATTTACTGCATTTTTAAGCTGATTTTTGATTAAAAATACCTTGTTAGCATTTCACTCTGGTGAAGTCATAGATCAAGAGAGTTGCAACATATTTTTAAGGTCCTAGAGAAAACATTGTTGGTAACTTCAATGGCTCAGATCATAAAAGAGGGGAGCTTTGCTTGTGTCTTATATAACAGCATAAAATATGGGGCCGCTTGCCTGCTACTTTTATAAATAAGATATGATTCCAAAGGGATGGAGGGGTTTTGGGCCTTTGGGAGGATGGTGGTTGGTGGTTCATGGCTTGTGATGCTGTGATTGACCAGCCATGGGACAGAGGTGAACATCTGGGTCTTCCTCTTAGACTAAATGTTTCCAGTTTTGTAGATGTTTGCTGTTTTACATTGTAATTTGGGGTTAAGGCTTATAAAGAGAGGAGGCAGGTGCAGGTAGATGGTAGTAGCACCCGAGTTCACCCCAGTGAAGGCTCTAGGGAGCTGGTCCCGCTGACCACTGCCCTGGACACCACAGCCAGGTAGCAGGCAGCGTCCTCCTGCTGTATCCAGACCCGGTCGCCATGTGGGCTCCGGCAGGGGGCATCCTCCACTGGGAGCTTGTCTGCTTCCTCACGCCTGAGACATCCCAAGAAGGAAGCCACCCTGGCCAGGGACTGTGTCCACCATCAAAGAAATGTGTATTTTGAAATTAACTGAAAAAGAGGCTGGGCTGTGGGGCCTAGCCATTGTAAGCTTTTTATAAATACTTAATAAAACCCTAATTCAGAACATGAAGTAATTGCAGTGCCCTTCATTTGAATTTGCAGTTAAGTACAAATCTAAGTTCCAAGCCTGGGGAGCAAGTGCACCGGGTCTGTTTTAGTTCTCACAAGGGCCCGTGGGGGCTGAGTGAAGGGCAGTTGGGCCAGGGTCCCCCCACCAGGAGGGTCCATGCCCTCCCTGGCAAGCTAGTCTTTTCTACGCCCCGTGCCAAACCCAAGGAAGCTGCTGCAAGAAGTATCTGGAGGCAGGTGAAGGGCTGGGCTGCACCCTGGCCTGGTGGGAGCTGGAGAGAGGCAGGAGGTGTTGGGGGGGGGCGGAGCCCGGCCCTGGGCAGGGGGCTCGGGAGCTCAGGCTGCAAAGGCATCAAGCCCAGCAGGTCCCAGCCAGAAGCAGGAGAGGCACTACCTTGCTGGGAAAGGGGTTTGTGTAGGAATGTCCATGCCAAACACCTAAGTCACGGAGGACAAGTGGGTCTGGAAACTGCCCACAGGAGCCAGTGAATCAGGGGGTTTGGGAGGTGCACTGTGGCCCCAGTGGTGGTCCAGTATGGAGTCACTGGTGGGGACACCAGGCCCTGAGCCCAGCGGGCATTCCCAGTATCTGCTCGGGCACAGACTTGTTAATATTACAGAGGAGGCTGAGTATTTCGATGAGTAATAAACAGGTAGAAGAATGAATGAAAGAAAGAATAGAAGTCTGATTGACTCTGTGGGTAAATAGAGGCATCAGTACAAGTAAAAGAGAAAGAGACAGAGGACAGAAGTGAGAAGGAGCCGGAGGAGGACAGGAGGGCAGGAGGGGGCGGAAGGGAGCCAGAGGGGAGAGGGCAGGAGAGAGGAAGGGGAGCAGGCCGAGCCCAGGGGACAGGGTGGGGTGTCTGCATCTCGGCTCTGCCCCTGACCTCTGCTTCTCCTTGCAGCTTGGAGGGCAGCGGCCAGAACCCCCTGCAGGAGAAACCAGGGTCCTCATGTCCTGCAAACGATGCCCTGCGGTGACCGTATGTCCAAACACGGACAGCGAGCCCAGCCGCCTCCCTTGCCTGGTGCCAGCAGCCAGGCGGGGCGCTGTGACTGCGGCCACATCTCTGACGGGTCCCTGGGAAGACAGGCGGGGCAGGTGGTGCAGGCTGTGTCAACCCCCGCCCCCCGACATCCGGGCTGGACCCCGCCTTCCCTGTGAAGCAAGACCCAAATACATCCCTGGGGGTGGGTTCAGGGGGAGCCCTGTTCACTAGTAGGCGGGGAGGCTCTGCTCCCAGGCTTCACTGGAGAGGAGGGGCTGCCTGGGGAGTGAGGCCCCAGCCCCGCAGAGGGGCTCCAACCCGCGTGGCTCTGAAGTGCCCCCGTCCTGGGCATCCCTGAAGGACAAGGGATCATGGAGGGCTGTGAGCAGAGTGGGGACCGTTTTGTTCTCTTGGGGAACAGGCTTGGGAAGCACCGGGATGGTCCGGTCACAGACCCGAGAAGGGAAAGCTCAGGTCTGAAGACAGGTTCTTCACCAGGGAGCTCTCAACGTGCCCGGAGTCCACTGCAGGCTCATGGGCCCTGGAGGCTGTGGGTCTCAGCGGGTGACGGGCAGGCTGAGAGCAGCTGCGGCCCGCAGGACGTGAGGCCCAGGAGACCTCCTGTGGATGCCCAGCATGGGCAGGTCCAGGGAGAGGCTGGGCTGCTCAGTTGGTGCTTCTGATCACTTTCTTTCTTATTTTCCATGTGGGCAGGGCTGAGACGGTGCTAGAGCTAGGATATGAGGGACTGGGGTAGAGATGGGTGGTGGGGCGCTCCGGGTGTTCTGTTTCCCTGAATCCACCAGCTCTCCCAATTCCTGGTCATTCTTCCTCTGAGAAATTTCCAAATTTATATCACTTATAGTATAAGTGTTATAATACTTACAATGGTTTTTTGATGGAGATAGCTGTAATGCCACAACTTAAAAATGATGGCAATTTTAGTGTTCTGCGAAATTGCTCTTCACAATGGAAATAAATCAAGTAGTTAGAAAGGAGCCTCGGATGACAGACATTCCCGGGGCTCCTGCGCAATGCGAGGGTGTCATCTGATGGATCACGTCTGAGTCCCTTACCCCTCAGAGCTGTCTCCTCATCCTCATCACGTATTCAGAATTAGCATACTCAGCCAGATGTGCAGGTTAAAAATTGAAAGTTGGGTAGGCATTTCAGCCCGGGCTCTTTTTCACTGGGTCTGCCTCAAACATTAATCAGTCTTCCATTATAAATGGCTCAGATGTGAAGCAGAGCTGGATGGGTTTCAAAGACGTCCCTCCTTAACAAGTCTGCCCTGATAGTTCCTAAAGCTAAAAGGATGGTACATGGCAGAGGAGGAAAAAATCATTACAGTCATTAAGGACCGTGGCTTTGCTTTAAAGGCTGCTGAGAACCTGGAGACCATGGGCACTCCCCTCGCACGCCTGGGAAGCCGGCTCCTTCTTTTATTCATAAGCCCCTATTCATTAGCCTCCTGTGATGGATCTGGGTAGGCACGGGGTGGGGTCTTCGCCTCCACAGGCGCTGCCTCTGAGCCCTCTGCTTTGATTTTTTATGTTTAGAAACAGAGGTTTTAGCACTGTTCCCTCACTAGCAGACGCCTTGCCTTTTCAAGAAAAGCAGTTTCCAGAAGAAACCCATGACTAACATGTTTGTTATTGTTGATTAAGACACAGGTGCTTAGCAGCCTCCAAATGTGCAGGGCTTGAGTTCAGAATCAGCAGCTCCTGGGCTCCAGCCCCAGGTCCAAGGCTGTCTGTGGCCCCCGTGAGAAGGCTTCGGAGGAGCTCAGGGCCTCGACGGACCTTCACCTTGCAGGCAGGGCAGGCTCCTCCCTGTGGAGCCTCAGCCTCTTTCCTCCAGCCACGCGCACTTTGCCAAAGCAAGGGATGTGCGGGCCGGTGGGGAGACACCAGTCTGATGGGTGGGCACCTGGCATCAGGGCTACTCAGTCTCTGCGGCCTCAAAATGCATCTGAGCCCCTCTCCCTGTTGCGCTGCCGCAGGACACGCAGGAGGGTGTGTGCACAGAGGCTGCTCTGTGACGGAGAAACAAGCGGCATCCTGTCAGGGCCTCCCCAGGACAGAGTCCCCCCACCCTACGTCCTCCCTGCCTCTTGTTAATAGAGAAACTTCAGCCCCCTCGGCCTTCCCTGAAAGAGAAAGTTCAATCAGAGAAGTGAGAAAATGCAGAAACAAAGGAAAACAGTCAAGCAAGACAAAATAATGAGTTTAGCCATTTAACAAGTCAAGGGCCTTTGCATCTCCTTCAAGGGCTATAGTATTATAGTATACTATTATCGTATGGTATTATAAATAGTACTCTGAGCCATGTCCTGTCCGCTGCTTTTCAGATACTGAAGCCCCCACCAGGTGGGAGAAGCTGTCTGCATGCTGCCCCCCAGCAGTAGACCCCAGAACAGCTGGAACCAGAAAGTTGATGATGGGGACTCCCAGTGACCTCACCACCAGCCAATCAGAGGAGGGTCTATGAGCTGGCCACACCCCCACAGACCCCCTCCCTCCTTCTCTCTTTAAAAGCCTTTCCCCAGAAGCCTTCCAGGAGTTCAGGTCTTCTGAGCACAAGCTGCCTGGACTCCTTGCCTGGGGCCTGCAATAAACTCTGCACTTCCTTCGCCACAGCCTGGGCGGCAGACTGGCTTTACTGCGGGCGGGTGAGCAGATCCGAGTTCAACTCAGTAACCGTGGCCGTTCTCACACTGTCAGAAGGTCTCTTCCTTTAAAACAAGCAAAACAGCAGCGGCTAGCAATCTAGCCCGTTACATTTAGTCCAGTTCCTGGGTTTAGGAGACATTTATTGTTCACCTTGTGTAAGAGGTGGACTTAAAATATATACATTAATATATTAAAAGAGAAACCTCAGACCTGCAGAAACAGACTCCCCGGCACCCTCTTTACAGTTATGTTCTTGGGAGAGGGGCCGGTTGCCTGAGTTTCTTCTCATCTTGCTGACTGATGTGGAAAAGTGATATTCCGTGGCTTCTGGGTCTACCCAGCCCCTCGGGCTCCAGCCAGGGTCCCAGTGATGCTGGAGCCTCAGTGACTTCTCAGATCTGTGGTTCACTCCACCCAAACTTTCCACCAGCCCCGAAGCATTTAGTAACTAATCTTCAAGCAGTCTATAGTCAAGAGCCTCTAACAAGTCCTGTCACTTTCTCTTTTCTTACGAGAAAATCTGCTTTTACCAATCTTCTCGAAATCCCTTGTAATACACATGAAATTAAAAACAGAGGTCAGACAGTTCGGAACAAAACCCTGTGCAGTGGTGGAGATTCTTACTTGAAATTGGATTTCACAACACGGTTGACAAGATCACTGAGTTAAGTGATTGTCAAAATATTTGCTGTTTGCTCAGCAGATGCAGGCCCTTTATTCCTTGGAATTTAAAATACCGTTTTTTTTTTTTTTTTTTTCCCCACTGTGATCAAAACTGAAGAATTAAAGAGTGATTTCATACTATGTTCCCAAACTCCCATGATTTTTTTATCTAAATAGATTCATCCTGCTGAATCATTTGTATTCAGCTTCCCAGGTAGAGGAGACATTTCTTTCCATCATCATCGCATTTCGGAGTCCTTACAAGTCCCCCAGGAAACAGGCCTGCTCTGTGTGCATCTCGCCCCCTCACAGGTAATGTTTTCTGTCTGTAGGTTGGTCGGGAAACCTGGCCTGAACGCCCTCCCTTGGAGATGGAGGTACAGAGAGGGGCCCGGGGATGCTCTGAACGTGTGCACACATGGAGCTCTCATTCCTGGAAACACTTCCCCTCAAAGAACCATCAGCTCCCCTTCCACCTGTGGGGCCTCAGCCCAGCAGTCATGGGGCCGACAGGAACCAAGGCTGTGGGATTGAGGGAGCAGCTGAGCTCGGTCAGCTCTGGGCCTGATCAGAGCCACAGGTTCTCAGACACTTGGGGATACAGTAAAGTGAATCAGTTAGACATATGTATATATGTACATCTGTCTCTCCATATAGATAAACATTGATTGTTCTCAATGTCTCCATTTGATGGCTATCAACTTCAACTGGTCTACCTGACCATGGAACATTGTTCAGCAAGAAGGACCCCTCACGAAACTTCACAAACCACATGAAACACACAAACCACTCCTGACATTCAGTCAGTCACAGCACCTTTTCCATACACCACTGCTTTTTGGTGTGTTTCAGGTGTATTTTAATCTGCCTGAAAATAAAAAATCATAATTTTTTATTACACCAAAAATGACTTTTCCCTTCCATTTTCAGTGTTGAAATAGCTACACAATAATTCACAAATTTTGATAAGTTTCTCTTTTTTAAATGCACACTGATAGGACAGCTGTCACAAGACAACCTAACAAAATTGTTTTGAATGAAGTTGAACGTAATTAAGTGCTTTCGGATCCATCTTATGGAAACAAACGAACTAGCCTTTGGCTGGCCCGGCGTTCCTCCGTACTTCTCCAGGTTCACCCCAGTCTTTTTGTGGAAGGCCTTGCCCTGCTCCTGGGCTCGGCTCTCTGACAGTTGCACAGCGAGGCCTCTCCTGTCCACACTGGTTGAAGGACGTCTGCCCACCTGGCCCAGGCGCCTGCCTCTACAACCTCTCTCAGTGCCCGGGGCTTAGGCATTTGTTCGTCACTGCCCCTGGTCAGCAGTGGAATGTCTAGAGTTGCCTGCACAGGGCTTAGGCACAGTCGATGCCCAGTGAGACCTGCGTGGGGAAGGATGAATCAGACTTTTTAGACCACAGAGATTTTAATCTTTACCAGAACTTCTCAAGCAGCCAGGCTGGGTGCTCACCACAGAAAACTCTCCTTGAGTTGAGCCGAAGTCATAGCCCATTTACTCTTTCCTTTGGATTATCTGAGTTCTGTATTCGGTTAAGGACATTTTAAAAATCAGATTGATGAGAGCAAGAGTTCTTCAACATTCTTCATGCCACAGAGCTTCTAAATCTGTCTGTTCAGTTCAGTTGAGTCACTCAGTCATGTCTGACTCTTTGCGACCCCATGGACTGTAACACGCCAGGCCTCTCTGTCCATCACCAGCTCCTGGAGCTTGCTCAAATTCATGTCCATCGAACCAGTGATGCCATCCAAGCACCTCATCCTCTGTCGTCCCCTTCTCCTCCTGTCTTTAAAAAAAAATCACTCCTAGTGATTCAAAGGAAGGGCGTTTACCTCTGTGTAGGGTTAATTCTTCTCTAGTGTCAAGACGTCCTGTGACACAGGTGATGATCAGCCGCGACAGGCAGCAGACTGCATTTCCAGAGCCTTCCTGCTTCACGGGCCTGGCTTCCCCTCGTGGCGGCTGTGGGCACTTGGCCAAGTCTCCACTGGCATCTGTGAAGGTAGAGTTCTTTACACTTAGGGCTCATTAGCAAGAAGCAGCTGTTGGTTGATCCAGGATCAGCATCGCCCCTGGGGAGGGGTGAGCGGGTGCTGATGCCACTTTTCCCGTCCCCGGTCAACATCTGTCCATCCCTCCAGAGGCCCAGGGAGTCCAGTGGACATGTTAATAGCATTTTGTTTTCTATTCATGCTGCCCTTGTATTGTGTATGATTATTCTGACTATCCCATTTCAAATGGCAGTGATATTCTATTAGTTCCGGTCACTTGTCTATTGTTTTCAGAATATAAATTTGAACTAGACACACAGACATACACACAGGCATATTTTTCAGCACCAAGCTCCGTGACTGCCCGGAGTAGACCTCCAATAACTCTACCTTGAAGGAATTGATTATGTCACCTGATACTTTATCTCAGTTTAGCTTTGGTATTTTGTCTCCACGTTAATGGAGTGAACACTTGCCTGTAAATAAAGAACTTGCCTTACCTTTTCTCAATCTTTTATTGCCAGCACAACATTTGAACAGTGCTTGGCTCACAGTATCCACTTAATAAGGACTTGATGAACTAAGAAATGCATGAAGTCATGACTGCACGTCTGCCTACATGGGTATGCATGTGTGCATTTGGTGCAATGACTTTATTAACGGTTGTCATCTGGCAGGACGTTGATAATCAGAAAAGCACTTGTGAAGTCTTATTGAATAAGCTTTTGTATGTGTGTGTGCCTGTGTGCTCAGTCACTCCGGTTGCGTCTGGCTCTCTGCGACCCAGTGGACTGTCATCTGCCAGGCTCCGCTGCCCATGGGATTCTCGAGGCAAGAACGCTGGGGGGCTGCCACGCCCGCCTCTTCCTGGCCCAGGGATGGCATCCGCGTCTCTTCTGTCTCCTGCATCTGCCAGGCTCTGCTGCCCATGGGGTTCTCGAGGCAAGAACGCTGGGGGGCTGCCACGCCCGCCTCTTCCTGGCCCAGGGATGGCATCCGCGTCTCTTCTGTCTCCTGGCCCAGGGATGGCATCCGCGTCTCTTCTGTCTCCTGGCCCAGGGATGGCATCCGCGTCTCTTCTGTCTCCTGGCCCAGGGATGGCATCCGCATCTCTTCTGTCTCCTGCACCGGCAGGTGGGCTTTTTACCTCCAGTGTCACCTGGAAAGCCTGCATTTATTTGTACACAGCATTTAATAAATAAAACTGGGTTTTTCAAATGAGTAATGTAGGCACTTTTTATTGGGATATGTTTAATCTTATCAATTTTTACATTATGATGTATTCTCACTATCATAAAATCTAAAGTCAGAAAACTTGACAAATATAAACATAAAAGCCTAAAGAGCAACGGCAATTATAAGCACTGACAAATATCCTGAGCCCAGTACTAGGGAACTTGGTAGATCCTATTATGAGTCATTGGAATGCACGTGAGAGAATTTTCAGTGAATATGAGGGTACTCTGATGTTAGGAGGGGCTTCCCTTGTGGCTCAGCTGGCAAAGAATCCACCTGTGGTGTGGAAGACCTGGGTTTGATCCCTGGGTTGGGAAGCTCCCCTGGGGAAGGGAAAGGCTGCCCACTCCGGTATTCTGGCCTGGAGAAAAGCGTCGGATACAACTGAGCGACTTTCACTTTTACTTTGACGTTAGAAAGTATTTCGATGTGCTCCGGATGGTCAGATGGTTTTGGAGTTAATGAAAAAGCACTGTTTGGTGATGTCAACAAAAACGGAAGGGACATTTCATAAATTTGACATGTATGGCTCCTAACAAAGATTCGTTCAGTTCCTAACCTAGGAAGGATTTTTTTAACAAGAAAAAGAACTCATGTCAGTGCTTCCAGGCAGATGAGCAGCCGCAGTAAGGACCGCAGGCTTTGTGAAAGAAACACAGGAGTGTGCTTCCTGCCACAATTATTCGATATTAGCATTGTCATTCTAAGGTATAATTCAATCACGAAGAGTAAGATGCCCTGGTATGAGAAGAGACAAAATATCACAACAGCTTTTGAGCAGTCTATTCAGAAATCCAAGCTACTAAAATAAACATTACTTGGATGGCTAAGGAAGTTTGATCGCTGGCTGGTTAAAAACAAATTTACAAAAATTGTCTAAATGCCAATAACAAATGTATTTGAAAACATTTCAAATATATTGAAATTTATTTATAATGGTGATAACAAATGGTTATGGGGCTTCCCTGATGACTCAGACAGTAAAGAATCTGCCTATAATTCAGGAGACCCAGGTTTGGTTTCTGGGTGGGGAAGATCCCCTGGAGAAGGGAATAGCTGCCCGTTCTAGGATTCTTGTCTGGAAAATTCTATGGACAGAAGAGCCTGGTGACCTATGCTCCCTGGGGTTGCAAAGAGTCAGACACAACTGAGAAACTGAGAACAATAGCAAGTGTTTGGGGACATATTTATCAAGAAATGCAGATGACCAATCAAAGAAGGACCTCAGGAAAAGCCTGGGAGACTCGGGAGTCTACAGAGGGGCAGGCGGGCCGTCCTGGACACACGTGAGAACAGCAACAGGTAGCAGGACATCCAGAGCTCGGAACTGTATGTATAATGTCACCTCAATTATGTTTAAATACGTGTGAACGTGTGTGTCCGTGGGTGTAGCTGTGTGTGCTGCTGTGCGTGTGTGTCTACGTGTCCGTGTGTGCTGTGATATCACCAGACAAGCGCTTTGTTTCCAGCTTGGAGGTTTGGTGTCCACCTGTGATCTTATTTCAAATTTGAAAATATGATCATTTAATGATCTCCTTTTAGCAGCTTTCTGGGCTCTTACTGTGTTTAGCTGATGCCTGTTCAATGCATTGTGGGGAAGGACCCCCCACGCAGCAGGCGGCCGCTGGGTGAGACCCATGTGAGCGGCTCAGAGGAAGAATCCCGCCAGGACCACGGCTGTGACAAAGGTGAGCCTCTGCAGACTTCCTGACGTTTGCCTGTCAAACGTCTCCCGACTGCTTTAGTTCTTCTAACACTTTCCTTCTTCAGGAAAAGATCACATCCCTTATGTTTAAATAAATAATTTATTTATGTGAAGTCAGAGAAAAATAATAAGAAACATTCACAGAAATATGACAAATTGCAGTTGGGGTCGATGTCTTCCTTAGATAAGCAAAAATTCTGGGACAAATTGGCAATAATTCGTTTGGGAAAAAAGTGGAAAGAATGGTGTAAAAATAAATGGAAAAGAAACACTTGAGGTATCTTGACAATTTGGGTCTTGTTTTCTGTATATCTTGTCTTGGTACCCACGTGGGAGGGAAAATTGGGCAGTTCTTTATTATTCTTCACCCCCACTTCAGACCGTGGCCCCCAGGGGCTCCTCCCGTTCCTCCTACATCTGCACAGTCTGACCATGGTCAAGAGTTGGAGTGCCATCCGGCTGGCGAAATCCTCACAACCTAGTCTTGAAATCACGAACGCCCTCATCATCCAACACAGACAAGTGATCATTAATTCCCCAAAGTTAAATTTCAGATTTACCACCATCCCGCTCAAATCAGAATCTACTGCTCCTGCCACCCCAGGCTTTGTCTATGGCAGCGGCTGACTCCACGGCTTCAGAGGTCTTGTGTGCAAGAGCAAACACGCCCACACTAGGGGTTGGACGGACAGCCCTTGCGCGTGAGTGGTTCTGCGCCCCGGCCCCTCAGTGTGGGGCCCTGCCTCTGGTGGTCCCGCACCCGGTGCTTCACCATCGCATGACCTGCCAGCGAGGCGCGGATGCCCCCAGAGGTGGCCTTAAAGGAGGTAACTGGAGCGCTCTCCAGGGTGCTGGAGGCGGAATGGGTGCAGGCCTGGTGGGAACGGAGACCAGAGGAGGGGCCTGCCTTGCAGAGCCAGTGTGTCAGGAGACAGGATTTGATCAGAAGTAAAAAGGAACATGGGGAGGAAGAAGAAAGCCTGAGGGAAATGGCTGGAGCGGGAGAGGGGGTCAGGGGTCAGGCTCCACGCAAGGGCTGTGGCTTCTCCGCTGCAGGTTGCTGGCCCCAGGGGAAAGGACCACTAAGTGAAGCACAAGCCAAACCAAACCCTGCAGGTCAGGCCATTTCTGTGCAAACTCAGTGAGTTCATAAACATGGAGACCTATTCACATGGAAAACCCTGAAGGCAAAAGAACTGAATGTGTGCGGAGTGCCTGCCCTTTGGTCTCTGTCTGGTCTCGGTCGGAGCCTCTGGATTAGGTAAACTCTGCATCTCAACTTCCTGGAAACCAAGGGAGGGGCCCAGAGGCCTGTAGGAGAGGCCTCTCTCCTACAGTAATGTGGTCGCAGGGCAATCGGGGTGTTTCCCCTTCCTGACTCCTTCCTGCATTTGTCTGGCAAAGTCCCAGGCCTTCAATTTTTGCACTTTCAGAACATTGGACATGATATTTTTTTTTAATTTTATTTTATTTTTAAACACATGATATTTTTAAATGAAAAAGTGGAATTGATATATAAATAATTTGTGTTCCCACCTCCCCCCTTCCCTTATACAGAAGAACGTGCTGGTTGAGAGAAGCAGGATCTTGAAGAAGAAAAGTACTGCCCCAGACTGATGTGTGGTTTGACACGAGTCAGGGCCACCCCAGGCTGGGGGGCTCCGGGGTTCCCAGGAGGTGGGCAGGGAGTCAACGGAGAAGGAAGCCCAGCATCACCAGACCCAGTGCTTCTGTGGGTGCCGGTCCTTTCACCTCCTGCCAAGCCCAGATCGGGGTTGGGGGGAAGCCTCTAGTGCACACTCTCCTTGCTAGGGCTTCAAACATCAACCGTTCACTATGTCCTCCACACCCAAGGGCTGGCTGGGGGTCAGGTCAAAGATACAGGGCAGCTGAGCAACTGGAGCCAGCGAGGCAAGCCAGCACCAACTGAAACCCTGTTTTGCCAGAGCCTTCCTGAACCATCCTTGCATTTGACCCTCTGCAGAGACTTGGTGCAATCAGATTCTATAGAAAGAAAACAGAAGAATGGCTAGTATGTGAAGGAACGTGAATCCATTCGTTTGATAATAGATATTATTATGTTCATGGCGAGCAAACTTAAATATGCCCAAGTTAATGTATATTCATTTCAAGCAAATGTTAATTAAACAAACTACTGTGTAATTTTGGGGTTGTTAAATGGTTGTCTACCAAGCTGAGACAGACTTGAAGTCCAGAAATGACAGAACTTTGTATTATTTACCTTATGTGTTCAGGGAAAACGTCCCCCGTCTGACTTGTGTGTTTCATTGTTGATAGAAGTATCTGTCTAGCTAACTGAATAATTTCTTACTAATATTGAGCATTCATTTGTAATTCCAATAAAAGTCAGAAAACCTGACCACAATTTGGGGTGGATTTAATTATCATACCTTTGAAAAAGGGTGTCTCCCCTTTTTTCGAGATGGAAGAATGGAAACGTCTCTTTGAATGTTTGCTCTGTACCAGTCGAGGCCTCACATACAGCATGCAGTACAGCTAATATTTGAAGGTCAGGCTATAGGTCTTGAAGATCTAGACTTTTCTCATAAGCAAGTGTCCTGTGTTCAGAAAAAGAAAACATAGGGTGTCATGCTCTAAGAAATGAAAATGCATCTCCTACCACGTGACTGAGGTCTTTGACCCTGCAGATCTCTTTCTCACCGGAAGACAGAGCCGGACACAAGTACTGCCTCCCTGTAGCCCAGGGGAGGGGTGAAACGCCAGGTGCCCTGGGCAGGCTCAGCCTTCCCAACCAGAGTGTCACGAAGAGGCAGAGGTGGGGCTGCACCCTGAGTCTGGGGTTTCACATTTTGCAGTGACGAACACCAGGAGGAAAGGCCACAGAATGGGGCTAGAGATGATTCAGTGCAGGAGAAGGGCAGTTTCCTGCTCGGATTTGTGCCCCCTGTGTTTGCATTCATGCTCTGCCATCCTGCTGGGCACGGCCAGGCAGCTCCCTTACCCTCTCCGAGCCTCAGCTCCTTCATCTGTTAAACGAGAAATGCACACACCACGACGAACACTCAGTAAGCGCTCACCATTCTGGTGATCTCACCGGAGACCAAGCTCTGTAGATTCCCTCCACCCTGTCAGAGTCCTGGAATGTTTGCATTCAAAATCCGGCCACTTTGAAGGCCTAAGCTGTTTATTCGAGCTTCAGAGGGCCCACTGGGTCGCATATGCGCATGAATCTGAGGCCGCTTTTTCACTGACTGTACAGCCAGGGGCAGCTTTTTCACACAGCAGCAACAGAGCTGCCCCCTAGGTCCTGGATTTTGTTCAATACCAGCCTTTTTTCCACAGTGTCTTGGCCTTCAAAGCCACTGGTTCCAGCCATAATCTGAGAAAACAAGGTCTCCTAAACTTGAATGATGGGCACATTAAATGGTCATGGCCGAGGGGTTTGAAAGCAGCTTTGACCCAACATTCTGGCCTAAACTTGGGCAGCTGCCCAGACTCAGCTACTCCGGCCCCTGAGGAGCAAGTCCAGTCTTGACATCTCTGTGCAACCACAAAGGGAAAGCCTTCATTCCCTCCCCCCCTCTAGGGTCCTCTGTGAAAGTGCCTGTTCCCTGGGCTGTGTGTTGGTGGCTGCTGGAAGCCCAGGCTGAGATCAGGGCAGACCCTCCAAGCGAGCCTGGTCCACGGCCCCTCACTGATCTGTGGGAACCTCAGTAACTATTTCCTACCAGTCTGTCTGGCCACCTCATTTAGGCGACATGCAGGGGAAAAGGGGCAAACAACAGAGAGACTACTGGGCTGGACTGACGTTTATACCCAAGTGCCCACAGCCCCACTCTGGCCCCCGGTGCAGTGGAGGCGTGCTGGACAAGGTGATACAAGGAGTCCCGTCCCAGGCGTGGCTGACCCTGTGTCCACCGTGCCTGTGGATTGCTGTCTGCTGTCTGCCTGCCCCAGAATGCATGATTAGAACGGCACATTATGCAGCTGGAGAATCCTCACAGTCGTTCCATTGGTCTATCATTGTTGAGAAGACCAAGTAGAAACCTTCCCCCAAGAGAATAAATAAAGAAAAGTTAAAGCAAAGCACAACTACATCTTTGGGGGGTGGCGGCAGAGGGCAGAGCCCCCTGTCAAGGCTTAAAAATGTAGGGGTAGTAGTCATCACTATATATCTCTTTATTTATCAAGCTGGCCTGCATGAAACTCACCTAGGCCATGGCAGAGGACGGTGGCATTTGGCCACAGATTCAGCCAGCTAGCACCCGATGCAGCTCTGGGCTGGAAGCGGTCTTTGCAGGAGCAGGTTAGAGCAGCCTCCAGCCGCAGTCTGTGACCACTGATTGGGCAAAAGCCTTCTTTTCCATCCCCTTCAGGAAGGAGCTCATGGGTGGTTTGTGCTCACGAGGGGCAGACAAGAGGGCATATTTAGGGTCTTGTGGTGACTCTCCAGAGTCCAGGGCAACCTGAACACCTGAGGTCCAGCACCACCCGGGTCTGTTATACCCTTTGCTATTGTTGTTCAGTTGCTAAGTTGTGTACAACTCTCCGTGACCCTAAGGACTCAGCACGCCAGGCTTCCCTGTCCATCACCATCTCTTGGAGGTTGCTCAAACTCATGTCCATCAAGTCGGTAATGCCATCAACCAGCTAATCCTCTGCTGCCCTCTTCTCCTCCTGCCCTCAATCTTTCCCAGAATCAGGGTCTTTTCCAGTGAGTCGATTCTTTGCATCAGGTGGCCAAAGTATTGGAGCCTCAAGTGCAGCATCAATCCTTCCAATGCATATTCAGAGTTGATTTCCTTTAGGATTGACTGGTTTGATCTCCTTGCTGTCCAAGCGAATCTCAAGAGTTTTCTTCAGCACCACAGTTCGAAAGCATCAATTCTTTGGCACTAAGCCTTTTTTTATGGTCCAATTGTCACATCCATACATGACCACTGGAAAATCCACAACTTTGACTAGACAGACCTGTGTTGGCATAGGGATGTCTCTGCCTTATAATATGCTTTATAATATAATAATAGGTTTGTCACAGATTTTCTTTCAAGAAGCAAGCATCTTTTAATTTTGTGGCTGCAGACACTGTTCACAGTGGTTTTGGAGCCTAAGCTATACCCATGATGTGTAAAATCAGACCAGTTGAACGAGAAGCAGCAAGCTCCCTGGAGGCCTTAGCAGGTCCCGTGTGCTCCAGAGGGTGTGAGATAAGCAACGTGAAGGTCAGGCCTCTGCTCTCTGGGGCAGAGGGCATCTTTAGGGGCTCAGTGGTCTGGAGCATGCTGGGAAATTCCCTTCCAAGCAAAGAACACATTGCATCTATATAATCTTCCACAAGGAGAAGAGCAGGGAACCTGATAGGCTCCACATTGCCCCCTGGGGAATGCTGCTCCAGGGTGCTGAGCTGGGACCTGGCCCAGAGCAGGGCAGGGCTCCCAGCAGGTCCAGCTTCTGCTACAGGCTGCTTTGCGTCTTGGGCTGTGTGGGCAGGTAGACCAGGTGTTGAACCAGCAGTATCTGCAGTGGGGAAGCACACGGTGGCATTTACGGCAAGCCTCAGGAGGAGAATCTTGGGTTTCTTGGGCTCTTGGGTTCCTTGGTTTCCAGGTTTCTTGGGTTCCAGAGCACAGCCAGGGCATCTGCAGCAAGCACTGTATGGCCTCTGGAAAAACTGCTAGGGAGCCTTGAGGCCTGGAAGAGATGGAGCTCTGGACCGTGGGACAGCAGGGGGCTGCGGGGCCAGAGCTCCACCTGAGGAACAGATGCTGCAGATGAAGCCAGTGTTAAGGGCAGGCGGGCCTGCCAGTTGTGCACCTCGAGACGGAGGTGCCTCCTGGACTGGCCACAGTCGAGGGGGCAGGAGCAGGGCGGGGAGGGGAGGAGCCGAGTTTGACCCCAGTGTGAGCCCAGTCTCTTCCTTAGCGAACACTCACGGTTCCCTGGTGAGCTACTTCTCTAGTGGCTCAAACAGTAAAGAGTCTGCCTGTGATGCAGGAGACCAGGGTTCGATCCCTGGGTTGGGAAGTTCCTCTGGAGAAGGGAATGGCAATCCGCTCCAGTATTCTTGTCTAGAGAATTCCATGGACAGAGAAGCCTGGTGGGCTACAGTCCGTGGGGTCGCAAAGAGTCAGACATGACTGAACGACTAACACGCACATGGTTCCCTGGCTTCCTTGTGGTCTCACAGGGACACCCTGAGCCCACAGTGGGCTGCGGGTTCACCCTCAGCCCACCCAGAACAACCCTGAGGAGCAGTGGAGAGCCCCCCAGAGAGCAGAACTCGGGAACATACCTGATCGTCCAGCCCTGGGCCCAGCATTGGTGAGACGAGGACCTGATCCACACTGGAGGCCTGCTTTCCTTTACGCTGATGGCAGAGAATAAGGTCTCTATTCCTGTGTGTCTGTGTGTTTTCAGCCGGGGTCGCTGCAGGCCCCTGGGTTGGGGGAAGGTGTGGGCTGGGATCGGGGCTGGTTCTGGCGCCTGGTGCCAGCATGCAGTGCTGACCGAGAGACCAAGGTCAAGTGCAGCCCCTTCGCTCGTCCTTGCAACACTGCCCTGGGGCGCACACAGCCGCGAACACAGCGGCACTGGTCCCTGGCTCTGTGAAGTAGATACACCTCAGAGGAGGAAGCCAAGAAGTGGGCACACAGGGGCTGTGGAGAGGGAACTGGGCAGCAGCTGTGCTGTGGAGCTGGGCTGCCTGGGCAGCTGGCAGGGTGGCCGCTGAGCTGCGGAGGGAAGGAGCTGGAGGCAACTGCAGGGGCAGAGGGGAGCAGGGGCTGGCCTGGATGGGTATGAGCTGGGCCTGCCCGGGGATGGTGGCAGGGCAGGACTTGAGCGTGAGGGGCGGACAAGCCCGAGGGGCGAGCGTGCGCCCAGTCATGCAGGCCTGGTGATGTCGCAGCGTTTAGTTTTGTTTTAACTCTGAGGCTTTCAAGAAGCTCTTGAAATCAGCTTTCAGCCAGACAGGTGAAACTATCCCATTGCAGTTTAAAGCCCACCCTGCTGCTGGGAGAACCGTGGAGGGTGGAGGGAGTGGAGGTGGGCTTGATGGGGGCCAGCATGACCACGCCGTCTCACAGTCTCGTTTCCATCCCGGTTGCTCTGCTCGATGGGCAGGCCCGCCCTGAGGGCCAGCTGGATGAATCGGCGCATTTTGCCTGGCGCTTGGTGACTGCTCCGTGAATGCGAGCTACTGTTCGATGTCTCCTGGGGCACTGGAGGTCTTTGCCGCAGCTGGCAGAGAAAGAAGGGTCCCCTGCTGGTTCTCAGGCACTGTGTCATATGTGCGTGGGCAGAGTGCCGCCTGGGGCACCTGGGTCCCTCTTTGCCCTTCTCACCCAGCTCTGTGCCCAGGGTCAGCTCCAGGGACGGCATTGCTGGGTTATGGAATTTCAGTCCAGTGGGTCGAACCAGTGGAGACTCAGGACGGAGGGTGGGGAAGTAAGAAGGGGAGGTGGGGCTTTTACCCCTTTTTCCCCTCCTCCCCACCTGCTTCTCCCACCTTGGCCCCTCACCCCTCAGGGCTGAAATGCTGCCCCCTGAGTGCGTGTCCACCCCTCGACGTCCGCTCTGTCAGTTCACACCTCTAACCCCCCTTCTCGCAGTTCCCTTTGGCTGGACGCTGGGGCGGTGGCCACCTCGTTTTTGCCAGAAACCCAGCAGGCACAGTGATGTTGGTGTTCTTCCTGAGCGTCATCTTCGGCCTTTTCCTGTCCTGTGTGAGGTACAGCCCGTGGTGAGTTGTCCTGAGAAGGGTTCGAATCAGAGAGGTCAGCTGCCTGAGGTGCTTGTCAACCCGGCTTGAGTGCTAGCTGCCAGCAACACCTGACTATTAAGCCTGCATCCCAAGAAGTTAGAAAGAATCCCGAAGAAACATTCTAAAGCACCCCCACTTGGTTCTTTATTCTCTTTTAAATTATCCATAGGCACTTATATTTATCATGTGAGCTATTTTTAAAAAAAGCATTAAATGCTCTGCAAGGGTAGCTGAAAGCCTTAAATTGTTGCTAAAAGTTAACCAGAGGTCTAAAATGAAAATTACTAATTTTACTGTGAGTGCATTGCTATTTATTCCATTTCTTAATGGAAAAATAGGGCACAATAACCTTTAAAAGTTAAAACTTCAAGGGAGAGAGTAACGGCCAAGTAGCATTTTTTTTTCTTCAAGTTTCAATAAATTACTTTTTGCCCGGAGCTCAAGGATTCTGGTAGGAGTCAGGCCCCGTGTGCCTGAGGCTACGTATTTTTCTTTCATTTTTCCATGAGACTACCTCCTGGGGGAGATGTTTCACCCTCCAGGAGTTACCAAGGCTTAGCAGGGTAAGCATCCTGTACCCAAAAAGTGGTCCCTAGCACTTTCTCTTTTAAAAGGTCCATCTTATCTTTATCATGTTTCTCAGTTATAGAAGATTACAAAGTAACACATGCTCATTTCAAAATTCAAATATGACAAGTATGGTTAACTCAGAAATAAAAATCAGAGATAGTCACTGTGAAAAATTTTGTGCCTTTTATTTCAGATGTCTTCCTGAACATGAATTATTAGTTACTGCGCATGTTACATAGCCATGGGTAATGCCACATTCTGCCTGACTGGCTTTGTCTGAGTGTTTTATATGGATTAGTTCACAAGACACAGGAAGCCATGGGATTTGCCCAGAAGGCAATGGCACCCCACTCCAGTATTCTTGCCTGGAAAATCCCATGAATGGAGGAGCCTGGAAGGCTGCAGTCCTTGGGGTCACTGAGGGTCGGACACGACTGAGCGACTTCACTTTCACTTTTCCCTTTCATGCATTGGAGAAGGAGATGGCAACCCACTCCAGTGTTCTTGCCTGGAGAATCCCAGGGACAGGGGAGCCTGGTGGGCTGCCGTCTATGGGGTCGCACAGAGTCGGACACGACTGAAGTGACTTAGCAGCAGCCCCAAACCTGGGTCTGACACAGACAATCTGACTGCAGAAGCCCCCTCGTGACCAGTCCTACCTGCTAGCTATGAAAACCACCGTTGCAAAGTAAGGTGTCTCAACAGCACACTCGGGAGTCTGGATTTGTTTTAGCATCACTACGTAACTAACGCAGCTTTTTGTGTCGTATTATGTTTTAAAGTCTGCAAAATACAGCGCTTGAAGAGATGGCCAAGAACTCCTGTCTTCAGTCTTCTGTTCAGGGGTGTGTCAGTTGTTGGAACCCCTGTTTTCTTTGTATACCCGGATCACGAAGACTATCGTGTTACACGCTTGTGCCTGAGCTTATGGTGGCATTTTTGTCTGATGAATGTCAAGGAGAGAGCCTGCCATATCAAAGAGCATGCACGCATTTCATTTTGTTAGATGTTGACGAACTGAATTTTAACTCCCAGTGGCAGACAATGGGAGCGGCTCTTTTCCCAAATCCTCACTAAATTTGGGTGTCGTAGGTCTTTTTCTTCAATCTTTGCTGATCTGATAGAAATAGTAGTGGTAGGTAGTGTTTTTATTTGCATTTCTTTTTAAAATTTATTTATCTTTAATTGAAGGATAATTGCTTTATAATACTGTGTTGGTTTCTGCCATTATTTGCATTTCTTTGACTCTTAGCAAGGTTGAGTGTCTTCATATACATATTAACTATCTGTCTGGCTTTCTCTAGGAATTTTTTACCCTTATCTCTTTTAATACTGACTTTTGAATTTTATTATTTTGTAAGATCACCTTCTGTGTGAAGGATATTGTAGGATTAGTATACAGCAATTAGAAGCAATAAAGTAGGTATTCATAAATCAACATAGATCATAGAGTTGAATGAATAAGTAAAAAGCATAACAATGCCGATAGCAGAGCATTCTGTGTAATTAAGATAACACGTGGATGAGTTCTTCTGGAAATGGTGGGCAAGTTAATTTAGATCAACACTACCACTGAACGATTAGAAGAGCTGGGAAAACTGTGCTGAGGAAATTAAGAAAGACCTAATTAAATGGAGGGATGTGTGGAGTGCGTGGATTGGAAAATTTAATATTGTAAAGTTGTCAGTTCAGTTCAGTTCAGTCCAGTCGCTCAGTCGTGTCCGACTCTTGCAACCCCGTGAATCGCAGCATGCCAGGCCTCCCTGTCCATCACCAACTCCCGGAGTTCACTCAGACTCACGTCCATCGAGTCAGTGATGCCATCCAGCCATCTCATCCTCTGTCGTCCCCTTCTCCTCCTGCCCCCAATCCCTCCCAGCATCAGAGTCTTTTCCAAGGAGTCAACTCTTCGCATGAGGTGGCCAAAGTACTAAAGTTATCAGTCTCCCCTTACTTATCTACAGAGGTAATGCAATAGCACTCCAAACATCAACAGGTTTCATTTGTTTTTTTTTATTTTTTTTGGTTAATTTTTAAAAATAAACTAATGGGAAAATCCTAAAATTTATATGGAAATGCAAAGACCTCATTTAAGGCCATACTGAAGAAAAAGCAAAACGTGAGAGAACTTCCCTCATATTAATATTTATTTTCAGTGAGATTTAAGAAAGTTTGTTATTGAACCAAAGATAGACCAATGCAAGAGAATAAAGTTTAAATACACATTTGTGTGTGGGGGGAAGCTCAATTTATGGCAGAGGTAACACCACAGAACCCAGGGAAATAAATGGGATGGTCTGTTGGCTATTCCTACAGGAGGAAAATGGACTTCTCTGCTATTTACTTCTAAACACGGAAAGTAATTCCAGGTGGATAACACTTTTAAATGTGAAAGTTAAGATTAAAGTTTTAGGGGCATTTCCATTTCAGGATAGAATCAAGCAGCTGTAGCGTCAGGGCTTCTGCTGAGACGGATATGAAAACCCCAGCGGTGGTTTCTAGGGCCAGAGGGCTGCTGAAGCTCTGAGAACCCGAGTGACTGGACCCTGGGAGCAGAGGCACCTCCTCGCTGGTCCTCTTGCCGATTCTGGACACACGGAAGGAGGCAGGATTGGGGCTCTACGACGAGGAGGTGAGCAAAGCCCTGGGAGAGTCTCAGGCTGGAGACTGAGAACACAGACCTGGGGCCTTGTGCCCGGCTGGCACCCTGACTCGCAAGCCTCTGCAGAGCAGGGAGGGTCTCCAGCTGAGTGCAGGATTGGCGATACAGAGCTCAGGACCCGCCAGGGGAAGACACGTGGGGAGCCTGCCGGCTCTCCGTCACATGCCCTGGAAGAAGGGGCAGAGGAGGTAGACTGCCTGTTAGCCTCGACTCACCTAGTTCTGCCGGCGCGCTTCCCTTAATGCAGAAGTCCAGCAGTAAGTATTTTCAGCTCCGCAGGCCGCGAGGTCTCTGTCACCACAACTCATGTCTGCCGCTGAGGGAGAGACACAGCCATAGACACCGTGAAGGTGGCTGCGTTCCAGAAAACCACTTACGACCAGGGGAAGTTGAGTTGCTTACAATCTTCACATTGGGTCTCCTTTAGCCTTGGTGAGAACTATTTAAAATGTAAAAGCTGTTGTGGACACATGTCATGTCTGACCAGACAGCAGACCAGGGCAGGGTTGCCCGTAGGATGGAAAGTAACTGCCAATCCCTGGGTTAGATGAAGGCAATCAGTCCACACTGTGCTTGTCTAGCGGAGGCAGGATGAACGCTCTCTGGCTTAGACGACACCCTTGGGATGTCGTATGCACAGTTCTGCATGTGCAGTGTCTGGCATTAGATTAAAGACTGTGAGACCTGTGAGGAGATAGAGTCATGTGATTAAAATGGAGTGAAAACAGACGACAGAGACTCAGAGGTGATGCAAACAAATGCTGTGCTTAGCAGATAAGAACTTTAAAATGCCGTGACTGGACTTCCCTGGCGGTGCAGTGGATGAGAATTCGTCTGCCGGTGCAGGGGACATGGGTTCCATCTCTAGACTGAGGAGGTTCCCCAGGTTGTGTGGCAACTGAGCCCGCGGGCCGCTGGTACGGGCCACCCGGTGCAGCTACTGAAGGCTGTGTGCTCTGGGGCCTGCGCGAGCGCAGGCACTGCTGGGCCCGGGTGCTGCGACTGCCGGAGCCTGTGTGCCGAAGCCTGCGCCCCAACAAGAGGAGGGCGCCCCTGCAGGGAGGGGCCCCCATTCCCTGCAACCAGACAGAGCCCACGTGGAGCAACGAAGACCCAGCGTGACCAAAAATAAAAAATTATCAAAAATAAATATTAAAAAAAAAGAGTACAAGGGAACTTATCCACAAAATTAAAAGAGAGTTACAGGTGTAGAAAACAAACTTGTGGGTTACCAGGGAGTAAGGAGGGGAGGGGTAAACCGGGAGACTGCGATCGACTCACACACACCACTGTGCGTAAAACACAGAACTGATACAAACATAAACAGTGCAGAGGAGAAGGCAATGGCAACCCGCTCCACTGTTCTTGCCTGGGGAATCCCAGGGACGGGGGAGCCTGGTGGGCTGCCGGCTGTGGGGTCGCACAGAGTCGGACACGACTGAAGCAACTTAGCAGCAGCAGCAGCAGCAGCCAGTGCAGAAAGCTCTACTCAATACTCTTCACTGGCGTGTATGAGACAAGAATCTAAAGAAGAGTGGAGATTTGTGTTTGTATAACAGATTGACTTTGCTGTATACCTGAAAGTAACATAACATTGTAAACTAATTATACCCAAGTAAAAATTTTTTAAATGCCAGTGAATAATATCTTCAAAAAAAGTTAATATAGAGTAGTGTGTATATGTCAATCCCAAGCTCCCAATTTATTCCTCTCCCTCTTACTCCCTGATGACCAGAGTTTGTTCGTCTACACCTGTAATTCTATTTCTGTTTTGTAGAGAAGGTCCTTTGTGCTCTGTTTTTAGATTCCACATACAAGTGATATCATATGATATAAGGACCTATTACATAGCATGGGAAACTCTACTCAATGCTCTGTAATGACCTGTGTGGGCGAAGAATCCAGGAAGTGTGGATACATGCATATGTGTAACTGAGTCTCAGTGCTGTGCGCTTGAAATTAACACAACACTGTAAATCAACCACATGCCGATACAAACTTAGAAAGTAAATCAATAGGTGGCAAAATAGATGAATAGGGTCACCTGTCAAATGAAAATTCTAGAACTGAAAGATACAATGTGAACAATTAAGGGTAAGTTTAACAGATTTAGACATAACAGAAAGGGGGACATGTGAAATGGGTGGTAACAGAATTCCTAACTGAAGCGCAGGTGGAAAACAAGCCTAGGGAATATAGAAATGTCAGAGAAACAACGGAAAACAAGTGAAAATGTCTAAAATCCTTGTAATTGGCATTCTAAGCAGGGCATAGACTGTTTTGTTTTAAAGAAGCTACATTTGAAGAATACCTAATTTTACAAAATTTGAATTTACAAATATAAAATTTCTGTGAAATGCAGTGGTGTAGACCCAAAATGACTCATGAAACCTGGAGAAGAAAGAAGTAAAATAATAACAAGCAAAAATAATCCAGGATGTTTATGATAGAAATGCTGAAAACAAGGGAAATCTTAAAGGAACATAAGAAACATTACCTTTGCTGGAGCAGCTGTGAGACTGGCAGACGACTCCTCAGCAGATGCGGGGAAGCAGGCCGGAGAGAATGAATGGGGTCAGCATCATCAGCATGAGGAGCGCAGATCCCACCAGCCCAGAATTCTGTATCCAGTAAAAGGGTCCTACAGTCCTCTGTGTGTGTGTGTGTGTGTGTGTGTGTAGTTGCTCAGTCATGTCCGACTCTCTGCGACCATATGGACTGCAACCCACCAGACTCCCCTGTCCCTGGAACGTTCCAGGCAAGAATACTGGAGTGGGCTGCCATTTGCTACTCCAGGAGATCTTCCTGACACAGGGATTGAACCCAAGCCTCCGGCATCGCCTGCATTGGCAGGCAGATTCTTTACCACTGAGCCACTTGGAAAGCCCCTTAAACCCTGAATGCAAAATAAAGATATTTTGTGAAAAAAAGAGGATTTATTACCAACAGAGCTTCATGAAAAAAAGCTTCATGAAAACCTCTCTTCAAGCAGAAAGAAAAGGACCCCCAGTGGACAGGCAAAAATAAAATGGAAACCAAGGAACGGAACCCTTGGCAGGGAGATGGAAAGGGTAAATACACGTATAAACATAGACTGAGCATTTATTGAAAAACAAAATTAATATTGCCTGGTGTGATTTCCAAGGCAATAAATTAGATTTTCAGTACCGTTTTAAAAAATTTAAAGGTCAACTACCCATAACTCAAGCGGGAGGAGCATAAATGGAAGTGAAGGGTTCCCAGGTCCAGTTGTTATGGAGACAGTGAGAAAAGCAAACTTGTATCAGGTTGTAACAGGTAAACGGTGTGTGTTCTGGTTTCCCTGGCAACCACTAACAGAGCAACGAAAGACTGTATAGCTGTCTATTTAATGGAGGGAAAAATCAAATCATTAAACATATTGGATTATCCTTGAAAAAGACAAAAAGCAAAAGAAGAGACATAAAAGAGATGGGTCTTACTGAAAACAAATGGAAACGGCAGATATAGATGAGGGAGGATGGTAATTTCACTAATGCCAAGTGACTAACTCAATTTAAGGCTGGGATCATCAGACTGGATAAAAGCAATAAAATTTAACTATATGCTTTTTTATAAAAGATGCTATATTTAATATAGAAGTACAGAAAGATTGAAAGCAAGAAAAACAAAGGGATTTATGATGCAAACACTAACTGTGAATCTGTAAGCATCCATCAACACAGCTTCAAAATATATAAAAATATGAAAATACTACTCAAAGGGCAATAAATATATGAGAAGGTGCTTCCCTTTATTAATCATCAAGGAATTGCAAATTCAACTGTGAAATTCAAATTACAATATGATGCTACTATAATGGCTAAAATAAAAAAAAGATGATAACAGGATTAGGTAAAAATATGAATTAAATGTACTGCGAGGAATGTGAAAACTGGCCCAATGACTTATTTACTGAAGGTGAAGATACTCATACCCTATGACCTGATGATTCCTAAGTCTGTACCCAGAAGTGTGTGTATTTGTGCACCAAAACAAAGGTATAATAGTGACCACCGCAGCATTATTCAAAATAGCCCCAATAGAGACAGTCTAAATGACTATTAGCATTGTAATGGTTAAATATATTTGAATATTTGTGCAACGAAATGCCATACAGTCCTGACATCAGCTAAAGAAACCACACACATGCCGTGGTCGGATCTCACAGAGGTAAAGTTAGAGTGAGCGACAGAGCCGGTCGCAGCGGAATGCGTGTTCCCAACCCCGTTCACGGTCTTAGCACTCAGCGCAGTGGTCGCCTTTAGAAGGGAAGGTGGTGTCACCCAAAGGTGGCTTGCGGGGCTTCTGGGAGCTCATGTTGTTCTGTGCCCTGACCTGGAAGATGTTCTCTTTGTTGTGATAATTCACTGATCTGTGTGTTGTTTTCAATAAAGCTGTTAAAAAATAAATACACATGTAACACCGTCATATTTTATAAGGTAAGAATCTGTGACCTCATCCAAGGATCTATGCCAAGTATGAGAGTCACTCCTCAGGCTGGTCAGGGTTGGGGAGTGGGGAATGAAGGAAAGAAAGAGGAAATAAGAGGAGGGGAAGAAAGTGGAGAAGGAACGAGAGACAGGCCACCTGACGGGCATCACACGGACGTCACGATGCAGAACCAGTGCCGGAGAACGGAGACCCCGCCCCTCTCCTCGGCGGTCCTTGGGTGGGCGGCCTCTTTCGTCCCAGTCCCATGAGTTCGCATACGTAGCGTGTGAAAGGCACTCAGTCTTTCTTACACACAGCTCAGTAAACTCGTTCGATGGTCACAATTTACAGAGCATGGGTTTGGGAGGGGACAGGTGGGGCATTGCCCAAATGTGGGTAAGGCATGTTACGGAAAGGGAAACTGAGATGCTGGGAAGGTGAGAAATGCCCCCTCAACTGGCGTGTCCACAAAGAGGGGCCAGGTGAGGACCCTATGGTCAGGCGCGCTTTCAGATGGGCCGGTGAGCGCAGCTCCTGGGGCCACAGCTTCCGAGGACCACGCTGCTGCCCTCAGCGAAAAGTCCCCAACACAACATTTGCAGCCTTCTAGACTCTCAGAAAAGAAAAAGGACCTCACAGGATCAGCCTTGGGAAGGTGAATACACTGTCCACCTGCAAAGTGGGCGCTTGTGGAAGCCTGTTCTCTCTGTGTTGCGAGCACAGACAGCTCCATGCTCTGGTGGGTCTTGGAAAAGCTTAATGAAATCAAACTGTCGTATTGGCCAAAATGCCTCAGTGTCCATAGCAAACACATAAATGGCGTTCACTACGCCCCGCTCTGAGCGGTGGCCTGTCTGAGCTTGTTGGTTGAACCCATAGGGAGGTCACATTCTCAGCAGCCTAGGACCCAAGTTCAAACCTTATGAGCTGCTGGGCCCCCAGCCCGTCTCACATGCTCCAGCCAGTGGCCTCCCCTCTGGGGAGGGGGTGTTTCCTGCCCCAGCACCGAAGGGGTGTCTGCAGGTTAGCCGAGCTGGTGCATGTGGGAGTGTGCCGCCCAGAGACGAGGCCGATGCTCCACGGACGTCGTGGTTCCCCCTGGTGTCCCCTCCGACTCGAGCCTGGAGGCCAGGGCAGGAGGGGCTGAGAAAGGTCGGGCCCTGCTCTGCTGTCTCCAAAGATGCTCACCTGCTGAGAAACCGCCCCCCAGCTCTCTGGGGAAAGATGGGCGGACGTGGCCCTTGCTTACAGATGAGGAGGGACAGACTGTCCTCCCAGGTCAGACACGCTCTCTGCAGACAGAGAAGAGGATTCCGGGTTCTCATTTGCAGCATCGGTTCCATCCCCCCAAGATGCAGCGGGAAGTCATTTCTGCAGCACCGGCGATGTAACATTTAGAAAATGGATCTGAGTAGAAACATACGTCATGTTTATAGTTTTTAAAAAGCATTTGAAGGACATTTACCCAAACTAGGTTATTAAGACAACTTTTCTGGCTGTCAGATCCATTCGTTGGCCCTTCTCTCTTGTCTTCCTTTTTTTTTTTTTTTTTTTTAGCCAATGGGAATATTAAAAGATTTGCTTAGTAAACTAATTTTTTAAGTTCCAAGAGAAAAATAGCAGCTGAGAGCTCACACGGCCTCTTCCCTCGTCTTCTCGGTGAAGTGAGCACATTTACTGGGGTCCTCTCCATCTCTCCATTCACAGACCATTGGTGACAAGTCGTGGGGGATAATGTGTGAGAAAATGAAATTCCCTGTCCTTCCGGAGATGTGCACGCCCATTACTCAGGCCTGGCACTTTTATCCCCTTGCTCTCTCCAGCTCGCCATGAGAACCGTACAAGAAGTCTGGCTGTGCCTTCAAAAGAGAAGGGCCGAGACCGTGCGTGACCGCGTTGTCTGTCTGTTTTGAAGCGTATTTCTAGACTAATCGCATCATTACCGCTTCCTCCCTGATAGACTCTCTGCTTTCTGAATGATTGGAGTGCAGTTCTGCTGAATGACTTTTAACAGCCAGGAGCCGTGGGGCCCTACATTTTCCTGGAAAGGTGAATAGAGGAATGGTTTTCAGAAAGAGGAGAATGGTTCCAGGGCACATTCAAAGGGGAAACAGATGTCCCGTGGGCCTCTGTGAGGGCCTGTCTCCGGGATTCTCCAGGGTTCTCCGAGGTCTGTCTGAATTCCAGAGGCTTCTTTAACCCCCCGACGTCTCTGTGATGAGGCCCTGCTACCTCCCGCTGGCCAGAATCACTCAGTTCCCCTGCTCCCCCACCCGGTCACCTGTCACCCGGTCACCCGTCACCCAGTCACCCGGTCACCTGTCACCCGGTCACCCGTCTTCTGTGCCTGCGCTTGTGCTTGGACAATGCGCACGCTCTAGGGGTCGGGAGACGAAACCCAGAGAGGTTCCTTTGCTCCTCGCTAATGGCCACAAGGCCACGTGGCGCTGGGTGGCTTCAGCTGCTGGCCGCTCTGTGTCAGGAGAGGTGACGGATCTCAATCCCTTTGATTCCCATCCACGCGGACAGTCCTGTTTCCTGCTCCTGGGAACCCTGTGACAGCAGCCAGAGGTGCCGTTGCCCTTCCGCCCTGTCCCTGCCCGCACCCTGCTCACCCTGCGGGTGAGTCTCCGTCCTGGCCTTGCTGTGTCTCCTTCCAAACCACCCCACCTAATACGTGCCGGACCTCGGCACCAACCTCGCAAACGTTCTCTCCTCATCCACCTCCTCCTCTTTTACTCAGTTCTCCTCTGAAGAGTCTGGAATCTTTCTTAGTTGCAAACTGAACACTGCCACCCTGCTCAAGGGCTTCCCAGGTGGCACTATTGGAACAGAGCCCGCCTGCCAGTGCAGGAGGTGAAAGAGATGCAGGGTTGATCCCTGGGTCGGGAAGATCCCCCTGAGGAGGGCATGGCAACCCGCTCCAGTACTCTTTCCTGGAGAATCCCATGGACAGAGGAGCCTGGCGGTCTTCAGTCTAGAGGTGTGCAGAGAGTCAGGCACGACTGAGAGACTAAACAGCAGCAACTCTGCTTGGAGCCCTAGATGTCTCTCCATCAGATGCAGTCCTTATACCACAGGGCAGTCCAGTTCCTTGACCACCTGGCTGCCTCCTACCCACACCCTCTGCCCACACCAGGCGCCTGTCATGTGAGCGACCTCAGCTCTTCCTGTGCCCCAGGCTGGCACTCTCATCCTTAGTCCACGCCATGCACCATTGGATAAGAATCCCAGGGCCATGAAACAACAGAACGAGGGGCCCAACAGTCCCAGACCTGCAGATGTTTCTCACTGGGCATCCGTGGGCCGACTGAGAGAGAGGCACGGGGAGTGGGGGACCGGGGGACAGCAGCAGGGCCCTGAGGTGTCAGAGTCTCCCCGAGTCCTGAGTATCCAGGAGTCAGCTGAGGATGGGCTGGCAATTGGAGCCACAGGGAAGGTTCTAGCAATTCCATCTGGTGAGGCGTGGGGCAGGCAGGAAGCAGGGGCTGCAGAGACGTCCCGGTGCTCAACAGACCAGGGTCGAATCTGTGCTCTCTTGGACGAAGGACCATGGGCTGAAGAGCCGTCAGCATTCCCAGAGGAGGCTGGGTCTAGGCTTTTCCGAAGATTCTGAAGATGCCTCTCAGTGCAGGGGGCTCTCAGGACCTCTGTCCTCAGATCTCTGGGAAACATGGAGAAGACAGATGAAAGTAGGCATGATTGACATGCTTCAGGCCTATGTGGTGTTTGCTCCAACACAGAGTCCCGCCTGTGTGTCTGTCTGCACCTGCGTGTGAGTTACAGAGGGGGCTGAGATCCCGTAGGAGTCAGCGCAAGTCAGGCTCCCCTGCACAGCATGTCCTGAAGGCTGTGGAAACCGCCCCTGTGCCAAAGGGCTTTTTGTTTGGCCAGCAAAGTAAGAACAGTCTTTATGCTTTTGACCATCTAAAATTTAAAAGCAATGGTATTTGACGATGTGAAAATGGTATGACAAGCAAATTGCAGCGCTCACTGACCAGTGACACTGGGCCCAGCCTGCCTGCGTGTCTCCCTGTTTTCTGTCATTGCTTTTACGCTGAAACAGACCCACAAAACTGAAGACATTTACTGTCCAGTCCGCCACAGAAAAGCTTTGCAGACCCCTGCCTAGGAGACCAGACCCACTGATTGAGTGCCCAAGGCTAGGACCCAGGACAGGGGATGTCTGTGAAATTAGCAACTGCTGAGTTAGAGAACTGGACAGGAGCACAACCCCGAGACAAAGGGAGCTTTGGCCTCCCCGGGCTCAGGGGTGGACAGAATTCTTGGTTTAACCTACTGGCCTGTGTAGGCAGCCCAGCTGAGTAGTGGAAAATCAGCTTTTGCACTGGGAAAGCAGAGTCACACCACTGCCATTTATGATGGAATCAGGTGGTGGAAGCTTCCAGAAGGAGACCCACTCAGAAGAGTAGCACGTGGTCTTGTCTCCTCTTGCAGGTGGCCCACCAGCAGCTGTCCAGCCCCGGACCTCGGGGGAACTGAGCTGTGTCAAAGCTCCACGGTACTGGTTGGGTCAACTCGGGATGCACCTGGTATTTATGTCCTTTATTTCAGGGTCCTCTTCCTCCTCTGTATTAGAAACACGTTTCCTTCCTGCTGGGCATGTGCTGAGGTTCCCTTGTGAAAGTATTAATTCTATAAAATTCAATTATAGCTCCTGCCTTTTCTGATCTACATGGGAGCTCTGTGTCCGTCCTGCCTCAGAACCTACCCAAAGTAGCTGAGCCTCACTTCAGGGCATTTTAGAGAAACTGTATTTCTTTACAAAGTTAAGACTTGAAGCAACGTGACTATCTTTGTAATAATGAAGTGAAAACTCGGCCCTTCCCTTGGTGCTTGGCAAGGCTGGGCCGGGCGTCTGGGGAAGGTCTTTGGTGCATCTTGTCCAGAGAGCTGAACGTGAGGCTGTTTTCTCATTTATCCGGGGAGCCTGTGCCGGAGCCCGGCTCCCCTGTGACAGCCACGCAGCTCTCCCTGGCAGTGAGCTTTCGGAACCTTGCCTTTATGTCGTCAGATCAAATCCAGGGCTGCGTTAGTTGCTGACTGAGATGCATGCTACAATGACCTGCAAAGTGACCTTTGTCCCCGGCAGCCCCGTGCAGCGTGGTTGCTTCGGCCATCACGACCCCTGGACCGTGCATTGCTGTGACTCGGTTCTGCAGCAGCAGCTGCTACAGCCACAGCAGGACTAGAGGGTGAGTGCTGGTCCTCACGGCGAGCTCTGACTGCAGCCGGTGTTCGATGCCCAGGGTGGACTCAACAGAGTGCCACAGCTGGGGACTTTGAGCAGCAGAAGTGTACTGTCTCAGGGTCTGGAGGCCAGGAGCTCAAAATCAAGGTGTCAGCAGGGTTGGTTCCCGCCGGAAATTCAGGGGAGGATCTGAGGGTCTCACGGCCCCCTCCCAGCATCCAGGGGCTGCTGGCATGCCCCGGTGGCCCTCAGCGTGACCCTCTCCACCAGTGTCTCTGTGCCTCTTCTCTTCTTATAAGGACCTGGGCCACTGGAGGCAGGACCCCCCTAATCAAGCATGACCTCATTTGAAGTTGACTCTATCTGCATGACTACTTCCAAACAAGGTCACATTCCCAGGCCCCTGGGTCAGGGGTTCAGCCTGTCCTGCAGGGACATGTTCAGCCCTTGCGTCACTGTCTCCCTCCCACCATCTACGAGGTGAGTCTCCTCTCTGTTCACGACCCACTCGGCTGAGATGCTGCAAATAAAGCTCTTTTGCTTGTGCATCTTTCTGCTGGTCTGGTGAGAGGACAGAGTCTCCTGGCAGTGGTGTGGAATGTCACCAGTGGTCTTTTGATCTCATTTGACCCTCACGGCAGCTGAGCAGAGAGCACTCATCAGGGACCGGGATCCTGAAGGGGAGGTCACGCCATCTGGGCTTCAGGGGCTGGCTCACCCCCGAGGCGCTCTGTGTCCCGTGTGGGCAGGTCTGGGGCTGGAATGGGGAACTCTGAAGCTCCTTCCCTCCACAGCGTGTGGTCCCTGGGATGGTTCCTCAGAGGCACTGCTGGTTAGCTGAGCTTCCTTCTCCTGCTGTGTGGACCCTGAGATTTCTCTCCAGACACTGTAGGAGATGGGGAATGTAACAAGCCCAATTCCCATATGGGAAAAATGGCTGCATCTTTATTTTGTAATTGGCCTGAAGTTTGGGACCTGATTAAAATGTCTTCATGGTGAGGATGATCTTAGTAATAGGGTAACCTCTCTTAAAGCTACTGCCTTAAGCTTGAGTCAACTTTCCAAAGAATCAGTCTGTGAACCACAGCACCTGTAGGCCAGGAACTGCCGTCTCCAAAAGGGAGGCCTGGGTACTGGGGTCCATCCTGGGGGCTCTGAGGGCCCCTGAGTGTCTCTTCTTCATAGGCTGTGCCCTGACCTCCCTAGAAGAATGTCATCCTCAGGTGGGGGCCCTTGCCTGCTGTGGGCACCTGGCCCTCAGCCCAAGTTACCAGCTGAGGCTCCCACGCTGTTTGGATAATTAGTGCAGCAATTCTGCTTGTTACTGAGTTAAATATGTTTCAAGTGTTCCATCACTGACTTTGTTGTCGTTCAGTCTTGTCCAATTCTGTGACCCCATGGACTGAAGCACACAAGGCTTCCCTGTCCAACACCATCTCCCGGAGCTTGCTTAAACTCATGTCCATTGAGTCAGTGATGCCATCCAACCATCTCATCCTCTGTCGTCCCCTTCTCCTCCTGCCTTCAACCTTTCCCAGCATCAGGGTCTTTTCCAATGCGTCAGCTCTTCACTTCAGGTGGCCAAAGTATTGGAGCTTCAGCATCAGTCCTTTTGTTGAATATTCAGGATTGATTTCCTTTAGGATGGACTGGTTTGATCCCCTTGCTGTCCACATTGTCATTGTGGCTAAATTTTATTACTAACTAAGGCTGGGTAGCTCTTATCACAAGCATAGTTCCTCAAGTACTTGTCACCTGTGTTTTCATAATTACTGCACTTGAAATTTTAGCCATTAGATAAGATGCAAGTATGAAGAATCTATGGAATGGCAAGCATCTCCTTGGGTGAGGAAAGGGTAACGGGTTTACAGTGAGATCACCTGGCCCAAATCTCTGCTTGAGGCGGGCATTAGATCAGATCCCACATGGAGATTCCCGAGGGGTCGAGGTGGGTGTTAGATCAGAGCGGTGGATATGTTCTGCAGCTGTGACGTGAGTTTCAGTCTGAATGTCTACAAAGCTCAGGATGAATTTGGTATCGATGATTCTGCATTTGAGAGAACACAGAGGTGAAGCAAGCATGTACCTTAAAAAGAGGCATGCAAAAAGCATTGCTTCCAGGCAACGCCTGAGACTTTCGGTTTCTCTGAATTTGTCTTCTCTTAAAGCCCACAGCTGTCCTACAGGCTCACCCCTGTCTGTCCTAAATCTTCAGAAGGAAGATCCAAGCACAGAAGGTCTAGATTCTGGCTCTGCGGGTGATGGGAGTCTTCACGGCTGGACCTCTCAGATCTGGGACCTGCAGCTGTCTCCTCGCTGCCTCCTAAACCCCAGCCAGACTCATCCCTGCTCCCAGGGTCACCTGGTTTGACCTCACTGAGCCCAAAGGGCTAATCAAACCGCGCCCTCTCCACACACCCCCCAGAGGCTGTGAAAGCTTTCAGTTGCAGACAAATCGTGGTGAGTAGGTGAATCCATGAGGTAGGATTAACATGGGTCAGCTCTCTCTGCCCCATTCTCCAAACACCCTGACTCTGTCTGCAGTCTCATGGGCCTGCGATATGAGGACAGGCCCCCCCAGAGCCCCGCCGGGGGGATGTGGGGTCCAGGTGGGAGGGACGGGCTTGCCCCACTCTCCCTTCTGGCTGTTCAGGCCTGGGCGCTTCCTCACCTGTTCCTTTCCTGCCCTAGGCCCCCATCCCTTCACTGCACAGAGTGGACAGGGAGGGAAGGTTAAATGAGGAGATGCAGGTTGGCAGGTGCGGCAGGACCTGCAGGGAGGTGCTCCCTGGATGCCACGCGTGCCCTTCCTCCTCCGTCCTCTTGACCCCGCTGGCTTTGCTCCCCTGTCTCTCCACGTCTTCTCACCTCTCTTCAGCCCTGCCGGGGGTGCGCCAGCTGCTCTGAATCCAGGAGCACTCCGAGCGGTCTCACCACTGGGCCACTGCATGGGGGGGGGGACTCGTCGTGGGTCTGCGACTCCCCACCTGTAATCCGAGGGTCTCCCCGTGACTAGCCCACCCCCTTCTCCGCATCCTGCCAGCATCTCCCCCAGAACTCTCGTGGGGGGAGAGTTAACTGTTCTCTGCTCCTTAAAGGAATGACATTTATACCTGCTTAGAATGCTCTTCACAAATAAGGCTTCTGATGTACAAAGAGTTGTCAGGTTATTTATTGCTGCCTCCAGGAAGAAAATCTGAATTTAGATCTGGGCCATCAATATTGTTTCGTCTTTACAGCCCTGCACATCAAGGGGAAATTCTGAGGTAAGCATCCCCATTTGTCTGCCTCGCTTCGGTCCCCCAGTGAATGGAGCCTGGACTCTGGGCCAATCACCAGCTGATGCGTCTGGCCTGTGACAAGGGTTGGATAACAGGGAACCACACAGATGTCCCCCCACGAGAGGCTGCCTGGGATTCAGACGTTTCCCTGTGAAGGACAGCCAGGCCCCGTGGAGGCTGAGACAGAGTGTCCTGTGCATGCGTGCCTGTTCAGTCACTCAGTCGTGTCCAACTCTTAGCAACCCCAAGAGCTGTAGCCCGCCAGGCACCTCTGACCATGGGATTTCCCAGGCAAGATACTGGAGTGGGTGGCCATGCCCTCCTCCAGGGGATCTTCCCAACTCAGGGATCGTACCCGCATCTTTTGCATCTCCTGCATTGGCAGGTGGATTCTTTACCACTAGCGCCACCTGGGCAGCCCTGTAGCTTGGACAGCCAGAGGCAGCCCCTGGGTGACCCGACACCTCCATGTGCCTGGCTGAGGGGCCAAGATGGGAGGTACAGGTGGTGCCTCCCTGCTCAGGGGACCCTCCAGCACTTGTCACTGCAGAGACCTCCGGTCTTGGGCTGGGGCTCTGGGGCCTCTCCAGTGGGGCTGGAGAGGACTGGCTTCCCTGGAGGACGCGGATGCCCGGCTGGGCCATGGACGTCCACGGCTCTCGTCCAGTCCAGCGTTTGGAGTCACAGTTATTGAGCATTTGCTCCCCTGTTGCTCCACGTCCAGACGGTGGGCACCATGGTTGGTCCTCCTGTGGGCCCAGACGGGAGCCCAGGTCAGGAAGACCAGCAGGTGGGCGGCTGGGGGCTTGCCCTCCCGACCTCTGCCTGCGACCCGGCCCCAGAGCAGTGCAGAGAAGACCTGGTCTTCCCTTCCTCTCGCCCCTGCAGACCGAGTTCTCTTCCCATTCCTCCCGCCGGGCTGATCTGGGGACTCACTTTCCCCAGATGCTGCTTTGGTTCCCGGGGAGGAGTTCAGAGGGGGAGTCCATGGCGTGGCTGCCCCCCGCCCTGGGTCATCGGCAGGAGATGCGCTGAGTCCCACCGACGGGGTGTCTTCGAGCATCTGCAGGAGCAGACAGAAACACGTGAGCAAAGCTGTGAGTCAGAAGGAGACCCTGCTCTGTGGGGCCCGAACGGATCAGAGCAGACAGGCTTCTACTTTCTGCAGTGGCTGCAGGGCCGCGATGGCCAGGGAGCCAGGATGGTCCAGCTAGAGAGAGAGTCTGCCTGAGTGCCTGTCCTCCCCGGCCGCTTAAAGGCCGCTCTCCGGGTTTCCAGGGTTTCTTCTTCCAAGTCTGGGATCTCGTTTGATTTCCTCTGAGCATCAAACACTGCACTCTTTTGATGTAAAAAGTGGAAAGCAGTGGACGATGCTCGGGCAGCCTGCTGTAGAGTGGGGGTGGTATCTAGAGTGGGGGTGGTATCGAGTCTCCCTGTTTGTGTGATTCGAGGACTTCTTGAGACTCATCTTCAGTGAGAAAGAAACGCATCATTCAGAGTGACCAGCAGGACTGGCTGCAGGCCACTGCTTTAACATGTTCCCTTGCTCTGCCCTCAAGGGAGCTAGCGGACCCTTGCTTTTAGGCTGAGACAGAGTCTCACTGTCTGGCAGAAGGGGCCCAGGAGCCACCTTTGCCCCTCAGGCCTTGCTGCAGTGAAGCCACCATCTGCTTCTCAAGATGGGAGCCAAGCTGGACGTGTGCTGTTCCGAAGATCTCCTGCACCAGGGTTCCCGTCGGACGCGGGGAAGGCCTGGCCCCATCCTCAGGACCGGAAGGCCACCCAGCTGTTCCACAACCATGTTGGAGCTGCTTCAAGCATTCTTGGCCTCTCTGGGTGTCAGTGACACAGAGAAGGATCCTATGGTCTTTGCCACTGCCCCCCACATCCTCCACCTGCCTTTTTTCTGTAGAAAATTTTAGCCCAAGAATAAGTTTGATCAAAGGAGTGAGAAAATGCAGAAACAAAGGAAACCAGACTATATCATTATCATTATTGTTATTATTTGGTCTCCTTTGTCTGCTTTCCTTTATTTCTGCATTTTCTCACTTCTCTGATTAAAGTTATTCCCTGGTGGTTCAGAGGGTAAAGAATTTGCTTGCAATTCTAGAGATGTGGGTTCAGTCCCTGGGTTGGAAGATCCCCTCGAGGAGGGCATGGCAACGCACTCCAGTATTCTTGCCTGGAGAATCCCCATGGACAGAAGAATCTGGTGGGCTACAGTGCGTGGGGTCAGAGTTGGACATGACTGAGCGACTAAGCACAGCACAGCACAGCATAGTCCAGGACCTTCGTTCCTTTTCAAGGGCTGTAGATAATATTCTGAGCCAGGTCCTGCGAGCTATCTTACAGATACCGAAACCCCCACCAGGTGGAGAAGCTAGCCATATGACGACCAGACTGTGGCCAAGACAGAAGCTGCCACCGTTCTGGGAACTGGCCTCAGAGAAATGGGAACAAACCAACCCCGGGACTGGAGATTAATTCTACCAAAAACAACCAAGACAACGCTGATCAGACCACAGACGACCAATTTCAAGATGACTCTCAGAGCTGATGGTGCTGTTTCTGCATGTAGCCCCTCCTCTGCCTATAAAGCCTCTTGCCCCCTGGTTGTGGGAGGGGGAGTCCACCTTTGGACATGGCTTTCCCCCATTCTCCCCCAGGCTGCCTGCCTCAGGAATAAAGAAAGCTTTCCTTTCCACCAACCTTGCCTCTTGAGTTTCAACTTTCAAGCATCGAGCGGCTGGGGCCCACTTTCAGTAACATTAGCCCGTTAGCCTCAGGTAGGCTCATTGAAAGCAAGCCCTTTGGTGTGTTGGGGGATCATAGCCACCACCTACCCCAATCCAGACAAAACATTGGCTGGGGACTTCCATGATGGCTCAGTGGTAAAGAGTCCTCCTGCTAATGCAGGAGACGTGAGTTCCATCCCTGGCCCGGGAGGATCCCTCGTGCCACGGAGCAGCTACTGAGCCAGCAGTCTGGAGCCTGGGAACTGCAACTGCTGAGGGATTGCAGCTACTGACGCCCACGTGCCCGAGGGCCATGCTTGGCCCCAGGAGAGGCCACAGCAACGAGAAGCCCGTGTGCCCAATGATGGGTGACCCCCACCTGCCCAAACTAGAGAAAAGCCCATGCAGCAATGAAGACCCAGTACAGACAATAAATATATAAAGAAGATACAGAATAAAACAAAACTTTTTAAAGATAAAGAAAAAACCCCAAAATAATGCCTGGAACATGGCTGGAAGGGACCATCTTACAAAACGCTCAGGAGTTTCCTGGTCGACTGCCTTCCCCATCCATAAAAGTATGTGTCTCTACTTTCCCGCCTTTGGGAACCTGCTGGGACCACCTAGCTGCACATCAGCTAAACAGAGCAGTCTGTTGAAGACCCACTCTCTCACTGCAGTTGAACATTATCCGATTGCAAATAGCTTCAGTGTGATTAACGCTGAGCCCTCTCTTCAGGCGGTCAGTGGCACGTTTACCAAGGCTTGATTTAAAAAATGTCATTGTTTCATTGGCATATAGGTTGCCAGTTCTCCTGTTTATGACAACATAATACTCAGTGTCTCTTGTCACATCTGTGCCATGTCAACTAGATTAAAAAGACCACTCCACCTCATTAGCAACGTTTAGAATTAGGAATGAGCCTGTCATTTTGCAAATCTGCCCACTTCCAGCAGAACTGTTTGACATGAATTTAGGGAATCTTAACTGGCTGGGATCAATGTTAAGAAGACTCAAGACTCAGGAATTGTCTGGACTGGACTGTCCCCAGCCTCCTAAGAGATCAGCAAACACTACACTTGGTCCTGCGAGCTTTGAAGTGTTTTCACAGGGACACAGGAGAACAGTGAAGAAGTGTTAGGACAGGGCCTCTAAATCTACACTGCTCTGCATGCTCTTTCAAGCAAGGAGGGGTCACCGGGTTATAAATCAGCACTGTGTGTGGAGGGGTGGGCTTAGGGCTGTTGATAAGCTGTTTGTTGGCTAAGTCATGTTCGACTCTTTGTGACCCCATGGACTGTAGCCCGCCAGGCTTATCTAGTTGAGGGATTTTCCAGGCAAGAATACTGGAGGGGTTTGCCATTTCCTTCTCCAGGGGATCTTCCCGGCCCAGGGATGGAATTCATGTCTCCTGCATTGGCAGGTGGATTCTTTACTGCTGAACCACCAGCGAAGCCCATAAGCTGTTTAGCTCTGTCCTTATGACTCTTGTGAACTTAGAGGCCCCCCGGAACTTTGGGAGTAACACTTTCCTAGAAAAATCAATGTAAATAAATAATCAAGAGATGGTGGGCAGTGAGGAGAACAGGTGTTAAAAAGGTGAATTGGCATTCACCTAGACCTTTACCATGAGCTCGGCAGAAACATTTTAATTTGATCTACCACATAGGACATTCTGCACAACATTATTGAATGCTGCTTATGTGAAAATCATAACTGCATCTTTATGTTCTTAATTTCAGCTGCATCTCCTAGTTAACGTTCAGAGATTTTAAGTGTGCTTATGCAAAATACAAATACAAAACAGGCCACACCGCTGGCCTGTCTTTACCACCCAACTCCGAGAGCTCCGACCCCCTCTTTGACTCTGACCGTAGCACACTTTCTGGCCAAACTTTGACCCCAGGGCAAAGACCAGAGTAGCGAAAACAAAAAGAACACTATGCTGCTAAGTCTTTTCTACTTGTGCAACACACTTGACACACTAAAAAAATTATAATTTCCAGGACAAAGGCACCCAAGAAAGCAGAGGATTTACAAATACGTGGCAAGGATACCTACAGACACAAAGGGCCAGGGGTCTGATGAGCGTCACACAAAAACCGGGCTTGTGGTCAAGCCAACTGCAGATTCCTGCCCAGGGCCCTGCAAGGACGTTCAAACCCCAGAGAGCTCAGGCCTCGTTAACCAGAGTGTTCTCTGAAAATGACATTTCTGCTTCTGTGGCTAGTTGACGTCCCCCCCGCGTGGAGAGGCTGAGCTGTCACCCGCAAAGTCACACGTAGCTTAGACCTGAGCTGGTGCTCTCTAAGTGCCAGCTGTGAACAATCTCCCAGGCACACCTGCTTCCCAGGGACCCCACATCCAAGCAGAGAGTTCCACAGTCAGAGGGTGCCCAGGACTCCAGCCCTAAGTGCGCCTCAGGCCTGCCTTCCCCAAGGCATTACCCACGAAGAATCAGCATCGTTAAGATAACATGGCTTGTCTTAAATGTGAACACTGATTTAAGATGAGGTCCTGCGTTGGTGACTTAGGTCATGAAGAATCATCCTCTGGCCCCCTCTCCGGTCGGTGCAGATACCCTCTTTGTGCAGTCATTTTGTTGTGCTATTTTTGGAAGACAAAGATAAGCAGGCTCTAATAAATTAGATCAAGCTCATCAGCAACGTTCTCTTTAAGTAGACCCCTCTGTAGCCTCTTTCTTGTCATTAAATGTTGTTTATGTTTTAACCATGCCCACCACAGTGCTGTGGATAACCATACCCACAGCAGGATAAAGGCTGCAGACTCACACCCGGATAGTGTCCTCACAGGGGAATGGACGATCAGGAGAGCCGATTGCCCTGGGTACTGCGGCGGAGGACAGAACTCATCTGAAGGATTAAGAGCTTGCAGAGAAGAAGGTCAACAGACCCAGATCTCAAGTTAATTGATGGGCAGAGGTTAATTTTAACTTCTTGGGGGGAAATTTGTCAATTAGCTTCTGGGTCATAAACATTTGTTCAGTGACTCAGATGCAGAGATGCAAACTCTGGCTTTCAAACCCCCCAGCTTGGAATTTATTAGTTCAATGTGTCTATAAGTTGGAACTCATGTTAAAGGCACAGTCCTGAGATGGCTGTTGTCCCCCCAGGGGAGCAGGGGCCGAGCTCCCCTGACCTCAGCAGCAGGCTGAGGCACAGAGCGAGTTAGGCTCTCGACATACATACGTGACCACTGGCTGCTCGAGACAGCCTGCAGGGGGCCTTCATGGGAGGACTGCGAGCTCTCAGTGCTGCTGTGTGAGCTCTCAGTGTGGCAGCGTGAACCTGTATCCTGATGTCCTTCCTCTAAAGCCTCTGTGGACGTGGAACCCTGAGTTTGGGACACGTGCAGTGATGGTTTGCTGTGACCTTTGCTGGGGCCACTTTGAGAACCAGACTGCTTTATGCAGAATTGAGTTTCACTGAATGAGCAGCAAATTGTCTATTCTGGATACCAGGTCTGAGCTCATTCCCATATTCCTTTTCATGTTAAAAATGTTAGGAGGTGATAACTGAGCTGGACTAGCCCAGTTTGAGTTTTAAACTTGCATTAGATAAAAGCTCTTGGGGTCCTTCGGGTTGCATGGTTGTCACACGGCTTGGTGTGGGTGTTAGGAAACACTTGCAGAGACACATGCTGTCTGTCTGTCCAGCAGCGGGTTTTCTACACTAGTTGGGGTCCTTGGCCTGGACTTTACCTAGCTTGGGTTCCAAATGATGGTAACACAAATGCACATAGATTGGTGTTAACACTGTACGTGTATTGGGCCGAGGAGAATGGGGACTTCTCTGGGAAAGACCCTACTGAGCTGTTTGGTACTAAGCCTGGTTTTGAGGCTACTGAGTGAACTCTGGATCTCACGGGAGTTCATCCATTCATCAGTCTACTCACTCAACCATCTATGTACCCACCTACCCATCAATCTACTCACCCACTCATCTACCTACCCACCCTTCCATCTGTCTTCCCACCCACCCATCTACCTACTCACCCATCCATCTATCTACCCACCCACCTACTTGACAATTCACCCATCCATTCACTCATCCATCCATCTACCCACCCAACCATTTACCCATCCATTCCTCTACCCACCCACCAATCTATCCATCTACCCACTTATTCATCCTTATACCCATCTACCTACCCACAAACCCTCTTGACCATTCACCCATCCGTTCACTCATCCATCCATCTACCCACCCACCCAGTCACTCTTCCACCTACTTATCCACCTACTAACCCATAGACCCACCCATCTATTCACCCACTCACCCATTCACCCCCTCAAACTTCCACCCATCCATCCATCCAGGCACTCATTAATTTACTGAATTCATCACATTTTAGCAGCTTCCCAGCCACGCCCTGTGCTCCACGCAGGATTACAACAGAGTGAATGAGAGATAAACAGTTCTTACTCTTCAGAGTAACATTACCTGGATTCATGCTGGACCAGGAGTTATTCCAAGTATGCATTTGTGTTTCAAAAAAAAGGGCCACTCTGGCCTCAGAAACCTAGGAAACTGAGTTAGACATGCCCCAGGGTCCTACAGATGTGCCCCTGAGTTCGGGGCCTCTGGCCTTCACAGCGATGCCAGATGCTCTGGGGTCCCCTCACAGGGAAAGGGCGGCAGCCAGAGGGCGCATCTGAGGTCCACGGGTGCCCGCTCTTGGCGTGTGTCACACAGTACAGTCGTGTCCCTTGCCCAGTGCTCAGTTGCTAAGCTCTGCTTCTGAGCAGTGAGGGTTCACTGTGAAATCATGGAAGGAACAGTGTCCCCTGCTCTGCCCGTCGCTCGCATTTCCCGCTCAGGCCTGCGTTATAGCCCCAGCCCTGCTCACGCGCCGTGGCCCCGTTCTGCAGAAAGCGGAGTTTAGAAAGGGGGTCTTTTGGCTCGACATCCTGGAGTGTGCCAGGCTGGTCTCCAGCCCCCATGTGGGTCCTGACAAGTCCTCTGGGCACAGTGAGATCTGAGCAAGGAAGGGCACGAGGCTTAGAGTCAGGGCTCCGGGTGGATGCAGGGAGACATTTCCACAGGGAGGAAAAACAGGATTGTCCCAGGGCTGGGACTCCAGGAGGGAAGGGAGCAGCTCAGCCTGGACTCGGCACAGTGGCTGGGACAGCGCGTGCTGGAGGCCAGCCAGCCCAGACTCAGCCCCAGACTCAGGGTTCACCTGGCCAGGAGCGGAGTCTGCAGCTCTCGCAGACGGTGGGGCATGCAGGGACCCATGTGAGGATACATGGGGCTCAGGGAGCCCCCGGTTCCCCACTCCAGAACCTCAGAACGGAGACGACTTTGTGGCAAGTCACATCGCACTTCGTCCCAATGAATCCTCAGGCGTGTGGCAGCATTTGAAAGTGATGAAATGGAACTTACAGAGTAACTCCAAAGACAGGATCCATTTAGCTTGTGGGTATGATCTGGGCAGGCTGGGAAGCAGGGGGCCTCCCTGAGAGGCGAGGGCTGTCTTGCCAGGGTCGCCATGGTGAGGACCCCCAATGCCACGGCCACCAGCTTCCAGGGCTCTGCGCTCAGTAGGCCTCCTGAGGCACTCTGCCCGAGTTTGGCAGTTAGCATCTTCAGCTTCCATCGCTTCATTTTTAATCACTCGATGTACTTATGAATAATACCGACTCCATCAGATGTATGGTCTATAATTTGCTGGTGTGCTGCTTTACTGAGGAGAGAAATTCCACTGGGTCTAGAATCTCAGCTTCCCAAAAATGAACTTGGACACAGAATGGGTAATTTTCAGTGAGAGGTATTATTGACATGTTTGCAAAACTCATCTCTTCGTAAGTATCCTGAGATTTAAAGAGCCTTATACATCTTCTGATTACTCTAAAGAGTACGCGTACCTATCAATGCCGTCGCCTCAAGCAGCTGGACAGCAGTAATCGTGCTTCTGCTCGTTGTAGCCAGTGGTCTGCAAGATGTGAGCCACAGCCAGCACCGGCCCGCATTAGGGCCTCATTTCACCTCCTGGAAACAGCTCCATGAAACAGAGGTGCTGCAAGCCCCCGGCGGAGACGTGAGCTGAGGGGAGAGCTGGCTGGGGTCTGACGTTTTAAAAGTATGGCCCGAAGTATGAATCGATGCATCCTGTCACTTGTTTCATGTAATTTATTAGAATGAAAAAGATCAACAAGGTTGGTAATTATTATGTATGAGGGTCTCTTTTCCATAAAGCTGGATCAGCAAACGCGATTGAGATGATGGTCCAGTAGCCCCCATACACAGCTAAGCGTCCCGCTGGAAAGAACAAAGCTGGAATAGAAATGCATTGTGTCAATGCCGCTTTTGAGCACATTTCTTCTTCTTTTCTTTTTTTTCTTTTTTTTTTTTTTATGTAGGAATCTCTGCCTAATGTTAGGAATTGAGAAATATGAGCTGGAAGATGGTCTCCTAGTTCCTCTAATTTGGATACCTAGCTAATGCTTCAGTCGGCTACTAGCTGTCTCTGTAGCTTTAGGAGGAATTGCGTGCCTGCATCTGTGAACAGGGGCACTTGGGCATCTGAATAAGCTCAGAGTCTTTAGAGCCGAGCGTTCTGATGTTGTAACAGATGAGCCGCTCGACTTTGCACCTACTGGACAACATTTCTGAAGGTACTTTGGGGATGGTTGGGAAGGTGATGAATGCGAGACGCTCAGACCCTCAGGCTGTTCAGTGTTAGCATCTATGATCAGACTCCACTCCCCGGGGAGACGGCCACAGGCATCACCACTCCTGGAAAAGAGCGTTTAGTTATTTACTCAAAACTGGAGCCCGGGTGGGAGGCCCCACTCCTGAGAACCCGGGTGGCGTCTTACAGACTGTCGCCACTGGACCACAGAGTCTGGAGGTCAAGGCCCGAGGAGCCAAAAAGAAGGTGGTCAGAAGTCCAGGTGGGGAGAAAAGAGCAGGACCAAAAGGGACCAAGATGAAGTGATGCGGCCAGGCTGCTCTCAGAGGATCTCTCGTGGTTCTGGACGCTGCAGGCGGGATGGTGGCCTGAGTGCTCAGCCGGAGGCAGGGCCAGGGCCACCATTCTCTGATCCGAGGCGGGGTCACTGCCCTTCCTCCTCCCCGGACAAGGGACAGCCCAGGGCCAGGAACCTGAACCCACACCCGGAGTTTCCCAGGCACACTGATTCTCTGCCCTCCCCTCAGCTGGCTGGCACTGATCTTGCCATGTTAGAACACAGCCAGAGAGGTCAGTGGCCAGAGAGGTGACCACTGTGATGAGTAACGGGTCAGCAATGTTACCTGGCGATCAGTGGTGCCAATGTGGAGGGGAGGAGGAGGCCTGGTACTGCACATGGTGGGTGACCAAGCTGTGGAGACCTTCGGAGAGCTCGGGGACCCTCGTTTCCGGGGACGCACGCTCTCCAGTTCCGCTGGAGTAAATCCAGGCTGTGCAATGGACCAATGCACGTGACTCCATCTGACCTTCTGAGGAGTAAGAAGCCACTGTCAGAAGAAGCATTCTGTTTTCCAGAGACTTCCAAGTCCCCACCAGAAATTAATCTCATGGGAAGTAACATCAGCCAGCCAATGTCAGCCCACGGAAGCTGTCAGATAGACAACTGACCACCTGGAGCTTGAATTAAACTTTGGCATGAAGAGAACACAAGGGTAGGTGTCCTGACAGCGGCCGAAACCTCAGGTGCACAAATGGAAGGGGCGGTGCCTCTATCGCCTCCGGACCAAGGTCGACTCTGTCACACGCCGTTCTACTCCCTGATGGCCGATGGGCGGCAGGCTCCAGCGCCCTCGCTGCCTCAGCAGCCAGAGAGCCAGGGGCCAGGCGCGCAGGTCGCATGGCTGTTCATAAGTGCAGTTGAACGGTCCACGTTTGGATGCAGCAAGCTGTGTGATGCCAACGAGAATCAGGGGCCTGCAGGGGCTGATTCCTACCTGGTTGTCTTTTGTTGAGGATTCTTCCAAATGCCCTGGGTGTACCAGGCAATTTTAGTATAATTAAAACCTGAATTGCTCAAACTACAGAATTAATTACATTCAGCTTCAATCACAATTTCTAATTGATCCCAGTCTGCTGGCTCTGCACCTGGAGGCCTTGGTGATGCTGGGAGGGAGAGCAGGTGGCCCGAACTCCATTCTCATGTCAGAGAGTATTTCTGGCAGGCGTGGTGGGTCCATGCACCCCACACCTATGCCCACAGCACACAGCACGTGCTGGGTGCTGAGTGCCTTCAAGTCAAAGATACAGCTAGAAGACAAGCCGGAGGGCCAGAAATATCATCTGTCTCTAAGCCCCTGAGAGTCTGAGAAGAGCCAGGGAGACCTGGGGGCAGGTGGACTCGCAGCCAGGTCAGTAAGCAGGTCCTGGATGTCCACACCTGCTTCCATACCTTCTCAGAAATGAGCCTAGTATCTCATGCCAGAACTCGGGAAACAGAGAATAAAGAGGAACAACGCTGTGGGAATCCAGTTCAGTTCAGTCGCTCAGTCCTGTCTGACTCTTTGTGACCCCATGACTCGCAGCACGCCAGGCCTCCCTGTCCATCACCAACTCCCAGAGTGATGCATCACCGTGAGTCTGCATCACTCAGACTCAGGTCCATCGAGTCAGTGATGCCATCCAGCCATCTCATCCTCTGTCGCCCCCTTCTCCTTCTGCCCCCAATCCCTCCCAGCATCAGAGTCTTTTCCAATGAGTCAACTCTTCACATGAGGTGGCCAAAGGACTGGAGTTTCAGCTTTAGCATCATTCCTTCCAAAGAAATCCCAGGGCTGATCTCCTTCAGAATGGACTGCTTGGATCTCCTTGCAGTCCAAGGGACTCTCAAGAGTCTTCTCCAACACCACAGTTCAAAAGCATCAATTCTTCGGCGTTCAACTTTCTTCACAGTCCAACTCTCACATCCATACATGACCACAGGAAAAACCATAGCCTTGACTAGACGGACCTTTGTTGGCAAAGTAATGTCTCTGCTTTTGAATATGCTATCTAGGTTGGTCATAACTTTCCTTCCAAGGAGTAAGCGTCTTTTAATTTCATGGCTGCGGTCACCATCTGCAGTGATTTTGTAACCCAAAAAGATAAAGTCTGACACTGTTTCTACTGTTTCCCCATCTATTTCCCATGAAGTGATGGGACCGGATGCCATGATCTTCATTTTCTGAATGCTGAGCTTTAAGCCAACTTTTTCACTCTCCACTTTCACTTTCATCAAGAGGCTTTTGAGTTCCTCTTCACTTTCTGCCATAAGGGTGGTGTCATCTGCGTATCTAAAGTTATTGATATTTCTCCTGGCAATCTTGATTCCAGCTTGTGCTTCTTCCAGCCCAGCGTTTCTCATGATGTACTCTGCATAGAAGTTAAATAAGCAGGGTGACAATATACAGCCTCGACATACTCCTTTTCCTATTTGGAACCAGTCTGTTGTTCCATGTCCAGTTCTAACTGTTGCTTCCTGACCTGCATACAAATTTCTCAAGAGGGAGATCAGGTGGTCTGGTATTCCCATCTCTGTCAGAATTTTCCACAGTTTATTGTGATCCACACAGTCAAAGGCTTTGGCATAGTCAATAAAGCAGAAATAGATGCTTTTCTGGAACTCTCTTGCTTTTTCCGTGATCCAGCGGATGTTGGCAATTTGGTCTGTGGTTCCTCTGCCTTTTCTAAAACCACCTTGAACATCTGGAAGTTCACAGTTCACATATTGCTGAAGCCTGGCATGGAGAATTTTGAGCATTACTTTACTAGCGTGTGAGATGAGTGCAATTGTGCGGTAGTTTGAGCATTCTTTGGCATTGCTTTTCTTTGGGATTTGAATAAAAACTGACCTTTTCCAGTGCTGTGGCCACTGCTGAGTTTTCCAAATTTGCTGGCATATTGAGTGTAGAACTTTCACAGCATCATCTTTCAGGATTTGGAATAGCTCAACTGGAAATCCATCACCTCCACTAGCTTTGTTCATAGTGATGCTTTCTAAGGTGCACTTGACTTCACATTCCAGGATGTCTGGCTCTAGGTCAGTGATCACACCATCATGATTATCTGTGTCGTGAAGATCTTTTTTGTATAGTTCTTCTGTGTATTCTTGCCACCTCTTCTTAATATCTTCTGCTTCTGTTAGGTCCATACCATTTCTGTCCTTTATCGAGCCCATCTTTGCACGAAATGTTCCCTTGGTATCTCTAATTTTCTTGAAGAGATCTCTAGTCTTTCCCATTCTGTTGTTTTCCTCTATTTCTTTGCATTGATCGCTGAGAAAGGCTTTCTTATCTCTTCTTGCAATTCTTTGGAACTCTGCATTCAGATGTTTATCTTTCTTTTTCTCCTTTGCTTTTCGCTTCTCTTCTTTTCACAGCTATTTGTAAGGCCTCCCCAGACAACCATTTTTATTTTTTGCATTTCTTTTCCATGGGGATGGTCTTGATCCCTGTCTCCTGTACAATGTCACAGACCTCCATCCATAGTTCATCAGGCACTCTATCTATCAGATCTAGTCCCCTAAATCTATTTCTCGCTTCCACTGTATAATCATAAGGGATTTTATTTAGGTTATACCTGAATGGTCTAGTGGTTTTCCCTACTTTCTTCAATTTAAGTCTGAATTTGGCAATAAGAAGTTCACGATCTGAGCCACAGTCTGCTCCCGGTCTTGTTTTTGTTGACTGTATAGAGCTTCTCCATCTTTGGCTGCAAAGAATATATCAATCTGATTTTGGTGTTGACCATCGGGTGATATCTATGTGTAGAGTCTTCTCTTGTGTTGTTGGAAGAGGGTGTTTGCTATGACCAGTGCATTTTATTGTCAAAACTCTATTAGTCTTTGCCCTGCTTCATTCTGTATTCCAAGGCCAAATTTGCCTGTTACTCCAGGTGTTTCTTGACTTCCTACTTTTGCATTCCAGTCTTCTATAATGAAAAGGACATCTTTTTTGGGTGTTAGTTCTAAAAGGTCTTGTAGGTCTTCATAGAAGCATTCAACTTCAGCTTCTTCAGTGTTACTGGTTGGGGCATAGACTTGGATTACCGTGATATTGAATGGTTTGCCTTGGAAATGAACAGAGATCATTCTGTTTGGACTGCGGGAGTCTGGGGCTTGCCAAAACCACAGGAAACTGCAATTGTGAGTGGCCTCACAGCTCCTGGAAGAATCTCCAACACCCTTACCAGATTCATCAGACAGTCTGCCAAACTAATGCTAGAAATCACTTTAACAAATGAGAAAACTGGTGTGTGAACCGCATGAGAAATAGGGTGATGTGGATATGGCAGAAGGTAGTCCAAACCTTTTTCATGGATGCAGCTGGCTGTGTTAGCGCTTGATTATTAGGACAGTGCTGGTTGTGTGGAGAAGCCCCTGCAGGAGCGTGTGTCCCGGGGAGCATCCTTTGACCTCCCTGTGATGCCATGGTGCCAGGTCAGAGCACGCCCTGTTCATGTGCATTGAGAAAGAGGCCCTTCCCTCAATCACACAAAGAAGCTGGTCCATTAGTGGTGGTCCTGATTTCTAGCTGCTCAAAACACCAGAGCCCAGAGAGTCAGATGGCATTATTTGATGGGCACAGATGTTGGCATCCTTTGGGGCGACAGTGGATGAAGAGGGCCAGTCCAGGGGAGGCTGAGACAGACGAGGGCCTGTGGGATGCTCTGGGGAAGGTGCACAGGGAGTGCCCTGGCTCCTGAGACCCTCGGGGTGCTCCACATCCCCCTTCTCTTGTGCCTGGGGGGAGACGCAGCTGGCAGAGGAGTGAGAGGAGGTTCAGACGAGTAGGTGAAGAGGGAGTCAGAAGCCCTGGGAACAGTCTGTCGCAGTGCTGACCCAGGGAGCTCTTTCCATCTGAAAAGGGCGGCTGGCTGAGCGCGAGCCCCCAGGATGGGGCCAGCTGTCCCTGAGAGTGGTCGGCAGAAGCTGATACAGAGCTAGACAGCTAGAGAGGGACGTCTCACATCCCACTGCATCTGTTCTCAGGGTGCGTGTCAGAGACTCGGAAATGGGAAGCTGGCTGGAGAGATGACCGAGGACAGGGAGCTGGAGCTGGGAGGCTGGTGGGTGCAGTGCTAGGTGGGGTCTGCCCACGGTGGGGTCTCCTGGCACTCTTGCTCCAGGCTTCCCAGGCCACAGGTTCTGTCTGCTCCACAGACGTGAGAGTGAAGGGGGAACTGATAAAAACCTGCGACGAAACCAGCCATTCATGGAAGCAAAAAAGGACGCGTGCTTGGCTTTCTTTTTAATCGTGTAAATAATCAACCTCTGCCGGAAGAACCAGCAGATCAAACGAACCTGTGCGTCTAGAAGTTCTTGGCAAGAGCCTTTTAAGAATTCCTTGAATCTGGTAAAATAGGATCTTATTTTTTAAAAAGATTTAATATAGACCTCCCTGGTGGCTCAGACGGTAAAGCATCTGCCTACAATGCGGGAGACCTGGGTTCGGTCCCTGGGTTGGGAAGATCCCCTGGAGAAGGAAATGGCAACCCACTCCAGTGTTCTTGTCTGGAAAATCCCATGGACAGAGGAGCCTCTTAGGCTGCAATGCATGGGGTCACAAAGAATCGGACATGACTGAACGACTTCACTTCACTTTAATATACTCATTACATAGAGACACACATGCTTTTTATCATCTACAAGAATAAAAAAGTGAAAGCGAAAGTCTCTCAGTCATGTCTGACTCTTTGCGATCCCAAGGACTATACAATCCATGGAATTCTCCAGGCCAGAATACTGGAGTGGGTAGCCTTTCCCTTCTCCAGGGAATCTTCCCAACCCAGGAATCAAACCCAGGTCTCCCACATGGCGTTGGACTCTACCAGCTGAGCCACAAGGGAAGCCCAAGAATACTGGAGTGGGTAGCCTATCCTTTCTCCAACAGATCTTCCAGACCCAGGAATTGAACCAGGGTCTCCTACATTGTAGGCAGATTCTTTACCAGCTGAGCTACCAGAGAAGCCCAAGAATAAGACAAGGATTTATTTTTATTTATGACTCAAAAGTATATTTGACATGAACTCCATTTGTTTTGTGGGACTTCCCCGGTGGCTCAGTGGATAAAGAGTCCACCTTCAATGCAGTAGACTCAGGAAACACTGGTTCAGTTCCTTGGTTGGGAAGATCCCCCTGGAGAAGGAAATGGCAACCCACTCCAATATTCTTGCCTGGGAAATCTTGTGGACAGAGGAGCCTGGCAGGCTACAGTCCACAGGGTGAGCTGGCTGGATCAAGGTTAACTCCATGGGCCATGTTGCAGCTGCAGCTGGGGAGAAGCAGAGCGGTCGGCCGGCTGCCCAGAACATGGGTCCCCTGTGAGGCACGGTCCCTGCTTGGAGCACCCAGCCCAGAAACTAGCTGCCAAAACACAGCTGTTGGACAGGACCTCTCACTGGAGGTATTTCTCTTGTTACTTCCAGCATGAGTTTGAGCACTTTACTGAGAGCCCCACGATTAGGATTTGGCCATGGCGCTGGTGGTGAAGAACCCTCCTGCCAATGCAGGAGACGTAAGAGATGTGGGTTAGATCCCTGGGTCAGGAAGATCCCCTGGAGGAGGGCGTGGCAACCCACTCCAGTCTTCTTGCCTGGAGAATCCCAAGGACAGAGGAGCTTGGCAGGCTACAGTCCACAGGGTCGCAGAGAGCTGGACACGACTGAAGCGACTTAGCACAGCACAGCACAATTAGGGGGGTGATGAAGACCTCAGTGAAGTTCCCCAGCAGAAGGCTCATCAATTAGCAATCTCTGCTCACGTAATCTGTGCGGTCTGTGAGGTAAGACAGGTGTCTTCCTGCCATGCAAGTTTGCAGGGAGAAAAATTTCACAGGATATAAATATATGCAGGCTGGATACAGCCTGATAAGGGTTGGTCATGAATAACATTAGCCAATGATTCAGCTGGAGACTGATCCTCCACCCCCGTCACCTTAGAGATGATTACACAGATAAAGGGAATTTTTCAAAATCTTTGAATAGTTCTACGTTAGTCTAAGCTTTCAATGGATGTGTCTTTCTTTTCCCTTTCTGATTATTTACATTTGACTTTTTCTCCTTAAATCCAATACACTTTTTTCCTAAAATTGCTTATTTTTTAGCAGGATGCCGTTTGAGCCTGAGATATCTTTGGCAAAGGCCTGGAATTTGAGGAAGACCCAAGTGAAGTTCCCCCACGCCCAGGTTTCAGGTGGCTCACCTCCAAGCCTTCAGAGCTGTGTAATTGCAGATTCTGGCTCTGAGCCTGGAAAAAAGTGTAGGACACAAATAATTCCTGGTAGGAAGCAGGTTGCATTTGTTTTTTTGTGGTTAAAGTTTAAGGCCAGAGACTGTTCACTGTGGAAAGTTTATGTAAAGGATCTAAACAAAGCCTGGGAGAGGCGGTAATTCTTGTGGATTTAAATATCTGCATCCCCACACCTGCACACACACCTACATACTCACACCCAAACACCCACACACCGCGCTGAGTCACTTCCACTGACGGCCACATCAGTTGAAATGCAACCACCACACTGGAGGTTGGGGGCAGAACAGGAGATCAGTAGCCAACAGCTTTGGACATGAGCCAGGCTTCCCTGGTGGCTCAGACAGTAAAGAATCCGCCTGCAATGCAGGAGACGCGGGTTCAACCCCTGGGTGGAGAAGAGCCCCTGGACCTGGCAAAGGCTCCCCACTCCAGTATTCTTGTCTGAAGAATCTTATGGATAGCGGAGCCTGGCAGTCCACGGGGTCGCAGTCAGACATGACTGACTGACTAACACTTAACGTTGGGTGTGGGGTTTAAGTGTGAGCTTTGGGGCCAGAAAGGCCTGGGGCTGAGCCCAAGCTTTGCTGTGTTCCAGAGATGTGACCCCGAGCTTCAGTTTCCCCACTCCTGGATTATCAGGATGCTCCTAGGAGATGGATGAGTAGCTGGCATTTGGCAAATTCATGTTCTCATGTTGCAGGGATCCAGAACATCCTGTTAGGCTTCCTGGCATCCTGGCTGTCTGCTGTGTGGAGGCACCTCATGTCTGAAGGCCTGGGTGAGCTATTGTACTGGTGTGCCAGCAACCATCCCGGGAAACCCTCAAACAAAACAGGGTGGTCAGTCATCCCGTCTCCCTGACCACCCTCCCAACAATCCCAAATGCACAATTCTCCTCACCCCTGGAATTTTACTGTAAGACTGTTAAAAACACGACCGGGAACAGAGGCTTTGGGCATTGTCTGGTCCGTTTTGTTGATTAGCTTAAGACCAGGGATTATAATGGGTTATTCCCTATTAAATGTTTATGGCTGTTTAAAGTCTGTTAGATGTTAAGTAAACAAAGAGCTAATGTACTGACATCAAAGGTCTCAAGAAATGACTTCATCCGTCTCATATGGGATTTTTATTTATCTTTTTTTCACATGTAGTAAAAAAAAATCTTTAAAAATGAGTGTACAAATATTTCCATTTATTTTCTTTCATTTAAAAAGGTTGCAAAAGAAATATCAAGCATTCTATCATCATATGCAAAAGGGTCGGACCAGACTGAGCGACTAAGCGCACATACCATCACACGTACATATCATTCTGTTATTGTTTTCCAACATCTACTAGCTGTGATAAGTAGACTACCTCGCCCCACAACAAGCACCCAAAGATACTCACATCCAAGCCCCCAGAACCTGGGGATATGTTAGCTTGCCTGGCAGACGGGGAATTAAACCTACTAGTGAGCAGACCTGGAGAAGGCGATGGCACCCCACTCCAGTACTCTTGCCTGGAAAATCCCATGGACGGAGGGGCCTGGTGGGCTGCAGTCCATGGGGTCGCTAGGAGTCGGACACGACTGAGCGACTTCACTTTCACTTTTCACTTTCATGCATTGGAGAAGGAAATGGCAACCCACTCCAGTGTTCTTGCCTGGAGAATCCCAGGGACGGGGGAGCCTGTTGGGCTGCTGTCTATGGGGTCGCACAGAGTCGGACACGACTGAAGTGACTTAGCAGCAGCAGCAGCAGCAGCAGTGAGCAGACCTTACAATACGAGTGATGCCGGATCATCCAGATGTAACAAAACGGCCCTAAAACGTGGGAAATGGAGGCAGCAACACAGACCAGAGAGAAGGCGTGGCAGCCAGAGCGGGGTCGGGCTGCCCAGTGACATGGTTGGCCTTGAAGATGCAGGGAGGGGCCACAGCCAGGGGTGCAGGTGCCTCTGGGAGGCAGAGAAGGATGGGGACAGATTCTCCCCTGGAGCCTGGATTTCAGCCCAGCCAGGCTGTACTGCACGGCTGACCCACAGACTGTGAGGTCACAGCTCTCTGTTGTTTATGCCTCCATGTTTAAGGTCCTCTGTTGTAGCAGTGATAGAAAATGCATACAGCAGTAGAAGGGATTTAACTTGGAATTGTTTTTTGTTTTTTTGTTTTTTTAAACCAGCAGTCCTTCACTTTGGAGAGCGAGAAAAGGAGTTGGTGCCTGTGCTTTATCTGCTTCCAAAGTCCACAGAGAAAATGGACCGACACTGGATTATTGGGTTCTTGAGAGACGGTTCTTGCAGGCGGTGCTGGTTGGACGCCTGGCTTCTCCATGGTAGTGCGGGGGGCCAGCTGTGTGTGTGGGGAGGTGGCCAGGTGGTCACCGAGCAGGCTGCTCCTGGAGGGTCCCTGGCGACCCTGCCTGTCACACGTGGCACCCAGATCGTGGGGAGAAAGTCCTTGTGGGGCCAGTTTCCAGTGTAGGGAGGGGTAAGTGAGGGTGTGGAGTGGGCGCTGGGGGTCTGTGGACTGCTGCCAAGGGTCCACTCAGCGCAGGGATGTGCCTTGGGACAAGTCAGAGGTGCGGCAGGTGGGTGAGTGATGGGGTGTGTGGACGGGGAGGCTGGGGTGGGAGTCTGAGGACCTAGATGGGGACTAGGGTGGACCTACGACCCCTCCTTAGATGGACACCCTGCTGGGACCACCAGGACCACCCCCACTTCCTCCTGGATGCAGTGCCCAGCAGCTTCCCAGCTGAACCAAGCAGGGGTCACGTGTCTTTTCTCTAAGCCACGTTTCCTTCGTGTCCACTGTGCAGAGGGTGCACTCAGGCAGAGGCCACGCAGACAGGGAAGGGCAGAGCCCAGCTCAGGTTCAAGTGCCTGGGTCCCAGAGCCTGCTCCTCCCCGCCGGGACCAGCCCCGAACAGTGAACCGAGGGCTGTCTGCACAGCGCCCTGCTCCGCAGGGGTGTCCCCTCCTCAGCGGCCCCTCCCGTGTCCCCCATCTGACCGCCAGCCACCCGGGGTCCCAGCTGCAGGGCCCCTGCCTTCCTGACACCCTTCCCTCTCCAGCCTGGGGTGCTCCCTGCCTCTGTAGACCACCCACGGGTGAAGCCCTCAGGTCTGCTGAGGGGAATGGCCCACTGCTCAGGACCACCTGCTCTCAGATGCTCAGAGCAGGTACCACCGAGGCCCACCTCCTCTGCAGGGCCCATGGTGACTGGCCTGGTGGCTGGTTGGTCAGCTGGGAAAAAGTTAAGAAGGAAAATGATGCTAAGTGTCACACAAGGTAAATGTTTTAAGTGAGACAGAAGCATGGGACCTTGGCGTGTCATTTGATAGAGAAACGTCTTCCTTTCTCTATGAGGAAATGCCCATGCAGTCTCTGCATCAGCTCCGCCCACTCGCTCAGGCTGCTGTCCTTTTCCTCACGAGGCGTCACTCATCAAGGTCAGAGTCTCTGTGTCATGGTCAACGGGTTGCCCTCTATGAAAATGAAAGTGCTAGCCGCTCAGTCGTGTCTGACTGTTTGTGACCCCATGGACTGTACCCACCAGGCTCTCCTGTCTATGGGATTCTCCAGGTAAGAATATTGGAGTGAGTAGCCATTCCCTTCTCCAGGAGATCTTCCTGATCCAAGGATTGAACCCAGGTCTCCCGTAGTGCAGGCAGATTCTTTACCATCTGAGCCACAGGGAAGGCCCTCATGTCCTCTGTGAGGTTCGGTCAAGTGGCTCCTCTCCTACCTGCAGGGGGTGCTTGAAGCTGGGGGCTTTGTGAGGCTCTGAGGTGAGCCATGGACACCAGGTCCGATTTCACACACACACACAGGGAAATAGTTGAGGTGTTCACAAAACACTGTCAGTTCATTTGAGACCCTGTGGGTGCCATCTGCCCCAACCTGAGAGCCAAAGTCATAAACCATAAGGGTCCTTCTCCTCCCAGCAGCTCCTCTGAGCTCACTGGACAGAATTAATGTTTCTCATGGAAAATCACAAACATTGCAGTCCGACTTTTCAGTGTGTGAAGGAGGAGCAGCGCCCCTTTGGCGATATTTCTGCTCAGGAGAAGAGTAATCTCCCAGATGTACCCAGGTGCTCAGGCAGGGGCACAGTCTGGGAGAGGAAACAGAACGGGGTGGTTTGGTGGGCAGAACCCTCTGCGGGTGTCTGGACATCTTCCACCGTTTCACCTGAGCCCACATACCAGGGTGTACAGTCTGCAATGGTCTTGGTGTTAAAGTTGCAGAATAAAATTCAAGACTGCATAACCTGTGGGATGCTGTACAGGGACTCACCAGGTGAGTGAGAATGGAAGATGCACTTGAGCCTTCCTGGTGACAAGATGTGGACTCTGGGCTGGAAATCTCAGGACCCTGAGGTCCTGCCCCGGAGATCCAGGGTCGACCCAAGGAAGCACAGACCAGCTTCTGGACTGAGAATGAGGACAGCTTGTTCCCTGGAGCCCAGAGTGGGGCACTCAGCAGCATCTGTTGTGTAGGGAGGAGCCCTGGGCTGGTGGGGATGATGCGGTTGCCTTTGCCATCTCCAGATTCATGAAAACACCAAGGAATTAAAATGAGGGTCAGAAGAGGAATGATCTCCTCCCCAGAGAGAGGAGGTGGAGCCATGGGCATGGTTCTGCTGATGCCCGGACCCTCTGGTCAGAAGCTGAGGCCGTTGAGATTCGCTTGCTCATGGAGCCCCAAAAATCCCCCAGGCCACAGGGCCCTGCAGACTGAGCCGGGTCTCCTGGCTGCAGGCGTCTCCACTTCCGGGTACTCTGTTCACCCCCCTCTGCGTGCCAAGCTCTCTGGAAGCAAGTCCAGCGCACGCTCTGGTTCAGAGACATAAGCCAACAGGGTGGGGAAGAGATATGCCCAAAAGCAAAGGAGAAAAGGAAAGATACAAGCATCTGAATGCAGAGTTCAAAAGAATAGCAAGAAGAGCTAAGAAAGCCTTCTTCAGTGATCAATGCAAAGAAATAGAGGAAAACAACAGAATGGGAAAGACTAGGGATCTCTTCAAGAAAATCAGAGATACCAAAGGAACATTTCATGCAAAGATGGGCTCGATAAAGGACAGAAATGGTATGGACCTAACAGAAGCAGAAGATATTAAGAAGAGATAGCAAGAATACACAGAAGAACTGTACAAAAACTATCTTCATGACCCAGATAATCACGATGGTGTAATCACTGACCTAGAGCCAGACATCCTGGAATGTGAAGTCAAGTGCACCTTAGAAAGCATCACTACCAACAAAGCTAGTGGAGGTGATGGAATTCCAGTTGAGCTATTCCAAATCCTGAAAGATGATGCTGTGAATGTGCTGCACTCAATATGCCAGCAAATTTGGAAAACTCAGCAGTGGCCACAGGACTGGAGAAGGTCAGTTTTTATTCCAATCCCAAAGAAAGGCAATGCCAAAGAATGCTCAAACTACCGCACAATTGCACTCATCTCACACGCTAGTAAAGTAATGCTCAAAATTCTCCAAGCCAGGCTTCAGCAATAGGTGAACTGTGAACTTCCTGATGTTCAAGGTGGTTTTAGAAAAGGCAGAGGAACCACAGACCAAATTGCCAACATCTGCTGGATCACGGAAAAAGCAAGAGAGTTCCAGAAAAGCATCTATTTCTGCTTTATTGACTATGCCAAAGCCTTTGACTGTGTGGATCACAATAAACTGTGGAAAATTCTGAAAGAGATGAGAATACCAGACCACCTGATCTCCCTCCTGAGAAATTTGTATGCAGGTCAGGAAGCAACAGTTAGAACTGGACATGGAACAACAGACTGGTTCCAAATAGGGAAGGGAGTTCGTCAAGGCTGTATATTGTCACCCTGTTTATTTAACTTATATGCAGAGTACATAATGAGAAACGCCGGACTGGAAGAAACACAAGCTGGAATCAAGATTGCTGGGAGAAATATCAATAACCTCAGATATGCAGATGATACCACCCTTATGGCAGAAAGTGAAGAGGAACTAAAAAGCCTCTTGATGAAAATGAAAGTGGAGAGTGAAAAAGTTGGCTTAAAGCTCAACATTCAGAAAAGGAAGATCATGGCATCCGGTCCCATCACTTCATGGGAAATAGATGGGGAAACAGTGGAAACAGTGTCAGACTTTATTTTTCTGGGCTACAAAATCATTGCAGATGGTGACTGCAGCCATGAAATTAAAAGACGCTTACTCCTTGGAAGGAAAGTTATGACCAACCTAGGTAGCATATTCAAAAGCAGAGACATTACTTTGCCAACAAAGGTCCATCTAGTCAAGGCTATGGTTTTTCCTGTGGTCATGTATAGATGTGAGAGTTGGACTGTGAAGAAGGCTGAGTGCCAAAGAATTGATGCTTTTGAACTGTGGTGTTGGAGAAGACTCTTGAGAGTCCCTTGGACTGCAAGGAGATCCAAGCAGTCCATTCTGAAGGAGATCAGCCCTGGGATTTCTTTGGAAGGAATGATGCTAAAGCTGAAACTCCAGTACTTTGGCCGCCTCATGTGAAGAGTTGACTCATTGGAAAAGACTCTGATGCTGGGAGGGATTGGGGGCAGGAGGAGAAGGGGACGACAGAGGATGAGATGGCTGGATGGCATCACTGACTCGATGGATATGAGTCTGAGTGATCTCTGGGAGTTGGTGATGGACAGGGAGGCCTGGCGTGCTGTGCTTCATGGGGTTGCAAAGGGTCAGACACGACTGAGCGACTGATCTGATCTGATCTTGGGGAGGGGTCCACATAGATTACTTAGAATTTTTGCCACATGCTTCCATTTTTATCTCTTCTCCCCTGTTTATTTATCCAATCTCTTTATATTATCATAGACTCAGCCATGTTCATTTCATTCTTTGGATTTTGATCCAATACAACTGCATGCAATTCCTCCTTTCTTCCCAGGCCTGTCTGCTGGGGCTCTTTCGGTTGTCTGGTGCGTTCCCTTGACTAAACCTCTTCAGTGTGAGTGTCCGTGTGTGCGTAAGTGCATATGTGTGTGCGTGTGTGCATGTGTGTATGCCTGTGTGTGCGTGCGTGTGTGCGTGTGTGTGCATGCCTGTGTGTGTGTGTATCTGTGTGTGTGCGTGCATGTGTGTGTGCGCGCCATGGAGGCAGTCACCATATCCTTACTTTCTGGCCCTGCAGGCACCCCAGGACATCTTGTATGCTTCCCTCAGTGCTAGGAGCAGCGGCTTCTCTGAAGAGTCTGGTCTTTTATTAGAGAATTGTGTTAGAAACCAAGATCTGAGAGCTGTGTGATCCTGCCGAAGGCACAGAGCATCTTTCCAGTAGGTTAGAGTAAGGGAAGTCCCATCACCAAAAGTGTGTTTTAAATTAAAATACCCCTTAACTGTTTTCAGAGCCTGAAGTAATACAGGTTACAGCGGAAGGTTTCAAGGTCCCAAAGGTGCCTTTAGCTGCAGGGTCATCGCTCCAGACACTGAGTTCTGGATCGCCTCTGGGGGTGTGAGGAGAGCACATTGCTGCCTGGGGCGCATGGTGTCCGTCTGAGGGCAGCCTCTCCTGCCTCCAGCCCAAGATCCTCAGCCCCCAAACCCCGGCCATTTACCCGGGAGCACATCCACCACCGGCTCTGGGCCCTGCGGGCACAGCGTGGGTTCAGTCTGGTGAAGGGACACAGCCCTGGCCTCTGGAGGTACAGCCCAGTGGGCAGACACACACAGCTGCCATCCCCACGCGCGCTGAGGCTTCCGTGTGTAAGCGCTCACAGCGGAGGAGTCTGTGGGGCAGGCTGGGGGCTGGGGCTCTGCTGGCTGCAGAGGGCTGGGCTCGGGAGGTCCTCTCTGCGGGAGGAGGGCTCTGTGGTGAGAGAGGACCGTAGCAAGGAGGGTTTCCCGGAGCAGAAATGCAGACAGAGCAGCTCCTGCAAAGAGCTGACGGGGAGGCTGGTGGGTTGGAGCCCAGGAGCCAGCCGGAGCTGGTGTGAGAGGACACTGGGGTTGGGTGAGGGCTGCCCATGTACGCTTAGCTAAGTCGTTCAGTCGTGTCTGACTCTGTGCCACCCCATGGACTGTAGCCTGCAGGGCTCCTCTGTCCATGGGATTCTCTAGACAAGACTGCAGTGGGTTGCCATGCCTTCCTCCAGGGGATCTTCCCAAACCAGGGATCGAACCCACATCTCTTATGTCTCCTGCATTGTCAGGCGGGTTCTTTACCACTAAGCCACCAGGAAGTATAAAACCACGGCTACATCTCCCCATCTAGATTTTTAAATAAATAAATTGCGCTTAAAGTCAGGACATCAACAGAAATTTTGAAGTCAACCATAGTTTTAAAAGGACTTTTGTTTTGCCTTCATACGCAGTGATCTTGGTTAAGAATTTAATCAAAATGTAGAGGAATTCAATTATTTAAAAACCTCTGCATTTTGGGTTGCTCAGGGGATAGAAAATCTCATTTAAAATATCTAGCCTTAATAATATAAAATAAGACCATGCCAGTAATTACAAAAATCATATTTAGCAACTGGTTTAGTATATTTAAATTTTTTGTGATGAAACATTTTCTCCACGTATTGTACTTTGGGGAAATGTTTGTCAGAGGCTAACAAAAAGACATTTCACTTCAAGACTGTAGCTGCCCTGATTCTGAACATTGCGTGCCACTCAAAGAAAACAGCCTATGAATCAGAGGGTCCCCTTTTTTGAATCTGGGGACTGCTTGCTACCTGAGTGTTGAGAGACAGTTTTCAAGACAAGGCAATGAGGAAAGCCTGCTGAGTAGAGCATCACACACACACACACACACACACACGGCAGGTACACACACTTACACAGATACATATATAGCAGGCACATACACATACATAAACACACACATATACATACATGGCAGGCACACACACATAAACACACACATACACACATGCACAAGCACACACACACATACACACATATACAAACATACACACATAAACACACAGATGATCTCTAACTCTTCAGCAATATGCAAGTAATACTTAAAATGGTAAAGAAAAAATAAATTTATACACTCTCATTTCTTCCAAACTTAAAAGCTTTAAGAGATCTGGATTCTGAACTGTATAGTGGAGACAACCCCAGCCCCAGACCCAGAAAACCAACCGGAGCGCCTGCTGTTCCTCCAGCCCGCGTGTGCGTGTCCCCGCCCCAGCCCCACGCCGACTGCAGCCTTCGTGCACATCCTGGGCTGGGCGGGGAGCGGCTGACCGGTGAGAGTCCTTCTTTAAGGCTGATTGATCAAGGCCATCCCAGAGGCGCACACAGGACGGCAGGGCCCCAGCCCTTCACTGAGGACAGAGGGCGCAGCGAGGGAGATTTCCTGGGGGAGAGTGGTTCTCGGCCTTGAAAGCCCAACAGCACCGCCTGGGAAGACGGGAGAACCTGGCGCCCGGTCACATCTGGGCCCATCGGCTCAGAATCTCTGGGAAGGCCCTCGGGCAGCAGCGTTTTAGGGCTCCCGCCTGCCTCCAAGTGCAGCCGACACGACCCTGCTAATGGAGCCGAGGCTGGAGCTAACCTGATGGAGGAGGGGGTGGGTGGAAAGCGCTGGGTGGGGGGCACGCTGGAGAGGGGGAGGGGGGCGCAGGGAGCATCTGTGGGCGGGGCGGGCGCGGCCGCGGGGCCCCTCCCAGGAGGGCGGGGTCAGGAGCCCCGCAGCCTCCCTGTGGGAGGGGCTGCGGGAGTTCCGGAGGGCAGAGGGCCTTCCCGAGCCCGGGGCCCCACGTCCACTGCTCCTGGGCTCAGGCAGAGACCTGACCGCAGGAGAACCCCTCTCCCTGGAGCCCTTGCACGTGGTAGCATCAGTCGCGGCCACTGTCCTGAGTCCCGCATCCGGACTTCGGGGCCCCTCACTGGCCCACACAGCTCAGCCCCCTGGCGTGCCCCTCGGGCCGGACAAGCTCAGCTCCCAGACGGCCGTGGCAGGCTCTGCTGCACACGAACGCTTGCAACTCTGAGGTTTCTTGGCAACCTTACTGTGCTGAGGAGGAAAATACGAGCCTGAGATGAGGGTTCCGCGGCGCTTGGTGAAAACTCGGGTGGGTCAGCCACCTGGGTCAGCTGACGTGAAGCCGGAGGATGAAAGTCCTGGAGCAGAGAGAGAGCGTGATGAAAACAGTGGGAACCCAGTGCCTGCTCCGTGGGGGCAAGGCCCTTGCAGAGGAAGCGGGAGAGGCGGGGGACATTGGTGCTGCCGAAACCATAGATGCTGCGTGCTGCTGAAGTTTTGGAAACACTGTGAAAAAATAAATCTGTAGTTTACTTTGTGGCAAAACTTTCTACAGCTAACAGGCATTTTAGATTCCTAAGAGAGAAATCCTATAAAGAACCTCCTATATTTAGCTGTCCACCATCCACAAACCTTTTTTTTTTTTCCCTTCAAGTCGTGTCTTGCGGCCAGTTTGTAGAAAACAACACATTTTGGAAAATACAATTGCATACCAATTTTAGCTCCAATGCAAAAAAAAGAAAAAATAGTAGGCAATATTACTTCCAAAGAATGGGAATTTATAAAGATGAATTAAATAGAGATTTTAGGACTGAAAAAATATTAACTGAAATGAAGAATTTGTTGAGTGGGCGTAACTGCAGATTTCAAAGTGCAGAAGTCAACAGGACATACTTAGACTCAAGCACAGTGACAAAGATTCAGAGAAAATATAGCAAAATCCAACACCCTGTAAAGCTCTCAGATATCTACAATCGGAGCCCCAGGATGAGAAGATAGCAGACAAGGGAAGAGACAAAATTCAGTGAGTGATGGATAAGAATTTTCCGAAACAGGAAAAAGGATCCTGGAGGCTGAGGTGGCTGGGATTCACAGGGCAGAGCCCTCTGGGGAGGGCATTTCTTTCTGGATAAAGAGCTCCGGAATGTGCTCTGGGGTCCTCCTGAGGACCTGACCATTAAACTCGGGGTGGACAATGTCCAGTCTCTGAGGGTCCACGTGGAACAGATCCTAAGCTCACAAGGCGTCTCACCTCCAACTACAGGACCCAAAAGCCTACACCGAACACTCACTGGCCTCATTAGAGACTGAGAAGAGCCATCCGTCAGAAGTAGCTGCAGCAGATCTGCTCGGAAATAGCATAAAGTCAACAAATTACAGAAGAACTGATGCATCGCTCACTCTTTCCTCATTGCCTACACAAACCGTAGCTTAAAACAGAATATACCAAAGGGTAAAAGGTAAAAGTATAAAATTCCTAGAAGAAAATAGAGGACAAAGCCTTGGATTAGGCAAAGATTTCCTATTCATACTTAATCATAAGTGAAAGGAATTGATCAGTTGGTCTTGAAAATAAAAAAGCTTCTACCCTTTGTCAATACAATGGAAACAAGAAAAAGGAAGCCACAGGTCGGGAGAGAACACTTACAACACACGTACTTGGGGAAAGCCTCGCTTTCAGCACATAGCAAGGCGCGTCAGAAGATGAGGGCGTGACTGACGGTCCCAGCAGGCTCAGGCTTATGTGACGATGGCACAGATGGGGCGGCTTAGACAACACGCATCCACTCCCCACGGGCCTGGAGTCTGGAAGACAGAGGTTAGGTGCCAGCAGGTCTGGTTCTGGGAGAAGAACGTCTTCCTGGCTTACAGGTGACATGGCCTCCTCCACCCTCACCTCACAGGTGCAGAGAGAGCTCTCGTCTTTCCCCCCTTATAAAATCACCAACCCTGCATGAAGCCCCCACTCAAGACCCCATCCTGTCCCTGAAGCTCCCCTCCAAACACTGTCACACTGGGATTTAGGCTTCAGCTTGCGGATTTGGGGGTGGGGGACAGATACTCAGTCCATAGCAACCTAATTAAAAACAGGCAGATGCAGGTATTCCTCAGCAGAAGGTGTTTGGATGAACAATCAACACAGAGCAGACACATGTCAGAAATGAGATTCATCAGAAATGAGAATTTAAAGCACAACAAGCACATTCCATTCAATTTTGCTGTGAATCTAAAACTGCAATTTATAAGTTTACCCAAAACAAAACCCACAATGAACTACCATTATCCACTACTGAAAAAGCTGATACATGTTATTAATGATGACACCCAGTAAAGTAAAAACTTGGAAGAACAAGAAATCCATCTTTGGGAGGTTGGGAGTGTAAGACCCAACAGCCTGCTTGGAAAACACTTTAGCAATTTCTGATGAAGTCAAACACACGTTCACCATATTACCCAGCAATCCCACTCCTGTGTGTTTACTTAAGAGAAAAGAAAATCTGAGCTCAGGTAAGGTGTGTTCACTAATGTCCACGTCAGCTTCACTCAAAATGGTGTAAAACCAGAAATGGTCTCAAGGTTTCCCAACAGAACAAAACAGTTAAACATTTTTTTGTAATATTCATAATACAATGGAGTGATACTCAGCAATAGAAGTGAATAAAGTATCAATTCTCAGGACAGCATGAATGGATAGCAAAAAACATGCTTCTCAACAAAAAGAAGCCAGAACAAAACAGCACATACTGCATAATTGCTTTTATTTGAATATGAAATTCTAGAACAGTAAAACCAAGCTATAGAGAGAGATGAATCAGTCAGCGGTTGCCTTAACTTGACCAGAGGGAGCATCAGGGTCTTTTAAAGGTGATGAAAATGTGTATTTGTCAAAACTCATCCAACTATTCACTTAGATAAAGTATATTTTATAACATGTACTTTATACTTCAATAAACTTAAGATATGGTATTGTACCACTACACATGTAATAAAATTGTTAAAATTGAAACAGTAGATAATACTCAGTGAGGAAATCTGTAGTTGCTGTAGCAACTGGAACCCTTGTGTGCTGCTGGGAGGAAGGGGACCGTAACCACTCTTAGAAATGTGTGTGGTAGTTCCACGACACTGGAAGCCCCATAGAACCGAGCGATTCCCTCCCCAGAAAAGGATCCGACAGAAATTCGTACACGGATTCAACAAAGGGCATGGGTTGTCATATTCATGACGGGATTACTGGTTTCAGCACCAAACGGGAAGCAGTCTAGACGCCCATCCATGGTGACGGGTGTCACAACAGGGCGAGTTGGGCTGCCTGGGTGGCATGAACGAGAGTCAGGTAGACACGGGCGCACTGTGACCCAGTCGCACGGAGCCTCCCGGAAGCAGGTGGGCTCTGCTGTCGCAGGCCAGTTTTAGGTTCTCCTGCAGGAGGTGGATGTGGGGACAGGAATGGACTCTGGGATTCAGGGCAGCGGGGGCTTCCGTAAAGGTGGTGACGACTGTTCCTTGATCTGGCTGAGGTTAAACAAACCGTCCGTTTTGTGAAAGTTCCTCACTCCATACTTTTATGATGTGTGAATTATTCTCAATGCTTAATATATCCAATAAGATTTATGTAGAATGTCACCAAAAACCCCACAAAAATATATAAATGTACCAATAGAATAATGGTCAAGCTATTTTAATGGAATTCAAGAAATACAAATGGGACTGAAGATGGATCAGCTCAGGTAGATGGGGAGAGGGCACTGTGGGTCACAGGATCCTGGGGCTGTGACTGGAACTGCAGAAATGCCTGTGATCCTGATGGACCCTTGATGGATCTAATCATTGGTGCATTTTTTTTTTTTTTTGGTAGAACATTCTGGCATTCTTGTTTACATGTGTGCACTTGTATATGAAAAAGAAAAGTCATGACTGATAACTGAAAGCTTTGTAAGTATTCCCAAGACCCTGTGTGGGGAGAGACATCTTTTATTGTTTTTTTCCAGTGCCCATTAGGTATTAGCAGCAGTTTTATCTATTCATTTATAATAAGCTAAATAAGTTTAGCAAAGGGAATGGACAAGTCACCCCCCAAAATCAGCAGCTGTCCGTTCTGTCACTTAGAGAAGGTGGTAGAAACTCAGGGCTTGAACATACTAAAGATGAGTCTCTGCAGACTTGAGCTGGGAGGGCAGCAGGCAGGTGAGAGGGGGGCCAGGGAGGGGCTGCCTCACCTGCTCGCTCGCCCGTGGCTCGATGCTGCAATCTGCTACATTATTTGATAGAATGTGCTCTGAAAGCTTATTCTATGCCTCACAAAGTGATGGGCTTTTAAATTTTTTTTCAGAAAGTTTTTTTGAAAATAGCCCATGAAGAAAATGGGTGATCTGGCATGTCACTTGTCACTTTTTGCTACAGAATACCATTTATTCCAAATTAGTGATGTTGAATACTGTTAAAGAGAAAGAAGCACAGCCCTGTCAACAGCGAGATAGAAGCAGGCTTGGAAGCCCAAATGCCTGATAAGATTGTGCTGCGAAGGGAGGGACCAGGGCGGGGGGGCGGGGGGGGGGGTGAGTGGCACGCTCACACCCCAGCAGGCTGCACAGCGGAGAAGGGCGCAGCCGGCCAGCACCCTGGACAGAGCTCTCCTCCTCTGCCTCAGACTTCCCTTCGCCGATTAAACACCTGAGAGAGGAGACAGGTCTGTCTTTAATCCTGTGACAACTCTTTTTATGGACGTATAGTTGATTTACAATGTTGTTTTAACTTCTGCTGTACAACGAAGTGATTTAATTATATATATATATATATATATGTTTGTATATATGCATATATACATGCATGCATAGTCTTTTAAAATATTCCTTTTCATTACAGTTTATCCCAGGACATCACATACAATTCCCTGTGCTATAAAGCAGGACCTTGTTCTTTGTCTGTCTGTGCAGAGGGGTTTGTATCTGCTAACCCCAAACTCCCAACCCTCCCCTCTGCCAACCCCGCCCCGTTGGAGAACTCGAGGTTGGTCTCTGTCCGTGAGTCTGTTTTGCAGGAAGGCGCGTCTGTGTCAGGCTTCAGACTCCACGTATAAGCAATGTCATGCGGTATTTGTCCTTTTCTTACTTATTTCACTTAGTGAGACAATGTCCAGGTCCGTCCACGTGGGTGCAAATGGCATTGGTCTATTCATTTTTATGGTGAGGACTATTCCATTGTATATATGTACCCCGTCTTTTTTTTATCCATTCATCTGTCCATGGACATAGTGGTTGCTTCCATTGCTTAGCTATTGTGAGCAGAGTTGCTGTGAATATAGGGGTACTTGTATCTTTTTGAATTATAGTTTTTCCTATGGCAATTTTTTAAATGAAGAGATTGGAGCTCACTCAATTAAGTCACTCAGTTAAGTGAAGCAGCTTAGTTCAGACATCACTAACTCTAATTTCAAATGCTCAAGCTCCGTGTTTGTGCCTCTGCTAAATTGCTAAGTTGCTTCAGTCGTGTCCGACTCTCTGTGACCCCTTAGAGAGCAGCCTGCCAAGTTCCTCTGTCCATGGGGTTTTCCAGGCAAAAATACTTGAATGGGTTGCCATTTTCTTCTCCAGGTGAAAGGTTGTTGTTGAATCACGCGAATACACCGGGATTCTTGGCCCCCGGAGCCAGAGACGAGGCTTGATCGCTCAGAGCTTTTGTGTAATAAAGTTTTTTTAAAGTATAAAGGAGATAGAGAAAGCTTCTGACATAGGCATCAGAAGGGGGCAGAAAGAGTACCCCCCTGCTAGTCTTCAGCTGGATGTTATATAGTCACTAGCAGTCTGTTAATGAAAGAAAGGAATGTCTTAAAATTCAGAATGGCACCAGGCCCCTCGCCCATAAGATGCATTTGGGGATAATCTTGGCACCAAATGGTTTATCCTGGGCCATAAAATGATTAACTTGAATCTTAAAGAAGGGCAGACCACCATACAAATAGTTTCATTTACATAGATTAGGGGAACAATATCTGAGTATAACATACTGGTTTGTCAAGTAGGTTCTGGGCCAAGAGGCGGAACTGACTTGGAGACAGAGTTTGGGGTAAAGGCATAGTACATTAGCATAGCTTAAGACAAACATTTCCATAAGAAAAAGGCATTGGTTATCTCTAGGCTCAAGAATAGCTAACTTCAGGCGAAACCAGGTGTCATTATGGCAACACAGTATTTTAAGAGAAACCTCCCTTTAAATTTGTATAGAGAAGGAAAAAATATTGCTAGTTTGTTTCCTCCTGCTGCTTAAGAGAGATAAAAATGTCTGACACTTGCAGGCTATTTCCTCCATTTGGAGACCCCTCTCTCCTTGGGGACCCCTAGATTTCCTATCAACCTGCCTAGGAAATGACTCTCTCACGGAGTCTTCCCAATCCAGGGACTGAACCCACGTCTCTTGCGTCTCCTGCACTGGCAGGCGGGCTCCTTACCACTAGTGCCACCTGGGGAGCTCCTGGGAAGTCTCTGACTGTGATTCGTGCTGGTTTTTGTTTTTTAAAAGACTTTTCATTTCTATTTTTCAAATGTTACGATTACCTGGCAAAGCAAAAGACCCGATTTGCCTACTTACTTAAATGTTTTGCTTTTGTTAAAGTTGTTAAGTGTTTGATGGTGGCCTAATTACACTGCAACTTCCCTATTTCACACTAAAGAGAAGGCTCTAGAACCCTCTCATCACAGATGTCAGGAGGGGTGCTCTTCACTCAGCCTCCCCCAAACACACACACGCAGACACACACACGGCCATCCCAGCCAAGTGACAGAAGCCCTGGATGTCCAGCTCTAAGTTATCAACACAGCACAACGCACAGCCGATTGCCCAGGACGGGGAGAAATCCCGCAGTAAACGAGGCAGCTTACTTTGGAAAAATGATCATTCCAATCATGAAGGAGTAAAACGTGAAAGACGTTTAAAATTCTTGTGTAGAACTAACTTTCACACAGCACTCGCTTTGCGAACCACACACAGAAAATTATCCAGAGCAGAAGCGATAATGTAATTTACATGTCAGAAACCCAGCCAAGAAAACATAGAACAGCTTGAGAATGCAGTGCTGCCAAGTAGCACGACTCAAAGATTCATTTCAACTCTGTAAAGAAAATATTTCCCCTCCCAATCCTGCAGAGCCCAGAAGGAAAAGCCTCGGGATGCCCGTGGGCTGGGGGGAAGGTGACAGTCAACACGAGGTCCCTGACTTGCCCTCGGAAGGCGCAGGGGGTGGCGGTTCTGGGCTGTGAGCCGCCCTGGCGGCTGTGGTCCAGAGAGGGAGGGACACCAGGAGGGACCACAAGCTGTGTCCAGGGGGTAAGTGTCACCTGCCGCCTGAGCTCTGAAGCTGCAGGAACACTCTGCTTTCTCCATCAACAGACCAAGTGAGGCAGCTCTGCTACTCAGAAAGCAGAGTCTGGCTCACAGACTCCACACCTAGAAAAGCCAGTCTGCAGTCAGTTCTCAGGAGCGGGGTCACGTCTGGCTCACCTTCAGGTCCCTGGCACCTGATAGGTGCTGCCTTATGTCTCTCAGCTAAATACAGCTAACGATGCTGCCCACAGCAACAGGACAAGGGCGTCCACCATGCATGCCCGTTAGAGGGATGCTTGGTTATTCTGAGAAGCATCAGGGATGTTGTCTGCCCCTGTCTTGAATGTTCAGACAGACACCACTAGAAAGGTGCATCTGACTTGGATCTTGAAGGAGTAGTCAGACTGCAGATGACAGAGAAAGGGTGCAGGCTGGCCACAGAGAGGAGCTCCCAGCGGGGACTCAGTACAGAGCAGGTGGCGGGGGAGCCAGGAAGGACCCCAGAGGGGCATCAGGATAGGGAGTGGGCACACAGGCAGCATCGAAGGTGCTGGGAAGGCGTCAGACCCTGCTGAGCTGTGACGTGGCCTCACACGTGAGGTGCTGTTTGGATCGAAATGACTCTAGAGGTCATGCAGAAGGTGATGTGCAGACAGAGGTCCACAGCGGGGACCTGGGAGAATTTGCATGTTGCCTCTAGCTTGGACTTACAGGCAGCCAGATGGAGGCGGTGGGTGAGACACTGATGGATGGTTCAGGATCCAGGGGTGAATTAGATGGGCAAGAGATGGGTGACTTGGGCCATGTGTGTAGACGTGATGGTGTTGAAATGTCTGGAGGAGGCATTTGGAAGGTTGTGGGGTCTTGATCAAAGTAGGAATTTAGAAGGAAACATGTTTAGGGGTCTGGGAAGAAGACAATGGCTCTGGGCATAGTCTGGAGGTGTCGGCTATGCAGCTGGGGCCCAGCAGAGCCTGGGGGTCTGAGGGGGTCAGGAGGTTAGGACCAGAGCTGTTTGGGGGATAATGTGGGCGAGGTGACTAGGGAGAAAATACATCATGGAGAAAGCGGTGCCAAAAGGTTCCTTGATTTGAGCACCATCCACTGGGAAAGGTCGGGCTGGGAGAGACCATGGAGACTGTCCTGAGGTGTGGTTTGAGACGAGTCTGGAAACCGGGGACCCCAGGAGAGGAGAGGATCCAGGGAGAGGGAACTCAGTGAGGCAGATGGAGAGGCAAAGTGAACAGGCAGAGAAAAGCCATCAGCTGTCCTCACGCCGGGGACACAGTTTGCTAGGACCCCACCAGACAAGGCAGATGCGGAGATGCAAAATGTGGATGTTCCTCCATGTCTTCCTGTCTGGAATCAGAGCCTAGGGCCTCAAAATATTTTGAAAGAGTGAGTATAGGAATGAACCTCATGTCCCTGTAAGACTGAGAAGCCGCAGAATCTGTCAAAGGGCTTAAAATGATGCCCAGTGCAAGTCTGCACCAATTTGAATGATATTCTGTTGTTTCATTTGTCAGAAAAGTAATCTAGAACAAATATAACCATTAAAACTCTCAAGACCACTACTCCAGAGCTTTAACCATTTGGGAATCAGTAAAGACAGGGACTCCCTACACAATGGCACCCCAGCCAGTGAGCATCACGGGTCCAGTTGATCCTGAGTCTAGGGCCCTGGAACCCCATCATTCCTTGGGTCCTGAATGCAGTGATTATGTTTCTGATGGATGGCACCCCCTCTTCACCTACAACTGTTTAGGGCTCCACAGACAGGATAGCCGCCCTCCCCTGGAAAGTAGGAACTCAACAGTAACCATGGCTTTGAGTCCAAAGCTGATTTACCTGATGGACTGCTTGGCTGCGAAGTGTCTCTGTTCAGAGCAGAGGCAGCTCAGGAGCGGAGCTCGCCCTCCTTCACGTGTTGGGGCTTGGAGGGGGGACTGTGAGGAGCGGTGATCCCGAAGTCTCTCTCTTCACAGGTAATTGTCTTTTGGCAACAGAGCCCCCTCCAAGCACCCCCTTCCTCACCCACAGGATTGTCTTTGAATCTGAACCAGATTTCCATAAACCACTTCTTGTCTGACTATTACTGAACAGATAAAAATTGAGGTGGAAGGAGCCAGAATACTTCCTACATAAAATTGGCGTGTTTTTTCCTATCAAATGTTGATGAGCCTCAATTTCAGCAAAAGATACCTCCCATCGGCCTCCAGAGCTGAGCACTGGTCAAGTCTCCCTGGGCGCAGTGGGACTGTTCAGGCTGGTCCTGTTCCAATCATAGACTAGGGGTCCTTGACGTGGTGAGCCAGAGCCCCTAGGAAGTGCTGAGTCCTCAGCCTCACAAACAGCCGTGTTTCCCCAGCACAGCCCATCGCCACTAGTAGGTCCTGGGCTCTGCCTGGCAGTTTCGTGCCTCTGTGTTTCCTGCTGTGATAGACATTTCTGTTCTTCACCATTGCCCAGTCCTTTTCTCCTCCATAACAAGTGCTGAGTATCCTTCCAGTTCAGTTCAGTCAGTCAGTTGTGTCCAACTCTTTGTGACTCCATGGACTGTAACATTCCAGGCTTCCCTGTCCATCACCATCTCCTGGAGTTTGCTCAAACTTGTGTCCACCGAGTCGGTGATGCCATCCAACCATCTCATCCTCTGTCATCCCCTTCTCCTCCTGCCTTCAACCTTTCCCAGCATCAGGGCATTTTCCAGTGAGTCAGTTCTTCGAATCAGGTGGCCAAAGCATTGAAGTTTCAGCCTTAGCATCAGTCCTTCCAATGAATATTCAGGACCGATCTCCTTCCAGGAGAACTCAAATTAGGTGGGGGCAGAATTGTTACATGTCACCACCAGCCCAAGCTGTTCACCTTCACCATGAGACATGCTAACAGAGCATTCAAGTGGTGCAGCTTCTAGGTCTGGCTTTTGCTGAGTCTCCAGCTTGAAGGAAAGTTGCCCTGGACAGTTCCGAGAACTACATCAGACTTTGCATGGGCAAGAAATCCAACTTTGCTTGCAAATGCCTGAGATGTGGGAGACGTTTGTTGCTGCAGCATAACCTCACCTATGCTGACAAATACACCTGCCTTGAACACTTAGAGCTTCCTCTTCTGAGTACCACCCAGCATCTGTGCCTCTGTGAAGTGCTCTTTTCCTCCACACCCACCTTGCTGGTCTCCCCCGCGCCTCCTGCCTCCTGTGTTACTGTGGGTCCAAAGCCACAGTCACCGCTGAGCTCTCACGGGGCACTTTCTCACACTCTATTCCAACCGCCTGTTTGCACGTCTGTCTCTCCCTCTCTGGCACAGGCTCCTTGAGGACAGGCCTTATGTCTGTCTTATTTATTGTTATAGCCCCAGTGTGTGTTTAGGGATATTTGCCAAGCAGATGAATGAATGAAGGCTTCGCGAAGACAAGAAAAACTGTGACGCAGACGCCTGCTCTCTAATTTGCTGTTTATGTGAATCAGGAGTATTTTTACGTTGGGTTTGTTTTAAATGGGACACACATGTTCTACTGGTGCTGGAGCTTAGTTTTAATTAAGCAGACACTTCTGCCAGAGTTGCTTTTGGTTTAATCCTTTAGTGTCTCACGTTGTTCACACACAATTCTGCCTATTACTTTCTTCCCAGCAGTGTGGGAGACTGGAAGGTGGCTTGACCTTCATGAACAGATCTCGGATTTTGATTCAAAATGTAGTTAGCTCAGATGTGAGCAGGCACCTTCCTAGGTGGGGCTCCTAAGGGTGCTGGTGGTGGTTCTCTTTCCAGGGTGTCGGATGGGCTGGGGGCTGGAGCTGCAGTGGAGAGGGGTGTCTCTCTCCAGATGAAAGGATGAGAGACTGTGGTGCGGGGTCTTGTCTGGTTCTAGTAACTGCTCTCTCGTCCACACATTCACCTATTTACTCATTTTTCACCTCGCTGGGGGCAGCGCTCGTGGTCCACAGTGAGCAAGCCCAGCTCTTGTCGTCAAGGTGCCTAGGAGACCTCTCTCTGCTCCTCCGTATGCTCAGATCATCGACACGCAGCCCTTCCCCCTGAAACACGTGCTCTCTCTGCTCCTCCATATGCTCAGATCATCGACACACAGCCCTTTCCCATGGAACACGTACACACTCATGCATGCACATGCACACACATACACACGTGTGCACAGAGACACAATGTGCAGGCACACATGTATACACAGGCACACATGTGGCATACATATAAGGGCACAGTTGCACACACCTACCCACAGGCATGAACACACATGCACAGAGATGCACACACAAGCACACACACACGTGCACACACTCATGCACACACACATACACATACACACACGTGTGCACAGAGACACAGTATGCAGGCACACATCTATACACAGGCACAAATGCACACACATGCACACACACACATACATACCTATAAGGGCACACTTGCACACATCTACCCGCAGGCATAAACGCACATGTACAGAGATGCACACACAAGCACATACACACACACACACGTGCACACCCCCTGTAGACTCAGCTGGGTGGGAGCGTGGGGGTCCCCGTGGCTGCCCTGCTCGGGGCCGCTCACCCTGCGAGCTGCGCACCACGGCCTCCCGAGCAGCCTCGCGCGCGCGGAGGGGTCTTGATCCAGGCAGCAGGCCTGCTGTCACTGTGTTGTTGCCACTCCCCCTGAGCACCGATTCTGCAATCAGGACTTAGCGGAGGGGACACTAACTGCTTGTGGAAATTTCGCAGAGTGCTTTTTCTTCTCAACCTCGAAAGAAAACCCAGTCGGGCTGCAGACCATGTGAGGCGATAATCAACTGCCTTCAAGAGGGAAAGCCGCTGAGACGTGGCGACTTGTGCGGAGAGCAGACGGGGACAGGCTGCCCTGGCCAGCCTCCTCGGCGGGCCGCCCTCTGCTCCCAGGAGTCTCTGTGGTTCAGAGAGGGTTGAAAACTGAGGGGCTGCCTGGTCATATGACCCAAACAGTCACACTTCTGCAGTTAAGGAGGGTGCCTCTCATCTCATTTGCTTGAAATTTTCCAGTGGGAACTGACTCAAACGACTCTATTAGGAGACTTCAAATCACAGTTTTTGGAAAGGAAAACACAAAAGGATGGAGAGAACCCTCAAATGTGGAGCCCCCTTGTGGTGCCTATGAAGGTTTGCCGCCGGTTTTGCTCTCTTCCCACAGGGGACCACGTCTTCACTGTCAAATCCTCACTTTGGGCAGGAAGGCAGGACCCTGGTGCCGGGTGGGGCGGGGGGTGCCGGGCTGGGTGGCAGTGAGGCCCGAGTCACTCCTGCAGCCACAAGCAAGTGATGACCAGGCGAGGGACCCACACCAACTGGGGCGTGGACAGGGCCGCCTCCATCTCCTCTGGGCCTTCCTTGTTCTGACCCTTCGCTGACATCCACAGCGTTTGAATGTTTATGCTGTTGAAACAAAGTGATTGCCTGGGAGACAAAGCCTGTGATCCAGAGAACAGAATCTGAGCTCCAAGTGCAAGGGGAGAAACAGCCTACCAACCTTTCCCTCTGGGGGCAAACAAGACATTTCTGAGACCCGAGCATGCTTGACGGTGATCTGCAGAGCCAGAAATCAGCAGGATATTCCTTGTTAGTGTGGAGGACGAACATGATTATGCTGAGTAGACACATTTCCCCCTGAAAATGTGCAGTAATTGATTTATAAAGCTTCTGTAGAGAAGGCAGTTTTCCCATTCTTTTCTCTGTTGTTAAACCGTGGTTTCCTGTGAGCACATTTCTGATCCTATCCCCTTGTCTCTCTCTGCAATAACTAATAATTTTGTCTGATTCTTTAGAATATACCTTCACATTTCTTCACCTAACTTTCATTTGTAACTACAGGGCCTGCCTGAGAAGATCTGGAAATTAAAGATCAGAGACTATCTTTGCAAAATGACGGAGCTATGATGTGAATGCTTGACCGATTCTCAAGTGCCTGACAAACAATTAGTAAAGAGGAGAGGTTCTGCTTACTCAATATTTCTTGGCAAAGTAAAATAAGTTCCATCTCCTGAACCCATGACAGTCATTTGGAAACCCAAGTGTGGAACGGCCCGACTGGCCCCAAGAGGTGTCAGGATGCCACGTTAAACCATGATTATAATGAGCCACACGCACAATTCAGGGTAACTCGGGGCTTTCCCTGATCAAGATGTGAGCATCGCGGTTTGTCTAAAATCGTGCGTGTGACAGCATCCTGAGAGTTCTGTCATCCGTGCTAATGACCATTTGCTCTGGGTCTGCCACCAAGCCGACGGTGAGGGCAGGGCCAGGATAACCGAGGTCCACGTGGGGCTTAGTGAGGGCTTGGACCCCTCACTCAGAGCTTCAAGCTGGAAGAGAATTGATAACAAGCAGAGTCTATGAACACAGAAATGCAAGCACAGGAGAGCAGCGTTTCTGCCAGTGGGAAACGTGCCAGACGCCAGCTGTGCATTTGGTTGAACTTTTATGTTTTTAGGAAGTATCCTCACTGAAGGAACAAAAAACCTATGTTGTGTTAATCCACTCTTAGCTTAAATTTTTTAATGGTGCCCAGAACATTCAGCCCTACAGGGTTTACAAGGTTAGTTTCCAGCCTTTAAGATCTGGTTGACCAATGTCCCTGGAACCTGTGTGCCCTGAGATTGCTCTTCTGGACTGACCTTTGTCAAATGCCCACTCGTCAAAATCTCGGTGTTAGGGAAACAGGTCAACAACAGTTCAGAGAGGGACTGTCCAATGCTGCAGCTCAATGACATGGCACATTTTCCATTTTTTAAAGTATAAACCCACTTTTATTACATTTTTGCTTTTCTTATTGAAGTAGAGTTGATTTACTATGTGGTGTTAATTTCTGCTCTACAGAAAAGTGGTTCAGTTTTATATATGTGTGTGTGTATATAAATATATATATATATACATTCTTTTAAATATTCTTTTTCATTATGGTTTATCATGGGATATTAATCATAGCTCCTCATGCCTCACAGTAGGACCTTGTTATTTATCCATTCCATATATAGCACTTTGCATCTGCTAAACCCAAGCTCCCAGTTTTGAGCTAGTAATTTTGAGATTGGGAATACTGAACACTAGAATGAAGAAATGGCTGGTCCATGGTCCCAGAGCATGAATAGCCTGAATGGGAATGGAGAAGGGACTTCTGGTGATGTGCCTTGTGTGGGAGCTTGAGTTCACAGTGGAAGCTCATCTATGAATCCAAGTGTCTCTTTCTGGCCTGTGGCCCCACATTTTACTACTACAGAGAGGTCGGGGCAGGGTGGGGAGAGGTGTGTTTAGGGCATTTTCTGGCTGTCATCCTCAATTCTATGCTGAAACACTTCCAAGGGAAGAGTTCTCACCCTGACACTGAGCTATAAGCTGCCACAGACTGAGATAAGCCCATTTGGAAGGAGGACAGTTATCCCCCTACATGGCAAAGGGGAGAAGAGAAACTGTTGGCTCAGGCTGGAAAAAAAAAATCCTCAATAAATGGGAGACTTGCCGTGTTTGGCATTGCTTCAAAGCACTTTCAGATTCTATTTTAATAAGGTGACTTTGAAAATAACCACAAATTTCTTTTTAAGCTCAGAAAGTGAAAAATCTCTTCAGATATTCTCTACCATAAAAATGTGTCCAAATGTTAGGTGAGGAGGTTATAAATGATAATCTAGATGGATCTTGAGTTGCCCTATGACTCTCGGCCTTTAATCGGTGCAGTGACCATGCTTATTATCTTCGGCTAAGCACAGAGGAGCAGACGAGTGAGGCTCTAGAGCCGCAGATCCCTTTGACTTCTGTGTCGGTGAGTGACAAGATGGCAGAGGAAGCTGCTGCCCAAAGTTTTAGAGAGGATGCAAAAGTGGGCTGCAGCAAAAAGAAAACCCACGCGGCAGGTGGATCTGAGCCAGGCTTCCTTCATTAACAAGTGCTCTTGTCAAGCAGCTGCTGGTGCCCGGTGCTGTCCAAGGTGCTGGCAGTACAACCTGGAAGGAAAGACAATATAAACCCTAGAGGGTCCTGAATGAATGCAGCCAGAAGACTGGCCCAGGTCACAGGACCACTCGCCAACCTATGCAACTCTTGCAAAATAATAAATACATAACTTGTTAAGATAAGAGTAATCCAACAACAACAATGTCTGTTTCCTCCTAGAATGTACAGCTGACATCTCCATGCATAGAAACTGACAAGAAACAGAAAATATACAAAGGCCATGATACAGTCAATGGTAAGTGCTATGGGGAAAACCAAGCAGATGTGGAGGAGGAGAGAGACAAGGGCAAGGGTGTGGCTCCAGGTGAGTGGGCGCCTGGCAACACAGAGGACCAGCGAGAGGCCATGCGGAAGGGGGCGTGGAGGAGGCGGGGAGGAGGGACGGAGGAAGCCTGAGAGGACTCTGACCAAGTAGTGCTGCGACCTGGCTGTGACCAATGGGATGACCCTCTAGTGTGAGCACATACGGGAGAGTGGAGGAAGGAGGCGAAGGAAGCTGGGCTGGTGCAGGATGAGGTGAGAGCTGCAGGGGGCGCCAATGAGCTGGAGCCGGACGTCCCCGCAGGGGATACGGAGCGCGCTGAGGAAGCGGACGGGGCTGGAGAGCAGCCCAGTGTCCCTGCGGCTGCAGCCCGAGTTTTGAAGGACGGGGAGAACGAGCGGCTGTAGGGTGGCTCCTGGTCAGCGGTCAGGCCACATGACGGCTGGGTCCTGGATCCGAAGCGAGAGCATTCCGCCTGGTGTGGCGTCCCCTCAGCCACACTCAGGAAGAGGGGCAGCAAGCAGAGGACCTGGGTTGGGGTGAATCCAGTGGGCAGTTTGGCCCAAAAGAGGGCAAATGCAGGAGGGCATGTGCAGAGGAGTGACTAGTGGTGATGCGGGAGAAGGCAGCTTGGCAGGGCTGCGGTGAGGACGTGATGGAGTGGGGAGACTCGGCAGCACTCTGTGGGCCGGGGGCAGGGGTGCCAGAAGCATGGGCTGAAGGAGCCAATGGTGCCTCTCCGCGATGACGAGGCCAAATGTGTGAGTGTGGGAGGGGCGGCCACAGAGGGGCAGGAGACGAGGCTCTGGGGGCGGGAAGCCCAGGAAACCCACGTGCTGGGTGGCTCACTTAGGTGGAAGCTGAAGTGACCACAGCCTCGGGCGGGGTCATGGGAGAGAGCAGCAGTGAGCTTTGTCAAGTGTTGAGGTGGGTGTGGGGCTACCGGACTAGACCTTGGCAGCGGCTGCTCTGGAGGGGGGCACATTGACTGCCGATCCTCGGAGGCCAGGCTCCTTTGGGCTCCCGTGGGTAAGGGAAGGGCCGGTGCTCCCCAGCCAGGGGTGAACCCGGAGGCCTTGGCTGCTGGGCCATGGACGCTGCATGGACCAACTCCAGGGGCTGCATCAGAAGCAGTCGCTGTGCAGAGACCACCTTCCACACGTCCACCACCTGCAGCCTCGCTGACCCCCAGCAGAGGTGGGAGCATGGCAGGCGGAAGCCCCAGCTGTGGGGTGCTGTGGCAGGGGGCAGGAGAGCGTCCCACCATCAGATACCATTACACTGCTGGGGGCAGAACCCACAGTGGGTCAATGCACCTGTGTGTCCTCAGCTGCCAGGCAGGTCGGCTGGCACTACTGATTATGTTTAAGTAGAGAAAGCGATGCTAAGAGAATTTACACCACACCCAGGGTGCCAGTTCAGCGGGGCTGGGACACAGACCTGAGTCTTCTCTGCTGCTTCTCGGGTTCTTTCCATGACTAGTGGGAGGACATCCTGAAAAGTGGCTGTGAGTCCAGGACGGGGCCTGGCCGACCTGGGTGAAGGCAGATGGGTCGGGAAGAGACAGCGCCTCCACCCCGGTCCCGGGACCGGCTCTGGCTGTGCTCTGGGGGGTAAGCCCTCTGTGGTCAGTTGCACCTGCCGCCTGGCTCCGCCCTCTTCCTAGCGTGAGGACTGCACTCTGTGGGCCCCAGGGTCCCTCTCTTCAGCTCGTGTCCTTCCTCCACCGGCGTCTCCTCTGTGGCTGCAGGGCCGCTTTCTGCCATCTGCTTAACGGGGGTCTGGTGGACACCCCTTGTCTGGCTCTGAGAACAGCTGGTGGTCTCTGGGCTGAGCCTGGGGCTCCAGATGCACAGCCCTGGGCATCCCCTCCTGCTCCACGTGCCTCTGGATGGGTCCAGTCATGCAGGGAGAACTTTAGCCTGTTTCTAACTCTGGAAAGAACAGAAGAGGCATGCCTCTGTCCTCACACTGGACCCTGAACATTCGAGGAGGGTGAGTGGCAGTCGGTGTGCCCTTGGCCAGGTATTCTGTGGACCCTGGTTAACAGCTTCTCTTGTTGACTCTTCCTGGTGTTGAGGCTTCCCTCAACACCTTCACCTCAACACCTTCCCTGAGGTGGCTCAGATGGTAAAGAATCTGCCTGCAGTGCAGGACACCAAGGTTTGATCCCTGGCTCGGAAAGATCCCCTGGAGAAGGAAATGGCAACCCACTCCAGTATTCTTGCCTGGAGAATCCCATGGACAGAGGAGTCTGGAGGGCTACAGTCCATGGAGTTGCAAAGAGTCGGACACGACTGAGCACCTTCCCTTGTTAACTCTAAGCAAGCAGATCATCTTCCAGAGTGTGTGGGCCTCGTCCAGTCAGGTGCAGGCTTTAGAGCAAAGGCGAGGTTTTGCTGAGAAGGAATTCTGCATCAAGCCTGCAGCACCAGCTCCTGCCTGAGTCTCCCGTGCGTAAGAGATTGAGGACTCGCTGGCCCCACGACACCTTAACTCCCTAACAACCCATCTCTAGCATGTCTTTCTATAATATATCATCCTTAACTACATCACCTATATCTATATTTCTCTCTGCGTCTACACACACACACACACACACAAACACACTCAGTTCTGGTGGTTTCTCAGAAGCCCTGACAGATACAATTAGTCATAATAAGACATATAAATGCACATGGACTTTCTATTACTTTCTCCTTGCAAATATCAGAAGAACCTTAACCTTTCCCCTCAGACATCTGCCCAGATGTCAAACAAAATGGATCTAATTGGGGCCGTGGGCAAAGGGAGCTTGAGACATCTGTCACCTGCTTCAGAAAGGACCACGCCACCCTCAGTTGCTTCCCCATGTGGGAGAATCTTATGTGAAAATAACAACTCTGAAAGTGAAATTATAAATAGATTTTTTGAATGTTCTTGAGTCCAAGTCACTCACCACTTAATTTATTCCCCAGAAGCTGGCATGTCGTGTCAGAAATTGAAGACTTGGTATCTGATGCGCTGATACACCCCACATCTGACAAATGAGCCAAGAAAGAAAGAAAAGGTGAAACAACAACAGCAATCATGTAATTCTTAAGTTGCTTGTCACAGGAGCTTATTTGGCTTGCTTTCTCATATTCAGGATAGATCAACACCAAGGACAGTGATGCAGTTTAAAACTGAGGCAATGGTCAGAAGTGAAGATGAGCCAGGGACGGCCATCTTGAGTCCCAGATCATCCAAGGTGCTTATTTCATGGCCCGTGGGTGAGGTCAGGGATGGAGCCTTAGGACAGGCAGGACTGAGCGTCTTCAGGGTCAGGCTGGTGCCGGGGACAAGGCGGCCATGACTGAGCGGGCCCTGTCTGTGCCCCTGGGCTGGAGGAAGCAGCCCTGGGGATGCCGGCTCCTGACAGTCATCTGCCTGTGAAGTGTGCCCTCTCCTCTTTGGGGCCCTGCTGACTCTCCCCCAAGGGGGCTCCTCTGACCCACCCTGCTCCGAAGCACCCTCTAACCTCCCCTTCATGGCATCCTCCTGAGCCTTTCGCTGCACTCCCCGTGGACTCCAGCTCCTCACGGCCAGCAGCCTACAGGGTCCAACGCCAGCCAGACTGCAAGGCCCAAGGAGCAGCCTTGCCCCCAGGGAGGTCTGCTCTGATGGGATAGGAAATTGGCCTCGAACTAGACCATCCCCATCTGATGCCGAGCTTCCTGTCTGTTCAGCAAGGTTCTTACTTCTTCAGAAAGCTGGTTTCCATGAAGCTGGATTAACCCTGCTGCTGTGCATACAGCGTGACATTTAGGAACGGGTTTTGAGGTCCTTGGTGAACTAAACTCACAGGGCACCAAGGTGAGCCACATACAAGCCCAGAACTGCCATCCTGACTTCATGCAGTTTCCATGGCATGTTTGGAGACTGTAGAGGCTAAAATCACAGACTCTGAGCCTGGTTTTCAACCCCATTTCTGTTCCATCCTCGCTGTGTGACCTTATACAGCTTACCTGACCTCTCTGGGCCTCAGGCTCTTGGCAGATCTGCTGTGAGGATAGAAGGAGTTATGCCTGCAAAGAAGTCAGAACACTGTCTGGCACCTTGAGTGTCGTGTGTGTTTGCTGCTATTGCTTGAGATCCAACGGCCCCACTTCCAATCAGCCTTGTTCTTCAGGGGACTCTCCGAAGTATCTGGAAACAGTGGTGAAGATGGGCCTGTGGCTCAGGTCTCGGGGGAGCGCAGAGTCACATCTCAGGTTGCTGATGGAGGTGCCAGACGTCCTGAAAAGGCCACAGGGCTCCACGTGGTCCATTTTCAATCACATGCCTCCGTCACAGAAAAGGACCCACGTTGATTAAAACAATAGAAAGAAATTCCGGTATTACAGGGGCTTTCCCCCTTAGATGATGACAGGATGGTGTGGGAGAGGAGAGGAGGGTGTGGAGGTGATACACACACCCTGAGCTCTCAGCCGCAGCATCTGTCTCTGGTACACATGGTATCCACCGCCGATAACTCAGTGCCGAGCTGTAATGAGCCCTTGGAGGTTCTCATCGGGTCCAGAGAGAAAGAAAGGAGGATTTGGATGAGGAAGGGCCTCAAAAGGCAGGGCTGAGGCAGGCTGGGACAGAGACAGGGCTGGTGGCAAGTCAGCAACTTCGGGCTCCTCCCAGGACCATCGGCCACGCCAGAACCGACATTGGTCCTGGCAGGGCTGCTACTCACTCGGGGCCTGGAGGCTTTGCCCTGCCCCCTGCCCTGTGGAGGCACGGGAGACAGAGGGGCAGCCCTGCCCTCCCCATGACTCCCAGGGTTTCCCTGCCCCCACCTGCTCCTGGGCGACATGGGGGACCCTAGGACGGCCCCCTGCCATGAGAGAGGCAGCCCTCCCAGACTCCCGGTCCTGCCCCCGGTGGCTCCTTCACTCCTGGGAGTAGCAGTCTCTTCCGAGATTACGGGATTTCACCAGGAGATTATTTCCTCCCAACAAGGACAACCGCAGTTTGGCTCTTCAGGATTTATGGACAATAAAAAAGCCTGCCCCCATAAAGAACGCTCCTGGCAGCCACCTGACGTGTCCAGCAGCGGAATGCAGAGCAGAAGGAATGTCTCCAGGAGGGCGTTCTGTTATCCCTCTACCTTTTAACCTCTGGGTGTATTGTTTGTGTTGATGGTGAGGAATGTAAATGCACCATGATGCAGCAGGTCGCCGGAGCCGGAGGACAGAAGGCTCCGTAGAGAAATGGGCTTGACTAAACAATAGCCCAGAGTCCACGGATAAATATCACAGCAAACAGCTAACCTCTGGAGCGCAATTGATCCCTGGGTAATAAAGACTGAGCACAAAGGTTTCCCTCAAAGGTGACCTGCATAACTCACCCTTAAAGTTTGACTGAATTCGCGTCTGCAAACCACCACCAGATGAGGGGCCCGGCCCGATGCCCCTGTATTTGCATGGGTCTGACCCAAAGTGATAGGATGCAGAGAGTTAAAGCAAGTCAAGCCTCTCCTGGCCCTACAGGCTGAGTTCCCACGCCTCTGTTGTCCTAAGAGCGGTCCTTCCCCTCCAGTTTGGTGGGAGGGGAGTGGGATGTTCTGAAAAGGAAATAGGAACCCCGAGCACTTCTGCTTAGGAGGTAACATACATGGCAGCTACCCAGGGAGTTCGGGTAGCCTGGGGCAGGAACCCGGAACCCGCACTCTAATGAGTGACCAGGTAGGTGAATCAGATGCAGCAGGCCACAGACCCTCCGTGAAAACGCTGCCGTGGAGGAGGCGGGGGGCGGGGGAGCCTCCTTTGTCTGCTCTTCCAGGAGCCTAAGCTCTGCCTCCTAGAGAGGACCGAGGCCAAGGGGCCCGGTGTTCAAGCGCTGGAAGGACCAGAGGGGCTGCTGCAAGCTGAGGATGACCTGATGAGGGCAGCTCCTCAGGGTTGACCAGAAACTCGTGTCCGTCGAGTCGGCGCTGCCATCCAGCCATCTCATCCTCTGCCGTCCCCTTCTCCTCCTGCCCTCAATCTTCCCCAGAATCAGGGTCTTTTCTAATGAGTCAGCCCTTCACATCAGGTGCCCAAAGTATTAGAGCCTCAGCTTCAGCATCAGTCCTTCCAATGGATATTCAGGACTGATCTCCTTTAGGATGGACTGGTTGGATCTCCTTGCAGTCCAAAGGACTCTCAAGAAGCTTCTCCAACACCACAGTTCAAAAGCATCAATTCTTCAGCACTCAGCTTTCTTTATAGTCCAACTCTCACATCCATACATGACTATTGGAAAAACGGGATCACTGGTAATAATTTTCTTAGAGTGAGTGCAGTTCTGGCCAGTGGATGGGGAGTTTGGTGTTTTGCCATCTGCAGAGCCCATGTAGGGAAGAACCCCAGGGTGACAGGAGGGCACGACTCCGAACAGGGTCTGTTAGGGCTGGCCTAGTGCGTGAGGTCCAGCTGAAGCTGGATGGGGCAGCGTGGACCCTACCCTAGGTCCCTCCAGAGGCCTCGCTTGCTCTTGGAGAAGGAGCTGCAGCCAGGGCGGGTGGCAGTCGGGTGATGCGGTCTGGGCAGGTCAGAGGCCCAGGCCCCGTGTCCAGCTGCTGCTTGCTTTTCTTGGAATCACCTGGCAACTTGGCAAGAGGAGCCTGATGATGCACGAGAGCTCTGCCTGGGAAGTTTACGCTGCCTTCTCATCACTGGGACAAAGCTGGACCTAGAGGACATCTGAACATCATTTTCCTGAGACCTGGAGGGTCTCTGCCGGGGTCTCTGGTGGAAAGGCTCCACCCAGGGTAGTCAGAGCAGCCAGCCAGGGCCCACCTGCCTCCTCCTGACTGTCCCATCACCCCAGGGTGCTGCTGAGGGTATCTCAGTTGATGACCATGCCCTGACCAGAGGCACTCAGTCCCAAGTCTGTGTTGGAGGGCTGCATGGGTGGGGAGTTGCAGGTGAGCCTCTATGGAGGTGCACAAAGTGGAGGCTTCCTAAGCCATCCATCACCTGCTCCTCTTTGCCTGGGCAGCTTGGGGTCATGAGCATCGTGGGGCTCCAAGTCTGCAAGGGGCTGGTCTTTTGAAGACCGCTGGGCTTGCTTTCCTGCTGGGAAATCCTGGAGGCTTGTGGACAAGAGCCACAGGAAGACAGGGTTTGCCACGAACTTCGTCTACCTTGATGCAAAGCACGTGATCACGTTAGGAAGCCAGCCAGCCCATCAGGCTAACGCCTGTACTAGCGATTCCTCTGCGTTATTACTGCACCTGTGCTTTTCAGGTTTTTCAATGAAAGCGCTTTCGTTTTTAGACCCTTGTGCATTCTGACCTGCTACAGTGATCAGAAATTTTTCTATCATGTGATATCTGCTTTATATGCAGTAACTGATTTTAAGTAAAAGAAAAGAAAGCTTTTTTTTTTTTTTTTCCAGTTGCATCATGAACAGCTGCCTGCCTGGTTGTCTTTACTGTCTCTGTGACTCCTGACTGGAGAACGAGTCCACTGGAATCTGGGCTGCAGGCCTTGGAAAGGGAAGAAGGAAGAGGGGAAAAAAGGAATAAAGGGAAGGAAGAGGAAGGAATGGGTGGGGGAGTGGGGGAAGGAGGTAAGTGGGGGGAAGGGAGGGGAAAACAGAGGAAGGCGGAAGAGGAAGGAGGAGGGAGGGGAAGGAAGAGGCAGAGAGACGGTGCAGAGGTTGCAATTTGCTGTCATGTCCAACATCGGTGAGTTCTTCAAAGCTGCCTGGTAGATCTCCACACTCTAAGACTCCAACCTCTGTGACACTGGCCCAGTGGTGTTTAATGAAGGTCTGTCATTGAACAAACAAATTGGATTGTTCAGCAAATACTTAACAGGTTTTTCTCCACTTAGCTCTGTGCCAGCGCGAGCTGTGATGTGAACAAAACTGCCTTGTCTGATTGACCTGGTACCCGAGTTGTCCACCGCAGGATCCCTTCAATACAAGAAGACCCCAGCTTTGCAGGCAGAGCCTCTATCATCCCAGACCAACGCCGGGTGGGGCCCCAGTGATGTTCTGATGTTCCTTCAGAAGTGCCTGAGTTGAGTAGAATGACTGTTCATGGTGAGGCTGATGCTCAGATACATGTGTCTTCCCTCTGAGCAGGTGGGTTTCCTTGGAACCTTTCTGGTCCCCATACTATTGAGCAACAGTAACACAGAGGAAACACAAAGACAGTCCCAAATCCAGGAAACATGTTAATTCCCTGTGACTTGAAGATACTGTGATTTTGAAAGTTAACTAACATATGATTGATATTCTATTTGCTCTTTGCCAGATATATCTGTGTATGTGTGTGTCTCTACACACACACACACACACACACACACACACACACACAAAATCTCTGTCACTAAAAATGATCCTGAAAAGAAGGACTTATCTGTCAGCTTGGACATGGAGTGAAAGAGCCACAGGCCTTCCTACAGAACTTAAGACCACAAAGCCAGTATTCCAGGAGCCAGCGTGCAAGGTGAGCAGCTGTTGGATCCAGAAGGAACTTTTCTTCACCACAACTGAAGCTGTGTCCCTGGGGACACTGGGGTTTTCCAAGGAGGGAGCCCTGGGCCCTTATCCCCAGAGCCCTGCTGGGGGAGAGGGGCCTTCATCAGGCAAGTGAGGGTCCATCTTTGCCATCCCACTGGTGATGCTACTTTTCAGGATCATTGTGAGAAAGAGAGATTATATGTGTGTGTGTGTGTGTGTGTGTGCATGCGTGTATATACACACACATACAGATATATTTGGCAGAGAGAAATAGAATAGCAATCACATGTCAGGTGCCTTTCAAAATCGCAGTGTCCTCAAGTGAAGCCGAGGGAAGGGTCCTTCCTCCGATTCCTGTCCAGCGGCAGAGGGTCAGTCTCAGGCCCAGCACTGGGCACCCCAGGCCTGACTTCGCTGTTTGAGAGGCCCCGGCCTGTTCCACAGTGCCATCTCCTGACCCCCAGCCCCACTCTCCCCGGCGCCTCCTGCTCTCCCGACCACTCAGGGCTGACGACTGAAGCACTGTGACACTGAGCGGGGGCTGGCCTTTGGGCCCACCGCACAGGCTGTGGACGGAAAGGACAGTTACTCTGGTCCACAGAAGCCATCAGAGTCCCAGGACCCTGTGTGAGCTGGGCCCAACCCTGAGGTCATGAGACCAAGCCTGCCCCGTGATGGGGAGGCTGGGGTCAGGATGCAGCCTGCCATCTGTTGGCCAGAAGCGGGTCCTGCCATGATGGATCTCCATCATCCGCCCCTGGTGGCGCCTCCCCGGCTGACCCCGGGCCCCAGACCCAGAGCGGAGGTGTGCGGTAACAGACTGTCGGCCAGCATGCTGCGGCAGAGCCTGGACGCTGCGCTTCCCAGCCTTCCTTCCCCCCTGCTTTTCCCACACTCCTGCTGCCGCTGGAGGCGCTGGAGGGTGAAACGTGGATGGAAGCAGGTCCCTCGGGGGTCTTTGACACCATCATAGACCCACTGTGCCACCCAAATTCCAGACACGGTGTCCGATCAGTCGGCCAACCCATGCGTTCAGGGGTTAAAGAAGCATTTGTTGTTTTACACCACTGCGTATGGGGGATCTTTGCTACGCAGCAGGCCTGTGGCAGGAGATGACTGACGCTCCTGCACGTCTGCACTAACACTGAAAACCACGCCCAGGGCGCCTCTGCCAAGGGCGCCGGTGCTGACCTAGGCCGGGGAGCCGGGCCGGGAGAGGCCTGCCTATGGGGGCACCTGAGGCGCCTCCCTGCCGAGGACAGAGCTCAGAGAGCACTGCTTACTACAAAAGGAGACAGGGGCTGCCTGCCATAGCTGTCTGCTCCAGGTTTCCTGGTGGTGACTAGAGAACTGCTCTTTCCCTTTTTGTGGTTTGAATGATCACACCAAGTACTTTATGGGGAAAGAACAGCCAAAGGGTGGACGTGCCTCCTCTCACGAAACGAGAGTGGGAGCAAACTGTACTGGCAGGGAAAGAATGAATCACAGTCATGAACACAGCGAAGGCAGAGCCTGGCTTTTCTTCTGAAGCGGAGTGTCTAATCTCACCATAAATGCAGCTGCATGATTTGACAAGCTTTTCTAGCATGGTGATATAATAATCAATACTAAAAAGATAAAATGATGCATTTGGACAGTGATGAACCAAAGCAGGACAGGATTGGTGGAATTAAATTAAACAAAAATCTGAAGCAGAAGCAGACACTAACTTCCCATTATTTGAGCTATAGAAAAATTCATTTCTGAAACATTTTTTAAAAAGATTTCATCCTGTTTTTTTCAGGATCTCAATTACTCTTGAAAATGAAACAAATCAGCAATTTAAAACGGCTTTCTTCTAACTATTCGGTGCCAAAGGAAAACATAAAGCTGACTCTATCTTAATGAGGAAAATTCACACATACGACTGACCTTGTGTGAAATCTCGCGTTACCTGGAACATGTGCACCCAACCAGTGCTCCCCTTCCTTTCATTCAGTTGACCTGCAAGAGGACTTCTCAGAGTTAAGAAAAATATCACAGTAATCTTGCTTTTTCATAATCAAAATAGAGGGGTGGAAAGAAAGTGCAAATGAACACGTCTCATGGACAGGGGGGCACAAACTGGAGCCCCATACAGACAGCACCCCAGAGCACTCAGCTCCTTCAGGAGATTCATCAGGGGAAGAGAGGGGGGCCCCCTGAACTTGAGATGAAGTTTTGGGGTGTCTGAATTCTCAGGGAGAACCCGGGCCCTGCTTCCTTGCAAACTTGCTCTCAGGCAGGCCTGTGAATGGGGCTCTGTGGGCCCCGGGCTGCAGTGCCTGCCCCAGACATGGCATCTGCAGGGCCAGGACGGTGGACGGCGGGCGAGAGCCTCACTGTGGTTGCGCCTCTGCCCCCAAGCCCACCAACCTGCTTGGCTGGGGCTGCTGAAGGAGCCCTGGGGTCTTCTGGCTGAACCTGACGGCAGCCACGGTCAGCTTCCCAGTGCCCCTTGGATCTGAGATTCTTTGGGTCCCGATCTTTGCCTCCATCCTTGCCTAAGGCCAGTCTGCCCGTTTTGTCTCAAATCTGCTGCAGGAGAACAATGGCCGGTGTCCTCAGCATCTCTCTAGATGAAGAGCCAGGTATCCCTGCCCCTGCGCCGGACCTGTGAGCACTGTCGGGAGCCGCGGTCCCACCAGGCAGGAGGCTCAGACTCACCCATTCATTTCTTCATTCCTTAATCCAGGCGGCATCTGCTGAGGACCTGCTGTGTGCAGGCAGATGAGATAGGGCTTCTGTCCTCAAGCACAAGAGCGAGTATGCAGCTGTGTCATCAAGACACGCGATGAGCTATGGGAGGAGTGAGCGTGGGGTCAGAATGCTTCACAGGTGAGGATGTCTGACTTAGGCCTTGAAGCAGGATGAGGAGGAAAAAACGGTGGGGCAGCTTTCTCAGGCAGAGTTCACACGAGGAAAAGACATTTGTTCTGTGGGAAAGTGAGCAAGGGTCATGATTCACGGCAGGAGACTTACATACGGACACCAGCGAATAAACATCTTTTAAAAAATGATTCAGCTTCAGCAGGAATCCAATATATGTAAATTAAAACCACAAAAAGAGGTGTCGTGCTGCCAGCCAGAGTCTAAGGATTTCGAAATGATAGCATTCCACGAGAGAATGAACTGAGATGAACTGACCACACTCCAACACCACGACTTCGCAACACGTGTCATGAATTTTAACAAAGCGTGTACCCTTGGCATCTATAATCTAAAGACAATGACTTATTCACAAGAGCAGTCATGCGGTATTGTACACGTTGGAAAAATCGGGAAGCCCTAAAAATTTAACCACAGGAATATGGAACACTCATAACGTGGGTTATTGGGAAGCTGTTTAAAATCATGTTTGTAAGAAATGTTTAGTGACATGGAAAAATATTGATGGTATAAATAAAACTCGTTACAAAATTGCATAATGAATGTTATCATAGCCTCATAAAGGATGTATATCAAGGTGTATGCTTTCAGATGCAAGTATGTGACTTAGAGTGTCTTACACTGTAAGTTTATTATCATCCATAGCAAGACATGTGGACGTAGATGGCCCCAGGATTAGTGAGCTGCACTTTTAAGCCCTTGACACTCCCATCTTTCCAACCTGCCACACTTACTGTCTTGGTCCCATCCTCAGGTTGGTCCCTCCTGCCGCCCACAAGATGAATGCAAGTACCACAAACTCACAGACTCACACAGCCGTGTCAAGAGAGGCGGGAGCAGCAGTCATCTCTCTCTCCCTTCCTCTTTCTCTCTCTCAAATATTTTACATATCTGTGAAATATAAAATGCATATTTTCTTTTTTTTAACTCTCCTCTTTTGACCAAGTCCCCACTAGATCAGCCCTTACAACCTTACATTTTATTGACTATGGTTCAAAGTGTCCATGCTGAAACTTACTCCTGCTGATGGGAATGGACAAAACAAATCTAACATTCCCTTTCTGATGTGGAGAGGAGTCATGGTTCCTGAGCACACTGCCACCCAATATCTGAACAGGGTCGAGACTTTTGCCAGTTAAGGAGTAATGGTGGCTGGGGAGACAGCCAGCAACTTCCCACAATGCACTTGGAGTAAATTAGTGATAATAACCCTAATTTAACAGCAGTTATCTCTAGGTTATTGTGGACTTAGAGTTGAATTTCATTTTCTTCTTTATGTGTCTGAATGCTTACAAATACTTTCCATCAGCATGTATTTACTTTTAAGACAGAGAACAAGTAAAAGATAATTTTAAAAGAAGTATTTATTTGAAGAAGTTTGAATGCAATGTCAGATTTGGGTTGATTGTAATGAGTAATAGTTAGAACACATATACTCGCTGAAAATGGGTATTTCCGCAGCTGTGAGTAGATAAGGTGTATATCTGTTACATATCTTAAATACTTAAGACAAAACTTACCTTGTCTTACTCCTTAAGGATTTCCATAGGATGGCAGAATGATAAGAGATGGCGAGGGCCATGGATGTCAAGACTAGTTGCTTAAAAACATGAGCACAGAAAACCAGGATTTAGACAAATTTTTCTGAAAAAAAGGCAAGATTGTGTAAGTAAAACTTTGTGAAAGTCAATGTGCAAAAAAAGTGGAGGTCTAAGATTTTGACAAATGAATATATATAATGATTAGAAATACTATTAGATAATTGTAAATATAAATGCATTTAAATAAAACTAGAATGTGGAGAAGGAAATGGCAACCCACTCCAGTACTCTTCTTGCCTGGAAAATCCCTGGTAGGCTACAGTTCATGGGGTCACAAAGAGTCAGACACGACTGAGTGACTTCGCTTCATTTCAAAATGTGGTGAAGAAAAGCATAAATTAATATGATTCCTATTCTACTTCCATCTATGACAGATTAGCTTATATGGCCTCACCTTTACTCCATTAACTAGAAAACTTAACAAGATATATAAAATAAGATTTTGGAGTCTGTCATTAAGTGCAGTCCCTGAGAGACAGTGAACAGATTAGGGAGCCCTGTGTTCCCCTGCCCTTCTCCCTGGAGTCATTTCCAGACTATGACACAGAGAGTGGAAACCCACGTGGTGCATGAAGACCTCACTCAGCTGAGGAACAGATCAGAGTTTAGCAAGGCTGTCGTGGCTGGAATTCAAGGAGCAGTTCACCAGACAGGAAGGAGCTGTATGGAGGAGCTCCAGAAATTTCCATGGCATCCCCACTGTATATTTGACTGAATATCAACCTGTACAGACACAATGCAGAGCTCCGCAAAATTAGAGAAAGGATAACTGGTGCATGGCTGTAAAATGAACAGTTCCCACAACTTACACACGGTGGGATGATATTTGACTGGCCAATCAAAGGAGGGTGGCCTTATTTAGCACCAGATCATTTATCAGAGACACAGGCGAAACAAGAGTATGTGGTGGAGTCATTACATGTAATGGAGTAAAATGAATGAAGACCACAGAAAGGGTAAAAGTGAAGACTGAAATACACCAATCTAGGTTTCTTACTTAAAACGTGACATTGTGGATTAGTGAAGACTGGTGTCATATTTAATTATGCATATTTGCTACAGCTCCTACTGAAAAACAAACAAGAAAGTTTTGCTAATAAGGCAGTGGGAGAGAAAAAATACCAACATTTCTCAATCAATCCAAAAGAATGGTGGGAAAAAAAAGCAAAATGGAAAAACATTAAAGAGGAACAGATAAAACAATAGAAAAAAAATAGCAAAATGGTGGCCTTAAACCTAACTATATAAATAAGGACATTAAATGTAAATGGTCTAAATTAAATTGAGAAGGCAGGGATCATTAGACCAGAAACAGATGCAACACAATTATATGATGTCTTCATGTAATGTACTTTAAATGTAAGAAGGAAGAAACATTAAAAAATAGAAAGATGATAAATTCTGCTATATTTATATTATAGATACTGAGTCATTAAGTAATTTTATAAGTCACCAAATGGCAATGTAGTTACTAGACAAAATTTTCAGAAAGAGGGTATATTGTAGGAGAAAAATAACACATTTTACAATGTTAAATGGGTTAATTCATCAAGAAGACTTACTAGTTCTAAATGTGCATGCACCCAATAATACCTAAAGAATAAACACTAAGAATTTAGTGGAGAAATAGAGAAATCAATAGTTATTTTTAGATACCTCTTAGCTCCTCTCTGTTGTTTGAAAACAAGTAGGCATAAAATCAGTAAGGACATAGAAGTCTTGAACAATTCTTCCAGCCAAATAAATCTTGTATTCATTGAACACTTGACCCAAAATTTCTTTTCAAGTATACATGAAATATTGAGATTAAATATGGGGCCAAAGCAAACCAAAATGCATTTAAAAGGATTGAAATCACACAAGGTATCTTCTCTGAGTAAACTAGAATTAAATTAGAAATAAATAATCTAGAAAATATCTATGTATTTGAAAAGTTGAAAATACTTAAAGTTCAATGCAAAAAAACATGACTCAAAATTTGTGGGTTATAGGTAGAGCTGACACAGATATTTAAATGCTTATATCAGAGAAGAAAATTTTTTTAATTAATAAAAAACTACATTAAGAAGCTGAGAAAAATAAGGATATTAATAACTCAAAGTATGTAGAAGAAAGGATATAATAAAGATAAGAGAAAAATCAATGAAATTTTTAAAATGGACAGAAAAGACAAAAATAAGTAGAAAGTGATAAAGTATCAATAAAATTGATGACTCTACTTAGACTTATTTTTTAAAAGCAGAAGCTTTTGATATCAGGAGTAAAAGCAGTGATTTAACCTTAGATCCTATAGCTACTAATAGGATAATAAGGGGTTAGTAGGAAGAGCTGTATTTCAATAAACATGAAAATATAAATGAAATGGCAAATTCCTTTAAAAGCAATATTGTACCAAGAATGATACAAAATAAATATCTCTTACCTAGTAATATAATTGAATTTATGTTTGAAATCTACTCACAGAGGGAACTGCAAACCAGATGGCATTAATGGTGAATTTTCTCATGTTTAGGAAAGAGGTAATGCCAATATTACATCAGTTTCCTCAGAAAATAAAGCAGGGGGACACTTCCCAAGTCATTTATGAAAAAAATTACAAGAAAAGGAAGCTACAAACCAATATTCCTCATGAATATAGATGTAAAAATCCTTAGCTAAATATTAGCAATTCAAATCAAGCAATATATAAAAGAATAATACATTATTATCAAGTGGCGATTATTCTCAGAATGCAAGAGAGATTTTACATTAAAAATCAATCAATTTAATTCACCATATTATACGAATAATAAAAGCGACCTCAATATATGTGAAAAATGCGTTTGACAGAACTCAGCATTCATCCCAGAGGAACAAGAAATAAATTCACAACAAACTGTGAACAGAAGGGAATTTCCTCACCCTGCTCGAGGGCATTTTCAATAAACTGCTGACCTTGTGTACTCTGGCCTTGCTAAATTCATTTATAAGTTCTCTGATTTGGTTTCTTTTTGAAATTATTTTGGCTCTTCTATTTATTTTTAATTGTCATGTGGTCATACCATCTAATTTCGAGATTATGTGTGTGTGTGTTCAGTTGCTCAGTCATGTCTGACTTTTTGTGACCCCATGGGCTGTAGCCCACCAGGCTCCTCTGTCCATGGGGTTTCCCAGGCAAGAATACTGGAGTGGGTTGCCATTTCCTTCTCCAGGGGATCCTCCTGATCCAGGGATTGAACTGGTATCTTCAGTGGCTCCTGGTTTGTAGGTGGATTCTTTGCTGTTGAGCCACCATGCGCTAAGTCTTAATAAAAAAAAATGGTGCGGTTTGCATGAGGCTAGATCAACAGGGCCACTGAACAGAGTATAAGGTCAAGGTGACTCAGTGGAGAAGAGTCCTTTCAGAAGCTGCTTCCAGCATAGGCAGGACCTCTGGGAATCCACTACTCCAGGCAGGCAGGAAGAACACTGAAGAACCATGGACACCGATTCTTTTCAGGGCTTTGTAAATGAACCAGAGGCTTGCAACAGTCTAAGGAGCATGTATTCAAGAAAAGTGGCTGAATCTTAGACCCATATCCTGAACATAAATAACTCATTCAACTCAATAAGAAGAAGATAAACACTCCAATAAAAAAATGGGACGAAGATTTGGACACTTCAACAAGAAAGTATTGTTATACATATTGAACTATACACTTTAAATGACTGCATTTTATTCTATGTAAGTTAAATCTCAGTGGAATTGATTTCAAATTTTATATTAAAAGCTCAGCAAAGCCAGTGCCCTAGGACAACCCAGAAGGATACGGTGGGGGATTCAGAATGTGGGGGACACATGTCCTGTGGCCTGCATACCTGTGGTCGATTCATGTTGATGTATGGCAAAAACCATCACAATATTGTAAAGTAATTATCCACCAATTGAAATAGATAAATTAATTTTAAAAAGCTTAGCAAAATATTTCAGGGAATGTTTGACGAAACAATATATGTAAATGACCAATAAGCACCTGAAAAGATGCTCAACATCATTAGTAAGGACCAAAGGCAAAATGAAGCTCCAGTGGGAAAGGACTGCAGACACAGCTGGCGTGGATAAAACTTAAACATAAGAATTTTAGGAGAAAACAAGTGAGAGAAAAGTGAAATTCGCTCAGTCGTGTCTGACTCTTTGCGACCTCATGGACTATACCGTCCATGGAATTTTCCAGGCCAGAATACGGAGTGGGCAGACTTTCCCTTCTCCAGGGGATCTTCCTAACTCAGGGATCAAACCCAGGTCTCCCGCATTGCAGGTGGATTCTTTACTCACTGAGCCACAAGGGAGGCCCAAGAATACTGGTGTGGGGAGCCTATCCCTTCTCCAGCAGATCTTCCTGACCCAGGAATCGAACCCGGGTCTCCTGCACTGCAGGAGGATTCTTCACCAGCTCAGCTATGAGGGAAGCCCCCAAGACAAAACAAGAAGCAACTAAAACTTCCTAAATTTCTCGGGAGATTGAATAAGGTACAACCATTTTGGAAAAGTTTGGCAGTTCATTAAAAAATTAAACATACACTTTCACATAACCCAGAAATTCCGCTCAACATTACTGAAGAGGAATGAAGACACGCATCAGAGAATGACTGCACTCAAGAGTTTAGAGCGATTTCACTCATTAAACTCCAAACCAGAAACAGCCAAAACCCATCTGCAGGTGAATTGATAATGGAATCTGGTATGTTAAAAAAAATACCAATGTTAAAAAACACCGTACGTTAAAAAAAATACCAATCTTCACCACCCGCCCCCCCCAAAAACTGCATGAATCCTAAGACATTGTGCTAAGCAAAGAAATTGAAGTGTGGTTAATTGCCATGTTGTGACAGTTTCAGGTGTACAGCAAGATGGTTCTGTTGAATATATATACATTTCATATTATTTTCCATATCCCTGTGCTATACAGAAAATCCTTCTCATTTATCTGTTTTATATATAGTAGTGTGCATCAACTCAGGAGACATGAATTTAAGCAAACTCTGGGAGGTAGTAGAGGACAGAGGAGCCTGGCATGCTGCAGTCCATGGGGTCGCAGAGTCAAACACGACTTAGCAATGACCAGCAACAACAATTAATCCCAAACTCCTAATTTATCTGTCTTCCACCCTCTGTCCCCCTTTGTCACCATAAGTTTGTTTTCTGTATCTGTGCCTGCTTCTGTCTCACAGATACGTTCATTTGTGTCATATTTCAGATTCCACATATAAGTGATATCACACGGTATTTGTCTTCATCCGACTTTCTTCACTTACTTACTGTGATTGTCTGTGGGTGCATCCATGTGGTTGCAGATGGCATTAATTCATTCTTACTGATCTTGAGATAGCCAACCAACCAAAGCCCTGGGTGTTGCAGCTTCTGTCCCCTGCCCCTGGCACAAAGCGAGGTGTTCCGCCTCTCAGCCCGTGGGCAAGGCCAGCAAGGCGGTCCTCTCTGTGCCAGTTTCATCTGGTGTCACGAGACAAAGCCATGGCCCCTGTGGCGGCGTGTTTCTCACGCTGAATGTGACTGCCTGCTATGCACCAGGCCCGGGGAGCCCAGGGACACTGCTCACGCTCACAGAGAAGACGCCTCAGGATGCAGACCTTGGCAGCTGACCGCGAAGCACAGAGTGTGACGTCTCCCAGAGGGACTTTCTCGTGTCTCCTGTCTCAGTCCTGTGTGTGTGATTGTCCACGTGAGTCTGCTCTGCAGCCGTGAACACAGCTGACTGTAGACTTGTGTTTTTGCAAAGTGTAAATCCCCATACAATGTTCCCCAAGGCTAAGATTATCAGTTGTTATCTAAAACCTCCCTTCATTCCTGCAGAGTAACAGGTTTTTAGCTGAGATGCCCTCCCCTCAGGTATAAACATTGATTTTCCCAGAATCCCTTGCAGACAGCTATGGCAAAGTAACTAAATACTAAGCCATCGACCCTCAGTGGGTCCCAGTGTGCACTTGTCAACTGGTCTCCTGTCCTTGCTCATTCTCTTATCCTCTAGCTGGAGCTCTCTCCAGAATCATCTGGGACAAAGCAGGAGGACTCGTTCCCGACCTGGCCCTGGACAGCTGCACGCAGCACTTGTACGTGTATGAAAGCCAGCCCCCAACCCCAGTGCTTAAACAAAACAGATGGGCAATCAGACAGATGCTTGTTTTTCTGCTAGTTTGCTGAACCGTTGGTAGGAAAGTACTTGCAATTTTGTTTCTTAGGACCATCTTAACCTTGAAATAGTTCCATCAGGTGCACTTAGAGAGACAATCACCTATTTCTTTACTTCTGTGGCCCCAGCTGTGCATAAATGGAGTGGGGCCAGAGAGGAAAAGAAAGGAGACCCCACGGCCTCAGCAGAGACTGTCACACAGGGCAGGGCAAGGATTCCCTGTTTACCCAGTGTTCACTGAACACCGCACGTCCGTGGGGCCCCAGTGACTATAAACACCCAGCCTGTGCGCCCCTGGAAGCGGGATTCAAAGGCCTCTGCCCAGAGGGAAAATTTACCCTGGCTTTGCGTCGTCCTTACAACGCTCTAAGGTAAATGTTAGGGTGTCTGTTCTGCTTCCCAGAGAAGATGGGGTTGCAGATGTTTCGTGCCTTGCTTGGTGTCACTCAGAAAGCATTTGAACTAGGATTTTAACCACAAGAGTCAGGCTATAAAGCACAGGCTGTCCGGAGAGCCCGAGGCCTCCAGGAGCTCACTAGCTCACTGAGGGTGAAGGAGAGGGCGGCAGAGCAGAGAGAGCCATGGGGTTGCAAACGGAAGGGAGGCTGACACAGCAGAAAAACAGATAAACTGACGACATTGAAAACAAAATCGTTTATGCATCAAAGGACAGACTCAATGGGGCGAAAGGGCAGCCAGAGAATGGGAGAAAAGACTTGCAAATCATGCGCTGATAAAGGGGTTAACATCCAGAATACATAAGGAGCTCCTACAATTCAACAACAGAAGACGAGATACCTAGTAAAAAATGGACAGAGGACTTGAATGAACATTTCTCCAAAGAGGATAACACAAACGGCCAGAACGCACATGAACAGATGGGAAACATCAGTAATCGTTAGGGAAACACAAACCACAGCGAGATACCATTTCACACCCTCCCTGCTAGCTACCGGGAAAAAAAGAGACAAAATAGAAGACGGGAAATGTCGGCGAAGATGTGAAGAAACGAGTCCTGTGCACTGTTGGGAATGGGAAACTGGGCAGCCACAGCAGAAGACAAGATGATGATTCCTCAAAAAAAGTAAATTAAATTAAAATTCTTAATTTAATTAAAAATTAAGGGTAATTCCCCTTCTGGGTATATCGTCCAAAGAATTGAAAAGCGGGGTCTCATATATTTATGTTCATAGCAACATTATTCACAATTAGCCCAAAGTGGAAGCAATTCAAGTTCAACCATGGATGATGGATAAACAAAGTGTAGTCTTTACATACATAGAACATCATTTAGTGTTAAAAACATGAGAGATTCTGACACAATACTGCAGTATGGACTGAGCTTGAAGGCGTTACAGCAAGAGGAGCAAGCTGGTCACAAAAGGACACACGCTTTAAGATTCCACTTCTATGAGGGTCCCAGAGTATTCCGATTCATAGAGAAGGAAGTAGATGGTGGTTTCCAGGGGCTGGGGGATGGGAAATGGGATTCGTCCTTTAAGAAGCAGAGTTTCGGTTTTGCAGACTGAGAAGAGTTCTAGATGGAACGTAGGTGATGATTGCATACCAATGCGAGTGCACTAAATGCCACCAAAATTTACACTTAAAATATGTGAGATCCTAAGGGGCTATGTTTTGTGTATTTTGCCATAGTTTTTAAAAATTAAAATGAAAGATCAAAAGAATGTAAGTGGAAGTAAATGGACGGGTTGGACTGGGCGTCTTCCCCTATGGAAAGTTGAGGGAAGGAAAGAGAAAAAGCTGGTTCAGACACAGAAGCATGAATGAGGGGTGCAGGGAGTTGCTTTGGAAGCACTGAAGCTGGTGTGCATTTTGCCAGAGCGGAGATGGTCACTGGGTGGACAGAAGTAACTGTAAAACGATATGGAAAGTAAGTACATGTAACGTGTTTCAGCGTCTGCCTCCCACCATCCGCCCCCGAGAATATTCCAAATAACTTCCAACGATTCGCTTACCAAATGTCCTCTGAGCCTGAGGTTTCGCATGGCAACCCCTTCTTGGCAATTTGAGAGAAATGATGAAATACTGTGTGGGCTGATGGTAATTAATGCCTCAGAAAAAGTCTGTCCTTGGCATGAAATACGATTCCCTCCCCACAAGCGGAGGGAGTGTGGGCTTGGCTGGGTGCGGGTGGTGCGACTGGGTGGTGGGTTTCCGATCCTTCGAGCCTTCCCGCCTGACAGCCAGAGCAACCCAGAGGATCCCTTTTGGTTTTCAAATTGCCTGTCTGGATCCTTGATATTATTGCTGCAACAAAGTCAACTTATGTATGCTAGGAAGGGTTTTGTGCATAGACTGACAGATTAGTAGAGGAACAGTGCTGTTTTATTTGCTGGTTGAAGGTATTTATTTGTTTTTTTTTTTAGAGATTTTGCATTTTCTTCTTTGTTTGTTTATATGTAGCAATGTTTGGAGGTGGCAAGGATGTGCACTTAAGAATTTGATTGCATCCCTACCTATGTATTTCATAGACTGTGTTGACAGCGTAAAGCCATTTAATTCATTCATTCTCGTGTCTACCCATTAATCCATAAGGTGTTGGTAAAGCTGCTTGCTGCACATTGAACTCTGCGCTGGTCTGGGGGCTCGAAGTTCTTCCCATTTGGGAAGGGATAATCAACATTACAATGTTCCATGACCACGTGTGCTAACGCTACATGAGCATGGAAAAGACAGGGACTGGTCCTGACTCGATGTGCTAGGCCCACACAGAAGCGATTTTGAGGTGGACTTGCAGAGAGGGCAGTGTCCGCACAGAGGGGATAGCACGTCCCAGGAGCAGAGAGCCTGGCCAGGTGGACTGGGTGGGACTCGCTCTTTGGGATTCTGCGGGTCTGCCCAGGCTCCGCCCCATTTCTCCTCCCCCCTCTTCTGAGTTCTCGGCCTGATCATTGTCCTCTGCTTGCCTGTCATGTAGGTTCCTGGCTTCACTCACACAGCAGTGCATGCTTCTAGGGAGAAAGTCATGTCCCGGGGAAGAAGTCTTTGGAAGAGGAGCAGAAGAAGAAACTCCAGCCCTGAAAATCTCAGTGGAGCCCATCGGTTAGTCTGTCAGTTCAGTCGCTCAGTCGTGTCCGACTCTTTGCGACCCCACGGACTGCAGGCCTCCCTGTCCATCACCAACTTCTGCAGCTTACTCAAACTCATGTCCATTGAGTCGGTGATGCCATCCAACCATCTCTGTCAACCGCTTCTCCTCCTGCCTTCAATCTTTCCCAGCATCAGGGGCTTTTCCAGTGAGTCAGTTCTTCGTATCAGGTGGCCAAAGCATTGGAGCTTCAGCTTCAGCATCAGCCCTTCCAATGAACACCCAGGACTGATCTCCTTTAGGATGGACTGGTTGGATCTCCTTGCTGTTCAAGGGACTCTCAAGAGTCTTCTCCAACACCACAGTTCAAAAGCATCAATTCTTTGGCGCTCAACTTTCTTTATGGTCCAACTCTCACATCATACATGACCACTGGAAAAACCGGAGCCTTGACTGTGCTGGCTTCAAACCCATTCTTCCTCTCTGCGACTTCCGGGGCAGGTTTGTCCCCTTGTGAACACAGCACATGCTCTGTGCTGAGACCTCCGGAGAAAGGTGCCATCCTACTTACGATGCTCTGTCCTGCTGCCCCCAGCTCCTCCCTGGGCTGAGTCCTCCAGGAAGAATCTGCGGGACACCCCATGCCCATCAGGAGGACTTGGCTGTGAAGCAAGCATTCTTTCACAGCAAGAGGCTGCTCTGGCCATCTTCAGGGCAGTGCACACCCCTCTGGGGTGGAACAGGTGGACGGCTGCACACCGGCTCCCTGTGTGAGGCCCCAGCTCCTCCCCCACGCCCCCCGCTTCTGCCAAGCACAAGGAGGAGGGCCTGCTTTTGCATCTTTTATTCATAGGCCCTTCATGAAGCAGGCTCCCAGGGGACGTCCACAACAGCATGAGTGATGTTATTTAAAACCATCTTGCCACTTGATAGTAAAAGTGGAATTATTCTTATAGTGCAACTCATCAATCTCTAAGCATGACTTTGCAATACTTGTTCCTAAGGAAGGTCAAGTTCGAATGAAATAACAGGAGTGGCATCCTCAGTGGACAGTTGCAGCCTCACGCTCTTCCTCAAGGTATCTGAACGAGGAAGGCTCCTTTCTGGATGTCGCTCAAGGCAGGGCCTTTCCTCTGCAGCAGGAAGGCCGCCGGGTGGTCCCTGAGAGTGAAGATGTTCTGTGAATGAACAGGATGGATGAGGAAGAGGACGAGGCTGGACCCTCCTTCAGGGCAGGATGCTGAGTCAGTCGGGGGAGGGCCTCACCGTGGCAAACGGGGCACCACAGCCCGGGCCATCCTGGTTAAAACGAGCTGGGAAGGGTAGACTGACAGCCACTGGGATGGTGCTGACTTAGGGCAGAGTGCCAGGCCATGCCCGCCTTGTCATCAGAGTCAGCAGCAGTCAGCAGCAGGAAGGCTGAGAGTCCTCCACTTGCTGGACACAAGAGATGGGGCTTCGGTCAGGGAGGGAAGAAGCCAGATTTTAGGGGACGTCACCAAGTGGCCCATGTTGCTCCAGATTACACATGTGTTGATGCATTGGAGTCTGTGATAACTCCCGGACCCGTTCCAGACTCCCCAGGATGGCGCTGTGGTTGTCTTGATAGTGAGTCTATGGACGTGGCTTCAAGGCTCTACTATTTTTTTTTTTTTTTCTATTTTCTTATTCTGTGACTTTGGATCTTGGTGTTGGGTGGAGGGATGTTTCCTCTTAAGGGAGATTTGTCAATGTCTGGGGGCATTTTTTGATGAATATGATTTGGAGGGTTGCTACTGATACCCTCTGGGGAGAAGCTATATTCTACAATGGCCAGGACAGCAACTCAGGAGAGAACGGTCTATTTCAGGATTTTTTTTTAATGCAGTTAACAGCTTCATTGAGATGCAGAATACATCGCCCGTTCAGAGTGTGCATCTCAGTGCTTTTTAGTGTATTCACAGATATGTGCAATGATCACCAATTTTAGAACATTTTCATCACCTTAGAGAAGACCCCCAACTACTTAGCTATCCCTCCCGATCCTTACATCTCCTCATCCAACTGCCAGTCTACTTTCTGTCCCTATAGACTTGACTGTTTTGGACGTTTCACGAAACTGAATGGTGCTGTGTGTGACCCCTCGTGACGGGCTCCCTTCACTTAGCCGTCTGTTTCCACAGTCCACCCGTGTGGTCGCAGGAGTCACTACTCCCTTCCCCTTTATGGCTGAGGTCCTGTTGTGCGGACTCCCTTCCCCTTTATGGCTGAGGTCCATTGTACGGAGAGGCCACACTTTGTTTATTCATTCTTCAACTGACGGACATTCAACTTGCTTCTGCTCGCCTAGCTAATTTTTGACAAAGGTACAAAAGTGACTTGAGGTAGGCAAGACATCCTTTTCCATAAATGATGCAGGAGGAGTTGAAATAATACAAGCAAAACAAACAAGTAAACATAAGCCTTTATCAAAATCTCAAAGCTTATTCAAGCATTAATTCAAAGTGCATCATGGACTTAACATAAAATAATAACTACGAAACTTTAAGAAAGAAAAAAAAGCACACTAGAACCAGGCACAGAATGCCTAGACTTGACACAAAAAATATGACACAGAAGAGGGAAAAAATAATAAAAATGAACTTAACAAAATTGAAATATTTTGCTCTATGAAAGATCGTGTTTAGAGGATGAAAAGACAAGGCAAACGCTAAAAGAAAATGCTTCCAAATTTCAACTGTACAACAAAGGATTGTTATGTAAACCATATAGAGAATACTCATAACACAATCTTTAAAAATCCCATTAGAAAATGAGCAAAGATATGAGACATTTGATGAAAGAGGATATATGACGGCAAAGCAGCATGTGAAAGAAATTCAACAATAATATCAGTTCAGAACATGAAAATTAAAGCCACCAATTACACATCAATCAGGATGGGCAATTCTAGTTTTTAAGTACCAGCACCAAATGCTGGTGGGGATGAAGGGAAATCCTATTTCTCCCACAGGAATATATAAAACTGTATATAGGCACGATGGAAAACAACTTGATGGATTCTTAAAAAGTTAAACTATTATATCACCCAGAAATTGAATTTCTGGGTATTTATCTCAGGGAAATGCAAACATGTTTACACAAAAACATGTGCATGGATGTTTACAGATGCCTTATGCATCACAGGCAAGCATGTGATGAAATCCAGATGGCCTTCCAAGGATAGATGGTTAAAGAAATTGTGATGCACCCATTCTGTGAGATACTTAGGGTTCAGCTGCTAAATCATGTCCAACTCTTTGCAACCCCATGGACTGCAGCACACCAGGCTTCCCTGTCCTTCACTATCTCCCAGAGTTTGCTCAAATGTCCATTGAGTCAGTGATGCCATCCAACCATCTCTTCCTCTGTCATTCCCTTTCCCTGCTGCCCTCAATCTTTCCCAGCATCAGAATATTTTCTGATGAGTCAACTTTGCATCAGGTGGCCAAATTATTAGAGCTTCAGCTGCAACATCAGTCCTTCCAATGACTATGCAGGGTTGATGTCCTTTAGGATGGACTGGTTTGATCTCCTTGTTGTCCAAGGGACTCTCAACATCTTCTTCAGCACCACAGTTTGGAAGCATCGATCCTTTAGCACTCAGCTTTCTTTATGGTGCAACTCTCACATCTGTACATGACTACTGGGAAAACCATAGCTTTGACTAGATGGACCTTTGTCAGCAAAATGATGTCTCAGCTTTTTAATAAGCTATCTGGGTTTGTCATAGCTTTTTTCCCAAGGGGCAAGTGTCTTTTAATTTCATGGCTGCAGTCACTGTCCTCAGTGATTTTGGAGCCCAAGAAAATGGAATCTGCTATTGTTTCCACTTTTTCCCCATCTATTTGCCATGATGGGACCAGAGGCCATGATCTTAGTTTTTTGAATGTTGAGTTTTAAGTTAGCTTTTCACTCCCCTCTTTTGCCTTCATCAACAGGCTCTTTAGCTCCTCTTAGCTTTCTGCCATTAATGTGGTATCATCTACATATCTGAGGATGTTGATATTTTTCCCAGCAATCTTGATTCCAGCTGTGCTTCATCCAGCCCTGTGTTTGGCATGATGTACTTTGCTTAGAAGTTAAATAAGCAGGGTGACAATACACAGCTCTGACGTACTCCTTTCCCACTTTTGAAGCAGTCCCTTGTTCCATGTTTAGTTTAAACTGTTGCTTCTTGACCTGAACACAGGTTTCTTAGGCGGCAGGTGAGGTGGTCTGGTATTTCTACCTCTCTAAGAATTTTCCACTGTCTGTTGTGATCCACACAGTCAAAGGCTTTAGTGTAGTCAATGAAGCAGAAGTAGATGTTTTTCTGCAATTACCTTGCTTTTTCTGTGATCCAATGGATGTTGGCAATTTGATTTCTCGTTCCTCTGCCTTTTCTAAACCCATCAAACACTACTTAACTGTAAATAAGGATGAACTCCCGACACACACATCAACCTGGGCAAACCTCAAGAGAATCACACAGACAAAGAGCAGCCACCAAGGCCACAGGCCACATGATTCCCCTCACATAACATTCCTAAAGTTATAGAAATGGAAAGTAGATTAGTGTTTGCCAGGAGTTAAGGAAGAGTGGTGTAGCTCTGAAGTGGATGTGGCTGTAACCAGGTGACATTAGGGGTCCTTGGGATGGCAGACACGCCTCTTGTCTTGACTGTCTCTCTATCAATATCCTGGTTGTGATGAGGTTCTATAGTTTTGCAAACTGTTACCTTTGGAGGGAACTGGATAAAAGAACACAGAATCTCTCTGGATTATTTCTTACAATTATGTGTAAATGGACAATTATCTCAAATTAAAAGCTTAATCTTTAAAAGCATGAAACAAGTGGTTCTACCAAATAGAGCTTATCCTTCATAAGAGTCATTTGCTTGCATTTTTAGAAGACAAATTTATATGGAAACACAGAGATCCTAAGTGTAAATTCTGGTGAGTTTTGATGTATGTTCACATCCAGGTAACCCCACCCACTTGAGATACAGACACCTCCATCATCCCAGCAGACTCCTCTGGGCCTGCCCAAGTCAATCTCTGTCTCCATAGCAACCTGCATCTTAATTTCTGTCACTCTACATAATTTTCCCTGTTCTTGGAATTTGTAAAAAATGGACTTAAAAGTGTGTATTCTCTTATGTCTGATTTCTTTTACTACACGTAACTTTTTTTTTTTGGTATTAATCTTAGAGGTATCAAAAACACACTATCTTATTGCTGAGTGGTAACCATCATCTGAAAATGCTGCCATTGTTTTCCCATTTTTCCCGTTAATGGACATTTGGGGTGTTTCCAATTTGGGACCGCGTTATGACAAAATCTGCTAAGACAGTTTGGGAAGCCTATTACAGATGAACGTTTCCACATGGTTCAGGTACAGAGTTCAAAGTAAGATTGTGGGTCACATGGTAGATAAACTCCCAAAGTGGGGATGACCGGTAGAATTCTCCTCCATAAAGCATGGATTCTGGTTACTCCACATCTTCATGGTACTTGGTGTGGTCAGCTGGTCAGTTTTGTTTGTTTCTTTCTTTCTTTAATTTTAGCCATCCTGGAGAGGTGTGATACGGTATCTCCCTTGGGTGTTAATCCACACCATCTCTGATAATTAATGATATTCAGCAAATTTTCATGACCTTAACATTTAACTTGCATCAGTCGCTTGAATACCTGATTCTGTGAAATGACTAGTCCGGTTTCTCATTAGACTTACTCTTTTGCTGTTGACGTGTGTGTATAATGGATATCCTCTCTCTGTTCTGGATCCTTTATAAAATATATGTAATTTTTTTTTTCTACTTGTTTGTGGATTGTGCTTTCATTTTCCTGATGGTGTCTTTTAAAGAGCAAAAGTTCTAAAATTTGATGGAAACTAATCCACCCGTTGTTTCTGTTCTATTTCACGCTTCCTGTATCCTCTTACGTCAACTATGAGGTTGGAGGTAATGTGTTTCTTTCTAAAAAGCCTAATATTTTTGGATTTTATTTTTAGTTCTATGATACATCTTGCATCAAGTTTTATGTAAGATAAGGTAGGGTTCTAATACTTGTTTTGTGGTATTGTGTTTTATACTTTTATCCAGTCATTTCAATACCATTTGTTGAAAATATTGTTGAAAAGTTCTCCCTATTCAAGAGTGTGTCATGCTTCAACTATTCCGGCCTTTTACACTTATATATGTATCTTAGAATTAGCATATCAAGTATATATAAAGTGTATATTTTATATATATATCATATATCCTCACTTTTGATTATTTTGTTTGCATTAAAATTGTACATCATTTTGGGAAGAATTGAATCTTCCTATCCATATATATGGTCTATCCAACTTTAAAGTTTTTTTTAAGATAAATATCTCAAGAAAGTTATACAATTTTAGCCATAAAGAAACTATACATTTTTTGCTGGATTACTCTTGGGAACCTCATCATTTTTGTTTCTATTTTAAATATTACATATTTCTAAATTATATGTTCCACTTGCATGTATTATGAAAATGCAAATAACTTTTATATATTGATTTTTCAAAACTTGCCAAACTCTATTTTTATTCTTTTAGTATTTGCTCTAGAAAGTCTAACATGCATATTTAACTTAACAAAGTTAAAATTTAATAAGTATCTCTACTTCATCCCAGATTTACATGCTATTCTTGTGCAGCGCGTTGTTCCTAATTTAATTTTCGCTCCACCAAGTACCATCCGGGGATGCAGGTCTGCATCCTGCCCGCACCTGCCCAGCCTCTCTGCTCATGCTTTCTGTGGTTGTCCTGGACCTTCCTCCCGGAATCACGCATCTTCTTTCTCCAGAACCTCATCTTGACTCCCTGCAGTGAGTCTGGAGTAAGCTCTCTCGGTTTGTACCCGTTTTCACAAGTCTTGGTTTTCAACGTGTTTTTGTATTCCCTAGATGCTGGGTACTGTGTTCCAAATTTATCGAAAAAGGTGAATTTTGTTATCACCTTTTAAATTTTTTCCATACACTTGCTGATTTCTATATTTGTCAAGCTGTTCTATTGGTTACTAAAAGAGGTGTGTTAAATTTTCTCAGTGAGTTTACTAATTTTGTCTACTTAAAAATTCTCCCATTAAATATTTTTTATATTTTGAGGTTATCTTGTTAGGTACATATACATTCCCAGATGGCTTCAGTGGTAAAGAAACTGCCTGCAAAGCAGGAAACTTGGATTTTATTCCTGGGTTGGGAAGATCCCCTGGAGAACGAATGGCTAACCCCCATCCCCCATTATTCTTGCCTGGAGAATTCTGTGGACAGAGGAGCCTGGCGTGCTACAGTCCATGGGGTCCCAAAGAGTCAGACATAACTGAGGGACTAACACTTTATCTTCTTATATCATTACATGCCACTTCTCTTTAATCTCTGATAATGTTTCTTGTCTTAAAGTATATCTTGATATCAGCGTACCAAAACCAGCTTTCTTTTGGCTACTGTTTATACACAGGGCTGTCCCTATTGTTGGTGAGACCCTGGGCAAATATTTTATGTGGGGTAGTGCCTATAAAAATAATTTAAATTAAAAATATATTAGGGAAACATGGTCCTCTGGCGGTATCTTGATTTATCCATCAAGATTCAGAATGGACAGAGAGGTAGGTTTATTCTCCAATCAGCATGCATGAAGATGCTTGGTCCTTGGGACACACCATCTCTTTCTGCTCAGGTCCAGGAGTCTTATCTCTGTTACTTATTGCCAAGTGCACCATCCCTGGCCAATTCCTCATCTCTCAAAAGGAGGGAAAGGTGGCAATGCTGCTGTGCCTTGCAGTACGTGGCCCTCGGGACCTGTGTGTCTGGACCAGCCCGGGCCTCTGGATTCTGCCCTCTGCACCATCACTCCAGAAACTGCTCCATCCGTCCTGGTGCCATGAACACCGGCTTCCACGAGCCGCTCAGAGCTTGTCCCTGGGCTTCCGCGATGGTGACCGCACACACCGGTCTCCTCCTGAGCACACAGGGGACCTGCTGGGGCCTGCCACAAGTCCAGAAACTGGGGACTTGTCACTTCCGTACATTCTGGAAAATGTTTGGCAATCATCTCTGAGTATCGTCTCTCCTCTTTTCTTTTTTCCTTTCTTCACCTCCTGGAACTCTTCCTGGGCGCACATTAGCTATTTTGTTTCGCTCTCCCTGGTTCTTCCCAGTTTTACCTCCGCCGGTGACTCCCCCCGTGGTGTTTCTGGGTGATGCTTCCTCTCTCTCATTCATTTATCTCTTCAGCTCTGTCTAATCTGCTTTTCAATCCACAAATTGTGTTTTAAACCTCAAACACTATGTTTTTCCTTCTCTAAAAGGTTTATTAAATCAACTTACAAATTCATCTACTTGCCTTTTATAATCTCTTACTTTTTTAGAGGAATTTTAGTACACTGCTTTAAAATATTTTTTAAAACGTACACTGAAATATTTAAATGTCAACCACACCTATTTCATATTCCATGTCCTGTAATTCTAACACTCTCCTTCTTTTGGGGTGGGATGCTTCTATTTTAATCTTTTTTCTGCAGACCTCCGTCCCTCTTTCCTCCTGTATGTCTTGCTTGGCAATGGCCCTTTTAATCTTCTTCTATGTCATGTCTCTGGGCCTTTACTATGTCTTCTTCAAGGGGGTTTGTGTTCCTTACTGCCTGGGGCCACCTCCCATCAGGGACCGCTTTGACTATGTTTTTCCCATGTAGGACAGTTGGTGGTTATACATTACCCAAAGATGCATTCCCCACCAGTCAGCTGGAGTCCGTTGCTCGGCCAGCAGGTTTCTGACCACCTCCTTGGCAGGAGAGTCCTCCTGGTTCCCAGCCCCGCCTGGCGTCTCGGGCTGTCTGCTCCCCCGGCGGCAGCACAAGAAGGCAGAAGCGCTTAGCTCCGTGGACTCAAGTGTGCGGCTCAGGTGGTGCCCTCAGTTTCATCGTGTTTCCATTTAGGGTTCCCGTGTTATTTCCAGCTTCTAGCAATCCCTCTACCTTTTATTCATTCCCGAATCAGCCCTGTGGTTTCTTCGTTTTTGTTTTAAGCTATGGTCACGTGCTCGTGCTAGTGCTCAGTCGCTCAGTCGCGCCCGACTCTTTGCGAGCCCGTGGACTGTAGCCCGCCAGGCTCCTCTGTCCATGGGCTTCTCCAGGTGAGAGCCCTGGAGTGGACTGCATGCCCTCCTCCGGGGATCTTCCGCACCAGGGCCTGAACCTGCGCCTCTTACGCCTCCTCTTTGGCAGGCGGCTTCTTTACCACTGGAGCCACCTGGGAAGGCCCGTACGTTCGTCTAAATGTGTCGTCCTAGAAACCACGTTGAAAACACAAGTCATTTGATCAGTGTGTGGAAGAGTGCCCATCTGTTATGTTCCTGCTTCCATGAACACCATGCATGCTGTCTAGAGCCAGAGACTCTTTGGGCAGAGGGCAGGGGGTGTCCTCATGGCTGTGGACCCCCCGGAGTGCTCTGGGTCCTCCCCTCCCCCAGGGGGTCTCCGGCACACCCCGGGGCACCTGAAGCTGCTCCACCTGAAGCAGGAGGACAAGGAGGGGCCGGGGGTGGCCTTGGACAGGCCCCGAGGGCCAGGGACCCAGGGGTGCCTTCCAGCGCCAGGTGGAGAAGTGGGACCAGAGCCAGGGCTGCGAGGAAGACTGTGTGGGAGGAGAAACAGGGAAAGGGCAGGGAGGGGCTTTGACAGGCAGAGAGGCAGCTGGCGTCCTGGGGAGCAGGCCACCCGGGCTTAGATCTGCTCCTAGTCTCAGACCCTGGCGCTGGGCTGGCCTGTACCCCCAGTCAGGCTAGTACCCTCGATAGTCAGAGGAGCCCCACACCCCGGCGGCACACGACTGCACTCTCAGAACCAGTGAAGGAGATGTTGCTGCAGGGCTGAGGGTACTTCTGCCTGAAGGCTGGTGGACCCGACTTGCTCCGGAAGCTGGGTCTGAGTTGCGCCGCTGGCGCTCGGCAGGGTCACAGTGCTGGCCCAGGGAGATGCCTGCTCAGCTCTTCCCAGCCCCATCCATGCAGCCAGGCTTCACTTCAGGAGGAATACTGACTTTCACAGATTCAGATGGAGAAAGAGAGAGCGGGAGCGGGGAGGGAGCATGGGAGAAGGGGCGCCGCACTCAGAACCACACAACGGGCTGGACCTGCGGGGTGGGGCACAGCATGCTCAGGGTGGATCTGGGTCCTGCAGGGCAGGACTTTTTGGGGTGGCAGCCCTGTGGGCACCCTCTCTCCTCCCCAAACCAGTCTGTCCCTCTGTAATTCATCTGGGTCTTGCTGATAGGACAAAGAACCTGGGGTGTCCAGGGACCAGGAAGCCAGGCCCGCTGGAGGGCCCTCGGGTGCCCCGGGGCAGCAGGGGGCGGTGTCCCCAGTGGAAACACGGCTCCTGGGCTCCTGCAGCCCTGCTGCTGCCCATGTGAGGTAGGGTCTCCTCTCTGGGCTCCCCAGCCTGGGCTTGCTTCTGGAGCAGATGAGCCTGCACCTGGTGTGGTGGACAGTACTCTCTCCGGAAACAGAGCTTCGGGGCGGGGGTGTTTGCTCCGGCCCTCCCTCAGGGTTGTTTTGTCTTAGCTCATGACCTTTGCCTTTTTCTCTGTGCCAAGTGAGGTGCTGCTTCTGAGGCATCTGAGGCTGCAGAGGGATGGCCACGGCTGGCCGGCCTGGCACCTGGTCCAAGGGCCCCAGGCAGTGGGTGGGCCTTCCAGAGTTCAGGGTCGCAGAGCAGGGCGAGGTCTTGACCCAGTTTTGCTGGCTGGGAGTGCAGGGAAGCTGCTGTCCAATCAGCAAGTCACAGCAGGAAGGCCCCTCGACAGTGCAAACTCCTTGGGCTCTGGCACATTTTGATTTTGGAATGGAATTCAGAAACTTTTGCACACAAATGCAGAAAACATATGTGCCTCCCTAAGTCACAGGTTGAGAGCCAACCCCCAGTGTACTGGTGCCTGGAGGCGGGGCCTCTGGGAGATGAGCGGATGATATGCTTGTGGAAATGGAGCCCTAGGAGTGATTAGTGTCCTTTGCAGAGCCCCAGGGACCTTGCTCTCCTTCTGCCCTTGGCTGAGAGCACACAGCGAGAAGACGGCCGTCTGCCGGCCGGGAAGCCCTTCCCCACCAGGTGCGGGATCTACCCATGTCTCCATCTTGGCTTCACCAGCCTCCTGAACTTTGGCAAGTAAAGGCTTGTTGTGCAAGCCGCGAACCTCTGACAGTCTGTCACCCAGCTGACGGACTGTGACGTCTTTTCTCTCCTTGAGCTGCTGTGTTCCAGACAGTGGGGACACAGGCCTGACCAGGGGCTGAGGTCAGGGACATGCTGTGGGACAAACGGTGAACTTGGGACATGTGTGCCTTATCCACCTCCGTCAGCCTCGGTGACATCCTACTCAGTGGGTTCTGCTGGCAAACGTCCCCAGAGGGTCTCCCCACTTTGCCTCCATCAGATACATCCTAAAATGATGTGACCTACCTCTGGTTGCCACCGGGGGATACTGAGCCTAGGAAGGTGGGTGGACTTGTCTAGAATCACGTGGCCACTCAGGATACACGGGCTCAGACTGAGCTCAGAGACCTCACACTGTGTGAAATGCTGACTTGATTCAAGCCCCTCTCACCTGTGGACAGGTGATGTCAGGGAGTTGGCCGGAAGTGCCAGGTGGTGGAGGCGAGAGGATCCTTATGAGCTGGGCGTGGGGCCCCTGCCCCCAACACTTACGGACATCCCATGGAGTGGCTGAGGGCAGGGTACCGGCTGCCACTTTGCCGAGCCAGCCCGCCCGCCCTGTCTGGTCTCCTGCTCACTCCAGGAAGCTCGCGGAGCAGGTTGCTGAGCAGCACAATGGCCAGCTGTTCTTCCACCGGTGTCCCCGCAGAAGCTTCACTCCTGGGACACCTGGGTTTCATGGAGGCACCTCTATCTCACTACTTAGCTCCTTAAATAATCAAAACTCCTGCCCTGTCTGATTCTGAATAGAGAAAAAGGTCAAAAGTTGGACACCCCAGAGACTGGTCCCAGAGCAAGTCTATTTCACTCTATTTATTAATAAGTTGGAAGAGTCAGAGAAAAGGTTAAGTGGCAGAATTTGCTGAATTCACATAATTATTTAAGTTAACAGTTCAGGGAAGAAAAAACACAGACCATCTTCTGTGAACTTTTTTTTTTCCTTACCCTAAGAATATTTTATCAAGGTGAGAATTACAGAGAGCATTTAAACGTCTCCTCCTTTTTTCCTGTTGGGGTACAACTCACTGTTGAGGTCAGAGAATTGGGGTTTGAAGGATGATGACCACTGTGTTCAGACTGTCACCTCTCTGGAAGACCAGCTGCTTGGTGAAATCAAAGACTTTGGAGAGCAGCTGTTTCACACCCTGCCAATGGGAAGGGAAGTGGGGTCAAGGCATGTATGAGGTCAAGGCCAGACACGTCATCCTGGCCTGAGCCCTGGTCTGTGAAGGACCCCATGTCCACCCCTCTCAGCGCTCTGAGCCCCGGCACCCGGCTCCCACCACAGCCTGCGTCAGGAGGTGCTTCGCCCACTGGTGGCTGGCCTGGTGAGCCTGTGTGGGGGGCTTGGCACCCGGGCACCAGGGTCGCTGCTCACAGATGGGGAAGGGCATCGTGATGCTCAGCATTCTGGCCAGCTCTGCTGCTGGGAACACCGTGGAGGGTCCTCCGCCCAGGAATCTTGCTCTTTTGGAGCCTCTAGGGAAATAGGCCTGGCTGTGTGCTGGACGCAGGCCCATGCTGTGGACTCAGTGCTCGTTTGACCCTGGCTGGAACTGCCAAACAAAGCCTTGAACCGAATAGGCCGATTAGCCTGTGGAGGGAAGTGAATGCTTTCCAGACGCTAACTGCTGGGGCCTCTCACCTGCCCTGGCCCGGCCAGCCCAGTGCGGCTTCCCCGACCTACCATCACCTGGTGCTCTGGACAACGCCCCCAAACAGTTAGACTGCGTTAGGAATGCTCTTGATAATCTATATTCTTCCCCAGTTCCCACCAAGCTGCTTCTCCTCCTGAACTACTCTCAATTAGCCGGGCTGCTGTAACACGTCCCCCACTCCCGGTCCCTCTTAGGAGCCTGCGTGAGGCCCGGCCACTGTGTCATTAAGCTGAAGGACGGCCAGGGCGCTCCCCATGGGGACACAGGTGATGGGACTTCCCTCGTTAAGAAAGCTGGGGAGGAGCGCTCAGTGTCGGACAGGTTGGAGCGGGGTTAACACGCTGGCTTCGTCTGAGGTGGGGTCGGCAAGCTTTGACAGAACAAAATGCAACTATACCCAAGCACAAACGTGTGTGTCCAAAGAGGAGGTCTTGGAGTTTTCTGACTGGCGAAAGGCCCACTTAGCACGTGTTACGATGGCTTCCTAGTCGTCCGGCCTGTAGAGAAAACGTGAACGATTTCGAGTCCCCAGACCTTGCAAATCACACCAGGCGATGTGAGTGCCAAGAAGCTGATGCAACGTGTGGCCTGTGAGACGGCACCTCGCCAACTGCCATCGGTCCCTCCTTTCTAAGTGTCCATAAGACATATTCTGATAGGATGAAAGCCCCCGCCCCCAGCGGAGGTTAGCAGACTGCCGCGGACAGGAAAGGGCACAGGAAGGGGCCAAAGGGCGGGGGCAGCAGACCCTCACTGCCCCTGGGAGCCTGGGAGCACCCAACTGGTCCCTCGGTCTCTGGCTGCCATCCCTTCTCGGGTACACCCGGGGCTAAGGAGAAGCAAGGCAGGGCTGGGGTGGGGGCTAGGGCGGGGCCTCAGGGAGGATGCTGGGCCTGAGGGGTCGGGCCCTTGGGGAGGATGCTGGGCGGGGTGGGGGCGGGGTGCGGGCCCTCGGGGAGGACTCTGGGCCTGGCTGGGGTGGGGCTTCGGGGAGGATGCTGGGTCCAGTGGGGCGGGCCCTCGGGGAGGATTCTGGGCCCGGCTGGGGCGGGGCCTTGGGCAGGATGCTGGGCCTGAGGGGGGTGGGCCCTCGGGAGGGATGCTGGGTCCGGCTGGGGCGGGGCCTCAGGGAGGATGCTGGGTCCGGCTGGGGCGGGGCCTCGGGGAGGATGCTGGGCCCGCCCCCTTGCCCCCGTTGGCTCTCCGGCCGGGCACCTAGGATGAGCAGGGCTCACGTGTTGTTGTGGCTGCCTGTTTGGTGCTGTCATGTTGGCACCACCCCTTGGACTCTAAGCTTTGCGGGGGCCATCTCTCTCCCTCACGGTCATTCTCTAGAGCCCAGGGCCCAGGCTGCCGTGGCCTGGGTCCCAGGAAGTCGCCTCTCTGGCTGGACACCTCCCGGGGCCTGGCTGGCCCCTCGCCTCTCCACTCCCCCTGGCTGAGTGCCCTCAGGCAGGACCCGGCTGCGTGATTGTCGGTTGGACGGAACAGGGTCACATCTCTGACCTGTCTTTGCACCCGCTGGGGGCTCAGCAGTGACCTGGGCTGGACTTCACTCCAGCATGAGGAATCCTCTGGTCTAGTCCCTGGACGCTGGGAGCTTCTTACTAGGTATGGTGGAGGGAGGGGAGGATAGTGCTTAGCTCCTGCTGTCCAGGCCCCACTGAGCTGACTGGGGATCAGTGTGGACTTCAGAATGGCTGCGGAGGGTAGCAGCTGAGGGTACGGGGGAGTGGCGGGGGGCGGGGTCTGCCTTGTCCTGGGCATCCTGGGAGGAAAACCTCAAATATCCACTGGGGAGGTGACTGATTTCAAGGGCTCCACGTGCCCCACACAGCATCTATGCACCCCAGTCTTTGGGTGGGAAGTTAGGTGGGTAGCTGGGCAGTTCTTTATAACTACAAAATGGACAGGCCGCTGAGTGGGGTGCATTGCTGACCCACCCCTGTTGGGCAGACTCCCCTCCCCTCCTGCTTGTCCTCCACCAGCTGTCTGCTCTGCTGTGGATAACGGGGTTCCTCTAGGGATTTCCAACAATGTGGGGAACCCTTCATGCTGCAATGCTGAGTGAAAAATAAGGTTTGAACTATTTGTTATAAAATGCAATTTGACATAAAGTGTAATAAGATGCACTGTGTATAATAGACATAATTACGATAGAGATGAGTAGAAAAAAATACACTGCGGAGGGAGGTCAACAAAAGGTTCATTTTCCTTTTTCCCCATGTGGGTTTGATTCATGATGCTTTTCCGTATTTTCCAGATAGTCTGCAGTACCACATTTATAATAAAAAGCAGTGATAAAACCCTTTAACAAGCAAGCAGACTCATGCCCGTCCAGGTGGCTCTGTGCCCCTGCCTGCCTTTGGTCTTCTTCTGTGTTTCCCAGAGAGCACCATCTCCATCTTTGGCCCCTGGCAGCCTCCTCTCCTGCTCTGTGCTCGCCTGGGGTGACCCCATCCACACATCCTGTCTCAGAGGCCGAAGACAGCCGCCCCTCTCCACTCTTCTGCTAACTCAAGTTCTGTGTCTCCAGCCAAGGCTTTGTTCCTGACCCCAGACTGGAGCTTACAATCACAACAGATCCCAGGTGGATCTTTCCAGGTAGAATGATTTATCTTCAAGTTTTAAAAAATCTTTCTCTAGGTAAAATATAATAGACCTCCCCCCACTCCTCGCAAAAGAGAGAGAGACAGAAATATGAAGGTGCGTTCTCCAGGCCTGCAGAGTTACAAATAATCCCCAGGGGGACGGGGTGGAGGGGAGGGTGGAGAACTGAGCTGTAACCTTGGCAGCACCCTGCCCCACCCACCTGCAGGTGTAAGCCTCCCAAGCCGTCCTGCCTAGAGCAACCTTTCCTCTTGGATGCTCGTCCCTGGGAAAGGATGCTCAATTCAGACTCCTGAGTTGAGCAGAAGGTAGGAAAAGTACTCTTCCACCAGCCCCTTCTCACCCGCACTGAGCCAGGTATCAAACCACCAATGGTCCTGAAGATGCCAGCCCTGAGATGGTGGCTCACGTTCGTGGCTTCCATCCGGGCCTCGTCACATCACAGCTGACGAGCCTTCAGCAGGGAAGGACCTGGCAGGATTAGCATTTGTTTTGGAAAGATGTTCTGGCAGTGTGAGCAGGTGGGTGGGGCAGGGTGCCGCCAAGGTGACAGCTCAGTTCTCCACCCTCCCCTCCACCCCGTCCCCCTGGGGATTATTTGTAACTCTGCAGGCCTGGAGAACGCACCTTCATATTTCTGTCTCTCTCTCTTTTGCGAGGAGTCGGGGGAGGTCTATTATATTTTACTTAGAAAAAGATTTTTTAATAACTTGAAAATAAATCATTCTACAAGCTGCAAAATCTTACTCCACTGATTTCTCCCTAACACTCAACTGTTTTTTTCCCCTGCAAGGTAATAAGCAATTCAGAACTTATTAGCATATGAAGCTAATTCACACGTTTCTCATGGCATGGATCTCCTTTCTTCAGTCTGTCACAGATTAGCTGGAAATTTCTGCTGCTTCTGCCTGAATAATACAGACAGACTGAAGCTTGCTTTTATTGGTTAGGAGAACTTGAGACTAGACTGTGTGTAAAACCCTTTACGAGGAGAATTTCTCAATGATTTTTACAGGGAGAAATAGGGCCTGAGTTCATGGGGTGCTAGCCCAGGGCTGGCCCCCTGGGTCACTGACAGGGGTGCACAGGTCTACCTGGCCTCCACCTGAGCACCAGGACTTCACTGGCCGCTCAGATGGTAAAGAATCCACCTGCAATGCAGGACACCCAGGTTTGATCCCTGGATTGAGATGATCCCCTTGAGAAGGAAAAGGCTACCCACTACAGTATTCTTGCCTGGAGAATTCCATGGACAGAGGAGGCTGGTGGGCTACAGTCCTTGGGGTCGCAAAGAGTCAGATACGATGGGACAACTAACACTTTTGCTTTTTCACTTTTACTTGGCACGGAGCCTTCGCTCACAGACGGGTGGTGATTTCCAGTCCTGAAGGAGAACAGGGTTCCCTGCTTTACAAGAGTCCTCTTAAATACCCCTTGGAATGAGAGCGTCAGGGGGTGGCGGGGGGGCTTCTCCTGTCCATGAGGGTGTCTGGTTGTTCCTGGGTTGAGTTGGGGGGTGGTGTGGGGAAAATGTTGAGATGAATGTGATTGAAACAGGAGACGGAAGTAGGGGATAAGCCCATCTCCTGGCCCCTTGTCATATCAATTAATTAACGAATTTGTGGAAATCGCTCTGCACCCGTGTTGTCCTCTGCTGTGTCCCCAGAACCCAGCACACAGCATGGAGGGAAAGGGGCTCGAGCGCTGTGATAAACGAATACAGTCAAGCCCATGGCAGGAAGCAGTAGAGGAGTTTGGGCTACTTTAAGGTCCTTTGAGTGAACTTACTTGTGATTTCCCAGCTCTTGTTCAGAGCCGAGCAGCTGCCCAAGGCATCCTGTGCTCAAGGCACCAAAAAGCCAGGGAGGGAATAAATATCACCAGTTGACAAAAGCTAACTTTAGCAGAACCACTCCAAGGACAGCTGCATGGGAAGGGGTGGCACTCCCCCCAGAGTACCTGCTGAAGCACCCCCAGATCATGGCTAAGGCCTGCTTCCCAGAAGCGTGGGGTCTGTGCATGTGCTTTTTTGTTTTGCTGAGAGCAGCACGCAATCTGGGCACTGCCAGCCTCCAAACAGTGGAGAAAAGGTGGATAACTCCTATTCAAACAGGACCCTTCAAGGGGTCCACATTGGCCTGCCCCAAGTTGCCGGGCCCAATTCCTTAGCCTGGCTGTGGCCACCAAGATCAAGACACCTACCAGGGGTGCGCATGAATTAAAGGCTTACACTGAATAGTAACAGGCTCCTAATCTGCAGAGCTTTCTGATGGTAGGTGAGAAAAAACAAAATCTTGCCAGGCCTTTTGCATCAAAGACAGAAATCAACTTGCTAATTGAAAAATGGTTCGCATGGAGTAAAACCTGGAGATGCCAGCTATGTAAATTAGCATATGCCCTGATGGAAAAGAAACCATGCCAGGCCAGGAGGAAATTAAGCAAATTAGGAGAATGAGGAAACCACCCTGAAAGCAAATGGAAAGCACTCTGCGCGGTCAGCTTATCTCAGGAGGGGGGTCTGGGACCCGCCTGGAGGTGAGGACTGCTGGTGTTTGGAAAGTCTCAGGTGTGCCCGCGGGTGTACCTGGGTGGGTGCATGCGCTCCTGCTCAGGTCAGGGTGATCTCTTCATGCCAGCTCTGAAAAGCACACTTCATAATACCTCCCTCTGCTTCAGGCGGCAGGAAGGCCCTTCACCAAATGCTCCTGAGAAGCACTGGGCTTGCGCTGTGGCTGCGCTGAGGTTTCTCCGGCGCCCTAAGGAGTTCATTAGCACATGGAAGTCTCCATCCAGCTATCTGTGAGAGCTGCCCAGAGCTGGGCTGGGTCTCAGGGCCGGCATCACAGGGAGAGACCGCGCGGGACTCGGGTCTGCAGCAGGACGCAGGTCAGCAGGGGCGCGCGCCGCCTGGCGGAGACTGCGTGTGACCAGCGCTAAGCCAGGCTCCGCGGTGCAGGCCGAGCGAGGGTCCCCGCAGGAAGGGTGGTGGTCCTTGGCCCCAAGCAGCGCAGGGCTGCCCTGCGGAGGCCGCGTGCGGCGGGGAAAGGAGCCGCACAATTCTGGACCCAGTACAGTCCAGGGCCCGCTCACAACGGGCAATCCCAGCGACCACCGGACGTCCTGTGCAAAGGCCCGGAGGCGACCTGCCCGGAGAGAGGCACCTGGGTGCTGAGGCGCGGGGTAGGGGCCATTGGGCGGAGGGCGCGCTGAGGGCCTAGGAAAGTGTTTGGCAGATTCTCCAAAGAGGGGGTGTCATCTACCCGCCCCGGGTGGAAATTGGTGCCCGCTCGGCTTCGGAGGCTGCAGCCAGCGTCCCCTCGAGGCCCTCCGCGGTTGACCCCGATAAAACCAGGCAGAGAGCGGTCCGCGCCAGCGCCCCCAGCCCCGCCCGGCGGCGGGACGTGCCAGGCTCCAGCGCCGCCACCTTGGCCTCCGCTCGCTGCTGCTGGTGGACCCCGGCTCCGGGCCGGGCCGTGCGTGCCTTCCCCGCGTGCGCTCCGTCCGCGAGAGCCGGAGGCCTCCGGCGACCACATCTGAGCCCTGGGCGCGATCCGCGGGATCCCGGCCAGGCGCGCCCTCAGCGCCCCGCGCCCCCGCCCTCTCCCCGCCCCCTCTCCCCCTCCCCCGCCGCCGGCCTCGGGGGTTCAGGGGCGCGCGCCGGCCGGAGCCCGGGATCCGGAGACGCTGCGAGCCCGGCCCGGGGCCTGGGGGCGGCGGCGGCGCGGGGCGAAAGCGCTCGGAGAGGAGGGCGGCGGGCGGGAGGAGGGGCTCCCCGCGCGGGGCAGGGGCGGAGCGAGCGGCCGCGCCGCGGAACCAAGTGAGTTGGCTCCGGAGCCCGCGCCGCCGCCGGCCAGCACCTCGGGCGCCCGCCGCCCCCGCCGCCGCCGCCCGCGCCGGGATGTAGGATGCTGGTGGGCGCCAGGCTCCAGCGGCGGCGGCGGCAGCTGCAGCACCAGCCCCGCCGGCGGCAGCCTCTCCTCTGGCCGATGAATGCAGACCCGCCGCCGCCGCCGCCGCCCTGGGTTTGGATGGTGCCCGGCTCGGCCGGGCTGCTCCGGCTGGGCGCGGGGGTCGCGCCCCCGCCCGTGCTGCTCGCCTCGGCGCAGCCCCCCGCCGGTCCGCTGCTCCCAGGGCTGCCCGCCTGGCAAGCCCCTGGCGAGCCCCTGTTGCCGCTGCTGCCGCTGCCCTCTGCGCCAGACCACGCCGCCGCCGCCGCCGCCGCGCACCGCTACCCCGTGCTCAACGGGCAGGTAACGCGTCCCCCGCTCCGACCCGGGCTCGGGGTGGCCGGCGTCCCCCTGCCCCTGGGCGCCGCCCTTGCCCCCACTCCGGCGGCCCCGGCCCCTTGGCGCGCACTCCCTCCTCCCGCAGTGGTCCTCGGGCCGCCAGCCCATCAGGGCGCAGCCTGGCAGCCGTGCATGGACAACAAAGTTCACGCTCCGACGTCCCGTTCCGCCTCTGGCAGCTTTTGCAAGTCTTTCTCCCCGGTCTCTCGCTGGGCAGTTTGGAGACCCGCGCCTCAAAACCAGAGTCGGGACTGCCCGCCCCAACTTTGGCCCCTGCCGGGGTCGCTGTCCAGAGCGCGGTGCTGAAGTCGGCGCCTCGAAAGCCCAGCGCTGCCTCTGCGGACTGTGGCCGACTTAGCGGATAGAAGTTAATACTTTTACAGCCTCTGCCAGGCTTGAAAACCGAGCTGGGAATCAATAGCTATTTCTGATTCTGATCTAGTGTTTTTTTTTTTTTTTCATTTGAAAATAGACTCAGGACAATGCTTAAGAAAATTCAAACCAGTGGAAGCCTGCAGGAAAACCCTGGCTTTAAAACTGAGAAATGCTACTGGGTGATTTCCACTCCCACCCTAGCCTGCCTGAGTCCATTAGATTAGCTATTGTCATATTGCACTTTAGAGGAGTTTGGCGTTGCAAACCTGGAATTAAAAAGAGAAAGTGACTGTATCTTTGATTAATGGTGCAACGGAGTAGGACAAGCTGGTTTTGGCAAGATCCATTGTGTGCTATCTAACTATGCAGATGGATTTAAATCAGGGAATAATGTGTATTTTATTCCATTGATTATCATCCATAGCATATTCAAATGAGTGGATGACAGAATACACAACATCATTAATTTAATTCCAACATTATATTGTAAGCTTTTCTAAAAGATGTGGTTAACTCTTCCTAAATTGGTCTTTGGATATAATGATACATCACATATGTGGTAATGGATATGGTGTTTTGATGTGTGATGCAGTCATGTTCATGTTGTATATATTTTTTTAATAAGCATTGGTAGTTTTTCCTTTTCTTTCTTTCTTTCTTTTTTTTTTTTTTCTTTTTTTGCTATTTTCAAGGGGTTGTCATATCCCAGTACTACCACTAGAGGTATATAATGTCAAGGAACTACAATTTTTTTTTTTCTGTATAGAAAACTGCATTTTTTTTCTTGTGTAAATTTAAAACACAAAACCTCTCCCAAATGATATTAATCTTTAAAATATTGTGTGCTGCATATTTTCTGTTAAAAACAGTATTTATATTAGAAGAACATTTTCACATAACAGGAAATTCAAAAATGCTTTTATGATTTTAAAACAAATGCATATTGAAGCATTCCATATCATTGAACAATGAACCCATTCTCCACTGATAACGATTCAGTTAATTTAATTAGAGAGACTTTCTCCTAAACAGTCTGTCCCCTTTCAACATTTGCTGTCTTATTCTGTGCATTGGGACTTTTAGTTATGTGATAATCTCACTTACATTTTCTTTGCCTTGGAATCTATTTGCATTTGTGGATCTTGGAAAACTTTGAATCTTAACCTCTTATTTTGAAAATATTGCCAGTCCCTGTTTTTAAGGTGATGGGTATAACTAATATGAGATGTCGTATGGAAAAGAATATAATAAAATATAGCTCTCTGCTTGCTTATGAAAAAATTCAAGAATTATAAAAGGAATACCCAGCATGTCGCCTTTCCGCTGTGGCTGGTCTTGTTCTTGGGGCAGAACTCCATTTCTTACCGTGCTCTTGTGGATTTGTGCTTTAGAAGCTCTTCCCTAATGTTGAAGACTGCCGTGTTGTCAATGCATTGTGATGAGTCAGATACAGAAACTTTTATAAATTTTTAGAATTTTTGAATATTTGTGGGGTTTGGGGACTGGAAAGAGGAAATTTTTCTCATAACCAAATACATGCATTTTAAAATTCCCTTTTAAAGCAGCTACCCCAGCATCTTTTGGTACGAAGTAGTCGATTGATACAGGCTAATGAGCATGCCCTTCTCTTTCCTTGGGTTCCAGTGGCTTTTTGGTGGTCATTCCCCATCGATTGGACTTTCCCCCTCTTCCTCTGTGGAACTGGTGCCCATTTTTCCACATGTCTGCACTTCTGCTCTTCCACTTCCTGTTGGGAAAAGCTGGATAGACAAAAGAATCCCTAACTGTAAGGTAAAAATTCAGTTGGTTTGATTGGACAGATGGGCTACTTGTTACTAAGTTGTTGGGTATTCCCACGACAAAAACCATGGTATATTTCTAGTTTCTTATTTCAGTAGATCCACCATTAGGTCTAGAGAGAAACCTTTTCAGAATAAGACTGGCCTGTTCAAAAGCACCAGTAGATGGTGATGGTGGAGGATTTTGTTTTAGCTTAAAGTATTTGGATTCCACAGAAAAACAGAAAAGTTCTACTTCTGAATCAGAATCTATCTTTTGAATTTTTCAGTTTTTAAATTTGTACCCATTGATCAGAATCTAGCCTTAAACATATAACTCAAAAATACATTTGAAAAGCATTTTCCTTGCCACTATCACTTTGAGTGCTCATCTTTCTCATGGTTTATCCTGACTTTTGAATTCAAATATACTGGCCACACTTGGTTTACTTGAAAACCAAGGGAAAGTAGTGTGTGGCTTGTTCCCCCACATGCTGCTTGCGTCCATGAGGCGACTTGCTCTTCTGTTAACTGGCTGCTGGAATGAACTGACCAAGTGAATAGCTGAAGACCAGGCCCAGAGAGTGACTGATAACAAAACCCCAAGCATCAAGAGTACTTCTGAAGAGTCCCACCCATAGAATCTTCAGGATTCAGTGTTAGACAGGATAAGTATTTTACAGCCTTCATGGTCTTACATGTTATGCTTGCTTTCTCTTTGGACAGATCTTTTTAAATAATTCCTTTGCTCTGGACTCAACGTGGATATATCCTGAGGAATCAAGATTGTTTCACGGGCCCCAAAAGCCTCAGCTATTGACAAACCAAGTAGCCGTGTCTCTGTCCAGACCAGCTCCTGCCTCCAGGCCTCTGCCCACAGTGCTGATAGCTCCTCAGCCCCTGCCAGGTTGGTGCCCAAATGGCAGTGACAATGTGCGGTTGGTTTTGTGTTTGTTTGCTAGGTTTAGCTACAGACTAGTTCTAGGTATGAAAAACTATCTTTGTCATTTTAATGACATAATTCTTCCAGTAAAATATAATCCCTTTTCTGTGGTCAGGATTCCTTTTCATAAAGAAATTGAGTTTGGGTTTGATTATTCACTGTATTTTTGGAGAATGGAATCTGTTTTAAGGTGAAGAGATGCCTGAAACAATTTGCACAGAATCACATTTTTGGTGCTCTGTTTTTAGAATGGGACCAAATCCTCTGTGGATAGCTCTTAAGAGGGGCCCTAATTGATCAGGCAACTCTTTTTAAAAGTGTTTCTTATGTAGGAAAAGGTTCACGGCTCTGTGGTCCACAGGACACAGACACACGTAAGATTTGGGGGTGGGTGGGTGATACTGGCGATGGTTTATAAAAGTGTGCGGCTTGGGAGATGGATTCGGTTCTATCTTTGGAGTCTAGTGACCTGAGAGAACATTTGTCCTGGAACAGACTCCCATGAAATAATCTCCGGTTGAAAGATGATATAATAAACCTATATAGTAACAAGAGAATAAAATCATCTTATGAATTTTTAAGTTGATTTTAAAAATCACCTTAACATATGATCATATTACAAAAGCAAATGTTACCCATGCCACAATTATCTTGCAACACCTTCCATTACAGGATACTTTATGACTTCAGAATTTCATTATCTTCCTTGTAATTTCCTACCTACCAAGATTGTCTCAGTGTGTGGCTCTAAAATTTAGCAATAAGGACATGTACCTGTGGGTAGTTCATTGCTGGTTTGGGACATGTATTTGTTTTCCTCCCTCTTCTTCTGCCTCATGAGTCTAATTTGCTCTGGGCACTATTTATCAATAAGTCAGAAAGAACACTCAACGCCAGCAAGTCCCCTACAGGTGAGCAAGTTCAGTTCTAAGAGTGCATTCATAAGGCTGATTTATTCGTAAATCCAACAAATTTAGCCTAGGTACCCAGCTAACACCATGGGCTATATAGTACTGTGCTGTAATAGGTTTGTAATATTTTCACACAAATCATACATTAAAAAAAACAAACAGAAGAAGTAAAGAAAACATCTTTAATCTTGCAGTACAGTACGGTGAAAAGCACGGTCGTTCCGGTTGCCTCACCACTGCTTTTATTGTTGCTTCTGGACATCCTGGGCTTGAAAGAAAGACACTGTGCTCCTGTCGTCTACCCAGCACAGTGCCGCAAAGTCCACAAAAGCGCGGCCACTCGCAGAGGACACGTGCGTGTGGCAGCACCCGCCAGACACACGAGCTGACTTATCTGACTGGACATGCGAGTGCCCACGTCCACGTCTTTGGAAGTTCACAGCTGAAGGGACCTGTGGAGGGGCCTTACTGCATTTGTGTGTTCTCATGGGCTGAAGCTGTGATTCTTGACTGCAACGTGCCTCTGTCCCCGTCGTCATCTGTCACTGAGTTACTAGGGTCTGAGCAAGCATTGTACGAACATACATTTAGTTTACACTAAGGTGGTCACATTTCCTTTCTAATTGGATGGTGACAAGAGAGGATCTGAGAGTATGTAATATACAGGTATCCAGGGCTTCAGACGTCTCTTTGGGACTTGAAAGTAGGATCTTTTACTTTCCTAGTGCATTATCAGAGAAGGCAATGGCAACCCACTCCCGTGTTCTTGCCTGGAGAATCCCGGGGACGGGGGATCCTGTTGGGCTGCCGTCTGTGGGGTCGCACAGAGTCAGACACGATCGATGTGACTTAGCAGCAGCAGCAGTACATTATCAATGCTGTCACCAAAGTGATCAGCACATATAGTTTAAAAAATAGTGAAATCAGTTCATTGTTCGAACAAAACCTTTGAGTGAACTTTCCTCCTGTCGGCTCACTCTTGAATATCATACTGACATTTGCATTATACCTGAATTTTCTTAGAAAACCCATACTGTGGGAATGCTAAATATCTACTTAGTTGAAGAAGCTTCTGGCAAATTATCATAGCTTTTCTATCACAGGGTGTTTTTACTTGCCATTTTGTGGCACATATTTCATACTTGAAGCATATCCGTGTAAATTTTACCTCCTGACGTTTTGTAATGTGTGCTCAGTCATACAGTCATGTCCAATTCTTTGTCACCCCATGGACTTATGGTGACATGGACTCCAGTCACCCCATGTAGCCCAGCAGGCTCCTCTGTCCATGGAGTTTCCCAGGCAATAATACCGGAGTGAGTTGCCATTTCCTCCTCCAGGGGCTCTTCCTGACACAGGGATCACACCTGCGTCTCCTGCATGGGCAGGCAGATTCTTTACCACTGGCGCTACCTGGAAGCCCCTGACTTTTTTGGCTAAGCTATATTAAACGATGAAATAAAATAATCACTTCTTACTAACATGGTCGATTGTAGAGTAACTCCACCTCATCTTCCATTTCTCAGGTCTCTTCCTTTGATTCTTGGGCTGTTTTTTGGAATTATGAACCATAAGAATGTAATATGTCTTACATATCTTTTGGGGAATAATATATCTGTCATCAGAGCTATTTTACTAAGTCAAACGCTTTTGTTTTGAGATGGAAGTTTCTGAACTGATATATGGAAGTTTTGATTTTTTGATACATTTCAGAATTCTTAGAAATTAGTAATCTGGAAAACATGTGTTAAATGACCCTTAGTCCAAATAATGCATTTCTGTCCATGGGATTCTCCAGGCAAGAATACTAGAGTGGGTTGCCATGCCCTTCTCCAGGAGGTCTTCCTGACCCAGGGATCAAACTTAGGTCCCCTGTACTGCGGGCAGATTCTTTACCATTTGAGCCACCCAGGAAGCCCCAAAGAATACATTTAAGGGATTGTTTATATGTTACCTACTGCTTGACTGAGAACTTAGAAAGGGGAACAAGTAAAGTGGGAAGGTAGTTAAAAGATATATTGTTTCAATGTTATTATAATTTGTGAGAAAATATCAGATAGCCTCATTAAAACATTTTACATGTAAATTTTCAGGTATGTTATGGAAAGTTACTGTTTTAAATTTTATACTTGATATAAATTGATAAATTTATTATTTTGTTTTATATTAGATAAATTTATACATTTATAAATATCAGTTCGGTTCAGTCAGTCAGTCATGTCCAACTCTTTATGACCCCAAGGACTGCAGCATGCCAGGCTTCCCTGTCTATCACCAACTCCCAGAGTTTGCTCAAACCCATGTCCATCGAGTAGGTGATGACATCCAACCGTCTCATCTTCTGTCATCCCCTTCTCCTCCCGCCTTCAATCTTTCCCAGCATCAGGGTCTTTTCCAGCGAGTTAGTTCTTCACATCAGGTGGGCAAAGTATTGGAGTTTCAGCTTCAGCATCAGTCCTTCCAGTGAATATTCAGGACTGATGATTGGTTGGATCTCCTTGCAGGCCAAGGGACTCTCAAGAGTCTTCTCAAACACCACAGTTCAAAAGCCTCAATTCTTCAGTGCTCAGCTTTCTTTATGGTCCAATTCACATCATACATGACTACTGGAAAAACCATAGCCTTGACTAGATGGACCTTTGTTGGTAAAGTAATGTCTCTGCTTTTTAATACACTGTGTAGGTTGGTCATAACCTTTCTTCTAAAGAGCAAGCGTCTTTTAATTTCATAGCTGCAGTCACCATCTGCAGTGATTTTGGAGCCCAAAAAAAGTCTCTCACTATTTACACTGTTTACCATCTATTTGCCATGAAGTGATGGGACAGGATGCCATGATCTTAGTTTTCTGAATGTTGGGTTTTAACCCAACTTTTTCACTCTCCTCTTTCACTTTCATCAAGAGGCTCTTTAGTTCTTCTTCACTTTCTGCCATAAGGGTGGTGTTATCTGCATATCTGAGGTTATTGATATTTCTCCAGGCAATCTTGATTCCAGCTTGTGCTTCATCCATCACAGTATTTCGCATAATGTGCTCTGCAGATAAGCAGGGGGACAATATACAGCCTTGACATGCTCCTTTCCCAATTTGGAACCAGTCTGTTGTTCCATGTCTGGTTCTAACTGTTGCTTCTTGACCTGCATACAGATTTCTCAGGAGGCAGGTATATCATATTACATATAGTATATTCATATGTAATTAACATATGAATATATTATATAAGTGATATCTTAAGTTGATCTGCTTATAAATTATGTTCAGAGTAAATGGCCTTAGGATCATAGATATATTTTATTAATGCACTTTAAATTCATCAAAGAAGTGCTATTAGAACTCCAGGAGAACCAGGAGAGAGTCAGACCTGCCTTGTTTGAAACGGGGCTAGCAGGCCCAGTGCATTTTCCTTTCTTGGGTAGATAGTGCCTTTGTGTAATGATCAGTCTTGACAATGGCAGGATGTGCCATGAGCTCAAACGCTGTGACCCTCAGAAGCGGCTTTTTCTGAATGAGCATGTGGTTTGTTGAAGTGAGTTAGAGGTTGGGGTGGGTAGGGATGTCGTGACCTCTGAGAATCCCATTGATATCACCTTCTGCTGGTCTGTGCTTGGTTAAGCAGTAACTGTACCACCACAGGGTCTTACATAATATTGGCACAACTTGATCAAATTGGGGTAAATCCTCTAAAATTGAATGCGTAATTTGAAGGAGTTCATTTTTATGTATATACTAAACTGATATATTGAGAATAAAGATGGTGATTTGTTGTTAGACGCAGACCTGAAGAGAGCCTGTTGGCCCCTGAGAAGCGTAGAGTGGAGGTCAGTCGTGTTCCTGTCTGCTCATCAGAGGCGCCTCCTTTCCTGCCAGTGATGTAGGCATGGACACTGCAAGATGCCCTCACGGCTCACGCTCTCCCAGGGCACGTGCAGTCGGTAGATGACCGCCCGGTGCTTCGGTCCTGGGGCTCTCTGCAGACATGCGCAGAGAGTCTCAGGAGGTGATCAGGGAAGGTCTCTGCGGGAGGAGCAGGGGTGACGATGTGCCGAAACACACGGAGATCAGAGAACTTGATGGAGGCGGGAGTGGAGCAGGCAGCGTCATGCAACCCCCAGGAAACGTTTCATCGGGTGAGAAGCCTCAGGAGGGGAGCGGTGGCGTGGGGGCAGCGGTGGCCCAGCTCAGGGCCTCTCCTTGTAAGAGGAATCCTAGTATCAGGCAGGACTTGCTGAGTCCTGGGCCCTCTCCAGGGTGTCGGGGTTTTCCACCCTTCCTCGGCTCTGGAGCTGTGGTTTCTCCAGGCAAGTGTGAATCCATCCTCAGGAAGCAGAGCAGACAAAGAGAAGGCGGCACGTCCCTACTGAAAAATAAATGCCAGTGTGCCAGCGTACCAACGTATGCAATGCTCCAACTGTATTAGAAACCAAAGTCTCCAGTGAATGGGTTAGTGGCTTTTTAAGGGATAATCCCTCATCACGGTGTGAATGGACTGCACTGAGAAGCACGCTAGGCCTCAGAGGTCGATGCAGGAGGGTGAGGTTGCCTGGGGCCGGCACAGGCACGCCCTTCTTTCTGAAGGTCTCTGCGCTTTGGGGGCAGCCTCATCCTGTGTCTTTTCTGCCAGCATCTCCCTTCTCCCATGCAGCACCGGGGCCCTCTTCATCCCAGGGAGGAATGGACTTGCATCGCTTCTGAGGATGTGAGGTTTATCACAGCTGGAGATGGGAGCAGGACCAGCATGGAAATGGTCCTTTCCGAAGAGTTTCTGCTCTTCATGTCTAAAAATAGGACTTCAGAGTCTTTCGAGCTATTCAGAAATACACCAACTCAGACTCAGCATATCAAGCTGGAGAATGATAAACTCAGCTTCTGTGCAGTAAAGACACAAGACATGATACTTTGCTGGAAACTGGAGATTTGTCTAAAAGTTGTCTATATCACACTGCCCTTCGGCTTGAGATCAAAGGGCCTGATTCTACCAATATCTTCCCGGGGTAAAAAATACTGACTGTGACTTTCAAAGAAGACTAGAGAGAGGGAGCGAAAATGGGAGATGTGGTAGAGCCCTGGAAACTACTGTGCTTCAGGAAAGATGCATTTACTCAAAACATACAGAAGGAAAACAGATCTGGGAAAAGGCTGCTGCACAGGAACTTGTAAACATTTTGTATAAATCAGTGCTTGGTTTAGCTTAATAAGAAGAAAAGAATGGTTTAACAAAGCAATAAAAGAAAAATCAACAGGGAGCTGGTGGAGGCATGAAGTCGCATGGAAAGGTGGTTTGGATCAGGTGGCAGAAGATGGCATGAAAGGCTTCTTCAGCACGCTTAGCTACAACAGTAAACAGAGGTGGGGTCATGACAAGGTGATGTGTGAGACAGAAAGCAAACGGCACATCAATATTGATTTGAACTCCTTTAAACACGAATCTAACGCGGCAGATGTGTTAGTGTGGCCAAACCGGGGACCTGGCTCACTGTGTCTCGCTGAAGCTTATGAGTGGAGAGCCGTTGCCTGCAGGATACAGCTTCAGGTCAGGGTGCAGCGAGAGATGTGATCACATCAGGGTGCAGCGAGAGATGTGATCAGATCAGGGTGCAGCGTGAGATGTGACCCCCTGGTGGGGAAAGCCTTAGGGAGTTAGGAGGGGGAAAAGTTTGTGATCAAAGAAACAAATGCCCAACAAGAAGTCATCCATACATGTCAGCAAGGAAGAGACATCCTCAAGCCACTGATGGGTTGCCTTCTTCTCTTCTAAATTCTTGCCTCAAGCTCTACTTCGTCTCACATTAATGATGCCGCCATTCCACGTTTCTAGGTTATCTTGCTCATCAGTGTTTTCCTTAGCTTTCTAATTTATTTTTTAGTTGGAGGAAAGTCGCTTTAAACTATCATGCTGTTTTCTGCCATTACAGCAATTCGAATCGGTTGCAGTCGTTTTAAGTTTAGGTCTGTTGTTTAAAGGTACAGTTCCTGCTTTTGCCTTTTAAAGGTGGATACTTATATTATACTTCTGCTGCTGCTAAGTCGCTTTGGTCGTGTCCGACTCTGTGCGACCCCATGGACTGCAGCTCACCAGGCTCCTCTGTCCATGGGATTTTCCAGGCAAGAGTACTGGAGTGGGGCGCCATTGCCTTCTCCGATATTATATGTCAGCATACTTATATTTGACTTCCTGTTTTTGTATTTTTTCTGTCATGTTATTATTCCTGTTTCTCGTGGTCTTTTGTTATTCCTTTATTTTAGTCTGTTTTTATTCTTTTGCTGTGCCTTGTATGTTTTGTTTGGTTTCGTTTATTTGTGTTTTACACGGTGATTTGGAATCTGTTCCTACTGATTCTATTTTGTTAAGCAATTAACAGTAAGATTTAGGGAAAAAAACAGGTTAACTCTCTGTTTCCTCTAATTTTCAAATCATGACAATGCTATCCCTTTAGAATATTTTATAGAGTATGAAAATTTGGGAAAACTTTATATCATAAAAATTTATTTTTTTCTCTTAAGTTTCCTCTAACTGACAAATTAACCTAAAGCAACAGCTAAAAATGGGGTGGTGACAGGTTCCAAAATATCTGTAATTGTCAACAATTTTTTTCAATCATTTAGAATATATGTAAATATTTGTTAATTTGGTTAAGAAGTGAGTGAAAAATTCTGAGAAGTTTTTTCTCCCCAAACTAAAGCTGAGAAAAATAACTATAATCTCAATACATAACCTCAAATTATGTTGGTAAAATTGGGAAGAGGAGAAGTGAGAAATGTGACGATACAAAGTATTTAAAAATCCCTCAAATAGAATAAAAGAAGCTGAAACACTAGGAAACTCTCTGCATTGGAAGCCAGATAACAAGGTTATCCAAGACTGACCCAGGCCAAGGACTCCTGCCCTTTAGCCGACCTCACACATATAAGTGAAAGCGGCAGCCATCTGCCCCCGGAGCAGGGCGGGCGTGGAGAGTGACCTTTTGTGTCGTGCAGGAATATGGGGATCCCTGAAAGTTGAGGAGGCACAAATATTAAGACGTAGACACCCCAGAACTCACTCTAAGAAAAAGACGTTGTTAAGGGGCCTGTGGGGCATGGCAGGTGATTGTGGCAAAAAGCACTCAAGCAGGTCAACTCCCAGCGGCACCGACACGCTTGCTCACCAGCGCCCGGGCAGAGGACAGGTGTGCCTGCTTCCAGGGGGAAATCCTATTTACTTCATTCTCTGCTGTTCTGCTCATGCCATCTGCGTGCTGATTCACCCAGTCGTGTCCAGTTCTTCATGACCCCATGGACCGTGGCCCGCCAGGCTCCTCTGTCCATGGGATTCTCCAGGCAAGAATACTGGAGTGGGTCCCCACGCCCTCCTCCGGGGACCTTTCCAATCCAGGGATCAAACCTGCGTCTCTGCTGCATTGCTGGCAGGCTCTTTACCACTAGCGCCACCTGTGAAAATACGTGACGTCTGGCTTTGAACAAAAAGCCTACGAGACACACAAAGCAGGAAATGAAAGCAACGGTCAACAGACAAGATAAACAGTAGAACCAGATCCTAAGATGACATATTTTGAAACTGTCAGTCAGGGACTTTGAAATAACTATGATTCATATATTTATGAGTCTAATGGAAAAGGATGGCAACATGGATGAAAAATAGAGAATTTCATCACAGTAACGGAAAATATGAAAAAGCAAAAGGAAAATACTTGACAAAAATAAAACATGGTATCATAAATGCAGAATTATTGTGGTGACTCATGAGCAGAGAATAGCAAGGAAAGATGAGGAGGCTTCTTAAGTAGACAATGCAAGGAAATAGAAAAAAGAACAATAGAATGGGAAACACTAGAGATCTCTTCAAGAAAATTGGAGGTACTAAGGGAACATTTCTGGAGAAGGCAATGGCACCCCACTCCAGTACTCTTGCCTGGAAAATCCCATGGATGGAGGAGCCTGGTGGGCTGCAGTCCATGGGGTCACTAAGAGTCAAACACGACTGAACGACTTCACTTTCACTTTTCACTTTCACGCATTGGAGAAGGAAATGGCAACCCACTCCAGTGTTCTTGCCTGGAGAATCCCAGGGACGGGGGAGCCTGGTGGGCTGCCATCTATGGGGTCGCACAGAGTCAGACACGACTGAAGCAACTTAGCAGCAGCAGCAGCAAGGGAACATTTCATGCAAAGATGGGCACAATAAAGGACAGAAATGGTATGGACCTAACAGAAGCTGAAGAGATTAAGAAGAGCAGGCAAAAATACACAGAAGAACTGTACAGAAAGTCCTAATGACCTGGGTAAACTTCGTGCCCACTTTGTGTCTTAATATTTGTGCCCCCTCAACTTTCAGTGATGGTCACTCACCTAGAGACAGACATCCTGAAGTGTGAAGTCAAGTGGGCCTTAGGAAGGATTGCTACAATTCTAGCTCAGCTATTTCAAATCCTAAAAGCTGATGCTGTCAAAGTGCTGCACTCAATATGCCAACAAACTTGGAAAACTCATCAGTGGCCACAGGCCTGGAAAAGGTCAGTTTTTATTCCAATCCCAAAGAAAGGCAATGCCAAAGAATGTTCAAATTACCATACAATTGCACTCATTTCACATGCTAGCAAAATTATGCTCACAATCCTGCAAGCTAGGCATTAACAGTATGTGAATCGAGAACTTCCAGATGTTCAAGCTGGATTTAGAAAAGGCAGAGAAACCAGAGATCAAATTGCCAACATCCATTGGATAATAGAAAAAGAAGGAATTTCAGAAAAAAAAATCTACTTCTGCTTCATTGACTATGCTATAGCCTTTGACTGTATGGATCACAGCAAACAATGGAAAATTCTTAAAGAGACGGGAATACCAGACTACATTATCTGCCTCCTGAGAAACCTGTATGCAGGTCAAGAAGCAACAGTCAGAACTGGACATGGAACAATGGACTGGTTCAAAATTGGGAAAGCAGTACGTCAAGGTTGCATATTGTCACCGTGCTTATTTAACTTAAATGCAGAGTACATCATGAGAAACGCTGGGCTGGATAACTCACAAGCTGGAATCAAGATTATTGGGAGAAATATCGACACCCTCAGATATGCAGATGACACCACCCTTATGGCAGAAAGTGAAGAGGAACTAAAGAGCCTCTTGATGAAGGTGAAAGAAGAGAGTCAAACGTTGGCTTAAAACTCAACATCCAAAAAACTAAAGTCATGGCGTCTGGTCCCACCACTTCATGGCAAATACATGAGGAAAACGTGGAAACAGTGACAGATCATTTTCTTGGGCTGCAAAATCACTGAGGGTGGTGACTGCAGCCATGATATTAAAGGCACTTGCTCCTTGGAGGAAAAGCTAAGACAAACCCAGACAGCATATTAAAAAGCAGAGGCATTACTTTGCCAACAGAGGTCCATCTAGTCAAAGCTATGGTTTTCCCAGTAGTCACGTATGGACGTGAAAGTTGGACCGTAAAGAAGGTTGAGGGCCAAGAAATTGATATTTTTGAAGTGTGGTGCTGGAGAAGACTCTCGAGAGTCTCTTTGACAAGACGGAGATCAAACCAGTCAATCCTAAAAGAAATCAGTCCTGAATGTTCATTGGAAGGACAGATGCTGAAATTGAAACTCCAATACTTTGGCCACCTGATGTGAAGAATTGACTCATCAGAAAGACCCTGATGCTGGGAAAGATCGAAGGCAAGAGAAGAGGATGACAGAGGAAGAGATGGTTGGATGGCATCACCGACTCAATGGACATGAATGTGAGGAACCTGCAGGAAACAGTGAAGGACAGGGAAGCCCAGCGTGATGCTGGTCACGGGTTTGCAGATATTCGGACATGACTTAGGACTGAACAACAACAACATAATTCCAGGACTTGGTTTCACAAGTGAATTCTACCAAACACTTAGAGAAGAGCTAACACCTGTCTTTCTGAAACTATCCCAAAAAATTTGCACAGGAAGGAGCATTTCCAAACTCATTCTGTGGGGCCATTATTACCCTGACACTGAAAGCAAACAAAGATTTCACACACAAACAAATTACAGGCCAGCATCACTGATGAACATAGAGTAAAAATCCTCAACAAAATACTAGCAAACCAGCTCCAGCAATACATTAGAAGGATCATACACCACGATCTATTCACTGAAGGACTGATGCTGGAGGCTCCGGTCCTTTGGCCACCTGATGTGAAGAGCTGACTCATTGGAAATGACCCTGATGCCAGGAAAGATTGAAGACAGAAGGAGAAGGGAACGACAGAGGATGAGATGGTTGGATGGCATCACCGGCTCGATGGACATGAGTTTGAGCAAGCTCCGGGAGTTGGTGATACGGGGGGGCCTGGCGTGCTGCAGTCCATGGGGTCACAGAGAGTTGGACGCAACTGAGCGACTGAATTAAGAAGAGGAAAAGACCATACTCCAAAAGCTGTAAGATGCTAATGAAAGAAACTGAAGACGACAGAAGCAGGTGGAAAGGTCTGCCATGCTCTCGGCTGGAAGAGTCAGTGTTGTTCAGAGGGCCATCCTACCCATGGAAATCTACAGGTTCAGCGCAGTCTCTGTCAAATCACCAGTGGCGTTTTCCACAGAACTGAAAGAAGAAATTTAAAAATTTGTACAGAAATGCAAAAGACTGCACATACCCAAAACAATCTTGAGAAAGAAGAACAGAGCCTCCTCAGGCAGGTTTATTCTGAGGCATTTTATTCTTTTTGTTGTGATGGTAAGTGAGATTGTTCTCTTGATTTCTCTTTATGATTAAATATTTAAATGTAAGGTTGGACACCCTAAAAGCCTTAGTTTAAAACATAGGCAGAACACTCTTGGACACAAATCACAGCACCATCTTTTCTGATGTACTTCCTAGAGTAATGAAAATAAAAACAAATCTAAATAAATGGAATCTAATTAAACTTAAGAACTTTTGCACAGCAAAGGAAACCATAAATCAAGCAAAAAGACAGCTCTCAGAATGGGAGCAAATATTCACAAACAAAACAACTGACATGGGATTAGTCTCTAAAATATACAAATAGGTCATGCACTTCAGTATAAAAAATTACCCAATCAAAACTCGGCAGAAGATCTAAATAAACATTTTTCTAAAGAAGACCTACAGATTGCCAAAAAGAACATGAAAAGATGCTCAACATCACTAATTATTAGAGAAATGCAAATCAAAACTTCAATGAGGTAGCACCTCACACTGGTCAAAATCTATAAACAATGAATATGGAGAAGAGGGAACCTTCCTACACTGTTGGTGGGAATGTAAATTTGTCCAGCCACTATGGAGAACAGAATGGAGGGTCCTTTAAAAACTAAAAATAGAACTACCTATGACCCAACAGACCCACTCCTGGGTGTAAATCCAGAGAAAACCATAATTCAAAAAGAGCCATGCACCCCAATGTTCATTGCAGTGTTATTTACAATAGCCAGGACATGGAAGAAACCTAGATGTCCATCAGCAGAGGAATGCAAAGAAAAGATACGGTGCATAAGTACAGTGGGCTATTACTTAGCCATAAAAAGGAACAGAATAATACCATTTGCAGCAACATGGGTAGACCCAGAGACTTACAGTGAGAGAAGTAAGCCAGACACAGAAAGACAGATATCACATGACATCACTTACATGTGGACTCTAAGGAAAGGGTACAAATGAACTTCTTTACAAAACAGAAGTGGAGTCAGAGGTATAGAATGTAAAATTATGGTTACCAGGGGATAAAGGAGGGAGAGACAAATTGGGAGATTGGGATTGACATACACACACTGCTGCTGCTGCTGCTGCTAAGTCACTTCAGTCGTGTCCGACTCTGTGCGACTCCATAGACGGCAGCCCACCAGGCTCCCCCGTCCCTGGGATTCTCCAGGCAAGAGCACTGGAGTGGGTTGCCATTTCCTTCTCCAATGCATGAAAGTGAAAAGTGAAAGTGAAGTCACTCAGTCGTGTCCGACTCCTAGTGACCCCATGGACTGCAGCCCACCAGGCTCCTCCATCGATGGGATTTTCCAGGCAAGAGTATTGGAGTGGGTTGCCATTACTATCTGTAAAATAAATAATTCAGTTCAATTCAGTTCAGTCGCTCAGTCGTGTCCGACTCTTTTCGACCCCATGAATCGCAGCACGCCAGGCCTCCCTGTCCATCACCAACTCCCAGAGTTCACTCAGACTCATGTCCATCAAGTCAGTGATGCCATCCGGCCATCTCATCCTCTGTCATCCTCTTCTTCTCCTGCCCCCAATCCCTCCCAGCATCAGAGTCTTTTCCAATGGGTCAACTCTTCGCATGACGTGGCCAAGGTACTGGAGTTTCAGCTTTAGCATCATTCCTTCCAACGAAATCCCAGGGCTGATCTCCTTCAGGATGGACTGGTTGGATCTCCTTGCAGTCCAAGGGACTCTCAAGAGTCTTCTCCAACACCACAGTTCAAAAGCATCACTTCTTCGGTGCTCAGCTTTCTGCACAGTCCAACTCTCACATCCATACATGACCACAGGAAAAACCATAGCCTTGACTAGACGGACCTTTGGACCTACTGTATAGTATAGGGGGCTTCCCAGGTGGCAATAGTGGTAAAGAACCCATTTGCCAGTGTCGGAGACATAAGAGACATGGGTTCGATCCCTGGGTCAGAAGATCCCCTGGAGGAGGGCATGGTGACCCACTCCAGTATTCTTGCCTGGACAATCCCATGGACAGAGGAACATGGTGGGCTATAGTCCACAGGGTCACAAAGAGTCGGACACGACTGAAGCAACTTAACACACACACATGCATGTACGCATAGCACAGGGAACTCTATTCAACACTTTATAACGACCTATTTGGGGAAAGAATCTAAAAGATAGAGTGGATATTGTTGCTGTTTGGTCGCTAAATTGTGTCCGACTCTTTTGAGACCCCAAGGACTGGAGTTCTCCAGGCTTCTCTGTCAGTGGGATTTCCCAGGCAAGAATTCTGGATGTGAAACTCAATCATGTCCGACTCTTTGTGACCCCATGAACTATACAGACCATGGAATTCTCCAGGCCAGAATTCTGGAATGAGTTGTATTTTCCTTCTCCACGGGATCTTCCCAGCCCAGGGACTGAGCCCATGTCCCCCGCTTAGCAGGCAGATTCTTCACCACTGAGCAACGTGGGAAGCCCAGAATAGACCCATGTGTGTCTATAACTGACTCACTTCACTGCACGTGCATGCTCAGTCACTTCAGTCATGTCCAGCTCTCCATGACTGCAGCCCGCCAGGCTCCTCTGTTCATGGGATTCTCCAGGCAAGAGTACTGGAATGAGTTGCCACGCCCTCCTCCAGGGAATCTTTCCAACTGCACCAGAAACCCAACATTGTAAGTCAGCTGTGCTCCAAGGAAGTTTTTTTTTTTAAATTAATATAATTTCACTCAGTGATTCTCCTATGGCAAGTTAAATAAAGAACAAATATGTAGTCAATATATAGCAACAAAAGGAAAAAAAAACCACAACTGCCCATGACTAAAATAACTGGTTAAGTCAGTTACCATGTATCAATAAAAATGAGCACTCTTCAACCATTAGTAGAAGTGATTTGGAAGATGAATCAGACAAAAGAAAAAGTTTTTTATTAATTTTTAGAAGCAGATTGCAACCTCTGTGAGCCAGATGATGCCAGTTTTGAGAGCAGTGCACACACGTCCTCATTCACACACGTGCTGATAAAGGACGGAAGGAAACATCAGAAAATGTAAGGGTTATTACTGGATGTTGGGATGAGGGGCCACTTTTATTTCCAATGATGTAGTTTCTTTCATTTCCCATTTGCAATGAGCATGTATTACTTATGTAATACAGAATGCCATAAAATGCATGAAAATACTCCTTTCTTCTTTGTGTTGTTAAAAACGAGAACATTACATGCTGCTTGAGCCTCCCATTGGCTGTATCACTCTGATGGAACCATAATGGAGTCACATCCATCTGTTCCACAGAGAAATAGCCTGATATAAACCCAAAGCTTGATTGGTTTTTAACCACTCATTATATCTGGGGGCCCTGATGCTGGGAAAGCGTGAAGGCAAAAGGAGAAGGGAGCGACAGAGGATGAGGTGGTTGGATGGCATCACCGACTCGATGGACAAGAGTTTGAGCAAGCTCCGGGAGGTGGTGGAGGATAGGGAAGCCTGGTGGGCTGCAGTCCATGGGGTCACAAAGAGTTGGACATAACTTAGCGATGAACAGCAACAAAAACATGTCTGGGGAAGGAGGGCTTCTCCATCTTGTAGCCACAGGGTCAGATGTCTGGAAGAACCTCAGGAAGAGGTCTTTTGTTTCCTCCTTGGAGCTGCCCTAGGGAGCCTCAGGGCCCAGTGCAGGTGAGCACTGACTTTCCCTGAACACTGTGTCCACACAGAGCAGCCGTCCTGGACCGTCTGGTCTGCCTTCGCCTAAAACTGTGCGTCCGGATGCCAGTGATGGGTGGACGTGGAGGAGTAAACAGAAACAGACTGGCCACACGTACTCAAGAATCAGCTCGACTTACTAGGAAATCAAACCACGATGTCACTGCTGTCCCTCTGCCTCAGCTCTCAAACTGGGGGCACCCCGAGCCCAGCGATTTCTGGAGGAAAAGGGATAAACAGATCATCTTTCAGGTTCCCAATTTTACTTAGAAAGTTGGGGGAGACACACTGCTTTCCTGTCACAGAAATCAGATATTTCAATAGAAGATAAAAAGGCATTTGACTCTTAGAGGTAACAGGAAGCCCTCATGGACACCTCAGGCCTGCACTCCCCAGTTTGGGATCTGTCCCCCAGCCAGCTAATGTATTCACACCTTCCTCTGGCTGCTGAGAAATCGATGGAGAGAATGCAAGAAGTACCGTGGATTATGCCATCTGGGAGAAATCAGAATACTTGCAAGTGAGAAACATTAATCCAAAGCTGTCTCCTAATAAGTGCTTTTGTTGTTTCTGTTTAGTCACTCAGTCGTGTCTGACTCTCTGCAACCCCATGGATTGTAGCCCGCCAGGCTCCTCTGTCCATGGGATTCTCCGGGCAAGAATGCTGGAGTGGGCTGCCATTGCCTTCTCCGCGCTTCTTGCCTGGAATCACTCCGCAGCTGTGTGACTTTGGGAGGTTATTTATCCTCTCTGTGCCTCAGCTTTCTCACCTGTAAAGTGCAGTTATTTCAAGAGTTCGCTGCATTATCGTTGTAGTGTTAGTGATCCACACAAGTGGCTGATGTCCTCAGTGCATCTCTGATGCCAGCTCCATCCCCACGGCTCTGCAGAGATGTTCCCTACATGATGCGTCTCCAGACAGGATGGAGGCAGGTGCCTTCTTGGCAGTAATCAAGCGTGGTCACTTTATCTTTTCTAGACTGTACTTCAAGGGCCCATCGGTATGAAAATTGGCTGTGCCCCCAGATCAAGTGGTAAATTATTCAGACATCAACTAAAATTGAGAGATGGCCAAGATAATGAAAAAACTAGATGAGATTTGTGCTTATCAATGTGACTCGTATTGTTTTAAAGAACTAGAAATTTATGTCCTGGTGATCGTTTTTCCCTGAATCCATTGGTGACATTTCACAAAGTAATGAATGACTTTGTCGAAACATGCCAGTGTAAGTAACAGACGTGATACTGAATTGTGGCGTCAGCGCTGAAACGCCACAAACAAAGGATGGAGGGAACGCCAGGGTGTATGTTACCCGTGTGTTTCTAAACGAAGCATGATTATTACCTTACCTTCCTGTCATTGCAAGCTTCTAGATGCCAGTACCCATTCTAAAGCAGTATTCTCCATTGGAAATGCAGTGAGAACCACAGATGGAAACTAAAAATTTCTGGTACTCATATTTTAAAAAGTATCAGTTCAGTTCAGTTCGGTCACTTGGTCATGTCCACTGACTCTTCGTAAGACTCCATGGACTGCAGCACGCCAGGCTTCTCTGTCCATCACCAACTCCTGGAGCTTACTCAAACTTATGCCTATCGAGTCAGTGATGCCTTCCAACCACCTCATCCTCTGTTGTCCCCTTCACCTCCTGCCTTCAATCCATCCCAGCATCAGGGTCATTTCCAATGAGTCAGTTCTTCACATCAGGTGGCCAAGGATTGGAGTTTCAGCATCAGTCCTTCCAAAGAATATTCAAGACTGATTTCCTTTAGGATTGACTGGTTGGATCTCCTTGCAATCCAAGGGACTCTCAAGAGCCTTCTCCAACACCACAGTTCAAAAGCAGCAATTCTTCAGTGCTCGTTTTTCTTTAAAAAGTATAACAAGATGTAAAATTCAGTCAGTTCAGTTCAGTCGCTCAGTCATATCCAACTCTTTGTGACCCAACAGACTGCAGCACACCAGGCCTCCCTGTCCATCACCAACTCCCACAGCTTGCTCACACTCATGTCCATAGAGTCAGTGATGCCATCCAACCATCTCATCCTCTGTCGCCCCCTTCTCCTCCTGCCTTCAATCTTTCCCAGCATCAGGATCTTTTCAAATGAGTCAGTTCTTTGCATCAGGTGGCCAAAGGATTGGAGTTTCAGCTTCAGCATCAGTCCTTCCAATGCATATTCAGGACTGATTTCCTTTAGAATGGACTGGTTGGATCTCCTTGCAGTCCAAGTGACTCTCAAGAGTCTTCTCCAACACCGCAATTCAAAAGCATCAATTCTTTGACATTCAGCTTTCTTTATAGTACAACTCTCACATCCAAACATGACTATTGGAAAACCATAGCTTTGACTAGATGGACCTTTGTTGGCAAAGTAGTGTCTCTGCTTTGTAATATGCTGTCTAGGTTTGTCTTATCTTTTCTTCCAAGGAGCAAGTGCCTTTTAATATTGTGGGTGCAGTCACCACCCTCAGTGATTTTGGAGCCCAAGAAAGTGAAATCTGTTCCTGTTTTCACTTTTTCCCCATGTATTTGCCATGAAGTGGTGGGACCAGACGCCATGACTTTCGTTTTTGAATGTTGAGTTTTAAGCTAATGTTTTCACTCTCTTCTTTAACCTGCATCAAGAGGCTCTTTAGTTCCTCTTTGCTTTCTGCCATAAAGGTGGTGTTATCTGCATATCTGAGGTTGTTGATACTTCTCCCAGCAATCTTGATTCTGGCTTGTGGGTCAACAAGCCCTGCATTTCGCATGATGTACTCTGCATTTAAATTAAATAAGCAGGGTGACAATATGCAACCTTGATGTATTCCTTTCCCATTTGGAACCAGTCTGTTGTTCCATGTCCAGTTCTAACTGTTGCTTCCTGACCTGCATACAGATTTCTCAAGAGGCAGGTCAGGTGGTCTGGTATTCCCATCTCTTTCAGAATTTTCCACACTTTGTTGTGATCTACACAGTCAAAGGCTTTGGTATAGTCAACAAAGCAGAAGTAGATGTTTTTCTATAACTCTCTTGCTTTTTTGCTTACACAACAGATGTTGGCAATTTGATCTCTGGTTCCTTTGCTTTTTCTAAATCCAGCTTGAACATTTGGAAGTTCATGGTTCATGTACTGTTGAAGCCTTGCTTGGAGAATTTTAAGCATTACTTTACTAGCGTGTGAGATGAGTGCAATTGTGCGCTAATTTAAGCATTCTTTGGCATTGCCTTTCTTTGGGATTAGAGTGAAAACTGATCTTTTCCAGTTCTCTGGCCACTGCTGAGTTTTCCAAATTTGCTGGCATATTGAGTGCAGAACTTTCACAGCATCATCTTTCAGGATTTGAAATAGCGCAACTGGAATTCCATCGCCTCCACTAGCTTTGTTCGTTGTGATGCTTTTAAGACCCACTTGACTTCACATTCCAGGATGTCTGGCTCCAGGTGAGTGATCACACCATTGTGATTATCTGAGTCATGAAGATCTTTTTTGTACAGTTCTTCTGTGTATTCTTGCCCTCTCTTCTTAATATCTTCTGCTTCTGTTAGGTCCCTACCATTTCTGTCCTTTATCGAGCCCATCTTTGCATGAAATGTTCCCTTGGTATCTCTAATTTTCTTGAAGAGATCTCTTGTCTTTCCCATCCTATTTTGTTTCCTTTATTTCTTTGCATTGATCACTGAGGAAGGCTTTCTTATCTCTTCTTGCTGTTCTTTGAAACTCTGCATTTAAATGGGTATATCTTTTCTTTTCTCCTTTGACTTTCACTTCTCTTCTTTTCACAGCTATTTGTAAGGCCTCCTCAAACAACCATTTTGCCTTTCTTTTTCTGGGGATGGTCTTGATCCCTACCTTCTGTACAATGTCACAAATGTCCTTCCATAGTTTATCAGGCACTCTGTCTATTAGATCTAATACCTTGAATCTACTGCTCACTTCCACTGTATAATCGTGAGGGATTTGATTTAGGTCATACCTGAATGGTCTAGTGGTTTTCCCTACTTTCTTCAATTTGAGTCTGAATTTGGCAATAAGGAGTTCATGATCTGAGCCACAGTCAGCTCCCGGTCTTGTTTTTGCTGACTGCATAGATCTTCTCCATCTTTGGCTGCAAAGAATATAATCAATTTGATTTCGATGTTGGCCATCTGGTGATGTCCATGTGTAGAGTCTTCTCTTGTGTTGATGGAAGAGGGTGTTTGCTATGACCAGTGTGTTCTCTTGGCAAAACTCTGTTAGCCTTTGCCCTGCTTCATTCCGTATTCCAAGGCCAAATTTGCCTGTCACTCCAGGTGTTTCCTGACTTCCTACTTTTTCATTCCAGTCCCTTATAATGAAAAGGACATCTTTTTTGGATTAGTTCTAGAAGGTCTTGTAGGTCTTCATAAAACCATTCAACTTCAGCTTCCTCAGCATTACTGTTTGGGGCATAGACTTGGATTAGTATGATATTGAATGGTTTGCCTTGGAAATGTGAGACTGCATCCAAGTACTGCATTTTGGACTTTTGTGTTCATCATGATGGCTGCTCCATTTCTTCTAAGGGATTCCTGCCCACAGTAGTAGATATAATGGTCATCTGAGTTAAATTCACCCATTCCAGTCCATTTTAGTTTGCTGATTCCTAAAATGTTGATGTTCACTCTTGCCATGTCCTGTTTGACCAGTTCCAATTTGCCTCAATTCGTGGACCTAAGATTCCAGGTTCCTATGCAATATTGCTCTTTGCTGCATCGGACTTTACTTCCATCACCAGTCACATCCACAACTGGGTGTTGTTTTTGCTTTGGCTCCATCTCTTCCTTCTTTCTGGAGTTATTTCCCCACTGATCTCCAGTAGCATATGTAAAATGTAAAATTAATTTTAGTAATTAACATAAAATTACTTTTAGTAATTTATCTATCCCAGTATATTTAGAACACTGTCATTTCAACATGTAATCGATAATCAATATAAAAGTATTAATGAGATAGTCACATTAATTTGTTTCATATTGTCTTTAAAATCCAGTGTGTCTTTTTACACTCAGCCCATCTCAAGTGCTCAGTTGCTGTGTAACTGGAGTCCCCAAGGGGGACAGGGCAGTGTGGGAAGGTTCATTTACTTATTTATTATTTATTTGTGACAATCTTGAAGATCTCTTTGTGTGTATATTTTAGCATGACTACTCAATAAGGTGTCAAGGTATTATTTCAAAGAAATTTAATTAATGCTCATGAATTTGTGACCTTATAAAAATAGTTAAAGCATCCATTTTTCCTATAACTATAATATTTAAAAGGTGTAAACATATGGTGTTTATATGCAAAACTGGCTGCTTTTAATACATTTCATTTTCCCCAGCTTCAGAATACTTCATATTTGTTAGGTGTAGAAAAATTGGAAACTCCCAAAATAGAGATGGAAGAAAAAAGACACCCACGGCTCCAGTACATGTATGCTTGCAGACATTGCTAGCGTGTTGATCTTTGCCGCACTTGATACACTATTGTAGTGTAGTTTTGTGCTCTCCTGTGACAATATTTTAATACAGCTTTCTTCATCATAGTATAAACTAGCAACTGTCATCTTTAATGAATTTTTTAAAAATCTGACTGATGAGTCAGAGTTTCAAGTTTTCACTGTCCATGAATACTCTGTAGGCAATTGAGCATCATTTCTTCATAATAATTTCTGAGATTTCTTATAGATGTCTTAATCTAAGTCATCAAAGGTTTTCACTTGCTTTAAAGGATGTAAGACTGCCTTGTAGAACTACAGACGTGTTGATCAGGAAAAGGATCTGTTTCTCCCTTTCCATCCTCGAGTGCATTGATTTTACTTTTAAAATTCTGTTCTTACCTTCACTGTCTCAAACTTTCTGTGCAGCTCGTAATGGAGGAGTGGCAGCAGGCACTCTCGGTTCTCGTTCCCAGCGGATGCTCCTAAATCCTTTCCCTCTAACATTGACAGGGATTGTAGATTCTGTTAACTGTCCATCAAAGAGCTTAGAAAACACATTCCACTCCCAGTTTGCCTGTGAGGATGTTTTGTGATAGAGACCCCGAGAAGACTGGTCAGCCCAGGGCCCAGAACCACTTATCTCTCGAGCTGCATAATAAGAAACGCCCATTAGACTGTACATGGTTTTCTCAGATTATATATGATTGTGGTCTGAAAGCCAGTTAAAGAGCTAGACCTTACCTGTCTCCTGAGAAATCAGTATGCAGGTCAAGAAGCAACAGTTGGAATCAGACATGGAATGATGGACTGGTTCAAAATTGGGAAAGGAGTATGTCGAGGCTGTATATTGTCATCCCGCTTGTTTAACTTATATGCAGAGTACATCATGTGAAATGCTGGGCTGGATGAATCACAAGTTGGAATCAAGATTGCCGGGAAAAATATCCACAACCTAAGATATGCAGATGATACCACTCTAATTGCAGAAAGAGAAGAAGAACTAAAGAGCTTCTCAATGAGGGTGAAAGATGAGAGTGAAAAAGCTGGCTTAAAGCTCAACATTTAAAAAACTAAGGTCATGGCACTTTGTCCCATCACTTCATGTCAAATAGATGGGGAAAAAGTAGAAACAGTAATTGATTTTATTTTGGGGGGCTCCAAAATCACTGTCGGAGAAGGCAATGGCACCCCACTCCAGTACTCTTGCCTGGAAAATCCCATGGATGGAGGAGCCTGGTGGGTTGCAGTCCATGGGGTCACTGAGGGTTGGACACGACTGAACGACTTCACTTTCACTTTTCACTTTCATGCATTGGAGAAGGAAATGGCAACCCACTCCAGTGTTGTTGCCTGGAGAATCCCAGGGACGGGGGAGCCTGGTGGGCTGCCGTCTATGGGGTCGCACAGAGTCGGACACGACTGAGTGACTTAGCAGCAGCAGCAGTGTGTGCTTTAAGGAAAAGAATACAAAGTCACCAGTAGGAATTAGGGCTGGAGCCTTGGGAGAGTTTGTTGAACAAAGGCCCTGGAGCTCTAGCCTCATCAGCCGAGGCAGCCCTGCCCTCGGGAAGTAGAGAAATGTGAGTACTTCCCTGAGAATCGAGTCTTGAATTTTTCCTTGTGATAATAACCTGCTGGTCTTGAGTTTTACTTGTAGCTTCCTTGTTCCTCTGGCATCAACACAAACGCCTTTTATAGAAACAACATATTATTCACTCTTTTAAGGAAAATAAGTATTCATTTCAGGCCGCATTATATCCTCAGTAGAGGGGATTTTTTTTTAAATTGGAAATGAACCTTGACTCTCTCCTGATCTAATTGGCCTATTTGCATTCATTCCCCATGATAGACAAACCTGCTCATAGATTTCCTGTGCCATGTGGGCAAGTTGGGGGAACGCATCAGAGACATTGCTGTGAGACCTCGCCCGTGATGGACACTCAGGAAGGTCCCCTGATTCAGGAAATGGAAGAGTGGAAGCACCTTGGGAAGCAGAGGTGGGGCTCTACCATTTATCACAGAAGGAGGAAGGCAAGTGACTGTGGGCTGACTGCTGCCCTTGAGATCCTGAGAAAGAGGCACATGGATGTTGATGGATGAGAGAGAAGGCGTCCTCGGAGGACCATGCCACCTTGTAACTGCAGCGTTGTGCTGGACACTGAAGGTCAGGGCACAGATGTCGAGACAGGAGGGGAGGGCAGGGGCCACAGCGTCCGCGTGGATTCCGTGGATGATGAACTGTCCCTTACAGACGGGAGCCCTGACCTCTGGCTGCAGAGCCTCTGGTGACAGGTCCCAGCAGTGCTGTCCGGGGCTGGTCACAGGTGCCTCTGCAAGGCTACGCAGGATGTGTGGCTGTGTCCACACGAAGAGAACGGGTGTGTGTGTGTGTGTGTGTGTGCATGCATGCACCTTCCTGCAGGCGTGGTGTCATGCGTACCGTAGTGTTTAAGGCTGCAAGCTGCCTCTGCTCTGCCTGGGGACCAAGGGAGGCTGTCTCATCCGGGGACTCCCAGTGGAAACTCCTGATGGAAGGAGGAGCTGCCCCCTAAGCGAGTGGCTTCCCCAGGCGATGAATGGCAGAGGAGTGGTTGGAAGTGGGTTTGGACGCGTTTGCTTTGAGGGTCATGGCTGCCTGAGACCCACAGCCCTGAACGCATCCATGTTTGATGCCTTCGGACCATGTGCGGCCAGCTTCCCTCACGCAGTCGGGTGGGTGAGTTGAAGCCTGATCGTCCTCGGGGACACAGGATGGCCTGCCTTCCTCTTGGGTTCTTCCTGCCTTTGCATGTTTTGTTTGGAGTTTTCATGGACTCCGGGCTCAGGCGGCCGTGCTCTTCTCTTTGCGTGCAGCTCTCTCACCAACTGTCACTTCTCCCAGGAACCCTTTACTTCGCTCTTGGCCCTGATGCTACAGGTCTTCTCTGGCCTTTCCTGGGGCTGCTGTAGGCTACGAGCAGTCTGGGCGAGGCGACAGGCTCCCTGGAACTCCCTGGCAGAAATGACGGTTATGGGTGAATAGCCTGCACCAAGCATCCTATGCTCCTGCCCCCTGCCTCCTGCCCCCTGCCCCCTTCCTTTCTGCCCCCCCCCACTCCCTCTTCCCCATCACAGGGCTGGTCGGAGGTCTCATGGACCCTCGCTGGACAGAGCTTCCATAGGTCATGTCCACACTGATCACGCCACTGCTCAGAACCCCAGAACTCCCAAGAGATAGCCTCTGGACCAGGGCTGCATCCGTACCCCCAGAGAAGATGTACGGTGTTTGAGGACAGGAGCCCCCGAGACAGGAACTGGCATGGACATGTCGTTGTCACCTGTAGCTGCCGCTGAAATGCGCTGTGTGGAGCCACGGTCCAGCAAATAGGGGCAGCACCTGTGCAGATGCCTTAAAATTGTAGGGAAGCTGATAAGCTTTTATTTGAGCATGCGCTATGTACAGACACCTTATAACGCCCTGGACAGGCCTGAGCTCCCCAAACCCTCACAGCCTCTGTGACTCAGAAACAGCATCTTCACTGCCCTGGGGGACCCTTGTTTCCCAGGGAGGCTGGGCTGGTTTCCAGGGAGGCAGTGTTGAACCAGACCACGTGGGCTGCCGGGCTCCCTGGACTGGTCTGCGTGTGAGAGAAGAGCTGCTCCCTACTGTTCCTGCATCAGCAAGGATGTCAGCCCCCCAACCCCGACGGACACTTTGATTCTGCAAACTCACGTTTTCATCTCACCAGGGTATCAGTTCTACAAGGACAGGCACCAGTGCCCCCTATTTGCTGAACCGTGGTTCCACACAGCACATTTCAGCAGCAGCTATAGATGACGAGGACATGTCTATGCCAGTTCCTGTCTTGGAGGCTCCTGTCCTCAAACACCGTACGTCTTCACTGGGGGTATGGATGCAGCCCTGGTCCAGAGGCTGTTTCCTGGGAGTGCTGGAGTTCTGAGCAGTGGCGCGATCAGTGTGGGCTTGACCTATGAAAGCCCTGTCCAGCGAGGGTCCATGAGACCCTCCGACCAGCCCTGTGACGGCCTCACACCATCCCCTGGGGACTCAGGACAGCACCCACTGCTGGTCGGGGCTGAAGGGAAAGGTGGGTTGGTGTCTCCATTACGAGGCAGTCAATCACCTTAATTTCATAACGGAGAGACACATGAGGAAGCAGGAAAATCCCTGAAAACCGTCAGCTCGTTGATGGCGTCACTGTCTAAATGCTTCTCTGTAGAGATAGACGGGGCTGGGCATCATTCCTGGGCTTCACAGCTGCTGTGGGAGGTGATGAGACCCGTGAGCGGTTCTTGTAAGTCCTTTGCACTGAAAATAATGAAGCAGCTGGACAGCAGCTGCCGGGTGATGGGCAGGTCGTGTCAGTAAACGTCTCACCAAAGCCCTCCCCACGCATTTTGTTGCTGTGCAGACACACAGGCCGTGTCCTTTTCAAGGTCACTGAAACCTCGGGCTCCTGGGAGGAATGGAATCCACCTGCTGTGACTTTCACAGGGAAATGCCTTTGTTTCCAGGCAGAAGGTTGTGTTTTGCCACTGCCACTGCATTCCGTAGAAAATCAGTCTTTTCAGGGACAGCTGCGTGCACCCTGGGATGCTCCATGGGGCAGGCGTGGCCCGCTCCCCCTCAGGTGACCCCTCTAGAAGTAAACTCAGAGGGTGGAGAATCTGCTTGGACCCACTGAGGTCACTCAACCGCATCCGGAATGAATCCATCCGGAGACGAATGTTGCCTGGGAGCCATAGGGTTGCTGTGCATTGGTTCAGCGCCTGCTGTATCCACCGTACCTGGATGTGTCCTGAGAACACCGTCCTGCCCTCAAGGAGGTTGTTAATGTGCGAGGTCTGGAGGTTTCCATGGAAAGTGAGGCTGGTGGGGGTTGTTGCTCTGCTGAGCCTGCCCTGGAGTCCAGCTCGGCTGGGGGTGTGGACTGTGACGGTCCCTCCCCACGGCGCACCCCCCCACACGTTGCCCCCCACCCAGCTGCACACCCCACGCCTTCCCCGAGGATGCTGGGAGTTGGAGGGGGAGGCTGGGCTGTCGGCCCCTTAGGTGTTACTGTCCCCCTCAGCCCATTGTTTGCTAATGAAGATGGTTGTTGCCCCTTCTCCTCCCCTTTTCTTCACTGACTGTTCATTACATCAGGATGTTTAGATCACCCAATATTAGCAGCAGTTTGTTCTTTGGGGCCGTGTAATTAATCTCTGACTTTAATAGTGAATATTCAAACTTGCACACCAAGTTACGTGAAATCACAGAAACAGCAATAAATTAGGATGTCTACCCCGAGCACAAAGGTAGTGAACTAGCCCCCTCTTAGAGCGAGCTAACTCATAGGTGCTCGCCTGTACCGTCTGCGGTGGGAGCGGGGGGCTCCCGGGCTGTGATGTGGCTCCCAGGGTGGCTCTGCTCAGGCACGTGGGCTTGTGCCCAGGGCGGGCAGGTTCTGGGTCACCAGCCAGGTGGGCCCAGGGCACCGTCGAAGTGCGTGTCTTCAGTGTCCCCAACAGGACACGTGTCAAAGCCACACCTGCTCCTCTCCATATGGGAGGGGAAGGGGCCGGACTACTCCTACCTGGGGCTCAGTGCCAGCGTCAGCGTGGGGAGTGCCTTTCATCCCCTGGTCGGGGATGAGGAGCTGGAGGGATCCTCAGTCACCCTGGGGCAGGGGGTCTCTGACACCGCCGTGGCATCTTCAGGGTCTGTGTCCACAGCCTGCGTGTATCAGGGGCCAACAGGGCATCCCAGCACCAGGACGCAAGTGGAAATGTGTGCAGATGTGCAGACGAAGGTGGAGTAAGACGAGTCAGGCAGCAGAGCCTCCTTGGGAAGGGCTGGTTCCTGAAGTTTTAAGAGAGACAAGCAGACTGCAATCCTCCCTTTGCAGAGCAGGTCTGCACCAGACATGCCCGCCGAGACTGGGTTCTGTGGTAGACAGAGAGGACTTGATGAAAAGTCATCTTCCGAGTGTCTGAAATGAGGGGAGGCAGAAGCCTTTGACTGTGTGGATCACAATAAACTGTGGAAAATTCTGAAAGAGATCGGGATACCAGACCACCTGACCTGCCTCTTGAGAAACCTATATGCAGGTCAGGAAGCAACAGTTAGAACTGGACATGGAACAACAGACTGGTTTCAAATAGGAAAAGGAGTACGTCAAGGCTGTATATTGTCACCCTGCTTATTTAACTTATATGCAGAGTGCATCATGAGAAACGCTGGGCTGAAAGAAGCACAAGCTGGAATCAAGATTGCCGGGAGAAATATCAATAACCTCAGATATGTAGATGACACCACCCTTATGGCAGAAAGGGAAGAGGAACTAAAAAGCCTCTTGATGAAAGTGAAAGAAGAGAGTGAAAAAGTTGGCTTAAAGCTCAAAATTCAGAAAACGAAGGTCATGGCATCTGGTCCCATCACTTCATGGGAAATAGATGGGGAAACAGTGGAAACAGTGGCAGACTTTTTTTGGGGGGCTCCAAAATCACTGCAGATGATGACTGCAGACATGAAATTAAAAGACATTTACTCCTTGGAAGAAAAGTTATGACCAACCTAGACAGCATATTAAAAAGCAGAGACATTACTTTGCCAACAAAGGTCCATCTAGTCAAGGCTATGGTTTTTCCAGTGGTCATGTATGGATGTGAGAGTTGAACTGTGAAGAAAGCTGAATGCCGAAGAATTGATGCTTCTGAACTGTGGTGTTGGAGAAGACTCTTGAGAGTCCCTTGGACTGCAAGGAAATCCAACCAGTCCATTCTGAAGGAGATCAGCCCTGGATGTTCTTTGGAGGGAATGATGCTAAAGCTGAAACTCCAGTACTTTGGCCACCTCATGCGAAGAGTTGACTCATTGGAAAAGACTCTGATGCTGGGAGGGATTGGGGCAGGAGGAGAAGGGGACGACAGAGGATGAGATGGCTGGATGGCATCACCGACTTAATGAACGTGAGTTTGAGTGAACTCTGGGAGTTGGTGATGGACAGGGAGGCCTGGCGTGCTGTGATTCATGGGGTTGCAAAGAGTCGGACACAACTGAGCGACTGAACTGAACTGAACTGAGAGAGGCAGACAGCTGAGATGGGCTTAGCAGAAGTGAACATGCGCACTTGGGAGCCAGGCTTGTGTTATAGAATTAAGTCGGATGGACCCCTCACCCAGCTGAGACCCTCTGCCCCGGGGAAGAATGTTCTTTTACATTTGGGTTCATGTAGCCAAATAACAAAACTGAAACTGAAATCTCTGCAGTGCCAGGCTTCCCAGGTGGTGTTAGTGGTAAAGAACCTGCCTGCCAATACAGAAGACATAAGAGACATGGGTTCAATCCCTGGGCTGGGAAGGTCCCCTCGAGAAGGAAACAGCAACCCACTCTGGTATTCTTGCCTGAGAAATCCCAAGGTCAGAGAAGCCTGGTGGGCTACAGTAAATGAGGCTGCAAAGAGTCGGGCATGACGAAGTGTCTTAGCACACACATGCACGGAACATTAGCTTTATTCAGTGGCCAAAGAATGGGGAAGCAGGGACTTGGTTCATAGATGGACTTCTCGTCCACATGGTGAGGGATTTGATTTTAAGTGTAAAGACGGGGGGAGCGTGAGGCTAACGAGGTCTCCTGGGAAAGGCGGGGACTCCAAGGGAGTGGGGGACCTTCCCGTTTCATCTGTTTTTGGTTCTGTGATTTCTGGTCAAGGCCACTGGAGCCTGATATTGAGCTGTTAATGTAGTAACGTTTGCAGAGAACGAGCTCAAGTTCATTCCCATCTTGGTTCCATCTGCTTTTTGCTTTTCTCTCTGAAAGAGAAGCTTCGTTTCTTGGTCTCCAGACCAGGACTTAAAGGTTCCCCTTAGTTGCTATTGACTTCCCTGGTGGCTCAGACGATAAAGCGTCTTGCTTACAATGCGGGAGACCTGAGTTCGATCCCTGGGTTGGGAAGATACTCTGGAGAAGGGAATGGCAACCCACTCTAGTACTCTTGCCTGGAAAATCCCTTGGATGGAGGAGCCTGGGAGGCTACAGTCTTTGGGGTCGCCAAGAGTTGGACACAACTGAGTGACTTCACTTCCACTTTCTTTAGTTCCTATTGGTGGGCAGGGGGCAAGGTTCTGATGGAGGATCCAGAGTCAGCCCTGGCAACACTGGTGTGCCCTCCACGAGCAGATATCACCCTGCTCCGTGGGTCCAGAGGCTGGACTCTGCACTGAGTGTCCGTTTAGGAACAGAATGACCCTTTAGAATATGGAGACGTAGGTCCTTCCAGACATGCCGTTCCCAGTCCTTGCTTTCCAGGGCCTCTGGGTCTAGGACCCCGAGGCTGGTGCACTGGCAGCCCAGCTGGGCAGTGAGGGGATGAGACTCGGAGGACGGTCACTCCTGTACGACAGGCCAAGACAACATGCTGTTGTTCTTGACATCAGACGGTAGGAAATGGGGGATTTGAACGGAGAGTTTTCCTTCTCCTGGGGCATTCCTCATAGCAGACTCATTTGGGTTCTGGGAGCCCTCTGACCGCTGACTGTTGCTTGGGGGCAAATCCTGACAGTATTTTCTTCTTTCCAGGAAAGATGGAACAGAGAGCTTTCTGAGAACCTCCCCACGTTGTGTGCCCTCCCATCGTGGTTGGGCTGGACCTGAGCACTGCAGGTCTCTGCGACCCCTGGGGAGGCAGACACACACCTCAGCGGTTGCATCTAAAGTGGGCATGGAAGGGGGTGCTGGGTCAAGGGCAGCGTCAGAGCCCCCTCCGCAGCAGGAGGCGGTGGGTATGAGACCCTGTTCCTTGTGGGTCTGCGTGTAACCGGGGGCTGCGGGGAGCCGGGAAGAGCTGCCTTGGGAAGGGGTGGTGCTCACTCCATGGTGGTAGGCGGCCGGTGGTCCTAGCAAGGGGAGCGGAGTCCCCTCTGCACTCAGGTTACTAGGATGCCTGGGCCACAGTCTGGAGGAGGGAGCAGGGTGATGTCAGTGGCTGGACTGCAGGGTCACCCACTCGCTACCCCTGTGGGGTTCCAGCAAACAGATTCTGTCATCACAGGGGTGCTGCCTGGGTGCTGGGGGGCAGAGAAGACAAACAAGCTGGGCGTCCTGGGCAGCTCACACACAGCCAGAGCTGGTCCAGAGGGCCAGTGGTGGGGGCAGTGTGAGAGCGTCCTGGGAGCTTGGTGACCAACCATCCCAGCTCCTGGGTTTGCTTCCTCAGCATGTGGAAAACTTGACCAAAACCAGGAATTGGACGTCTCCTTCAGAAAACCGCCAGAACGACAAACACCAAGAAAGGCAAACAGAATCAAACACACGGGCAGGAGCTGGGTGCTGGCTTGTCCTGTAGATACCAAAACCCATCGCTGCTCTTTCTAGAAGCAGCTGGGTAAAGGCTGACGGATTTCCTTATTCCCTGCAGCTAGAGGTCAGGGCGCAGGGACACCCGCCCTCAGTGGACAGGGCAGGAAGGACGAGCCTGAGTTCTGACTCTGTCCCCTTGTCCTTCCCTCTGCTCGCGTGTCAAAGCCAGAAGTGTCACGGAAGACCCCTGACCCGCCTTCCATGTGTGAACACAGGCGAAGCCCCGCACGCGGACGCTGCGTGCAGTCTCCTCTCGACCATGCACTTGGGTTTGCAGAAATAATGACCAGTTGGAAGATAGCTCACCTGGAGGATTCCACAGCAGCTAAATCGTTTGCTGAACAAAGAAAGAAACTGATGACTGTCTGTTCTTTGGGGCCGTGGATGAGGGGAGAGCACGGCATCTCCTGCGTTATCAGGCGTGCATCCTTTTCATCAGAAGACCCGCCTCGTCCTGCTGTTTCTGACGCACCCTCTGCAGCCCGAGACGAGGGTCTCCCTCTCCACCGTGTCTTCAGCATCTGATGCTCCAGGCGAGGCCTTCACCCTGCTCTTCTGGACGGATACAGGAGTGAGGTCTCTAGTGGCTTACATACCCTGCAGCCCGCTGGTGGTCAAAATTCCGAGGACCCTCCAGTGCCAGGGCAGGCCTTCCACAGCAGGGACACAGCGGGGGTCTTCTCTAGCACTGCCGCTCCCCTGCCCCCCGCCGAACGCGGCCACTGATGGAGACCCCGGGGCTGAGAGTCCAGGGCAGGCCTGAGAGGAAGAGAAAACCCAGGAGACCAGAACAGACTGGGCCACCCAGCCCGCGTGGATACCCTGGAGCACACGGCGCCTGACGGGCAGCTCAGCCTAGATGGTTCCAGAGCCCCTGCCTGTCCCACCACCCCAGGGCCACCAGCCTTTCTCTTCCTTTTTTTTTTTTTTCCTGTTGAATCCTGGGAAAAGCAGACCCTAGCTGCTGGCTAGGCTCTGGGTTTGGAGGCTGGTGATGGGAGAGGCCAGTGATCTGCACAGAGCCCATGCTCCATGTCCTGTGAGGCCTCCCTTGGTGTGTCAGTGACCCGAGGCCCCCATGCGGACCGCAGGGTGGGCTCTGGCGGCTCAAAGGAGACCCCCGTCCCGACACTGCAGCTCGCCCAGGGGGAGGGAGGGTGTGTTAAGCCAGAGGGGCCCCAGCGCCCGCCCTGCCCGGGGCAGACACACCTAGCCTGGGGGTCAGTGCGGACTTTGTCCAGGGCCCCTGTGAGTCCCCCGAATCGCATTGAGTCCCACGCTCTGCAAACAAGGGCCGTGGAGGTTCTCCTGCGCGTGGCTCCCCTGGGGTCACTCAGAGTAGAGCACAAGCAGTGCTTCTTTGCACGTTTGGCCATCGGAGGGGGAGCTGCGGAGTGGCGGCCGTGATGGAAGTGGCAGAACGAGCCCGTGAGCCCGACCAGTGAACCCGCGGCTGCCGGCCGCCTCCAAGGGAAGCACACGGTTAATTACTGTTTTGCTTAAAACATTGATTTTATAAGTAATCCTTATGGGAGAGCATTTCTGGCTTATCTCTTAGCTGGCTTAGCAGTTTTTTTTTTCTTATTTTTTTGGCTGGACCTCTTATCTCAGTTTATTTACTCAACTAAGGGATTCTCTGCAGTCCTTTGGGGAAAGCAAGTTATGATAATGACTTATCAGTTGACACAATTTATTGAGTGCCTGCTCGTCTTCCAAGACTCGGCTCAGAGGCCTTTCCCGAGGAGCAGCTGGCTTCGCGGGGCCCGTCCTCCCTGCGCGTCTCCTGGCTGGGGTCCACGGGCAGCGTGTCCATGCGGGCCATTATCTTTTGCATCAGCGCCTCCCATGGCCTCATCTTTCCTGCCCCAGGCTGCGTGCAGTCTGACAGGTGGAGACGCTCCATAAACACCTGGCCTGGGGGGCCAGGGGATGGAAAAGGGAGGGACGCTGCCAGTGGCTCCCGCCTGCGCTGGACTCCAGACGGGGGTCACGGGGGGCTCCTGGGCCGCTCCCCTCCCGGCGCGTGCTGCCTCTTCCAGCTGCCCGCCCGGGTTGCGCTCACCTGTGCTCCGTGTCTTGGAGGCCGGGAACCAGGTCCTCCTCCCGCACCCAGTACCTGGCTCTGGCATCGACACTCGATGCGCCTGAGCAAGGCTGAGCTGGTGGGAGCCTGGCGGTGACAAGATCCCTTCTTTCCGTCTCATCTCGTCCACCAATTATGACAGTAATTTTGGCAACATTGATTATTAACTTTCTATTTCCACTGATACTACGCAGTCGATTTTGTGCTCTAACTAGTGAGTGGTGCATTTTTATATGTACCCAAATGGATGCAAAGCAGGTTAAAAGCTATCTTTCTGAGGTTTTTTTTTTTTTTTAAGAGGCAGATAAGGTTTACTTTTTTTTTTTCCTTTGGTTGAATCATCATTTTTGACAGCAAAATCACTTGAAGATAAAACTGTTTCCACATGCCCATCTGTAAAATGCTCTTGCCTTGGCAACCGTTCAAGTCACTGTTAGTTACTCTCTCTTCCTTTGCTTCAAGACCATCTTCATTTTGAACCAAAGATCCAGTTATTCAACAAATTCGAGAGTAGCCTACCACCAAGCGGCTTCGAGATACGCAGTCGTTTGGAGCCCTGCGTCACAGCGGCAGACCTGACTCTGAAAACGGCCCAGGAGTTAAACCCCACTGACAGCACGGGCGGCGAGATGACACACAGGAGCCCCGAAGGAGGGAAGCGGAAACTACAAAGGAGTTTTGTGTGAAGCCTCACCGTGTGTGGGCTTCCTCAGAATTACCTTATTAAACTGACTCTGCATGCCGTAAAATGCTCACCCTGCTTTGACCCTGAACATCCATCCTGGGTTAGGCACGAAATGCAGAAAGTAACTTTTTTTTAAACGCAGTCGTGTAAGTCATGCTTATTTATACTGTGTGCCTAGTTGCTCAGTCATGGCTGACTGTGAGACCCTGTGGACTGTAGCCCACCAGGCTCCTCTGTCCATAGGGTTTTTTTTTTTTTCCAGGCAAGAATACTGTAGTCAGTTGCCATTTCCTTCTCCAGGGGATCTCCTCAACCCAGGGATCGAACTTGTGTCTCCTGTGTCTCCAGCATTGCCGGCGGAGTCTGTACCCACAGAGCTATTGACCGGGCAACCCCTGCTGTAATGGTGGCTGGTTGAGTGAACAGGCAGTTTTGTGCGGTGGGTCCATTGCTGGGAATACTGGGCTCTGGTTAATAACTGGACTTGGGAGGGCCATTTAATGAAGGGGGACGCATTTATTCTAACGCCTTGTGGGAGAGCAGTGCGTTCGCTGTGCTGGCAGTCCAGACCTTGCCTCTGGAAACTTCTGGTTGGCTGCATGGCAGAAGGTCCACAGTGTTCAGCTGGGGGCGGGGGGCTGTGGGATGTTTTTAGACCCTTATTTTCTCCATTTTATACCTTTTTATAATGTGTTTTTATTAAGTAAGACAATCTATATTGAACACTGGGTTTCCCCTGACTTTAAATCTGTGTGTGACAATGAGACCTCACTGCGCCCCTGCCGGAACGTCTGAAACCCAAGCACGGACGCCAAGTGCAGACGCGGCGTGGGGCAACGTGAACTCTTCTTCGTGGCTGGTGGGGATGCGCAAAGGTGCAGCCGCTTTGCCGGACAGTCTGGCAGTTTCTTATAAAGCAAAATGTAGTCTCACTGTGTGACCCAGCAGTCACATTCCTTGGTATTTACCCAAATGAGTTCAGAACTCATGTCCAAACAAAAACATGCACGCAAACATTTGCAACAATTTTATTTGTAATTTTAAATACTTAAAAACAACCAGGAAAGCCTTCAGCAGGTGAATGGGTGAACTGTGGTACATCCATACAATGGAATATTACTCAGTAATAAAAGGAAATGAGCCATCGAGCCATGAAAGGATGCAGGGGGCTTTAAATACAAACAGACACACTTGGGAGATATAGCAGGTTTGGTTCCAGACCACTGCAATAAAAGAAATACAGTAATAAAGCAATGTTTTGGCTTCCAGATGCATATAAACATTATCTTTGCATTATCGTACAGCCCATTAAGTGTGCAATAGCATTATGTGTAAAACAGCATACATTCCTTAATTTAAAAATACCTTATTGCTAATAACTGCTAGCCATCATCTGAGTCTTCAGCAGGTTGTAGCCTTTTTGCTGGAGGAACTTGCGTGATGCTGACGGCTGTTGACTGACCAGGGTGATGTTGCCAAAGCTTGGGGTGGCTACAGCCGTTTCTTAAAATAATACAGCAATGAATTTGCCACATAAGTTTATTTCTTCTCAAGAATGATTTCTCTTTTGCCTGCAGTGTCATCTGATAGCATTTAACTCACAGTAGATCTTCTTTCAAAACTTGAGTCAGTGCTCTCGAAACTTCTCACTGCTTTCTCAGCTAAGTGTGTGTGATAGTCAACATGCTTTGCTGTCATTTCAGCAGTTGTTACAGCGCCTTCACCAGGTGTAGATTCCATCCCAAAGAACTGCTCTCTTTGCTCATCCTTAAGAGGCAGCTCCGTGCTCATACATAAAGTTTAGCACGAACGTGCAGCAGTTCACGCACGTCTTCAGGCGCCACGTCTCACTCTAGTTCTCCCGCTATTTCCACAACATCTGCAGTTCCCTCCCCACTGCCCTCAAAGTTGCCCACGAAGCTTGGAACAAACTTCATCTAAACTCCTGTTAAGGTTGATGGTTTGATCTCTTCCCAGGAATCTTAGATGCTCTTAATGACATTTTGAATGGTGAATCCTTTGCAGAAGGCTTTCAGTTGACTTTTCCCAGATCCACCAGAGAAATCATCGTCTATGGCAGTTATAGCCTTATGAGGGGCTTTCCAGGTAGATCGGTGGTAAAGAATTTAGCTCTCGATGCAGAAGACGGGTTCAATCCCTGGGTCAGCAAGATCCTCTGGAAGAAGAAATGGCAACCCACTCCAGTATTCTTGCCTGGGAAGTCCCATGGATAGAGGAGCCTGGTGGCTACAATCCATGGGGTTGCAAAGAATCAGACATAACTGAGCATGCAGCAGAAGCTTTATGAAATGTAATTCTTACATAATAAGACTTAGAAGTCAAAGTGACTCCTGCATCCATGGGCTGTAGAATGGATGCTGCATTAGCAGGTATGAGAACATTAATGTCCTGTCTGTCCTGTCTGTCAAAGTTCCTGGGTGACCAGGAGCATTGTCAATGAGCAGTAATATTTTGAAATAAATCTGTTTTTTTTTCCTCCTGAGAAGTAGGTCTCAGCAGTGGGCTTCAAATGTTTAGTAAGCCTGTATAAAGAGATGTGCTATGGCTATCCTGTTTGTAGAGCACAGGAGGGTAGATTTAGCATAATGCTTAAGGGCCTGGGATTTTTGGAATGGTGAATGTATTGGCTTCAACTTAAAGTTAGGGGCTAGCTGCGATAGCCCCTAACAAGAGAGTCGGCTGCCCTTTGAAGCTTTGAAGCATTGACTTCTCCTCTCTAGCTAAGAAAGTCCTAGATGCCATCTTATTTCAATATAAGGCTGCTTTGTCTACATTGAAAATACATTATTTAGTATAGTCATCTTCATGAGTTATCTTAGCTAGATCTTCTGAATAACTTGCTGCAGCTTCTACAGCAACACTTTTAATTGCCTTCAAGAACATTTCCTTTGCTTTCAGTTCAGTTCAGTTCAGTTCAGTCACTTAGTCGTGTCCAACTCTTTGCGACCCCATGAATTACAGCACACCAGGCCTCCCTGTCCATCACCAACTCCCGGAGTTCACTCAGACTCATGTCCATCGAGTCAGATCTCATCCTCTGTCGTCCCCTTCTCCTCCTGCCCCCAATCCCTCCCAGCATCAGAGTCTTTTCCAATGAGTCAATTCTTCACATGAGGTGGCCAAAGTACTGGAGTTTCAGCTTTAACATCATTCCTTCCAAAGAAATCCCAGGGCGGATCTCCTTCAGAATGGACTGGTTGGATCTCCTTGCAGTCCAAGGGTCTCTCAAGAGTCTTCTCCAACATGACAGTTCAAAAGCATCAATTCTTCATACCTTGACTAATGGTACGAGAGGCCTTGCTCTCAGCCCGTCTCAGCTTCCACCATGTCTTCCTCATTGTGTTCAGTCACTTCTGGCTTGCAGAGATGAACAGGCAGAGCACACAGGGTTTTTAGTTCTGCCTTTGATGAAACTTGTAGAATGTACAGCACGAACGGTGGACCATAATGTAAGTATAGACCTGGGGTCATAATGTATCAGTGTTGGTTCATGAATGTAGCACCCAATCCAAGCGGGTGATAAGAGGGAAGTATGTGGGAATTCTGTGTACTTTCTGCTCAAGTTGTCTGTAACTCTAAACCTGCTCTATAAAAAATTAAATTTAAAAAGTCTGTGAATGCCATCATACCGCACTTGGAAAATACAGAAAGACAGAAATGAACAGAAACGCAGGAATCTGGCACCAAGTGTGCCCTTTGCTATTTAAAGTGTGAGACGTGCAGCTCTGTCCCTGAGACCGAGAACATGCTTGGCATCTATTCAACCAAGTGAAGACTGGTTGACCCAGCGGCTGTGTAGAAATGGAGGTGACCGTGTAAGAGGCTGTGTTTACTGACCCTCTTACTGTGAGCGGCAGCAAAGTGCCTTCTGTCTAAGGCAGGCTTGTCCTCTGGAGACTGTGACCCTGATGGCACACAGCTCTGTGCCCAGGTGGCATCTGGGCGGGTTGAGAACTCATCACTCTTACTTCAGGGACAGTGGCCAGGTCATGGGCTTCCAAGAAAGGGGGTCACCACACTCTTGTTTTCTTGGTGCTCAAATGCTCCGTAATGAAATGGCGTTGTCTCCAGTGGACGCCAGGCGTCCTGTGCTGACCTCCCTGTCCCCCTCTGCAGGTGCTTGTCACAGCGGCCTTAAGCCCACGGGCAGCGGCCCCACCGTGGCCATCGCAGCCGCCGCCACAGCCGTGGTCTCCGTGGACCCCGAGGGGCTCGGGGGCCCGTCCCCCTCCAGGGTGCAGCCCTGCCACTTGCTGACCCTGGCGCCCATCAGAATGCCCTTGCGGACCGCAGCCTTCCCCGGTAAGTACCCAGCCCGGTCTCTCCGAGCCGTGGGCTGGCGAGAGTCCACAGCATGGCAGCCCAGGTGGGGCCCTGCTGGCCTCCAGGTCCATGGTTTCCTGGGTTCTGGTGCTGGGAGCACTGGGGAGGGATTCCCGGGTGTGCTCATCCTCAGACCACACTCATGGACCTCAGTCCCACTGACCAAGGCCGCTTGGGTCAGTGGGTCAACCTGGGCATTTCCTGCTGTGAAACAAAGTTCAGGTTTCCATTTGAAGAAACGAGGCAAGCCTTTACTTACTCTTCACGGGGAATGTTGCACATAAGAGAAATATCTAATTGTCTGAGGCAGAACTTGGAAGAAAGCACAGGCAATGTGCTGGAAAAGAACTATGTATCCGGAAAAAAAAAAAAAAAAGAACTATGTATCCGAGTTAATGAAACAAAAATGTACATAGCTCAGACTCGCCTGGGGCTCTCACTGAGCTGTCCCTCCTGGGCTGGCCCGGGCCTGCAATGAGCAGGAGGGGTGGGTCCCCCCATCACGGCAGGGCCTGTGCAGGGGCCCACCAAAGCCCGTGGCTGGGCGCCAAGGGGGCCACCAAGGCTCTGAGTCCCCCATGCGGTGGGCCTGCTGTTCGAAGTCCTCGGGGCCGAGGCGGGGCTGGCGGACACGGGTGTTGTGAGCTCAGGTGCAGGATGAGGGTCTCAGGAAGGAGAGGGATGAGGATGAGGGAGCTGGAGGGCCTGATCCCGGCTGGTTGTCCTCAGCTTGCACACGCGTGCCTGCTCACTGTCGCCAGCAGGCATGTGCCCGGCCGTCCTGGTGAATGCAAGTTTGGGACGGTCCTTAAATGTCACAAAAGCAGGACTGATTTGGAGGACGCTTAGTAGGTGCTGGAGTCTTGTGAGTTAGTACTATCTATTGCAGTTCTAGTTTTGCACATGATACAGTAAGACTTGGATAGAAATTCTGTGGGATTATTAATTCTATACCAGAGTTAATCCTAGAATTGTATACTAGTATTGTTTCATTGTTTGTTTAATCGCTAAGTCGTGTCCAGCTCTTTGTGACCTTGTGGACTGTAGCCTGCCAGGCTCCTCTGTCTGTGGGATTTCCCAGGCAAGAGTACTGCAGTGGGGCCATTTCCTTCTCCAGGGTTACATCATTGATGGCTCTGTTATCAGTGACAGAGACACCACTGGATTGTGATACACACACACACACACACACACACACACACGCACACACACGCACACACACACACACGCGCGCACGCACACACACGCACACACACACACACGCACACACACACACGCGCGCACACACACACGCACACACACGCGCACGCACACATGCACGCACACACACACACGCGCACACACACACGCGCACACACGTGCGCGCGCACACACACACGCGTGCACACACACACGCATGCACACACGTGCGCACACACACACGCACACACACGTACACACACGCACACGCACACGCAAACACACGCACGCGCGCACACGCACACACGCGCGCGCACGCACACACGCGCACACACACGCACACACACACACACACGCACATACGCACACACACATGCACACACACACACACAAATGCATCTTTGTGGGAGAACTAGAGATAACCTGGTTTCATTACTTCCAGACTGGGGAGTGTTACTGGCTTTCTGGGCTTGTTCCTAGCGTAAGTGTTGTGGTCTTCTCAACACTGGGCCTGGGCGTGCGTGTTTCTGTGTTAATTTGGTAAATTAGTTGGTCAATAGAAAGTTGTATTCTCAAGAACAGACTGTTATTTCTATTTCAGCATGTCAGTGAACATGCACTTAGGGTGTGATGGGGGAAATAAATAAAACGCATGGATAATCTCTTGTGTGGAACATAATTTACAGCTGTGTCAAGATTTTGGTTAAAATCCATCAGTCCATTGGCATTTATTAAGGATAACTTACTATTTTCTGAGCAAATTAATCTTAGAAAGAACCCCAAACCAGACCTTGTGTACCCCAGGGGCGGCTTCACTCTTCATGTCTCGTGTGATTTATAAAGCAACATAATCATCAGGCGTCTTTCCGTGTTGGTATTTTATAAGGCTCTATAATCAAATTTGCCATCATGTGTATTCAGTTAGACAAAGGCAGTATCCATGGATCTATCTTGTAGAAAACTGCTGAAGTGGCTCTCAGAGCATGAAGGGGCCGCACTCAACAGGTGGCTGCTGAAATAGCCTCTGTGGTGTTGGCATTGGTCCCTCTCTCCTGGAAACCCTGATAATTGCAGGGGTGGAACCGGGGCTGTTTGTCTGGGCCGATGACCCCAGCCTGGTGGGCACCCTCTGGGCTCTTTGGCCAGTCCCAGGCATGAGTGGTGCATGTGGTTCTGCCAGGGCTGCCCCTGGAAGCGGTTCTTGGGGAGGCAGGACCAGCTGTACCCCTAGTCCGGCTGCCCCGGCTTGCTCATCTTGACGTCAGCAGAAGGCATTTGAGAGGGACTGCCTGTACCCGTGGTGAAACCCTTCCCAGCGTTTCCCTGGGATGCTTTCTGGAAACCAAGACTTGAAAGAGACCGAGGGCAGATAGTGTGTGTCAGAGTGGGTTTTTAACCAGTATCAGCAGCCCATGGAATGAGATCCAGTGAGACTGAAGAGTGGATGGTCCTGACTCTCAGTGGAGGTCTGTGCTTTCTGCTGGGAGACCCCTAACCCATTTGAGGCAGGTGGGGAGGAGGAGGGAGGGGGTTGGGAGGAAGGAGGGCTGGTGGGGGGAGGGCGACTGAGGGGACCGAGTGGCATCGCCAGCAAAGGTTTCAGAGCCTCAGAGGATCATCTCCCCGTGAAGACTGCTCCGTGTTCAAATCGATTTTAATATGAATTAATTTGGCTGTGTTGGGTCTCAGTTGTAGCACGTAGACTCCTTCTCTGCGGTGCCTGCGCTGTCTTTTGAATTGATGCTTTTGAACTGTGGTGTTGGAGAAGACTCTTGAGAGTCCCTTGGACTGCAAGGAGATCCAACCAGTCCTTCCTAAAGGAGATCAGCCCTGGGTGTTCATTGGAAGGGCTGATGCTGAAGCTGAAACTCCAATACTTCAGCCACATAATGCAAAGAGCTGACTGATTTGAAAAGACCCTGATGCTGGGAAAGATTGAAGGCGGGAGGAGAAGGGGACGACAGAGGATAAGAGGGTTGGATGGCGTCGCTGACTTGATGGACATAAGTTTGAGCAAGCTCCGGGAGTTGGTGATGGACGGGGAGGCCTGGTGTGCTGTGGTCCATGGAGTCACAAAGAGCTGGACATGACTGAGCGACTGAACTGAACTGAACTGAACTGGGATGTCTAGTCATGGCTCTTGGGGTCCAGAGGGCAGGGGCTCAGAACTTGCAGTGCATGGGCTTGGTTGCTCTACATCATGTGAGATCTAGTTCCCCGACCAGGGATCCATCCTGTATTCCCTGCACTGGAAGTTGGATTCGTACCCACTGGACCACAGGGAAGTCACAAAAGCGTGTAAACTTCAATGTATCTACAGTTGAGTAATCCTGTTTCTATTTAGAAGATAATTCCGTTTTAGATAAGTGATTTACACTATTTTATTTGTGCCCTTGGCTTGGTAATAAAAGCCTGATAACCTCAGGAGCCCTGCGTGGTTTAGCTGTGTGATTCTCAGCGGAGGGAAGCTTGCTCCCAGGGACCCTCACCCACGGCCAGAGGTGCTCTTTGGTTGTTGAGACCTGGTGGTTGTTGCTGGTGTAGAGACCAGGGATTCAGCTACACACGTGGCAGCCCGAGATAGCCCCGTGGGAAGGAGAATCTGGCCCCAGATGTTAGAGGTGCTTCCATGGAGAAGGCCTAGTTCATGGTCTAGACGTCCACCTACCTGGTGGAGACCAGGATCAGTGTGTGAAGAGGCTCCCTGAGAGTTCTGATCCAGTAACTGAAGGACCCAAAAGAAGGCTTGGTGCTGGAAAGAAGATCAGCCACGAGCACCGCTGAATGATATGCCTTTGTCATGGTTTAGGATTTCGAATAAGATACCCTAGAGAACCCCTTGACCCATTCCACATTCAGTTCAAAAGCGGGTTTTCTCTTCGAGAGCATTGCTGGCATGTACAGCCCAGTTAGTCCATGCCACTGCTCTTCTGGACGAGCCCGCGCGCCCCGGGGTCTCCCACTGGTTCACGTCGGTCTGTGCGGTCGCTGCCCCCCGCCCAGCCTGGGAGTCACGTGCTGGCAGGACATGTTGCCCCTCCCTGCCCACCCTGAAGCACCATCCGAGACTAACCCTCCAGCAATTGCCTGGACCTCAGAGTCCATTCTCCAGGGGATGAATACTGACTCTTCCTTCCACTTGTTCACGTGATTGCTGTAATTTCTGATGCCGTCTGTCTCATGCTTGCTCCTGAATCAGGGGTGAGGTTGGGGAAAGGGTAGGAAGAAGAGGGTTCACCTGGAGAGACCTCACTGGAGGGCACTCAGACGTGGGCGGGCAGCTGGTTAAAGAGGGTCAGCAGACGGGGAGGGCTGGCTGCCCTTCTTTTCATTTCCTTCCAGCAGGTCTCAGCTAATGTGCTTCGCCTTATTCTCAACTGTTCCTGAAGCCTTGGAATTTTCAGGTTGAGAAAGGAACGTGTTCAGGGAAAAGCATGCCTTGTATCCTATATTTTAGTTTTTAAGGAGAAGGTGGAGTTTGTCAGGGGAGAACTGAAGCCGTACCAAAGGATCCGCCGGGAGGACCTGCTTCCTGGCCCTCTCCAGGGGGGCCCTCTCCCGGGGGGCCTCTGACCTGCACCCCTCAGCGGACCCCTCGATGTTACAACGGAGTGTGAAGTGGGCACCCACCGTAGGGAGGGTAAAAGCACCTTGCCACACCAGCATCTGCTCCTGTCTGATGAAACAAAGTGATCCTTTTTAAGAATGATGGTAGCTATTTTTAAGACTTCACCCCCCATTCCGTAAGCGTTCAAGTGAAAATGGCAGAGCGTGAGTGACCGCCATGGTCTCCGGTTCAGCAAGTGACTGGTGAGCACAGCCATTAAAAGTGCCATCTGCCTTGGAAGCCATTTACCACCTGTTCTTTTGCTTCCAGAGCCATTTCATGGTCTAAATTTAACATTTTGTCCTGCCACAGAACAGCTGGGAAGTGACTCTTCTTTTCACTATCAGGAACTTACCAGCCAGGCTGCATAACAAGGCAGCAAAGTCGCCAAGCCAGAGTCCTCGAGGCCTCTGCGGAGCCGTCTGCTTGTCGCATCAGCGGAACCCGTGGCTGCCGAACCAGGCTGTGTAACCACAGTAACCCAGCCGTCTGGGCGTGCAGCCTCTTCTCTTTCTACCCGGGAGTTGTTTCCTCCTCCACTCTAATCAAACATGTCATAATACATATTAACATTTTAGAGGTTTGTAGAGGCAGAAATACCGCTGCAGCGTAATTACTCACACCCCAGAGTGCCAGAGACTCAGCTGGCTTCCGTGAGAAAGACATATGTGTTTCTAATGGGGAGAATGAGCTGCTTTTAGGAGAAAACGTATTGGATTTACACGGACAAGAGGGGACTATGTCTAGTTTGTTATCCACCCGTGAACTCATGTTATGGATGCAAGATGAAACTCGTCAAGCAGGTGTTAAGACGTTTGGGCCACATCGAGTGCAGAATTTTCTCAGTGCAGATCCAGCTGTGAGCCCCTCCTATCGACACGCCGGCCTGTTTTAGGTGATCCATCTAGAAAACTCCCCTGGGACCTACCTGGCGCCGCCTTCCCTGAGGAGCTCCCGTCACTCGAGATGCACTTGCCATCCACACTGTTAGCTTCAGCTCACTCTTCCTTTGAAAAGAACTGGCAATCCAGCCTGCACACAAAAACATGTCTATGTTTGTGCCAAGTATAAAGAACGCGGATATAATAGACCCCCAGTACCTCCCTCTGAGCCCCAAAATAGCCGTTTCCGTACCCCAGCACCCCTGGGAGCTGCAACCCTCCCCAGGAATAATTATCTCCTGAATAGGGGCCCATCACCGCTGTGCTGTTTTTCAGAAGCATGTTTACGTAGAAGCATTATTTCTAACAATGTGTTTCCGAGTTTAGGCGCTTTCTGAATTTTACATAAATGTAATCATAGTTTGTGCATTCTCCTGTGATTGCCTTTTTTGCTCAAAACGATGTGGTGTTTTGTTGTTGTTTTTCTGTGAAGCCCCTGCCGGTCCTGGCAGCTGCGGTGCGGTCACGTTCACTGTGGTGCCGTGTTTGTTGGTCCGTGTGAGTCCACACGAGTTCTTTCCGCTGTGGGAGGTGTCGGGCCAGCTGCCCCCTTTCCTCTGGAAGCCTTTACCTCTCCTTCTGAGCATCCTTCCGGGTTGGCAGGGGCATCTTTGCACAGACCTGTGGAGCCCAGGAGTGCAGGGCCCTTGCTCTCTGCCGTGTCCCAAGTGTGCTTATCTGGTCGCTGTTGTTCAGCCGCTAAGTCACGCCTGACCCCGCGACCCCATGGACTGCAGCATGCCAAGCTCCTCTGTCCTTCACTGTCTCCAGGAGTCTGCTCAGATTCATGACCACTGAATCGGTTGGTGACACTATCCAACCATCTCATCCTCTGTCGTCCCCTTCTCCTCCCGCCTTCAATCTTTCCCAGCATCAGGGCCTTTTCCAATTTGTCAGTTCTTTGCACCAGGTGGCCAAAGTATTGGAGCTTCAGCTTCAACATTAGTCCTTCCAATGAATATTTCAGGGTTGATTTCCTTCAAGATTGACAGGTTGGATCTCCTTGCAGTCCAAGGGACTCTCAAGAGTCTTCTCCAACACCACAATTTGAAAGCACCAATTCTTGAGTGCTCAACTTTCCTTATGGTGCAACTCTCACATCCATACATGACTTCTGGGAAAACCGTAGCTTGGACTCTATGGACCTTTGTGGGCAGAGTGGTGTCTCTGCTTTTTAATACGCTGTCTACTCCACTAGTTCTCCCTAATTCATAAATTCCGCCCAACTTGCCCATTTTCTGTGCTCTGCACCCCAGACTCATCCTTGGTCCTCCTTCTGCCTGAAGCCTCACATCCACCCACTGGCACCATAGTCCCTCCCAACCTGCTCCCTATGTCTGACTTCCTCGTCCAAACCCACATGACCTCCCAGCTGAGCCTGCTGCCCCAATCTCTGTGCTTCCACATGTCCCTGTCGCACACTCTCCCCACAGCAGCCAGCGTTCAGGTCTCAAAATGTGCGTGAGACCAAGCCTTCCCCTGCTCAGGACCCCGGTGACTTTCTCCCATGCAGCTCAGTACAAGCCCCAGGCTTCTCCCCAGAGTCTCTGGAGCCCCCGTTGTGACCGCAGCCTGTGCTTCTGCTGCTGCTCCTCCCAATCTCTGCTTTCCTGCTGAGCCTCAGACACCTCAAGCCTGGCTGCCTCAGGGCCTTTGCACCAGCCGTGGCCCCGCTCGAGGCTCTCCTCCACTGTTCAGGCTCAGCTGAGATGCGGTCCTGCCCTCTCATCCCGAAGGACCCTCAGGAATCAACTCCTTCTTGACTCACCTGTTCACTTCCCCTGTAGCATTTCTCATTGTCTGGAATTAGCTCCATCTCCGTTTCCGGCTTCTTTCTCTCTGCTGCCCTTCACCCACTGGATGGGAGACCAGGACCACAGACAAGTGAGCCTGGGACTCAAGTCCCTTCCGAGGGCCTGCCCTTTCTTTTCTAGGCATCGCCATCCGTGGCTCCCGCCACTGGTCCCATCCACCTGCCACAGTTCACATTCAGCCATAGAGCCACTGAGCTGGAATGCGTGGCCTGATGACCAGGGCTGTGGCTAGGCCCCTGGGGCTGCAAGGACATTGACCAGCCCAGGCAGACAGGGCAGTACTCACATGCATGATGCGTGTTGTCCGATTCCTGGGGCAGGGAGGTGGGGCTGGGGGAAGGGCATTTTTAGAAGAGATTCCGGAAGGACTAAGAAGATTAGCTTGGTCTGCAGAAGGAAGAAGGGGCACGAAGGTTGTGGCTTTAATGGAGCGCATCCTTAAGAGGCTTGGCTGCTTCACTAGGTCCTGTTGCCGCGGTCACAGACAAGACAAGAGCCTTGTCTTGGCAAGTTTGCTGTAACAAGAGCAGCAGCCCCCTCCCGGGCTGGGCCATCTCTTCTGACCTGTGATGAGATCGCCTTGGAAACATTATCCCGGCAAGTGGTGGAGGGTGTGGGAGGGGACGCAGTGGCTGGATGTGCACTCACTGGAGACCGTGGTTCAGGAAGCCCCTGGAAGCATCTTCAGGCCCAAACAGACCCCTCTGTTGGGCCAGCAAGATGAAGGCCACGCAGAGACTGCCTGGGGAAGGGTGGGCCTGTGCTTACTGCTGACCTGAGTCAGGGAGGGAGCTGGCCTTTTGCCCTTGGTGCCGAAACTTCGGCAGCCTGTGGGACGGTGGTTTAACAAGCATCCTCAAGGCGCCTGGTCCTCTGGCAGCTCCAGCTGTGGAGAAAAGCTCAGGAAGGGCAAGGATGCCTCAAAGGCCAGTGTCCACACAGCCTGAGATGCTGGCTCACGTGAAGAAGAAGTGAGCCTAGAGGAAAACATAGGCAAAACACTCTCTGATGTAAATCACAGCAGGATCCTCTATGACTCACCTCTAAGAGTAACGGAAATGAAAGCAAAAATAAACAAATGGAACCTAAAAAAAATGGGACCTAATTAAACTTAAAAGTTTTTGCACAACGAGGGAAACTATAAGCAAGGTTAAAAGACAGCATTCAGAATGGGAGAAAATAATAGCAAATGAAGCAACTGACAAATAATTAATCTCAAAAATATACAAGCAGCTCATGCAGCTCAATACCAGAAAAATAAACGACCCAATCCAAAAATGGGCCAAAGAACTAAACAGACATTTCTCCAAAGAAGGCATACAGATGGCTAACAAACACATGAAAAGATGCTCAATATTACTAATTATCAGAGAAATGCAAATCAAAACCACAATGAGGTACCATCTCATGCCAGTCAGAATGGCTGCTATCAAAAAGTCTGCAACAATAAATGCTGGAGACAGTGCAGAGAAAAGGGAACCCTCTTACACTGCTGGTGGGAACGCAAACTAGTACAGCCACTGTAGATCTGATAGACAGAGTGCCTGATGAACTATGGATGGAGGTTCATGATATTGTACAGGAGACAGGGAGCAAGACCATCCCCAAGAAAAAGAAATGCAAAAAAGCAAAATGGCTGTCTGAGGAGGCCTTACAAATACCTGTGAAAAGAAGAGAAGTGAAAAGCAAAGGAGAAAAGGAGAGATATACCCATTTGAATGCAGAGTTCCAAAGAATAGCAAGAGATAAGAAAGCCTTCCTCAGTAATCAATGCAAAGAAATAGAGGAAAACAATAGAATGGGAAAGATTAGAGATCTTTTCAAGAAAATTAAAGATACCAGGGGAACATTTCATGCAAAGATGGGTTCAATAAAGGACAGAAATGGTATGGACCTAACAGAAGCAGAAGATATTAAGAAGAGATGGCAAGAATACACAGAAGAACTGTACAGAAAAGATCTTCATGACCCAGATAATCACGATGGTGTGATCACTCACCTAGAGCCAGACATCCTGGAATGTGAAGTCAAGTGGGCCTTAGGAAGCATCACTATGGACAAAGCTAGTGGAGGTGATAGAATTCCAGTTGAGCTATTTCAAATCCTAAAGATGATGCTGTGAAAGTTCTACACTCAATATGCCAGCAAATTAACTCAGCAGTGTGGCCACAGGACTGGAAAAGGTCAGTTTTCATTCCAACCCCAAAGAAAGGCAATGCCAAAGAATGCTCAAACTGCTGCACAATTGCACTCATCTCACATGCTGGTAAAATAATGCTCAAAATTCTCCGAGCCAGGCTTCAGTAATACGTGAACCGTGAACTTCCAGATGTTCAAGCTGGTTTTAGAAAAGGCAGAGGAACCAGACATCAAATTGCCAACATCCTCTGGATCATGGAAAAAGCAAGAGAGTTCCAGAAAAACATCTATTTCTGCTTTATTGACTATGCCAAAGCCTTTGACTGTGTGGATCACAATAAACTGTGGAAAATTCTGAAAAGAGATGGGAATACCAGACCACCTGACCTGCCTCTTGAGAAACCTGTATGCAGGTCAGGAAGCAACAGTTAGAACTGGACATGGAACAACAGACTGGTTCCAAAGAGGAAAAGGAGTATGTCAAGGCTGTATATTGTCAATCTGCTTATTTAACTTATATGCATAGTACATCCTGAGAAACGCTGGGCTGGAGGAAGCACAAGCTGGAATCAAGATTTCTGGGAGAAATATCAATAACCTCAGATATGCAGATGATACCACCCTTATGGCAGAAAGTGAAGAGGAACTCAAAAGCCTCTTGATGAAAGTGAAAGAAGAGAGTGAAAAAGTTGGCTTAAAGCTCAACATTCAGAAAACTAAGATCATGGCATCTGGTCCCATCACTTCATGGGAAATAAATGGGGAAACAGTGAAAACAGTGTCAGACTTTATTTTGGGGGGGGGGGCTCCAAAATCACTGCAGATGGTGATTGCAGCCATGAAATTAAAAGATGCTTACTCCTTGGAAGAAAAGTTATGACCAACCTAGACAGCATATTAAAAAGCAGAGACATTACTTTGCCAACAAAGGTCCATCTAGTCAAGGCTATGGTTTTTCCAGTAGTCGTGTATGGATATGAGAGTGGGACTATAAAGAAAGCTGAGCATCAAAGAATTAATGCTTTTGAACTGTGGTGTTGGAGAAGACTCTTGAGAGTCCCTTGGACTGCAAGGAGATCCAACCAGTCCATCCTGAGGGAAATCAACCCTGAATATTCATTGGCATGACTAATCCTGAAGCTGAAGCTCCAATACTTTGGCCACCTGATATGAAGAGCTGGCTCATTTGAAACGACCCTGATGCTGGGAAAGATTGAGAGCAGGAGGAGAAGGGGACAACAGAAGATGAGATGGTTGGATGGCATCACTGACTCAATGGACATGAGTTTGAGTAAACTCTGGGAGTTGATGATGGACAGGAAGGCCTGACATGCTGCGATTCATGGGGTCAGACAAAGAGTTGGACACTACTGAGCGATTGAACTGAACTGACAGCCACTATGGAGAGAAGTATGGAGGTTCCTTAAAAAACCGGAAATAGAACTGCTGTAAGACCCCACAATCCCACTGCTGGGCACACACACCAAGGAAAACAGAATTGAAAGAGACACGTGTACTCCAGTGTTCATTGCAGCACTGTTTACAATAGCCAGGACATGGAAGCAACCTCGATGTCCATTGGCAGACGAATGGATAAGAAAATTGTGGTACATATACACAATGGATTATTACTCAGCTATTAAAAAGAATGCATTTGAATCAGTTCTAATGAGGTGGATGAAACTGGAGCCGATTATACAGAGTGAAGTAAGTCGGAAAGAAATATACGAACATAGTATATTAATGCATATATATGGAATTTAGAAAAATGGTAATGATGACCCTATATGCAAGACAGCAGAAGAGACACAGATGTAAGGAATAGACTTTTGGACTCTGTGGGAGAAGGCGAGGGTGGGATGATTTGAGAGAATAGCATTGAAACATGTATATTATCATATGTGAAATAGATCGCCAGCCCAGGTTCGATTCATGAGACAGGACGCTCAGGGCTGGTGCACTGGGACAACCCTGAGGGATGCGATGGGAAGGGAGGTGGGACGGGGATTCAGGATGGGGGACACATGTACACCCGTGGCTGATTCATGTGAATGTATGGCAAAAACCACTACAGTATTGTAAAGTAATTAGCCTCCAATTAAAATAAATTAATTAAAAAAAAAGTTTAATAAACTAAAAAAAAAAAAGTCATCACTTAGGAACCTTTAGCTAAGGGCGGTACGGGTTGTTGAATCATCGCGTTGGTAGTTTGCAGCCTATGGATGCTGAAGTTAAGGGCCACCCTCCTTAGCGAGCAGCGCGTGAGTGCCTTGTTTCTTTGGGAGGTCGGCTCACAGCTGAACCGTCGGCCGCTGCGTGGAGCACAAGGGGCCGGCGTGGCTGGGAAGCCGCCCCCCCGGCAGTGTAGCTCCTACCGCTGGCCTCCCATCCCCCGAGGTGCCTGGGAGCGGCTGAGCTGGACCCTGGGTTACGAATCGCGTCTGAGGTGCGCTCACCACCCTGGTGTCTCCCGGGTTCTTGAGATGAGATGCGCAGGGCATCTTTCCCGTAAGGGGCAGGGGGCTGGTGGGGGTGGGCCAGCAGCAGCATGGGGCCCCGCTCTTGCCGGGTCCAGGCTCCCCGGGCACCCCGTCTCGGTGCAGGCTGGGCCCACCCAGGGAAGGGCCACAGGGCCATCTTCATGAGAAGAGGGAGGGTGCTCAGAAAGGAGAGGGGCTGGATGTCGGAGCCGCCTCCTGCAGCCTCCCTGCTGGGCTCCCCCCAGCCTGTCCCACGGCCTCTCCTCTCGCTCTGTCTGCATCCCAGACCTCACTGAAAGCCGGCTGACAGCCGACCTCGTCCACGGCGCCCGCTTTGACTGCTCGGTCCACCGCAGCTGGCGCAGCCTCCACACTCCTGTCCTGCCTTCTCTCACCCGCCGCTTAACTGATTCACACTCCTGTCCTGCCTTCTCTCACCCGCCGCTTAACTGATTCACACTCCTGTCCTGCCTTCTCTCACCCGCCGCTTAACTGACTGTGAGCCGTGCAGTTTATGGTTCGTCTCCCCAGGCTGAGCACCCACGGGGCTATCTCTCCCTGATCGGCACTTAGACTGGCCCCAAGGGTGTTACCTGAACAGGAGGCTTGGCGGCTAGAAGACAGGTGGGAACGTCCGTCGATCAGGTGAGGCCAGACGGTTAAGATTAAATCACTCTGTAGAATTGCCCCCTTTGTTGTCCATACAGCTTGCAGAGAACACAGTCCTTTCCTGTTCTCCCCTATGTAAATACAGTCCTACTGACCGAACAGAGGAGTGGTCCTCCTGGGTTCACTTCCTCCTGAAGCTGTTGTTCTGTCTCCCGGGCACAGCTGCTCAGCTCACGCGGGGGACGTGGGTGCTTGTGATCCCATCTCCAGCCACAGAAGGTGGCATCGGCTGCGTCCCGTTTGCTTTCTGCTGGAGACAAAGCAGCTCTTTGAATTGCTCTTGGCTGTTCAGCTGCTCCTGGAGTTCAGCATCATAGAGCATCAAAGGCAGAGGCCACGAGAAGGACCGTGCCTGGGGGCTTACCTTTAAGGGGGCTGGGAAGTCACCCCACATCACCTATCACCACGCACCCAGGTGTGGACCATGCCTGGGGGCTCACCTTGAGCGGGGCTGGGAAGTCACCCCACATCACCTATCACCATGCACCCAGGCGTGGGCTGGGGAGGAGCCAGGTGCCACTGGCCCCACGGGGGTGAGGGGTTCAGGGAGGGCTGGGTGGCTGAGGTGGGGGCTGAGACCAGGGATGCCAGGGGGTGAGGGGAAGGGAAGCCCATCACTTCAGGACAGAGAAACAGTTTCTGATCATCTGGAAAAGAGCAGACAAAATGGCCCGGACCCTGCCTGGCCCCACCCAGCCTTCCCAGCCCGGGAAGGCTTCCTGCTCTCCCCTCTGGCCAGGTCAGCGGGCGGCCCTTGTGGTCAAGCATGAGGCTAAACCACAGGCCCAAGGGCGGGGCTTGGGCGCAGGGTCCAGTCCAGGGGCTTGGGCAGGTATGAGCTGCTTTCTGCAGGCAAAGCTCTCCTCAGGGAGGAGGGCCGTGTCTGAATTAGGAGTGGCCAGACAGGACTGCCCTGCACCCGGGTTCTCAGCTGCTGGCCTGACGGCCCATGCTGTCCTGCAAAGATCAGAAAGGGAGGAGGGGGGTGTGGCTTTCGCAGCCCCCTAGACCAGCTGCTGATGTGTGCAGGAGGGTGGTGGAGGCTGGGGTCAGGACACCAGGGCAGACGGCGAGGACTCACGCGTCCACGTTCTGACAGGGGATTGGGTGTGTGTTAGAGTCTATTAATTAGAAAAGACCCTGGTTCTGGGAAAGACTGAAGGCAGGAGGAGAAGGGGACAACAGAGGACGAGATGGTGGATGGCATCACCCACTCGATGGGCATGGGTTTGAGCAAGCTCCGGGAGATGGTGATGGGGAGGGAGGCCTGGCGTGCTGCAGCCCACAGGGTCTCAGAGAGTCAGACATGACTGAGTGACGGAACAGCAGCGATGTTTGCTAGTGTACACACGTGGAAGGAACACGCATGTACATCTGAGGCTTCTCAAGAAAGAACTGAAAGGGTGATGGTGACCAGAAGGACAGAGCGTGCTTCTTCTTCTCACAGGGACCCTAGTGTTCGGCTTCCCTGGAGAGGATGACTCTTGTCTGGGACTTGCAGATGCTGGGCTTTAAACAGCCCCATGGAGCTGGCTTTCAGCATCCCTGACATTTAAGTGCCGCGCGGGCCTGGAGGATGGCTTTTCCCAGCCAGCTGTCTTCCTTTGTTTTCCTGTTTTTTAATTGGAATGTTACATTCGTGAAGGTGACAGGGATGACCCACTCAGATCTACTCCTGGTAATGGGCTCTGCAGGGGTGAAGCATGTAGGGAACATCTGAATTTTCTTTTTTTAACGTTTTATTGGGGTGTAATTGATGCACATCGCTGTGGTAGTGCCAGGTGTGCAGCAAAGTGAGTCGGTTATAACACACACACGCTTCCACTCTTTCAGATTCTTTTCCTACAGAGGTCAGGCCGTTACAGAGGACTGAGTAGAGTTCCCTGGGCTATACAATAGGTCCTTGTTGCTTATCTGTTTTATATATAGTAGTGTGTATATGTTTGGAGAAGGCAATGGCACCCCACTCCTGTACTCTTGCCTGGAAAATCCCATGGATGGAGAAGTCTGGTGGGCTGCAGTCCATGGGGTCGCACAGAGTCGGAGACGACTGAGCGACTTAGCAGCAGCAGCAGCAGCAGCAGCAGTGTGTATATGTTAATCTCAGTCTCCCAATTTATCCATCCCCTCTTCACCCCGGTAGCCATAAGCTTATTTTCTAAATTTGTGACTGTTTCTATTTTGTACATAAGTTCATTTGAAGTTATATAAGCCCCTTTTTTTGAGTCCACACATAAGTGATACCATCTGATATTTGCCTTTCTCTGTCTGACTTACTCCGCTTGGCATGACAGTCTCTAGGTCCATCCATGTTACTGCACACGGCCCTATTTCTCTCTTCCTGTTTTCTTTTGCCCTCAATCCAAGCGGATCTTGCTTCTCCACTCTGCTGGATTTGCTCTTATTGGGGTCACAACCTGGACTTTCCTCAATTTAAGTGTGTGTTTCCCATCCTCCAATTACTGGCCTTTTATGGCATTTGACCAAGTTAATCTTCTTCACCTCCTGACACGTCCTTGTTCCATTTGCCTCCCTGTCACCGTGAGGCTGGTTATCCTGACTCCCTGGGTGCCACTCTGCCCCGCGCGCATGCTGTGTGCCTCTTGTCACCCCCAACCCCCAAGGGCTCTGCCCTGGGTCCTCCCTCCTCAGTCCACGCTAGGTTTCTCCAACGTAGTTGTCCGAGCTGAGGGCTACAACTTCCAATGAAACCACCGGCTCTTGTGGCTAAATTGCCAGCTCCACAGTGTCACCCCCAGCTTCTGCCTTCCACGTTCCCCCGATTCCACACTTGTTCATCCAGATGTCTACAGGAGGAGGGGCTGTGGGTCTCCTGGGTGGAGTGGTGGGGGAGGCTAGAGGACTCGGGGCAGTGGGCATCAGGCCTCTCGGTGGGAAGAGGGTGCTGGCCTTGGAGCCAGTGTCTGCTCCCTCGCAGGGAAGACCAGGAGGGGCTGTGGCCGGGCCTCTCGGCCCCTTCCCCTGGAATAAGTCATTACCTGTCACAGGTGAGGTGGGGAGTGCTGCTGAGGGGACCGAAAACCAGAGTGTCTGTATCCAGATCAGACGTGCATGCCCCGTCCACATGCACAAGTCCTCAGGTGCATATAAGTAACTGTGACTCTGTGCATATGTGAACTTGGGGATTCTTTGGGCCCAGGCTCCTGGGTGGTGGGTGTCGAGGGTGTTGGGAAGGGGCTTTGCATGCACATTTGGACACAGAGTCCTGGTGATCCTGTCCCTGGAGCCTGTAACTCTGGGTGCCAGCCAGTGGCTTCCAGCCCAAGGTGCTCAGAGCAGACGAAGCTTGAACACGTCTCCTCCATGCAGACGTCCTGCCTGTGGGGCCGAAGGTGACCCTGGACTTCTTCTCTGGACCAAGTCCCTTCCCTCTGCTCAAGTTCTGCCAAGCCCCTGGTGGCTCTGGTGCACTCCAGTGGTCCCTGGGTTCTGCACAGGCGGGCACAGGCAGCCACGTGGAGGAGCGCTCTGCAGAGACAACAGAGGAGGGTGAGGAGGGGCTTCACGGGCCCCCAGCTTTCCCTCTGTCGCTGGTGTAGCCTCTGCCCAGCTGGCCCACTCTTCCTACGGCCAGGCATAGACTGCAGCCTATAGGCTGCCCCATGCCATGTGGTCCCCACCCCGCATGCCCCCACCCCCAGGCTCCAGCATCATGTCCTGGCCAGGCATGTGGACCTCTCCCCAGTGGCCTCTGCACCTGCCTCCAGCCCGCCCACCACACCCAGCCTTCCCTGCCTCGCTCGGGATGTCCAGGCTTCTGTCCATGGTGATCCTGGCTGACACCTGCTCATCCTTGAACACTCAGCTGGCATCACCCCCAGAAAGCCTCCCTGAGTGCACGTAGGGGAACATGTGTCCTGCTCAGGGACTGTCCACTGTCACTGGACTGTGAGCCTGCCATGTGACCCTCCCTCCTGCCCGGCCCAGTCCAGCACCCAGGGGGTCAACAGCACTGTGGCTGGAATGACCCTCCCACACTGTGGTCCCAGCGCCTCCTCCCAGCAGTGATCCTGGGGTGAAGACTTCAGAGCCTGGAGGAATGTGATGCTCGTGGGATGCTGAGGGCCAGCGCCCTCTGCCCACACACCAGGCCCCACGGACACCTCTGCCGCTGGGCCAGCTTTTTAGTCCAGCCTTCCAGCTGTCCCCCTTCGGCCCCTGGCACACGGCTCCCTTAGCAGATGGAAGCATTGAGTGCATGTGTGTGCAGCGCCCGCTGCATCCCTGGCACCAGTGCAGACCTCGGGCCAGCTCTGTGATAGGACGTGATGCTATTAGCCAGGCTTTATCACTCTGGCCACGAAGGGCGGCCCCACCTCTGGAGTGGACACTGGAGAACCGGGTCGCAGAGGGTCCTGGTATTCTGGGAGGCTGGTGAGCGCTGACTTTGCGTGCCCGTGGCGCCTGCCCTGGGAGAGCCGTGCCTTTGTGGGGAGAGGATGCAGACAGAGAAGCCTCCTTGGATGGAAGGGCATGAGCTTTACAAGCGGCGTTACTGCAGGCACTTTGGAAGCCAAAGCCGATGTAGACCTCTCATGGTTTTTAAAATAAATTTATTATTTTAAACCTATTAGCCAACTATGATATTGGCTCTTATTTCCAAAAAGATTTAATCATAGACAAACTCAAAGAATCCCGAAGAGGTTAAGCAGGCACGACTGCCTAACGGATTAAATGCTGTTCATTGATGTCGCTCCCACAGCCTACTTTCACTTGCCTTGTAATTACGTCTCACCGACACTTCTTCCAGCGTGTGTTGGTCACGGCGCCCTGCTCCGCACGCTGGTGACAGAAGCACCAGGGAGGCCCCTTCGAGAAAGCGGGAGGTCCTGCCACTGTTTCATCAGGGCAGATCCATCCCCGGGGGTTTCCGATTTCTCTGATGGGGCGGGTGGGGCTGAAATGAGGCTCACTTCCGGGGCCGCCTGGGTTCCGGTGCGGTGGATGCTGCCAGCATGTCCCTGTCTCTGGGGCTGGAGCCTGACTTTCTCCAGGTGCCTCTGCAGCAGCCCTGAGCGGGGTCTGTTTATCCTGGGTCCCCTGCAGGACCTGCCCTTCCCGTAACTACCGCAGCTCCCCTTGTCCCCAGCCAGCTGCCCGAAGGCCAGGTGTCCTGGGCAGGAAGACAGCGCGCTCGGCTGTGCTCCTGAGACTGAGATGCTCCATGTCTTTCCTGGCTCCCCCGCCTGCCAGGGGAGCAGCGCTGACATTCTAGGAGCAGCTGAGCAGGACCAGGGGACCAGGGCCCTTTAGTCTATGGTGCTGCTGAGGTCACGCAGATGACTCTGTCCAGAGGGAAAGCACATTCAGGTGAGCTGGTGGAAGCCCTCCTCAACTGGTCATCTTGACCAGAGCCCACCGAGGCCGTCCCACCAAACTGGGACACCCTGACTCTGAAGTCCTGGCGGGACCAGCAGGGGCAGTGTCCTGAGTGAGCTGGCTGCTGGCTGCTCTCCAACCAAACGTTAATTTCAGTTGGAGTGCCTGTCCCTGCTGTAAATCCTGACAGCACCTCACTGTCGTGTTTCACCCATCACCGCTTAAATAATCCTTGCAGGCTGCCTCCCTCAGGTACCCCAACACCCCCAACTTCACGTGGTTCACTCATGGGGCTCCCTTTCTCCTGGACATGCGCCCTGACCCCCAGCTAAAGCCCGGGCCTGCTATGCGTCACGGTGCCTCCAGCACTTCCGACCTGCGGTGTTTCCCAGGGCTCTCGTCCCGTGGGCTCTCGTCCCGTGGGCTCTCGCCCCGTGGGTCTCGTCCCGTGGGCTCTCGCCCCGTGGGCTCTCGTCCCGTGGGGTCTCGTCCCGTGGGCTCTCGTCCCGTGGGCTCTCGTCCCGTGGGGTCTCACGTGCGTTCACTCACGCGTCTGGGCACGTGGGCACAGAAGATCAGGATGAAGAACGAGGGTCTCCTGCCTCGGGGCCTGGAATCCCTGCTCCAGAGGCGGTCTCTTTCCACAGCTGCTACTTTTCAGTTCTGTGATTTTGTCGGTTAGCTCTTCCATTGGAACTAGACTGTTGATATTTTATTTCTTGATCTATTTTAGAAAATGGCTATTCACATCAAATGGAAGGTGAAGAATTTTATTAGTGGCATAATGGAAAAGTGATGTTTTGCTGACTAACCAACCAGTCCATGTAGTGGCTTACAAGAGTGACCACTCATTTAACTCATGATATTGCAGGTCAGCCATCTGGACTAGGTCCAGGCAGGTTGTCCTTCCGCTGGTACAACATTCTTAAAATTTTTGTGAGTTTTCTATGTGTCAGATTCCACAAAAGCCATACCCACATGTCTTGTTGAGATAGACCTGTCAATACTTATAGGGCTAGGCTTCTGTAGGATTGCACCTTTACAATTTCTTGGAAGCCTCTTTATCCAGCTGCTAGGCACCACCCCGGGCTTCTTCAGTGGCTCAAGGGTAAAGAATCTGCCTGCAAGGTAGGAGACTTGTGGGAGATGAGGCTTAGGTCCCTGGGTCAGGAAGGCACCTGGAGTAGGAAATGGCAACCCACTCCAGTATTCTTGCCAGGAGAATCCCATGCACAGAGGGGCCCCGTGGGCTACAGTCCATGGGTTGTAAACAAGTGGCCACAGCTGAGTGAGTAAACAGGAACTAGGCACCACCCACTCCCCCCAAATGGTTCAGAAGCCTAATTGCCAAGGTGCTTCACAGTAACTCATTTCATTTGGTCTTTGGTGGAGGTTCCACTTCACTTTGAGGCTGACTTACCAGCCGGGGGCCTGGGAGTGAGAAACGGTTTGCTTTTCCCAGCTCAGCCAGTCCCAATCCCTCTCAGTCCCACCTACAGACTGCACAGCTCTCCCCTCGCTTGTCTCGCTCTTCTCACGTCCCATCACCAGCAGCCAAGGGGTGATTGACAGCTGCAGCCTTTTGCCTGGAAATCATCTTCTGAGGTCAGTGACTCGAGTCGCCGAGTGTATTTTCCATCTTCTGAGTGATCACAGGCCATGGCCTTGCTGATTGTTTCGATGCTGTCTAACAGGACCCAGCATCCACTTCCAACCAGGCCTGATGGAAGTGCCATGCTTTTCAGGTTTTTGCTTTGGCAGCTTTCTGTACCGCTTTCTGTAACTGTCACCTGCTGCTACATAACCCACCACCCCAACACTTGGCGCTGAAAGCAACTACCGTTTGTCTAGCTGTGGTGCCCTGGGTCTGCAGCTGGGCCCGTGCTCAGCTGGGTGACTGTTCTGTTACTCCCGGCTGGTGCCTCGGGCCTCACTGTCGGCTGCAGTGTGCCCCCTGGTGGCTGCCCGAGGGTGGTGTTCCCCACACACCCGTCTGTTGGCTTAAGCAGGGAGGAGGGGGAGGACGGCCCATGCCCCTCCGTGAGGCCGTGTATTCCGCGTGGAGGCTGAACGATGCTAGGGCGGCGCGAGAGGGCAAACCTCACCCACAGGCAGTTTTCAAGCCTCTGCTCGTGACACAGTTGCTGCTGTGCCAGTGGGGATGCAGGGCTAGTGGTCAAGGCCAGGGCTGGTGCGAGCGGGTGTCCAAGGGGCTTGGACAGAGGGAGGGATGAGCAAACACGGCCCACCGTTTACAGCCACCCCCTTCTCTGAGTCCACATACACCGTCCCACACGATGATGTTTATATCGTCTTAGGCATTCCAAGCGAAATACCCTTTCAATGAATTACAGGGAAATGAAGCACTCAGACTTGACTAATTCTTCTTCCATAAGATGGCGCATTTCTTCCCTAATACGATGACTCTCTTTTTTTGTACAACACAAGGGTCTGGGCCTCTCCATCTCCTTGTCGGCCTCCCCAGTGCTAACCTGGGCAGCTACACTTTCACACAGTCAACGGCACTCGTGGCTACATTCCACAGGCACCAGGGAGGTTTTCCTCATCATTCATACACTGGTTCTACAAGTTAATAAGTAAACAGGTGAATGAATAGATTTTCAATGTGATGATTTAGCAGATGCTGTTTGGAGAGAGTTCCCCCACCCCACTCAGGACTACGTGGTACCAACTGAGCCAGAGAGAGATGAGAGGCCTCTCTAATTGCTTAAAATCATGCCAGATAAAGCAGTGGCTTATCTTGTACCTTCGGTTGATTTCTTTCCATTTCTCTGGTTTTTTCCTCTGACGTGTTGCCAGGATCTTTCTCAGATTCCTCACTATATTTTTCCCTTCCATTCCTCTTCTTTCTCCCGGAAGCCCTCCCATCCTCAGAGCATCTATCTTTCTGACTCACATCCTCCCAGTGGCTCCTCCAGACTGGGGTGCTGGGGCTCCTTGTCGCCGCTCCACTGGCCCTGACCCACTGTCTCTTGAATTTAGAGTCTTCTCTCCTCTCCTCGTCCATGGCCATACTCTACTGGAGAACATCCTGAAATTATGTCCCAATACAAAATACGTCAGGTGTCTTTGATGCTTAAACTTCTCATTTGCCTTCAAACTTGACTGATAGGTTGTCATGTGAAGTCACGTTTGCTTGGATTGCTTTTCCCTCAAGATTTTAAAGACGCTGCTATAACAACACCTAAGATCTGAACTCTCGGAGGGAAAGGCACAGTCCAGTTGGTGTTACTTTATGGGTGTCTTGTGTTTTCTTTGTGGAAAGATACTATGGAGACAGCACCACATTTATCTCTGATATGCAGTAAATCTCTAATTTGAAAAACATTACGTTTTAAAAATGTTAATTTTGAGGAAAAATTCTATCATCTTTTTCAATACAAAGACTCATGCTCTTCTTTACCTCTGGGAAGCTCTCTTCGGTTTATACAAACAAGTAATGTGCTGTCAATATATATTAAATGTTATGTCTTCATGCTGTATTCATAGCTTATATATCACATAAAGTACAGCATGAGCTTCCCTAGGGCTCAGATGGTAAAGAATCTGCCTGCATTGCAGGACACCGGGGTTTGATCCCTGGGTCAGGAACATTCCCCTGGAGAAGGGAATGGCAACCCACTCCAGTATTCTTGCCTGGAGAATTCCATGGTCAGAGGAGCCTGGCAGGCTACAGTCCATGGGGTCACAGAAAGGCGGACACGACTGAGTGAATTTCATTCACTCACTTTTAGTACAATGTAGCACCTGTATAATATATGGTGTGGTGATGGTGTTTAGTGGCTAAGTTGTGTCATGGACTATAGCCCACTAGGCTCCTCTGTCCATAGAGTTTTCCAGGCATGAATAGTGGAGTGGGTTGCCATTTCCTTCTCCAGGGAATCTTCCCAACCCAAGGATGGATGGAACCCATGTCTCCTGCTTGGTGGTTGGATTCTTTACCACTAAGCCACCTGGAAAGCCAGCATAATATACAGTATAATATAAATGCATGTCATATGCCGTGTAACAGAAATGACCTGTCCTGTGTAATCGCCCTCTGTGTGCTTTGCTTCTGAGTCCCTATCACTGCTCTGCCAGGCTGTCCCTCCAGTCTTCTTTTTTTCTCCCATGTTTTCTTCTTCTTTGACTTCTTTCCACATTTTGGGAGACTTTCTCATCTTTCTTTTCCAAGTCTGTGTATTTTTTAAAACTTCTGTCTGCACATCAGAGCACGCTTTTGCATCCTCTGGGCACGTCTTCCTGTCCCGTTGGCTCATGCGGCATCTTCCCCACCCTCCTTGGACATGGTCACGCATCCTGCCTCGCTGTCAGCTCAGCTCAGCTCCCCGCCTCATCCTCCCCGAGCATTAGTCCATCTTTTCCTTGCTGGCGGCTCTCCATATTTCCCCCTCTTGCGCCACTATTCTTTCCCAGTTGAGGCTGCAGGTCTCCTCTGTGCTGGAGCAGCCGTGGCCGGAGCCTCTCCAGTCTCAGCCACAGGGCCTGGTGCCACAGCTCCTCCCCGGGGCCTCCAGGCTCCCGCTGCCCCTCACCTCCCTGAAACCGTGGACTCTCCGTGGTGGAGACCCCCAGCCCCCCTCCTCTCGTCCCCTCCTCCTCCTGGTGCGTCAGCATCTGTATCTTGAGAGGGATGGGCAGCAGCACAGGCGCCTCCTCCGTAACCACAAGCATCAGGGTGTGCGGCAGTCCTGGAGACGTTTGATTCGTGTCCTCCCACGAGCCTCAGCTCCATCCAGGTGGGGCTGTGCTTATGTCATTGCCACCTGCCTGCACCTGGCCGTGGGAAAAGACCTTCCTTCCTGCCTTCATTCATTCAGCAGATACTCTTCGAGTTCTTACTGCACCCAGTTCAGTTCCTACACTTGCTCATGTCTGACTGTTTGTGACCCCATGGACTGCAGCACGCCAGGCTTCCCTGTCCATCACCAACTCCTGGGGCCTGCTCAAACTCATGTCCGTTGAGTTGGTGATGCCATCCAACCATCTCATCCTCTGTCATCCCCTTCTCCTCCTGCCTTCAATCTTTCCCAGCATCAGGGTCTTTTCCAAACAGTCAGTTCTTTGCAACAGGTGGCCAAAGTATTGGAGTTGCAGCTTCAGCATCAGTCCTTCCAATGAATATTCAGGACTGATTTCCTGTAGGATGGACTGGTTGGATCTCCTTTCAGTCCAAGGGACTCTCAAGTGTCTTCTCCAGCACAAGGTTCAAAAACATCAATTCTTCAGCCCTCAGCTTTCTTTATAGTCCGACTTTCACATCCATACATGACTACTGGAAAAACCATAGCTTTGACTAGACAGACCTTTGTTGGCAAAGTAATGCCTCTGCTTTTTAATATGCTGTCTAGGTTGGACATAGCTTTTCTTCCAAGGAGCAAGCATCTTATATTTCAAGGCTGAAATCACCTTCTGCAGTGATTTTGGAACCCCCCAAAATAAAGTCTCTCACTGTTTCCATTGTTTCCCCATCTGTTTGCTATGCAGTGATGGGACCAGATGCCATGATATTAGTTTTTTGAATGTTGAGTTTTAAGCCAACTTTTCACTCTCTTCTTTCACTTTCATCAAGAGGCTCTTTAGTTCTTCTTTGCTTTCTGCCATAAGGGTGGTGTTATCTGCGTATCCGAGGTTATTGATATTTCTCCTGGCAATCTTGATTCCAGCTTGTGCTTCATCAAGCCTGGCATTTTGCATGATGTACTCTGCATATAAGTTAAATAAGCAGGGTGACAATATACAGCCTTTACACACTCCTTTCCCTATTTGGAACCAGTCTGTTTTTCCATGTCCAGTTCTAACTGTTGCTTCTTGACCTGCATACAGATTTATCAGGAGGCAGCTCAGATCATCTGGTATTCCCATCTCTAAGAATTTTCCACAGTTGGTTGTGATCCACACAGTCAAAGGCTTTGGCATCGTCAATAAAGCAGAAGTAGATGTTTTTTCTGGAACTCTATTGCTTTTTCTATGATCCAGTAGATTTTGGCAATTTGATCTCTGGTTACTCTGGCTTTTCTGAATCCACCTTGAACAACTGGAAGTTCACAGTTCACATACTGTGAAGCCTGGCTTGGAGAATTTTGAGCATTTTTTTCAGAAAAGTGAAAGTGAAGTCGCTCAGTTGTGTCTGACTCTTTGCGACCCCATGGACTGTAGCCTACCAGGCTTCTCTGTCCATGGGATTTTCCAGGCAAGAGTACTGGAGTGGATTGCCATTTCCTTCTCCAGGGTATCTTCCAGACCCAGAGATCGAACCTGGGTCTCCTGCATTGTAGACAGATGCTTTACCATCTGAGCCACCAGGGAAGTCCTGTCATTACTTGAAGAAGGCAATGGCAATCCACTCCAGTACTCTTGCCTGGAAAATCCCATGGATGGAGGAACCTGGTAGGCTACAGTCCATGGGGTCACAAAGAGTCGGACATGACTGAGTGACTTCACTTCACTTCACTTCACTTTGCTAGCATGTGAGATGAATACAATTGTGTGGTAGTTTGAGCATTCTTTGGCATTGCCTTTCTTTGGGATTGGAATAAAAATTGATCTTTTCCAGTCCTGTGCCACTGCTGAGTTTTCCAAATTTGCTGGCATATTGAGTGCAGCACTTTCACAGCATCATCTTTCAGGATTTGAAATAGCTTAGCTGGAATTCCATCACCTCCACTAGCTTTGTTCATAGTGATGCTTCCTAAGGCCCTCTTGACTTCACATTCCAGGATGTCTGGCTCTAGGTGAGTGATCACACCATTGTGGTTATTTGGATCATTATGATCTTTTTTTGTATAGTTCTTCTGTGTGTTCTTGCCACCTCTTCTTAATATCTTCTGCTTCTATTAGGTCCATACCATTTCTGTCCTTTATTGTACCCATCTTTGCATGAAATGTTCCTTTGGTATCTTTAATTTTCTTGAAGAGATCTCTAGTCTTTCCCATTATATTGTTTCCTCTATTTCTTTGCATTGATCACTGAGGAAGGCTTCCTTATCTCTCCTTCCTATTCTTTGGAACTCTGCATTCAAATGGGTATATCTCTCCTTTTCTCCCTTGCCTTTAGCGTCTCTTTTCTCAACTCTTTGTAAGGCTTCCTCAGACAACTATTTTGTCTTTTTGCTTTTCTTTTTCTTGCAGATGGTCTTAATCACTGCCTCCTGTACAGTGTCACAAACCTCCGTCCATAGTTCTTCAGGCACTCTGTCTATCAGATCTAATCCTTTGAATCTATTTCTCACTTCCACTGTATAATTGCAAAGGATTTGATTTAGGTCATACCTGAATGGTCTAGTGGTTTTCTCTACTTTCTTCAATATAAGTCTGAATTTGGCAATAAGGAGTTCATGATCTGAGCCACAGTCAGCTCCCGGTCTTGTTTTTGCTGACTGTTTAGAGCTTCTCCATCTTTGGCTGCAAGGAATATAATCAATCTGATTTCGGTATTGACCATCTGGTGATGTCCATGCGTAGAGTCTTCTCCTGTGTTGTTAGAAGAGGGTGTTTGCTATGACCAGTGCGTTCTCCTGTCAAAACTCTGTTAGCCTTTTCCCTGTTTCATTTTGTACTCAAAGACCAAATTTTCCTGTTACTACAAGTATTTCTTGACTTCGTATTTTTTCACACCAGTCTCCTATAATGAAAAAGACATCTTTTTTTGGGTGTTCATTCTAGAAGGTCTTGGAGGTCTCCATAGAACCGTTCAACTTCAGCTTCTTCAGCATTACAAATTGGGGCATAGATTCAGATTACCGTGATATTGAATGGTTTGCCTCGGAAACGAACAGAGATCATTCTGTCATTTTTGAGATTGCATCCAAGTACTGCATTTCAGACTCTTTTGTTGACTATGAGGGCTACTCCATTTCTTCTAAAGGATTCTTGCCCACAGTAGTAGATATAATGGTCATCTGGTTAAATTCATCCATTCCTGTCCATTTTAGTTCATTGATTCCTAAAATGTCTATGTTCAGTCTTGCCATCTCCTGTTTGACCACTTCCAATTTGCCTTGATTCGTGGACCTGATATTCCAGGTTCTTATGCAATATTGCTCTTTATAGCACCGGATTTTACTTCCATCACCAGTCACATCCACAACTGGGGATTGTTTTTACTTAGGCTCCATCTCTTCATTCTTCCTGGAGTTATTTCTCCACTGATCTCCAGTAGCATATTGGGTACCTTCTGACCTGGGGAGTTCATCTTTCAGTGTCCTATCTTTCTGCCTTTTCAGGCTGTTCATGGGGTTCTGAAGGCAAGAATGCTGAAGTGGTTTGCCATTCCCTTCTCCAGTGGACCATGTTTTGTCAAAACTCTCCACCAAGACCCGTCCATCTTGAGTGGCCTGCATGGCATGGCTCGTAGTTTCATTGAGTTAGACCAGGCTGTGTTCTATGTGATCAGCTTGGTTAGTTTTCTGTGACTGTGGTTTTCATTCTGTCTACCCTCTGAGGGCTAAGGATAAGAGGCTTATGAAAGCTTCCTGAGGGAGAGACTGACTGTGGGGGAAACGGTCTTGTTCTGATGGGGGGGCCATGCTCAGTAAGTCTTTAATCAAAATTTCTGTTGATGGGTGGAGCTGTTTTCCCTCCCTGTTGTTTGACCTGAGACCAAACTATGGTGGAGGTAATGAAGATAATGGTGACCTCCTTCAAAAGGTCCTGTGCATACAGTGTCCCCGGCCCTGCAGCCGTCCACCGCCGACCCAAGCCTCTGCCAGAGACTCCTGGACACTCACAGGCAAGTCTGAGTCTGCACCCAGGGATAGTGCCAATGCATGAGGTTGTTGGTTTATGAAAAAGGCAAAAACTGCTCTCAGGAAGCTTCCAGGTTAGGAAGAGGAGGTGGAGAGAAAACGATAAACCAGCCCCTAAATGTGTTCAGTAAATGAATGAAGGGGGACAGTGTGGTGGAGGGGGGACATTCCTAGCTCCTGCGCAGATGACAAAGAGGCCCCGCAGCCAGAGGGTGGACGCAGGTGGGGGCCACATGGTAAGCACCTGCCCCCGCCCCTGTCCCCTGCACGTTCTGAGTCAGAACTGGTGTGGCAGGGGACTGTGTCCTCCACCCAAACAAGGCCACACCTCTGCACAGAATTAAAGTCAACGTGGAGGAGAGTCAAGTGCTATTGCTGGGACCCTTGGGGGACCACGTTCTGAGGTTGAGGGTCACCTCCCATCACAGGGACAGACAGCGGGAGTAGTGCAGGGGAAGGACCCTTTCCCCACCCCAGGGTCCCATTTCCTGACCCCACCTGACCTCTGCGCAACAGGCTAGCATGGCAGTTCTCTGTGTTCTGGACACTTTATAACTGCTCCCCCCTCAACTTCGTAGGGACCCTGCAGGGTCCCTGCAGATTAGGACATGGCCGCAACCCTGTTTAGGCAGGCTCCTGGGAGAAAGTCAAGCAACAGAATTTCTGCAGCGCAGGAGGCAATTTCTCGCTGGTGTGCGTGGTGTCGAGGGCCTCGAGGTCAATCCCATAAAGAGCCCCGTGCTCCTGCCACTCTGCTGACCTCTCATTACTCTGGCTCAGCAGCTGGGCTCTGAGCAGCGGGGGCATCTGGCAGTCTCTGCAAACAGAAATTGTTGACTGTGGTGTTTGGGAAAGATGCCTGATTATTAACAAAGTTGTTTCCACTGTTTGACCACTTGTCAAAATCTGCAAAAAGCTTTCTTTCGAGGTAATAAACAAACAGATAACAAGGGAACATGTTCTTTGCTCGATGTCGCTTTACTTTGGGGAGATAAGATGTGTGTTGACATTTAATTCTCATTTTTTTTCTAGCTGCCCCGTACGTGTCTTCTGTGGCCATCCCTCTGTCTGTCTGCCTATCTCTGGTGTCCGCATCAGCAGACAATTCAGGGATGGTTATTTATTTTTCATGTCTGATAAAAGCTGCATTCCAGTGAAGGTGTGGGACTGCATTTCAGTAGGGGGACTGCAGATATGGCATGTATCTCCAGGGAGAGTGTGAGACCGTCCCTGCTGTGCTCTGAGCTGCATTGTGTTCTAGCCATGGGTACCCCCATGGACTGCCCTTTGGGCAAAGGTCTATGTTTGCCCAAAAGCAGAGGGAGGGGCACATGCTCCTCAGGGCCTCTGCTTTTATGTTCTCAGAGCTCATGTGTGCGGTGGGCAAGGGCACCCGGGACTGCAGGCATGTGTGCTGGTGTGTGATGTTGGCCAGGGACACCCTCATGACCAGGAAAGACAGCTAACCCCCTGAGCCATCGCCCCAGGGTGCGGTGTCTACTGGAAGAGGGGCTCGGGGCCTGCGGTGCTGGACCCAGGCTGAAGCCAGCCCTCCTGTCTTTCTGCTCAGCCCTCGTGATGATGAGAGGACTGGACCATCTGGGGTCTGTTTCCAGCTCAAGGCCCCACCTTTTCTGGAGCAGTCTCCATCAGACTCCTGGGTGTGAGCTTCTGGTCCAGCTCTGGTTCTCACTGCTCAAGCTGATGCTGCAGCTTTTAAGTGCAGCATCGTTTCCTGTTTCCCATGGAGTCTTGGGACCCTTGAGCCAGCAGCAGTGATGAACACGGAGCCAGGCTTGGCGTGGACACATATGCAGCTCCCGGGAAGCCTCTCCCTGGATGTGGCTCCTTGCCAGTGTTTCCTGGGGGCCCTGCTGGCTGGCCTTGCCCTCCCACCCCCAGCAGCGATGCCGCCCTGTTGGTGAGCTTCTGCACGTGCTGGTTTCGGGCGGTGTTGGAGGAGGGCCCACTCTGCCACAGAGCGCTGACTTGCTCCGTTAGCCTTCTTTTGGGATGAAAGCTTGTACCCTTTGCAGAAATGTTTCAAAATATCAGATCCAGGGAGCAACCAGTTCAAGCTGGACTGAAAGTGGCGCCGCATAACCAGGTCCCAGCGTGGGCAGAGCTGGACTGAGTGGCGAGGCTGCCCCAGGCCCGGGTGGGCGTGGCTGCTGTGGCCAGGCTGGACGGATGGCAGGATGGGCGGACTGTGAGTCACTAATCGTTCCATGATTTTCCAAAACACAAAGATGTATTTTGATGAAGATAAACTCATATATTTCACCACTCTTGAGTTAGGAATGCTCTGAAATAGGACTTCAGGGGCAGGGGCACTGTACGTAATATTCTGAATCAAAAATGGATAAAGTACCCAATCAAAGAACACACGAATCTAAGCAAATACAGCTCAGTTCTCACTACATGTGAAGAAAGAGCCCTGGAACGTGCAAACTGCTGGTGTCACTGGGTGCAGCCGTTCCACCTGCAGGAGAATATGCACAAGAGAAGCGACTGGGCCGGCGGAACCGTGGGGTTGACGTCCTCCTGATGCGCTGACCCCCTGACCAGCTGCTCAAGCAAAGAGCATGGGCAGCTCTCCAGTCACTGTGGGCGTGAGCATAGGTCTGGCCGTTAGGGATCTGCCACACTCTCCAGACCGAAGTCTGCAGACATTGGCTTGTTTCCATGTCTCAGAGTAAACCGTGAAACTGCCCGACCCGCTGTCTGTGTTGGGAGCCCCACAGTCTCCACTCGAATGTGGGCTCAGCCAAGCAAGAAGAGGTCACACTTTCAATCCTCTGTTCATTCAGCAGAGATTTATTTACTGCCCATCTGCTTCAAGTCAGTACAGAGGATGTGGAGTTCAGTGGTGTGGTCCCCGGCCTTGCCAAGAACACAGTTCTGCCAGTGACGACCAGTGCCCACCACCGCAAACCAGCAGAGGCCCCCGCGTCAGGTACACCTGGGAGATGTGACTGCTTCTAGAAAACATCGGCACTGTCCTGAAGTACTCTGGGAGATGCTGGGATTTTGTATGTATACCTCAGAGGCTCTGTCTGCACTTTTACTTCATCGGCTATAATGCAACTAGATATTAAATTAGTGGCTGCATTAAGTCATCTTCCTTTATTTATTCATCTGCTCGTCAATAACTGCTCATGAAGCACCTTCTGTGCACTGTTTCTGGTGTCTAGAAGAGGGTCAGGAAGATCCCTTGGGAAAGGAGGTGGCAGCCCACTCCAGTATGCTTACTTGGAAAATTCTAAGGACAGAGGATCCTAGCAGATTACCGTCTATGGGGTCACAAGACTTGGACATGACTTAGCGACTAAACCACCACCAAGCCTTGAGAAACAAAATAAAAACTTGAGAGGTGTAACCGCTGCTGCTAAGTCGCTTCAGTCGTGTCTGACTCTGTGCGACCCCATAGACGGCAGCCCACCAGGCTCCCCTGTCTCTGGGATTCTCCAGGCAAGAACACTGGAGTGGGTCGCCACTTCTGTCTCCAATGCATGAAAGTGAAAAGTGAAAGTGAAGCTGCTCAGTCGTGTTTGACTCTAAGCGACCTCATGGACTGCAGTCCACCAGGCTCCCCTCATGGGATTTTCCAGGCAAGAGTACTGGAGTGGGCTGCCATTGCCTTCTCCGTAACCATAGCAGGTGAGGCAAACGACAAAAGATAAGGTGTGATGGGGGTTACCTGGGACATTGGAAAGTGACACCTTTATAGAAAACAAGCTGGCAGATGAGAAGAAATGCAGGTGCAGAGGGGCTATCACAGTGAAATGGGGGCAGGTGGGCTTCCTGAAGAGGGGACCTTTTGGGCAAAGCTGGAAGGAGGTGAGGGGTTCAGCTGTGTGACTCTCTGGGGGAAGTCCATTCCAGCAGAGGGGACGGCCATAGGGAGACCTAAGTCAGGAGTGAGTCTGACGCACTCAAGGACCAGCAAGGAGGCTAAGAGAGGTGTGGTGGGAGATGGGGATGGGTAGATGGCAGGGAGCTGGGACACAGAGCAGTTTTGATATTTTTATTGAATTCAGACTTGTACTGTTCCCTGCACAATGGGCCAATAAATCGAGAGACAAGTTGTGGGGGCTGTGAATATTGACTTTGTTCCAAAAGCTGGCAGACCGAGAAGATAATGGACTAACGTCCCTGTGAACCATGTTCCCCAAGTGAGAAGTCAGGCTTCTTTTATACTAAAAGAGGAGCGCATGTGGTTGGCTGTTGTAAATTTCTTGGTGTTGGAATCCCTTGTTCTTGCAGCTCTTCAGGAAGGTCAGGTCACAATGTTCCTGTAAACCCTCAACAAGACACATGTTACTCTCTGTTCAGCAACTTTTTACCTCTATACTAATGGGAAAGTGTTATACCTTTAAAGGCCAGAGCCTTGAGAATGTACATTTCAGGCTGTCCTCAATGTTCTTAACTTGCAGCAAAAGGAACAGAACACAAAGGTTAAAGTAAAAGAAACAGACCCAATAGGCAGCCAGATTTGTTCTTCCCTGTTATGTGTTCAAGGCTTCCCACGTAGCACAGGGGCTAAGAATCTGCCAGCCAGTGCGGAAGATGCAGGCTCAATTCCTGGGTTAGGAAGATCCCCTGGAGAAGGAAATGGCAACCCACTCCCATATTCATGCCTGGAAAATGCTACAGACAGAGGAGCCTGGCAGGCTATAGTCCATGGAGTTGCAAAGAACTGGACATGACTGAGCGTGCACACACACGCTATGTTTTCGAGACTGACTTTTACTGCAAGTGAAGGTGCCTCTGCCGGGCTGGGACAGGGCCTGACCGCACACTCGTAGTTGGGAAGCATCTCTTTGGCTCCTGAGAGTAGACAGTGTGGGGCAAAGGGCACGGCGCACGTTCACCTGGTCAGATGTCTTAGAACAGCACGCTGCCGGCTCACACCACGCTGCTGGCTCGTGGAAAACAAGAGGGGCAGCCGGAGGTTCTGTTTGAACCAGGCCGTAGGCTCCTGCAGACGCTCTCACTCACCTGCTCCAGGGCCTTTCTCCTCGGAGTCTGGGCTCCGGGCAGATTCTCCTTCTATGCAGTGTCCTTATCCTGGGTCATCCACCGCTGTGATCCAATACAGGGAGAGAGCTGATTAAAAGAGTCACAGCTCTTCTACCCAGTGGGGGTGGCCGTGATTGAATAGATGCCACTTTTAAGCTACAAACACGCTAAAAGCTATGCTGCTGTGACAGAAGGATGCACACGTCGCCTTCAGAGACGGTTCCCGGAGCTAACAGCTGACCCCTGATCCCCTTCAGTTCTGTCTACGAGCCAGGAAGCCCTTGTTCCCTCAAAACCTTGGAGGTTGGAATGATTGTGCTCCATAGGCTTCATATTTCATTCCACGATTTTAGCAATTTGGTGTGCTTAACAGCTAGTGATAAATTGCAAAAATATTATTTATCATCGCAGTCATTCATGAAATTACATTAGTGAAATTAGCTTATTTTACTATGAAATGTATTTCCAACAGTGAACTTGCAGGGTACATTGGATCTTTGGGATTCAGTGGATTAGGACTGATTGGAGCAGGAAATAAGCAAAATAAAAATACCTGATGATCTGCTTCCAAGAATTTTTAAAGAATTAAATAATCTCGTATAAGTTTAATGGGAAGTACAGATTCTTTTTTTACTGCAATATATATGTATTTGATAGTTTCACATTTTATGTTTTAATGTACTATTAAAAATGGATATAAACGACATAGAAAAATAGTGCTAACTGGGGGAAACATCTGGAGAGAAAAGAATTTAGTAAAGTGTAGAAATGAGAGAGAAAAGTCACAAAAAGCCAGAAAAACTTGAATGCTTAATCTAAATTTGTATGTGTGTGCATGGTGGTAAAGAACCCGCCTGCCAATGAAGGAGACACAAGAGACGAGGGCTCGATCCCTGGGTCAGGAAGATCCCCGGGAGGAGGAAGTGGCAGCCCACTCCAGTATTCTCGCCTGGAAAATCCCATGGACAGAAAAGCCTGGCAGACTACATTCCATGGGGTCGCAAAGAGTTGGACACAACTGAAGTGATTTAGCACTCACATAAATAGTATCTCTTACTGATAAAAAAAAATATAGTGTTATGAATAAAGGGATCAAAAGTTGAAATGCATAAGTTAATAAAAGTATAGAATAATAAAAAATAATAATCAAATAGTAAAAAATAATCTAATAATCAGAAAATGGAAAAATTTTAACGCAATCTCAATATTTTACTCCATGACTCCTGCCTTCCCTTCTGTGTTGTATGACCTACTGCAGGAGAAGGTGGTGGAAACAGAGGTTGCTGTTAGCAGAGTAAAGTACCTTCCTGAAAACATTTTGGGAAATTGTATCATTTCCTTAAAAGACATGGGTATCCTGTGACCGACACTTTCCCTTGGGGGAGTTAGTAGTCTCAGGACATAGGAAATTGACTCTCAGCAGAGCTGTGATTTTTGTGAGTTTTAAATCTGGCAGTAATTTACAACTCCAATGGTTTTGTGAGTGTGTGTGTGTGTGTGTGTGTGTGTGTGTATGTGTGTGTATATATATATATATATATATATATATATATGTTATTCTTTGAAATAACTCTTTCATGTAACCTTTTGAGAAAGCTACCTACCAGTGCTGCAGAGTGACCTGAAATGGCGAGCACACACAGTGCTTTTCAGACGCAGAGACTGGAGGCTGGTGGGGAATTTCATGAAGCCAGCCTCCATCCTCGGGCTCCTGTCTTGTGAGCTGGAGGCGGCCGCTTGTGTGATGGAGCTGAGACGGAAGGGTTTCCAGGCACTCTTGATCGAGCAGCTCCCGGCAGACAGCGTCCTGTGCGCATGCTCCTGGAGGAGCCAGCTCTGTTAGAACACAATGGCTCTTCTTTGGCAATTCTCTGCATGCTGAAATTTGAAAGAGAAAGAACAGAACTATTTTAAAACTTTTCTTCAGGATTCATCAAGCAAAATGAGCTGTGAACCAAAGCACAGGAGACAGATTGTGTTACACAGGCTTTTGCTTGTGCTGGTTTTAGGTACTTGAGGTGTATCAGTTAGCCAATCTCCCAGTGATGCTGTGTAACAAATAGCAAAATTCTGGTGTTGGGCAGCAATAAGCCTCAGCTGGGCAGCTGCTCAGCAAGTTGAGAGGTTGCCTGGCAGTCACAGGACCAGGGGGGTCCTAGTAGGATGATAGGTGCTCCCCGTCACAAGGATGCAGACGCGTGAGGGGGAGAAAGCCTGCTGGCACAGGTGCTCAGGCCTGACTTGTTCATTTGCCAACAACGGTTGTATTATCACAGAGGGGGACCCCAGGGGAGCAGCTGGGTGACCTGGTCGCTTTCTACTGTAGGAGATGCTTACCATCACCCACCCTAAAATCGAGGCTGCCTTTCCCAGGCCTGCTGTGGTATCCATGGTGACTCCGGTGGAGGGCCACCTCCCCCTGGGACGCACACGGTGACTGAGTCCTCCTGGCCTGGCAGAAGTCCAGCTGCAGATCTGAGGGTCACGCCAACTGTGGCCCCTGGACACGACCATGGGCTGGCAACACCTGCTGACTGTTTCCATGCTTTTGGTGGTGGCTCTTAGGGTCTGTTTCCTGCACCCAAGCAGGTGCAAGTGCTGGATTGTAGCCCAGACCGTGTCTCCCCCTGGCCCTGGAGTCCCCTCTGTGCTGACCTGGGGCACACTGTTCTCCTTGGTCCCTCACACTGACCGCCATGTGCCAGTCAGCCTTCCCAGGGCTGCAGGCCAGCCTCTCTGTGGCCAGGGAGCCCAGCCCTGAGCTGCTGTGGGGGCCTCAGAGCTACCCCGGGGGCCTGGGAGCGGCTGCCATCCAGCGGGCCTGTTGACGACCAGTCCAGCCTGGACTCTGTGGCCCGTGGAGCCGAATGGCTTTGCTGAGCCGAGAGTCAGTGTGCGCCCCCCTCCAGTGGGGACCACCAGTCTCACCAGCTGGCAGAATCTTTGTCTCTTGCAAAAAGGTTGTTTTACTTGGTGCCTCGCCACCTGCTCAAGATTTGCTGCAGGTGAAAACTGCCCAGACTCTGCTGCTTCAGCCGGTCCCCTCTGCGGAGCCGGGGTGGGGCTGCTGGCCCGGGAGGAGGCGGGCGGGCAGGAGGGGGGCGCAGTGGCCGTCAGGATTGAGGACAGAAGTCACGCGTGCTTGGGAGGCAGTCCAAACGCACAGTGCGCATGGAAACGCGTGGGTCCTGTCTGACCTCACTCCCTGGAAACACGGCCGGTCCTGGTGGAAGTGTGGGCTTCCCTATAAACACACGCTATGCACACATGTGCCCTCTGTCTCATACACGTCTTTCTGTCGGTACAAAAGCGAGAACCTGGTCTTGGTGTGTTTGGTGTCCGCTGCTCATGCAGGTGATCAGCTCTGTTTCTTGTCTCCTGTGATTCCCTCTGGGCTCTAACGAGCAGGTGTGTTACGTTCATTGCTGTGTTGCCTGTTCGTTGGTGTTCAGGGTAATAGGTCTTGGAGGAATCCAAGGCCAAGGTCTGAATGATTCGCAGTCTGGCTGGGCTGCAGGAGCGTTCGGGAGGGTGGCTCTGGGGGCAGGGGACAGTAAGCGGTTGGGGACACACTCCTGGGGAGCCCCAGGCCCTGCCAGCTGCAGGCAGGAGCCTGCTGGGCCCCAGCGAGGACCTGAGGTGTGGGGGTGAGGTGGCGTGGGGCCGCGAACATCCTGCCAGCTGAGCCCCAGGTTGGAGTTTTCTCAGGTCGAAGAGAAGGTTCTCAATTCGACTTTGAAGATGCGTGCTCAGATGAATACTCCAGGGCTAGACAGACACCACGAGCAGAGCTTCCCTTTCCTGTGAAAAAGTGAGGAATAAGGAACATTATTCATAAGTGATCAATGTTTTAGCGAGTATGACTATAATCTTTTTGCAATAATCACATTGCACCTCCTAGGCCATGTGCTCACGTCTGTAACGTGCTCATCTATTCAGTCCTAAATGGCCAATTCAGAGACAGTCAGCCTGATGGATTCTTACGCATTGGCCGGGCTGGTTGTTTTGCTGAGCAGAGAGATCAGCTCAGAAAAGCACAGGTTATCTCTGAACGCGGACGTGCTGGTCCTCGGAGGTGTCACCGTCTCGGGTCTGGGTCAGGTGCATGTGGAGGTGGGGTGGACACCCCTCCGGCCCCAGCCCTGACACGGGGGCCACAGCCCACCTGGGAAGGGGTATAACCTGAGACTGGCAGGGTCGACTCCACCCACCTGCGCCCACACCTCTTGACCCCAAGTGCCTTCTGCTTGTCGGTTTCCCAGTTCTGAGCCCCACCTGGGAGGATGAGACATGGGGGTGGTCTTTCCTAGACCATTCTGCGTGGGGCACAGAGGTGGGTGCCCCCTAAGGGGAGAGGGGCCCCATTTCCATTCCGGGTGGTGACTCCTGGTTGAAGGAAATCTCCCTGCCCAAGATCCGTGGGCACACCCATGGAAAGTTCTGGAAGCAGCCCTTTGAGGCAGTTGACTCTCTCCTGGGATCTCCAGCCTGGCCATGGTGAGGAGGCCAAAGGCAGGGGACACACCTGGGGAAGCAGGTGAGCCCCTGGGAGGGGAAGGGGCACTTCATCCCTGCCCGAGCCCTCCTGGGAGCTGACACAGAGGCCAGCAGGGGTACGAATGCCCACATTCCGGCCTTTGTTTGGTGTCTGTGCTTTTATTTTGAAGCAGGAAATCGCAATTCCTTCCAAATTTTGCACAAACATTAAAAAACAGCATTTTCTCTGTCCATATGCCCCTGGGCAAAAACAGAATTCCTCTTTGTTCAAAATGAACCGAGTTTTCACTGCCTGGGCTTTTAAACTTATAAACTGTAATTATTTTTGATTACATGTATTTACTATGTGGCTAATTTACCTTGAATGCCTTGAAATTGAATTTGCGGATGTGTTTTTCTCTTTCACAGCAGCTGTTGCATTGATTATTTCTCACTTCCTCTAGTTGTCTGCTTAATAAGACCACGCTTCAGTTCCTCAGCCGAGGAGCAGAAAACCTGCCCCTTCTGAATGCAGATTTCCATGCTGTGCGCTTAATTTTTATGGCCCTGAAGGAAAACTTGAAAACCCGATCCTTTTTTGGATTCTTCTCTCTTCTTTGAAAGGTGGTCACTTGTCTGGGACTGACTAGAATTCTGCTGAGTGGAAAAGTATCAGGCAAGTTAGCTGTTAAGGGACATTTGCATTTGGAGTCTGGAGTATGTGGTTCTGAGGTGTGCATCATTCAAGTCATTTTGTCTCATTGTTGTCGTTCAGTTGCTCACTTGTGTCCAACTCTTTGCGACCCCATGGACTGCAGCATGCCAGGTATCCCTGCCCATCACCAACTCCCGGAGCTTGCTCAAACTCATGTCCATTGAGTTTGTCTCATCAAGATGATCTAAACCAAAATCATGGATTTTGAATCTGCACCGGTGAGGCTGAGAACACTAAATTTCTCTAACTTTGGGTGTTGTTACACACACATGGATCATACCATTACCCACGTGAGGGGTGCTGGGGGATGTCCAGGGCTGTGCGGTGATGGGGGTCCTTATTCGGGTTTGTTGAAGGAATCAATTCTGTATTAGGGTCTTTCCTGGTGGCTCAGATGATAAAGAATCCACCTGCATGATCCCTGGGTTGGGAAGATCCCCTGGAGAAGGGAATGGCAGCCCACTCCAGTATTCTTGCCTGGAGAATCCCAGGGACAGATTCTGTACAGCGCTTCTGTACAAGCTGTGAGATTTTAGCGTTTCCTTCCGACGTGTTGCTTTGGTTATCAGCATTAAATGGTGAGTAGGTCTTGAAATTAATCAAAAGATGCCCTTGTCTGGAATAAAAACAAATGTGAGTGTCAAGAAGGCCACACTCTGAACTGGAGTCCTTGGAGCCATGACGTAAAGAGCACGAGGGAAAAGAGGACGGCCTGTGTTCTCCCCGCCCTGTTCCAACTGTTCCAGTGTGGGTAGACGCCAGATCTCCTGTGTTCTCCCCGCCCCATTCCGACTGTACCTGTGGGGTAGACACGGAGTCTCCTGTGTTCTCCCCGCCCCATTCCGACTGTACCTGTGAGGGTAGACGCAGGGTCTCCTATGTTCTCCGCCAACGCCCTGTTCTGACTGTTCCTGTGTGGGAGATGCGGGGTCTCCTGTGTTCTCCACCCCCGCCCCCATGCCGACTGTACCTGTGAGGATAGATGCGGGGTGTCCCATGTTCTCCCCACCCCTTGTTCCGACTGTACTTGTGAGGGTAGATGCCGAATCTCCTGTGTTCTCCCCGCCCCCTGTTCTGACTGTTCCTGTAAGGGTAGACTCGGGGTCTCCTGTGTTCTTCCCACCCTGTTCTGATGTACTTGTGTAGGTAGATGTGGGGTTTCCTGTGTTCTCCCCACCCTGTTCCAACTGTACCTGTGAGGATAGATGCGGGGTCTCCTGTGTTCCCCCCCATTCTGACTGTACCTGTGTGGATAGATTCGGGATCTCCTGTGTTCTCCCCCACCCCCTGTTCTGACTGAACCTGTGAGGGTGATGTGGGGGTCCCCTGTGTTCTCCCCCACCCCCCATTCTGACTGTACCTGTGTGGGTAGACATGGGGTCTCCTGGGAGCCAGTCCTCTTGACCCTCACTGATGATTCAACCTGAGCAGCTCGGCCAGGCCACCTTCTGGGCTTTGCTGTTGGCCCTTCGTGTCTGGGGCACGTGGTCCCGCACACAGAAGCTCCATTCCCTGGTATCAGTTCTACTGTCCCTGTGGTCTTTGTCCTCAGATAAGATATTAATAATATCTAATAATATTTAATCAGGCACCTGATTATTAATCAGAAAGTAATAATATTCTGCACCAGACAGAAGGCTGCCTGAGCTCAGGCGTCTGAGGGGAGCGAGCTGGAATCCTGGTGCTGCCAGCTTGGGTGCTGAGCAGAGGCTGTGCCCCCAGCACCTCTGTGTATCCATCTGTGAAATGGGATCCCAGGCTCCTGCTTGGTGACACACCGATGGCTTAATGAGCAGCAGTGCTCGGCACATGACAGACTGCAGAGTGGGCTGCGTTAGTGTTGTTACAAACCATGTTGCCATCTCTCCAAGTCAGGATTACTGTCTCCAGCAATCGTAAAGGCCATTCTACTTATCACTGTCTCAGAATTCCTAAAGCAGAGGTGCCCTGATTAGGGTAGAAACTGTGATTTTATCAAGATTGGAACTTGCCAGACTTGCTTTTTCTTTTTGGTTATTTGCAGAGATTTGCAGTGTTTTCTGACTTTTTATCTGGGAGAGCTGGGGGAGGGCCTTGGGCCAGGGTGGCCAGGAGGAAATCCCCGTTTTGTTTCCCGCCTGACACGGTGCATGAGCGGGCTCCTGGTTTGGGCTGTTGCAGGATGTGGATGACTCCAGGTTTTGAGGGGAAGGGTGTCTTTCTGTGTCTTCTGAGGACTAGGACCTGGGAGCTTGCGAGGGCACAGGTAGCAAGCAGGGAGCACCCCATGCCCAAGGTCAGGCCATCACCCTGCAGGTTGGGGTCCCAGGGGATGGGGTGGCCGCACAGCAGGGCAGGGTGAGCCTTATGCGGAGGGACCCCCGCTGCTTCCTGAAGGATGTGAAGGCCACAGGTGAGCAGCCACGTAGCCTCTTGTCTGGGGTGAGCAGCCACGTAGCCTCTTGTCTGGGATGACGCATCCCGGAGTCTGCGTGGAGTGTCTGCCCGGGGACGTGGTCAGCTGTGGAAAAATGGTGCGTTTTGAATCTGTTTTTAATGGATGATACTACCTATAAGCTTTAGCCTGTTTGGAAAACTTTATGAGTTTATTGCTTGTGGATGGTGCATGTATGTTATACACCATTTAGAAATCTCCGGCTTGGGGACGTGGCCGGAAGACCCCTCTTTCTCAGGCTGCCTTCTGTTGTGTAGGGGGCATTTCTGGGGACAGTGTTCTTTATTCCTGGGCAGGGTCTCTCTCTGAAGCCTTCCTTGCTCTCTCCCTGGAGGACTGCTCCCCAGGGCATGCCTTGGAGGTCTCTGCAGAGGATGACATTGAGAGAAGAGCCCCGCGGTTCTGAGTCCTGGTGCTATCATCTCAGAACTCAATCTCCTTACCACCCGTCTCCTCCTTAACCAGCAACAGCTTCTCAGAATAGAAAATGCCTTTGTATGTACACAGCTAGACTAGTGTAACATAAAAGGAGAAACATGGTGAAATTTTTTAATTCACAGAAAATCTGTCCTTTGGGAATCCTTATAAATGCATAGAAATATAAAGTTGGCCTTACCAATGCAATCTGCTGCTAAAAAACAGATGATTTCCTTGATAAAATTTTAAGATGCATTCTGCTCAAAATGTCTCTGAAAAGCATAGCTTTGAAAATTCGGAGTGTGTGCTTTCTGGGAAATCAGTTGTTGAATGTTGGAATGATCATTGTTTCCTTGGGCTGAATGCTTTCTAGAGGATTGAGTGGGATGCTGAGTCTCAGTCATAGGGAAAAAACCACAGTTTAATTCACTCTCTTCTTCCTGGGAGACCAGGGACCCCATCCTCACCTGCTACCTGGAGACGGAAGCTGCTGCTCTGCAACTGGGTGACTTGCCCACCACCCTTGGGTCCTGGAGTCGATTTTCTGATTCTGCAGAGAGGAGGCTGTTGGTCAAATGTCCTCTATGTTCATCCTCTGATCATCCAGGCCCACGGGGAACAGCCTCCCTGGTCGGTTCACGCTCGGGCAGTTGATCAAGTCTAGGGCATTAGCCAGCGTTGGTGTCATGGTTACAGAGCAATTATTCAGCACTTGCTTCACTAAGTGTTAATTCAACATGTACTAAGCACTTACTTTGTGACGTGTACTCTTTATGCGTCTGGCCTCCTGTGGCCTCAGAGCAAGCCCAGGGAAAGGCGCCAGTCTTGTCTCCAGTTTACAGAAGGTGAAGCCGTGACCCAGGTAGCTTCTGGAGGAACTCCCAGTGCTGAAATCCAGGGTGTGCAGGTCTGTGCTCCTGACCCTGATGTAGAACATGCAGAATGGGCCTGGGGAGCCGGGGGTTGAGAGTGGAAAGGATGGGGGCTCTGTGGGGCTTGTTGGTACTGCCGGCTTCTGTTCTGTGTTTTGTTTGTGTTCTGCCAGTGGCTCAGTGGAGTGAGAACCCGATGCGTTTCCCAGGTCACAGAGGCAGGGTGGCAGCACCCAGGCAGTGTGTGTGTGTGCACACACCTACATGGGGTGTGTGTGTGTGTGTGCCTACATGGGTGTGTGTGTGTGAGGGTGAGGGTGTGTGTGTGAGGGTGTGTGCGTGTGTGTGTGTGTGTGAGGGTGTGTGTGCGTGTGTGTGTATGTGCGTGTGTGTGTGTGTGAGGGTGTGTGCGTGTGTGTGTGTGTGTGAGGGTGTGTGTGCATGTGTGTGTGTGCATGTGTGCGTGTGTGCGTGTGTGTGTGTGTGAGGGTGTGTCCTGTGCTCTGCTCAGCGGGGACCCACCCAGCAGGCAGAGCTCCACCAGGGCTGCAGTTCAGCCCACCCTCCAGGAGGGTCCCAGGGCAGCAGAGGGCGGTCTTTCAACCAGAGCATGAAGGTAACTGTTGACTGATTTTGCCCTCCACTTGTGGCGTGGCGCTGTCTTATAGACAAGTCTGGTTTAAATTGCTGAGTGTGGCATAAACAGGAGATTCCTAACTCCTAGGGCTGTGGCCTTTGGGAGCCGTCCATCAGAGGAAGCTGCCCTGGAGGCACCTGAGGGCTGGGGCTGGGGCTGGCTGGGAAAGCCTTCCTGGGAAAAGTGGGGATGTGGGCAGGGCAGTGAGGAAGCCGCCCCAGGGCCCGAGCGCCACACCCCGTGTCCCTTAGGGTCAGGGGCCATGGCTGCAGGGTGGTCTTGAGCCAAGAGCCCCTCACCCCCCAGCATATATTTTCTGAGCACCCGCTCTGTGCCAGGCTCTGAGACCAGGCACAGGCATCCCCTGGGAGACAGTGAAATGTCCAAGCAGCCTGGTGCTGGTGGGGACCACTCAGACCAGAAATCTACAGACTGGCCACTCTGTGCGCTGTCTGTGGGAGGAGGGCTGAGGATGGCCAGGGCCCCTGGAGTGTGGTGGGTGGGACGGTCAGGGTCTGAGGATGGACGGGCAGGAGGAGTCAGGATCTGAGGATGGGGGGCAGGAGTCGGGGTCTGTGGATGGGCGGGAGGAGTCGGGGCCTGAGGATAGATGGGTGGAAGGAGTCAGGGTCTGAGGAAAGGCAGGAGGAGTCAGGGTCTGAGGATGGACGGGTGGGAGGATTCAGGGCCTTAGGATGGGCAGGAGGAGTCAGGGTCTGAGGATGGGTGGAAGGGAGGAGTCAGGGTCTGAGGATGGGCAGGAGGAGTCAGGGTCTGAGGATGGGTGGAACGGGGAGTCAGGGTCTGAGGATGGGCTGGTGGGAGGAGTCAGGGTCTGAGGATGGGTGGAAGGGAGGAGTCAGTGTCTGAGGATGGGCAGGAGGAGTCAGGGTCTGAGGACGGGTGGATGGGAAGAGTCAGGGTCTGAGGATGGGCTGGTGGGAGGAGTCAAGGTCTGAGGATGGGTGGGAGGGAGGAGTCAGGGTCTGAGGATGGGCAGGAGGAGTCAGGGTCTGAGGATGGGTGGAACGGGGAGTCAGGGTCTGAGGATGGGCTGGTGGGAGGAGTCAGGGTCTGAGGATGGGTGGAAGGGAGGAGTCAGTGTCTGAGGATGGGCAGGAGGAGTCAGGGTCTGAGGACGGGTGGATGGGAAGAGTCAGGGTCTGAGGATGGGCTGGTGGGAGGAGTCAAGGTCTGAGGATGCGTGGGAGGGAAGAGTCAGGGTCTGAGGATGGACAGGAGGAGTCAGGGTCTGAGGATGGGTGGGAGGGAGGAGTCAGGGTCTGAGGATGGGCTGGTGGGAGGAGTCAGGGTCTGAGGATGGGTGTGTGGGAGGAGTCAGGGTCTGAGGATGGGTGTGTGGGAGGAGTCAGGGTCTGAGGATGGGTGGAAGGGAGGAGTCAGGGTCTGAGGATGGGCTGGTGGGAGGGGTCAGGGTCTGAGGATGGGTGTGTGGAAGGAGTCAGGGTCTGAGGATGGGTGGAAGGAGCCAGGGTCTGTGGATGGACAGGCAGGAGGAGTCAGGATCTGAGGATGGGTGGAAGGGAAGAGTCAGGGTCCGAGGATGGACGGAAGGGAAGATTTGGGGTCTTAGGATGGGCTGGCGGGAGGAGTCAGGGTCTGAGGATGGACGGGAGGAGTCAGGGTCTGAGGATGGATGGAAGAGAGGAGTCAGGGTCTGAGGATGGATGGGAGGAGTCAGGGTCTGAGGATGGGTGGGTGGGAGGAGTCAGGGTCTGAGGATGGGTAGAAGGAGCCAGGGTCTGTGGATGGACAGGCAGGAGGAATCAGGGTCTGAGGATGTGTGGAAGGGAGGAGTCAGGGTCAGAGGATGGACGGAAGGGAGGAGTCAGGGTCTTAAGATGGGCTGGCGGGAGGAGTCAGGGTCTGAGGATGGACGGGAGTAGTTGGGGTCTGAGGATGGATGGAAGGGAGGAATCAGGGTCTGAGGATGGGCAGGTGGAAGGAGTCAGGGTCTGAGGATGGGCAAGAGGAGTCAAAGTCTGAGGATGGGTGAGAGGAGTCAGGGTCTGAGGATGGGCAGAAGGGAGGAGTCAGGGTCCTAGGATGGGCAGGACCCCTCACTCAGGGACAAGGGCTACCAGGGCAGCAGGGTCTCTGGTCGCTCCTGCTTCAGTGAGGCTGTAACTCACCTGGGCTGCCAGGAGTGTGCGTGAGTTTGCGGAGGACAGCCTGGTGCCTTAGAAGTGATCCGGGTCCATCTGAGACAGCAGAGCCCCTCCTGTCATCCACTTAGTTTTGCCCACATGTCCCTTTACACTGACGGTCCCTCCAGCCCAGGGGCTCCTGGGGACACCCCCCACCCCCCATATACCTGATGCCACTTGACCATCTCATTTATAAATTGAAGCAACTAGAATGTTTCTCCAAGAGCTGCCGTGGGGCGGATGGTGTCTCCACGATGCTTGGAGTGGAACTGGCACTCGGTGTGCATGTGATGGCAAGATGGCCGATGGCCCTGTGAGAGGCATAGACAAATGGGCTCCAGGTTTTACAGGATTCATCTGACAGGTTTAAAAGGAGAGTCGCATCGTGATGTGCAGGAGGGCTAAGAGACAGACGTTCTTGGAATCTACCTGAGAAATTTCACTGACTTTTGTAAACCAGTGTAAAGAAATAGAAGCAATACAATGGAAGCTAAGTGGGCTGAATGTTAAGCTTTCTTTCCTTGAGTCAAAGTGCATGGAAACTGCCCTACAGCTCTGTCCACCCAGGGTTGGGGTGCTTCTCCCCAAAATCCTGTGCTTAGGAGGCAACACGAGCAGGAGCTTGCCTGTGAATCAGGGTCTCGTTTCCCGACTGTGGACCCTCCTGACCTGAGCCGTCAGGGGCAGGGGACACAGTGGGTCTGGTGGCTGGTCACAGACTCAGGTGTGTTGGAGGGGGGCACGCGAGTGCAGGGTCTCTCCCAGGGGGCTGTCTTCGAGCCAGCAGCCCTCACAATCTCCCCCGACCTCTCCCTTCTCACCTTGTTTGATGGCAGCTGGTCTTTGTGCTTTTGCGATGGGCTTCCAGACAAGAAGTGGCCCAGGTGATGGGCTGGCTCATGTCTAAACCACTGATGCTTCAACTTCCTACATTCAGTGCACGAAATCAACAGGTTGAAATGGTGGTTTCCTCATGGAGAGAGGAGACGGTTCCAAAAGAAGATTCAAGTTTAGCCAGGTCTGAACTTTCTGGAGTTCTCATATGAGAACTTTGTCGACGTGAAGTATCGTGACAACTCCCAAGCCAGAAGCTGCCAGGGTCACTGCAGAAGGAATGACTGGCAGCTACTCCCAGTGTGACAGCAGGCAGCCACCAGGGTGACCGGCTCTCCTCCGGATGCTGTAGAAACAGAATCTCTAGCAATTTCATTTCTTTTAGATGTATTGAAAGTCAAAGTGAAAGTCACTCACTCATATCCGGCTCTTCGTGACCCCATGGACTATGCAGTCCGTGGACTTCTCCAGGCCAGAATATTGGAGTGGGTAGCCTTTCCCTTCTTCAGGGGACCTTTCCAGCCCAGAGTTCAAACCCAGGTCTCCCGCATTGCGGGTGGATTCTTTACCAGCTGAGCCACCAGGGAAGCAATGTACTGGCACTTTCTTAAATGGCACTCACAGAACTTCACAGGGAGATACAATAAGAGGCATGTATGGTTACAGCGATGCAGGTCAGTGGGCCAGGGAACACGCTCAGGGAGACAGGAAGGCTGAGAGCCAGGAGGGCATTGCGCGGGGAAGAGTCTGCTTCTGATTGTCCCAGCATCGCAGCCACCGGCTCTGCCTGCGGCTCATGCCCTGGGGATGGGCTGTTTTAACCTTGATTAAGAAGCCAGCACCGCCTGGGGTCAGATCAGAGCTGTCCCCTTTCCTCCCAGCTTTGCCATGTGGCCACCCTCCTGGCTTCCAGGCGCACTTGCACCCGTCCTGTCCGTGGGAAGGTTACATGTGGGGATGCTCTGCAGGCGGCAGGACACCAGCTGGGTCTGTGTCTCAGATCCAGACCTGCTTCCATCTTTCCCCCTTGCCCCCCCATCTCCTTTGCCACCAGCCAGGGTCTCTGGACAACAGCGTCTTCCCCTTGCAGCCACGGGCAAAGGCACATGCCTTCTAGGACAATGCATGTGGCACACCTCCCACAGCCGACTCGAGGTTGGCACAAAGTGTCTTTTCAGAAATGCCGCCAGTAGGTATTGCCCGCCATGTTCAGTGGAGCCGGCATCTCCTGCCCTGGGCTGACTGGCAGTTTGTTTTCTTAGGAATGTTTTCTACTGATCTTCATGCATCTGCTCTCTCAGTTCAGCCGCTCCATTGTGTCTGACTATTGCGACCCTGTGGACTGCAGCACGCCAGGCCTCCCTGTCCATCACCAACTCCCGGAGTTTACTCAAACTTATGTCCATTGAGTTAGTGATGCCATCCAACCACCTCATCCTCTGTTGTCCCCTTCTCCTCCTGCCTTCAATCTTTCCCAGCATCAGGGTCTTTTCAAATGAGTCAGTTCTTCGCACCAGGTAGCCAAGTATTGGAATTTCAGCTTCAGCATCAGTCCTTCCAACAAATATTTAGGACTGATTTCCTTTATGATGGACTGGTTGGATCTCCTTGCAGTCCAAGGGAGTCTGTTCTTTGAGCCCCAGTAAAATAAAAGAGAAAGTGAGAGTCAGAGAAGCCAGCTCTCTGCCTGGAGGAGACTCTGTTTCCTTATTTGTGATCCATAAGAATGATGTGATCAAACCTACCTCAGAGTTTCCAAAAGAGGCTTACACCCATTTTATCCCAGCGTTCTCAAAGCAAACGCTTGGAAGAGGCAAACTGCCATCCAGACTGAAGCCCTTACCCTGTGACAAGAGCAGGCAGCTGCGGTCTGTGACGAGAGGCAGTGGGGAGCCTCCGAAGGCCAAGCCTTGGCGCTGCCGCGGCGGCGCCTGCAGCCTCCGGGAGCCCCGCTCCGCCCAGTTCCGCGCCTCCCTCATCCTGCGCCTGACCGCCTCTGACGCTGTGCATCCTTTGGGCTTTGTTTGCACTGTTGGGGCGGGTTTTCTGTTTCTGCCCCTTAATCAAGGGTAGGGGGACCGGGAACTGACTCACTGATCACTGTTGACTGGATCTTGCCAACGTGGAACTGATCTGACTAAAAATGAAGCCATTCCGTTGCAGCCCAGCTCTGCCTTCAAGGCTGTTGCCGGCACAGAGCCGGCAGCCTGGCCTCCGCGGTGACCGGAGGTTTGCTCAGCCCCGGGCGTCGCACCAACAGCAGACCGGCCTCCTCTCTGCGCTTGGCTTGGTCCCTGTTCTCCTGGGTCATGTAGGTTTGTTGTGGGAAACGTGTGGACGCCTCTCTACAACTCACTTTGTTTGTCCTTTTGTTTGCAGAAGTTCTGGTTTCTGATCTTACCTTGGGCTTTGCACAGTTGGGACAGTTTTTCTATCTCTGCCTCTTGATCAAGCGCAGAGTGGCCAGGAACTGCCTCACTGCAGAGGTCACCTCTCCCAGTCCTCAGTGACTTCCTCTGAAGCACTGGGGGGCCCACTTCCTCTCCTCCTCCTCAGCTCCTCTGTCTGGCCGTGGCCAGCACCCCGCGCCCTCTCAGGGCTGGACCGATGCCCTCAGACCCTGCATCTCCCTCCTGCACTCCTCATGGGAGGCCCTCGCGCCGGCCAGGGTCTTCTCTCCCACACAGGGCCCAGCGCCCCTCCGGGTTACACCCCTTATCTCCTCAGTTAACAGTCTCTTCAGAGCAGAAGGCTCGGCTTTCACCAATTGTGTTTTTTCCATTTCAATCAAACTGGATTGGAATTAATATGTGCATTTATGTGTAAATATACATTTTAAGGTAATTTTGTCTCAGCAGTTAGTATGTTTATCTAGCAGCAACTTAAAAATAATCTTGTCTGATGACCTCTTCATTTCTGGCTCGAGGGGTGATGTGGACCCCACGTGGGGATCGAGGGACGGCAGATGGCAAAGCCCCTAGGGCAGCTTAGGGCCTGGAGGTCTCCTCATGCCCGGAAATCATTGGTGGGCCCACAGCAGCGTTGTTTCCAAGCAGCACTGAGCAGGTCCCATCCCTGTGAGGCTGTGTCACACCCAGGAGGATCCAGGAGGAACTGGGGGCACGGCCTGGCTGACCCAAACCCCTGAATATGCTCTGCGTTGTCTGGAGAAGCTGACAGACCCAGCTCTGAGACCCGGCTTCTATGTGAGCGTGCCCCCGCTAGGGCTGCTGCAAAAATTCAGTGAGATTTTTGTCAGGGCTCGGGCAGCGCAGGGCACAGAAGGGGCACCCCCGTGCTGTCTTCAGACCGCCTGGGTGTTGGAGTCCTTCCTTAGCTCGACTCAGCAACCCCGCCAACCCCCCACCCCTGAAACTAGTATCGGGCACTTCCGGAGAGCCGAAGGCAGAGCTGAGTCCTGTGGGAACCAGCGTGTTTGCCCTCCTGATGCTCTGTGTTCAGTGAAAATGGAGGGTGTGGACCGTGAGTGTGGCCCTGTATGAAACAGCTCCACGCAGGCTCCATCCACGACCAGACTGTTGATGCATCCATTTCCTGAAACAGGCCCTAATCTGGGAGCAGGGCTTGCCGCCCCACCTGCAGGCAGAGACCTGGGCGAAGGTGCTGGAGACTCGCCCTGGAGGAGCTCAGGGAGGACGGAGGGGAGCCGTGAGCCTTGCGCCATGGAGGGCTCCCGGAGCACTGGCTGACGGCACCCTGGGCTCAGGGAGGGGTCGGGAAGGGGCTCTGGGCCTGAGGAGTTGGCTCTGTGAGGGAAGCTCAGGACCAGCCAAGCTGTGTTGCCTGTGAGCCAGGCCCAGGGAGCCCCGCCTCTCTCTTGGCAGGGCCTTGGAGCCACATTCAGGGAAGACCACAAAACCTGTTTCTGAAAAAAAAAAAAAATTCTGGGAACACACACCAAAAAAGCCCAGTTCCACAGTCAACAGGGTCGCTGGGTTTTGTTTTGTTACTTTTGCATTAAAGCACGCCCCCATCCTTACACACAGGGAACCTCTGCTGGCTTTGAGGTTCACAGCATCCTCGATTCAGGACAGACCGGTACCCAAGAGGGCTTCTCAGGACCCGGGAACTGGTCTTCCTGCTGTGCATCCTGGCCTCTCATGGGGCAGGCGTCCCGTTTCCTCTCTTTCATCCCCAGAGCGCAGCACGCCAGCAGCCCTAAGCTTCTGCTGACCTAAGTTCTCACGTTCTTGTGTAAATCGCTCCTTGAATCAGGCATTTGTTCAGCAAACAGAGCAGAGAGCAGGATACAGCGATCGCGTTTGTTCAGGGCTTACCTGGAGCCAGGTGCCCTTCTAAGTGCTTTGCTTAAGTGAGTTCATCGAACCTTCCCAGCTGCCCTGGTCACGGCTCTGGGGTTTGTCCAGATCTGCAGGAAAGGACCAGATAAAGCCTGGCCAGATGGACAGAGGGCGGCTCAGCTGGAGCCTGACTGAGGCTGCAGAGCTCCCGGAGTCTGGGATCTTAGCTGCTCTCTGATATTTCACTAGGAATTTGAGGAACAGAATCATATGTTATTCCTGTTCACTTGCTCAGTTGTGTCCAACTTTGCGACGCCATGGACTGCAGCATGCTAGGCTTCCCTGTCCATTACCAACATCCGGAGCTTGCTCAAACTCATGTACATTAGGTCAGTGATGCCATCCAACCATCTCATCCTCTGTCGTCCCCTTCTCCTCCTGCCCTCAATCTTTCCCAGCATCAGGGTCTTTTCCAATGAGTCAGCTCTTTGCATCTGGTGGCCAAAGGATTGGAGCTCCAGCTTCAGCATCAGTCCTTTCAATGAATATTCAGGATTGATTTCCTTTAGGATTGACTGGTTTGATCTGTGTAAGTACCTTATAATGTTAGTTTCTCAGTTGTGTTCCACTCTGCAACCCCATGGACTCTAGCCCATCAGGCTTCTCTGTCCATGGGATTCTCTAAGCAAGAATACTGAAGTGGGTAGCCATTCCCTTCTCCAGGGGATCTTCCTAGACCCAGGGATCAAACCTGGGTCTCCCACATTGCAGGAAAATTCTTTACCACCTGAGTCACCAGGGAAGCCCAAATACTTTATAGACTGGATGCAAATGGCTGGTCCTGGTGAAGAATTATTTTATAACATGAGCTATAACTCTGATTATATTTGTTGTAGTGTTTGAGTTTCCATAGAAATGTCCAGATCTCCAGCCCCCCAGCACCTCAGGATAGTCGATATGCTGGTGCTGATTCTGCAGAGTCTGGGTGATCCTTCTTCCCACCGTGGAATCTGACACATTCCAGGTGTTGGGGCTGTGCTGGCCACAGATGGGTGGCCGTACGTGGCCTCTGGGAGGGGGTGCTGCAGCCACTCCTCAGCACCCCCATTGCTGATGCCACTTCTGATGGAGGCTGATTAGGAAATGGTTTTCTGGGCTGCCCATCTCACAGGAGTACAAAGGAGCATGGGGGCTCATTAGTGACTAAAATGGACTTCCCAGGTGGCTGAGTGGTAAAGAACCTGCCTGCCATGCAGGAGATAAGGCTTCGATCCCTGGGTCAGAAAGATCCCCTGGAGAAAGAAATGTCAACCCACTCCAGGGTTCTTGCCTGGAGAATCCCATGGACAGAGGAGCCTGGCGGGCTAGAGTCCATGGGGTTGTGAAGAGTCAGAAGTGACTGAAGCAACTGAACACTCGTGCACGTGGTGGCTAAAATCTGCAGATGCATGAAGAGCTGAAGGTCGAGCAGTGGGCACGGGGAGGATGGATTGGGAACCTTTCTGTAAAGAGCACTCCAGGGACGAGGCCCCACCTGGGGCACCTTGTCACTTATCATAGCACATGTCACCCAGGCTTGCACCAACCGTCTCCTCTTAAACCACCCTAACTATTCACGTCTTAGCAATTTTCACCTTATTGTAAAATGAGCTTTTATTTGCATCTGTGGTTACTCAGCAGCCTTCACAAGTTAATTAGTTGTTTTATTAGCCATCAGTAAACAACAGGCCTAATTTAGTAGTTTCAGGTATAATTAAGAATCTTGGAATAGCAGACTTGTGTGTGTGCAAATTAGAGGGACCCAGAGACCCTTCAAAGAATTCTCTATAATACACACTTGTCAAATTTGGAAACTTGCCTCTTTTATTTTCCATTCCTTTTTGGAGGCTAAATTTAATTATAGGTTCATTAGGTGAGGTCTAATAATTTTCATGTTACAGTTGGCATTTCTAAATGAATGAAAGTTCCCATCATGCATTTGGCTGGATGAATGAGTTTCCCATCATGCATCTGGGATATTCTTAATGTCAGGTCATGAATGTGGACACTGAGAAGGATTTTCAAGATCTTTTCTTTAAGACCTTGCAAGATAAACGGTGCCGTGTATCTGGGAGCAATGCAGAGAGGGGACGGCCTTCTTGCCCAGTCCCCGTCTGAGTTAAGATGCTGTCAGCAGACAGAGAGAGGGAATCAGGAAGCAGACACAGCTTAGCTGACCTTGCTTGCACCTCAGTGCATCACCCGGGGGTGAGACAGTCTCTTGTCCACCTGAGAGATGAGGATGGCGTGACCACACTACACCTTGAGCCTCAGAGCCTTTGGGCATCGTGTTTTTGAGTTTTGCTAGACTGAGGACCAAACCAAGAATTAAATTCAGCTGAGAGATTTTCAGCAGCGGGTAGAAATGTAAGCTTCCAGTCTGTAAATATAATTCTCTGTAAGCCAACTCTAGGTGCGACCATGCTCCCTAAAATAATCCAGGCTTCCTGGGGAAGCTTTGTGATAATCCCATGAGAATGATAGTCACAGAGACAGAGTTTATCTCGTGTGCCCACAGGGAGGGCACTGGCAGGTGTCACCGTGGTTGTCTCTCCAGATGAAGACGCCGAGGCACAAAGAGCTTGTGCCTCTACCCTGGGGCCACACAGCCCGAGGGGCAGAGCTGCTTCTCTTGGAGCCCCCTCCCTGTGCTTCCCCAGGCAGCCTGGCTCCCACAGAGAGAGCGCACGCCCCTAAGTGTGTTTGTGTGTGTCCCCAGGCAGCCTGGCTCCCACAGAGAGAGCGCACACCCCTAAGTGTGTTTGTGTGTCTGCAGAGTGCCTTGGTGTTACATGTGTCTCGTCATCTGTCACGGTTTCATAACCTGGGAAAGAAACAACAAGGCCGGTGAGTGGTCGTATACAGCACAGACACGAAGACGGCTTTGCCCGGGACTGATGCCATGGACATTTTGATCTATTTGGTGACAGATGTTTTATAGTTCTGGCATAATCCTTTCAGAGAAATGCGTGCTGCCAGCCACTGGGTGTCCAGGAGGTAGCAGCAGTTGAGTGGCCAGGTGGCCTGGCCCTTCCTGACGCAGGGCCCACTCTCAGGCCTGAGTCCAAGTCCAGAGGCATCTTCCTCAGACTGTGTAATTCCTGCCCTGTGGCTGAGCAGCTGGAAGCGCTGAGTGTTGTGATACAGGCTGCGCGCACGAAGGAACTCATTCATCGTCCTTCTTGCAGGCTCCCTCCGTTGGCTGAGACTTGGGCTGCAGCCTGGCATGCCTTCTCTGGGTCAGGGAGGTGGATGAAGGTATCAGTGTGTCTCGAGGTGTAACACATCATGGCAATTTGAGACGCTCTAGCAAGTCTAGGCCCCGAGTCCTGGGCCCTGCCACGTTCCACCACCCAGGGGTCTCCCATCATGCTGAACTTGCCCACTCCATGGGTCTTTGTCTTAAAGGGCTTTGCCTGCATAATAAACTGCATCAAAATCCTAGCTCCTTTTCCAGTTTAAATTAGGCACTAAAGGTTGTGATCTGAACCAGCATCTTTCTACCTGCCTGCTGGCCATCTCTGTGTCTTCTTTGGAAAAATGTCTGTTCAAGTTTTCTGTTCATTTTTTAACCAAGTTGTTCTTTCTTTGATGTTGAGTTGTATGAGCTGTTACATATATTTTGAATATTAAGCCTTTACCAGTCATATCATTTGCAAATATTTTCTCCCAGCCCATAGATTGTCTTTTTGTTTATTGATGGTTTCTTTTGCTGTGCAAGCTTTTAGGTTTAATTAGGTCCAATTTGTTTATTTTTGCTACTATTTCCTTTAACTTAGGCGACAGATTAAAAAAAAAACAACTATTGCTGCATTTTATGTCAGTGTTCTGCGTATGTTTTCCTCTCCAAGTTTCATAGTAGTAAGATTTATGTTTAAGTCTTTAATCCATTTTGAGTTTATTTTTGTACATAGTGTTAAGAATGTTCTACTCTCATTCTTTTACATATAGCTGTTCAATTTTCCCAGCACTACTTATTGAAAAGACTGTATTTTCCCCATTATATATATTCTTGCCTCCTTTGTTTAAGACCAATTGATCAAAAGAGTGTGAGTTTATTTCCGGGCTGTCTATTGTGTTCCATTGATTTATATGTCTGTTTTTGTGCCAGTACCACGCCGTTTTGATTACTGTGGCTTTGTAGTCTGAGATCAGTCTGGAATCAGTCTGTAGTCTAAAATAGTCTGAAATCAGAAAGCTTGATTCCTCCAGCTCTGTTCTTTCTTCAACTTGTCTGAGGTATTTGGGGTCTTTTGTGTTTCCATACAAATTTTATTTATTTATTTATTTATTTTTCCATACAAATTTTAAAATTGTTTGTTCTAATTCTTGAAAGATTGGTATTTTGACAGGGAATGCATTGGATCTGTAGATTTTCTTGGGTTATTAAGATAATTTTAACACTGTTAGTTCTTCCAATCAAAGGACATGGTGTGTCTTTTTGTGTTCGTGTTGTCCGCAGTTCCTCTCAGTCTTATAGTTTTCTGAGCACAGGTGTTTTACCTCAGTGCTCAGCGCTTGGTCAGTCATGTCTGACTCTTTATGACCCTTCAGACTGTAGCCCGCCAGGTTCCTCTGTCCGTGGGATTTTACAGGCAAGGATACTGGAGTGGGTTGCCATTTCCTCCTCCATCACCTCATTTACGTAGGCTTATTCTTAGGTATTTTATTCTTTTTGATGTGATTGAAATGGGATTGTTTCCTCAATTTCTCTTTATGGGAACTCACCACTGTCACTTCACTGAGCTGCTTTATTTCACCTCAACACTGTCACCCCAAGATCTTCCTGGGTGAGGGTCGTGCTCTCTGAAACAAGGAAGACGGTCCTGGAGCCCTCCCCTCCCCTCCAGGCCTGGGGCTCTGTTTCCGCAGTGGAGAGCCCCTGCTCTCCAGTCTCTAACTTCAGAATCCAGGAGGATCTCACTGAGGCCCTGAGCAGAAAGGAGAGCGGGGCTTTCCCAGAACACCTGGGGATGTTGGATTGATGGACACTTGAAACATCGAAAGCAAGCAGGCTCTCCTCCAAGAGTGGACTTTAATTCAACCGCATGTCAACAATTACTGTGGATCTCTGTGTCAGTTTGCATGTAGGCTGACTTCCTTATAAAATGTCTCATTTTGCTGATGGACTGTGGCAGGTTGGGGTGGGGGTAACTGTCTCCCAGACTTCTGTTCTGCTTCTGTGTATGTGGGTCTGTAGATAAGCAGACGGGGCAGAGAGAGAGAGAGGCCGGCTGGGTGCAGGGGAGGCTCCATCGGGACCTGTCTTGTATGCTCATCGGGCCTCTTCTCCTGGGATCCCCTTCCCTGTGGGCCTTGATGGGGAGTGGGCTCTCTCCCCTGGGCACCCTGACTCCCTGGTGGGCATCTGCCTGTGTCAGCATCCCAGGCACTCCCTTCTTTCTCCCTGACCCCTCCCTGACCCTGAGACTCTGTGCTGAGTCTCTGGCCATGGGTCACTCCCCAGAAACTGTGTTGAGTGATAGTCAAATGTGCATGGCAGTGCTCAGGGGGACTCAGGATGCTCCAAGGAGGAGAGGCACGAGGTCAAGTGGGTGTTTAGAACTGGCTCTGCTGTTCCCACTCTCCCTGCAGAGAAACCGGCCACTGTTCAGAGGACCAGAACAGTTCTAACTCAGTTCCAGGACACAGCAACATGAGCAAGAGTTGAGGGATGCCCAAGAGTGGGACCTGGCTGGGAGTCCAGACCATGGGCCAAAGGGGAGTCAAGAGTGGCTTTCTAGTGTTCCTGGAAATCATGGTCTGGTACTAGAAAAGAGACATCAGGCTGAGACGAGGAGAATAAACTGGTTAGCATGGGACAGTGTCAGGGCCCTACCGAGCAGTTTAGGGGTTAGACACCATGGTCCTAGAGTCAGAGGTCTGGGGCTCAGGATTAAGCTTTAACATGGAAAAGTTGTATGATCCTAGGAAGGTCTCCTTAACTGTCTCTTCTTTGGTTTCTTTACTATAAAATGTGGATATTTATAGTACAGAAGGTAGAAGGAAGAATTAAATTAAATGCTATCTGTGAGGATAATTAATGCAGGGCTTTGTACACGGTAGGGCTCCAAAAATGTTAGGAGTTATAGTGAAGATGGAAATAGCAGCTGTCATGGTGATGATGATGGTGGTGGTGGTAAGACAGAGCTGCGGGCACCTGCAGGTCAGGTGACTGGATTCTGTCCTGATGTGGGGCGGCTGGTCTAATGCTAGTCCTACGGCTGGAGGCCTGAGGGCCCATGATGGCCCAGAATGGCCCTTGGCCCCACCAGGCCGGCCTAGTTCTTTTACTTGCAGCTGGAGGGCTGGAGGGCCTCTGGCATTAAGCACTGAGCCACGCTGGCCTGATGGCCCTCACTGCCCACTCAGTGTCCCTGGGGCCTCACTGGCCTGACTGCATTGCACTGCCCATAGAATTTCCCTTGCCAGTCTCCCCTGCCCCCCTGTGGACCCTTTGCTGGCATCCTCAGAGCATGGATGCTAACCCTGCAAGCAGAGTCCGAAAACAAGCATCAGAGGATCCCCAAGTGGGACTGAATCAGAAGAGGAGATTGAATGCAACGTCTCCAGACATTTTATTTTGATTAAAACATTAAAGTGCATGGCAGCTGTTCATGGAAATTGTAAATCTTTACTGGAGGAGAATGAGAAAACAGGAAGGATGTGGAATAACGGCTTGGGGTTGCCCAGGCTTCGACACCTACTTGATTTTACTTGGGGAGCTGGGTATTGCTGCTCCCAAATTAATTTTTGGAAAATGAATTATTGACTGCAGATTTAATTTATTCCTAATAAGTGGAATATGTGTGTAACGTGGGCCTGACAGAGGGGTTAGCAAAGCCAGAAGAAGGACTAGGCAGTGGATGTGTTGAGGGGTCCCCAGAGGAGAGGAGTCAGAGACCCCCGGCCCCAGGACAGATCTGCTGGGCTCCTCCTGACCTGGAATTTCATCCTGTGATGTTCCCAGGGCTAAGCGTGTTCTTAGTGACCTCCGTGTCAGAGTCGGCAGGTTTAAATGAGTCAGTGAAGTTGGGACACCCACTGCCTGGCTTCTCTTTCTGCTGTGTCCCCCTTGGCTTTGACCGTTTTGCTGTCTTTGTGCTGGAGGGCACTTTGCAAGGAGGGTCCTTCCAGAGGTGGCCCTGGGCAGGGACTAAAGTGAGGTGGGGAGGTTCTCCGCTCTGTTGAGGGGTGGGGTCGGGGCCGGGGGTGGCAAGGAGCCAGGAGGCACTGCTGTGAACACTCCCCGTGAAGCCAGAGCCTCGGGTGGGGGGAGCACATCCCTCAGCATCAGTGCCCACATCTGCAGAATGGGCACAGGAAGAGCTCCCAGTGTCCTCAAAGTGATGGCCAAAAGGAGGCAGAGGGTGTCAGGATGCCTGGGAGTGTGTTACACTGAATTTCAGATCAGGCCTTTTATTTTTCTCCTGTTAATCTTTATCCCATTGATGCTCCTTACAAAAATACATGTCTGGTATCTAGGAAAAGAAAACTATTTATCTAGATTTCAAAATTCTCCCTTTTGTTAGTCTGGCCAGCCGAGTGAAATCATGGCAGTTTCATTATACAGCCTGACCCATGAACGCTGAGTTTCCAGGCACACTATGTCTTTGGGATACAGCTATCTGAGGTGTTTATTGCTAAGACTGTGATATATCACACAGGGGTGTCTATAAAGCATGTATCTGAAAATTAATATTAAAACATAAAATATTCTTTCAGCTTAAAATGAATTCAATACTTACATTCATTTAGATTAATTTATGTAGATTAAAATATTTTATTTCACAACTTCTTTTAATAAGTATTCAAATAATGCTAGCATACAGTAATGATCGTAATGCCGTCCACAGCACAGTCATGGTGATGGGGGACAGATGGGGGGACTGGCTGCCAGAACATGCAGAATCTGAGTGATTACTCAGAGAAGGTTGGCAGGCCTTGCAAGCGGTAGGGATTATTTATTTTTCTAAGTACATTTATCTGGAACATTTACATCTGTGATAATAGAATTGTTTTATTCATCATGCCGCAGGCATGTAAAAATGTCTGTTCCTCCAAGTCCTCATGGTGATTTCTTGATGATTTTTAAACAAAACTCCTGCTTTGGAATATAGAGTATGCAGGTATGCACTTTCCCTTAACTGTTGCACTAGAAATTATCAGTAAATCTGGTTTTCATCTGTGTGTGACTGGTACGTGGCTTCCCACGCTTCCTCATGTTTGGTAAGAACGGGCTGGGACGGTGGGTTTGCTGCCACCAGAATGTCTTCCCTCTTCCCAAGCAGCAGTCGGGCAGGGACAGGTGACCCAGCACCCAGATGTCAGTGCTGCTTTTGTTTTGACCCCGACGACGGAGCTCTGTCTGCCGAGACGTCACCTCCACAGAGGTCGGCTCAGAGCTGGGGTCGGAACCCACGGTCCCTGCTGAGCTGGTGGATGTGGACACGGCCGGAGCCAGGCGGCCTCGCTGGGGCAGGCCAGCCCCGCAGACCCTCCCAGGCGTGGTGGCCGGGCGACTCAGGTGACTGCTGTCACAGGCTCGGGCAGGGAGCTTTGCCAACTGCAGTAAGCTGGGGGTCCCCCTGCAGGAGGGGCACTGGCTTAAGGGGTCCCTCGTGGAGGAGCGGTGTCGGGTGGGTCCTCAGAGGAGGGCGGTGGAGGAAGGCCAGGCTTGCTGACCCGCGGGGCACGGGGTGACTCAGATGACAGGACTCAGGGCGGCTGATGCGGTCCAGCCCTGCCCTCTCGCAGCCCCCAGGGTGCTGGGGGCTTAGGTAAGGCTGGTCCAGGTCTTACTTCGTAGAGGTGACTCGTGACCACGTGGGGAGGCTAGTACCACTGGAGTACTTGGTGCCGAGTCCAGCGCCTTCGTGGTGGCCCCTGCGAGAGAGCGGGCGGGCCAAGGAGATGGGTCAGGACCGCGGGTTGACTGGTCCTGGCGGGCTTGGGTGAGGATGCTCCCCACCGTCTGGCCCCAGCCCCGGGGTGACGGCAGCAGGGGAGACAGGGTCCCTGGAGGCAGACGGGGAGGTGGTTGTGGGGTGTAGACTCCGGATCGGCTGTGAGCACAGAAAGGCACGATCCAGACCCAGCAACTCCGGCAGGTTGCTGGGTCGGCCTTGTGATCCAGGGGTGTGGATCGTGGAGCCCGAGGGAACAGGGCAGAGCTGTGCAGGCATGGGGGTGGGGCTGGCCTGCAGGGGATTAGGCCCCGGCGGGGGTCACAGCGCCTCTCCCCCCGCCCCAGCCCCAAAGCTGCCTGCCCAGGCGTTTGGAGGTGGAGGCTGATGCTGGTGCCCTCTTTCTTCCTCCATTCACGGCTCCCTGCCGAGCCCCATGCAGGGGTTCTGGACACCTTGGTTGTTCACAGCTGACCCGCTGCTGGGCCTGCAGAGTCCATGTCGGAGGACGGTCACAGGGAGCCCCCCCCAGGGGGCAGGGCCTGCCTCCGGGACAGGACGCCCTGCCCCCTCTGCATGACCCTCTGCTGTGTCTTTACTTTTCACCCGTCCGCGTCCTCAAACCCCCAGCAGCCAGGAAAGGGCAGAGCGGATGCCGCAGAGGGGAGACGGCCGTGGCCCAAGCAGACGGGCCCTCTGTAACCGTGTCCAGGTGGAGGAACCGAGCTGAACTCGGGTCCAGGGCCCTGCACCGCCCGCCCCGCCCCAAGGGGCCCCTCCATGAGCAACACACTTGCAGACTTAAGCCGGTTTGGGGTGCTCAGGGGACGTCACTCCACCAGGGACGCTGGCACCACTGCCTGGGGCAGAGTTCGAAGCAGGGCCCCACGTGTTGGGTTCAGAGGGTGGGAACCTCCCCACGAATAACCAGGTGGCGCTTTCCGGGCTCTGCTGACAGCCAGCCAGGGTGGGGCGCCCGCTGCTGTGGTCACACACCAGGACAGGGCATCCCTTGATGGGTCTTGGGCCAGATCTGGAGATGGGCACTGAGGAAGCTGCCTGCCATGGGTGCCACCTAGAGCTCTTGGGGAGACTGTCTGCTTCCCGGCCCCCGGGGGGTGAGGAGGTATCCCAGGCCCTGCTGTGCGCCCCTCCCTGAAGCCACCCATCCTCTCCCCATGCTCATAGTCCTCCGCGTGGTGAAGCCGGGCCCTGAGCTGCCTCTGGAGAGGTCTGTGGGCGGGGCTGCCCCAGGTTCCCCTCCACCCCTCGCTGGTCTCAGCCCCGCCTCCGGGCCCCGCGAGCATCAGGCACTTTCCCATGATGCCCTGGTCCCCACCGCGGTCACTGGTTGGGGGTGCAGCTGCCTCCGCATGCCTGGCCACTGGCCGTGACCTCAGGTGCGCCAGGGCCCCTCTCTGTGTGGACTGAGCTTCCCACCGCCTGCTTCACAGTCCGCCTTCCAGATCCTGGTACCTGCCCGAAGGGTCACTGTTCCGCCCTTTGTCCTGTTCCCCCACCAGGGTCTGCCAGTTCCAGGTTGGCAGAGGGTCCAAGAGGCTGGGTCAGAGCCCCCTGAGACTGTGGTCGGTCACCATGCCTGTGTCTGTCCCCCTGGAGGCCCACGCTGCTCCTCGTCGCCTCAATCCACTGGGCGACCACTCCTGGCCTGCAGACCAGCCATTCTGGTGGGAACCCCTCAGCCTTCCCAGTGAGGACCCTCTCTTGGGGTTGGTGCCTGAGGCACTGTTTAATCACTGCCTGTGCTTTTTTTTTTTTTTTCTAGAATGCAGAACCACCAGCTGGTTCCCCAGACCGGGAATCTTGAGGGTGGGTTCAGGGCTCTGCAGCACGCCCCCCAGCTCTGTGTCTGCAGAGATCCCCAGGGCCCTGCAGGCCCCGCAGAGGCTCGGGGGCGGGGGGAGGGGGTGTGGGTGGGCAGGTGGGAAGAGACCCGACGCCGGCCCTGTCCAGAGCTGCGTGCTGCCCGCCCACCTTGGACCTGGCTCTGCCTCTGGTCTGCCACGCGCTGTGCATCAGGAGAGCCAGGCTGGGCCTGCGGGACCCGTGTCCCCAGCAAGGATCCTGGGTGGGGGCAGGGTGTACCGCGTTCCCAGGAAGCAGCGTCCCCTGCAGCTGAGGCCACTGACGAGGAGTCTTCATTTTTTTTCCAAACAGAAGTTCAGCCTTTGAAAGCGTCTCAGTGTGCAAGGGGCGGGAGGAGGCAATTCCGCAGAGAAAGGCGTCTCAGGCAGTAAGTCACACCTGATGTAGTTTCCGGGCGGACGCCGCTCCTGAGCCTCTCTCCTTCTCCCTTTCTTTTCCTTTTTGATTTTATTGCCATTTTTTGACATTAGGAGAAATTGAAAACCTGCTTAGATTTCCTAGCTGTGCATCTGAGAGGTAAGTGACACAGCCGGTCGCCAGGATGGGTTTAATTTACGCCGCACGAGGAGACCTTCCTTCCCTTTCTAATTACGCCGCTTCCCACGAAAGAGATCTGTGGGGATGAAAGGATAAAGTGCTAAGAGGAACATTTTCTTTGCCTTTTTAAGAGAACCACTTATCAGGCACAGAAGGCAATCAAACCAGGTGTGATGAGATTGGATGGAGGGAGGAGGGGTCTGATTATGAAACGGCTCAGTGGATGTGACTCAACTGGTTCTCGGAGCGGCCACAGGAGGAGCCAAGGGGCAGGGCTGGGGTCAGTCCCAGAGGGAGAGCCCGGGTCCTGAATGTGGACAGGCTGAGCCCTGGGCTTGTGGACCTGACCCTGGAATCCAGGAATCCCCAGCCTTGAGGAGAACCTGCTGATGAAACCGGGAGGTGGGCAGCTTTAGGCCCAGGTGCCTTCTCAGTTCAGCGGACCCAGCAGCGGGCACACCTTGACTGTCTCGGCGTTTTCATTCCTGGCTGTTCTCCTGTGCAAACCCCTTGATGGTTTCAGTCTGCACCGAATCAGAAGCAGGAACCATCCTTGTACCTCTTCTAAGAAGAATATTTCAGGAGTATTGTGGGCGTGAATGTTGTTGTTGCTCAGTCGTGTTGGACTGTCTGTGACCCTGTGGACTGCAGCACTCCAGGCTTCCCTGTCCTTCACTATATCCAGGAGCTTGCTCAAACTCATGTCCATCCAGTCAGTGATGCCATCCAACTATCTAATCCTCGGTCATCCCCTTCTCCTCCTGCCTTCAATCTTTCCCAGCATCAGGGTCTTTTCAAATGAGTCAGCTCTCCGCATCAGGTGGCCAAACTATTGGAGTTTCAGCGTCAACATCAGTCCTTCCAATGAACACCCAGGACTGGTCTTCTTTAGGATGGACTGGTTGGATCTCCTTGCAGTCCAAGGGACTCTCAAGAGTCTTCTCCAACACCACAGTTCAAAAGCTTCAATTCTTTGGCACTCAGCTTTCTTTATAGTCCAACTCTTACATCCATACATGACTAGTAGAGCCCTCTGGACTGTAGAAAAAGATGGAAGTGAATAACGTCCCCCCCCCCAAATTTTTGTCTACCAGGAACCTCAGAATGTGACTTAATTGGGAAAGCAGGTGTTAGTAGATATCATTAGCTCAGGATTTTGTAATGGGATCATCTTGGATTAGGATGAACTGTAAGCCCAGTGACTGGTGTCCTTACGAGAGAAGGAAGGATGCACAGAAACCTAGGAAGCAAGGCCCCGTGAAGACAGAGGCAGAGGCTGGAGTGATGCGGCCACGAGCCAAGGAGGCCAGGAGCCACCAGGAGCTGGAAGAGGCAGGAAGGAGCATCCCCTAGAACCTCAGCAGGAACTTGGCTGACACCTTGACTTTGGACTTTTGGCCTCCAGGCTGTGAGATAATGAATTTCCGGTGCTTAAACCTCTTCATGACAAACCTAGGCAATGTATTAAAAAGCAAAGACATCACTTTGCTGACAAAGGTCCATACATTCAAGGCATGGTCTTTGCAGTAGTCATGTACAGATTATGAGAGATGGACCATAAAGAAGACAGAGCTTTTGAGAGTTCCCTGGACTGCAGGGAGATCAATCCAGTCCATCCTAAAGGAAATCAACCCTGAGTATTCATTAGAAGGCCTGATGCTGAAGCTGAAGCTCCAATACTTTGGCCACCTGATGCGAAGTACTGACTCATTGAAAAAGACCCTGATGCTGGGAAAGATTGAAGGCAGGAGGAGAAGGGGATGACAGAGGATGAGATGTTTGGATGGCATCACTGATTCAATGGACATGAACTTGGGCAAATTCCAGGAGATGGCAAGGGACAGGGAGGCCTGGCATGCTGCAGTCCATGGGGCTGCAAAGAGTTGGACATGACTTGGCGACTGAACAATAACAAATCAGTTCGTGGTAATTAATCTTAGCAGCCCCAGAACACTAAAGTGTCCTCATCAATGTGAGTTGTTTTTTTTAATTGGGAGGATGTGTCATGCCCGTGTCACAGCATAGGCGCCGTGGCCACCCCTCCTTAGACGTCTGCCCCCCCACCCTTTCCCGCTGCCTCTCCCCGGCTGTGCTGCTCCGTCTATTTAGGGATTCTTCGAGTCCAGGCTCTTAGAGATCTGCTCCCCAGTCCACCCACGGACCCTGCGGGCCAGTTGAGAAAGGCAGATGGAAAATATACCCCAACCAAGAGGGGCCTCTCTGTGAAGGCCTCTGCTCTGAAAACAGAATTCCCCTTGTCACACTGCAGGTCTATGGGTTTTCTGTAGCCTCCAGAGGAAGAATGGTCCAACAATGTCCTTCAGCTTGAGGACATAGGCATTTGGTTTACACCAGCCCAGAGCTAAAGGGATGCTCAGCTCTGAGCTCTGCTGGCGGTGTGGACCAGCTGGCATTTGACAGACAGGACTCCCCACTTTAGAAAGGGCTGGACGGGTGCTTGCTAGTGAGTGTGGAGGGTCTGACCCTCTTGGCCCATTTCTCACCCTTGCATATAAGGTTAAGAGGACAAGTCGCTTGACTGGGATTTCAGAGCCTGCTGGTGGTGGCACTGGGTCATGATCAATGTTCCCTTCTGGAATCCTATCTGGGCCACCCCCTCCATGTCCATCCAGGACACACTGAAGCTTGCTCAGGCCACAGACAAGAGAGAGCTTGTCATCAGTGCTCAGGAACAGACCCCTGGAGGCAGGCTGACCCTGCTCCCCCGCCAGGGCCCAGTGGCACCTTCTTACCACACAGGCGGTGGTGTGCACCCTGCAGACCAGGCGACTTCTGCCGTCAGAAGCTTGGCAACCGCATCAGTAGCCGATGATGGTGCCATGGCATTGGGAATGAATGAAATTCAACAGAGAAGCCCAGTAGCGCTGGACATCCTTAGCTACATGCCCATGGCCAACTTCATCAAAATATCCCACTTATTTCTATGATGGACTGGAATCCACTTTGGGTGTATCACACCCAAAGATCAAATGACCCAGTTAAATTGACAGTGACTAGAGCAAATTTTATAATTTATCATCTCCTACAAAAATAGCACCTGCATCCCTGAGCCAGCGTTTTCAGGGCTGTGAGCCTGCAACCTGCATCGCCCTGAAGCCACTGGGTGGGCTGAGGGCGTGGTGTGATGCCCAGGGCCCCCATCCTGGACATTCACAGGGAGGACCCGAATCGGGGACCCCCAAAGGGTTATGAGAGATGCCGAGGCCTAGGAGCCCTGATGACCTGTGGGCACCATGCTGGTGAGCTGGTGATGCCAGCCCCTTCTTGGTCTGACACCTAATGTGCCCCCACCTCGCCCTTGGCTGTGCTGTGTGTACACACTAGCCGTCCACTCAAGGTTGCTGCCACCCCCTTCCAGGGCAGAGATGTAGCTGGATCATGGCTGCTGGCTCAGGACTGTGTTTCCCTGGTGTCCTGAGTCAAGGTGGCCAGCGGTGGTCTGCAGACTGGTTCTGACCAGCCAATTGGCACAGCAATGAGGTCAGCTCCCTGGCACTTTGACCAAGCTCTCACCCCCTACCTGCCTTTCACTCTAACTCCTCTGAGATGCTGGGATTGCAGGGAGGGACCAGGTCCCTGAGTCACTGGTTCTTACACGGGATGACTAATCTCCAGCCGGAATGGTGGACACTAGGGGTGTGTTCATGGCGGAGTTCACAGGCATTTCTCAAGATGCAAGCACCTTCGCGTGCCTGGGGTCAGCTGGGGTAATCCACTGGAGACAGTTGGTCATAAGACAAAAGAGCAGTCCTGGGGGCTTCTGAGTCATCAGCCTCATCAAACACGCCATCCTTTACCGAGGTGAGCCGGTCTGCAGTGCTGAGACGCCCCGTGGACGCCACGGTGGGCTACACTGAGAGTTACGGAGCAGACCCTCCTCCCACACGGCTGCTCTGGGAGGGGGTGCAGGGAATCTAGTGCGCGCGTCTCTGAGGCTGGAGCTGAGGCTCGAGCATCAGCCATAGATGCGGCTCCGGCTCCTTGAGAGGCCGCCACAGTCATTCACGCTCTTCGAGGGCTGTTCACGGGGGTTCTTGAGTTGAGAAGCGGCACTCCCAGCAGCATCCTGTTAAACCAAGCAGACGCACATCCAGGAGGTCTTGCCTCCTCCCTCCATTGGCAGGGAACCTGAAGAACCTCTCCACCCCAAATTGGCACTGAGGGGGGTGGTTAATTGATTAATACAAGTTGTCAGACTATCTTAAGCAGAGCTGTATGTCTCTGTAGATTAGAAACTTAATTATTTAAATGTCTACCTTTTTTCCTAATTAAAGAGTAGATCGAATCAGATTCTATTTGTGAATAGATTCTATTTAAAAAACAGAAGCAGTTTACAAGTGTATAGGTCCTGCTGCTCTCCGTCTTCCTCTTTTCCTAAAGGAGACTTCTATTAGCGGTTTGGTGTGATAATCAAATGCTTCCTACCCTTTTTGGCATTCATGCGTTTTCATAAAAATATGAAGGCTATTTTAAAACTAGCATGGGGTCGTGTAGTGCAAGTATTTCTGACTGTTTACTTAGCGATGTACCTTGAAGATCAAAATACAGTGACATAGAAAGAATCTCCAGTCTTGACTGCTCCTGTAGAGGGTAACCCGTGGTTTGAGCATAAACATATTTACTTGTTGTTGGACATTAGGCTGTTTCTAACGTGGGACCGTTACCAATAGCTCTGAGTGTTTTCTACACACTTTTTCATACAGATGGTAAAGCAGCATGTGTAGTTGGTGATAATGTAATTTGCTACAATGTTTCTGAAAAGAAAAGGAGGCTGCTAAAAATCGAGACTCAATATTTCCAAACCAGTGAGCCCCGCGGTTCCAGTCCGGGGACTCTGTCTTAAGACACCCTATCATCAGAAATCCGAGAGCGGCCGCAGCCCGTGGGAGCGGGGCGAACCCGCCAGCCCTGCATAGCCGTGGGGCTCGGGAGGGATCTTGGACCTGCTTCCTTCGTCTGGAAAGAAGGCTGATGCGGCATTGCCAGCAGAGGCCACCCAGGACGGGGGTGAGCTAGGGCGAGGCTCCTCGGCAAGCTGAGCGGTAGATCCCAAGCTTGTGTGTGCACTTAGTCGCTCAGTCGTTTCCGACTTTTTGCAACCCGATAGACTGTAGCCCGCAAGTCTCCTCAGTCCATGGGATTCTCCAGGCAAGAATACCAGAGTGGGTAGCTTTTCCCTCCTCCAAGGGATCTCCCCAGCCTAGGGACTGAACCGGGGTCTCCTGCATTGCAGGTGGACTCTTTACCATCTGAGCCACTGGGAAAGCATCATCCAGGCCCCCAGTGAAGGGGCATCAGGACACCCACAGAACACGGTTGGCAACAGGGGAATTGAGAATGAAGCCTCAGTGCCGAGCAGTGGGGTCAGAGAACACAGTCGTCTGTCTTTCTGCTGAAAGATTAAGCAGCCTTAAAAGCCATGCTCTCCAGGAGCTCTGGGTAGCAGGGAGAACACGTCTGATAGCATGCTAAGTAGAGCAGGCATTTCCAGAGTTTCTGGGATGGTTTGCAGAGACAAGAAGGAAGCTGGAGCTCCAGAGTCCCCACTTCCAGTATCTCTCCAAGGCCTCGGGAGCTCCTGGTACCACGTCCACATGACCGTGTGTTCTTCGTGTGGAATCTTCCAAGGTGTCGGACTCTGCCACTCCTGGGCTGCTGTCTGTCCCTCTCTCCCCGCTCCACCACCACCCATCCCTCCTGCAGGGAAGGAGCTTGGGGCTTATTTAGTCCCTGAGTGCAGGAGGTAGTTTCTGAGAATCTCTGCCTGCTTCCAGCAAAGCAGTGCCAGCTGCAGCTGGTGGGCATGACTCCAGGGGATCTGCTGCATCTTGCGCCCCTCAGCCTGTGTCATGAAATGAGGATGCAGGACCAGGGAGTGTCTGATGGCGCTTGATGCCTCCAGGACATGTGAGGACCAGGCTGGAAGCGTGCGGAGCTGGTCAGGGGAAAATGCGTCCAGTCGTTGCATGTGTAAAACGGTGAGATAAGAGTTCATTTCTCAAAAACAGCTAGTCAAATACGAATCCTCCCTGGCCCAATTATATTTTATAACAGAGCATGTAAATGCAATGACGATAATGCTGCAAAGCAGAATTGACCTGAACGCTTGTGCCCCTGGGCAGGGACACTGCCCCCGGCCAGCCTGGCTGCAGGTGCAGAAACAGCTTCAGGTGTGGTGGCTATTATCAATGATACTACAGAAAAATGCGTTTACATTTCTCTTTTTCTACAGAGCAATGTGATGATGTTACAAAATTATCATACGAAGAAGTGTCTGAGAGGGATACGGCTCAAAAATGTAGGAGTGAAGAGAATTTTAGAAGTATGAAAGGCTGTCGATATAAATATCATGTAATTTTTTCTTGATTTGGTGAAATATACATACATATATATTTTTAAATGTTCAAAATGTGTTTTCTTTCCTCATCTGAAGTAAAGGCTCATGCTTGTATCTAGTTGGTTTTTGTAATTTTGTGTTGTTTTTCTTAGAGGGCCCAGCACTCTGCACAGGCTTGCTACCCTTGATCATCTCGCCTGGGTAGATGTGTCCACAGTAAAGACTGGAAAGTAAACAAGACACTCACGACGGCTTAGTTTTGTTTCCTAACACTGGATGATGCGTGCTTTTATTTTTTGCTTTATTTTGCATTTTGTTCCTTGACAGACTTTTTGCGGTTTGTGTCAGAAAAAATAGCAGGGAGAAGGAAACCCCCGTGTAATGCTCGGGAAGGGGGGACCGGGTGGGTGCCCGTAGGGAGAAGGGAACCCCTGTGTGATGCTCGGCAAGAGGGGACTGGGTGGGTGCCCACGGGAAGCGGTAATGAGACTTCCGGTCCCTGAGGCTGAAGGACCACGAGGGACGTGCCGCGTGCAGAGAGGTGGGAGGTGGGGGCGGGCTGTGCCCCTGGCGGCAGCTCCTCGCTGCATCTCCGCTTCTCAGGAGCAGCCCCCTGCTCTTGTACTGTCCTGTTGCCCAGTTCCTTCATTCTCCCTCCCTTTTGGGGGCTGGTTAGGGCTCTGACTAAGTGCCTCCTTCTCTAAAAAGTTCTTCCTCTTCTCTTAACGTCCTTGGGATCAACAATCCAGATTTCCCTGCTTTTGCTAAGAGCTGAGTGGCTGCTACGTGATGGTAGCAGAGACGCTTGCTGTTTGTCTTGAGTTCTGATAAACTGCTTGGTGGTGGTGCCCCAGGCAAAGCGAATCCGTTCAGGCTACAGAAAAGCTGAGACTCTGGGTGGTGACTCTGAGGTGTGAGGAGGTGGGCTCCTGCTCCTACGACCCTCCTGCTCTGTCTCGGAGTCTGCACTGGGTGGCGTGGGGGGGTCAGGCTGTGTTCACAGACTTTCAGGATGGTAGAGACTGACCCTTCTGAGCCGGGAGAGGGGAGGCGTCCCAGGCCGTCTGCAGAAAATGCTGCAGCCTTGGGCGTGGGTGTGCCAGCCACACCAGTGCCCTTGACCCAGACCCCAGCATCCTGCCTCCTCTTCTTCTCCATACAGGGTGGGGAGGGGCCACATGTCCATCTCTGAAGATGTGGGCGGTGCCTGCGCAGAGGCCACGTGCGTGCGCCTCCGTCTTGGGTTCAAGGACATCAGTGATCATCGAGCTTTGAAAAGTGGTGACCAAGGGCGTTCTCACCAGGTATTCAGATGGCGCTGAGCCTACAGACGCCCCATCTCCAGGGCAGAGGTCACAGCTCCATCTGTCACAGCAGATGGAGGCTCACTTTACAGGGAGGGGAAGTTACTTCTTCTCTAAGACAGAGCATCCTCTTCCCACTGCTGCTGGAGAGGGAGGTTATCCCCAAACTGGAGCCTCCAGTGGGTGGGCGATCAGGAGGCTGCAGCCCTTACACTCGGCATCTACCCAGGGCCTGGTAACGGGCTTGCTCTATTACTGATTTATACTGTATTCTGAGCATCTCATGCCTTTCATTTATCCGTTAACTTCTTATCCATTAATTTTCCCATGGTATTTCTTCCCCTACGGTGTGAGTTGCATGAATGTTGGACTCTTTACCCACCAGCACACCAGTGGGGCTAGCAGAAGTGGGCGCCCACCTGTGATCAGGGTGGCTGGCCTTCCTTCTCCTGGTTTAGTGTGTCCAGTTTAGTGCATACCAGCCCTGAGCCAGGCCCTGAGGATGTACCCTTGTGACATGGTTTTCAAGGACTGACCCCTGCCCCCCCACCCAGTCTACTTAAGACTAGGTTACAGGTGACTGTACTCAACTCCTGGGCACTGCCGGAGGGATGAGAGAGGCGTCCACAGACAGAGCTGACCACCCTGGTGTTCGGGGCTCTTCAGAAGGCAATGCCTGAGCCAGCACCCCACCCAGGGTGCATCCACAGGAAGACAGGACAGGCTGGGGAGGAGGGTGGACCATCCCAGGCCAGGGGAGGAGCTAGGCCCACAAGGAGGGCCCCTCGGGGGACCACCTCCCACTGCTGATGGGAGCTTCAGGCACCCAGGGTGGGCGGGACTCTGTCTGGTTCTGTGGGCCCCTCCCCGGATGCTCTCAGGATGGGGAGTGGGGAGGGCCGTCCAGGAGAGACTGTCTATGGATAAGGCAGCCTTCCTTTGGTCCACTTCAGAGAGGGATTCCTAAAGCTAATAACCCTGCAATTTGGGGAGTTCCTTGTTCCCATTTCAGCTAGATTCCATCGGCTGCTCTGGTTAAACTCACCATGTTTTAAGCCTGAGGTGCCCTTCGGTCATCCGCCTGGTCTCTCGTTTCTGGGCTGAGCTCTGCACCCCCACCAGCCAGAGGAGGACAAACAAGCTGCGATTCGGGCGTGTTGATCACAGCTCCAGGCTCCCGGCTGGGTTGCTAATCCCCACGTCACCCCTGCCCCCTGTGCTTGTCAAAGCAAGTCCCAAGCCCTTGACCCTGAAACACAGCCTGGGCTGTCGTGTCGAAGGCAGATTTTCTACAGATGCTGGAAGGGCTGGCTCTCTGGGGTTGTCTGCCTCTGTCAGGGACCTCAGGAAATGGAACAGGGAAAACTCTGGTGGGTTGGATTTACTAACGCGTGTATCATCAGATAAATTTTTCCATCTTAAAATAGCACGTGTGTGTGCATATGTGTGTGAGCAAAAATATACGATCAGTACAGGCTCACCTCAGAGATACTGCGAGTTTGGTTCTAGACCATTGCAATAAAGAAATGCCACGATAAAGCCAGTCACTGGAATGTTTTGGCTTCTCAGTGCATATGAAAGTTATGTTTACACGACTCTGCAGCTTACTAAGTGTGCAACTGTAGTATGTAAAAAAAAAATCAACGGGCATACCTTAATTTAGAAATACTTCATTGCTAAAAATGTAACTATTGTCTTGACAGTGCAGAGTTGCCACAGACCCTCTGTTTGTAAAAAATGCAACATTTTCAAAGCACCATAAAGCAAAGTACAATGGAAAGAGGTCTGCTCATGTCTATTAACAAATAGGTGCATGCAGGCCCAGGGATGGACTCAGATTCCCACAGGCACGGGGTGTCCAACAGGAAAGAATTTCAGATCAAAGGGTGACATAGATGGTCCGGGTGATGGTGTTGAGGGAGCAGAGAAGCCGCCTGGTGAATTACACAGGTGTATCCACATCTCACATCCTCACCTGGTTAAAGTCCACGTGGAGCCATCCGTGGCACGCAAAACGAAACTGTGAAACTCCTAGGGAAAATCATGGGAGAATTATGACCAGGCTTTGGAGTAAGATAAGTCTTTCAAGACAGCAAGAACCCAGGAGCTTTAAAAGAAGAGAACAGTGAATCTGAACCCTTAAACCTGGGGCACAGAGACTATTCCTGCTGTTGTTTGTTGTGTGGTCACTAAACCATGTCTGGCTCTTTTCAGTCCCATGGACTGTATCATCCCAGGCTTCTCTGTCCTTTACTATCCCCCAGAGTTTGCTCAGATTCATGCCCATCCAACCATCTCATCCTGTATAGCCCCCTTCTCCTCCTATCCTCAATCTTTCCCAGCATCAGGGCCTTTTCTTTTCCAGTGAGTCAGCTCTTTGCCTCAGGTAGCCAAATTATTGGAGCTTCAGCCTCAGCATCAGTCTTTCCAGTGAATATTTAGAGTCGATTTTCTTTAGGATTAACTGATATGATCTCCGTGCAGTCCCAGGGACTCTCAAGAGTCTTCTCCAGCGCCACAGTCCAAAAGCATCAATTCTTTGGCACTCACAGACTTCTTTATGGTCCAACTCTCACATCCATACATGACTACTGGAAAAACCACAGCTTTGACTCTGTGGACCTTTGTCTGCAAACTGACGTCTCTGCTTTTAGATATGCTGCCTGGGTTTGTCATAGAGACCGCAGTCACAAGGAAAGTCAAAAGGAGAACGGTATTTCACCATCCTTATCCTAGACACACACACGCATCCTAGACAGAAGGGCCCTTAATGTATAAGACGACTGAGCCACAACCCCAAAGGGGAGAGGGCAGCCTCCGTTAATACACAGTTTAACCAGAGGAAGCACAGCTCAGCGACCGCGTCAACCATGCGCTGATGCTCAGACACGACCCTAACGAGCCCCTGTCCCCAGTCTTCAGGAGATAAGCTCCACGGGGCAGGGGACTTCATGTTTCATTCTGTCCTGTGCTCTTTCAGGCCAGGATGGTGCCAGGGACACAGGAAGTTCTAAAAAAATATTTGTGGAATGGAGGAGTGAAAATTAGGCGAGTCTCTATGAAGACCTGCGTTTTCACTTCTCAGATTGGCATGGGTCTCGCAGGCCCCATGTGAGGCCAGGACTCAGGCAGCCAGGGCCCCCTCCAGGTGGGAGGCTCAGCCATGCATTACAATGCAAGATGAGGTGGTCGATTTGGCAACATTATCAAAGTCACAAAACCGCTGGCCTCTGACCCAGTGGCTCGCCCATGGGGACTGACCTTCAGTAAACCCCCCACGTGCCAGCCAGGTGTGTGCAGGGCTGAGTGTGACAGCAAGACCTGTTATAGCCACAGAGGAGACGGAACAAACGCTGGAACAGCCACACGGGACACCGTGAGCCGCTGAAAAGGTCAATGTGGTCTTCACTCACCTGGGTCCCAGATACGGTATTACCTCTATGACAATTTAAACTGATTTTAAAAGATGTGTTAGGGTCCCATCCCACTGACACATGCAAAAAATCCAAAGTCAAACTATTGAAATGTTTGCATGAGACATCCTTTGAAGTTTTCTATAGTAATTGTCCTGAATTCATGCTAATTATGCGCCCATTACTGAATATAGGAGTAATTGAAATGTAAAAATTCATCTCTGTTTCTGCAATACTAATTAGATGTTGGGGCTGCCTACCGGTAAAATTGTTTTCATATACATTTGCCTCTTATTTCAGAGGTTCAATTCTCCCCGAATGTGGCCTATGTATTTCCAAAGTGGATAGAGTAATTGTGCAGGCAAGAGGGAGCTTTTATCTCCCTGTAAAAACTTTGCAGCCCATTTTCTGGGTGTTCTGCATGGAAATCAGCAGAGCCTGCTCATTTTTATTGTGGCCTATTGTGTCCGGCGTGGTGCTCTGGTTCTCACTCTTTCAGCTTATAAACCTGGCCATCAGTGGAACTAATTGCATCAGAACCAGCCAGGGGACGTCACAAGCATTCCGAACACATAAATAACACCCCCAATTAACCGCCACGACAGCCAGGCCCTCCATCTTCTTGTCAAAAGCCGTGTGCTCCTGGCTGTAATTGCGCCAAGGCTGGGCGGTGGAGGGGCTCCCAGGGCGGAGCGTGCTGGGCACTGACTGGCACGGGCTGCCAGTCTGGAGGGCAGGGCAGAGGCTGTCATTCAGGAGGGGAGGAGCATCTGGGATACAGGGCCTGGGTTTACCTCACCCCCAGTCGAGGCCCTGCCATCCATCAGGCAGGAGGCTGACTGGGAGGGCCTTGGGCTCGTGTGGGCTGCGTGGGCAGTGTAGGCAGGGCACACCCTTTGCGAGGGACAGTGTGGTGTGTCTCTTGTTTTGACCTGCACTGCACATCCCGAGTCCTCAAGCGCGTGGGACAGTGGGCTGCAGAGGCCCGCGTGGCCCAAACACCAGCTTTTAGGGCAGTTTGTGAGTGAGGGGCGGTGAAGGGGCAGTGGGAAGTCAGGAACTTGAAGACTGCAGGGAGGCCGTGCAGACCCCAGCTACGGGAGCACACACCTCAGCCTCCGGTTTTCCATCTCAAGTTAAGGAGGCAGTGGAGGGCAGACCGGCACCTCCCTGGGGACCCGCCCTCCTTATGAGCACAGGGAGGGATGTGGGGGGCGGGGGTCAGTCCTGCGACCATCGGCAGAGCGGAGCGCCAAGTGGGATGCTCCGTGCTGGGACTCTCGGATCCATCATCATGTCCCAGATGACGGGAGGGTCCGGGACAGCTGTGGGTTGGCGTGGACCCTGGCTCTGAGGTCACACATCCCTTGCAAACACCTGCTGCTCTGTGTGAGTCAGCCTTGCTTCAGCAGGTCCTCTTGCCCGCAGCGGGGGCGGCAGACTCAACCCAGATGTTCCGCTGTCACCGAGGCCACCAGCTGTGGCATCTCAAGCCTCTATCCCTCATCCCGCTCTCAGCCGGGCTTTTCCATCACACTTGGCCAAGTCTAGTGGACTTGCCTCTGGTCACAAGGGCCAGAGCCGTGTGCTAGAGGGGGGTGATGGAAGGGGCTGGGAGGAAGGGACCTGCGTGGGGTGAAGGGCCACTGACCTACGGCTGGCGGTGTGGATTAGGGATCAGATAGGTGGTGATGGCTCCCCCGGACACCTCTCCAGTCTCCAGATTCTGACTCTTCAAAGCTTTTGCATAAGTATTTTCTTGCATTAGGCTGGCAACTGTTCTTGGGGTAAACAGAGCATTATCTTTATCTCCGTGAGACTGGAGTATTAATATATACATATATTTGTATATTTGTCATAGATTAATATAAATATTTTTGGTAAATATAAGTACATATAGATATTGTTGTTCAGTCACTAAATCGTGTCCAACCCTTTGTGACTGCATGGAATGCAGCACACCAGGCTTCCCTGTCCTTCACTATCTCCTGGAGTTTGCTCAAACTCATCTCCGTTGAGTCATTGATGTCATCCAGCCATCTCATCCTCTGTCGTCCCCTTTGCCTCCTGCCCTCAATCTTTCGCAGCATCAGGGTCCTTTTCAGAGTTGGCTCTTTACATCATGTGGCCAAAGTATTGGAGTGTCAGCTTCATCATCAATCCTTCCAATGAAGATTCAGAATTGATTTCCTTTAAAATTGACTGGTTTGATCTCCAAGGCTTCCTGGTGGCTCAGCTATAAAGAATCCAACCTAGGTTTGATCCCTGAGTCAGGAAGATCCCCTGGAGGAGGTCTTGGCAACCCACTCCAGTATTCTTGCCTGGAGAATCCCGTGGACAGGGGAGCCTGGCAGGCTACAGTGCATGGTGTCCCAGAGTCAAATACGACCGAAGCGACTTGGCACACGGTTGGATCTCCTTGAAGTCCAGGGGACTCTAAAGAGCCTTCCCCAACACCACAGCTCGAAAGCATCAGTTCTTTGGATCTCAGCCTTCTCTATTGTCCAACTCTCACAACCGTACATGACTACTAGAAAAGCCATAGCTTTAACTAGACAGACCTTTGTTGGCAAAGTATGTCTCCGCTTTTTAACATGCTGTCTATTTGTCATAGCTTTTCTTCCAAGGAGCACGTGTCTTTTAGATAGGATAATATATACATATATAGATTATAGTTCCCTAGAGCTTATTTATGTTTTCTGTTAATTTTTGATAGCATACTGTTCTTGCTTCATAAATGAAGTACCTTCCTCAGTCCCTTTAAGGACACTCTATGAAATGAACAGACCCTAGACGGGGTGTCTGGCCTTTTCCCTCTCCACTCCGTGAGATCCACTGTCGCTCTTTGACTTGTGTCTACAGCTGACCTTGTTCTTTATCACTGCAGACTGGCTCAGGGGTCCGCGATCCTGGGCTACCCACTCACACTGTAGAATCAGCCAGTGGAAGGGTGAGTCCTGGCCGTGATCCCCCATCTTCCCGCACAGACCCTGCTCTCACTTGAGATTGAGTGCAGCTGCCCCGGGGGGCCTCCCGGTGGTCAGGGGCTCCCTGAATGGCCGCTGTGGAGGACTTTCCTCTGGGATGGAAATCCCCACAGCAGTTGCCTCAAATACAATGTCCACTTCCTTGTTTATCTGCTGATTTGTTTCTCTTTGGTTTGATTGCTCTGCCCACGGAAGGGGACAGATTGACAAACCCACTTATCTCCTCCCACGGATAGGTGTTCATTCATCTGTGTGGACACTGAGTCGGCCCTTCAACATTTATTAAGTGTCTATTTTGTGCCGATCACACAGTTGGTTGAAAGTAGGTTTAAAGATTAAAAGGCATGGCTTCTGTTTTCAGGGAGCTCACAGCTATGAAATGGGTCATTTAAAAGTGACTTGCAGGGATAGAAATATGCATCCCATATTTTAAAACCAGGAGGACAAGAGGTCTTTTCTCTGGGTGGCACTCTGCATGCAGCCTTGGCAGAAGGGAGCAGTTGTGCTTACCACTGTGGAGGAGGGAAGAACGTTTTCAGGCAGAGAGGGACGTGGGCTCCAGCAAACAGAAGCCTTCACTGCAGAGGCACAAGCACAGGGCCATGGTGAGATCGAGAAACCCACAGCCCAGCCAGGAGCAGAGAGAAGGGGCAGTCCAAGTGGGGAGGGGACTTGGACTGAACACCAGCCTGCATGTAGGTACGTGGCTCTCACCTCACGGGGTTCATCTACCAAGAAGGAGAGTTGCATCGGCCAATGATTTTAGTAAAGAGACTGGGGATGGACAAAGCGCAGGGCAGAGCAGGGATGCCCCGCTCGATGCGGAGAGTCACAGACAGCACCGGAGAGGACGAGCCCCGAGTCCCGTGCCGGAGGGCTGGGGAGTCACCGCAGACACAGCAGAGACGTGGGCGTGGGGAGTCACGACAGCACTGGAGAGTATGAGCCCTGAGCCCCCATGCCAGAGGGCTGGGGAGTCACCGCAGACATAGCAGAGACATGAACGTGGAGAGTCATGGACAGCATTGGCTGGAGAGGACGAGCCCCGAGCCCCCAAGCTGGAGGGCTGACGTGGGACTGCATCCTGTGCTCGTCAGGGCAGGAGGAGTCCTGGAGAACAAGACATGACCAGGGAGGAATGGATTGGGTTCTGTCCTTCGGAGGAGAGGGTGCCGTTGAAGGGCATGGGTGTCCAAGCTCAGATTTACAGCAGAAATGCTGGCTTCTGGACCAATAATTCTGATCCTCTCTGATCAGGTTACCACTCAGGTGGTAACCAGCCGCTTAGACCTGGGGAAGGGTAAACCTAAGATAAGAATCCTCCGTTTGAGTGTTTGCGAAACCAAGGGTCTCTTTCTAGCAGATGCTTCATGGCAAGTGTAGGATTGACTGGGTTTTTTTCTTATTAAAATTTTAATACCTTTCAAAGAGAGAGTCATTAAAAATGCAAGGCCCTTGGAAAACGTGTGCCCTGCCCTCAGCCAGAGCCAGCGCCGTCTCGGGTGGTACCCGGCAGAATATGCAGGGCACGGATGCGACAGACCGCCGCCCCCTCACCATCTTTCCACGCGCCTGCCCTTGTCATAGAAGCGTGTCTGTGTGCGGGGACGGGCCGGCTCTCTGATGGCCTCGGCAGAGGAATTGCTGTTGTAGGTGGTGGGTGGTTTGCTCTGATGCTGAACCAAATCGGACTGCACAGCTGCTATGAAAAATCGGCCCTCGAGCGCAGCGCGGCTTTCTTCTCCAGCAGCACAGGCCAGCGGTCCCCAGCCTGTGCTTCTGTTAAAGGTTATGTTTGCCTTAAACTAATTAAACCCATTTGTATCAAATGACTGGAATAACTTCCCTTTTGAAAATAAAGAAAATAACTGAAAGGAGTTGGTTCCAAAAAAAAAAAAAAAGTCCGAGTTAACTTCACCCACTGACAGCGCTGCACTATTAATTTTATTACCTTTAAATGTGAAAATAAATCAGCTTGGTGAGGACGGCGTGCTCATGTAGATTTGTCTGCAGAAGTCAGGCCGCCTCACCAGGAAGCTCTTCGGAGGCTAGCCGGCCCACACATGCTGGAGCGGCGGGCGTGTAAATCCACGGCGACCGCAGTCAGACTGTGCAGTCTGCACAGTCCTCTCAAAAGGCTGTTGATGTTAGTCCTGCGGAGTGATCAGACACATGAGGACGCCTCTGTGCGTCGGGCATGCACCTTGTAAACATTTGTTTGTTTAGATCACGCCAGTGGGTTAGCTTAGGATGGATTTATCACACACCATGATTTATATCTAAGAGAATTTTTTAAAATAGATGTCAATTCCTTTTAAATGATACACTTAATGAAGCACTCCTGGTGCCAGGCCCCCAGCCGGACGCAGGGACAGAAGCCACTCAGCAAGGCTTACTGTCTTCACAGTGATAGACCCCCATGTGTGCTCCCCTCACTTCTGTATGAGGACACTGAAAGGTGAACTTTTTAAAGAGGTATTTGGCAGTTCTTCAGGCCTTTTTTCCTATGTCCACTCACCCTGGAGACTCAGGGACCTGTAAAAGGGTCTAGAATGTTCCGCAGCATGACTTGGTTTAAAGCCTGGAAATGTGCATGCACACACACACACACACACACACCCCACAGATGCACTTAGATCCACTGCTGCATCAGAACAGTTTTGGCTTCTGTGTCCTGATTTGCAGCTACATCTTAATGTGAGCGATGACGCTTGGGGAGGAATGAATGGTCTTTCCTGTTGCATTTGCAAACGGCTGTCAAATGTTTCCCTTACAAGGTTCATTACAGAATAATTTCTACAATTTTTCATAAGATTCAGCAAGAAGAACAGGCATTTTGCACGTAAGACACTTGGACCTGAGGCTGAGTTTGCACATGTGGGAAGCAGGGACCAGGGAGACCCCTGCTCCTGACTCGTGGGGTCCTTCCCAGTCTCCCCAGAGAGGCTGGGGTCCTCTCTGCTTGCTCAGTGGCAGGCAGACCCTGTGCAGTAGAGGAGGCTGGTTTAGGAGGATTTTACCCCCGTAATCCCTCGGATCCTGTTGCGTGAGCACCTGCCTTGCAGACACTGTGCTCAGCATATTTAGTATCTCTGTCCACAGCCAGAAGCTTGCATGCGGTGCTGCTATGGACTGAACGTTCCTACCCCCCACTTCCCAAATTCATATGCTGAAGCCCTAACCCTCAGTGCAGTCAGATCTGAGGTGGAGCGTTCGGGAGGTCACTGGGTTCAGATGAGGTCACGTGGGTGAGGCCCTGATGGTGAGGTTAGTGCCCTGATAGACACAGAGCAGTCTCTCTGCCACAGAAGGACACTTGGAGAAGGCAGTGTCTACGGGAAGGAGACCACTCGTCAAAACCCCACAGCGCTGGCACCTGACCCTGGACTTCCAGCCTCCAGAACGGCGTCTGTGCATTTTGTTATGGCAGCCTGAGCCAACTAAGGTATTAGTTTTCCTGTCTGTTTGAAAAGTTGAGACTCAAAGCTGCTGAGAGATTGTCCCCATATTTCAGGCCTAGTAAGCGACTCAGCTGGGTTTCTATTCCCAGGCCAGTCTGATTCCTGTCTCTACCGCTGTGCTGAGCCCAGTCCCAGCCTGGCACCCCCAGGACATCGTGGCTGCTGCCCTTCCTCTCTGATTCCTGAGCTCCCCAGATCAGGAGAAAGGAGAGGGTGCTCCCTACCTGAGCCCCACTACAGCTGCCTCCTCCCTGATCGGAGCTCCATTGCCAGGGGCGGGCCGGGCCCCGGCCAGAAACCGGGAGGGTATGTCCCGACTGCATGGACCACGGAGATTCCCGGGAAGAAGAGGCTGGTTCGGTTCCATGGTGGCCGTGTGCTCGGGGAGGCCATGCCCCCCCCCTCTCCTGAACCCCAAATTCCCCACAGTGAGCATCCCCACGACAGCTGGGTCAGCCCAGAGGCCCAGACACACACCCTCTTTTATGAGACGGACATCGCTACCAATAGAATAAGCTCAGTGATCATAAATCCTATTCCGGAAATGGAGATCTTGCAAATCTCCCTTTTATATTACAGTTGCTTTGATATTGGATTTTTCTGTATGTGTTCCTATTTGATACAAGTGAATGGTGTCATTTATATATTTAATCATGCATTTCTCTTCCACGTATAACTAAAGGTTATATAAAAAAGTACTTTGAGGATGGTTTAAAATCTGAAGCCATGAATACTCATGTCAAGATAACCAAGGTGTTAAATACAATATTTGAACTCTAAGAGTCTTAACTTTTAATTTACCACTGCCAAAATGCTCTTAAGAGAACTGCAGGTCTCTCTTGAGATTCTTTTTCTATGAAATAGTAGTAGCAGGAGCTAGTCTCCTTGGAAAAAACTTGAGTGTGAAAATCAAATGTAACCGTTTTGCTACATGTGTAAAGCACTCTATAATACACCCTGCATAGTGCGGTGCGCACAGCATTATTTACACTGGCAGGTCCCTGTGCCGTTGTCCTCAGACTCTCAGCGCTGACTGCTCCCTGTCTTGACCCCTGCAGGGTGGCCTGAGTGGCCTCGCTCCCCCTTGGGCCCTGCCTCTGATCGCCTGCCCTGGCACCTGGGCCCGTGCTGGGTCCTGGATGTGTCTGCCTCAGCTCTGGGACTTGCTCGCCCTCGTCTCCATCAGCTGTTCCCACCCCCTGCATCCACCTCCAGACCCTTCTCCACCTGTGGAATCACAGCCCCAGAGGGCCTGTCCTGTCCTCGCCCAGGCACCCCGGCCGCGGGGCTGGTTGGTGCCTGCCGCCCGCAGCTTGCTTGGCTTCGCCTGCCTCTCTTTCCTCTCTAACCCCCTCCTGCCTCCTGCCGCCTTGGAGCAGGGCCACCTTGCCACGTGCTCTTGGCCAGAAAAGGAAGAAACGGCTGTGAGCCATGGGGAGCTCTGCTGTCGCCCGCTGCAGAAACGAGACTGTGGGGACGTCTGAACTGCTGGCTGTCACCTCTCTGCGGTCAGAAGAGAACTGTCTGCTGGGGAATCGGGGTTTCTGGGCACTCCCCACGGAAGGACCCGCCCTGTTCAATAGCATGATGACCCCACGGCCATGTGAGGGCTGTTCCCATCACCGGGAGGTGCTGGTGAGGTTTTACTCAGCTGCTGTGGATTAGTGATCAGCAACCTTTTCATTAACCCCCAAACCCAGATCAAGCCAAAATCTGTGGTCCTTGTTGAATGACTGCGGATTGGAAGACATTGGTGGGAGGCCCTGCCTCCCAGCCTTCCATGGCGGTCCTGTTGCTGGTGGCGGCGGGGTGGGCGTTGGGGGGCTTTGCTCGAACCTCCCAGGTTCCTGGGGCTGGGCTGGCTCAGACTCCTGGTTGCTGTGAGGTTGGGGAGGGGGGCCCGTGGGACCTGGGGGATGGTGGCCTGTGGGGCCGGGCAGACCGAGCTCCTCTCCAGTCACTCTGAACAGCAAAGTTTGAACGCCTCTGCTCGGTCGATTCCGAACAGAGAGGAAAGTTTACAACTAAATGATACCAGATTTGATGTTTCTATAACTGGAGCCAGTCCTGCCCCTAAGTGCAGTGTGTCCCCAGGACCCGGGAGAGGAAGCAGAGAGGCTCCTTCCAGGGCTGCGCACAGATGCAGCTTCTGCCCAGGTGGCCCTGGGACCCTGCCCCCCTGATGGGGCCTGGCTCAGTCTGCCCCTGCCGCACCGTGGGGGAGGGCAGGAGGGATAGTGACCAGAGCCACCCCAGCCCCCCAGGGCTGGACGCTTGCCTGGGGTCCCCGTGAGACAACCACAGCCACCTTGGTGAGGACCACGCGGGAGCGTGTCCCTGGGGGACCGAAGCCAGCGGCAGGGAGCCCATGGAGCTGCTCAGTGCTCCAGGCTTTGCAGCAGGGAGCCCCGTGCCCTTGGGGAGGCTGCTTTCTCATTAACCAGTTAACCTGTGGCTCTTTGGAGGGGGCGTTGGAGTCTCATGTCTTGATTCTGCTCTTTAACGTGACAGAAGAGAGAGCGAGCGAGTGCGGAAACCACACAGTCCACAGTGTTTGAACACAGCGGATGCTGGTCCCCAGGGGCCCAGAGCCACCAAGGGAGCGGGGAGGCTGCCCGAGCCACGTGCTTCCCAGGGCCCCGGTGGCAGCCCAGAGCTGCCGAGGGGGCAGGAGGCTGCCCGAGCCACGTGCTTCCTGGGGCCCCCAGTGGCAGCGACCACAGGTCTGGGGGGGGCCACCCCCACGTTCTCAACCAAGGCCAGTCCCCTGACGGCAAGGGGTCCTGTCCCCCACGGTGGGGGATCCCTGCCTGGAATCACACTCAGCCCTGAGGGGCCCTTTAGAGGAGCCCCTGGGAGTCCTGAGACACTCCTCACTGTGTCTGTCAAAGCTCAGCTGACGGAACGAGAGCCAGTCACCTGTGCTCAGACCTCTTCATCCTTGTCCGAGACCACGTTGAGGACCTCAGCCAGGGAGCTTTCTTGTTTCCTGCACCTGCGTGGGAGACTCGCCCTGAGCTCCTGGGAGCATCACCGGGCCATTGTCTAGTCTGAAATTCATCCTCCCATTAAAACAGGGAGGCTCAGTGTGCAGAGACAGGAGGCAGCATTCTCAGGGGCCCAGAGATGACCGAGGTCGGCACTGGCTGGGGGCTGGGGGCGTCCGCTTTAGCCATTTTGACTCCATTAAGTTAGACCCTCTCCCCTGTGACCTCAGGTCCCTGTGGGAGCCGCGGTTGTTAAAGCTCACGGAACACGTGAGGCAGCTAGAAAAAGCCTCAGGACGAAAGAGCGGGAAGAGATTTAATAACTGCCCGGGAAGGTAGGGGCTGCTTAGCTAAAACACGGCAGCATGCCTGGTCGTGTTGTTGGAAGCACAGAGGAGTGGGAACAGACTGTAAGGTGCAGCGGAGGGGCTCGGGGCCCGCAAGGCTCCAGTCCAGGCGTGCCAGCCTCGTTAGAGACAGGAAGGACCGGAGTGTGCATGGGGAACGCCAGACCTCCGTGGAGGCGGGAGACGTCCGGGAGGGGGGCGTCCAGGGGCGACGTGGGGAGTGGTGTCCCGGGACCCCTCCCTCCTGCCTTTCACCTGCCCACCCACTGACGCTGGTCCCAAGCCTGCTCTCGGTGCCAGCCCCGGAGTGGCTGCCAGCGGCGGCCTCGGGAGGCTTGCTGGATGTGGGGCATAGCACACACCTGCCCCTGGCCTGCCCACAGGTGTCAGTGCCCACGCAGGAGAGGATCCAGTGTCCTTGCAGGCAGAAGAGGGGAATGATACACCTTAGCACAGTTTCCAAAGATGCATCCATGTTTTTCTTTTAAATTAATTAATTTTAATTGGAGGCTAATTGCTTGACAATATTGTGGCGGTTTTTGAAAGCGATGCATATGATGAACAGTTTTTATAGCACAGATAACTTATTTTTGATGTCAGCTTTAGAAAAAGTCATCTCACTTTCTGCACATGTGTGTTTTTTTTTTTTTCCCATCCCTTCCTGGCATGTGTAGACCAGACAGTAAGCTAACTAAGCAGAGGGTTTCGTGTAATGAGTGTAACTTCTGTGATGGCTGAAAGATCATCAGAGCACTCGTCTGTCCTGTGCGTGTGTCTGTGTGTGAGTGTGCGCCTGTGTGTGCTGGGGGCACACCCCTGCCTCTCGGGTGGGGTGGATGGCGCCTGAGCCCTGTCCTGCTGGAGTCCCCGGGGTGCCTGCAGGGCCAGCCCCCCTGTGATACCTGCAACTCCCCGGGCAGGGGGCGCACTCACTGCCGGGCTCCCCCCAGCCTCCCCAGGGCGAGGTGCAGGAGTGGGCCGGTGCTTTCCGACTCTCAGCGCCTGTAATTCCCCTGCTGCCTTGAAAGGTGGGCGTTGCTGAAGCAACTCAGCCTGGTACTGTGAAATGGATTTATGCTTTTCGGAAAAGGTTGAATGCTGCCCTTTTGCCACACGCTCTACCTGGGCTGGAGAGACGTGTTCTGAGGGACGGTGTGCAGCCTGCAGGGGCGTCTCTCACTCTTCCCCCCGCCTACGCCCCCTCCCGCCCCACCTCCCCCTCTACCCAGCCGTCTCCTCTTCTCCCGGTCCGCGTCTGCGGGGAGGTCGTAGCTGGCTCACCACACGTCTGACGAAGTGCACGGAAGATTTTTCATCTCTTAGAGAAATCGTCTCATTTCACGCATCTGTTTTGCCTCTGCTATCCCTACTTACGAATCATGATGATCAGAACTTTGAGCATGTGTTTGAAAGGGCACCTGTCCTTGGAGTCCCTGTAGCTCCGTCATCCATTCGTCCACTGATCACACGTTTACTAGGTCAGGGGGTGGACTGGGTGGCCAGCCCTCTAAAGCATCCCTGGACCACACTGTCCCGGGTGTCAACTTCCTCTGGGGCTGCTCCCTGGGGTCGGCGCTGCCCAGGGCCCTTGGGAGCAACTCTCTGGGCTAGCACAGCATGGAGCCAGCCTCCGTCCCAGCCCTGACGTTACCCCTGCACTGGGAGACCCACGTCCCGGTGAGGTAGAAGCTGCGCCCTTAAATGGGGCAGGAGCACGCTGACCATCAAAGTCGAACAGCTCACGGAGCTGCGGGCGGTTCCCCTCATCTCCGTTCTAACATGGCTTAGTCAGTCAGTCAGTCAGTTCAGTTGCTCAGTCGTGTCCGACTCCTTGTGACCCCATGGACTGCAGCACGCCAGGCCTCCCTGTCCATCACCAGCTCCCGGAGTTTGCTCAAACTCATGCCCATCGAGTCAGTGATGCCATCATGTAATGTGGCTGCCCATGGTCTAAGGCAGCCTGCCTTCACGAGAGCGCTGGGTGCCTCAGGCTCTAGGAGTCCGCTGAGGACGGCCCGTCCTGTCCACGCCCTTCTGTCCACTGGTGACATCAGACCCCTGTTAAGTCAGCCAGGCCAGCAGCAGGATCCAGAAGTGCTGGTCTGGGGTCCTGGCTGGGGCCCGGGGGATGGAGACAGGCTCCATGTTGTTGCTTTGTGGGAGAGGAAACAGTCGGGTTACGGGAGGGGGGGCCACGTGGCCGTGTTGTGACCCTTTATGTGGAGGAAGCTAAGTTCTCCTGAGTGTTTTAAAACCCTTTGTTCCTGCAAAGGGAAACCCAGGGTGTTACTAACGGGTTAGAAAATGAATTCTCTCTGCAGCTTGTCAACTCTGAGAAATCACCGCCTATGAAAAATGTAGGCGGACTCAGAAATGATTTGCCACTTACCTGAAAATGATCTTCAGTTACAGCAGAGGCGGGGAGGCCTTGGCCAGCCTTTGCTGCGGGGCGGAGCGCTTGTGAGCCTGAAGCGGTTCCCACAGCCTCAGGCCGCATCCACTGACCTTTGGGGCCTCGGCTCTGTCCAGAGCCTGGGGTCCTGGCCTCAGGCCGCCCTGCTGGCCCCTGAGCGGGCCTGAGAGCATCACTCGAGCGCCTTGCTGGCCCGTGTCTGTCCTGTATCCCCAGTTTGCTCCGGGCTCTCGGGGAAAACTGACCAACTGCAGCCCATGCCAGGACCCTTGTCACGGGCATGTGGCCCGCAGCTTGCTCAGTTGCTGTGTCCTCGGTGAGGCGTTGAGATGCCCTCCTGTCTGCTGACCGTGTTGGAGGTGGATGTCCCCCGCTAGGCTCCCAGGGCCCCCGGGATTTGACTCGCAGCCGCAGGTCTCTGGCTGTGTCAGCCCCTCTGTGGTGACCCCAATATGCGGGCCTGAGGAAAGGAACAGAAGGACGGGATCCCTGGGACCCTGGCCTTGGCCAGGTCTGCACCCGGCCACACTGACCGGCAGCCCGGAAGTCTGCCCTGGAAGACGGGGTCCCAGGAGTTCAGCCTCTGCCTCCTCCTTCCAGGGTCTGAGCCGGGAAACCTTCAGGGCTCCCAAGGGGGAAGCTTGGAGGAACAAGGGGGCTGGAGGGACGTGCTCCCTCTGCCCGCCTGCAGCCCCTGCCCTCGCACAGGCCAGCCCACCACCCTGCCTGCCTCCCACGGTGCTCCTGTTGGCCGGCTCTCCATCCCTGGGATATCTCTGTGTCTCTCCTGCCTCTGTGGGTCCCCCAGGGTCTGCAGCTCTTGCTAAGGTGCCACCTGGGCGGCAGTAACGCTGGACTTCGGCCAGGTTCCCAGGGGCCGTGGTTTTCATGGAGGGGGAGACCTGAGGGTCAGCGCCCCTCCAGCCCCTTTCAGGACCACACACAGCAGACCTGGGGGCGTCCCTCTTAGCTTCTTCAGCACGAGTCACATCTCTTCCTTTATTTTATTATCACATTCTTCAAAGGAGTCCAATACCTCTAAAATTGGCAGATAATTTTGGCCCTCCCCAATGGTTAATTTTGCAACCTGGAAAATGGCTTCTCTTGTCTGAGTTACTTTGGTATAAAATGAGGTGATTGTTTCCACTCTGCTCAAGCGTTCCAGAAATTATTTTTAAGATGATGGTTACAGGGAGACAGGATTCAAGATTAGAACTCCATCCATTATTTTCCTTAAGATGTTTCCCTGAGCGGCTGTTGGTGCTCGGAGGTGGGAGCACTCGCGTATGGAAGTGGGGTCTCCAGATTGTGGCAACCACAAAAGCTGGGGCCCCGTGATGCCGGGATTGCCGTCTGGCAGCCCACGTCCTGCAGAGGCTTCTCCAGGAGTGGCGGTCACCTCTGTTTCCAAGCACAGCCCCCACAGCTGGGACCAGTCTGTCACTTCCAACCTCCGCAGGCGGAGGCCAGTGTGCATGTGGGGTTTAGTGGTGTGGACAGGCTTTGTCAACCTTCCCACCAAGGCCCGTTTCTGCAACAACCAGGGAACTCAAGCCATCCTGGTGCCCCCTGCAACTTCACAGGCACCCCCAGGAAGTCACTGCCAGGGTCGTGCAGTGTAGACCATCTGTAGATCGGGGCCCCCTCGGTCTAAGGAAAATTCCCCACTGATTGCAAATGGGTCAGAGGAGGCTGGTTTCCAGGGAACAACCCATCAGAAGTCATTCTTGGTTTTCAGGACAGAAAAGGTCAATTGTCTTCTTCATTCTCCTCCTTGGGGTTAATCCACTTCCTTTCTCCCCAGCAGGAAACCGAGTTCCTAGCTGGCATCTTCTGTTTCTTGTGATATTCCACAGACAGTTCCAGATGTCCTGTTGACTTTCAGAATCCCAGAATCTGGCAGCAATGCAGGAGACCCGGGTTCTATCCCTGGGTCAGGAAGACTCTCTGGAGGAGGAAACGGCAACCCACTCCAGTATTCCTGCCTGGAGAATCCCATGGACAGAGGAGCCTGGTGGGCTATAGTCCATGGGGTTGCAAAGAGTTGGACACGACTGAGTGACTCACACACACACACACACACACACTTGAGGAAACTGAGACCAAGAGAGGACAAGGTGTGTTGGATTAAAATTAGATTCAAGTTCAGAATTACATTTTTAATTAGAAGAGGCTGACATACTCATATATTTTTGGTAAGTTAGACAATTCTGACTTGTCTGCAGTGTTTCTTCATTTTAAAAATTAAAAGAGTGACCTTTAAATGTTTAAAAGAATCCCGTGCTTTATCCAGTAGAAGCAGCCTCCGCTGAAGTGCCAGCTACGTCATTGTCCCGCTGCTGACATGTCAGCCGTCTTTGGTCTGAGGCCTGACGCTAGGTTCTGGTGGACACCTCTGAGTCCTTACGTCTCTGGTCCTAAGGGAACAGGTGGCTTCGAGGGGACTACTGAGCAACAGGTGACATGCTGGTGGCCCCCAAGCTCAGCTGAGGGCATAGGGAGCCCACCTGGCTCTCCTTTCAGGGAGGCGAGGTTGATCAGCTGCTGAACTGTCTTGCCCACGAGAAGGATCGGACAAGCTACCGCCACTGTCCACCTTCCCAGGGATGCTGTGTATCCCCTGCCGTCACTCTCATCAACTCCCACAGCATTTTTTATTTTTGTTTCATTCTTTTTTAAAAAGGTCTTTTTTTTCCTCTGATCTTTGGGCCTAGCCATGTGGCATGTAAGATCTTAGGTCCCCAGGCAGGGATCAAACTGGAGTCCCGTGCATTGGAAGCACAGAGTCTCAACCACTGGACTGCCAGGGAAGTCCCCCTGCAGCATGCTGAGGCGTGTCTCACTTCTCACGCTCCTTCTCCCCACTTGTCCCCACGTGCAGCCAGGGTTGTGCTGGGTTGTGTACAAGGACTGAATGTATGTGTCATGCATCTCGTGGTGGTTCTCACACAGACACCCTTTCTCCTTCCTGGCTTCCATGCAACCTGCCCAGGCCTTCTTGTCACTCAGCCCTGCTGGGAGGAAAAGCAAGCCGCAGACCGTCTGAGAGCTCTTCAAACCTCAGAGCTGAGTTGGATCAATAGACCAACTGCCCCGAAGATAGGAACACCCTGCCTCCCTCACAGCGTGGAAATGTATCGTGGGCACCCCTAAGCTTGTCAGGGTCTTATGACTTGTTGATTTCCCTCCATAAACTAGTTTTCTTTGACACCCGAGGGGGTGTTTGATGGCAACACCATCGGGTTTGTGGAGAGGTCGAAGCCCAAAGGGGTGAAGCAGGTCAGAGGGGCTGGAGTGGCCCTTGGGGAGCCGTCACATCAGCCCTTCCAGGATGAATGGGGAGATGCAGGCTTTACAGGGGGCTCTGGGCCCCGGCCCAGCCATGCAACGAGGGGGCTTTAGAGTGATGATCAGGACCGTCTTCTCGAAGAAGCTGTCCTGTGACCAACGCCAGGCATGCAGCCCAAATGCTGGACTTGAAGAACCAATTTCTTTACAAGGATCAAGTGTTTTCAATAAATGAAAAAAGAATGCTTTCTCAGGTAATGAGGGAACTCACGTGAGCAAGACCGCTGTCACTGAGAATGACGTTGTGACGAGCGCGGACGCTGTCAGCTTCCTCGCACGCTTTTTACAGCGTGCGTTATCGGCCCGAGACGAGAATCTGCTCCTCACATTTCAGGGGTACCTGATCGCTTTGTTTTCTCTCTGAAGCCCCCCTAATCTTTTTCCCCCATGTCAGCATACACCCCCATCCTGGAATGACCCCTGCAGTCTGGCAAGGGACCGAGACCATGTGCTTAGGTGGTGAACAGCCATCTGCTCATTCCTATTCATGCTTCAGGCCCCTGGAAGCTGCCCTGCCCTGCAATTAGAAATTGGAGCCCAGGCTCGTAACCAGACCGTTCCACCTCCTTGCAAGTTCAAGCTCTCCTCTTCCTTCCTGGGGCCTTGCTAGGGGGTGGAGGCTTGCGGGGTGTTCAGCTGCTTCCTGTTCTCTGACCTCCTTTGCAGAGCAGGGGTCGAGGGCCCCAGGTCCTTTGGGAGGCTCTGGGGAGGTTCTCCAGCCGAGATCTCCAGGGCAAGGCAGGGCGCCATGTTCCTGGCTCCTTTCCTCAGGAGAGCTGCTCTGGTGGGGTCTCCGGACGCTGCTTTCCACGGCTGTCTCCTCGGCGGTTCCCCCAGCACAGGCGCTTGCACATTTCTGCCTGGTGCAGACGTCTTTCCAAGGTCACCCGCACCCAGACGTCATTGCAACCCCTGTCCGCCCACCCTGGGCTCCAGCTCCCCACTCTGTGCCTCAGCCACAGCAGCGAGAACCACTGGGTTCCAGGGCTGCCCCCCGGACGCCTCCTGCAAACCTGCCCCCGCTTTGCACAGAGCCTGTGGCCGGCGGGATCGGGGCCTGAGCTGAAGTTGCTGGGGCTCCCTGACTCTTGACTGCATTATCTGTCAGCGCCTGTGGGATGCCTGGGGCCAGGGCATTGAGAATCTACTGTTGACCCAGTGGGACTTTATGGCTTTTGCCACCCGCAGAGGAGTATCTTGTTGCTGGGAGCTGCCAGGGGTAGAGCTCTGGGGTCTGCGGCCCTGAAGGGTCCCCACGTGGAGGAGAGGAGTAAGCAGCCATGGGAGGCAGTATGGGCCGGGTGGCCCTGCCGTGGGCATTGATGAGGCCTATGTTAACTCGGACACGCGGTCCCACCATAGCATAACACGTGGGGACACAGCCGTGGGACTTTGTGATGAAATCTTCCCCGTGGGACGCTGCTCTCTGGGCTGCTCTCGTCTCTTCCTCTGAATTTTCAAGCAGAGCTTCAGTGTCACTGTTAGTGACCATCTTCCTATGTCACCCCCTCTATCGGCTCCTCTGTCTTTTGTGGGCGGCGTGATCTGTTTTGCAGACACAGAAAGTGGGTGGTCGGGACTGTCCCATCTGAAGCCAGCCTCCTGGCCCCACACAGCCCTTCACGTCTTGACGAGAAGCGGGGTTTGGTGGAGGGGCTCATTCTCACAGGTTCTGGAAGCTGTCCGGGGGGCTCTGCTCATCACCATGAAGGATGATGAAGTAAAGGCCCACTGCCCTCCAGGACGGAGCATGGTGTGAAATGTGGTCTATTGACTCAGATTGGGTTTATGGTTCAGTGAGGAGCTGGGAGCTCCTTCCCCCTGTCCGGGGGTGAAATGGCCCCATAGGTGGTGTCTCCAGGCCTGAGACAGGCCTCTGGGTGGTGGTCCCGGCGGCCTGGGAGGAGAGTGGTCGGCACTGGCCACCCTTGTGCGAATGGAGAGTGTGGTCTAGGCTCCAGACACCCTTGGTGTGGAGACGCGAGGGCAGCAGGAGCCCCACGAGGTCCTGGGGCCACACTTGGTCCATTTGCCCCCAGCCTGAGCTCAGGGTTCCTGGGCAGCCAGGACCAGCCAGCAGGCCCTGGGGCAGAGCCCGCAGGCCCGGCCGCCCTTCAGAGTGACGTCACGGACAAGGGGCCTGGCCCTGCCCAGGGGCACCTCTGTCCATCCGGCCCTGCCTGGGACAGGCAGAGGCCAGGCCTCGAGGCTGGCTCCCGCCTGCTTTTGCCTTGTCCAGACGAAGCTCCTCTGTGCGGACTGGATGTTTGGTCCCGGTGCAGAGCTGACCTGAGGGCCCCGAGGCAGCTCTGAGATGAGCTGTTAGCGTCCGCAGGGAGGTGCTTCCTCACCCAGGGCTCTGGGGGGGCTGCCCCGGAGCCCGGACCCAGCTCTGCCGCCACTAGGGGCGGGTACTGATGCCACTGTGGCCACCACAGCCGGGCTCCACGCTGGAGTCAAGCCCAAGCACACTCACACATGCATGTACACACATATATACACACACGCACACACACACACGCACACACACATGCACACACATGCATGGACACGCACATATGGACACACACATGCACACACACATTGATCCCCCGTGTCCTTCCTCCATCCTACTGGGCAGGAACCACCCTGGGGATCCCCCCAGACATGTTGCATGGATGGACCTCCAGGTCACCCAACACTTTATGGACCCTTCCAGGGTCCCCTCGGTGGACGTATCTCTTTGTGAGGCTGGTTTGTGGTTGGGTGGCTTGGAGTTTCCACTCATCCTTGGTCCTAACCTCGTGGTTAACCTTTCCGCCCATCACTGCCTACAGACGTCTGAGGCTACACAACATCTTAGAATAAGATGAAGCCTAACTGTTTTCATATCCAGCCTCAGGCTTTTGGCACTTTCCACTTCCTCCGTCAGGCAGTTACTGTCTGCACAGTTGAAGCACTGAGAAGGCTGCCCGTGGAGCCAGAGCCTGCATTAGTGACTGACGAACAATTGTAACCAGGGTGTGACCAGCGTGGACCCCCATTCCTGCTCAGGGTGGCCATCACAGCCGCTGATAGAGCCTGCTGGCTCTGCCGCCCACACTGGCCCTTGTCAAAGAGGCCTAGGTCCAGTCCATCGTGGCCCACGTGGCCTGGTCCAGAGTGCGTGGCCAACCGCTCCATGGCCAGTGCTGTGCAGGCTCAGATAGGGTTGCCAGACTGGACACAAAGCCCTGGTGGAGACTCAGTCAGCACAGCGTGGTCAGAAGCGCGGATGGCACAGCCTCCTGCGAGACGCACTCTATGCGCCACCACTTAGAATTCCCGAGGCTGCTCTTGGTCCCTTTCCGGTTTTACAAACTGTTGTGACAAATGGATGCTAACGATGGTTGTTTTGGTCCCACAGATAAAAGCAGAGAGCGCAGCCGGGCGCCCTGCCCACCAGCTCTGGTGCTGCACACAGAGAGGAAGAGCCCGGCGGGGGATGGAGAGGACAAGGTTGGTGGCTGCAAGACACAAAACCCCTGGCTGGGGGCCCTGGGGGCCTGCACACCCTTCTCCCCATTTCCCACCTGACTCTCAGCAGTGGCACTTTGCAGTCCCCTCTGTGGTACCAGGCCACTGCCCACTGAACCCAGCAGAAGGAAGGGGCGTCTGGGAGCCAAGAAGGAGCAGCCTGGCCTTCCCATCTGTGTCCAGTCCAGAGCTCACTGGCAGACTCTGCTCGGAGGGGCTTGGGTGGTGACCCTGGATTCTCACGTGTACTGTCCCCCCGTCTCAGAAGGCGTGTGCACACAGGCAGCCAGTCTGAGCAGTTGGACACCGCTTGGGCGAGGCTGTGATCTGCACTTGGTTTCACTGTTACAGGAAAACCAATGCACGCCTGTGTTTTCTGAACACAGAATCTCAGGTCCTCCCCGATAAAGCGGCATTTTATAGATTGACCGAGAATGTGTTGAGTGCATTTCCTTTTCCATGAATATCCAAGAACTCAACTTTTTCTGCTGCCTTTGAAAGTCACAAATGGCATATAACATACTCTGACCGTCAGACACCCCGGTGGCCTCGGGCCTGCCCCAGGATTGTGTGAACACTCTCTCTTCACATGCTGTTACCAGCCTTGTCTCCACCTCGGCCTGTCAGCGCCCCTGTTCCTGTGGTTGTCCTGCCCTTTCCCCATTAGTGACATCCCTGGGCGCCTTCACCTGTGGTCCCCACCATCCTCTCCATCATTAGTACTGGAGCTAGATGGTGTAAATGAATCATGAACAATAGAGCAAATTAATCTCTTGCTTCCCGATGAGATTTCTCTCTATGAGATGAACTTCCACGCCAGAATTACGTATTTATTAAACAGATCGTCTCTCTTCTGCTTTAACTACTTTCTTTATCTCTGCACTCTCTGCGTCTAATTCACTTTTATTACTTCAGTGCGGAGGGGAATTTTATGCCATGATTAGCCATTTTTATCACCAACAGGAAATCATAACCACCGTGCTGCACCAGAAGACGACCTTGGTAATTAGCAGTGGAGAATCCCAGCATCGCCGAATTTAAGTGTTAGTCTCTATCACAAATCATGTCCCACCATATTTCCCTGAAAAAATTATCAGGGGGAATCTACTACTCAGAGGCCTCTCATTGGGTTTCATTGTTCAATTAGCTTTGTAATGAAAATCTCCCCTCGTTTTCCTAATTGGATTAGTAATATAATCTCTGGTCTCAACATACCCTTATATTTTTAACACAACTGTTTCTGAATACACCCTGTTATGTTCATTATTTATCCTGAACTTATTTTCTCATAGGAAACTAAGACATTTTCTTCTACCCCAAAATTCTAAAATAAAGTTGTTCATGAACTTAGGAATAATCACATAAATTACAAACCATTTATTCCATGTAATTACCTGTCACAACGAATGAAGGGCACCAGGCAGACCCCAGTAAGAGACCAGGATGGTCGAATGTGCAAGAGACCACCCCTCAAATCCTGGATCTTACTTGTCTAACGTTTAATGATTGCGATTCCCAGGGGCCACTCTGGACCTGGTCCACTGACCTTTGCATCCCAGGCCTCCCTGCTCATCCTCTGGCCGGCTCTGCTGACACTGGCCGTTCACTCCTGGTGACGTGGGCCCTGCTAGGGCGCGAGCGGGAGGAGGCCTCACGTCATTGCCTGTGATTTTACTGTAGTTTTAAGTGACTTCTTTGGGGTTCATCTCACCAGTATAGACAGACCCTGGTGACATTTTAAGTTTATATTTGAATCTTACGTTTCAGTGCTCTCGTAACCCAGCACTTTCCTCACTAACAACTGTTCGAAAGGAAGCTGGGAGGGGTGAATGAGCTGTGGTCCCAGTGTGGCCCTTGGGGGCCCCTGGACAAACGTCTGGGCTTTCGGTGCAAGGGTCCTGTCCTCGTGCGGCCGCCCACCAGCGGTGCCCCACAGGGCAGGGAGCCTTGGTGCCCTGGGTGTTTGGTCATTCCGACAACCAGCTAACCAGGTCCTTACCTATGCTACCTCATAAAGCGCGGACACTGATGGCGGTAGAAAAAGAGTCTCAGCTTTCAGGATGACATTTAATTTTTTCTAAATGAGTCTAGAGCTTTAGTTGCCCAATGGACATGGGTTTGGGTGGACTCCAGGAGTTGGTGAGGGACAGGGAGGCCTGGCGTGCTGTGGCTCATGGGGTCACAAAGAGTTGGAAATGACTGAGCAACTGAACTGAACTGAACATTCTCAGCTTGGAACCTGGTTGCTGTTTGGAATAATGCACTAGGACCTTGTAATCTTACCGATTTTTCAAGAGAAAGAAAATGTGGTCCTTATTGTATAATTCTAAATTTGAGATTAAAATAATGAAAACAGGTGGTAGAAGGAAAGAAATGTTTCCTTGCCACTAGAATTTACTGGGCTCACTGTGGTTTCATTTTTCTCTTGCTGCTGCTGCCGCTAAGTCGCTTCAGTCGTGTCCGACTCTGTGCGACCCCACAGACGGCAGCCCACCAGGCTCCCCCGTCCCTGGGATTCTCCAGGCAAGAACACTGGAGCGGGTTGCCATTTCCTTCTCCAATGCATGAAACTGAAAGTGAAGTCGCTCAGTCATGTCCGACTCTTCACGACCCCATGGACTGCAGCCCACCAGGCTCCTCCATCCACGGGATTTTCCAGGCAAGAGCACTGGAGTGGGGTGCCATCGCCTTCTCCCATTTTTCTCTTAGAGCTGCTCAAAATTTGAGATAGCGCTGACTTCTTAAAATAATTTTCTCATGGTAATTTTTCAGTTCCACTTTTAGGAGTTTGGTTCTGTTTCCTTTTGTTTAAGGGCTTCCCTGGTGGCTCAGATGGTAAAGAATCTGCCTGCAATGCGGGAGAGCTGGGTTCAATCTGTGGGTGGGGTAGATACACTGGAGAAGGGGATGACTACCCGTTCCAGTATTCTTGCCTGGAGAATCCCATGAACAGATAAGCCTGGTAGGCTACAGTCCATGGGGTCACAAAGAGCTGGACACAGCTGAGTGACTAACACTTTCGCTTTTCACTTTCTCTTTGTTTAACAAAATCCAATGTCTCTTGTATATCCGCACGGCTAAAGAAGTCAATCTGAATCTTGGATTGACGTTTATGTTGATGTTATAATTGCCTATGTTTTCTGATCTCAGAAAAACTTTTAATTCTGTCCAGATTCTATCCATAATAAGCAATGGTCAGGTGTCCTAGCTGAAGTGTTTTTTTTTTAACTTTAGGAAATAAATCTTCATTTTCTTCTAGGGCATATCATGTTCAGACATTCTTTTCTACATGAAGACAGAGACCCCACTGTATCACAGTCAGGCTGCACCCTGTGAAACAGGCCATGAACTCTGCCCCCAGGTGGACACTCCAGAAATGGGTGGGGGGCGTGCTTGGGGTGACAGGACACTGCATGGACATGGGCTTGTCACTTCCCCTGCCTGCCAGGGACAGGCTGGGCCAGCCCCGCCTCCCGGGGCCCTCACTGCTCGGAGGGTTTCCGCCACTGGAGGCTGGGCTCGGTGGCCCCGTGAGCCTGTCTGCAGAGACGAGTAGGGCCGTTCAGAAGCGAGCTCTCAGCGGCTCTGCCTGTGTCTGTCTCTGCAGAAGCAGGCAGCCGAGCCGATTTGGTATAATTACAGGGAGGCCCTAGTCTAGGTCGCGCAACACCGTCACTTGTGCTGTGAATTCTAAAGGCTCTCGTGAGCCCCAGGCCTGCGCGCTGCTTCTGCTGAGCCGGTCGTTGCCTAATAGCCTCTGTGGGCAGGTCTGTCTGCAGGAGACTAGTTAATCTTTACTTGGTTGCCTCTAATTGAAGAGGAGTGTTTCCGTTTGTTTTAAAGTGCTTTCCTGTTCTCTATTCACAGGCGCCTCCGTCAATCCTGGTGGCCAGCGAGGACGGCACGCCCAAAGGCACGAGGCCCGTGGCGTCCACCCCGGTGCCGGGATCCCCCTGGTAAGACACCCTGGGCCTGGGGGTCAGGGAGACAGCCCTGTCTGACCCAGCGCTTGTTGTCTCCACCAAAGAGAAACGCATGCCCTGTGGGTAATGCTGTTTTACACAAAGCAATTTGCAGCTCCTGGCGGGTAGAGTTCCACACCGTTGCCACCATCTGCCAAAAGAAAAATAACATTTAAGTGATAAGTTATCCTGCTCCAATATATTTGCAAATATGCATTAAAGTAGGAAGGCCGTTGTGTATTGATCTGAGCAAGGCCGTGTCTGGAGAGTCCGCGGCACGCCTTGCACTTCAAAGGCCTTTCCGCGGACTCCAGGAAAAGCGTAACCGAGGAGCTGTTAATTAAAGACATGCCTGCTCTTTGTGGCTGCCCTGTGAGGATTCCCGTTCTCCGCACCTCCACGCTCAAAGCGCCCTCCGCGAGGGAGCCGCCGACTCTGGTTTTCAAAAATGTTCTTTTATAATGGAGTAATTTAGAATCAGAAAAAAAGGTTATTATAGTAAAATTAGTTTTAAAGCCTGCAGATTAGACTGCAGGATACGGTTGGGAGGAACAGCTAATTTAGAGAACAGGAACAGAGCTACCTAAGGTGCCGTCGAGGTAGCAGCGGCAGCCGACCGTGGTCCCCGGGTGTGGCGTCTGCCCTGTGTGATGTCCTGAGTGGATCCCAGCATCTGTCCTGCCCTGGCCACCTTCTTACCGCGGGAAGCCCTGCTCTTAACTTGACAGACGGGGCCCCCTCTCCTTCTCTGCTCAGTGGTTGGTGTCACGGGCATCCAAGGGCCTCCCAGCCTTCAGCTCTAGGGCTCGGTGAGCTGGGGCCGCCTCACGGGCCCGGGGCCCCGATGGTGACACGTAGCGATGCAATGATTCCAGTGCTGAGAGTGTCCTGCCGTGCAAGTCGCATCTGATCCCAGCTCCTGGGTTACCGCACACCCCACGGGCCGAGGGCTGAGTCCCAGCCCCCTGCCCCTGCACGTCTCCCTGGCTGATTGCAAGTCCCGGGCTCCCACAACCTCCGTCAGGTTTGAAAATTTGCTAGAATGACTCACAGGACTTAGGAGAGTGATTGATTCACTTGTGATGACGTCTGTATTATACAGGGTGCAGCCCAGGGACAGCCGGATGGCAGAGAGGTAAGGGCAGGCTGCAGGGCGGGGGTCTCCGGGCCCCACGCCCTCCTGGGGCTGCCACCCCCCAGGACGTTAGCGAGGTCAGCACACTGCAGCCCTCTGAACCCAAAGGAAGTTTTCTGAATGCCTTATTACTAGGCCTGTCCTCCCCGCTCCTAGAGGCTGGGGGTGGGGCCAGAAAACCAACCCTCTGCTCACTGCTCCGTCTTTCTGGGACCAGCCCCCACCCTCCATGGTCACACATGGAGGCACATCAGTCACCATGTCGTCAGCCTGAACTACCGCGAGGTCAGGGGCACCCCTTAGGAGTAAAAACGATGCCCCAGTCGCTCAGCTAATTAAAAGGGTTTTAGGAGCTTGGTGCTAGTAACTGAATGGGGGACAAAACAGATTTAAACTATTATTTTTTTTTTATGATGCCAGAGATGCTGTCTGGGGTCTTCTGGAACCAAAGTCTCTCGCGTGTGTTTCTAAGGCAAGCACACTTGACTGCAAATCATATGAGGGGTTGCAGTAAATTCAGCGAGGTGTGTGACCCTGTCACACTGTACTTGATGCTGCCCCGGGGCTTATAATTGGGTTGGAGACCTGACCTTGAGCCCTAGAGACTTCCAGGGCTGCGGTTTCAACTTCTCGGTGACGCTGTGTTTGAGGGCAGAATGCTCCGTGGGATCCTGGGGTCCTAACCCCCGCGTGTGAGAGCTCACGCAGACGGAGAACGCGCGGGCGCCTGCTGCCATTAGCTTTCATAGAAGCAAGAACTTGCAGGGGTGTCCCCCTACCCGCGAGGCAGGGAGACGGGGGCAGGGGACCGGGTCTGCGAGACGTGAGCCCCAGGACCCCGCAGGCCCCCGGGTGCTGTCAGAAGCTGGGGTGACCCGAGGCGCGGGCAAGGCTGCCAAGGAGCTGGGAGGCGTGCACGGCACGATCGTCCACATGTCACAGCCGTGTGCCGAGCCCCTCTCACGTCTCAGATCTGCCTGTTTGCCCCTGGACGGGCGGCCTCTCTGCAGAGGCCCCCGCTGGCCCAGCTCCAGGCCCGCTCCTGCAGGGCCCCCTGCTCTGGCCCTCATAACGATGGGCAGGGCAGCAGGTGCTCGGGGGTCCCTGTGGTCAGAAGCCCTTGCCGTGACGAGGCTGGACTCTGACGGAGGTCACAACAGAGTAGGTAGCACCGTGACTGTCCAAGAAGGCAAGTGCCCCTGGATCGCCCCGGCCCGTGGTCCAGGTGGAGTTGCCCAGAAGGTGTTTGCTTCGCTTCCTGCCCACGGGAGGCTTGCTCTCACATCAGAGGTCGGCCAGAAACCCAGGAGCTCTGTGCAGAATGAGGCCATAACCAGATATGCATTTCTGAGCATAAACCACCATGTCCCAGGAGGAAGAGGGGAGAGCTGTTTCTACCCTCTTTTCCCTGAATCTTCTTGTCTGCAGGCCCCACAGTGCCTCACGCGACCTGCCCCGTGGGGCCGGGGCTTCTCAGTTCTCCCAGGTCAGCCCCTTCCCAGGGACAAAGGTGGGCAGAACGGGGAAGGGGGCAGAGAACAAAGGACACAGAGGTGCTGCCTTCTGGGGTCAGAGACCTCAGCCCTGTGGCTGTGAGCCAGGGCACACGGGTCCACCCTGCAGACGGGACTCTGCTCCTGGGACAGCGCACTCGGGGACAAGTGCGCGGAGGACAGAGGGACCTGGGTGTGTCTTCCTGCGTGCGGGACACGGGGTGAGGCACGGAGCCCTTCCCCGCTGGGCTGAGCTGGATGCTTGGAGAGAGAAGCGGAAATATCTTGCCCCTTGCAGAGCCGTGAACGCTGGGCTGTGCTGTGTGAAGGCAATGGGGGGATCATTTTGTACAGCAAGCCAGCAGTCCCCGTTTCCATTTGCTAAAACGGGTCTTCGTGTTCTAAGGCTGCTAAGCGTGGATGTTTTGTACCAGACTTAACTAACTCTGGCACGCTAATTGTACCCTCTGGGATTTGGGGACGGTTAAAGAGGAGAGGGAACATGGCAGCCATCCAGAAATCATACATTGTGATTAAGCCAGAGGAATGTATATGTATTGCTTAAAATGTGCATAAACGATACGTGAAATTAATTCTGCATCATACAGCTGGCTCGGTCCCGTGGAGACCAGGTGTGACCAGTGGGCAGACTTCTCCTGGGGGATCACGTTTGTTTACCTGCTGCCAGCTCTTTGCTTCAGTTCCGCAGGCGTCCCTGTGGCACAGGAAGTGGGCTCTTTGTGTTCTGGATATGAGCCTGTGCGTGTTAATTGTTGTCACTCCTCTGTCTCCGGGGTAATAACCCTGCATTAAGTCTCTAATTGGCTCCGCTCTCCCGTCACTGGAGAGGCTGGGTGGTGGTGGCAGTGGGGACTGGGGCTGCTCCCCGCACGGCGATCCGGGCACGGGGTCTCTCCGAGAGGAGGGTGTGGTTTGACCATCTGTCTATGTGGCTCCCGGTTCCGACGGAATCAGCGCGACCCAGAGGCAGCAAACCTACGGCACAGACCCATCCCGCATCTGGGGAGAACCAAGTCAGTTCCGGTCGACGTGAAGCTTTTTTCTTAACAGCCGGGCTTGGAGCCAGAGGGGAAGGAGCCCAGGAGCTCAGTGGGATGATGACCTGAGTCTGACTGGGCCTCCCGTCAGGGGGATCTTTTGGAGCCCACGTGTCTTTGCGTCTGAGTGTGTCCACTTCTTGCGAAGGATACATGCCCAGATGCACGGTCTGCCCTCAGCCAGCGTCCAGGGAGGTGATGGCTGTCAGCAGCTACTGGGGCTGGAGGCTGAAACCCCTCCACTCTTCGCCCACCAGGAGCATGGCTCAGGGCCCCCCACCCCACCAGGGGCTGCAACAGCGTCACTCACCTGCTTCCAGCTGCTTCTTATTCCCCCGGCCCCCCACTTCACGTGTCATCCAGAACTTTGTCAGGCCAGGCAGAATCACGGCTCCAGGACCCCAGGACACCTCCCAGAGCCAGTGGGGAGACTCGGTTGGCTGAGGCTGGCCTCACACAGCCTTTGGCGTGCTGGCAGGGGGCTACCTCTGCACCCACCTCTGCATCCACAGGAGCATGAGCCCCTCCCTGCCTCTGTGATTGAGGCTGCCAGCCCCTCAGTAATTCTGGCTGAAGTGTCCCGTCCCCTGGGGGTGGATGCACACGCCCCTGACTTTCTCATGTGGGCAGACCCTCGTTGACCTGCTTTCTCAGGGACTCATCCCTCCCGGGCCCTTCAGTCGCCGTAGCCCTGATGCTGCCATGTTTGGTGGGATCAGGTCTCATCTTTAAAACCCCCGAAGTGAGAGGTCTTTAAGGAGGAGGTGAGGGTGCGTGTCCTGCATGACACCGCCTGCCTCTCACTGTTGGAAACTCTCCTGGAAGTTTAGATTCTACTCTGTCCTTCCTCCCCTTTAGGTCAGGGTCCCCAGAAGCAGCACTTTGGACAGAGCTCCCAGTGCCCAGAGATACTGAGGAGTGGTTCCAAGGGAAGGGGCAGAGGAAGGCGGGCGGGGGCCGGGATGTGGTGGTTGGGGGAAGAGCTGGGCTAAAAGAATGTGGTCTCAGCAGGAGGCTAATCACCGTGGATTTGCCCCATGCCCCATGCCCCGGCTGCTAGGGAAAGCAATCCCAGGGCAGGCATGGTCTCCAGGTGCAGCAGTGAACCTCTGAGCACAGCTACCCAGAGCCCAGGACAGACTAGCTCAGGAGCCGGGGATGGTGTCCCTGCCCATAAGGTTGATCCGCACAGAAGGGCATTAATATGACCATGCCTGGGGTCCTGGACAAAACTGGAAAATTAACAGAAAAGAATAGAAGTTAGAAGGGACTTAAGAAATCATCTGGGACTAGACCTGCATTCACCAATCTGCTTTTATAAAAGAAGACACTGAGTCCACAGCAGTGAGATCACTGCTTGAGGTGCTGAGACACACAGAGGCAGAGCCATCCTGGAAGGCAGGGCTCCACGCCCCTGGGCCCCTGAGTGCCCCCCAGTGACTCTGGAGGAGGGAACAGACCAGTCAGCCATGACGCTGAGGCCACTGGGGGTGGGGCTGTGGTGCCCAGATCACTGGTGTGCTTGTGTGTGCGTGCACACACACGTGTATATGCATGTGTATGAATGCATGTGTGGGTGCACATGTGAGTGTGTGTGCATGTGCATTTACGCACAAGTGTGTACTCGTGTGTGCACACACAAGTGTATATGTGGTGTGTCAATGCATGTGTGTGCACACATGTGTGCACGTGTGCGCGCGCATGTGTGCACACTCAAGAGTGTATGCACGTGTGTGAATGCATGCGTGTGCATGTGTGTGCGCACACAAGTGTGTATGCATGTGTTTGTGTGAATGCATGTGTGTGTGTGTGCACACATGTGCGAGTGTATGTGTGTGCATATGTGAGTGGAGGGGTGCTGGGCACAGGATGACTTCCTGCCATCGATGCATGTGCACCCACACATGCATTCACACACATGCATATACACGTGTGCACGCACACACAAGCACACCAGTGATCTGGGCACCACAGCCCCACCCCCAGTGGGTGTCAGGTGTATCTGCTGTAGAGGCTCATTGTACTGCAGGTGCCGTCAGGGGTCCCAGGGGTCACACAGCAGCTCCCAAATTTTTAAATAGATAGACAGGGATGCAGTGGGTCAAAGATGCACCTAGACTTTCCCACTCAGGCCAAGTGCAGTTAAACGGTGAAAAGATATCATCCCAACTGTCACACACCAACTTACTCGCTGCCAGGAGCTTTGGTCTTGGAGCTATTTTTCCAGCTGCAGCTTGGCCAGAGAAGGCTTTAGAAGCCTGTATGTGGGCAGTGACCAGCCGCCTGTGTGCACCAGACAAGCCTGATGGATGTCCTCCGTGTGAGAGGGTGCCCAGGACTGGGCTTTACCCTCTGCACTGCTGAGGGTCTGCTGGCTTCTTACTCAACATCGCCTGCATTCTGATCTAGCTGAAGCTGCAAACAGCCTGCATTCACACCAGGCAAACCTACCCCCACCCCACCCTGTGGTGCGCAGATAACCCAGGTGGGCTACTCGTGGTGCTAAGAACACGTGCTGAGTGTTGCCAGGAGAGCAGCCCCCAGACCCAGCAGGAGGCACTCTGTCACCCTGCAGAGCATCTGAGAGGGAAGGGGCTGTGCTTCTAGCAGGGTTTACGGTCCCTGCTGGCCCAGAATTCTGTGCAAGAACTCACAGTGGCAGAATTGTACAGAATGTACAGAACAGCATAATTACCTGCAGCTTTATACACAGTGAAAGCTTCCTAAGCCAGACGACTTCTGCACCAGCAGGCAGGCAGCTTCCTCCCACGAGAGGTCACCTGTGCCCTGTCCGGGCCCGCTGGGGGTGGCAGGCAGACCCGTGCATCGGGCAGGTCCTTGTCCAGCTTGTCAGTCCTGCCCCTCAGGTCTAGCCCTTGTTGGCCCGTCATCCAGTCTCTAGTAAAGGCTGACCCTCATGTTTGCCTCAACTTTCCCGCAGTGATGGGCATGTTAGAATAACACAAATGTCCATCGCAGGCCCCCCACACAGATGATGGAATGGAGATCATGGAGGGTGAGGGCAGCTCTCAAGGTCACCTGAAGGTCAAGGGCAGGCCTAGAGCTGGAGGGTGCATCCACTGAGAAGGCAGGTCATGGCCTTCTACCTGGATGACCAGGCCAGCAGGGGCCTATACAGTGTGGGGGTCTAGGTTGCTGCTGGCCAGATGCAGACCCTGGTGCTGGCGCACAGGATGGGGAGGGGTCAAGGGTGAGGTCTACTGGTCGTCAACCTGTGGAAACTCACATCTCACAGCTCTGGAGGTCAGAATCCAACCCCACGGGGCTGAATCCAGGTGGGGAGGAGGGGGCTGATTCCCTCCCAAGGCTCAGGGGAGACTGCTCTAGACTTTCCAGCTTCTAGAGACACTGGCATCCACAGCCGCTCCCTCCAACATCAAGGCCAGAGTGGCGCATCCTCTGACTGTCTCCACCCATCCTGTGTGTGTGTCTGTCTGTCTTCTGCTTCCATCCTCTCATCCCCTTCTCTCACTCTGACTCCCAGCCTCCCTCTTCCCTTATGAGGACCCTTCTGATGACACTAAACTTGCCTGGACAGCCCAGCCTACTCCCTCCATCTCAAGACAGGAGCTTAATCACACCTGAGAGGTCCCTTTTGCCCTGTAAGGTAACATTCATAGGTTCTTGGGAGTAGGATGTAGACCGCTTTGGGGTCGTTATTTGGCTCACCACTCCCATGAACCTGGCCTGGCTGTGGAGTAAATCAGACAGACCATCTAAAGGTCATTTCTACATAGCGATCTGGTCTGCACAGAGTTTCAGAACGTGAGGCTAGCCCCTGCACTGAGCCTCTGTCTGGCCCACAGGAAGTGGCCGGCTGGTCTGAGCACAGAGGCTCAAGGGTGGGAGTGATTTTCTCTGTGGGAAGTAGACTGGTGTGTGCTGCCTGGATCCAGAAAGGGGGCAGGCAGCCAGGTGTGTCTGATGGTAAGGCAGGAGCTGGTGCTCAGGAGGCTGGCAAGTGCCCAGAAGTGTCCCTGATCCCTCAAGAAATCAATGACCAGAGGGCTTCAGTCCACGAGGACTAGTCTTGCCCATTCCTGCAGCTTCTGAGGAGCCTGGAGAGAGTCCTGGAGCTTCCCGGGCCCTCAGAGGTCACTGTAGGATGCTGAGGTCACGGGAGGGGAGAGGCCTAACCCCAGAAGAATCTTCTGGAAGGGCCAGACCAGAGGCAGGACAGAGCTCATTTCTCTGCACCATCACGAGACTGGTCACAGGACAGCCTGAGGCCGCTCCGGTGACCTCGACCGGCTGTGTTGCTGGGACACACGGAGGCCAGGTCTGAATTCCTGTGTGCGTTCCCACATTGCAGACTCACTCCGCGGAAAGGGAGCTCTTCCTTTCCTTTGTTTTTCTTTTCTTCACTATTTCTCCTTTGCAATCTTTCCTTCTCTCTGATAACCTTTCACAGAGATGAAGTCTTAAAATTGCATATTATTCCTTTTGGAGATTTTAGTTTCCTCCATGTGAAAATGCAAAGCTAATTCTTTGCTCTTTTGAAAGCAAAGCAGGACACCTCAGCAGGGCTGAGGTTGCTGATTCCAGCAGCCGGGTTGCTGGTTCTCAGCTGGAGAGGGATGGGCTGTGGCCTCCGTGTGGCTCCATGAACCCTGCTGCTCAGTCACTGTCCAATCGGGGAAGTTTCCTGGGAACCAAGGTCTGTGTTACCTGGTCCTTGGACCCAGAGCCAGAGTGGGAATCCAACTGAAAGGAGAGCTGGTCTTTGGGAAGAGCTCAGACCTCCTGGGACCCAGTTAAGCCTCTCATGTCTCTGAACTTGGCTGTCCTTACCAGTAGAAGGAAGCTCAGTGGCTGTCTGCCTATGAATTGAATGAGAGAATGTATGAGAAACATCTGAGAATCACCCTGAAAAGCCAGACATCGCTATTATTAGTCATACTTTGTAAAATATTACTTTTGTGAATGTGTGGATTTCAGCCCCAAAGGGCATTTTGGGTTTGGACGCATGCCTGCACTAACCTGTCTGTGAATGCAGGAAACATAAGAGACTCGGGTTTGATCCCTGGGTCAGGAAGCTCCCCTGGAGGAGGGCATGGCAACCCACCCCAGTTTTCTTGCCTGGAGAATCCCATGGACAGAGGAGCCTGTCGGGCTACAGGCTATGGGATCGCAGAGAATCAGACACGACTGATTGACTTAGAACACACACTATGGTCTTTTGATGCATGCCTTTGAGGGAGACTAAGAGCGGTTTCTCCATTTGCACAGGTGTGTGGTCTGGACGGGCGATGACCGAGTTTTCTTCTTCAACCCGACGATGCAGTTGTCCGTCTGGGAGAAGCCGATGGACTTGAGGAACCGCGGGGACCTCAACAGGATCATCGAAGACCCTCCACACAAGCGCAAGCTGGAGGCGGCAGCAAGTAACTAAGATGGCGGGGCCCTGGGCACCCATCTGTTGGAGAATCTAGACTCTACATCCCTGAGCGGGAGAGGAGAGCACAATGCCCGCTTGTGCTGGCAGTTGATTTTGAAGGACTCGTGCTCCCTGTTTCAGAATTTAGTCATTAAGTTTTTATGGCACTTTCTGCAGAAACTTTGATCCTTCCACGGGATCGGTTCTGGCTTTCTCTTTGCATCGCATAAAGTTACGAACCCAGAGAAGGTTATCCTTCAGCCACTGGGAGCTTCCTTTCCAGCTCAGATATTAGCCTGCATTTAACCTTCTCTCTTACTTTTAAAAAGTTGTTTTCTATTATCAAATTAATGGGTATTGGTTAAGCATTCTAGAAAATGCAAAGCAGTCTCACCAGGTAAACTCATCCGTGGTGATCGCTTTGATATGCTAGTTCTGTTGTTGACCAAAATCTTGGCCTTCTCTGCCACCGAAGCCAAAGGAAAAATAGAGAGTTTGGAGGAGATACAAAGGTGGCTTTAATTCTCACCTGGCTGAGTGGGGAAGACAGCAGGCTCAGGCCTCCAGAACTGTGTCCCCATCCACGGGGAGTCTTGTTGTTCAATCTCTCAGTCGTGTCCAGCTCTTTGTGAGCCCATGGACTGCAGTGCACCAGGCTTCCCTGTCCATCACCATCTCCTGGAGCTTGCTCAAATTCATGTCCATTGAGTCGGTGATGCCATCCACCCATCTCATCCTCTGTCACCCCCTTCTCCTCCTGCTCTCAATCTTTCCCAGCATCCGTCTTTCCCAGTGAATCAGCCCTTTGTGTCATGAGGAGTCTAGGGGCTTATATAAGATGAGGGCTCACAGTCAGGAGTCAGTGATGACGAACAAAGCTGTTAGGATCTTGATTTCTTCCTCTCGCATTGTTTCAAAGACAGTCACAGGCCAGTGCCAGCAACCCAGCAACTGCGTCTGTCAGTTCCCTGGCGCTGCAGCCTTCGTTCTGATATGTGACTACAGGGGGAAGGCTGTCCTGAGGGTAAACACCAGACACAGGATGTATTTAGCATCAGGTCAAAGGAAATAGGTGTGAAGTGTAGCTCCTGCAGAGTTAAGGGGCGGAAAAGCAAACTTAGTTATAGACATGCAGAGTTAGAAGCAGTTAAAGTAAAAAAAAAAAATAAATAAAAAACTAGGAATGTTCAGGCCTACTCACTGTTCTCCTTATCTTCTTTATTCTCAGGAAAGGTGAAAGTCTTTAAGTCCTGTCTGACTCTTTGCAACCCCATGGACTGTAGCCTGTCAGGTTCCTCTGTCCATGAAATTCTCCAGGCCAGAATACTGGAGTAGGTAGCCATTCTCTTCTCCAGGGGACCTTCCCAACCCAGGATTGAGGCCAGGTCTCCCACATTGCAGCCAGATTCTTTAGTCTGAGTCACAAGGGAAGTTAAAGAAAAAAACTCATTCCTTTTTTTCCCTTTTTACTGCAACAGTTTCTTTGCTCTTTTTTCCCCCATCATTTGGTTTTTGCTCCAGATGTTGCAAGACTGCCCCTTGAGACTACATGTCATAATTGGTAACATGTAACCATGAAATTAAAAGACGCTTGCTTACTCCTTGGAAGGAAAGTTATGACCAACCTAGATAGCATATTCAAAAGCAGAGACCTTACTTTGCCAACAAAGGTCCATCTAGTCAAGGCTATGGTTTTTCCTGTGGTCATGTATGGATGTGAGAGTTGGACTGTGAAGAAGGCTGAGCACTGAAGAATTGATGCTTTTGAAGTGTGGTGTTGGAGAAGACTCTTGAGAGTCCCTTGGACTGCAAGGAGATCCAACCAGTCCATTCTGAAGGAGATCAGCCCTGGGATTTCTTTGGAAGGAATGATGCTAAAGCTGAAACTCCAGTACTTTGGCCCCCTCATGCGAAGAGTTGACTCATTGGAAAAGACTCTGATGCTGGGAGGGATTGGGGGCAGGAGGAGAAGGGGACGGCAGAGGATGAGATGGCTGGATGGCATCAGTGCCTCGATGGACGTGAGTCTGAGTGAACTCCGGGAGTTGGTGATGGACCGGGAGGCCTGGCATGCTGCGATTCATGGGGTCGCAAAGAGTCGGACACAACTGAGCGACTGAACTGAACTGAACTGAACCTTCTCCATCATGCACCCATTCCAGAGCTTTGTAGGAAGTCCATCCACTCTTTGTTTGAAGGGTGCTTGAATTCACCTAAAGTGCATGTGGAGAAGGGAAAAGATCCTTCCCAGCTGCAGAGGAATCCAATGCGTGACAGAGGTAGCTGTTCAGAAGCTGCCCCAGCAAATTGCATTTTCCCGAGAGCCAGAGCAGAACACTTCCATGTGTTCAGAAAGGATCCACCGATTAGGTCTTATACATTTTTTATCAGTTGTGTTGGGAAAGGTGCACTCCCTAAGCACATGGGTTGAAATAGTCTTGGCTTCACTGAGATCTTGAGATCACAGTTTTCCCTGACTGACCCGCAGAGCTTGGCTGAAAGGCCGGGAAATGGAACCTTGACCTCTGGAGTGAGTGTTTGGTTTAGCTTTGGAGTGGTTTTTGAGTATTTTTGAGTCCATCTCAAGTGACGCTAACACAGATAACACAGATCAGCCTATGCTGGATCCAGAAGCATTTGAATGGAACTTTAGGAGAAAGTGTCTTAAAAGCTTCGTCAACATTTTGATCAGTGCTAACGGACATGGACAGTTTGCTCTTGCAAAGCTGGCAGCAGTCTGCTGAGATGGAGTGATGGATACCGATAACTCCGTCAACTGAGAAAGTACACTCCACCTGCAAGTTGAGAGTTAAGTCTTATTTGGCAGACATTTTTAGGACTTCAAGCCCAGGAGACAGCATCTCAAGCGACCTTGAGAGAACTATTCTGAGCAAGCCAGGTTCCATAGACGTTTTACAGCAAAGGTCAGGTAGTCTGAACACCCGAAGATTATTGTTTGCTAAAGAAAACCAGATATCCTAAAGTAAGGAATTTAGTGCCTTTCCATGTATGGGAAACTGCAAGAGTGTGGGCTTAGTGAAATCGCTCCTTCCCTATGCACCTCGGCTTGTCTGGGGCCAGTGCCCTGCGTTTTCATACCCTGAGTTCCCCTGGGGCTTACCACGGGCAGCGGCTATCTTCTGACAGCTGCTATGTGCTGTATTCTCCTTCCTGAGTGCCCTCAGGGCTGACCAGCTCACGCTGGAGGGCTGCGGTCACTGGCGACCATGGCAGCCTTGTTTCCTGGTGTGGCAGGGAGTGTTCCATTTCTCAGTACATTCCCCTCTCTTAAGATAATGAGTGCACCCCCAGAGCATCAGCTCGAGCCGGCTGACTCTGAGAAGCGAATGTTCCAGGTGCAGATCTCAGTCTGTAACACAAGCTGTTCTCAGGGACAGCGAGAACTGGGCCGTGAATTTGCTCCCTCCTTTGACTGAGGTATCCGTTATCTGAAAAGATGCTTTGCGTGCTGAATGAAGGCTTGAACCAAAACCCCTCACACACAGACACCCGGTGTCCGACGTCCTCACCATCACCACCTGCGGGGCTGGTGTCCCGAGACCTGCCAACCCCTGGAGGACATTCAGGTGCAGCTTGTCACGAGGATACTTACTTGCAAACAATGTAGGCAGTCTCCTCGCTCCTTCCTGCAGCTTGCATTCTCAGAGATAATTGGGTGCTGTTTCTTTTTTTTCCGAGGCCTGGCAGGGATGAGAAAGGATGGAACTCGTTAGCAGTCAGGACACCGTTGGTCACCTGTTTTTCTGCTCTGGACCAAGTGGACCCAGGGCTACGAGAGCAGAGAGGGGTGAGCAGGGTCCTCCCCCATCCCAAGTCCTCTGCCCTTTCCAGGCTTCTGAGGTGGAGGACAGTATTAGAAGATTAACAAGCATGTTAGAAAAGTGAAGAGTTTATGTGAGCAAAAATCGATTCTGATCCTGAAGCCCCAAACCGGAAGTTGTTGGAGCCAGGGAAGGCTGGCCTGGTGCAGGCACAGAGGCAGAGTGGGGGAATCAGCTGCCGGGCACCAGGGAGGCCTGCCTCCTGCCCAGCTGGCCCTCCTCAGCGTCCCCACTGACCGGTAACCCTGAGGCTTTTACTGGCTCAGAGGTCTGTTCAATGGCCTCCTTGTATAATTAATTACAACAAGGACCTGAATTATCTGGGTCATAGATCAGGGCTCCATTTCACTCTGCTGGCCTGAATCTCATTTTGCACTTAAAAAGGTGGAGAATGGAGCCTTAAATCTAACAAACACAGCTGGAAATACCCGACTCTTGCAGGCTTAACACATCAAGGCATTTTGCCTGACCATTGTAATGGTGGCCCCTGAACCACTCTAACCAGATAGATGTGTGATCATAAACTTACAAGCAGCTACCAAGTGAGCTTTAACCTTACTTACTCATATTAAAAGAGGAAGAGCTGCCTTAAGCCGTCTTAAAAGTCTTTAACCTGCATCTTAAAGACATGCAAATGACCTCCGTTCTCAACTTCCGGTTGCAGGAGGGGGGGGAATTGACATTTAAATGGATAACTTGTAATTTCCTAAGATCCACTCACTGAAATTATTCTGTTTGCAACAAAACAGGACAGGGAGTATTTCTGGAAGACTAATTAGCAATGAGCAGGCAGAGTTGCTGACCTCAGGCCACGAGCAAGGTGAATTTTTCCCTGGCTGATCACCTGTCATGACTCATCTAATGTTCTGACCCTAATTATTATAAGAATCAGCTCTAGGGAAGACTGTCCTTGGTATAAAATTTTGTTTTTCACATTGTGTTGGGCTATGAGTCATTATAGATTTAAATATTAAAACCTGTTTCTTTTCTGAAATGGAACCATTAAGCATTCCAATTGATATTCATTATTTTTCAAGAGGCAAGTAGAATTTGACAAAATACTTCCCTGGTGGCTCAGCTGCTAAAGAATCCACCTGCAGTGTCGGAGACCTGGGTTCGATCCCTGGGTTGGGAAGATCTCCTGGAGAACGGAACGGCTACCTACTCCAGCATTCTGGCCTGGAGAATTCCATGGACTGTATAGTCCATAGGATCACAAAGAGTCAGACAGGACGGAGCGACTTTCACACTTTCACTTTCTGCCACATTTAACTGCAGTAGGTTTGGAGGGGTGTTTGTGTATTTTGTGTGCATACTAGGAATATCAGCATGGAAGGAGGAGTTAATATTGTCAGGCAACCACCTCAACATTCAGAAAACGAAGATCATGGCATCCGGTCCCACCACTTCATGGGAAATAGATGGGGAAACAGTGGAAACAATGTCAGACTTTATTTTTCTGGGCTCCAAAATCACTACAGATGGTGAGTGCAGCCATGAAATTAAAAGACGCTTACTCTTTGGAAGAAAAGTTATGACCAACCTAGATAGCATATTCAAAAGCAGAGACATGACTTTGCCAACAAAGGTCCATCTAGTCAAGGCTATGGTTTTTCCTGTGGTCATGTATGGATGTGAGAGTTGGACTGTGAAGAAGGCTGAGCGCCGAAGAATTGATGCTTTTGAAGTGTGGTGTTGGAGAAGACTCTTGAGAGTCCCTTGGACTGCAAGGAGATCCAACCAGTCCATTCTGAAGGAGATCAGCCCTGGGATTTCTTTGGAAGGAATGATGCTAAAGCTGAAACTCCAGTACTTTGGCCCCCTCATGTGAAGAGTTGACTCATTGGAAAAAACTCTGATGCTGGGAGGGATTGGGGGCAGGAGGAGAAGGGGATGGCAGAAGATGAGATGGCTGGATGGCATCACAGCCTCGATGGACGTGAGTCTGAGTGAACTCCGGGAGTTGGTGAGGGATAGGGAGGCCTGGCGTGCTGCGATTCATGGGGTCGCAAAGAGTCGGACATGACTGAGCGACTGATCTAATCTGATCTGATCTGATGGGAAAAGGGTGCAGAACTGCCAGAAGGGCTAAGCCTTTCAACAGATAAAGAAAAGGCCCCCTTTTCTCCATTCTGTTTCCCTTGCTGAGAGGTTTAGCTGAAGGCCTGAATTATTTCCTAATCATCCTCCAGTGCATCCGGACTTCTATGGCTCTAGCAGACAGGCTGCTGGTTGGGAATAATGCCTGTTGAACTGCGAAGTGAGAAGGAGCAGCCTTCACGCCATGTCCGCTCCATGTCCTGACATTCGGGGCTGCTACAGGCTCTTCCTTGGTGAGGATGCCCCACTCACGTTTGTCTTCCCACCAGCTTCAGCATTTCCCAAATCTCTTAGAGGCTCAGTTCTGCCAACCGTGTTTACCTGAAGCACCAAAGACCTCTCTTCAGGGCAATGGGTAGTGGAGACTGAAGTGAAATGAAAGTCGTGAGATACGTTTTAATCGGGAACCTCACTGAGGACTGTAGCCAGGGAGAGAGCCTCTCAGATCACTCTGAGGAGCTGCTCCAAACGGTGTTGACTTAAAAAAGAAAAAAAAAAAGCGCAATGTGAGAGTTGTGAGTCAAGTTTTATTTGGGGTGAAATGAAGACTGCAGCCCGGGAGACAGCATCTCGGATAGCTAGCTCTGAGAGACAGCTCCGATGAGTCAGGGGCGGGTCAGTATATATGTGATTTTGGTGAAGGGGGAGTCCATGCAATCAGACACATATTTTTGCAGAAGATTTCTACTAGTCTCATGAGGGTTACTGCTAGTCACGAGGGGCAGTCATCACCATGAAGGATTTTAGTGCTTATATAGGTATGAGGAAGTTCAAGAACTGGGCTCATAAAATCAGTTCCTGAAAATATCTAGCTACCTGAACACCTGTCCTGCCAGTTTCTCCAAAGAACAGAGGGTCTTGCTCCTGCTCTCCACCCTGAGCTCCTTCCAGAGGGTGTTGAAGGTTGGCATCTGCAGCAGCACCTGATGTAACCCTTGTAGAGGTGAACAGCAGGTGCCAGTTTGTGGGTGACTGAGGTAAGGGAGGAGCCAGAATATACAGGGGTTTTTGCTGAGGAAAAAAATTTAATTGAACCCAAAGACTACAGCTAATCACAAAAAACAGACATCTCAAGTAAGCTATTTTAATGCTTTTCTGTGTGCGGGAAGGTGCAAGAGTCGGACTCAGCGACATCTCTCCTGAGACGCGCACCTTCACTGCCTAGGACCAATGCCCTGCTTTTCTCTGCCCTGAAGTCCCCTTAAGGCTCAGCGTCAGGGCTGTGACTGATGGCTTGTTAGCCGGCAATGTTCTCTGTTTACTGAAATGGCAGGTGACTTCTTTTGGTCCACGGTAGAAATTTTCCTGCCTTCTGGCCCCTGCTGCCTCATCACCTGCGCCATTCAGGATGGGGATCCCATCCCTTCTGCTGGGGGTTTGGTGCAGTTTGGTAGGATGTACCAGAGGGTGATCAGATAAAACACCTGTGAGTCTGTCCTCTAGGGTGGGGAGGCAGACAAGGTGGAGGACGATCTCCCAGCCTCTCTCCCCTGCCTTCTGTCTCCCGTGGGCACCTCCCAGAGGCTAAGGTGGACAGGGTGCTGCTGTGGGGTAGGGCAGGGGGCCTGCCTAGGCAGGAGGGGGGTGGCACCCTGGGGGGAAAGGGACCGCTTGGTTCCTCCATGCCTGCCACCGCCCCAGGAGCTGGTCACCACCCATATCAGCCCCCTGTTGCTGCTGTAACAGATGATCACAAGTTTAGTAGCTTGAACCAACACCAACTTGCTGCTTTCCAGTCCCAGAGGTCAGAAGCCCGACTGAAGTCTCCCTGGTGGGTCTGAGTTGCTTCTTTCTGGAGGCTTTCAGGCAGAACTCACTTGCTGTGTCTTCCAGTCCAAGAGACATCTGGTTTCTGGAGCCCCAAGGCTGGTTAGGAGCCTTCACCCCTGCCATGCAACCTAAGAGGTTCACAGTGGCTCCGCTGGTAATGAAGCTGCCTGCAATGCGGGAGACCTGGGTTTGATTCCTGGGTCGGGAAGATCCACTGGAGAAGGGAAAGGCTACCTACTCCAGTATTCTTGGGCTTCCCTTGTGACTCAGATGGTAAAGAATCCACCTGCTATGTGGGAGACCTGGGTTTGATCCCTGGGTCGGGAAGATCCCCTGGAGAAGGGAAAGGCTACCCACTCCAGTATTCTGACCCAGAGAATTCCATGAGGTCACAAAGAGTCAGGCACGACTGAGCAACTTTCACCTTCACTTTCTTTTCCAGGGTTTGGGTGTGGACCTCTTTGGAGGCCATTGGTCTGCAATCCTCTGTCTTTATGCCTATTTTGACAGTAGAGGGAATTAAAGAAAGCAGACCGTTTGGCCTGCTCAAGGTCACACTCCTATAGAGCAGGGGACCAGGGATTTGCACTGTGGAGGCTCTGACTCCAGATCTAAGGAGGGCCAGCCTGGCCAGATGTCTTATGCACATTAGATTAAAAGGGGCTCTGGTAAGCATTTTGCTTCCTGCTTGACACAGAAAAGTTGGGTGCGGGGAGCCAGGCACTTCCACTCTGCTTTGTCCCGACCCGTGATAGGCTTGGCAGGATGTCACTTGGCTTCAGTTGAACTGTAAACATTTCAGCCGTTTATATTCAAGGCAGATATACACTGATGATGACTTTCATTTCACCAAGAAGGGCATGAAGCTGTGCCTGTGAGTAAACACAGCTGTGACCTGTGAAAGGGTCGCTTTCCCAAGTGCTGTTTGCCCAGGAACAATGCATCACTCTCCACGCCACAGGGGGCCAGGTGGCCGGTGCTCGGCCAGACCCGGGACCGCTGACAACGCAGATGCTGGTTGTTCCACAGAGTCAAGGATGAGCATCACCACTCATCCACAAGGATTCTGGCGGGCGAGAGGGTATCTCCCCATGCAGATCACCTGGCCCCTCTTTGGGAGGAACCCCGGCCATCACCTGCCCTGTGTTCCGTCCATACCCTGACACCAGCTGGTGGCCCCGCCCGTGCCTCCTCTGCACAAAGAATGAACCAGGCTTCTTGTTTTGTTAACGCCATTATCAGATTGGCACCCACTCTGATTAGCCCTTGTAACAGGACCCAGCAAAAAGCAGGTAAGTGCAGACAGGTCATCCCTGCAGAGAATCCCTCACTGACAGAATTTACCAGGTACCCTGTGATGCAAAGATGGGCACAATAAAGGACAGAAATGGAATGGACCTAACAGAAGCAGAAGATATTAAGAAGAGGTGACGAGAATACACAGAAGAACTGTACAAAAAAGATCTTCATGACCCAGATAACCACAATGGTGTGATCACTCACCTGGAATGTGAAGTCAAGTGGGCCTTAGGAAACATCACTATGAACAAAGCTAGTGGAGGAGATGGAATTCCAGTGGAGCTATTCCAAATCCTGAAAGATGATGCTGTGAAAGTGCTGCACTCAAGATGCCAGCACATTTGGAAAACTCAGCAGTGGCCACAGGACTGGAAAAGGTCACTTTTCATTCCAATCCCAAAGAAAGGCAATGCCAAAGAATGCTCAAACTACTGCACAATGCACTCATTTCACACGCTAGCAAAGTAATGCTCAAAATTCTCCAAGCCAGACTTCAACAGTACATGAACTGCGAACTGCCAGATGTTCAAGCTGAATTTAGAAAAGGCAGAGGAACCAGAGATCAAATTGCCAACATCTGTTGGATCATCGAAAAGGCAAGAGGGTTCCAGAAAAACATCTATTTCTGCTTTATTGACTGTGCAAAAGCCTTGACTGTGTGGATCACAACAAACTGTGGAAAATTCCTCAAGAGATGAAATACCAGACCACCTGACCTGCCTCTTGAGAAATCTGTATGCAGGTCAGGAAGCAGTTAGAACTGGACATGGAACAACAGACTGGTTCCAAATAGAGAAAGGAGTACGTCAAGGCAGTATATTGTCACTCTGCTTATTTAACTTATATGCAGAGTACATCATGAGAAGTGCTGGACTAGATGAAGCACAAGCCGGAATCAAGATTACCAGGAGAAATCTCAATAACCTCAGATATGCAGATGACACCACCCTCATGATAGAAAGTGAAGAACTAAAGAGCATCTTGATGAAAGTGAAGGAGGAGAGTGAAAAAATTGGCTTAAAGTTAAACATTCAGAAAACTAAGATCATGGCATATGGTTCCATTACTTCATGGCAAATAGATGGAGAAACAGTGGAAACACTGACAGACTTTATTTTGGGGGGCTCCAAATTCACTGCAGATGGTGACTGCAGCCACGAAATTAAGACACTTGCTCCTTGGAAGGAAAGTTATGACCAACCTAGACAGCTTACTAAAAAGCAGACAGTACTTTGCCAACAAACGTCCATCTAGTCAAAGCTATGGCTTTTCCAGTAGGATGTATGGATGTGAGAGGTGGATATAAAGAAAGCTGAGTGCCAAAGAATTGATGCTTTTGAACTGTGGTGTTGGAGAAGATTCTTGAAAGTCCCTTGGACTGCAAAGAGATCCAACCAGTTAATCTCAAAGGAAATCAACCCTCAATATTCATTGGAAGGACTGATGCTGAAGCTGAAGTTGCAACACTTTGGCTACCTGATGCGAAGAATTGACTCATTTCAAAAGACCCTGATGCTGGGAAAGATTGGGGGCAGGAGGAGAAGGGGACGAAAGGATGAGATATTTGGATGGCATCACTGACTCAATGGACATGAGTTTGAGTAAACTCTGGGAGTTGGTGATGGACAGAGAGGCCTGGCGTGCTGTAGTCCATGGGGTTGCAAAGAGTCGGACACGCTAAGTGACTGAACTGAACTGAACTATGATGGGAAGGAAGGTTCCAGAGCCCGGCGTGCAGGCCCCACAGGGATCCGTAACGCTCTGTAAAGATGCTTTGTAAACACTCACCTTCAGTTTGCTGGATGGGCAGGGCCAAGGCTTGTTCAGGTTTCTAGATGCCCCTGAATCGGTGCTGATAAAGTGGTTGTGTCCTGTCTCTGCCTTCGAGGCCCAGGACGTAGGAGAGACCGGAATAGCACTTCTCAAAGCAGTTTGCCTCAGAAACCAGTGCTTCACACTTCCCTGCTCGCCTGGCCCTGGATGAGGGCAGCTGTTTTAAAGGAATGGAAGACGTGATTCTCTCAGACTAAGAAGACCTCTGACTACCTGCTTCAACTATCCTGTACACTAGCACCTTTTCACAAATGGATGTGCCCTTCCTTGCCCGTTAAATGCACAAAACAATGTATTGTGAAGACAGGCAGATGTTTGTGTGTATGCATGCTTTTAATAGAACGGCTGAGGAATTGACCTGCTCCACTTTCTGCTTCTCATCACTATGGGTATCTTTTTGGCAACCCCTGGTATTCTGAGGGCTTCCCAGTTTGCAGCAGTGGTAAAGAAACCTGCCTGTAATGCAAGAGATCGTGGTTCACTCCCTGGGTTGAGAAGATCCCTGGAGGAGGGCATGGCAACCCACTCCAGTACTCTTGCCCAGAGAACCCCATGGACAGAGGAGCCTGGTGGGCTACAGCCCATGGGGTCGCAGAGTCAGACACGACTAGAGCGACTGAGCGCGTGTGCACGCACGAGTTCTGAGCCCTTCCCTTCGCACCCGTGCCCACCTTGACTAGACTCCGACATCTCCACCAGGTCTTTCCAGTTGGTGGACTTCCAGGTCATTGGTTTTTCATGCCCACACAGAATACTGATAAGAATACCTTCATACACATGTATTTATCTTAGGAGCATTTGTGAGTACATTCATTGTATAAATTCATAGTATTGGAATTACCAGTTCGAAAGGTACATGCATTTCACATTGTGACAGATATTGCTAAATCTTCCTCCAAAAAGATGGACCAGTTCACACACCCGCTGATAGATTCTGCTACTCTCATGAGCACTGTAGATCATCCAACCTTAAGCTTCTAAAACCATTCATTGTGTCCACTGGCATTTCTGTAATTATGAGAGAAATTGAACCCTTCGACTGGTTGGTTGGCCGTTTGTTTTTTTGTGCATTCGTATGACGTGTGCATTGTCTTTGTCATTGAATTATGTGACTGGGGGGGCCACAGACAGGAGTGTGGGGAGAGAGTGTGGGTGAGAAGGAGCAAGCCCCTCCCCTCCTGTTAGCTTTGCTCTGGCGAAGGTCTTTCTCTAGACCTCTGGTTCTCAACAGGGCTGGGGGCTAGGATGCTCTGTCTCCTGGGGGGAGTTTGGGTGGTTTCTGGAGACTTGTGGTTATCAGTACTGGCAGGGACACCAGGCATCCGGGGGTGGAGACCAGGGATGCCACTCAGCACCCTGCGGTGCCCAGGACGCCCTGTCATCCAGCCCGCGTGTCCCTGGTGCCAGGGCTGGGCGGGCCCTGCTCTGGGCTCAGGCTCCTGCCAGGGGAGTCTCCTGGGTCCCCTGACTGTGCCACGCTGGGCAGGGCAGGGTCTGGCGTTGGCGGGAAGAGGCTGCCAGAACCCAGAGGCTGGGTGGACTGGGCTCGCTGGGCGCCTCTCGGGCGTGACCCACATCTCTTCTCGTCTTGTTTCAGCCCCGCACCTGGCACTGAGAGCCAGCCAGAGAGTAGCTGGGGCCGGAGCTGGGGGCATTATTGGGATGGCAGTCAGTGTGCATGGAGAACTGTCGGGTTTTATGAAAAGAAAAGGAGTGGAGGGCTTTTCCGTCAAGGATATTCATATTTTCCCCATAAACATCACATTCATTACGAGCTTGTTACAGAGCCTCCTCAGGAAGGACGTGGGTTCGAGCCTTGCGGTGGGGGCGGTGGTTCAGCCCTGCCCCTGGGCCCACCAGGGACGAGTTTCCGAGAAGGCTGCTTCCTGGGACGACAGACGCAGAATGAAAAGCAGGCGAGCAGGCAGTTGTGATGCCAGGGAGTGTCTGGGCATCGTTCAGCCTGTCAGGACAGAAATAATAACGCTCTGGAACCATCTTTATACTCATTTTTCCTCTTTCCTTTTGGAGACAAATATGAAACACCCAAGTACCTTTTTACTTTTTCATTCCGAAAGCTCATCAAACATTTACAGGGCCAGCCTCTTCAGGGTGTAAGGAGGGGACCTGACTTCAAAACCAATCTGGCTCTTAGAAAGTAGACACGTAGACAGCCGCGGTCCACAGGCTGTGTGCAGAGAACCAGGGTCCTTCACTGCAGGAGTCAGAGGGGGAGCCTGGGTCTGCAGTCCAAGCCCAGGGACGCGGAGGCAGCTTGGACAGAAGGGCCGGTCCCAGGCCCGCGTCCTGCGAGGGGTGGGGTCAGGTGGATGCACTCCCTCGCCCACCCTTCTGGAGAGTCTGACAGCCTCTCCACGGCCAGCAGCTAGAGATGACTTTTCTGTGCACAAGAGCAGCACAGATTTCTCTCCTGCTGAAGTATGGAAGGAGTGTGCAGTTATAGGGTGGAGGCCCATCTTTAAGGGACGCCCCTAGGATAGTTATTGTAGTTACAGGACAGAGGTCCATCTTTAAGGGAAGCCCACCAGCATAGTTAGAGGACTGAGGCCCATCTTTAAGGGAAATCCGTTTTCCTAATTTCAAGCTGAGCCTGCTGGAAGAGGTGCTTGCTGGTGGCTTGCCAAAGCTGTGAGCTCTGTCTTGACCGTACCAACCTGACTTTCTTTCAGCCGAGCCCAGCGATGGATCGAGCTCTGAAGACGGCAGGGAAGACCCAGACGTGAAAACCAAGAGGAATCGGTAGGTGACCACGTCCTTCCCTGTGAGTCTTTCCTTGAGAAAGAAAAGGATCATTTTGACTCTGTTGACTGAGCCAGGAACAGGTTCAACCCCAAACAGAGGGCGGGGGATCCCAGCCACTCTGGGGGCCCCGAGTCTACACTGGACCACGCCTCCCTCTGCGGCCTCTCTGGGCCCATGCTCAGCCCTGGCCTTGCTTCCGGGGCCCTGAGGAGTAGACGGAGCCATCGAGGTGCCGTGTGGGGCCGTGTGCTGGGTGAGGGGTGGGCCGGGGCTCCTGCAGCTCTGGGTCAGAGGTCTGGCTCTGTGGCTTGCCGGCTTCGAGACTTTGGGCAAAGTAACTCCACCAGGTCTCCATTCAGTAACTCCATTCAGGTTGATTCTCAACTCACATCAGACGTGTCATCAGTGAGGCGGCTGACGCCTGGGTGAGGACCAGTGACCCGCAGTGGTGCCCAGAGAACACGTTCTCACCCAAGTTTGCTCGTTACAACCCGTTGCAGGCACAGCACAGAAGGGAGGAGGTCGGCCTCCCCTCAAGCCGGGGGTGGCTGTTCCCCCTTTGGCCCTCCTGGAAGGCTGGTCTGTGGCCCTTCCCTACTCACTTCCAGGCAAAGGGGTAAAATTCGAGGTTTGTGAGTCTGAGTTCCTGGAAGGGCGGGTGGATGAAAGGCACAGGGCAGGGAGGATGAGGGGCGTCAGAAGGGACCGCAAGCCCACTTCCTGAGCAGACGTGGTGCCGATGACCCAGTGGAGTGGGCCACGTCCTGCCCAGCGGCACGTCCAGTCCTGTTCCAGGGGTCCAAGCACCCACTCCTGCCAGGGGCACCCCAGGCCAGCGGCAGGAGTCCCAGAGCAGCGGTCAGGGTGTTTGCACTGCATGTGTTCTTTTTTAAAATGTGCCCTAGATGGGGTAAGACTTTTGCAGCAACATGCGTGCACAGCAATGAAGGGAGGTGCGATCTCGCCCCAGAAGCGGAGCCTGTTCTCAGCTCCTCTGTCCTTGCCCCGCGGTCTCCTGGGGAAGGACGGTGGGAGAGGGGGGCAGAGAGGACACCCCTGTTGGGGAGGAGGGCTGGCAGCCTGGGGTCAGGGCTGGGCTCTGATGGCGGCCCAAGTAGCCAGAAACCCACGCAACTGGGGCTTCCCTGGGGGCTCAGTGGAAAGACACTGCCTGTTGAACAGAGACAGACGTGGGTTCAATCCCTGGGTCAGGAAGATCCCCTGGAGAAGGAAGTGGCAAGCCGCCCCAGTATTCTTGCCTGGAGAACCCCCTGGACAGAGGAGCCCGGGGGGCTACGGTCCACGGGGTCACAGAGTTCGACACGACTGGGTGGCTAAATAACAAAAAGCCCCTGTTCCTTTTGTTGCGATATCTTTGGCCTTTTCCCATGAGCACCCCTTAGAATGATTTTGCTGACCAAGTGTGGGTTTATGGTCACTTTAACTGATGCCAAGCAGATGCCCCAGAAGTTTGTGAGAGCAGTCCAGGGCAGGGTAAGCGGTGTCGTCCACTGGTCCGGGGGGCAGCCCGGGTGGGAGGCAGGGCCTGCTTCTCCAGCTGATGGAGATCAGGGGCTGCAGCTTGGCTGCACTCTCTGCGGGCTGGGGCAGGGCTGACCCCAACCTCCCCACAGGCCTCTGTGCTCTCGCGCCCCCAGGTGTGTCCTTACAGTCACTTTAGGGGTGGCAGAGGCCACAGAGGATGGACTCCGAGCGCCTTCGCTGGCGTCAAGGGCTCGGGACAGGAATCAAATTGTGATCGCTTTATCGCTGCACTCAGACCCTGCGGCAGCTGCGTCAGTCTCTGCGATCTTGAATAAATGCGTATAATTTTAAAAACAAGACAAGCTTCCTGAGGCACAAGAGAAATAGCAATCTAGCCATTATGGGATGTTTTTAAACTTTCGCGGGAGGGAAGACTCACTGAGCCCCAGGGGACTGGGCAGTCCTCCTACATCATCCAGTTCTCTTCATTTGTCTATGGGACTGGCCCCAGATTCTGCACACTTGGCTTTTAAGTAGCGTCAAAGCATTCGTCTCTGTTTGCATCGTCTCAGTGCCTTCTTCCATGGCTGAGCGCTGACTTTGAAGCCATCAGAGGTGTTTTCGTGGAGTTTCGGCCACTGTGGGTCTCCAGGCCCGCGGGGCCCACAGGTTCTGTGCGTGAGGGTAGTGCCCAGACACCCGGTTCCCTAGCAATTCAGGGCTCACTCCCTGGGTCACTCTGCTCTGTTCTGCCTCTGAGATTCGGGAGGAAAAGGCTTCAGTGAATGTTGTGGGCTGGACTCAGGATCTGCAATGTTCTGACAGTCCTGATCCTTCACTTTTGGGCCGTTTTACACAACCTGCGCTCACTCTGGGTGAAGTTTCGCCCTTGTGGGCCTTTTCCCGAAGCTCCCTCCCCACCGGGCCCGCTCCCTGGCTCAGAGCTCGTCACCGTCCGGGCTGACGCTGGCATCATCTTGGCCCCTTTGTCCCTTTGGGGAAGGTCATTGCCAGTACACCCAAGGACTCCTCAAGTGTCTACCTGCTTTTGTGCGTCTTTATGTAGCAGGTGCTGGCCTAACTAGTAAGAGGCCAGGCTCCGGAGAACCTGCCGGAATCAGTCCATTTCACCTTCCCTTTTGTATATGTGATGTCATTTCTTTTATCAAAAAGCACGTAAGTGCTCCTGCCAAGTATGACTGCAGCTGCCATATCCTGGCCTCCAAAGCACGAGGCAGGTTTTGAACGCTGCTGCCTGCTCCCTGCATCCTTTGTGCATCCTGGCCCTTTCATATACATTTTGGACATTGTTATGCAAATGGGGTTAAATCAGCTGTGTCTATAATTCAGATCCAAATGATACTTTTCCTAACATTCCCTGGGAAGAGAAATATGTCACAGTGACAAGCTTTCAAATTACCCAAATATTTTCAGCTACCGGTGAGTGCCGTTCCAGACGCTTGTTATTTACTGTTTCATTGGAGGTGTTTGTGATGCACGATTGCGTGAGTCCCTGGGACCGGGAAATTGATTGTTTGCCTCTCCCCTTTGTGTGCAGCGCCCCGGAGGTTCTGCTGGTTTCCCACCTGCCGGTTTTTTTTATAGTTCAGACCTGCTTTTCAAATGCACTATTTAAAGAACTTAGATTTATTTCAAATAATTGAGTGGAATTATTTGAAGGATTCAGCAAAAGTGTGTCATTTGGTTTAAAAACTAGAGTGAGATTATCCACAAAACGTGTTAGAGAAGAAATTGCTGGCGGCACGCATGTCTCCCAGCCCCTTTTCCATGTGCCAGGTTCTGCCAGTTGCTGAGCCAAGGGATTCCTGCTAAATTAATGGTTTTCCATAGCAAGACAGGGTGAAATTGCTCTTGTGAGTTTTCAAATATCATTGGCCCCACAGCTTTAGAAATTTATTTATGTTTTTATGCCATTTGGTATAGAAGTGTTTTACTATAAGTGACCCAAAGAAATCTCGGTCGGAAACATTGTTCTTTTCTTTAAATTTATCTACCTATTTGTTGTTGGCTGCGCTGGGTCTTCACTGCTGCGCACGGGCTTTCTCTACTTGCGGTTAATGGGGCTCCTCTCTAGTTGTGTGTGGGTTCCTCATTGCAGTGGCTTCTCTCGTTGTGGGCACAGGCTCTAGGCTCATGGGCTTCAGACGCTGCAGCTCCCAGACTCTAGAGCACAGGCTCAGGAGCTGGTGCGCAGGCTTGGTTGTTCCCCTGCATGAGGGATCTTCCCGGACCTGGCATTGAACCCGAGGCTTCTGCGCTGGCAGACAAATGCTTAACCTCTGGACCACCAGGGAATTCCAGAACATTGTTCATTGCGGTAAACTTTGAGGACACCCAGTTGATGGCCTTGGAGGTAAGAAGTTGACCTTGTAGAGTAAAACCTTGACATCAAACAGGCGCTTCCATGGGATCATCTACAGCTGTATCTGGAGACTGAAGAGCATGAAATTAGCAAGAAGTTCCCCTGGGGGCATTTTTCTGTTTTCCCCAAATATACCCTCCATTATGCTCCTCTTCACAAACCAAGATGGCCAAGGCACACCCAAAGCATGTCCCCTGGACTGAGCTGCAATTCTGCATCCTACTCTGGGTCAGAGAGCCTCTGTCTAGGTTGAAAGAAGCAACACCATCACCCAAAAGACAGGACAAGACAAAATAATTTAGTGTCTGGAGGCTTCGCAGCCACCACCCCTGAGTCTGTCCCCAAATCAAGCCCACACCTAGAGAGAGTCAACTGCGTGAGAGAAAAGGAAACACTCTTTTTATCCTCCGACAAGTATATGTTTATGCTGCCCCCACCCCACCCCAGTGCAAGGGCTATGGTCAGCGAGTGTGGGCAGCGAGGAGGGGCCAATGTGCTGAACCCTGTCTTCATACGAACCATGAGTTGAGCCCTTTCACTTCCACATTCATGGGTTTCCAGAATCCCCCCAAAAATTAGCTACTGAGAACGTGTGAGCATGGCTTCTCTGCACGCTATAAGATAGTGCTAGAAAACATGTGATTCCAAATTAAGATTGCTGTAAAACTATATCTTTAAAACATCCAAGAAAACAAGAGACTGAGCTGCACTCCAATATGAGTGTGGAGTCTGGTTTTCTTCAGGACAAGATTGATGGGACACTGTGCATCTCTTTGTGGCCTCAGACTTGCATGGACAATGAATTAATATCCACTTTCCTATGCTGACCTACCTGTAATGCAGGAGACTCAGCTTTGATCCCTAGATCTGGAAGATCCCCTGGAGAAGGGCAGAGCTACCCACTCCATTATTCTTGCCTGAAGAATCCCAAGGACAGAGGAGCCTGGCGGGCTACAGTCCATGGGGTCACAAAGAGTCAGACACGATTGCGCACACGAGCATCTCGAGCTCCTACCTTGTACACAGGTCATGAGTCTAGTCAACCAGTTGTTTCTCTAGAGAGCCCTGCAGTTTTGTGAATAGCCTGCGCCCTGAGTCTTCAGGGCCTCCTACCTGAGCCAACGGACACTCCATGGATGCCTGGCTACGAGAACATTGTGTGCACGTAGGTCACTTGCCATGAGATTTTAGTTTGTCCTTTCAGATTGAAGCATCAATATTCCCTGGCATTTATTTTCTACCCAAAAAAGATTATGAGACTTGTGGATTTCTGAGAGGGAGACCAGACGTCAGCATAAATCCTGAGGCCCATACATCACCCCTCGCTCGCTACAGCAGGTGCCGTTTCTTGGAGTTTGAGTGAATGGGTTGAGTTCTGCTCCCAGTTTCTATGAAGCTTTTCACCCTCATGGAGGTAAAGCTGAAATCTGGCAGCCAGGAGACCCCTCTGGAATCAGTTCTAATAGAGCTCTTGACCTTGGGGCTTCGTCACTGGTCCTTCATCAGATCTCTCAGCCTGCCTCTCACCACCTTTGACCCTGGTGTTCAGTAAGCACTTGGCCTTCAGCAGTTGTCACGAATTCCCCTGTAGCAGATACAACGAGAGCAGCAGGACCTTCCCAGGGCCCTTGCTTTCTGGCAGCAGACGCGAGGCTCTGAGATGAAGTCAGGGTCTGTCTTTCCTTGCCAGACTGGGGTGGGGGGATCTGTTGCAGAATCTTCTTCTTCGGGGGCTCCATTCAGCAGTCGAGAGCACACCCAAATGCTCCTGGAGTAGTAAGTGTGCAGTCATCTAGGAGAGTCTCTCCTCTCATCTCCCATGAGGAAGAATGTATTTCCGCTCTTTATGGTAATTCATGGTTTGAAAAAAAAGAAACTGAAGTTGCTCAGTTGTGTCCGACTCTTTGCAACCCCATGTTCTATAGCCCACCAGGCTCCTCCGTCCATGGGATTTTCCAGGCAAGAATACAGGAGTGGGTTGCCATTTCCTTCTCCAGGAGATCTTCCCGACCCAGGGATTGAACACAGGTCTCCCGCATTGTAAGCACACACTTTATCGTCTGAGCCACCAGTGAAGTCCCTTAAACTATTAATTCATAGTTCAGTTTGTTCAAGCCTGTGATGCCTCCTGCTGGAACGTGTGCTCAGCTTCATGCAGCAGGTAGAGGAGGTGGCCTTTGCTGCTTCAGTGATGGGAAGGAGGCAGGGTGTCTGGACCTAAAGAGGCTGGAGCACAATGGGAGACATACTCTCAGCGCCCGGAGGAGCTGGAGAGACCTGGGAGCGGAGGGGAAAGGCAACCCGCACAGCCAACAGGCCCGGCCGCCACGATTCCTACTAAAGCAAACATCCTCAGATGATGGGCGGGGCTGGTCTATGGCTCTGAGTCCATCCAGCTGTTAGACACTTGCTGGGAAAGGCCCAGCACAGAGCAAATGACCCCAAACGCCCAAAGAAGAAGTTTATTTGCCCATTTTTAACTTTTTACTATGGAAAAGTTCTATGTAACAATGGAACAGGATATTTAACTCCCATATACACATTTCCCAGTTTCAACAACTATCTCAAGGTCAGTATTGATCATCTTTAGTTCTCATTACCCCTCAACTCAGAATGTTTTGAAGCAAACCTCAGCTATTGTTTAAATTTTATTTGTAAGTATATCAGGACACATGACGAATCTATAGTCACACCTAAAAAATAAATGACAAATGTTACCAAACAACTTACTGTTATCAAGTAGCTTCTCGGACATTGCTCAGATTTCCTTGACTGTTTTATTTTAAAACTTTATTTTTCAAGTCAAGATTGTTTGTACATAGCCCTCCATGACTCTCTCCGAAATTTATTTTTAGTCCAAAGGTTTGTTCCCTTTTGCTCCAGCTTTTTTTTTTTTTTTTTTCATTTGTTTTTAAAGACATCAGAATTTCTTCTTAACTGTGGAATAGCCCACAGTCTGGACCTTCGCTCGTGGATTTCACTGGATCTCCAAGGTGCGCTTTAACTGGTTCTTCTGACCTGGTAGGTTCTGCAACTCTATAGCAGATCTGGAGGCTGTATCAGTTCGAGTTTGATTAGTATTTGGGCAAGAATCCTTCATGGTCATATTGAGTTCCTTCTGTCAAGAGGCATCTGATGTATGATCCTCTGTCTTCTGTGATGTGAGCAGGTGACTTGCCCTCATCCTTTCTTTCTAAAAGGACTTTTTCATGCTAATATTTTAATTATATTATCTCATTTGCATTTAGCACCTTGACAACTTTCATAAAGAAAAACATACCTTTATAGACCATTTGGTTCCCTTGAGGTGAACTTCAAATAGAAAACCCAAAGTAAATGATTGATTCCTTCCCTTTAATTTTTGGAGAACAAAATGGCAGCCCACTGCAGTATTCTTGCCTGGGGAATTCCATGGACAGAAGACCCTGACGGGCTACAGTCCATGGGGTCGCAAAGAGTCAGACATGACTGAGCAACTTTCACTCATCACTCACTCCCTTTAATACTGATTCTCAAAATACTGTGTCATTCCTCTAGTGCCATTCTCCAGCAATGACAGATTCATTATCAATTCCTAGATCTACACATAGTTGGTATGTTTCAATCCGTCTTCATTTTTAATTTTAGCCTTTAAGAGACAGAGTGTGTCTCTGTCTTGGTGTTTCTCAGGTAGTTATCAGGTAGGATGTGCACTTTTTCAAAATGTAGGCGTGCATCTGTTCTATGTAAAGGTATTTTCCTTGAATTATTTTTAAACGTTTGTTCTATTTCATTGCTTTGAGTTTCCATATTGGTGACGCCAAGTACGCTGCTTGGCCCCCAAAGTGTTTCTTCCCCTCTTATTTCCAATTTCTTGGATCTCTGGGATGTCTTTCCTATCTTTCTTTGGTCCAACATCCCGTTTCCCACTGAATTTGTCTGTTCTGATATGTGCTGCTATTTCATAGCACCCACCATCTTCTTTGAAAACTTTAGCTCCTATTCAAAGAATCAGGTAGTTTCATCGGAGCGTGGGGCTGTCTTCCCGCTTCTTCTGCCTGTGTGCTCGTCTAGGCTGCGTTCTCCTCCTGTTCTCTCGCTGACCCGATGTGGGGCCAGACGGTGACCATCGCTGCAGCTCCAGGTGAACGGAGTGGCTGCAGGAGGATGGAGACCCGGGATGGCCTTGCTGGCTCTGGGCCCTGGTGCCACCTCTCGTGCCACCACGCTGTGTGACTGTGCCCTCCGCTTCCTCAGGTTCCCCGGGCCGCCTCTCCCTTTCCTTGATATCTTATCTAAAGATTGTTAAGATTATGCTGGCGTCTGTTTCTCCAAGTTCATCCCTGGTTTTATCCTGCAAGCGGCACCCTGCTCCCTGACCCCCATGGGTCACCTTGGCCCCTTCGCAGTTAGTAGCCCAGAGGCGCCTCCAGCTTCAGTGTCCCTGCTCTCAGAGGCCACAGCCAGCGGCTGCTCCTCCTTCCAGGGCGTCACAGACTCCTGGGGGTCAGGGCCGTGAGGCGGGCCTCTGGCTCCTCCCGGCTTCCCCGGGCGGCCGCAGATGCCCTGAGGGTCCCTGGTGCCCTGCTTACAGTGTAAGTTCTGGGGACCCCTCGCCCCGTAATTTATGAGGACGCTGTCTGCAGGTTCTTATTCTGACAGCTCTGCCTACTTTTGTGTGAGGACTCGCGTGGATTAAAAAGCATCCTTCGCTGCATTTCACATCAGGAGGCCTTAAGTCTCGGGACAGGCAGCCCTAAGCATCCTGTGTCACATGACGGATGCGATCGGGCCATCACGTGTCCTCCAGGGCCCCCAGGCTGACTCTGGCTGCAGCCGGCGGGGGCGGGAGGGGGGTCTGGGCTTCGCTGTTGCCGTGACAGGAGTGACGCAGCAGCCTCTGTGAGATGCACCCACACCCTCAGGCTGAGGCCCCCGGCCGCTTCTCAGGGCTGAGCGCCTGCTGACCTCACGGATGCAGCTAGAAACTGCCTACGTACGAAAGGCACGGTGGGACGGACGCTGGTGGGCCTGGCCCTGTCTCCTGTCACCTGTTGGGTGAGATCGCTGGTGCTCTGAGGCCACCAGTGTGAGTCCCCAGGCGAGGGAGGCGGCCGCACAGGGTCCGGGACCCACCTGAGGACCTCTAATCTCCAGGGGATCCTCTCAGCTTTAGCTGACAAGTCCTTAAGACGACCATGTAGCGCCTGCAGGGTCGGGCTGGGGGCAGACGTGGGGTCGGGCTTTCTCCAGCAGCACGGTCGCCTGTCTCTGGACCTGGGGAGCCTGCTCTTGGTGCTCACAGGGGCTCCTCCCCACCCCAGAGGGGCTACCTGCCAGCATGGAGACATGCCTTCCCAGGCGGCCTCCCCGGGAAGGAACGCTGGCCTCCAAGACCAAGCGTGCCTGCAGCTGGCACCCCTCCATCCCTCCCAAGGCCCGTGCTGACTGGGCTTCGGGGAGGTGGGGGTCATGGGGGGTCTGCTCACTTCCTCATCCCCTCCCTCCACCCGCGTGACTCCTGGTTCACAGCGCTCTGAGCACATGGAAAGAAAGCCTGGGTGAGTGTGGTCACCCTCGTGGAAGGGCTGCTTGGCCTCTGGAGAGCAGAGAGGAGCTCCGTGACCCCCAGAACCCCTCCCGGGCAGGTGTCACTGCATCGGGGGTTGGGGGTGGGGCCAGGGCAGGACGAGCAGGGCTGAGGGGAGCAGGGAAAGGATGGGCATGAGGGGCTTAGCCAGGTGGTCAGCAGTCAGACAGGGCAGAGGGCAGTGAACTCCGGCTGGAGAAGGAGTACCTGAGGTCTGAAACAGCCCAGGCCACAGCCTGGAGGCCTCAGCCTGCTCCTCCAGGGGGTTCTGTGTCTCTGCCCATGTCAGGGCCTCATCTCTGCCCATCCTGGAACCTCGTCCTGCCCATCTTAGAGCCCCATCCATGCCATCTTAGAGCCCCATCTCTGCTCATCTTATAGCCCCATTTCTGCCCATCTTAGAGCCCCGTCCCTGCCCATCTTAGAGCCCCATCTCTGCCCATGTCACGGCCCCATCTCTCCTATGTCAGAGCCCTGTCCCTGCATACTGTGGGGCAGGGCTGCTCTATCAGGCCGGGGACAGCGCTTCCTGCTCAGCTCCCATGGCTCCCTGATTGGGGTGAGAGCCCGGATGTGCCGTGGGCCATGACTCCATCCTGGCGGGGCATCCTCCTCAATGCCAGCGTTGGCTTTGAGTCTGGACCTCCACATAGGTGGGCAGTGCCGGCTGAGCTGGTGCCCTGCACCCCAGCCCAGCCGGGGGCCTGGAGACCACCTGACTGATGGCCCAGTCTTCTGACGGCAGCCAAAGGCACCCTCCCACTCTACAATAGCGAGGCTAAAAACTAGAGAACACAGATCTTTCCAAGTTGGCCTCATCGGAAGACCATTTGTTACAAGCCACATGACAGAGTGTCTGAGGCCCCATAAGGCAGAGATTCACAGAAACTTTGATTCCTGCAGAATTTTATATCATGTCTCACACCGGAGTTACAGCCTGGCAGCATTTTGATGATAAATTCCTAGCCCTCTTTGCCAGAGGAAAGAACAGATTCTCCCATCGATTAAATTAAATAAAAGATGAGATGTCATCCGGCTGAACAGAAGGCTGGAACCCAGCCTGGGGAAGGGTTGGTGGGGATCGTCAGAAGCGCCAGAGACAATGAAGGGGAAGCATCACCACGGCTGCCATCACCATGATTGTCACCGTCGTGTCACCGCCGTCCTCACCATCACAACATCACCACCAGCATCACCATCATCATGAAGACCATCACCATCGGCATCAACACCATCATCAGCATCACAACATCAGCACCGTCGTCACCACCATCAACGTCACCACCGTCACCTTCACCACCATCACCACCATCACCATCACGTCACCATCACGTCACCATCAACGTCACCATCACAACATCAGGACCGTCGTCACCACCATCACCATCACTGTTTTCAGACCTGTCATTGTGCTGAGGAACCTACATGCCTCATCTAAGTTCTCCCAGCTGTACAATGAGCCTCACAAGGTTGTGAGAAGGACTAAATGAGGTGGTGCAAGTAAAGTGGGAGGAGAGGGTTTGACCGTGTTTTCAGCAAGTATCAGGCGTGCTCTGATGGGGCCGCAGGGTCTCTGGGCTGCGCTGTGCTCCTTATCCCTGTCCTTCACCTCAGGCGGCACCTGGCATCTGGTGCCCCACCTGGAATAATGAATAATCATAAAAAGCACACCAAGGAAATAGGCATTCAGGAGTTGTTTTATGTCCAGGAATCATTTAGGAAGATGCAAGCCTATGGATCTCAGCTCCTTGGGATCTTGAGGATAAATAACCACATGTCCAAGTTCTGTGCCCTGGCAGGGAACTCATGTCAGCTGCCGGGGACCTGGACCCCACCCTGGCGGACCCGCTGGCCAGGCACGAGGAGGGGCAGAGGAGCGAGTCAGGGATTTGGGCAGCGGGAGCCGCAGGACACGCCACCCTTAACCCTTTGGGTCTCGGAGCAACAAGCCCCAGGTGATGGCTGTGGCAGGAGTAGACACAGTTCCTGCCGGCCAGGGCTTTCCAGACCTCTTGGTGGGCACGGTGGCCATCCTGCCCCTGCTCATCAGTAGCAGGAAAGGGAGGTTGTCACCTGCAGGGAGAGGCTGGTGGGACCCACCAGCAGCATCTGCTTTTGGCATTTCCTGCTGCACGTTTTTATGAATGAATTGGACAGAGGTGCAGGAGGCTGGCTTATCACATCTATGGGGACTGCAAAATTGGGAGACAGAGCTAATAAACTGATGGCAGAATCAAGATGTTTAAATATTTCAACAGGACTGAAAAACAGGCTCACATTAGCATCACAGATGGAGGCGTGTCGGGATCTTCCTGTTCAAACTGTTTTTCCAAAGACGCGGTCCAGCGTGCTCCCATCACCTGCCCCATGCAGCAGGGGTGCATGCTGAGTCAGTGGGAGGGGCCTTAGATCTGGAGAAGCGCACCTTCCACTGGGCGGCTGCTGCGAAGAACGCCGCCTTCTGAGTCAACCTCTCCCGCCCTCTCTCCACCCCTCCTCCCTTCTTTTCTTCCTTCTCTCTCTCCTCACCTCCCCTTGTAGACTGGACAGTAAAAGAAATACCAAAAACAAAAAACACTCCTTTGAACTGTAACAGGCTGCTGGTCCGTGGCCATAATTTCTTCACCAAGGCGATCATTCCAACCCCAGAATGGCCGTGCTGCGAACCATTCAGGAAGCAGAAGAGGCGAGTCTGTGGGTCCAAGAACTGGCCTCTAGGCAGGGACAGAAGTACCAAGGCCAGTGGCCTGAGTCCCTCTACCCCAGATAAACACAGGAAAGTCTGTCGTCTGCCAAAGAACTTGCTGCCTCTGGAATCCTGCTGTACTGCGTCTGGTCTCGAGCATCCACCGGAAGCCTGCGCTGCCCTGGGCTCACCGGCAGGGTCAGAAAGCCCTGACACACGTCTCATGAGCGGTTCAGCTGCTGGAGCTCCGAGGCCGTTCTGGGGGAGGGGCGGGATGGGAGCAGGAGGTGGGCAGAGCTCAGGGCGGGGCTTGGCCCCCTGTCTCCTAAGGGGGTGCAGGGGACATGCCCCTCCCCTCGCAGCAAGGAGACCCCGGCCCTCGGTGGTCCCCATCCGCACAACCACCCCAGGACCCGGGTACCCAGCCGGGCCCCTGGGGACAACTCCTCTCACCCTCTGTATGATGTTGACTTTACTCTATTTTTCAGTATTAGGATTTACTTTTAGTACCAAGCTTTTCAGACTTAGGATGTAAAAAATATTTTTAGCCAAGTTTGCCTTTGCTTTTGATTGACTCTAATTGAACCGATTGCTTTGCAGTCTGGAAGGCGTCCAGTGGTTCTGAACAAAATATTTCGTGGAAAAAGCTATAATCCGTGATCATCACATGTTCCTATTAATCTTGTTTCGAGTTACAACAATGCAAGACTTGTTTCCACACTTCTATTTTTAACTAATGAAAATTTATTACAAAGAAATCCTAATTATACCCTTTGGAGTGTGATACAATGGCAAATCCACTGGCAATTTTCTTTTTTCAAAATTCCACATAATGGCATAAGAAGCGAAGAATGTAAGTTCTGAAATTGTTGGTTTATAAATAAGATTCCCTAATGGGCTGAACAAGCAGGTTGTTTTTCTTTGCACATTCTGTGTGAGGTTGGATTAATCCACATTATAACCCTGATGCGTGGCAACGCTTGTTAGATGTAGCACATGGTATATATATTCCACGTCCCTAGCAAGTCCCAAACTGCTAACCTGCGTGTCTTCACGGCACCCTGGTCAGAGCTGGAGAAGCTGCAGCCTTGGTGGGTGTCAGGAGGTGAGACTGCCCTGGCTGGGTAGTTAAATGACTGTATGACTTAATGGGAGCTTCCCAGGTGGCACCAGTGGGAAAGAACCCACCTGCCAATGCAGGCGATGTAAGAGACTCGAGTTTGATTCCTGGGTTGGGAAGATCCCCTGAAGGAGGGCATGGTCACCCACTCCAGTATTCTTGCCTGGAGAACCCCACAGACAGAGGAGCCTGCTGGGCTATGGTCCATAGGGTCACAAAGAGTTGGGCATGACTGAAGCGACTTAGCATGCAGCACCCGTTACCTGGATGGTTGTCTCCTCCTCCCCAAATGCGGGGATAGAGACATGCCCAGAGCATCCTGTGCATTGCCCTGGCCTCTGTTCCTACGTGCTGGGAGCACCTTCCAAGTGGTGACAACCACAAATGTCTGCAGACGCTGCCACAGGCCCCCCGGCAGCAGACCACCTGGGAAGCCCTGATCGTGACCTACATTAGGAAACCCGGACGTGCATGCTGTGCGTGCCTCTCTCCCCGCAATTCCTGGGGTGTGGCGGGCTTTTGAAATGCACGTGCCCCGCTGTTCCGGACCTGTGAGCACCCAGGATGCGAGGAAGTCATGGTGCTTCCCAGCGCATTTCTCTTTAGGACTTCTGGGAAAGGTGGCCTCTGATCAGTTGCACTTGCCTGTTGACATCACTGCCTGCAATCCTGGTCCTGGAGGGTGGGGGAGTTGTTGTTGTTCAGTCACTAGGTCGTCCAACTCTGTGTGACCCCATGGACTGCAGCACACCAGGCTTCCCTGTCCTTCACCATCTCCTGGAGCTTGCTCAAACTCGTCCATTGAGTCGGTGATGCCATCCAACCATCTCATCCTCTGTCTCCCCCTTCTCCTGCTTTTGATCTTTCCTAGCATCTGAGTCTTTTCTAATGAGTCAGCTCTCTGCATCAGGTGGCCAAAGTATTGGAGTTTCAGATTCAGCCTCAGTCCTTCTGATGAATATTCAGGACTGATCTCCTTTCGGATGGACTGGTTGGATCTCCTTGCAGTCCAAGGGACTCTCAAGAGTCTTCTCCAACACCACAGTTCAAAAGCATCAGTTCTTTGGCGCTCAGCCTTTTTTATGGTCCACCTCTCACATCCATACATGACTACTGGAAAAAGCATTTCTTTGACGATGCAGACCTTTGTCAATAACGTGATTCTCTGCTCTTTAATATGTTGTCTAGGTTTGTCATAGATTATCTTGCAAGGAGCATCTTTTAATTTTGTGGCTGTACCCACAGAGGGGTCTGGGTGTCAGAGCCAGGATGCCTTTTGGGCAGCAGGGGTCCAGTCGGCACCTTAGGAGATGGGAAGAGGCTGGTTGAGGGTGAGGTGCTGGGCGGACCACTCCCAGGCAGGGCCGTGTCAGAGAGCAGGAGGGAAGGAGGTGGCAGTAACAGTGTGTGTTTGGTCAGATGCTTTCTTCCAGCAGCGAGCATCAAGGTGTGGTAGAGGGAGGTTTCCAAGTGCTTCCAATACGAGGAGTAGAACCACAAAGACCCCCGTCAGATGGGCAGTTAGACAAATGATGCGAGCTACCGGGTTGCTGATTCATAAAAGGGGGCTCTCTCTCCTTCCTCTGGGCCGCGTCGCCTGGCCCTTGCTGTGCCCACGCTGGGCCCTGCTTCCTCCCTGTGGCCACCCCAGGCTCCGGTCACTTAGCTCTCCGTGTCCTTTGCAGAGTCCCCAGGCTGTGGTCCTGTCTCACTGCCGTCACTAAATCCTCCCTTTTGGGCTAAACCCCCAGACAGTGCTTTCTGCCCTCCGGGTGTAGATAGAATGATTTCCCCATGACTGTCTTCCATGCCTTTGTCCAAAGTCAAGTCATCTCTAAAAGCCAAAGTGGAACCAGGTTCAAGATGCAGTGATTGGTTCAAGTGACAGATTGGCTCCGTCCGCTCAGGTGGCAGTGGCCTCTGGCGGGGAAGCTTTGGGGCCACTCGGCCTCCTTCCCAGGCCGTTCTGAGCGCTCTCAACCCTCAGGCCCCACCGAGGTCTCTCTCCGGACGTGCTGTCCTGTCGGGGCTTTGGTCTCCACTTTCTGCCCTAAACGTAGCAAAGCAGTTTGTATCCCAAGAGCCAAGTCTCATCTGAGCTGTGCTTTGCAAAGTGTTCAAAGATTCTGCTCCTTCCAGGGGCCTGGAGGGCTTTGAAAGGTGGCAGTGAGAATCAGGTGGGTCTCCAAGGTCTCGGTTGACTCTCTCTATCTTGTGCCCCGAAGGACGGAAGGCCACGTGAGTCCCAGGGCCGAGGAGGCGGAGAGACAGGACGTGGGTGCCAAGACACCCCTGCCACAGATCCTTCTGCCGCTGGAGGAGCGAGCGACCCACTTCCGAGACATGCTTCTGGAGAGAGGGGTAAGGGGGCCCTACTGTGGCCGCCTTGGTGGGGGTGGGGGGCGAACTGGCCATCATCCCCCCAGGACCACGTCCCCTTCCTCACCGAGCTGTGGATAGGCTGTGTGCAGGACATTCAGGGGCCAAAAGACACGTAAAGGGACCAGTCCTAGAAGGGAGCGAGGCTTTGGCGGGTGCGATGCGTCACGGGGTGGTTCTTGCCACCTGTCCATGGATGCGGCTGAGAGGTGAGCAGACGCAGGTCTCCTGGAAGGGACGCAGGATGCGGTGCTGGTCTGTGTCAATGGCCTTCCTACAGGAGCCCAGCCAGCTTCTGACGTCCAATCCTCCACGAGACGCGCCCTGCAGTGATCTCACTCAGGTAGGGGCTCGCACCCCTCTGGGTCAGCCCAGTGGGCCTCGTGCAGGTGGGCCGTCTTCATGGTTGTTGACTTCTGAATTGCCTTTAAATTGAAGGGGGACACGCATTTTATAATTGAATCTCCTTCCAATGGCTTTTATTTCCTGTTTGGCTTTTGGGTATAAAATGAGCCTGATACAGCAGTTCAGCCCAGTTGGGTTTCTTCTTAAGATGAGCCCGAACGCAGAAGGCAGTGATAGGAGCTGGTGTGTAATGATAATTATAATGAACACTGTACATGGCCTTGGCAATGCAAAAGCAAATTCCCTCTGCAGTCAGCACCCAGGGCAGGCTGCCTCCTGCGAGGCCCCTCCCAGAGCAGGTGCAGCTGCGAACTGAGGGGAGGGTGGTCTGTGGAGACCCCAACTCCCCCGGGGAGAGTCTGAGCAGGGCTGGCACCTGGGCAGGCAGGGCCCACAGGCTCCCCGGAGCTGAGCCGGTGTGAGCTCTTGAAGAATTAGGAGAAGGAGATTATCTCAGCCGCCCTCCGAGGGGCCCTTCGTCTCCTCTGCACCATGAATTTTAATGCATGCGTCACTTTATCTGTCTGGAGACACACTCAAAAGTAAAATATAGCCCTCGGCGCGAGGACCTGGAGGAGAAGCAGGCTTGTGATCTGAGTGGCAATGCCGTGTGTTCAGTGTGAAGTCACCAGGATGCCTAGGGGCACATGAGCTCACACGCACAGGACCCATCCCCGATGTGGACGGAGGGCAGCTTGTTTTAAAAACCATGATTTTAAGAGTTATATTTACTAGGTTAAAATGCTGTTTTAAAAGAGAATCCTTCTCCATGCAACTTTCTTCTTTCTTTCAAGATGTAGAGGTTATTTCATCACAAAATCCTGTAGGATGGGATGGCCTTGGAAGCAGCTGACGGTCTTGTGAGGGATGTATCTTTGTGTGTGTGTGTGTGCTGTGTGTAGAGGTGTGTGTGTAGAGGTGCATGTGTGTGTGTGCTGTGAGTGTACACACATGTGTCTGTGTGTATCTGTGTGTTCTGTGAGTGTATATATGTGTGCTGTGACTGTATACACGTGTCTATCTGTGTGTCGTGAGTGTATGTGTATGTCTCTCTTGTGTGTTCTGTGAGTGTATATATGTGTGTGTATATGTGCTCTGAGTGTATACACGTGTGTGTCTGTGGGTGTTTGTGTGTGTGTGTGCTGTGAGTGTGTACACATGTGTGTCTGTGTGCCCTGAGTGTATATGTGCATCTCTCTGTGTGTTCTGTGAGTGTATACATGTGTGTGTCTCTCTCTGTGTTCTGCAAGTGTGTATACATGTGTCTTTCTGTGTGTGTTCTGTGAGTGTATACATGTGTGTGTCTGTGTGCCATGAGTGTATATGCATGTCTCTCTCTGTGTTCTGTGAGTGTATATATGTGTGTCTGTGTGTGTGTGCTTTGAGTGCATACACGTGTGTGTATGTGTATGTGTGCTGTGAGTGTGCACACGTGTGTGTGTGCCATGAGTGTATATGTGCATCTCTTTGTGTGTTCTGTGAGTGTGTACATGTGTGTGTGTGTTCTGTGAGTGTATACGTGTGTGTGTGTGTGTGCTGTGAGTGTGTACACGTGTGTGTCTGTGTGCCGTGAGTGTATATGTGCATCTCTCTGTGTGTTCTGTGAGTGTATACACATGTGTGTCTCTCTCTGTGTTCTGTGAGTGTGTATACGTGTATCTGTGTGTGTGTGTGCTGTGAGTGTATACACGTGTGTGTCTGTGTGTGGTGTGTACTCCCTACCGGGCCCACCACAGACCCCACAGGGCCGATGGGCAGGGCTCCCCCGAGCCCTCCCCTCACTCCCTGCTCGGCCCTCACTGCCCTGTTCTCAGCCTCCCCACGTCAACAGCAAAGACGTGACCTCTCCCCCTGGCTAAGGAGAGGAGGCCAGGAGCACGGGCCAGAGTGCCAGGCTCTGGCCGGCCCGGCCCGCTGCTCCCACGCTGGAGAAGTGGGTCCGCCATCCAGTCCCAGGGGCCCCAGGAGGATGGAGCCGGCTGGGTTTAGACGCCGTCACTGCCACCCGAGGGCGCTGCTTGCTCCGCGGCCATCGGGCCAGCCTCAGGGTCCTGGAGGCTTGTGCCCAGTGTCACCGCCGGCCTGGGCCCTGAGCTGTCTCACTCGCCCTGCCCTCCTTGCACCTTGGCATGAGGTCTCTTTCCCGGGAGGCCCTCCGAGCCCGGCCTCCCCGCTCCCTGGCTGACACGTGGTGTCTCACGGCCGCTTGGTGTGCCTTCCTCGTTGCCGAGTCGCTGTGCTGGGTCCTGGAGGCAGGGGACTCTCTGATGCCCCACTGGGCTCCTCGAGCCCGGCTCCAGGCACTGGCTCCCAGAGGCGCTCAGTGACCTCCCAGGATTCCCTTCATGTCCAAGCCCCGGTCCTGCTGCATGTGCCCTGGGCCGTCCCAGCGCTGATCACAGAGTAGGCCCATGGAGCCTGGATGAGGGGTGTATCTCCTGGAGCAGCTGTTCTTCCTGTTTCCTTCTCCTCCACTCGTATGGCCCCAAAGCATTTGCAGGATAAGACATCACTCATGATAAAGCAGGCTTCTCTCCCCACAAAGTCGCCAAGAAGAAGATTCTTCTCTGCCGACCACAAGGGTGGAAGCGCCTGAGTCTTGCCACCATGCCTCTTCTGTTGGCAAGGATAGTGCAGAAATAGTCACAATTCTGAGGTCTGAATGAACCCAGCCAGTCTGCCCCAGTGGAATTAACTGAGAATTCCCAGAGAAGTGATGGCATCATGAGCATTTGAGAAACATATGCAGCCTTCATCTCATCAATGCCTAGGTTTCCACCTCTTTGTTTTGGAAACCACCCACGTCCAACTTATCTGCACAGCATGATATTAAGCCACTTGGAGGGTGAGGACTGGGGACCCCACCCCGCCCTCCCAAGGACACTGAGTCTACGTGGTCTCTGATGCACCCCAGAGCCCTCAGCTGAGCGATTTTACTAAGGGCGTGTTCAGTGCATTCTTGCCTCATTGAGCTGATTCCATCCAGCCTTGGTTCTTAGATATATTCACGTATGAGAATCAGCAAAAACAATGTGGAAACAGGAGGTACCAGCCCCAGTACTCTGGGTTTTCCCAGGAGACAGAGATGGGGGTGAAGCTGAGACCCTCATCTTACAAGGATTTCAGAAGAAGCCCACTTACCCCTCATGAATAGAGAAGACCAATCTGAATGTACTGCTGATGTCATAAAGCAATGCCCACATTTATGACTCTTGACTTTATAAAGTATGTCGGCAGATTTTATGAGTTACTCATGCTCAAGAGGCTTTGATGGCTAAGCCCATCAGATTTCTAGTTGCTTAAAAATGAGGCTGAAAAAGGTCACCTTTTTCATAGACTGAATGATTAATAAGATTTTTTATTGCATTTGTTCAATGCTTCAGCTCAGAGATTCATGTGCTTATAGAAAGAGGGAGCTAGGTGTGTGGATTTCCAGCAGTTTAAAAAGGGCATGGTTTGGGGTGTGCCGTGGGGATTTTGGCTTGGGGAAAGGCCTCCAGTTTTGTGGTTATGTGATATGTAGGTGGAAGGCTTTGTTTTTATCTACTTTCACTAGTATAAACCACAATAGAGTTCTCTTTAAACTTCAGTCTATAAAGGGCAGGATTAATTGAGTAGCAGCTGATTAATTTAACCCTGTCTATTTAGATAAATGCATTAGAGACATTTTATCGAGGGTCTCTTCCTTCTGCAAAATAGCCCTTGGGAAGTGGCTTTCCCAGAGGCCAGGAAAGAAAGACTGTTCCATAACCTTGAATCTTGATTCAGACACTGCCGGGCCCCTCTGCAGGGGAACCCTGGCCAGCTTTGCAGCTGCGGCAGCCTTGGGGAGACTGACTGGCACAGTGGCCAGCCCTGCAGCTGAGACCCCTGGACTTTGCATCTGAGTCTGTGTTGGAAAGAGGAATTCACAATCCACATACCCGCCCTGGCTGAGCCACAGGGCTCTCTCTCTGGGCTACAGAGTTGTTGGTGCAAAGGCAGCTCAGATGAGGAGCGGCTCTTCCCTGGTGCCCTCCTGCCATTGCGGCGGCCGTGCCTTCTCCCGTCTCCCAGGTGGGGGGCAGGAGCCCCTCCCCATGGCTGGCGTCTCGTGCCCCTTTGCCCAGATGCGTGGGTGGTGTTGCCTGAAGCAGTAGTGGCTGCTGGGCCAGGACCCGGGAGGGCTCGGTGCCCCTCACGCGCAGGCGCACATCCGGGCTGAGATGGCCCTGGAGGCGAAGCGCCGGAGTCGTGGCTCTGGAGTCCTGGAGACTGGCAGGCGCTTCTCCATGAGACGGATCCTTGCTCCTTAGGAAGCTTATCTGCTTCATGTTCCTATGGCAACTCTTCAAAGTCTCACCAGGCACATGCCACTAATAAAATAAGATTGTGCCATCGAAGGAGTGCACGTTCTTTATAGGAAAGATGCAAAATTCAAAGAACAGAAATAAAAATCACCTGGAGTCCTAAGACACAGTTATTGCCATCAATGCATCCCTTTCCTTCTAGTCTTTTTATCCTAGAAACAGATTTTAAAGCAATAGCAAAATCAAACATTCGTATTATATAGTACAATACATATCATACAGTATAGTTATATAGTATAACCAGGATTGAACCACGGTTAAACGTGGCTGAACCAATGTTTTATTTATTTGTCTATTAACTCGGGCTGTGCTGGGCCTTCACTGCCTGCAGGCTTTCTCTAGCCGTGGTGCAAGGCTGCTTATCGCGGCGGCTCCTCTCGTTTCAGAGCACAGGCTCTAGAGTGCTGTGGGCCTCAGCAGTTGTGGGTTGAGGGCTCTAGAGCTCAGGCTGAGCAGCTGTGGCGCCGTGGAGCCTCGCTGCTCCTCGGCACGTGGCGTCTTCCCTGACCAGGGATCAAACCCGTGTCCCCTGCATTGGCAGGCAGATTCTTCACCACTGGATCACCAGGGAAGTCCCATTTGTTTTTAAAAGATAGGTAATTTGATAAGGTTCAACCTAATTTATACATTTGTATACTATTTTCTCCTTTGAAGCAGTTTTAAAATATTATAAACTTTTGGAAACATTTTTCATGAGGATATAATTGTCAGTTCATTGTCCATTCAAAGCACCCTCATTTTCATTCATTTAGTCTGCTACCCAATTTTGCTAGTTTAAATAGTATTCCGATGACCGTACTGATGCATGAACATTGGTTTATGTGTGTGTGGGGTTGCTTCCTGCGTGCCGTCAACATCTGACCTGTATTATCAAATTGTTTTAGAAGAAGTTGTTTTCGCACAGTGTATTCTCCCAGCAGTGTTTGAAAGTTCCTGAAGATTTGTTTTCTCAGCACGCTCCACCACCACTGAATAGTGAGAAGTATACATATTTACTGCTTATTATTTTTTGAATCTCATGGTTCCTTCCCTTTGATTTTTGTTTTCTCTTGGCTTTTGTGCTGTGATTCTTCTTTCCTGAATTAACTGCCACAGTTTTTGGTGATTCCACTCTGCAGATATTACTGTGGTCACCTCTCTATTAGTGATTAGACAGCGGTCTAACAAGAAGATGACCCGAGGGGCAGGGCACGTGGACCACCCACTCTAAGCTTAAGATGGGAGTATAACTAGCCGTAGTGTGAAAACTAAGTTAGGTGAGATATTGTGGAATAACAGTGCAAAATTTTATTTACTGATCAAAATACACACACACACACACATACACACATAATACAGAAAGTGGTAAAACACCCTGAGCACTGGGAGATGGGGTCAGTCAGTCAGTCAGTTCAGTCGCTCAGTCGTGTCCAACTCTTTGCAACCCCATGAATCGCAGCACGCCAGGCCTCCCTATCCATCACCAACTCCCGGAGTTCACTCAGACTCACGTATATCAAGTCAGTGATGCCATCCAGCCATCTCATCCTCTGCCGTCCCCTTCTCCTCCTGCCCCCAATCCCTCCCAGCATCAGAGTCTTTTCCAATGAGTCAACTCTTCACATGAGGTGGCCAAAGTACTGGAGTTTCAGCTTTAGCATCATTCCCTCCAAAGAAATCCCAGGGCTGATCTCCTTCAGAATGGACTGGTTGGATCTCCTTACAGTCCAAGGGACTCTCAAGAGTCTTCTCCAACACCACAGTTCAAAAGCATCAATTCTTTGGCGCTCAGCTTTCTTCACAGTCCAACTCTCACATCCATACATGACCACTGGGAAAACCATAGCCTTGACTACATGGACCTTTGTTGGCAAAGTAATGTCTCTGGTTTTGAATATGCTATCTAGTTTGGAGATGGGGTAGAAGTCAGCAAGTCCCAGAGTCTGGGGGTGGGCACCCAACCCCTCTGTCATTTCGGGCTTCACCTGGGGGTCACCTGGCTCACGAGACCTCTCCACATGCTGACCATTCCCTCTAAATTTAAGGTTGGAGCATCGCCAGGGGCAACACTGCACCAGGGAGGGGTGGGGTCAGGAGGAAACCCCCGCCCCTGCTTCCTGCCCCGTGACTGGATGAATCGCAGGCGGCCGGGCAGGTCCTACATGCTCCTCCAGGGTTCCCCTGAGGGGTGGCTCCCGGGGGGACCTGCTCTCTCCTGCATCACCCTCAGCCCGTCTCCTTCCCCGCGTCGGTGGCCTGTATGCTTGGAATTACCTCCCAAACGTCAAGACGACCCTGCGTCCAGGCAGGCTGAGCCCGGAGCGCGGACTGCTCGCTGCATCCTGTGCTCTGCCCGCCTGGAGCCGCCTTGAATTGTCAGGAACTCCAGAGCCAGAAATAGAAGACACAGCTGTGCGTTCCGGGAAATTGGATAAAGAGGGTAATGGCGTGAGTGCTAATCACAAGGAACACGCCTCTGTCATCCGCAGAGCCGCAGGCAGCAAGGAGGAAGGAGCAGAGGCCCAGAGGAAGGGAGGGCGGGTGGATGGGGCGCGTGTTCACACCCGACCTTCAGGGTCAGGGCTGGGTGGGGGGGCGGTGGGCAGCCCTGCAGGGAGGGGAGGCGTGGAGTGCGCAGCTGACGGAGGTGGTGGTGTTGGGACCAGGCTGGGAGCTGGAGGTGGAGAGCCAGGAGAGCACCCCTGCCAGGCAGGCAGGCGGTGGGCCCTGACCCCTGGTAGGCGTGGACCCTGTTCCACGATGTGGCAGCCGCAGTCTTAGCTTGGGGACTGCTCCCCTGCCAGGGTCCACGCGGCGGCTCCTTCCCTGTGCCTGTTCTGAACGACAAGCTCTGGTGTCGGCCCTTGTAGAAATGGCAGGGAGCGCAGTTCAGACACTAAGGATGAGTCGGGGCGGGGGAGAGTCTGCCGGCAGGAGGCTGGGAGGAAGGAAGGGCCTGGCCACTAGCCCAGCCCAGGGGATGGCTGCCCAAGCTCTCCTGGTTCCCAAACGATGGTGATACTCCAGGATGGGCTCCAGGGGGAAGTCAAATAAAGACGTGTGTAAGCACTAGCCAGAGCCCTAACCTGGCGGCGTGGGCCATGTCCACACGCACTGGCACCAGCACGGAGCACCGACCTTTGCCCGTGGCAGGGTGTCACCCGGCATCAGCACCCTGAGGTGTTCAGATGCTTCTGGGAATATGTTGCCGACTGTCTGGAGATGATGTGAACATCACAGAACACAGCCCGGGAAGGGAGACGGAACCACCCCAGACCCAGCCAGGCTGCAGGGAAGGACTGACTTCCACAGGAGAGGGTCTAAAATGGGCTGAAGAATCCCACTATCCAGGACCAAACCACAGGTAAAATGCCACAGTATCAAAGGAAGGTCTATTAGGCAGATAAGGGATGAGGACCAAGGTGGAGAATGAAGGCCAAGTGGAGGCAAGAGGGTGCATTTGTCTCAGGGACCTGCTGCGTGGGCACATCCCGACAGTGGTCCCAGGACTCCCACCCTGGGACACCCATCCCAAATGACCCCATCCCTTGAGGGGGCTGGCCTGCGAATAGGATGGAGGCGTTTCCCTGTGATGCTGTGATAGTATGTTATGTAAGATGAGGCCTCATATATAGAGATTCTCCCACCCGTTTCCAGGAAGCCACCCTGTTGCAGAAGGGGCCACAGGAGTTTGGGGACTCCTGGGAATGGAGAAGGTCTCCCCACTGGCCTGCAGCAAGAAAGGGGAGGCCTTGGCCCTGTCCCACAGAATGAGCCTACCAGGACGTGCCTGCAGAAATACAGGCCTGGGGAGGGTGGTCTTCCATCAGGAGTGAGTCTCACGGTCGAGGCAGAAACAGTCATCAGGGTCCTTTGGGAAGAGTGGGTCTGGTGGACAAGGCCGTGCCCCCTGCAGGCACTGCCACACCCCGTTTCACACTTGACTGTCCAGCCTGCCCGTCGGCTCCAGCCTTGGTCAGGGGCCCCGTGCTCAGGCTGCCCCTCCCCAGCACTGCACCCTCCTCCACACGTCAGAGCATGCGCTGGCATGGCTGTCAGGTTATGTGACGATGTCTGTCTTCTCATCACAAATTAGTCTTTGTGGAAATGACTCTTTTTCCTTGCATGTTGTTCAGTTGCTAAGGCATGTCTGACTTAAGTCATGTCCGACTCTGACCCCATGGACCGCAGCACGCCAGGCCTCCCTGTCCCTCACTATCTCCCAGAGTTTGCCCAAGTTCGTGTCCTTTGAGTCGGTGATGCCATCCACCCATCTCATCCACTATTGCCCCCTTCTCCTTCCACCCTCAATATTTCCCAGCATCAGGGGCTTTTCCAGGGAGTTGACTCTTCACATCAGGTAACCAAAGTATTGGAGCTTCAGCTTCAGCATCAGTCCTTCCAATGAATAATCAGGGTTGATTTCCTTTAGGAATGACTGGTTTGATCTCCTTGCCTTGTATATAGATTGTAATTTCCTAATTTCCTTTGGAGCCAAGGATGATCTCTCTCTCTCTCTCTCTCTCTCTCTATATATATATATATATATATATATTTTTTTTTTTTTTTAGTTTGTTATACATCTAGAACTCCAAAAATTCTCATCACACTCGTGGAGTCAGTGATACCAGTTCTTAATAATCACCTGCCTTTTGTACAGAGCTGGAATCTTGAAGGGGTTTTTAGGGCTCTGTGTGATGGACTGACCCCATCTGACTGGGCTGAATTGAAGTTGACCATCCCTTCTCTTATGTCCACCTTAATGCTCACATGGTCAAGCATCAGCTCTGGCCAAACAGAGGGACCATTCTGCCCTGATGTTCTTCCAGAGTCCCCCCAACCCCCTCACCCAGCCATGACATGTCAATACTTCACCATGTTCTTAATCAATTGAGAAAGATCCCTGGATGGAGCTTGGTTCACCCTGCCCATAAAAGAGCTCATGAGTTTTAAAAAGAATTTTGATTTTTATTATTGAATACAGAAACTGTAAATTTAGAAAATCTTTACAATGTTCCAAGCAACTGAAAGTTGCTCAGCCATGTCTGACTCTTTGCGACCCCATGAACTGTAGTCCATGGACTTCTCCAGACCAGAATACTGGAGTAGGTAGCCTTTCCCTTCTCCAACTCAGATCTCCTGCATTGCAGGAGGATTCTTTACCAGCTGAGCCTCAAGGGAAGCCCGTTCCAAGCAAAGCCCTTGTCTATCGAAATAGTATCTCTACCAGCCATACTGTAACCTGCTCAGAAGTAGGAGCGGGTGGGCCTTGTTTGTGAAACCTGCCCACCAGCTTCTCCCCTCCACTGCACTGAGTCCATCCCTGGCCCGGGCCCCTGGGCGCACATCGCATCTGGCTCTTCCCATTGCTCTCAGGACAAACCCTTGGTTCCGGAGAAGCCAGCGAGTGTTCCCACATCCTCTCAGGCCATCTCTCCTGCTTCTTCCCAGCTCCGCACAGCCTCCTACATCCCCCTGAGACCCACACATTCCCCCATTCCCAGAGCCTGGCCTCCACATCATGAACAGCCCCTGCTGCACACCCTCCCAGGCCCCTCCATGGGCCAGGTCCCGACACCACCCGCCCTGGAGATAGCTTGCCCCAGGCTGATGGGGGCCCTTCTCTGTGCCCTTGGCTCCTGGGCACATCTCTTTGTGCCCAGAAGGACACTCATGCCCCTGAGAGATCCTGAATTCACTTTCTGTCTCATCCCCCACCAACCTCTCAAGGTCAGTGGCCTTGATTTACTTTCTCTGAACCCATAGCGCCCAGCAAGGGGCCTAAGACATAGCCAACATTTAGTCAATGTTTTTAAGTGAATAAATTATTTTTGGATGACTTAAAAGTTTCACTGCCCCATCAGCTGAGAGTCTGGAAGTTGCAACCTCCCAGCAGCAATGAGCTGCTCACCTGTATCTCAGGTCCCAACACCTTCTCCGATAAGAGGGACCAGGGCTTCTCAGAGAATGCTGATTCTAGGGCCAATGCAGGAGAGATAGGAGATCATCCTGGAGCATCTTCAAGGGCCCAGAAAACAGAACAGTGGTGATATGTTCCCGGGACACAGGAGGCAAATAACAGCCAACCTGGAGCAATCTGAGCAGAAACCAGCAGTCAGATTAGATTACAACCCCAAGCATGAAATAAATATCCATGAGTTTAAATTGACATAAACAGATGGCTGAACTAAGAAGTAAATGTGGGAGAATGGATAAATCCCCATCCAGAAGGATTCCAAGGAACTTGTACAGATTCTTCCATATCAGGAGGTGGGTCAGGCCCCTCAAGTGGCATCATTGATTCAATGGACATGAGTTTGAGCAAACTCTGGGAAATAGGGAAGGACAGGGAAACCTGGAGTGCTGCAGTCCACGGGGTCACAGAGTCAGACACGACTGAGCGACTGAGCAACAACAGAACAGGCACACAGAGACTGCCCTCCAAACGGGACATCACGACTTAGGAAAGAGAGAAATGCAGAGAAGAGAGACGACGGCCAGGCGATCAAGGGCAGCGCCAGGCATGCTACGCCACATGGACAGTATGGACCTCGATAGGAGGCGCACGCTACTCTGGGGTCTTCCTCCCCAAAGCCACAGTGGAACCGTGAGAAAAACTGCGAGAAAACCCAGCCGAGGGGCATCTCATGGAACACCGGACTGGCTCCCCTCAGAGCTGTCAAGGTCATCCAGACCAAGGAGAGTGAGAAGCTGTGTCAGCCCTGAGAGCCCGAGGAGATGTGAGAGTCCATGTGGTGTTTGCCCTGGGGGGATCCCAGGACAAAAAAATTAGGCAAAGACTAAAGAAACCGAGTAAGGCGTAGACTCCTGTTAACAGTCGTGCGGGCCCATCTAGCACACCAGTGCTGCGATGTCAGCGAGACAGGAAACCGGGGCTGGGCTGGAGGGTAACTTCATCGTATTCTCACAAGTTCTGTGTAAATCTAAGCTACTATAAGATAAGGTAGTTTGGTTAAAAAGCTACCTACCTGAAAAAGGTTTAATGTTGATTAAAAATCAATTAAAATTATGCCAAATTCTGACTAATTACAAGACGCTGACCTCCATTAAGGCCTGTGGCATCCTGAAAATTCTTACAAGTATAATTTCTCTTCTCAAGATGTGACATTTGAGAATGTCTCAGACTCACAATCAGGGCTTTAGATCAGGGCACTTGGCCCTGGAAGATATCCAGGGAAGACGTAGTGCCATGAGTCTAGAAATTAAATTTTCTTATGCTCGAAAAATTGATTTTCTTAAAAGTTTGACAAGTCAAACACTTTTAAACGCTGCTGCGTCCCCAAACCCGTGGTTCCTTAGGGCTGTTTCTCACCATCGACCAGTTCGTTGTGACTCAGGCTCAGCATTAGATGTTAAAAGCAACTCTATTGAATATCTTTCTTCAGGTGTCAGCGTTTTCTACCTGGGAGAAAGAATTACACAAAATTGTGTTTGATCCACGCTATCTCCTGCTGAACTCGGAGGAGCGGAAACAGGTAAGGTGGTGGGAGGCACGCTGACAGACTCAAGAGACGAGGCTTTGAACTGATGCTCCATCCAGAGGTTTCTGTGGATGACCGGGTGCCTGGTGTCCTCGCTGTGTCTGTGGGGAAGCTGTGAGGTTGAGTGCTAGCCTGTGAGCTGTGGAGGGAAAGTGCCCTGGGTGCAGAGGGGGGTTACCCTTGTTCCTGCTCTTTGCGAAACGTCTGGTCATGACCCCCAGAGACAATACTCATATTCAAAGGTAAAAAACTCAGTGTGGGGGCGTGTTAACCATATCCTAGATGACTGTATTAAAACACTTAAGATCCAGTATAAGAACAGTGACATAGGAGAGGTCCAGGGAACATAGGAACAGAAGTAACGGATGGACGTTTCTAGAAAGCAGATCCCCAGAAAGGCAAGAATGGGTTGCAGGCAGCTGGCCTGGAGGTCATTTTAAATGGGTACCTGGTAGGAGTCTACCCTGGCGTGTCAACCAGAACCGCTTCCAGGATTAGACAGACAGACGGACGGCTGTACGGGCTGGTGGGGAGGCCTGAGTTCTCACAGCTCCGCTGACGTCTGTGGCTCCCGGAGCACGTACAGCCAAGAAGGGCCCTGAGAGAAGTTCCAGAAGGATTCCGGTTCTGTTTCTGCGTCTCCGATTCCATCCCAACCGGGCTTCTCCCCCAGACTTCTGAGTGCAGAGGGGATGCGTGTGGAGAGTGGGTGACTGGAAGCCACCCCTGGAAGCAGAAGCCCCTCGAGGGCCCTCTCAGGGGAGGGCGCTGGCATCACGGGCCATCAGAAGTGTCCATCTGATTTCAGACGGCGGGGTCCTGGAAAGCCAGAGCCGGGAGGACAGAAAGTACGACTTTGTTTTCAATTCTGTCATCAGCCCATGAAGTTCCCTTAGGGTGCAGACCAGGGGCTCAAGAGAAGGCACTTGGGCAGCGCCTTACTTGGAGTCTGGATGTTTTATATCTATTTTCCCCTCAGCTGAGGAAACCGGGCGACTTTAATCATTGGTAACATCAGCCCCTTTTGTTGCAGTACTAGAAATCAGAAAGCTCACTCTCCAACCATGACCACATATGGTGAGAAGTTCGTTTAATTTGGTGACAGGATCACTTTAAGCCATAAGTGATAACACTCAGCACAGCTGCCAATGGCGTCTCACTGACCGTCGAGGTCAACACTTGCCTCCAGTCCATGGATGTTTTCAGAGGTCATCCGCCCCTTAAAGGAAGCTGAAGAAGTAAGACTCTCCTCCGCTGATGGTTTGATGTTTACCCGTCTCTCAGAAGGCAGGGTGCTCAGGGCCCGTTTGCTTGCTGGACAGACTGGGCTCCCCGGCCAAGTGGGGACTCTTGCCTGTCGTCTTGAGTCTGGAGGGTGGTCATGATACGAGAAGCACCCTCAGGAGCAGCCGGGCTGGATTCCCGCAATTCCGGTCAGAGAGGCAGGCTCCAACGGGAGGGGCTGGGGTGCCAGGACGCACCAGGGGCAGACAGACCAGACTAGATGGATGGTCAGCTCACGCCGAGTCCACCCTTTGTGTGGAGCTCGCAGGCATCTTTGTGAAATCACCAGGGGGCAAGTCAGGCACTCTGACGTTCACACTGCACACAGGAGGGGCTCATCCCGAAGTGTGGTCCCCGAGCCCCATGAGGAGGAGGAGGCCAGCTCCCCATAGCTGACATCCTTCAGCACCAGAGAGCCTCAGAGGGAACCCGGCACCGTCAGAGAGACCCACCTGCTGCGAAGCAGCAATATTGCCATTTCTCAGAGGCGCAGAGCTGAAGCAGAGCTGATGAAGGAGACGGTATTTGGGCCCCATTCAGAAAACACGGTCCTCTTTATGAATGGATCTGGCTGGAAGCAGCAGTCCTGGACTCTGGGGGGGACCCACTGTCCCTTAGTGTTTCGTGGCAAAAGCCAAGTCTCAGTGCGTTCATTGCATCCATCCCTCTGCGGGGGCCGCAGGGGAGTGGTGAAGGGGCCTGACAGAGAGCAGGGCTCTGGGGAGCGCGTGTCAGAACTGTTTCTATGGCAACAAATGGCAATCCATCTTATTTCACCGAAACACACCATGACAAGATAATGGCCAGTGGTCTGTCTTTTAAAAAGTCATGCCCCACTTTGAATAAGACTAGTGTAATTTGTTAAACAGGAGGGAAAAAAACCCTGTTACATTAAATTATAGCAGCATAAATAAAGCACAAGAGCAAAGGCAGCGGAGAGAGCAGAATCTGATTAGAGGGATAAATGGTTCCAGGCAGACAGAGAAGCAGGTCTTTCTCACAGCTCTGACCACTGCCAGCCAGGGTGTCTATCCAGATTTAAAATTAATAGAGCAAAACTCTGACTAATGATGGAGCCCCACACTTGTATTTGGATAATAACCCTGCATTCACCTTTTTTATTAGCTGAAATTATCACAGAACTGGAGAGCTTACATTACCATTTGCCTTGATACATATATGCACCCTCTCCATCTAAGTCCTGTTCGTAAATATTTGATTTCACTGATGATTCTTCTGGAGGTGAGAAACATTTTGGATTTATAGTCCCACAAAGGCTGCCAGGACTGCAGTGAAATTTGAAGCCATCAGGCAAAGCCAAGGAGACCCACTCTGCCCGGGGACCGATGGGGACTGTGACCGACCATGTGGTCACTTTCGGCTCTGTGTCCTCAGGAGGATCCCTGGGAGGAGCACGGGAGACTCCCTGAACTCTTGGTTCAAATTCCATGATCTGCAAAGGCCACTGATTGGGTTGGCACAGAATTGCTATTTATTGGCCTAATAGGACCCAATGTGGGCTTTTACTGATCTTTTTTATTTATATCCACATACACATCTAAATTTCCCATGAAGTGATGGGACCAGATGCCATATCTTCATTTTCTGAATGCTGAGTTTTAAGCCAGCTTTTTCACTCTCCTCTTTCACTTTCATCAAGAGGCTCTTTAGTTCCTCTTCACTTTCTGCCATAAGGGTGGTGTCATCTGCATATCTGAGGTTATTGCTTTTTCTCCTGACAAACTTGATTCCAGCTTGTGCTTCATCCAGCCTGACATTTTGCATGATGTACTCTGCATATCAGTTAAATAAGCAGGGTGACAGTATGCAGCCCTGACATACTCCTTTCCCGATTTGGAACCAGTCTGTTGTTGCATGTCCAGTTCTAACTGTTGCTTCCTGACCTGCATACAGATTTCTCAGGAGACAGGTCAGGTGGTCTGGTACTCTTTAAGAATTTTCCACAGTTTGCTGCGATCCATACAGTCAAACACTTTGGTGTGGTCAATAAAGCAAGAGTAGATGTTTTTCTGGAACTCTCTTGCTTTTTTGATGATCCAACTGATGTTGGCAATTTGATCTCTGGTTCCTCTGCCTTTTCTAAATCCAGCTTGAATATCCAGAAGTTCATGGCAAATAGATAGGGAAACAATGGAAACAGTGAGAGACTTTATTTTGGGGGGCTCCAAAATCACTGCATATGGTGACTACAGCCATGAAATTAAAAGATGTTTTCTCCTTGGAAGAAAAGCTATGACCAACCTGGATAGCATATTCAAAAGCAGAGACCTTACTTTGCCAACAAAGTCCATCTAGTCAAAGCTATGGTTTTTTCCAGTAGTAATGTATGGATGTGAGAGTTGGACTAATAAGAAAGCTGAGTACCGAAGAATTGGTGCTTTCGAACTGTGGTGATGGGGAAGACTCTTAGAGTCCCTTGGACTGCAAAGAGATCCAACCAGTCCATCCTAAAGGAAATCAGTCCTGAATATTCATTGGAAGGACTGATGCTAAAGCTGAAACTCCAATACTTTGGCCACCTGATGTGAAGAGGTTACTCATTGGAAAAGACCCTGATGCTGGGAAAGATTGAGGGCGGAAGGAGAAGGGGGCAATAGTGGATGAGATGGTTGGATGGCATCACCAACTCAAAGGACACGAACTTGGGCAAACTCTGGGAGATAGTGAGGGACAGGGAGGCCTGGTGTGCTGTACTCCATGGAGCCGCAAAGAGTCGGACATGACTGAGCAACTGAACTGAACTGAACAACACGTCTAAATGACCTCTAGTATATCCTCCTTTTAATGATCTTGAAGCTTGGAGAGCACCGGGAATGATACAGCTGTCTCCAACTCCTTTGGCCTTCGTCTGCAACTGACAATTTTCTGATATTACGACAGGGAGCGGCCTTAATCCAAGCAAGTGAGGCTCACTCCAGGCACTGCTGCAAAGAGGGAGTCCCTGGTGGCGTTGTGTTATGTCAGCTGCTGGTTCCTGAGGGAAACCTCCCCAGAGTTGTGGGTGGATTTGCCTACCAGTTGATGCCCATGGCCTTTTAGGTGAAGGGGCAGGTTTCCGTTGAGGGAGCCTTCAGGCCCACTTCTCATCAAGCTGGGGGTGGGAGTGCAGTACCCGAGGGTCAGGGCTCCTCACTGGGTGTTTCCATGACACCAGGAGAGGCTCACCTCATCTGCAGGAGTCCTGGGGAACTTCTGAGGGGCTTCTGGGAGCCTCAAGGTGGGGAAGTGAGAGATGCTAGGTTGACTTTCTTTTCATAAGTTCAAAGTCATTTTGGAGACTCAAATGCCAGTTACGTTGCCCTGGGGATTGCTAGAACAAATTGCATACTTTCCTGTGTCGTGGTACTGCTGGCTGGGATGTGAGAATTGGTGAGAAAACTCACACGGTAAGGGAAGCTCCAGGCGTTCCAAAGAGAGATACTGAGGCACTGGAGCTGGGTTTCCAAACTACCCTCTGCCCCCACTGCCTCTAGAGAGCACCCCTGACTCATTCCAGGGATTTCTAAGCAAGCTGACTCGGTGTTTGACCGCAGATCGCACCTGCAGACGGAGTGCACTGGTCTCTGGGAGAGTAGGTGTGGCTGTGGAGACACTCGGTGTCACGGAGAGACCGTGAGGGAGGCTCTGGCTCGTAGCTCCAGCAGCTGTGAAAAAGACAGGCTGAGCTCAGATTCTTGCTGTTTTCCTGTTGTGTGCGAAGCCCGAGATTTCACTTCTGATATGCAGTCTTGTAATACTTCTCTTTTGTGTGTGTCTTAAGATATTTGAGCAGTTTGTCAAGACAAGAATAAAAGAAGAATACAAGGAAAAGAAAAGCAAATTGCTGCTAGCCAAAGAAGAATTCAAAAAGCTTCTAGAGGAATCTAAACTGTCACCCAGGTATGGAGAGAGAGTTAACATCAGGCAATTTCTGGGGCTGGAAATTTACCGCACTTTGTGAGAGGATTTTTTTTTTTTTTAATTTAATTTTATTTTTTAAACTTTACATAATTGTATTAGTTTTGCCAAATATCAGTGTGGGTTACATCGGTGACCTGTGTTCCATCGAGCATGTAATTTTGGAGAAGGAAGGCCTTCTCCCTGTGCTGTTCATGAATGGACCTTGCAGCCCTGCTTCGAGGGTGCTTCCTACCTCGCAGCACCTGGCGATGGGGGTGCTGTCTGCTGACCAAGGGCACCCTGGCCATTCTGTCCACCCTGCATGATGGTTTTCAACCTGTCAGCAGCCCTGACTCCAAGGCCAAAATAACTCATCAATAGGTCAGCCCTCATTAGATTGGTCTAAGTCCTGATCAAATGATATGAGAGTGAAAATCCAAAATAACATACAACAGCAAAATAAACTCCACCAGCCTGGGTTCCACACGCCTGGGCAGCTGTCCAGAGTGTAATATGAAGATGGTCCTACACGGGCGAAAGGGAGGAGTGAACTTGGCCATCAAATTCACCGAAGATAATCAGGCATTATGTCTGAGAAATAAAACAAGCTGATATGAAAATGATGTTAGAAATAAAATAATGCATAAACTTAACTCATCTCAAAATTAACTTTAATTGACTGACATTTAAAAATTAACATGCTTATACTGCTTTTAATTATAAAACTATAAATTTTATGAGTTAAAAATGATTAATTTTGATGTATTTTTGTTTTCAATTAGGACATTATTTTTTAATGGACATTTGTGCATTTTTATTTTTAATAATAATGCTGACAGTGTACATTTTTATTAATAGTGCTTAAGGAGAAGGCAGTGGCACCCCATTCCAGTGCTCTTGCCTGGAAAATCCCATGGATGGAGGAGCCTGGTAGGCGGCAGTCCATGGGGTCACTAAGAGTCGGACACGACTGAGTGACTTCACTTTCACTTTTCCCTTTCATGCCTTGGAGAAGGAAATGGCACCCCACTCCAGTACTCTTGCCTGGAAAATCCCATGGATGGAGGAGCCTGGTAGGCTGTAGTCCATGGGGTCGCTAAGAGTCGGACACGACTGAGTAACTTCACTTTCACTTTTCCCTTTCATGCCTTGGAGAAGGAAATGGCAACCCACTCCAGTGTTCTTGCCTGGAGAATCCCAGGGACGGTGGAGCCTGGTGGGCTGCCGTCTATGGGGTCGCACAGAGTCGGACACGACTGAAGCGACTTAGCAGCAGTAGCAGCAGCAGATCATATTTAATTGGGCATTAATTGACGTTTGCTTTCTGTGCAGATGTTGGCATCTACATTTTGACCAGTAATTGGCTAACTCACTTGGTCAATAATTGGATAATGTGATTTTGTATTGGTTATATAGCCCTCCCCTGGTGCCTCAGATGGTAAAGAATCTGCCTGCAATGCAGGAGACCCAGGTTCGATCCCTGGGTCGGGAAGATTCCCTGGAGAAGGAAAGGGCTACCCACTCCAGTATTCTTGCCTGGCAAATTCCATGGAGAGAGGAACCTGGTGGGCTACAGTCCATGAGGTCACAAAGAGTCAGACACGACTGAGTGACTAACATTTTCACTTCACTATGGGTCCTCAGAAAACTTTTCAACTGTTTAGAGGATAGGTACTTCCTGAATGGGAAGAAAAATTGCATGAATTAGCCCCATCGCCAAATGCTAACCTAGAAGAGTAAATGTGGGTCTAATGATTTGTAAATTGCGGTTTTCTACGGGAACGCTGGGTCCAGGCCATGGATTTGCCCCATCATCCTAGTCAGTGACCCAGGGTCAGGGGTTGGTTCTGGAGCTCCTGCATCAGTGCAGAGCAGCCTTGCCCATCCTTGGTCCTGGCCCTGGGTCAGGCCCTGGACCTTCACAGCTCACGCGTCTCCATCTGAGGCGATGAGTTGCCCTGCTTCACTGGCTTTTAGCAGGACGGTGTGTGGGGCAGACCAGGCAAGATGCGCAGTGCCTGGCAGGTCCTTTAGACTCTCATCCTTACCACTGCGCTGGCCTCAAGGACAGTTAGCTCATGCTGTCTGTCCATCCACTGCCAAGACGCTAACCATAAGCCAATGTATCTCCCCATCCCGTGAACATATCATGAATGCAAAGGAGAAACATTCAGGCCGTATTCGACAATTAGGAAGATTACACACACACAGAGGAGGAAAATCAGTGCTATAAATGGATATACTCTTTGTTGAAATTAGATCTAATTGCCTGCCACTTTTTAGAAGTGTACACTGGGCATAAAATACTTTTGTAATTACAAAGCTGGCTTGTGTTTCACAGGCAGCCAATTCCGGGACATTTCAAACCCTTTCCAGATCCTCTTCACGTTCTCTTCCTGCCATTCACAGGTGTCCTAGCGGCAGCGGGCAGTTCTTGCTGCTGCCCTCTGGCCCAGCACAGGCGTCCCAAGGACCCTTGGTGATACCTCCCATCATCCTGGCTCCCATCCTGACCACAGGGATAGTCCAGGGCCCGCTCCCAGCCCTGCCCAGCTCTCAGGGTCTGGGGGCAGGGAAAGGAGCCTCGGGGGAACCCCCTGTGGGCTGTGGGACCAGCACTCTGGCCGGATCAGCCACCTCCTTCAACTGTGGACAGCCAAGTCCCCGCCAGGGAAAGGAAGCCACAGTGCTAGTTGCTCAGAGAACTTCCTCAGGCTCACTGGACTGTCCACCAGGGTCAACAGTTAGGCAGGCTGCCCCCTCGAGATGGCTAACAGCTCACAGAGTTTTGATTCGTTTTTCTTTTTGGGGATGCTTCTTTTCAGAGGTGCCCGGAATAGTATTTCTCTAGAAGGGTCTCTGCCCAGCCCCCTATTGAAAATGCTCAGGCTCCCTCTAGATACCCCCAAGATGACAAGCACCCTGTGACTCAGCACCTCACTTTCCTCATGCAGATGGGTGATGAAAGTGCAAATAAGTGTGTGTTAGTCCAGTACCAGGCAATTGTGAAATCATGGAAGGAATGGAGGGAGGAAGGGAGGGAGGGAAAGAAAGAAGGGAGAATGTTGGCAACCAGAGAGAAGTGCTTTCTGTCTAGGAAGCCTGGGAGCAAGCGGGGTTCTGGAACATGCCCGGAGAACAGGAGTGCTTGAGGAAGGTGTGAGACACCCTGTTAGTGAGACACATTCACAGTTGTTGCAGCTTAGTCACGTCTGGCTTTCCCACCCCGTGCAACGCAGCCCATCTCTGCCCACGGGACTTCCCAGGCAAGAATACTGGAACGGGTTGCCATTTCCTTCCTACGGGATCTTCCTGACCCGCGCCTCCTGTGTCTCCCACATTGCAGGCAGATTCTTTACCTGCTGAGTCACTGGGGAAGCCAACAAGGGTCTACTAATTATTGGTCTTGTCTCTTAACAGCCATGTCAATATAATCTTGTTATTCATGTATTAAAGGTAAAGAATCTGCCTGCAATGTGGGAGACCTGGGTTCGATTCCTGGGTTGGGAAGATGGCTTGGCGGAGGGCTTGGCAACCCATTCCAGTATTCTTGCCTAGAGAACCCCTATGAACAGAGGAGGCTGGTGGGCTACACAGTCCAAGGGGTCGCAAAGAGTCGGACATGACTGATAGACTAAGCACAGCACATTAAGGTATAATAATTCAATGCAACAATGAAATCTCTGCAATAAAAAATGAAATTGTCCACAAAGAGAAACTGGAGGACGAGGTCTCCCCAGGCACAGGGTGCGTGGGTTTCTCACACACTCTGGGCCCTTCCTGCAGCTCCAGGTACAGCTCTTGCAGGAGCCCCAGGCAGGAGGCAGATAGCCAATGTCCAGCACCCGGCTGCCCAGGGCCCCCGCCCCCGGAGCTGCCACAAACCTTGGCTTCAGGCTCAAGGCTGGGAGGAGAGGCAGCTCCAGGGCCCAGGTCCTGGCCGAGGTTCCACTTGTCCCTGCAAGGCTGCATCCACTCCCGCCCTGTGAGTTTCCCTGGCCCCTCGGGCCTGGCCTGGCTGGGATCTCTGAGCTCCTTACAGGGGCCTCCCTGGCCTGGCAATCACAGGTTCAGCGAGTCAGTATTCGGGTGCTAAGCACATGCCGCTGGGCTTAGACCGTCAAGAGGCTCCGTAGAAACAAAGCAGGTAATGCGCTTCCACGGGCACAGGGAGAGGCCAGTTGAGTCACATGACTGAGGCTTTTCAAGATGACATCTGTGGTGAGGGCCGTGAGAGGGTGCCTCTCTGTGCGTGGGAAGGTGCTAGAGTCTGGGTTCACGGAAGCTGATCCTTTGATCTGCACCTCAGCCGTCTGGGGCCAGGGTCCTGTGTTTCCATGTCCCGAGCTTCTCGGGACTCGCCGTGGGGAGTGGCTGCCGTCTGCTGGCTGCCAGCTGGCAGGGGTTCTTTCCTTCCTGAGCTCACTGTCCGTGGGGGCTGCAATCGCTGGTGCCTGTGACATCCTTTGTTTACTGATGTGGAAGGAAATGTTCCACTGCTCACTTCTAGTGAGGAGAGAGCGCTGAAGGATGAGTGGGGAAAGGAGGAAAGGGTGTGCCAGGCGAACGGAACAGGATATGCAAAGCCCAAGGCAAGCAGGAGTGTGGTGAGAGCACAGGGAGCAAGAAGACCTGTGTGGCTGGAGTAGTGACAGTGGGCACTGGGGGCTTGGAGTGACAAGACCCAGGAGGGATGTGAAGCCAGGCTTGGGTCCAGAGGGCGGCCGGGTGCAGAGACAGGCACCTGTGCAAGTTAACGTGGCTCAGGCTTCAGCCGGGCCTGTGGGAAGTGACGCCCAGTACGGGGAGCAGGCAGGTGGTGTCAGAGGCCCAGTGGCCGTTCCCTCTGCCCATCCACCTGCCAAGCGTCCTGCTCCTGGGACCCTGGGCTCAGGAAGGAGGTGCTCAGAGCCCCAGGAGCCGCTCTCCTCCAGGAAGGCCCTCAGGATGCCTTTTGTCTTGCAGGACCACATTTAAGGAGTTTGCTGAGAAGTACGGCCGGGATCAGAGGTTTCGACTCGTCCAAAAGCGGAAGGACCAGGAGCATTTTTTCAACCAGTTCATCCTTATTCTCAAGAAGCGGGACAAGGAAAACAGACTCAGGCTCCGGAAGATGAGATGAGAGTGTGAGGACGCGATCAGGCTGAGTGTCCGAGCTTCAGGGCGGAGGTGGAGGAGGCGTGGGGGCGGGAGCCCGTGGGGCCGTGGGCTTCGTTCTCCCAGGATTACTGTTTCATATTGAAGCTCCCTTTGGTACAGCCTTCCGAGTTTGATGCATTTCTTATTGCCATGATATGTCGCTCCCTGAAGTGTTTTACTTATGCAGATTACTTGTAATATAGACAGATTCTAAGTCTGCCACAGGTTTGCACCTCAGCGGAAAGAGGCACCGACTCTAACCCCCTCAAGGTGTTTTCATCTGTTGAGCCAATTATCCGAAACTTTTCTGGAAACCTTTGTGAGTTCCTTCCATCCCTCAGGAGTTCCATGGTGTTGGGACTTCCCGACTCGGGTCCCGGGTCTCAGTCTAGTTTTCTGAGTAGTAGCATAGGTTGTTCATCATCGCAGTGACACCCGTGACCATTGGACACATGGACCACGGACCACCTGCAGGTCGAAGGGTGATCGCCCACCCTCTCCCCCAGGGAGTGTTGGGCCTGGAGAAGGGGGCTGTGCTGTCTGTGGGAGGTCCTCCTTAAAAAAGAATTATTTTGTACAAAATCATCTTATGAATATTTGAGTTATTTTTCTTGTATGCCCAGAGTTTGCATGAGATTTTTCTCACCATCTTTGTATAAAAAAATTTTAAATTTTTTTGAATTAATAAATATTTTAAACCAGTGTATCTTGTGGCTTAGATTTCCAATCTTAAGCAACAAAAATTGTGGCTTCCCTGGTAGCTCAGATGGTAGAAAACCCGCCTGCATTGCAGGACACCCAGGTTCGACCCCTGGGTCAGGAAGATCTCCTGGAGAAGGAAATGGCAACCCACTCCAGTATTCCTGCCTGGAGAATCCCATGGATAGAGGTGGGCTATAGTCCATGGGGTCACAAAGAGTCAGACACAACTGAGTGGCTAGCACTTTTACTTAAAGATACTCTATTTCAAAAGATTCATAAAAGCATCTGTGATTGCCTGTAAGGGCTGTGAAAGTACTACTCAAAAGGAAGTCTTGCTTTTCAAGCTACCAGTCCCGGGTGGAATCATATTTGATAAAACCTCCTAATTAATCGCATTCTGTGAATTATTGAGCATCTGTTTATTGATTTCAGGTTTATGAAGTGTCTATTCAGATAGCCTGTCTTTGTCCCCAGCACAACCCTGGCAATGTCTCCCACGTAACTTCTTTCTCATCAGATAATTCCTGAGAAAGAACTCTTTGCTGAATGTATTAGGAGGGAACTGGGAAATATAGGAGCTCCTGGGGAGCCCCTGGGATTTCTAGGAAGCTGGAGCCCTCTCCTGCCATCAGCAGCAAGGATCCATCTGCCAAGCCAGCTGCTTTCTTCTGGCTCTGACGAGGGGCTGGGGGCAACCACCTGAGCACCAGCCCCTGAGAGCTGGGCAGCCAGAGCATCCCCAATGCGACATCTCTGGTTGGGTTTGAGCGGAGTGCGTCTCAGGAGACACAGCCACAGGGACCGCCCGGCACCCTAGCAGGTGGCTGTCCAGCTGCTCCCATTGGCTTCTCTGGCGTTTGCTCAGCCAGCTGTGCCCTGTCCGTCAGGGTCTGCATCTCTGTACTCGTGAGAGGCACGTTCCAGAGATACTTCTCTGAGCCTGGGGTGTGGGGTGTGGGGGACAGCTGCTCCCTACTCCTGCTATTTCCACATTCTTCACACAAACGTCTGCAGCCTGACTGCCCTCTGTAAACTGTCATCTGATCCCCCAGCGCGACACTGGATGTGCCTGGCAGTGTTTCATTTAAAATGGATGACTGCAGCTAAGCCGGGGCCTGAGCCGGTCTGGAGGTGCGAGGGAGCCCACGCCCCTTCTGGACCCTCTCCGCCCACAGTCTGCCTCTCACCACCCTGCTCACCACCTAGAAGGTGCAGCTGCTGGCTCCAGACGTGAGCAGCCCCTGGCCCATCATAGCCCGGGTCAGGAGAGACCCCCGAAAGCCCCAGAGGAGGGAGGGTCTCTCTGTGGGGGAGCTTGAGACTGCTCAGAACGACAGTTCTAGAACCTGTCTTTCCAGCCCAAGGCAGGAACCACGCCGCTCTGCAGGCTGGGGTTGGTGCGGTGTCAGCGGCGGGCATGACAGGTGATGGAGAGGTCACTGAAGAGCCTGCAGGCACTGATGCCCCGTGAGCTTCCAACCCCAGGCGGGCCAGGCGGGCGGCCCTGCGGCAGTCAGCCCTGTCCTTCCCCAGATCCTCGCTCAGTGGTCCCGCCTGCAGAGAGACCTGATGCCGGGGTGGGACTCGTGTTCGTTCAGCAACCTGCGGGTCAGCATGGAGTAGCTGCTGCCGTGAGAGGTGGCTCTGTGCTCACTGCAGCGCCTTTCCAGGCTGATCACGGGGATCCTCTCTGTTACTAGGGCAGCACTTTCCCCTCCTGAATAAATGAGTCCCTCAGATGTCAGTCCCCCTGCCTGCCCAAAGCGCCTCCACCATCACCACAGTCCATGCTCTCGCAGGAGGACTCGTCGTCCTGGCTTCCCAAAGAACGTTCTCTTGACCAAGGAACACTTTTGCTGGGAGAGTAGTTGCAGCAATGGGTTCACACCCACCAGATTCCCTGGAGCAACCAGGAGCCTCATACCCTGGGAGCAGCTGGCTTGATGAAGCACTGGACAGCTCTGACATGGTGCCACCAGAGGGACAGAGTCCTGAGAGGCTGGGCTGTGGGGTTGTCTTCTTAGGCTGACTCTCCCCATCACCCCGAAGGGGAGGTGAGGGGGCCCCTTCATTACTAAGCTCAGTGACCCACACAGGGAATCCTTACTCCCACCCCCCAGCTTCTGAGTCTGGACAGTCTAGTCCCCAGGGGCAGAATCCAGCATTTTGGTTCTGCTTTTTTGCATATTCTATTGATTTTGTTACAAATTAATCACTAAAGGCATATTGACTACAAGTTTAAATTATACATAACTTAGTGCTTAGAAAGACACGGGTTCCCCAACACCCTGCAGAAAAATCTAGACATTTTTGCTTTTCACCCAAGAATTGGGGAACTTACCTTTTAGTTCATGTAATCGTGATGTTGAATCTAAAAAAATTAAATGATTTATAGTTGAAGATGGACAGATAATTTCTGATTATATCTACATCTAGATTCACATGTCACTTATCAATCACTTTGTCATAGGAGGGGCAAGGCACCCAGGGTCTAATCAGACAAGGCCTCAGGAGAAATACAAGTTTGAGAAAAGCTGGTTTATCTTTGTACGTGGACTGCATTTCAAACGCTTGCTCCTTTTCCGGGCTGCAGAAACCATCAATATTTTTTAGATGTCTGCATATATGGATGCTGTAAAAATATAATAGACTAAGATTTCTTTTAAACGATAGCTTCCTTTAATTTTTGCACATTTCACATTCATTTTAAATGTCACTAGCATCGCTGAGGTTAATTCAGTGGGACTTCTAAGCTGCGAAACATTAGCAGGAACCCAACCACCGAATGGCGGTCACAGAGGCAGGGGTGCAGGTGGGAGAATGGGTGAGGAGTAGAGGAAAAAGAGCAAACCTCGCCTTCACCTGCTCTTACAAAGCTCACCCGGAGACTGTGAGCATGTCTCTCAGTCAAAGGACAAACAGGAGTTGGAAGAAAGGGGGGGCTCTTTCTGTCCCCGATCCTTTGATTAAACCCCTCCTCGTGTCCCTGAGCTTCAGGGCTCTGGTTCTGGTCCCCATCACCCCACACCTCCCTTGCTTTTGCCCCCATGTGTCACCCAGATGAGAACCCGTCCTCCGGACCCCTCTTCCCCTGCTACATTGCTACACGGCACCTACAGGTGGGTGCTGCCTGTGACCCCTGGGCCATCAGTGACCCTTCTTCCTCTCTACCTGGTGGTCTTCAAGTCCTTCTTGGTAATGCCATGGGCCCCATTTCCTCAGCCTCTTGGAACCTCTCGCCCAGGGCAGACGTCCCCGGGAGAACTCTGCCCCTTTGATCTCCCGCCTTGGGCCCCCTGGCTCTGCAGGAGGGTCCTCAGAAGACAGGTGGGGGGCCTGGACCCCGGAGCAGTGAGACAGCGTGGAGCTTCGGACTGCCTGCCGACATGAGCCTGAATGACAAGCCCGAGCGGCTGCGCTCCTGGTTGCTCTTATATGTAAGTGAGGACAGATTTCTCACCCCGGATCTGCTGAATACTCACTTTGTTACTAAATGTTTTTGTCTTCACTGATGCTTCATTTGGATGATCTGCTTCAAACAGTTCATCAACAATAGTGAGAGAAAATTGTTCATGTGTCTTTTTTTTTTTTTTTTTGCCAAATTCGTAAACTTTGTTTATATTTTCCTGATAAAGTTTTTGAAGTGTCAACCAGGTTAAAGTCTCCTGATGATTCATGAAATGTCTGCCAAGATGATGAAGTAACGATTTCGAAGGGGGTCATTTCTGTGAAGGGCTTCCCTGGTGGTTCAGACGGTAAAGAATCCGCCTGCAATGCAGGAGACACAGGTTCGATCCCTGGGTTGGGAAGATACCCTGGAGAAGGAAATGGCAACCGAGTCCAGCATTCTTGCCAGGGAAATCCCATGGACAGGGCAACCTGGTGGGCTACAGTCCATGGGGTCACAAAGAGTAGGACACGACTGAAGTGATTTAGCACGCACGCACGCACGTAGGAGTTCTTACAACAGATGACTGGGTGGTCGGAACTTGGAAAGACTGCTGCTGATTCAAGAGATGCGTATGGGAAGACGCGAGAGTCGGGGCTCCTGAACTCGTTCCTCTGACCCTGCCTGGGCTCTCTGGGGCTGGCATCCTGTGTTTCCTGCCCTGAGTGTCCTCAGGGTGCCCAGGGGTGGAGGTGGGTGGGTGGCTGCAGGGGCCGATGGCTGGACGCAGGCACCCTGCTTCTGTCCTGGGCCCCCGCCGGGCTCCCCGTCCGGGTGGCGGCGCTGCCGTGGCTACAGCGTCCTTCATTCACCGGCCTGGCACGCGGCAGCTTCAGTCCCCTGTCTTTACTCCAGTGTGGTTTTGTGGCAAGTTGTGTTTCCCAAAAATGACCCTTCCCTCCCCCCGACACACACACACACACACCCTTCGTGCTTACCTTACTGACACTCTGCACCAGGTGGGGTTTGGGCAGGGGTCTGTGCCCGCCTCCAGCAGCAGAGTGTGACGGACTCCGTGCTGTGACTGGCCAGGCCAGGACGGGACGGGATGGGGCCTCTCGTGACTCCTCCAGGCTTGGAAGCCCTTCCTGGGAGCCATTGGGCTGTTTGGAAGCCGGGTGCAGGCGTCCCAGTCGTGGGCCCCACCTGGGGGCCATGCTTCTGGCTCCCAACCTTATGGAGGCAGCAGCTGACCCCCAAGGAGAGCAGACCCCAGCCCGCCCATGTCGCAGGCTGTGAGCAGAACAGGACGTGCCCTTGTTCTGAGCCACCACGGCTCAGGGTGACTCGGTACCCGGGACAGGCTTCTCAGTCCAAGCGACCAGGGCACTTGATGGGACACGCCGACCCTGGTGGCTGAGGTCACAGACGCCGCTCCCTGCCGGCTGCCAGCGGGGGCCTCATGGGACTTCTCAGCACCCTCTGGGCTGGGTTCTGCTACCATCCTCCATTCACTGGGAACCTCAGCTCTGGAGGCGTGAGCAACCTGCCCAAAGGCGCCCAGACTGATGCAGGCGGGACTTGCCCAGATGTCCATCTGACTCCGGAACCTTGCTCCAAACCACCCCCTCCCTGGCTCCCAGCCCCCAGGGCACATAGAATCTGGCTGCCTTGTCTGAAAGCGGTCAGCCTTCCTTCACTCGTGGACTTTCGCTGTCTTCTCTGTGTCTTCAGACCGGGCCCTGCGGGAAGGAAACTCCAGCAGAAGCTCTCAGGTTGGTAGGAGGGTCAGCCCGCGATGGAGCAGTTAATGCAGAGCCAGTAGCTGCAGGAGAGGGCGAGGAGGGGCGGGGGAGGAGGGAGAGGGTTGGGGAGGAGGGGGAGAGGAGGGGAGGGGGGAGGAGGGACGGGAGGGGCTGGGAGGAGGAGCCAGCTCAGCAGAGGCTCAGAGGGCAGGGATGGGGAGCGAGGTTGGCCTGGGGAACTGCCCACAGCGTCCCGCCCCAGCATCAGTGGTCCTCAAGGGTATGTCTGATGTATCGGGACCGGGCCTCAGCTCGGACACATGAGGCACAAACACACTGAAAACCTGAATCAGTGGGTGGACCCAGGAGACTTCTCCAAAGTCTGTTTCGTGTGGGTCCCTGGAAAATGAGGTCGTGTTGTCAGATGGTCTCATTCATTCATCTGAGTTTCCAGGCAGGAAACGGAGGGACGTGGCCCTGCCCTCTGGGAACCTGATGCTGGAGCAGAGAAGGCAGAGGCCGTGAAAGGGACAAGGAATGACCCGGTCAGTATGTGGGGTCACAAGCGGGCAGGGCTGGGACAGGGGCCCAGGAGGGTGCGCCCGTGAGAGCAGGGGGCGGTGGGGCCAGGCGGGCACAGGGCGGGCATATCCAGGAGCAAGGGCTCAGTGGAACCAACACCCCAGAGTGGCTGGAGGTGGGGGACCTGCAGGGTCGAGGTTCCTGTGGGGATGAGGCAGGAGTGGGGAGCAGAGGGCACCTCTGTAGGGCAGCCGCAGGGGAGAGCCGCACATTTACCGTGAGGGGCAGCCTCCTCTAGGCGCCGTGGACCTCAAGGTCATCTGGCCCAGCCTCCACCCTGGATGGCAGCTGAATCAGCATCGTTGCATGAGCTCCATTTTCTCACATCCTCACATTCTCCCATCCTCATACCCCCTTGTTTAGGAGCACGAAGCCCTCCATCCGGTTGGAATCAGATCTAATCGGTCCTGGCCAGGCTCCCGTCTCATCTCTGAGGTGTTACACTGAGTCCAGCTCACGTCTGACACGGGTCCAGCCACGGGGACATTCTCATCAGGTCTGGACCCTGCCTCCTATCCCGAGGCTCAGGCCTGGATGGCTGGGACATGAGTGACTTCTTACCCCAGGACAGGGAAGGGGCGATTTGAAACGGACTGAGTCCCTGGCCTGGGAGACACCAGCTGGCAGCTCCTCAGTCCCCTCCACCTCCCTGTGGATCATTCGGGAACCTGGAAGCTGACTAGCTGCGCGTGTTTCCCTGTTCGCTCAGCACACAGGCTCCAGGTTGTCGGATGTGGTTTGTGTCAGCTAGGTGTGAATTTGCAGCGCTGGGCAGACCGTCCAGAGATGACCGATTCCTTCCAGCCCAGGCACCTCGCCCAGATGCTCTCAACCTGGGCACCTCAGCCTGCAAACGGCAGATGAAGACAGCCGCTCCTCTGCTCTGAGACATCTTCCGCAACACAGACAAGTTCGCAATCAGATGACTTTACAACTCCTGCTCTTCAACGCCCAGCATAGGCACTTTTCACAGAGAGGATAGCCCGAAAGCTGGGCGCATGCAGAAACAGAGCCCTCTGGGAATGACGGCTCCTTCTCCATCATGCCTAGGGCTTCAGGACGCAGCCCGAACACCAGGGGTGAGCAACCTTCCCAGGAGCCGCTCTCAAACCAGAGCCATGCTTTTAGAAATGGCCCAAATCATCGGAGGGAGTGGGGATGAGGGGGTGATGTAGGGACACCTGCATTAGCAGATGGGTCTAACCCAGAGGGGCCTTATTTTTCCATTTCGCCTTAGGATCCTGGATTTCCTCCAGGCTGGTGTGATCTGGGAAACCCTTGTCGCCCCAAGGATGGCAGAGGGCCTCATACACAGGTTAGCCCCGGTAGGGACCACTCTTCTGGCTACCCCAGCGGCCTTCTGGCCGAGTTCCTGCCACTGCTTGTGAAGAATTTTCATGAGGGCTGCCGTCCCCTTGTTTCAAACTCCCTCCTCCAAGTGCTCAGGAACACTGCCCACAGCAGGGAGGGCCTCACGCTAGCGGTGCTGGGCCCTCACTGAAGTCGTCAGCCAGGTGTGTGCCCACCTTGCAGGCTGGTCCTCCGCCCACCCCGCCCCGCCCTGGGCAGCCTTTGGGGGACTCTGCATGGGTACATCATCAGTCCTCTGGGAGTTCTGGACGCTCAGGTCAGAGACCCCTGCGCACCTGTTGGGGGCCAAGCAGACGCCGGCCCCAGCAGGACAAAGGTGGTGGAATGGCTCTGGGTACCAGCTGCCCTGGTCAGAGGGAGCCCCAGAGTAGCTTATGTTCACGGCCACTAAATTTTGGTTAAATCACAGGACCAGGGCCGTAACGGGAAGACATAAAAAAGGCCCACAAAACGCTCAGGATTTTTAGGTTTTATTTAGGATATAAAAGGAATATTTATGACGGTCCTGCACATAATAAATATTTCTTGCCACATGCATCATCACTTGGCAACTTACACCCTAGTTTAGAAATGAGAATGGCCCATACAGGGGCCTGCGAGGCCTCTGTGATTGCATCTGCATTGCCAGGGGCCCAGGAGGCAGAGGGACCTGGGCTGCTCACGGTGAATCCTTCCTGGTGCTGATTCCTGAGACCTTGAGCTCTGGCGGCTGAGGCAGCACTTGAGAGTTTAGGACAGCAATCCTGGGGTCACCAGCTTGGGAGAGCCTTGTCCAGGGGTCTCTGGCTGCCCAGATCTGCCACCTCCATCGTCTCTAGCTGTGGACGGTGGAACACTGGGTCCCACACGTAATTTGTCAAAGAAGACGCTGTGTCCCCGCCAAGTGCCAGGGCCTGTTACATTCTGGGGATGAAGGGGCAGGGCCAGCCCTGCGTGCAGAACCCGCAATGGACGGAAGGCAGGAGTGAGACAGGGGCCCGGCTGATAGAGCGCGACAGGGTCCAGAGGGTCAAGGAGCCAGAGGCAACAATGACCCTGGGTGTCCTCATCCAGGACCCCTGCCCCAGGCGTGTCTCTGCTTCATGCGGGGCACTCGTGTGAGCCTCACATGCACCAGGAGCCGGTCAAGGTTATCGTCCCATTTTATAGACGGACAGACTGAGTCAGAGAGAGGGCGCTGGGGCGGGGCCGGAGCACAGCCTCTGCCTGGAGGACCTGGGCATTCAGCCATGTTTCCACATGGCCCCCATGGTCAGGATGGGAGTGGCTGGCAGGGAGACAGAGCTTCCTGTGACCACGCTGGGCCCGGAGCCTGGCGCTCCTGTATCTCAGCCGCTTCCCCTGCACCTCCTTCTCTATACCCCCTCCTCCACCCTCCTCCCCCACTGGGCAGCCCACAAGGCTCTCAGAATCCTGCTCTTACGCCTTCTGGGGCTCAGGGAGAAGGCACTTGCCCAGGGCCGCAGACCCAGGCCACACCCAACCTCATGGGCCCCCCAGAATTCAGTGATGCTCACACTTGTTTGAAACAGAGCTGGAGGCCAGAGATGGCTGGCGGGCAGTCAGTGAGCTGGGGCTGGCCCTGTACTCTTGGGAGGCCAGATTCAATTCTTCTGCCGCCTCACCTCAGTTCCCATCTCCCGGGGGGGCTGCCGGGTGGGGGGTCACGCGTGCAGACAGCAGGCCGAAGCCCCAGGCACAAGGTCTTGTGCCCCCAAGAAGTCCTTCTCATGGGGCATGGACTCTGGAGTCTGGGCTGCACTGGGCCTGGCCGGGACCCAGGGCCTCTGCAGGTGGTGGACAAGAGCAATGCTTCACGTTCACTGCGTTTAACCGCCCTGCAGAGGTATTATTATAATCCCATTTTCTTATTATTCAGGCAAAGTTAGGCTAGAGAATATATAACCTGATTATGCACCATATAATGTATGAAGCCAGGAAGGTCTTAAAATTAAAACATTTAAAAAGAACTGTCTGGGGAGGTAGTTAAGATCCATTTAAATCCTTATCAAATAATGAAAATATCTCCAGAAAAATAAAAAAAAAAAAAAACCAGCCTCTCAGCTATGTGTTCATTTCCATCATCATTTGAGTTTTTAGTATTAAGTCTAAAGACAAATTCACATGAAAATATTTGGGATTTAAATGTACCTTTCGGTCACAGGCTGAGATAACCAGCCAGGTGCAGGGGGGCTTTTTAAAGGGTCTCTGAGCGTGTGGGGTGGGTGGCAGTGGGAAGGTGGGTGTCCTGGTGTCCCGCGCCCTGCACGCCCCACAGTACCACCTTCTCCGCCCGGCTCGGCCTGGCAGGCAACGGTGGGCAGCAGCAGCCGGTCAGTCTCGCCTCCTCTGTGGGTCTCCGATTCTCCACCCGGGGGTGAGGGTTAAGATTCCGTTATTTCCTCACCTCCTTCTCTGGGGGCCGTGCTGTTCCCAGCCTCTGGCAGAATGCCCAGGGTGTGAACGCAGTGGCTGCAGAGGTCTTGGTGATGCTCTGAGCCTGGCATAGCCTCTTGGCACCTTGACGCATATTTCAAGGATCAGTCACCTTCTCAGCAGTCCTGGCGCTTAACAGAGAGCCGCTGTTTGGGAGCAAAGGTGGCAGGGCAGGGGTCATGGCCAGATCGGGTCATGCTGGTGACCACGGGGCTGGGGCCTGGACTGAACCGCGTTTACCATGGGCTCTGGCCTCATCTTGGTTGCCCAGCCCAGGAGCTGATGGAGCCGGGGAAGGAACCAGGCTGTGGCCACATGGTGAGTAGCAGGTAGCCTCTTGGCAGCAGGGATGGGCTTAACTAGATGGAGGGACGGCTGGGGACTTGGATGGGGAGCCTCAGGTCCCGGGAGGGGGTGAGGACTGACTCCCCAGAAGAAGAAGCAAAGGTGAAGCCCTTACACGTCCTCACTTTTACCCTTCCTTGTTGCTGAGCAACAAAGCGTAGATGAGCTTCCGTGAGTTGGTGCCCTGGAATGAATTAAGGTCTAAAACACGTGAAGATGCACATTTTCAAACATGTGGAAGAGTGGAGACAGAAGAACGACCCCCAAGCACCCAAGCCTCGTGTCAGGAGCCCTAGACACTACTGTGGGTCCCCTAGGTGCCCCCTCCCCGTCCAGACCAGACTTCAGGCTGCCCATGAGTTAGCACCAAGGGTCAGGTGGTGACCCAGGAGGCTCCCGGCACTAGCTGGGCCCCGGCTCCCACCCAGCCTGGCCCAGAGCAGGGAGGCCCCGCCCTGTGGCTGTGACATCAGACAGGGATGCCCAGCAAGGCCCGCCCTGGCCTCCTGCAGCCGGCGATGGCCAGCCCCAGGCCACCCCGCCCACGCGCCTCTCCTCTGCCGGCCTGCGGGAAGCAGCAGCTCGGCCGCCGGGCCTCTGGCCGGTCCCATGCTCCTTCTCCTTTTACTGTGCCTCTGTTGCCTGGGCTGCCTGGTGCTGTGCCACCATGGAGGTGACAGCTGGCTGTGGCCCCAGCCTGGCTCCACCTAGTTCTCGTCTCTGGGACAACACACTTCAGAAGGGACAGAAACTGCTTGTATGCACACGCGTCCAGCCTCCTGGGTCCAGCCGGGTCCCCTCGGTCTTCAAGGGCCTAGACCCCCACCACCACTCAAGGTCAGCCAACCGTCCTGCTGTTTCTTGAGCTCAGAATCAGTTGCTCACCGCATACATTGTGATGAAGGCCCAATAATGAGATCAGGACACAATTTACATCTTCAGAAGTTTATTGATAGTCTCAGCAGAGCTGTTGGACAAAACATTAATTAACTGGAAGACGGGGGTTTTTTATGAGAAGCATTTAGAACTTCCCTGTTCAGACTCAAGACAGAAATGCAGGACAAGCACGTAGCCCCAAACCAGGACGTAGAGTCTACGTTCTGAGGGGCGGGGGAGGGCAGGCCCTCTGCAGCCGGAGCTTGCCGGCTCCCCCAGAGTGACTCGGCCCTGCTCTGAGCACAGCATATCCCCCATCCCCGGGTCCAGGTCCGGGGCTGGAGGGGCTGCCGGGGTTGTGCGGCTCTGGCTCCAGGGCCCTTCATGGAGGTGACTCGAGGGCTCCCTCTCTGTGACAAGGGAAGCGGTGAGGAAGTGCTCGGGTACCCCAGGGTTACTGGTACCGACGTGGGCTGCTGAAACCTGAGGAGGGGAGCTGGGGGTCGGCTGGAGCAGGCAGTGATGCCCGGGTGGGCAGAGGAGTGACCTGAAGGGAGGCTCCTGTGCAGGAGCGAGCTTGGGCCCCGACCCTGCAGAGCCGCCTGGGTTCTGGCTGGAAATGTCTGTGTCTCTGGGCTCTCCCCTCCTGTGTTGATGGTCTGGAGCCGGCCCTGCAGGGGTCACAGCAGCCCCTTTTATAGGGACACCTGCCACGCCTGCCCGCCACCAGGGTTCCTGGGGGCTGAGACCAGGGCCAAGCGTACGTTCAGCAGGGCCTAAGGCCCTTCCCTGGAATGTCACGCACGGGGTCTCTCCTGCGGGCCAGGCCCATTCCCGGCATGGCTGGCTTGTCACGCTCAGGCACTCGTGCCTGTGGCCACAAACCCCACCAGTGATTTTACTCCACTTCTCTCAGTTACCTGGACCACAGTTTCCCGGGTGCAGCTTCAAGAGGAGGGCAGCCATGGAGACCAGGCCAGGGTGGGTGGAGGGGTGCTTGGGGAAGGGGCGGCGAGAGCTGTGTGGGCCCCTGCCAGCCATGGGGACCACTGTGCCTGGGACTGTGGGGCTGGGCTGGGGTGTGCTGAGGTCTCACGCCCTAGAAGCAGGGACGGGGCAGGGATGCTGCGTGGTCTAAGCTACGTGGGCTAAGCATGCAACATAAGAGCAAGAGCACTCTGGGGCAAGGACTCACGTGTGTGCACACGCGTGTGCGTGGAAAGGGGAGGAGAGGAGCGCCACACAGTGGGCCTTCCGTCCACCACCGGACTGCGGGATGGGACGGCAGTCGGACCCAGGGCAATGCCCATGTTCTGCGGACCATGGGGTGGGGGAGGACGGAGCCCCGGATGAGGGTTCACGCAACTGGAGACCCAGCACACCTCGTGTCCGCACACCCACTCATGCTGGGAGACGCAAGTGTGAGATGATTTGGGCACAGAAATTATTAAAGACATTGATTCCTTTCAATATATGAATTTTATTTTGCTATAAAAACATTTTGTAATGAGCATATAAACATCGGACATTGTGTAGCTGTTGTATAAATGCAATCGTGGGCTTGCAGATTTCGAGCTGAACAATTTCACAAGCCTGATTTGAGGATACAGCTTAGGGAAGGGTGTTGTTTTTGATGAATTTCTGGACATGGAAGACAAATCACGCAGGCAGGACAGGGCGGTCAGGGCCCAGGAAGGTCTGCCCAGGACTGGAGGAGGGCACGGCCGCCACCCCATGCCCAGAGCCCCTCCAATTTCAGGTCCCCAGGGGCCTGGGAGCAGTTCCAGTCCCTGGAAGGTCTGCCCAGGGCTGGAGGGGGACACGGCCGCCACCCCGTGCCCAGAGCCCTCCGACTTCAGGTCCCCAGGGGTCCAGGAGCAGTTCCAGTCCCTGTCCAGTCGTGGGCTGAGACACTTGCTTTTCTGAGAGATTCTTTCTTTTCCAACCAGAATCAGTTCTGACTCACCTTTCATATTAGTCACTAAAGAAATCAGCTAGCTTTGAGCACGTAGAATTATTCTGTTACCCAGCTTCTATTTTTAAATTTTGAAACCTTCAAAAAAAAGTTTAAAAATTGTAAAACAAACACTCCTACATTTTTCCAATTCATACATTTTAGCAGCTTGTCATATCTGTGCTCTCTATACGTGTATACACGTACAGTCACGCACACAGCTATACACACACACTTTTTTTTCTATTAATAAATTATGTAACAGTGAGTCTGAGACATCCTGGCATTTTGCCCATAAATTCTTCAGCATGAGCCTCCAAAGAGTGAGGACTCTGCCCACCTAACCAGAACAAGCAGTCACACCTAAAGCACTTTGACATTAACTCAACAATAGCTCACAGTGGTCAGCTCACGTCCATATCTGAGTTTCCTCTATTTATAAAAACGTGTTACATGTTTTCTCCCCCAGGATGCAGCCTGTTTCACTCATTAGTTCGGTCACGTCCCTCTGGACATTTAGAAATCCAGAGCTGCCCTCCGTCCACTTCCCCGCGTTGTCTTTGTTTTCCAAGACTGTGGTTCATTGGCAGGCCAGCGCCGGCCCTTGGGGTTATAGGACTGTGCCATGTGGCTAACCATGGGATGGCATTTCTGCCCAGGACTCTGCAGAGGTGTCTTCCCACTGCTTCCTGGCAGCATGCACACGGTGGCCCTTGCTCCCTTACTGGTCCCTGGGTGTGCAGTGTCTGTGGAAATGTACTTGGTGGTGCTGAGTCCGTGTGGACACCTGGCTCCACCCTCCATGGTCACGACTCTTCACTTAGGGAACCATCACGCCACAGGTGGCAAAATAATGGAACGTATGTGCTACTATCGGTAAAGAAAAATGTTCCTTTCTGCTCCTTTCTCTCTCACATTCATCTGTACAGATAGGTTTTTCAATGACTTATCACCCACTGTCTCCAGTATGGGAGGCTCAGATGGCCTCGCCTGTGGCCAGCTCTGGAGGCCCTGGAGGTGGGCATCCGAGTCCTTCTGCTGTGGAGTCCTTTGCCTTTGTGTTCTGCTTTATTTTTGTGACATTGAGATGTCCTAGGTTCATGAACCACTCTGCTTCCACCAGACTCCAAAGACGTGGATTCTTTTTACTGAGTGGATACAGAAAATTACATATACATGCACATATCTGCACACACATCACACATATATGCATACAATTACATTATAGGTGCATGAAATTTTATTTTTACATTTTAAAAAGAATGTATATCTTTAAGATCAAAGGTTTACACTGACATCACTCTTTCAAAACCAGCATCACGGTTTTCTCCTACACCCTCTGCCATTTGTATTTTCCTTCCCTTCTCCAGCGGTTAGAACTCGCCTTCCCAGCATCCTCAACCAAATACTTACTCATCCACTTTATCCTCCAACACACACGTCATTTAATGATTGCTACCTCATTGCCACGGTCAACAATAAGCCTAACTAAAATTCATAACATTTTTTTAATTGTTCTCAAAATATATCCCACAAAGGGTAGATGGGGTGCTCTATTTAAAAGATCTTTGAATTATTTTTCTGGGAGCTATTTGTTATAAATTTGATGCGTGCTTGGGACCATATAGTTCTGCTTGAATTCACTATTACTTCCTCTTTCTTAATTAATTTCATTTTTTAATATGTAAAACATTTACATGGCGCAAAATTAAAATCATAAAACATTAATTAGAGGACCCTCAGGCTCAGTTCTGCCCCTTCACCGTATTTCCATCCACACCATACAGTTCATCTTCCTGGGCTTCTTTCTGTAACAAAATAAGTGATTGTACACTATTTTTCACACTTCCTTTTTACTTACAGTCCCAGAAAACAACATGGTTACCAGAGAGGAAAGGGATGGTAGGGGGAGGAGTAAAGTAGGAGCTTATACTGCTACTATTTATAATAGATCCCTGGTGGCTCAGTGTAAAGAACCTGCCTGCCAATGCAGGAGATGCAGATTTGATCCCTGGGTTGGGAAGATCGATCCCCTGGAGAAGGAAATGGCAACCCATTCCAGTATTCTTGTCTGGGAAATCCCATGGATAGAGGAGTCTGGCGGGCTACAGTCTATGGGGTTGCAAAGAGTCAGACGTGAATTAGCAACTAAAAAACAACAGCAATATATAAAATAACCAACGAGGACCTACTGTAACCACAGAGAAATATACTCAGTATTTAGATAAAGTGCTGCACTCGATATGCCAGCAAATTTGGAAAACTCAGCAGTGGCCACAGGCCTGGAAAAGGTCAGTTTTCATTCCAATCCCAAAGAAAGGCAATGCCAAAGAATGGTCAAAGTACTGCACAATTGCACTCATCTCACACGTAACAAAGTAATGCTCAAAATTCTCCAAGCCAGGCTTCAGCAGTACATGTACCGTGAACTTCCAGATGTTCAAGCTGGTTTTAGAAAAGGCAGAGGAACCAGAGACCAAATTGCAAACATCTGCTGGATCATGGAAAAAGCAAGAGAGTTCCAGAAAAACATCTATTTCTGCCTTATTGACTATGCCAAAGCCTTTGACTGTGTGGATCACAATAAAGTGTGGAAAATTCTGAAAGAGATGGGAATACCAGACCACCTGACCTGCCTCTTGAGAAACCTGTATGCAGGTCAGGAAGCAACAGTTAGAACAGGACATGGAACAACAGACTGGTTCCAAATAGGAAAAGGAGTACATCAAGGCTGTATATTGTCACCCTGCTTATTTAACTTCTATGCAGAGTACATCATGAGAAACGCTGGGCTGGAAGAAGCACAAGCTGGAATCAAGATTGCTGGGAGAAATATCAATAACCTCAGATATGCAGATGACATCACCCTTATGGCAGAAAGTGAAGAGGAACTAAAAAGCCTCTTGATGAAGGTGAAAGTGGAGAGTGAAAAAGTTGGCTTAAAGCTCAACATTCAGAAAATGAAGATCATGGCATCCCATCACTTCATGGGAAATAGATGGGGAAACAGTGGAAACAGTGTCAGACTTTATTTTTCTGGGCTCCAAAATCACTGCAGATGGTGACTGCAGCCATGAAATTAAAAGACGCTTACTCCTTGGAAGGAAAGTTATGACCAACCTAGATAGCATATTCAAAAGCAGAGACATTACTTTGCCAACAAAGGTTCGTCTAGTCAAGGCTATGGTTTTCCCAGTGGTCATGTATGGATGTGAGAGTTGGACTGTGAAGAAAGCTGAATGCCGAACAATTGATGCTTTTGAACTGTGGCATTGGAGAAGACTCTTGAGAGTCCCTTGGACTGCAAGGAGATCCAAGCAGTCCATTCTGAAGGAAATCAGCCCTGGGATTTCTTTGGAAGGAATGATGCTAAAGCTGAAACTCCAGTACTTTGGCCCCCTCATGAGAAGAGTTGACTCATTGGAAAAGACTCTGATGCTGGGAGGGATTGGGGGGCAGGAGGAGAAGGGGACGACAGAGGATGAGATGGCTGGATGGCATCACGACTCGATGGATGCGAGTCTGAGTGAACTCCGGGAGTTGGTGATGAACAGGTAGGCCTGGCATGCTGCGATTCATGGGGTCACAAAGAGTCGGACACGACTGAGCGACTGAACTGAACTGAACTGATAACAGAAAAGAATCTGGAAAAGAATATATAATCTGTGTGTGCATGTATGCATCCGTATATATCTGACTCACTGTTGTATACACCTGGAGCTGACACGCAGTGTGAGTCAGCTGTAGGCTGGGCGCCCGCTCGGTCGCATCCAGCTCTTTATGACCCATGGACTGTGGCCCACGAGTCTCTATCCATGGGATTTCCGAGGCAAGGATACTGGAGAGGGTTGCCATTTCCTCCTCCAGGGGATCTTCCTGACCCAGGGATTGAACCCAAGACTCTAAGTCTCCTGCATCATCAGGCAGGCTCTTTACCACTAGCACTACCTAATCAGCTGTACTTCAGTTTGAAGGAGGTGTAAGTAAAACAGGTGCTGTCCTCTATGATAGAGAGGCCCCTGGTCATTTCTCCTGTTTCCTGACCGCCCACCAGCAGGAGCACTGTGGTCCATAGAGGGCCCAATGCTGCCCAGTAAATGTGGGCAAAGGGGAGTTCATCTTTGAGGGCACTCCTTGAAGTGCACCTTGAGGCCAGAGTGTGTGGTTACACATTTTCTTAGACATTTAGTTTAGCTCTCCTCCACAGGGAAGTAGCCTTTGGTACTTGGACTAGCACTGGGGAAGGGGTCTTCCTTACCCTACCTGCCAACTGAAGTCTTTTCAAGTTCATGTATTTGTGCTAATTGGAGAGGCGAGGAAAGGCATCAACACATTGCTTTAACATATGACTCTTCTTCATGAGTACATACGTTCTCACAGCTCGCTGTTCATCTTGAATCCACTGGGGAGGATTTGTACCGTGCCAAAAAGCACGCCATCGCGCTCATCAATCTTTCGTCGTGTTGCTTCTAAATTTTGAGTTCCAAATTGAAAACCTTTTTCTCACCTCTGGGTTAAAAAGAAGTTCAGCCCTGCTCTCTCCTAATATTTGCATATATCTATTTTTATCTTCAGAGCTATCTGAGCTGTGTTATGATGAACACTGATAGCCTAATTCTCCCAGTGGCAGTCAAGTCCATAATACCACTAAGCAACATGTATCTTCTTCCTAAAGATTTGAGAGATAGTCTCTTTAAAACATGCTCAATTCCCACATATAATTGGGTTTATTTATGGGTTTCTATTTTCTTCTGTGGTCTGTTGATTCATTTCCCAATATTATACTATTTTAGTCAGAGACATTATCATATTTTTAATATCTAATATGTTTCCCTTCATTGTTTTTCTTTTAATTTTTTATAAAGTCTTTTACATTAGCTTCCATATGAAATTTGGAATCTATGTGTTTGGTTTCAGCAAAGTAAACTTACTAGCATTTTCACTGGCATCTCAGGAAATGTATACATTAACCTGAGAGGCCTGGCCTCCCAGAGCTGCCAGAACTTCCACAGGGCCAGGGAAAATGACTCTGGAGGGCACAAACAGAATCTCGTGTGCACCAGGACCCGGGATAAAGGAGCAGTGACCCCACAGGAGACTGACCCAGACCTGCCCGTGAGTGTCCAGGAGCGTCTGGTGGGGGCGTGGCCAGCGTGGCCTGCTGCGGGGTCGGGGCACTGGGAGCAGCAGTGCATCATGGGGCCTTTGGAAGGAGGTCGCCATTTCCTCCACCAGAGTCTGGCCTCAGGTCAAACACAGGGAGGGAACACAGCCCCGCCCTTCAACAGAAAACTGGATTAAAGATTTACTGAGCATGGCCCTGCCCATCAGAACAAGACCCAGTTTTCCCTCAGTCAGTCTCTCCCATCAGGAAGCTTCCATAAGCCTCTTATCGTCTCCATCAGAGGGCAGGCAGCCCAAAAGCCAGAGTCACAGGAAACTAGCCAAACTGACCACACGGACCACAGCCTTGTCTGACTCAATGAAACTATGAGCCATGCCGTGTAGGGCCACCCAAGACGGGTCATGGTGGAGAGTTCTGACAAAAAGTGATCCCCTGGAGAAAGGAATGGCAAACCACTTCAGTAATCCTGCCTGGAGAATCCCATGAACAGTATGACAGGCAAAAAGATATGACACTGAAAGATAAACCCCAGGTCAGTAGGTGCCCAATGGTCAGTAGGTGCCCAATATGCTACAGGAGATCAGTGGAGAAATAACTCCAGAAAGAATGAAGGGATGGAGCTAAAGCAAAAACAACACCCAGTTGTGGATGTGACTGGTAATGGAAGTAAATTCTGATGCTGTAAAAAGAAATACTATAGGAATCTGGAATGTTAGGTCCACGAATCAGGGCAAATCGGAAGTAGTCAAACAGGAGATGGCAAGAGTGAACACCAACATTTTAGGAATCAGCAAACTAAAATTGATTGGAATGGGTGAATTTAACTCATATGACCATTATATCTACTACTGTGGGCAAGAATCCCTTTAGAGGAAAAGGAGTAGCCATCATAGTTAACAAAAGAGTCCAAAATGCAATACTTGGATGCAGTCTCAAAATAGACAGAATGATCTGTTCGTTTCCAAGGGAAACCATTCAATATCACAGTAATCCAAGTCTATGCCCCGACCAGTAATGCTGAAGTAGCTGAAGCTCACGGTTCTATGATGACCTACAAGACCTTCTAGAACTAACATCCCCAAAACACGTCTTTTGCATTATAAGGGACTCGAATGCAAAAGTAGGAAGTCAAGAAATACCTGGAGGAAAGGCTAATTTGGTCTTGGAGTACAGATGAAGCAGGGAAAAGGCTAACAGAGTTTTGCCAAGAAAACGCACTGGTCATAGCAAACACCTTCTTCCAACAACATAAGAGAAGACTCTACACATGGACATCACCAGATGGTCAATATCGAAATCAGATTGATTATATCCTTTGCAGCCAGAGATGGAGAAGCTCTATACAGTCAGCAAAAACAAGACTGGGAGCTGACTGTGGCTCAGATCATGAACTCCTTATTGCCAAATTCAGACTTAAATTGAAGAAAGTAGGGAAAACCCCTAGACCATTCAGGTATGACCTAAATCAAATCCCTTATAATTATACAGTAGAAGTGACAAGTAGATTCAAGGGATTAGATCTGATAGACAGAGTGCCTGATGAACTATGGACAGAGGTTCATGACATTGTACAGGAGGCAGCGATCAAGAACATCCCCAAGAAAAAGAAATGCAAAATGGCTGTCAGAGGAGGCCTTAAAAATAGCTGAGAAAAGAAGAGAAGCTAAAGGCCAGAGAGAAAAGGAAAGATATTCCCATCTGATGCAGAGTTCCAAAGAATAGCAAGGAGAGATAAGAAGCCTCCCTCAGTGATCAGTGCCAAGAACTGGAGAAGAACAATAGAATGGGAAAGACTAGAGATGTCTTCAAGAAAATTAGAGATACCAAGGGAATATTTCATGCAAAAATGGGCTCAATAAAGGACAGAAATGGTATGGACCTAACAGAGGCAGAAGATACTAAGAAGAGGTAGCAAGAATACACAGAAGAACTATACAGAAAAGATCTTAATGACCCAGATAATCATGATCACTCACCTAGAACCAGACATCCTGGAATGAAGTCACGTGGGCCTTAGAAAGCATCACTAGGAACAAAGCTAGTCGAGGTGATTGAATTCCAGTCGAGCTATTTCAAATCCTAAAAGATGATGTTGTGAAAGTGCTGCACTCAATATGCCAGCAAATTTGGAAAGCTCAGCAGTGGCCGCAGGACTGGAAAAGGTCAATTTCCATTCCAATCCCAAAGAAAGGCAATGCTAAAGAATGTTCAAACTACAACACAATTGTAATCAACTCACACACTAGCAAAGTAATGCTCAGAATTCTCCAAGCCAGGCGACAACAGTTGGTGAACTGTGAACTTGCAGATGTTCAAGCTGGATTTAGAAAAGGCAGAGGAATCAGAGAGCAAATTGCCAGCAACCACTGGCTCATCGGAAAAACAGAGTTCCAGAAAAACATCTACTTCTGCTTTATTGACTATGTCAAAGCCTTTGATTGTGTGCATCACAACAAATTGTGGAAATTTCTTCAAGAGGTGGGGATACCAGACCACCTGACCTGCCTCCTGAGAAATCTGTATGCAAGTCAGGAAGCAACAGTTAGAACTGGAACAGTTCTAATGGAACAACAACAGACTGGTTCCAAATCGGGAAAGGAGTACGTCAAAACTGTATATTGTCACCCTGCTTATTTAACTTCTATGCAGAGTACATCATGTGAAATGTGGGACTAGATGAAGTACAAGCTGGAATCAAGATTGCCAGGAGAAATATCAATAACCTCAGATATGCAGATGACACCACCCTTATGGCAGAAAGAGATGAAGAACTAAAGAGCCTCTTGATGAAAGAAAAAGAGGAGAGTGAAAAAGCTGGCTTAACGTTCAACATTCAGAAAACTAAGATTATGGCATCCGGTCCCATCACTTCATGGAAAATAGATGGGGAAACAATGGAAACAGGGAGAGACTTTATTTTGGGGGGCTCCAAAATCACTGCAGATGGTGACTGCAGCCATGAAATTAAAAGACGCTTGCTCCTTAGAAGAAAAGCTATGACCAGCCTAGATAGCATATTAAAGAGCAGAGACATTACTTTACCAACAAAGGTCCGTGTAGTCAAGGCTATGGTTTTTCCAGTGGTCATGTATGGATGTGAGAGTTGGACTGTGAAGAAAGCTGAGTGCGGAAGAATTGATGCTTTTGAACTGTGGTGTTGGAGAAGACTCTTGAGAGTCCCTTGGACTGCAAGGAGATCCAACCAGCCCATCCTAAAGGAAATCAGTCTTGAATATTCACTGTAAGGACTGATGCTGAAGCTGAAACTCCAACACTTTGGTCACCTGTTGCGAAGAACTGACTCATTGGAAAAGACCCTGATGCTGGGAAAGATGGAAGGTGGGAAGAGAAGGGGATGACAGAGGATGAGTTGGTTGGATAGCACTACCGACTCAATGGACATGAGTATGAGTAAGTTCCAGGAGTTGGTGATGGACAGGGAGGCCTGGCGTGCTGCAGTCCATGGGGTTACAAAGAGTCAGACATGAGTAAGCGACTGAATGAACTGAACTGAAAAGAGAGCATGACTTTATTGAGGCAAGTCTAGTTTTATTTCTGAAGGGTATTTGAAAGATTTCTTCATATGAGTTCACAGTTTTGTTAAGTTTATCTTCGTAATCTTGTCTTTTTATTCTGTTTAAATGATGTTCTCAAATCCACCATCCCCTCGATGTGGTCATTGTTTGCACACACAAAAGCTGCTTGTTATTATGCTAATTTTATACCCTGATAGTGAATTTGCTTCGCTTGTGCATGTAGGTTTGCTTTAGTGCCTCTGGCTTTGTCCTCGGTCTCCTGGATTCGCTATGGAGGCACTTAGCCACAGACAGGAAGGCTCCCTTGTCCCTGCTTTGCTTTCTCCTGCCTGGTTGCTGTGGTTCCTGCTGCCAAGAGACACAGAGATGGTGGGCCTGGAGCCTCACGGTGTTTCTTTTCAGGAACCAGCTTGGCTTTGAGACTGAGAGACATTTTATCACGTCAAGGATGTTAGCATCGATTCCTGCCTACCTGAGCATCTTTGCTGCTGCTGCTTTAATCAGGAACTGGCCTTCGGGTTTGTAGAAGTCACACATCAAATATGAAGGTTCACACAAGGCTGTCTCCAAACGGCGTGTCCTTGGAAACACAGGATGAAATCCAGGGAGGATCACTGTATCTGCTTCACCTTCTCTGCAGCCTCTGAGACATGGGCCTATAGTGGAGCTGAGTGTTCAGGACTTGGGCTGACCGGCAGAGAGGAAGAAGGGATTGTAGGAGCAGAGACCGTGCGTGCAGAGTGGCCCCTGTCCTTGGCAGCCAGGCTCGTTAAGGTGGGAGAGGCCCATTTGCTGTGAGAACTTCTCGTGAGAGGAAGCAGCCATGTATGTGGAGCCCCTCAACACTAAGCAAGCCAGGCCCTAGATGAGCACTACTGTGCCCAGCGAGCGTGAGCACCAGCCAATGGCACCCATGGCTCAGGGCCAAGCTCTTTTAAAAGCTGCGCAATCGACAGGCCAGCCACAGGGCCTGCTGACGGCACAGGAGGCTGCACTCAGGGCTGCGTGATGGCCTGCGTGGGAAGAGAGTCTGAAAAAGGACACACACACACACACACACACACATGCACATACACACACGCACACACACACACACATGCACGCACATACACATGTACGCATGCACATGCACACACACACATGCAGACACGCACGCACACAGACACGCATGCACACATGCACATACACACATGCACACACGCGCACGCGTGCACACATGCATGCACACACATACATGCACACACACATGCACACACACACATGCACACACATGTACGCATGCACACGCACACACACACATGCAGACACACACACAAAGACACACGCGCGCACATGCACACACACACGCACGCACACACGTGCACACACGTGCACGCGCATACACATGCATGCACACACATGCAGACACACATGCACGCACACGCGTGCACACACACGCACTCAGATACACACGCGCGCGTGCGCGCACACACACACATGCACGCAGACACACATGCACGCACACGCGCACGCACACACACTCAGATACACACACGCACGTGCGCGCACACACACATGCACTCAGATACACACACGTGCGTGTGTGCACACACACACACACGCACGCAGACACACATGAACGCGCACACACACACGCACACACACGCATACACGCATACACATACATGCACATACACACGCATGCACACGCACATGCACACACGAGCGTGTGCACACACATGCACGCACACACACACGCATGCAGACACACACACACACACATACAGCTAATTCATTTTGTTGCACACCTAACACTAGCATAACATTGTAAATCAACTATACTTCAATAAAAAAATAAATACAGAAGAAATAAATAAGCAACAAGGATGAATTGTACCTCACAGGTAATATAGTTAACATTTTATAATACCTGTAAATGGAATATAACCTTTAAAAATTCCATTGTACATCTGAAACTTCAATAATATCATACACCAAGTATACCTTAATTTTAAAAATGTGCGTGTATATATAAGTTCAATGGGAAAAAAGCTATACTAATTTCTCGGTTTGGTGAATATGCTGGTTTTTATTTCGTGGCTGGCACCCACTTCTGGAGCCAGTGTTCTGGAAGCAGTGCTGGTATTTGAGTGGGAGGTTCCCGAGAGCTGGTCCTCAGGGCACTCACCGCATGCTGCAGCCCTGGGGGCCAAGCTTCTAGGAGAACTTTCAGGAAGCACCACCCTATGTCTGACCACTGTTCCCATCCAGCAAAAACCTGGCGGGGAGCTCCTCCTCAGAGCAGACCTTGGCCCTGCAGCTGAAGCACAGCCCCCGGCACTTGGGGTCCGAGTGGGAAAGGGGCAGGACCCACAGAGGCCACCTGTCAGGGGCTTACCTTCCAGGAGTCCCAGGGGTGGCTCAGAGGCTCCACAGATTCCAAGCTAGAACTCCAGACCCTGTAGGGGCCACCACTCCACAAAGTCAGCTGTCACCCCAGTCTCCCACTGACTGCATGTCCCAGCAAAGAGCTCTTCCCACAGTCCCCTGTGCTTTGTCTGTAGGGAGGAGCCCGGAGAGCCGGGCCTGCCACCCCAAGTGTTCCTGGGGCTGGAGGTCGACATGGGGCTAGGACGGGCTCCTGCCTCATCAGAGTGTGAAACAGCGAGCACTCCGCCCCCTTCCCCCTGCTGGAGATGCCAAGTCGGCAGATGGGAGAGTCCTGTCAACAGCAAGCTGAAGGCTGCCAGGATGTTGCTTCTTACCCATTCAGCGATGTTTATCAAGCATGTGGTCTGTGCCTGACTAGCTGAACCTGAAGCTCCAATACTTTGGTCGCCTGATGCCAAGAGCCGACTCACTGGAAAAGACCCTGATGCTGGGAAAGACAGAAGACAGGAGGAGAAGGGGACGACAGAGGGTGAGACGGTTGGATGGCATCACTGACTCTATGGACATGAGTATGAGTAAACCTCAGGAGACGGTGGACGACAGAGGAGCCTGGAGTCCTGCAGTCCACGGGGTCAGAGAGAGTCAGACATGACCCAGCAATTGAACAACAGCAAAGTCAGCGTCTGGAACTGGGGACAGCAGGCTGGAGGAAAGTCGCAGCCCTTGTCCCGTGGAGTTGAAAGTCAAGCGCTGTGTTGTTTTCAGTTGCTTACACACGATGGCAAAGAAGCCCTCTGATTTCTGTGTTCCTCTCAGAATGTCAGCTTTTAAAACTTTCAAGAAAAATTGTTCGTGGAATAATCACTAGTCAACCCTGAATCTTCATTTTATGAACTGATTTTAAAATGTATGCAGGATATAGTCTCTTTTCCTTTTTTTTTTTTAACAGCTTTGTTCTGTCTTTCCAATAGTCACAGATTTATCATGTCATTACTGGAAGACGCACACAGATGAAGTGTGCTTTTCACTCTGACTTTTTAAGGGAGTGCCCGCAGGGTTCCCTGATGAAAATGCACACTTCCAGGATCCTTAGAGGTTATTATTTCCTCAAATGTCTTCACCTGCTTACAGTCAATTCCTGTCACCTTCTGTATCAGAAATGAAATTTCCCCAGCCCAGCTTCCTTATCTGGACATATACAATGCACGGTCTGAATAAAGAAAGATGCTAAAGCTATGGTCTGGTCCTTAGAAGGCGTCACTTTAGGACACACCATCCTTAGGAGATAGATCCAAGGAGAAAAAGTGGTCCGGGAGCGCCTGCATCCTGAGAGGCCCTGCCCTGGAGGCTGTGTTTTCACACTTGGTCCATAGACTCAGGACTGTCCTCATGCAGGCTTGTTCCCTGTGACTTGCTCCCTGTGGCCCTGGAGGACTCAGGTCTTTTGGGGGGAAGTCCTTCAGAGTCACATGAGAATCCCTAAGGATGGGGACCCTCGGGGGCCAGGGCAGGGGGCAGGTGGCGGTGCCAGAATCCTCACTGGAGTGGGGAATACTTTAGGACCTGGACTAGGTGGCCCCAGGCCTCTTTGTTCCGGTATTCCACCTCATGGGATTGCAGGGGATTGTAAAAATGCAAATCCTGTGAAGGGAGAGAGAGAACCAGCACGCGGGTTTCTCAGCTGCCGGCCCACCTCACAGTGGCTTACACTCCGTTATTCAGAGAAATGCATTTGAATAATGAGCAGGTGAGAACAGCTGGGGCCATTTTGGAGCATTCAGATGCTGTAATCCTGTAGAAACTGGAATAGCAGGATGTGTTTGGAAGAAGGCAGAGATCAGAGAAACAGGAAGGGCTTTTCACAGATGGACCCGACTGGCTTTGAGTTCCTGTTTAATCAGGGAGCCACTGCTGATCAGGCAGGGAGAGACAGCTAGTCCATGGGATCTACCAAGGCAGTTCTTATTCTGAAAAATAAAGGGCGAGGGAGGGGGCTCTGGGTGCTTACAGTTCAGGATTACACCAAAAATAAATTCAAGAATGCAGTGCAGAGAAGGGGGGCAAATGGCGGAAACTATTACCTGATATCTGAAGGAGTGGAATTTCTTGTTTGATGTTTCTTTTTTTCTTTGAAGCTTGTAAACGTTAGGAGAAATCACAAGAAGATGATTTTCTTCTGGATATGGCTAAACAAATATTCAAAACATTATTTGAAAAGCATAGAGTGGGTTTATAACTGAGGGGCAGGAGTTAGGGAAGAGGATGGCTACAAATATGCCAAACAAAGAGTTAACTTCCTAAGTGACAAAAACTCTAGGGAAATTAATAGTCTTTCTTTTGTTTTCCTTAATTGAAAAGTGGTTGAAGGAAATGAGCAGATTATTTACAAGGAGATTATTGATAAGACGACTTAAAAATTATTCAAATTCGCTGGTGATTAGGGACAGACAATTTATCACAGTGGTGAGATATTTGTTACTCACTAAATTAGAAAAGTTTAAAAATAGTGACAGTAGTTATTGGCTATCAGGGAAGAATACAGCCAGCTTGCTTCTGTCACGTAAGAATTAATTGGCATATTCTTTTTTGACTCACATAATTTGACTTGGTAATTCCTTTCCTTAGCATTTATTTCCAAGAAATAGTCACCAAATTGACCACCAAAGGCTTTTTCATAAAGGTACTCAAATGAATATTATCTATAATAGTGAAAAAATGCAAAAATCTTATGTCCAGCCATAGGGAATAATTATATTGCACTAGGGATGGGAATACCCAACCACCTGACCTGCCTCCTGAGAAATCTGTATGCAGGTCAGGAAGCAACAGTTAGAACTGGACATGGAACAACAGACTAGTTCCAAATCAGGAAAGGAGTAAGTCAAAGCTGTATATTGTCACCCTACTTATTTAACTTATGTGCAGAGTACATCATGAGAAATGCTGGGCTGGAGGAAGCACAAGCTGGAATCAAGATTGCTGGGAGAAATATCAATAACCTCAGATATGCAGATGACACCACCCTCATGGCAGAAAGTGATGAAGAACTAAAGAGCCTCTTGATGAAAGAAAAAGAGGAGAGTGAAAAAGCTGGCGTAAAGTTCAACATTCAAAAAACTAAGATCATGGCATCTGGTTCCATCAATTCGTGGCAAATATATGGGGAAACAATGGAAACAGTGACAGACTTTATTTTGGGGGGCTTCAAAATCACTGCAGATGGTGACTGCAGCCATGAAATTAAAAGACGCTTACTCCTTGGAAGGAAAGTTATGACCAACCTAGATAGCATATTCAAAAGCAGAGACATTACTTTACCAACAAAGTTCCACCTAGTCAAGGCTATGGTTTTTCCAGTGGTCATGTATGGATGTGAGAGTTGGACTATAAAGAAAGCTGATCGCCAAAGAATTGATGCTTTTGAACTGTGGTGTTGGAGAAGACTCTTGAGAGTCCCTTGGACTGCAAGGAGATCCAACCAGTCCATCCTAAAGGAGATCAGTCCTGAATATTCATTGGAAGGACTGATATTGAAGCTGAAACTCCAATACTTTGGCCACCTGATGTCAAGAACTGACTCATTGGAAAAAACCCTGGTGCTGGGAAAGATTTAAGGCAGGAGGAGAAGGGGTCAACAGAGGATGAGATGGTTGGATGGCATCACTAACTCAATGGACATGAGTTTGAGTAAACTCTGGGAGTTGGTGATGGTCAGAGAAACCTGGCGTGCTGCAGTCCATGGGGTAGCAAAGAGTTGGACACAACAGAGGGACTGAACTGAACTGAGATCAAACAACAGATAATTGTGCTATCATGAAAATGCTTCTTGAAAATTGCCAACGACACGTAAAAAATTTTACTGCACAATATGAAGTCGAAAAAAATCAGGATATAAAATTGCACATGCAGTATAATTTCAATTATGTAAATCTATGTGCATAAGCCCAGCAGAACATGCAGATGAATTTAACAGTGCTTACCCTTGGGTTACGGCATTACAGGTCTTTAAAATATATTTCTTTAAAATATGCCTTTTCTTTATACTTTCTTACATGTGTTCATCACTTTCTAAAAATGACAGTAATGTCAAAACCAGAGTCCTTTCCATAAGGAGCTGAATCTGCCACTAACAGCTGAGCTAGGCAGCTTGAGTTTCCAAACCGCAGAGTTACCACGGAAATCCTCTCCTCTGGGCTCAGCCTCCTGCAAAGTCCCAGCAGTCTGTTCTGCTCTCTATTGACTAAAGAGCTTCTCATAGTACATCATTGCGCATTTATAGATCTTAATTTTCCAGTCTGCTTTTTTTCCTTTCGTGGTTTATTGTTATTCATTTTATTTTATGTTTATGATCGAAACACAATTTTGGTTTCTTTATTCTTCTCCTTAGGAATGAAGCATTGTCTGCCGGGGGCAGAGGCGGCTCCTGGAATCTTCTGAGGACAGGTCAGGAGGGAAGGGGGGCCCCCGATCTGCGCCCCACCCCCCGGGTACCCACACTCTGGCCCTCTGCTGGGTTTGCCCTGGGCTCTCCCCAGGGGCGGAGTGCCTTCAGAGGAGGAGGAGAGGCCCTGCTTCCCTGAGGACACCCACCCCAGCCCCTGGGAAGAGGGAGGCTGCCTGTGGTGACCCCCAAAGGATGGGATGGATCAGGGGAGGGGTAGCCAGCCGTGGGTCCAGGGGGCAAGAACATGGGTCTCTGCCAGTGCAGAGTGGATGGAGTCCCAGCAAGACGAATTCAGGGGGCGCGTGGGAGAGTGTTTTGTAACCTGAAATGCCGCTGCCAGGACAGCTGACGCTAGTCTTGGGAGCCCAGAAAACAAACGAGGCCTCCTGGAACTTCATCCCAAGACCGGAACCGAAGCTGCCTGTTCACGCCCACAGGCAGCACAGGGAGCTATCAGAGCTCTGCCAGACGGAGGGCGGTGGGGTGGGGTGGGTGGTGGTCTTTGGGTCTGGAGGCCCCTGTGCAAAACTTGGAGAGACGCCTCCCTCCCAGGAGACGCCCTGGCTGGAACACTGTCACCCAGAGGAAAGCTCTCTAGCTTTGATATTTCACAGCCGGTCATTTTCAAAGCAGGACTGATGTCAATCAATGTCTCGGGGAGTTGAGCAACCTCACTAGGCAAGGCGACGGGGGCACGGAGCAGCGGGGGCTGAGTGACACTTTTAATCAAGACTCCTGGGCCTTGGGGCGGGAACTTGCTCTAAACTCAAAGCACCGTGTCTCCACTGACAACACGCCGGAGAGGGGAGAGGGCAGTTCCTGGTACAGCCCCGTGAGAGGAAGGGCTGCCTTCCTGCTTGCTCTGACCTGGTGGGGTGCCAGGGGCTCACTGCAGCCATGTGGGGGGCATCTAGGCTGCCCCGCCGGCTTCTTCCGTCCCAAGCCTGGATGCACGAGGCAGAGGCGAGCTGGACGCCTGCAGCACCTGCTGTTCTGCAGGCCCCGAGGCGCAGGCTCACCATCCACGCTCCCTGCATGGGCGCAGTCTACCTGCATCAGCAGCATGCATGCATCCGGGTCACAGCAGACTCAGCGAGATGCACACAGAAGCGTTCATCCTCTCCATCTTGCCGGGAGAAGCCCCAGATTCCTTTTCAAAGAGAAATGGGAAGACGCTTTCACTCTTTTCTTCCGGACTTTTGTCTGCAGAGATCCGGGAGGGGCAGCCCTGACGTTCCTGAAGCAGGATAAGCCTCTGTTCCACAGAAATCTTCACAGCCGCACTCAACATGCCGACAGCTTTTAATCACATTGCTTACCTGCCCATATGTCAGCAGAACTCGCTGAGCGGGCTGAGCAGTGAATTACACCTCCCCTGCAAACTGTCCCCAGACCAGCCCTTCTCCGTCTCCTGCAGGGCCAAACGTGTGTGCGAAGTTCAAGTGAGCGCTTGAGAGCAGACTCTGAACGGCACAAGGATTTCTGTGCAGAGAAATCTTACATCCTACTTCCACTTCTTGACAAAAATCTCTTGAAAGGCAGTAATTCAAGCCCGTCTCTTATGAATTTGATAAATCCCATGGTCACAGACGAGACACTTTCCAGATTATTGATGGTGTTTGAGAGCAGCCTGATTGGGAAGGCGAGGAGGCAGGAGGGCGTGTGGAGCTTCTTCTGACACGAAAGCAGCCCAGCCAGATGGGTTGCCAGACGCGGGAGGCGTCCTCCCTGTGTACTGAATACTAAGACTTGTATTACAGTCAGCCTTACTCCAGGAAGGAAAACTTTCCACAATTTCAAAGATATGGTTCACCCTTTGAAGTTTTAAAAAGAATCAGGGGCTGGAAGACAAGGACAGCCTGCACACGGATCCTGTGACGGCAGAGAGTGAAGCCGGCAGCGCCCTCCGGGTACAAATCCCTTCTGCGTCCCTCATTTCTTATTTGTAGGAAACAGGCTTCATGCAGCCTCCCAGGCCTTCCCTGAGTTCCAAAGGGCAGCTTCAAACAGCTGCTAATCAGGGAAGAGAGGGGGTACAGAGACAAGGAGGAATAGTCAGCAAACAGTCGTGCAGTGATTAACGCAGGGTCCTGGTTCTTCGTCAGGGGATGTATGTAAGTGTATCTTTGAGTTCTTCTGCAGGAACTGAGGCCTCCCACCTGGAAGGTAAGTCCAGGCTGAGGACAAGATCCCCGTACAATGGCCCTGTGGCTTTACCACTGAAGGATCAGGAAAGTTACACAGCCTTCCAGCCCTCACCCCAAATTATGTCTGTAAACGCTGCCCCCACTCCCGAGCCATCAGGGAATGAGGGTTTCTGAAGCATGAGTCACCCACTGCCCTTGCCTGGCCCTGCAGTAAAACTTTGCTCCAGACTCTGCCAGTTCAGTTTGGCCTCACCGTGCTTCTTGGCACGTGAACTTGTGTTTGGTAACAAGTGGGCACAGTGGAAAGCCAGTGGAGGCACCTGGGCGTGTCAGGACGGCACACCTGCCTGGGGGCGTCACATGAAACCCCAGCCGGGCAAAGGGCGGCACCACTCCAGAGAAGCTGCTTCTCTTCCGCTGCTCGCTGGAAGCCACAAGCCGGGCTTCTCCCAGAACCGGGTTTTGCACGGCTCCCCGCTCCTCTGTGGCTTCTTCCACTTGTCAGAAGATGAGCAGCCTTGCAGGGTGTTTCAAGGCAAGTTTCAAGGCAAGTTTTTTGTTTTGGGCCCGATTTGAGCTTTGCTTAAATTACAAGATTTTCACAAGAGAGCAGTGCTCCTCTGAAATGGCCCATCTTCTTGGACGTCCTTCTGCAGATGTGCGGAAACAAACCACCGCTCAATGTGTCAGCCGGCTTCCCTGGAGGCTCACACAGTAAAGAAGCTGCCTGCAGTTCAGGGGACCCAGGTTCAATCCCTGGGTCAGGAAGATCCCCTGGAGAAGGGAATGGCAACCCACTCCTGTAAATTCCATGGAGCCTGGTGGATTACAGTTCATGAAGCAGCAAAGAAGCAGACACGACTGAGGTACTGACACACGCAACGAGCAGCTCCGAGCCCTTTGACTCCCGCTCGACGCAGGTGAGAAGCTCCGTGCCCCTCCACCTCCGCTCCGCTCAGAGACAAAAGTAAATCCCACACTCACTTCCTCTTTGCTGTGCCTGTCTGTCTTTCCTGATCTCAGTTATTTCAAAAGAAATGTTGAAGAAAACCATCAATAATAGCAAAACAGTTTTGTTTTTGTTTGAATTCTTGTGGCTGGAGGTAAAGATGAAGCGAGGCTGTAACACGGTGCTGATCACTGGTATTTTACCTGATTCTGTTAGGGCACTGTTGACCGAAACCCCCTGCCCGGGCCATGCCCAGTGATGACCACTTGCCAAGCTGTCACACGACAGGAGGCCCAGATAAGGAACACGGTGCTGCCACCAACAACTGGGAGAATTCGGGAGGGGCCGAGAGGGGAGGAGACACCAGCCCTTCATATGTCCCGCCAACCTCCCAGAGTCCTTCACACTGGAATCCAGACCAACTATGGGCCAAGCAAGAGGACTGACCAGAGACAACCCAGAAACTAACCCCATCACCATAAACCTCAGGACAGTGTGCCACGTGGAGAGCAAACCTCCTGGACTCCCTTGGCCTCCTGCTCTCTGCCCGGGCATCCCTTCCCTATAAAGTCTCATGCTTTGTCAGCTCGCGTGTCTCCTTAGACAATTCCTTTCTGAGTGTTGGACAGGCGCACACTCTCGGGCCCTGGAAGGGGTCTCCCTTCCTGCAACCACTCTGCCCAGATACATCCCACGCTTAGAAATGAAGCCACATTTGAGATTATTTGATGAGATTATTTGACATTGCAGTTTATAAAAATTCCACATAAGGTGTATGAACCCCAGTACACCATAGGTGCAGAACTGGTTTCTTCTTTTGAAGGATATTCACGCAGCAAGAAAGCTTCCTTTAAAGTGGAACTCAAGTCCAGAAGAACTTCAGGAAAGTGATTTACTTATTTTCTCTCAAAAGCTAAAGTTATAAATCAAGAAGGGTTGTGCCACAGAAACTAGAGTTTCATGCTGAAAGGGGTTTGACAGAGGCCTTAGGATAAAAATAAAGGAGGTCCTGGAGGCACTTAGACATTTCACAGGTTAATTAAATCATCAAGGTCATACGTCTGAAATTTCCTCCCTTGCCAGGAAGCCTCTAAGTAATGGAGGGTTTTTTTTTTTTTTAATGCAACTTTCCGCTTTACCAGAAAATCAAGACTCTAAACTGCAGTAATTCTGGGGGAAAAACTGTAGTTTTCCGGCACAAAGTCTTTTTGCTTTGCCTTTCTTGTGATATGGTCACAGTGAAACAAAATAGTAACAGAGACCGCAGGGCTCATCATCTTATTAATTTATGGGAAAATACCACTTTGTTTACCTGTGAAGCAATGCTTAGTCACTAGATATCAATTTAGACAACTTGAAAAAATTATCCTTAGGCTCAAAATTCTCTTTCCATTGCCAGAATTTTTATATCGTAATGATTGTTTTGTGTTTTCAACAACTGCATGTGTGAATCCCCGCCCTCCTTATCTCCATCTACTAAACTGGCTCAACATTCTCGCTCTCTCTCACCTTATCGAACATTCTCGCCTTCTCTCACCTTATGGGAGCTCTGTCCTCCCGGACACTTGGGGAACGTTCTCTGAATGCATGCGAAATGTGTGTGCCCTTGTAAAACGTTTATTTCATAATTTTAGAGAGAACTGAGATAGTAATAATTCTTGATTTACTAGAAATGGCAGTTAACAAGAACTCCATTTCCAATGCATTTTGAATAACTGACAAGCATAATAAATAATGCAACTAGCCTTTGTCCCCAGGTGCTGGGAGGGAGCTTCTAAACCCTTTGGGTTTCCTGACTGGTAGGAGTAGATGTCTTTGTTATTCATGGTGGGTACAGAGACCACATCTGAGCTTATGCTAACTAGACAACTCCTGGAAAAACAAAAGTCTGATAAACAAATATTTACTGGGCCTTGGAGAGACAATGGGACACAGAAACCTTTCCTTTTTTTTTTTTTTTTTTTTTTGTCTCCACATCAATTGCCTTCGTCCCCTCTTTGAAGTCCCAAACACTGCCCTCAGAGTCCCCTTTTGTTTTGTCCGAAGATGGTATTTAATGTGAGGGCTTTGTCCATTTTGAGGCCTTACCTGGTCTTCCTGGGTCTCTCCTATGTTTAAATGCTGTTAAACTTTTGCTTGATTTTTCTCCTGTTAACCTGTCTCATGCCAATTTAATCACTAGACCAGCCAGAACCTGGAAGTGTAGAGGAAAATCGTGTCCCTCTCCTGCAGTCTCTTCATGTGGCTGGTTCTGATTTGTTTCCTCTATAATAAAACTGAATCATAAGTGTATGGCTTTCTGGAGTTTTCTGAGTCATTCTAGTGAATTATTGAAACTGAGAGGATCATGAAACCTCAGGTGTGTAGCCAGTTGGCTGGCAGCACAGGAGACCTGGTGGGCTAGCAGCTGGCGTCTGTGGTGAAGGCAGTCTTGCCAGGGGCTGTGCCCTGTGGGGTCTGCGCTGACCGCACACACCAGAGCTGCACAGCTGTGTCACACCAGCGACTGCTCTGTCTCCAGCGTCGCAGCTGCTTGGATTCCTGTGCTTTGTGACAACTAAGAGGCTGAGTCAAGAACATTCTTCCTAAATGATAAATGTAAGCACCATTATTCCGAGTCCTATGCACATCATTCATTCAGTCATTCTTAATTTGTAACATGGAATCTGCCAGACTCTGAAACATATGTTAATAGAACTTGGCCATCCTTCCCAAACCTGACATGGGGTTGTGGGACGGGAAGTTAGTGTTTATGACAGGTGTCCAGCAAGGAGGGTATCCAGCAAGGAGGGTGTCCGGCAAGGAGGGTGGGCGGCCACTGCTCAAAAGACACGTGTCAGGTTGTCACGGGAACCCCTCCAGGAAGCACTGGGGCTCTGTTTTATTGCTGAGCTACTGTCCTTGCTGTTCTGGCGTAACTGCTTTTCCTTTGTGCCTGCACCCTCACACTTCTGGTTTTGTAAGTGCTCTAGTCTGCTCTTTGTTACCCAGGGAAAGCCTGGGAGACTAGAGCCTTTTCTACAAACAGGAAGCAGGGACAAGGAGGGGCTTTGTACCCAGGAAGCCCACAGGGACCTGCTTGGTTTCAACCCCCCTTTCCTTTGTACTCCTCAATCCGTAGGAGAACAGGAGAAGGACAGGAAAGGGGATAGTTTTTGATAGAGAGGTTAATCAGACGTTCAGCAAGGGAACTTGGTTTTAGGAGGGTTCAGTGAAATCCTCAATGAGAAGAGAAATCGTGGGAATTCACTAGGCTGAGAAGAAGGTCAGGAGAGAGGGGTGTGGCAGGAGGGGAGAGGACCGGCTTGATGGGGTGTGAGAGCAGGTGGGGGAGGGGTGCCAGGGGTCAGTCATGGGGGGTGTGATGGTGTTCAGTGGCCTGGGGTAGACGGATGAGGTCTGTCTTGGAGTCTCGACCCCCAGACACATCCACAAACTGCTGCCAAACTCAGGTTTAGGTTGGGCTGCTAGTTGCTTAGAAAGAGGCTGTTCCCTGCCACATCAGTGAACAAGTGTGGCACAGTCAACAGCGGTTCTGGCTCTCCATATGAACCAGCGAGCCCTAAGGGATCTGAGCAAGGAGAGGGGTACCTGCGCCTGCGATCAGGCAACTTTAGGCTGCAGCCACTCCCTACCGTGAGCACTGAGGAACTCAGGTCGTGACAAACGCAGGATGCTGGCCCCGCAGAGCGGAGATGCCTGTGAAAGGAGCGATTCTCGGACGTTCCCAGGCAAAGAAACGCGCTAAACTCCTTAACTTGGGGTATCAGTTTTTCTTTAATTCACAATCATCTTTTGATGTTAAGATTACCTGCCCTTTGCTGAAAACTTCTACATAACCTGGCTCCTCCCCCCACTTCCTCAGAATAGCTCTTTCAGGGGAGAGCTGTTTCCCAAGCTCGACGTCCTGAAAATCACCACTGAATAAAACAACTTTCAGCTTTTAGGTTGTGACTATTTTTTGTCGACCCTGCTTAGAAAGCCAATACTCAAGAGGCAAGGTTGGTGGAAGGGAAAGGTAGCTTCATTCAGGGAGCCGGCAAGCCTGGGGAGAAGGCAGGCTTGTATCCCAAACCAGCTCCCAAGATTCTGCTTGGCCACGAGGACAGCTTTTAAAGCAAAGGAGGAGAAAGAACCTCAGCAAATCATCAGGAAGGAGGATTCCGCATCATTTCCACACAGACTTGCTGACCTCTCACGGTCTGTCTTCAGAGGTTGTCTTGCCCACATGGTCTGCCTACAGGATTGCTAAGGGGACTGCTGGGTGGACAGCTAGTCTTTCTTTACTTAATTCTCTGCTCATTTTTTGTTTGTTTACAGAGTCAATCCATAGAGCCTTCTCCTTATTTTTGGTATACGCTTCTCTTTGTTTTTGGTATATGCCCAGAATCATGTATAACGTGTGTGTGTGTTAGTCACTCAGTCGTGTCCGCCTCTTTTCCACCTCCTGGACTGTGCAGCCCTCCAGGCTCCTCTGTCCCTGGGATTCTCCAGGCAAGAACACTGGAGTGGGTTGCCATTTCCTTCTCCAGGGGATCTTCCTTCCCTACCCAGGAATTGAACCCAGGTCTCCTGCATTGCAAGCAGATTCTTTACCAATTGACCCACAAGGGAAGTCCTTGTGTAATATAAAATAAGTGAAATTAGCTTAGAAGAACAGTTATTTGATTTAGATAAAAAGTCGTACCACACAGAGTCGTATAAAAATACAATGTGCAGCTGAAAGTGTTAAATCCTTATTTGGGGGCAGTCTTCTGAAAATAAATTTTGAGGTAGTAGCTGATGCTTTTCAGAGATTCCTGTCTTCAGCTTTTTTGTGGTCAATGATATCAGTATAGCCCCCATGGTGGACGGCAACTCATTCTTGAAAAATAGAAAATTAGTACTTACTATTTTATTAATTAGCACTTAAAGATCATTGCTGACAAAAGCTTTATTAATTCTTCATTCTTACTTCTTTCAATCTAGGAAAAGAATCAACAGGTTAAACAAGGCATGGTGTGCGTCCAGTGGCGTATCAGTCAGGAGTTAGGTTAAGTGGCCCCGTGATCTCATTCCTGTAACTAGATTCTTTTAAGGTTAGCTGGGAACAGGAATGGGCAAACAAGAAAAGTGCAGAAGAGCTGCTTTCAAACCCGCAGCTGTGGTTGGAGCAGCCCCGCAGTCCCGCAACAGGCTTGGGGAGCCCAGACTCAGCGCCTCCTACGAGATGAGGGCCATGCCACATCAGGACCACAGGCGACATACTGGTGTTGTGGTATTTTTACAGATAAGGAAACCAGTCCTCAGAGATGCGAAGCAGCTTTCCCAAGGTCGCCAAGAGGAGCTGTGGCAGGATTTAACCTGGGTGATCGACTCTACAAGCCACAGAGGACACAGCAAGTCGGGGAGGTTCTTGAGCAGAGGGCTGTGATGAGTATGCCCGAGGCCTGTGAGGCTGCCAAGCCCTTGAACTAGGGCTGAGCAAGACTGAGAAGTGCTGCAGGTTTGAAACGCGTGCTGGAGTTCAAAGACTTCATATGAAAAAAATGAGAAGTGTTTCATTAATAATTATTATATTGATTGCATGTTCTTTGATCATGGCATCTGGTCCCATCACTTCATGGCAAATAGAAGGGGGAAAAGTGGAAGCAGTGACAGATTTTATTTTCTTGGGTTCCAAAATCACTGTGGAGTGTAACAGCAGGCAGGAAATTAAAAGCAGCATATTTAAAAGCAGAGACATCACTTTGCTGACAAAGGTCCATAGTCAAAGCTATGCTTTCTCCAGAAGTCATGCATGGAATGAAAGTTGGACCATAAAGAAAGCTGAGCACTGAAGAATTGATGTTTTTGAACTGTAGGGCTGGAGAAGACTTTTGAGAATCTCTTGGACTGTAAAGAGACCAAACTTGTCCATCTTAAAGGAAATCAATCCTGAATATTCATTGAAAGGACTGATGCTGAAGCTGAAGCTCCAATACTTGGGTCACCGATGTGAAGAACTGACTCATTGGAAAAGATCCTGATGCTGGGAAAGATTAAGGGCAGGAGGAGAAGGGGACGACAGAGGATGAGATGGATGGATGGCATCACTGAGTCAATGGACATGAGTTTAAGCAAGCTCGAGTGATAGTGGAGGACAGGGAAGCCTTGCGTGCTGCAGCCCACAGGGTCACAAAGAGCTGGACACGACTTAGCAACTGAACAGCAACAACATGTTTTAACAGTAGTATTTTTGATATGCTGAGTTAAATAAAATACTATTGGAATCCGTTTTGCCTGTTTCATTTTTTTTAATGTGGCTGTCAGAAAAATGTTAAAAAGTGTATTCGTAGCTTGCCTCATTGCACAGAACTTTGTATTGTATTGTATTGTAGTGTTTTTATGTTTCTTTGGAGAATCAGACCAAGAGAGGCTTTAGAGGAAGAAACAGTGGAAGGGTGTGGAGAGGGGGACCAGGCACCCAGACAGCGCAGGGAAGCACACACAGGGGATGAGTAATTGAAAAATACTGTCCTTGTCCCCAGTCATCGTCCCCCTGCACCCGCGGAGCCGCTGAAGGGTGCCCCGCCTCTGACAGCATTAACTCTGTGGGGTGCAGCCTGGAGGCAGAGCGGGCTCATTAGCCCATTTGTGACGCTACAGGGGTTTCACACCGCCTGTACCGTGGGGGCGGATGGGTGGAAACCCTTCATCCATTCACTGAGCAAAGAGGCAGTTCTTTCCAGTAGAGCAGATGCAAAGTGAAGTCTCAGAGAAGGGAGTTTACCCTTTAGTGTGGAGACTTCCTACCTCCCTGTGAAGAGGTGATGTGTCTTTTCTTTTGAGCAGATGAAGGCAGGGAGCCATGAGAATGGCTATGCAGGCTTCATTATATGTTGATGGGCAGTATCTCCAGCATCATCGCTGTGGCCACAGTAAGGGGAGGATATTTGGATTTTGATCTTTCCTGAAGAAAGGGTCAGGTCTAGAAGAGCTGGCCCCTGTGTGTGTGTGTAAACAGCCAATCTGCTGGGCTTTCAGTTTCAGGATGAGCTATTCCGAGGAGGCCTCCATCCTCTGCAGCCCTGACTCTAGGCCCCCCCAGTGCTCCAGAGCTCAGGGGGTGGTCTGAGCAGTCAGTCTTCCAGCTGTTCACACGGTGCTCACTGTCCACTGCTGCTATGGCTGAGACTGGAACAGGGTGGGGAGGATGTGACTTGAACACCAAGCTTCTCCTGGGATCCTTCCTGCTGCTGTAGGTTCAGAGGAGGAGAGAGTGTTCATTTCACCTCCAGGCAACGTGCCATTTTTCTTCATAAAACAAGAGCATCAAAACACTGTTTTTCTTTCAAGTCTTCTGTTCCCTTGAGAAAAGGTTTTGCCGAAGAATCCTGACACTCTTCCTTTTCTGCCATGTGACTTCCTCCTGGCCTCCCAGAAGATCTTGGCTTTTGGACAATGATGTCCTTCTTGGCCATAATTCTGACCTGCATCCAAGGTGACGTAGGTCCCTGTGAACAAGCATCCTAACCCCTGGTCCTATCTCCAATACCATCGCCTCTACACACGAGCCCCCCGACACCCAGATTCACCATGGAGCCTGGCATCACTGAGACCCGGACCTAACCTCTGCCCTGGTTCACATTATTCTGATCACATGTCCTGGATCCCAGATCCCCTCTTGGACCTCATCTGGGCAAGCAGTTCCAGGTCCTTCTTCTTTCTCTTCCAACATTTCCTTCTCATCTTCACGTCTGTCCACCTGGCCTGGACCAAAACAGCTCACTTTATCCAAGTCACATGTCCTCTCGTTTAACTCCTTAGGAAGAGAGGTGTCTTTTCCTAACTGTTCCATCACCTACTAGGCACTGCTGATGGGAGGGAAAAGAAAAATCTTTGAGGAAGACAATGAAATGATAAATGTAAGTTAGATACAAAATGTATATGTATAATGACAAGATAAATCACAAATTACAAAATCTGTAAATAATAATCAAGGCCAGAAGCCTCACAAATCTCCCTCCACCCCAATCATGTATTAGCTGCCTGACATTCATATAATCCTTTTGATTTTTACTACTTTTTTGTCTGTGGACTCTTCAATGATTCTTCATTTAACATGATTTTGCAAAATATTTTCTACATAGAATAGACAAATGAGTAACTCATTTCCTTTAGCATGGTAGATCAAACTTTTTTTTCTCTGTCTTTTCTTTTCAATTGATAGTTTAGACAATTTCTTTCGGATTCCCCACTTCCTGGAAATGTCATCTACATTTAAGACTGTGGTCAAATTTGGGAAATTCTCGTTAGATTTCTCTCATGTTTAAACCCTAATGATTCAGGGCATTTGAATGTCTGGGGCAGCCACTAATCTCACGTAGTCCCTGAGCTGTCAATGCTTGCTCACCAGCTTGTCGTTGATTGATTCATGCGGTATGAGTTGCATGTCTTCTCTGATGTAAACCTCTCCTGTCGTTTGAGCAGAGAATGCAAGTGTTTCCCCGTGGTTTATGTGAGCATGTGAGAGCAGTACACGGGGATGGTGACGGGGGTGTAGGGAGCGCTGCTGGTTGTGTGCCATGTAGAGTAGGAACCTGGATAAGTTATATTCCATGGAATTTCAGTCAAAGTAATTATATATACTTTTATACATATGCGCTCAGTCACTCAGTTGTGTTTGACTTTGCCACCCATAGACTGTAGCCTGCCGGGCTCCTATGCCCATGGAATTTTCCAGGCAAGAATACTGGAGTGGGTTGCCATTTCCTCCTCCAATATATACATATACACATCTATCTACTATACACGTAATTGTTTATATTGAAACTATTTGACATAGAATATGTATCCAGACAGAATTCAGTCTATCCCTCTATCTATCCATCCAGAGAGAAGATATATATCTATGACACATTTGTACATGGCATTTTTAAAACTTAATTGCTTTATTTGTTTATTTGGCTGTGTCTTGACTTAGTTGCAGTGCTTGGGACTTTTGCTGCGCAGCAGAGACTCTCTAATGGGTGTGTGCGGGCTCTGGAGAGCTTGGGCTCAGAGCTTCAGGGCACCAGCTTAGTTGCCCAGCAGCACGTGGAGTCTTCCTGGACCAGGGATTGAACCCAGTCCCCTGTATTGCAAGGCAGATTCTTAACCACTGGAAGCTCCTATGGCATGTTTTTAATTATATGTGCTCAGCCACTGAGTTTAACCTGAGAAGGCAAACTTCCCTTTTAAGAGGACTTCATTCTCTTAGAGTTTACCCATGTGATGGTTGGGGAAACGCCGCCCAGACCAGCTTCTGGCTCGACAGATTTCCAACCTTTTTCCTCCTTCGCTAACTGCATCCTTCCAGTGTGGGGCCCATGCATTTGTTCACATGGCCTAGAAGACTAACCCTTTGTCTTGATGTCCCCACACCTGAGAAGTCAGCAGGGTGAGCAGGATGGGCTGCCTGAAGCCACCGCTACGCCCGGACAGAAGCTGACTGCTGCTGCTGCTAAGTCGCTTCAGTCGTGTCCGACTCTGTGTGACCCCATAGATGGCAGCCCACCGGGCTCCCCCGTCCCTGGGATTCTCCAGGCAAAAACACTGGAGTGGGTTGCCATTTCCTTCTCCAATGCATGAAAGTGAAAAGTGAAAGTGAAGTCGCTCAGTCGTGTCCTACTCTTAGCGACCCCATGGACTGCAGCCCACCAGGCTCCTCCATCCATGGGATTTTCCAGGCAAGAGTACTGGAGTGGGGTGCCATTGCCTTCTCCGAGAAGCTGACTATAACCCAGCAAATATGTCTCATTAAACTTAGCTCTTCCGTAGCTGGATCCTGGCAATACACACGAGGGGAAGAGTAGCAGAGATTTATACCCTTTATTAAAAATGCGTGAACACGTGACCACCTGGCAGGGTCCCTCCCCAGGCTTTGGGACAAGACGAGCAAGCTGGGAGGGGCTCGGGAGGTTCCGTGGGGCTCTCAGAGCCCACTTCTGTTCTGACCTCAAACCTGCTGGCTCCCCTGACCCTGGGCCTCCCTTTGTTGAGTTTTCCATAGACTTGAGGTCACGTTGAAAGACCTTGCTTTAAAATATATTTTTCACTTACTATAATAATAAACTTGTTATCAAAACCTATAAAGCATAATTTCAACAACCATAATTTTCCTTTCCAACAATATAGAATAATTTACCTAACTGTTTTCTTTTTGGCTTGACATTTGGGAAAACTTTCATTTTCACTTTTAAATAATCTGGATTAAATATTGTCCTAGAAGTGAGACTACTCAGTCAAAGTCTATGAACTATTTTAGCACCCAGGAAAAAATACTGTTTGTTTACCAAAATCATATTAACTTAGGTTTTATAGTACATTTTTCCTTACTCCATTTATTTTTTGTTTGGTTTATTCATTGAAATTCATAGCCTTTCTCTACTTATGGTCCCTTTTATAAGCCATATCAAAATAAATTTTAGACTTACATAATATACGTGTGTATCTGGTGGCTCAGATGGTAAAGCATCTGTCTACAATGCTGGAGACCTGGGTTTGATCCCTGGGTTGGGAAGTTCCCTGGAGAAGGAAAAGGCAACCCACTCCAGTACTCTTGCCTAGAAAATCCCATGGATGGAGGAGCCTGGTGTCCATGGGGTCACAAAGAGTCGGACACGACTGAGGGACTTCACTTTCACTTTTCACTTTATATATTATATTTACATCGTACTATCAACCTATATCTGTACTGCGAGGGTACCCTCCCTCTAGAATACAAGTCCCTTCCTGTGCTCTTACTGAGTATGAACTTTCTTTCCTTCCTTCTTTTCTTCTTGGATCAGAAACAGACTCTAAATGTTCTTAAATACATTCGGTCAGTTTTTCATTTGTTCAAGGTTTTTTAAATTAATAGACTTTATTTTTAAGGTGGCGCTAGAGATAAAGAACCCATCTGCCAATGTAGAAGACGTAAGAAATGCAGGTTTAATCCCTGGGTCAGAAAGACCCCCCAGAGAAGGAAATAGCAACCCAGGCCAGCATTCTTGCCTGGGAAATCCCATGGGCAGAGGAGCCTGGCAGGCTACAGTCTATGGGGTTGCAAAGAGTTGGACATGAATGAAGAGACTGAGCACGCATGTTTAAGGAGCCCCTGAACCCCACACCCACCCTTCATCACCTTGCCCATGGATGCCGTGTGTTTGCTGTGCTGGGCGAGCTGTGGGCTCCGTTCCTGACGAGTGGGTGGCCCTTCACTGGGTGCCTACATCCTGCTGCTCAGGGCAGATGTTCTCCCATCTGTCCCCTCCCTCCCAAGCCCCTTTTAGGAACGGACTGCTCTTGGGTCTCCTCTGGGTCTCAGATGCCGTGGGGGCACCTTCCCGGGATGGCACCACGCAGAGAGGAAGACAGACACAGAGGAGGCAGGAGGCAGGCCCTTCCCAGCACTGGCTGGTCTCCTCACCACGTGGCCGTGGAGTCTGTGGGCAAGTCACCTGTTCTCACTGGTCTCACTGCCAGGAGCTCCATCCTGTGCCCGCGCCCACCCTGTCCCCCGCCCCAGCTGAGCTACTTATTACCCGTCAGATGAGTGGTTCCAGGTCTGTGAAGCTCATAGCACTGTTATTGGGGAGCCCTCCCAGTGGTCTCTTCCTGCCACTGAAGTGGAACCATGTAACTGTGTCAAGGATGTGATCAGCTTTCGCCATGACCTCGTCCCAGCACCTACGGGAGTATTCGTCCTGTAGCAGGATCTCAGGACTGACTGTGGGATGAACGAGACTCTGCTGAGACAAAGATGCATCTGTGTGCAGACCCCCTGCCTCAGGACAGGCACTCAGCCAGCCCTGTCCTTCCCAAGCCCTCACGGCCCCACGTCCAGCGGGGCTTCCCCTTTGGAGTTCACAGGGGTAAGCCTCTGGGTGAGGTGCCGGACACAACATAAGGTGTAGACCTCATGCCCGTCTGCTGCGGGGCATTGATGAAACATCCTGGTTGATGAACTGATACAGACTCCCCTCCTCTCTCTGCTCCTTTCAAGGGCAAGGCCAGCACCACCATCCACAGGCTGCGTGCCAAGGACGTGGGGCCGGTCGCCCGCAGCGGGACCTGCCCTGCCCCTTTCAGACAGCGCCCCAGCATCACCGCCCCTCCCTGACCACAGTGGACCCCCACACGGCCACTTCCCGCCCACCCTTGTTCCCACACCTGCTTCCCTCCACGATCCCGCATCCTCCCCCTCCCTCCCCCCACCTCACCACTGGCCAGCAGCCAATCTCCCTGGGTACCACTCCCCAGTGCTGCCCTTGGCCCCCAGCTCATCCAAAAACCTGGGCGCTCCATATGGAAAGGCCAGCGGACCTGGGGATGCTCAGTCCTAGCATCCAGGACTCAGTGACGGCACCCTCGGTGTGGCCCTCTGCCCCTGACTGGGGTGATGAAGCCTCAGGGGACCGGGCACACAGTCTCCATCCACGGGGACACCCTGGAAGCCCACCTTGCCAACGCTGCTCTCTCCAGCTGCGACAGCCGGCCGAGTGGTCTCTGAGCTCCTAAACTCTGTCTCTCCCCCAATGAGATTCTCGGACCCAGAAGATCTACTCGGCTGTGACAGGGGCCAAACTCTTGTCTTAAGTACCTGTGAGGGTGGACGGGAAGGGGGTAGCCAGGGGTGAAACGAGGGAGGGGAGGGATGACTTAGAGGCAGGTTTCCTGTGAAAGGGCTTTGGGGGTGCCACGGGGAGAGTGACGGGGGAATCGGGCAGAAACTGTGCTGTGTGTTACAGGATGAAGTTTCTCTGCACAGCCCCCTGGAAAAAGCCTTCCCCGAATATTGATGTATGCTTGGAGGCTTCTAGAGTCAAACGTATTTCTTCCATATGTGTAAGCAGGCTAAGATGGGCCTTAACGGAAGGAGGAAAAAAGCCACAGGTTTATTTGGGTTCTAGTCACCATGGCACTAATCTGTGACCGACGGGGTGCTTTGTATGAAAAAAGCGAATAGGCAGAAAATGCCGCAGCAGACCCATGTTTCTCTGCGCGGTGTTCTCAGGTCACTGTTTTGTTTAATGTGTATTTCGTGAATAAATCCCATCCCGGTGCCAGGATTTAGATGCCATGAAGGCGGGGGAGGCGCCAGGAACCCCACCTTTTCCATCACTGTTTCCCTCCAGAGTGAACCTGTACACTCAGAGCCCAGAGTAGGCTCCAAAGATGTGCTTGTTTCACAACATAGAAAGTTGCTCTATTTTTCTAGTCACACATTAAGGGCTGAGTGGTACCTGCTCCTTAATTTGGTAGTTGTTTTGTAGTATTTTTCTAGTGGAGAAAGTTCTCATTTACAAGCTGTAGCCCCGGAACACAAGACCAAGATGCTTAAAGGTGGAAAAATCAAACAAGAACTTCCCCCTTGCTCTCTTCTCCTCCGCTGCCCCCTCCTCCCATTCCCCTTCCCCCCACCTCACTTCCCTCTCCTCCCCCCCACCTCCTCCTCCTCCTCCCCCTCCTCCTCCTCCCCCTCCTCTACCTCCCCCCCCTCCTCCTCCATCATCCCTCTAAGGAGAAGCTTAAAGGAATGATGAAGGGGTCCTTCCCCTGGCATGGAGGTCCACGCAGGCCAAGAGCATGCTCTGGGCTGGGAGGAGCCTCAGCCCTCACCAGGCAGCGGGACAATCTGCCTGCCTTCCGCACTCCGGTGCCCCCGCCTGATCTGGATTCAGACCGGTTCCCCCTTGGCTCCGTGGAGGTCCTCACTCACCTGGGGGAGGGGCAGATGCAGCATCCAGGGTGTTGGGGGTCCGCACAAGAAGCCTTTCTGGAACCTGGTTCCTGGTGTGGATCCAAGGGCATCGTGGGTCAGGGCGCCAGCAGCAGGCCTGGCTCACGGTGGGCTGCGCACACGTGGGCTTCCCTACTCCTGACCTGCGGCCTCTTCCTGTGGCTGCAATTGGTGCAGTATTTGAGACCAGTGATCAGAAGTTGAGCTGCACCCACCCAAGTGCTCTGGCAGAGCGATGGGGAGAGATGAACACAGCTGTTGTGTTGCCATGGTGATGGCAAGAGAGGAGCAGAGAGAGGGAGGGGTGGGGGGAGAGATGGGGGTGTGGGGAGACAGAGATGGGGAGGCCTGAGCTCCCCGCTGTGCCTCACTGTCCCGGGGAACCTGGGGCAGCTCCCTGGGGATGACCAGGCAGGCACACGTGCCAGCCACCCTGGCCTGTCCCTGACCCGCGCTCACAAACCCCTGGAGACACACAGGACGAGCATTCAACCCTGGGAGCAGCTGCCTAGTCATCCAACAACAGGAGGACCCTCGAGTGCCTGGAGCATCAGCCTCTTCCTACTGGAGTGTGACCCCAGGGGCCCAGGTCCTGGGGAAGGCAAGTGGGTGTCCGGCAGGGCTCCTGACCACCTGCCGGGACTAAGGCAAGCATGCCCGACAGATGACCTTGGACACCGAGACCAGCCTACGACAGCCCCCCTGCAGACCTCAGGGCCCCGCGGCTGCCTGGCCTTGCTCTCCGCGGTTCCTGGGGCGGCACAGAGGACTGGGGACAGGAAGCATGCGGTGAGTGCTGCCGCCCCAGCTCCCAGAAAGCAGAAACACAGAGTGATGGTCCTTTGAAACACCAGGCGCCCTTTCTCAGGGAGGAGAGGCCATTCCTCCACTTAGTCAGCTCTGAGACTCACAGCAGAGCAAGCACAGGGGCTGGGCAGGGGGCCTGGACCCTCCTGAGAATCCCCGGGGCCAAGTCCGTCATGGTGGGACCCAACCCACCTCCCCTCCCGCCCAAATCCATCACGAAGGGCGAGAGGTGGTGCTGCGGGAGCCTGGACTTGTGTGCCTGCCCCCAGCCAACATCTTTGCTTCTGAACCTCTGGTCCTGTGCTCCGGGGCAGGCTGTGGGTCCAGGACCCTGTGGATGCCTCCTGCCACATCAAGGCAAGACTCAGCCCCCTCCCCACCCTCCACCACCCATGCACTGCTCCGCACCCCACCCGCCCACTGCCGAGGGGGTCCTCGCTGTTACCAGGACGACCGTCAAAGCCGACAGCCTGGACCATGGTCCAGCCTCCAGGCACCTCCCTCTCTCCTGCTTAGCTGGTCTCACTAAAGCTCCGCTCAGATTACTCCCCTAATCAGAACTCCTCAGTAGCTCCCCGTGGGTTAGATTAGCTGAGGCAAATACAGTCCGAGTCACCCGCCCGCCAGGCTGACCCATGATGGCTTCCTGGGGCGCCACTCTGGGAAGTTTTGAGAGACCCACCCGGGCTCCAGGGGTCTGGAAATGCGGCCTGGTCCACAAGTGAGGCTTTCCTGGAACGGGAGCCGCAGGGCCACCAGGAGGGAGCCTCGGCGGTCTCCAGACTCTGGTGTAAACTCCGAGGCTGGGGCCCCTCAGTGCACGTGCGGAGCTGCTGCTGTGGCTTAGACTCCAAGTTCCCCCACATCCCCTGCTCCCTGTTCCGCTGCTGTCGGTCCAGAGCCCGCGTGTCCTCCAAGCTTCCTCAAGGGCAGAGGCGGAGGCCCCTTCACGGGGCTGTACGTGTCACCCAGGACCTCTGCATGAAATCACCATCAGGAGGATGAAGAGCTGGATGATGGCAGGAGTAGCAAGACAGTTTCTTTCCATCTCTTTCCTGATTTGAAAGAGGATGCCAGGGCCCTGAATGGGAAGATGGCAAGGAGTTTCTGTGCTCTTCTGAGAGACTCCACAGTTCAGAATGAAGCCAGTCTGCAGCCCAGACCCACCCTCGCTTGGCTTCCCCAGCCCCACCCTCTTCCCTCACTCCCATCCCCAGGGCCATGCCCATAACTCGTCAGTGGAACACACGCCCTCATCTCCAGCACTGCTTCTAGGGGACCAGACCTGGGCCAGTAGCTGTGTGGGTTTTATAAAGTCTGGATGTTTGGGGGATTTCTTAGCCTGCACTTAAGCTTCTGAGATACTCACTTCTCAGTGCTCATACTAAGTTCTCCTGATGCCGGGATGGTGAGCAGCTGAGTTTCAGCTGCTCTCCCGCCATTGAAATGGCCGTGAAGACTCTCAGCCTGCTCTCCCACAGACACACTGCTGGGTCTAAAATTAGGCCCGTGGAGTCTGATTATGAACCTTTGACACCATTAGCATTAATATTCAAAATTTATTTCCATCCAATCTGCAAAGTAATCTAAATTGCCCTGTGAAAGCAGGGCCTGAGTCTCTGGAAGACGGCCATGCTGACCGGATGTCCCCAGGGCACACGCCCTGGGCAGCCTTGCTATTTGCATAAATATTGGCATATGTCCCCCATTTTCCTGTTAGCCACAATTAACCACGCCATGAACTCTGGAGCTGCAGCCTGGTTCACAGACAGCACTCACATTGGATGCTTTCAAAAGCTGTGATAAATGTGCTCATAAAAGATGTAGGTGGGGATTCCTGCAGGAGCGTCTCTGGGAAGCCTCCACTGTTTGATGGGTTCTGTAGCTGGTGGGGCACCAAAGTGACCCAGGGTTGGCTGCAGTCCTGGTTCCCAGAAGGGTGGGTGAGGAAATCAAAGCTGGAACCCGACTACAGAGCCCAGCTGGACACAGTGCAATTCAGCTGTGCCTAGAGAAAATATTTTCTTTTTTTTTTGTAAATTAATTTATTTATTTTAATTGGAGGCTAAGTACTTTATAATATTGTAGTGGTTTTTGCCAGACATTGACATAAATCAGCCATGGGTTCAAATTACCTATCTAAAAAGAATTATATCTGGACTATATTACGAATTCTCTAAACTACGTGGTAAGAAATCAAACCATCTCATGAGAAAGTCGGCAAAACATTTGAACAGACACTTGAGCAAAGATTCATAGCTGTCCTTTCTGGACCGTCTGGCCGGTCACCGTCGTCCGGCAGGGACACTGTCCCCTCTGGGTCAGCACACAGCCCTCTGTGTCACGTCTCCATCCTGTGTTGGGTGGAAACCTCATTCTTCACGCGTTCACCCTAGACCAGGCAAAGCGAGACCACCTTGTGCTTCCACAGCCCAGGCCGGGCCGACTGCCTTCTCAGCCGGGGTTTGTTGGGCCAGCTTGAAGAGAAGCTTCCTCCATTCTCTGTTGGGCTTATGGATATGGACTTCTGACAGAAAGGGGATGAATAACCCATCTATACCAAGCACCTCATTGACCAGAATGGAGCGTCTGTTAGGGCACACTAAACTAATTAAAGAAAGCCTAAACAATGTCTGAAATTACAAGGCCATCGATTGAAAAGCCGTCTGGAGGTGTCAGGCCCCAGGTTTGGCTTGCTGACTTTTTCTGCTGCAATACTGCTCCACTCTTGTCATGCTGCTGCTCATCTTAAATCATTTAACTTCATGACACCCAAATAGCTGCCACCGCTCCTGCCATCATGCCTTCAAAATAATACCCCAAACTAGCAAAGACACGGAGGTGACGAAGGGCCGTCCAGTAACAGTTCCATAACATAGCAGTGAGGAGAATCTTCCCGACAAGCAGTCAGCACCTCGTCCCGTTTACAAATACAAGCTCAAAATGGATGGCAGATCTGAATAGAAAAGAGAAAATCCCAAACATTTTAGAAGAAAGTATGAGACTGTCTTCCTAACTGGTTCTGAGGCAAGGATTTACTAGGTATGACACCAAAGGCATAACCCAATAAAAAACATGATAAACTGATCTTCATCAAAATTAAAAATGTTTGCTCTATGAAAATCATGTTAAAAGAATAAAAAAATAAGTCACAGACCGAGAGAAAATATTTTCCAACCACATATCTAAAAAGACTTGTATCTGGAACATATTAGGAATTCTCTATACGGAGTGATAAGAAATGAAACATCTAATTGGAAAGCTGGCAAAATATTTGAACAGACACTCGAGCAAAGACTCACACCTGTCTTTTCTTTAGAGAACTGGATCACAATAAGCACACACAAATATATTTACTATCATTAATCATGAGTACTATCCAAATTAGCTCTGGGCTGAAAAATTGTGCACAGTTATTAAGATGGATAAAGTAAAACTATCGACAATAGCAAGGGCAGACAAGGACACAGAACAACAAGAACCCTCATACATTGCTGGTGGGAACACAAAAAGGCGTATCCCTTCTGAAAAGTGGCAGAATGCACCTATGACATTAGACAGATATTACTTTATGACCCAGCAAGCACACTCCCAGGTATTTATGGAGAAATGAAAAATGTATGTTACTACAAACACGTGTTTGCAAATGTTCATTAGTAGTTAATTTAACTTGTAATTTCCCTACATTGGAACAAGCCCAAATGTTCAAGAAGTGAATGAACAAGTCAGCTGTGGTCAGTCCACAGGGCGAAATACTGCCCCCCAGCGACAGGCACACGGGATGGATGGAGCTCAAGGGCGTCACGCTGAGCAACGAAGTGAGAGTGAAAGTCACTCCATCGTGTCCGACTCTTTGCGACCCCATTGAGTACAGTCCATGGAACTCTCCAGGCTGGAATACTGGAGTGGGCAGCCTTTCCCTTCTCCAGGGGATCTTCCCAACCCAAGGACCAAACCCAGGTCTCCGGCACTGCAGGTGGATTCTTTACCAGCTGCGCCACCAGGATCCAGGCTCGAATGTTCCACACTGCTCGACTCCATTTTTATGAAATTCCAGATGTGGCAAAGTTCCAGGGGCTAGCATGAAGAAAGTCGGGACCGCTGACTGTTGAGGGGGCAGAAGGGAGCCCTAAGCGGCGCTGGGTCAGTCCGGCACCCTCGTGGTGCTGATGGCAACTTGAATTCGTGTCTATGGTAAGTTTCCACAGGACTATACACCAAACAAGAGACAGCCCACAAAAAACTGACAAGTCCAAACAAGGACTGTATTAGAGTCACCTGAATGGTAATGATGCCAATTTCCCGCTTTTGAAAAGATGCCTTGATTATGCAAGACACCACCACTGGAGGAGGCTGGGAAGGGGGTTCAGTAACTCACTGTGGGCTGGCTGCATCTTGTCAGTGTTGAGGGATTTCAAAACTTAAGTCTATATGTTAAAAGATACTGATCAGTAGATTTCTGCTTCTCATTTGCCCGACCTGGACCATACACCATCTCAGACCCATCTTAGGAAAAGAGGCAGCAAGGCTTAAAAACAATTCTAATACACTTCTAAGTATCAGAACTAGAACAGAAACAGAGATGTAAAAACAGGTTTTTGTGTGTGTGTGTTTTTTAAGGTTTTAGAAGAACTTTTAGGAGCACCTCTTTGACTCTGGGGTAGGCAAAAATTTCTTAAATGAGATGCACAAAACAAAAACCACAGAAGAAAAGACTGATAAATAATGGTAACATTAAAGTTTTATATTTCCAACAAAAGCGGATGCTATAAACATGGAAACCCGAGATGCAGACAGAGGAGGCATTTGTGATGCATATAATCAATGTCTAAGATAAACGAGTGAAAGGTCAACAAATCAATAAGATAAAAAGCATAACCCAATAGACAAACAGGTAACTTACAGACGAGGAATCAGGCATAGCCAGAAACATGCAGAGCGTTTCTGAGCCCCAGGTGACTGGGGAAACCTGCCGTGAAGTGAGAAGCCATCAGACTCGGCCGCCAGATGAGGCAGCTGTGGGAGGAGAGCACAGAGCGGCGTGTCGTAGAGAAACTGAACAAAACCGAGGCCCGCCTCCCCTCCCCCCACCCCCAAGTTGCATTTCTAAACAGATCCCCTAGAAAGAAACTCTCCCACATATGCACACAGGGACAAGAATGCATGCTGCAATGTGAAATACTGAGAGTCGTTGAATTTTCATGAATAAGAAAATATGCAGATAAATCCACCCAGACTTATATAACGCAGGAAAACATGGCATTTAAATAAGCAACCCGGAGCCACAGATGTCCAGACGGCTAAATCTCCAAAACAAAGCCAGTGGCAGAGAGGACAGCATAATGTTTACATACAATCACAGGACGTGCAAACTGTTCCTGGATTTACACGGAGATCACAGGGCACCTGCCATGGGCCACACGTCGGCGCACCTCCTCAGGGGAAGCCCCGAAGAAGCCATTCCTCCCAGGGCAGCCCTGGGGGGCTGGCCCCGAGGGACTCACAGGGCAGGGCTCAGGCACAGGCGCCCTGCGGCCCCACTCAATCCTGGCCGGCGCCCTCCCACAAACCTGATATGACCCCCATCTAAAAGTATGCAGGGGCTGAAAACACAAACTGAGGACCATGGTTGAGGAGCACGTGTGGTCTCTGCAATTCTGGGTCTTCAGGGAGCAGAACCCCAAAGGGAGGCAAGCCAGCAGGGTCTCCCCTCGAGTCTCGAAATGCTGATTTCTGACCAGTACAGACTCACCTGCAGAATTGTTTGTCATTTGAGGGGTGGTCTATCCCTTGACGTTCAGACCAGGACACTTCAGAGTGAGAACAAGGGCTGGGGGCTGTTGCATAGAGGCCGTGGATGTAGGGCGTAGTGTCCTGGAAGCAAGACATGTGGGGCCCCTATTATAAAACCCCAGTGCAAGCTCCTGACCCGAGCTCGGGGGCTGGAGAGGGGCAGTCCCAGATGTGTGCTTCCTGCCGCCCAGGACCTTGAACAGCTCCTGGAACCAGGCAGGGGGCAGGCAGGAGGTGAGCAGAGGAGATGCTGGAGTTGACATCCCGGTTGCCTCCAGCCCCAGCTCCCCATAAACGGGCCTGTGCAGAAACCCCACAGGACTGTGGGCACCAGGCTGGCCCCGATGATGGCCCAGGGCTGGGCTTTGCCTGGCCAGCACAGAAACCCCCGTGTCCTGCAGGGCGAGTGTGGGTGGGGGGCGCATTCTGGGACCCCTGCCAGGATGCCTTTCTGAAACACTCTCACGGAAATCACCCTTTTACAGCTTATTATCCTTAAAATGCAAAAGGAGAAACCCACTGATACCTCCAATCTGCCCTCCTTACCCAAGCAGGCTCTCAAACTTGTTGCCCTTCATTTTCAGATCAGTTTCAACGACGTGCCTCTTTGGGGAAAACATTCCAGCTGTGATGGGTTTGCCTGTCCAGCCAAGCAAGGCAGGAATGAGGGCCCAGCACAGGCTCACGCCGTGGAGCCTGCCAGCGCCCGGAGGAGAGTTTGGGATGGGGGCCCTGGGATGCTACACTTGGGTGGAGATGACCCCCAGCCTCACTGCCAGCTCACTGTGCAGACAACGCCCACTGTCCGCCGCAGCCCCCAGGCGGAGATGACGCGCACCTGGGATTCCGGGCATGCAGCGGGCCAGCCAGCATCTCTCCCAGCCTGGGCTCCCTGCGCTGGAGGGAAGCACTGTCAGACCTCCTGTGCTCTGGGTGGAGGGAAGCCCCTCACAACTCAGGACAGAGCTGCCCTTGCCTGGAGAGGCAGCTCCACACCAGCCCTGTGAGGGGACACGGCCTGGGCCCCCACCATGAAGCCCAGCCTGTGGGGACCCTCCGTTTGGTAAGCCCCTAGCTCCCAGGTCACTGCAGACAGGGGGGCATCTCCCTGTCCAGGGCGCTGGCACCCTGGATGCAATTGGCCCCTGCATGCACAGGGGTAAGAAGAGCATTCCAGAACATCGGGATGGCGGATGGTCATCAGGAGGGGGCAGAGCGTGGCTGCATCCCTCACCTGGCCCGCAGACACCTTCCCGACCACCTGGGATCCCGGGCCCAGCTCCCCAGTCCAGGGCAGGTGCTGTGGCTCCCTCACTCCCTACTGGAAATTTCCCTTTGCTCCAAGGTGTCAGAGCTCAGCTCGGCGCTGGAAGGAAGACTCCTTGCTGAGCCTCCCTGGGTGTGGTGTGGGCACCGCTGACCGCATGGGCTGAGGCCAACCTGAGCCTCACAGGGTTAGAGATTCAGCATCGAATGAAACAACAATATTGTTCTGTGGTTGGAAGTAGCAGAATTACAATGAAAGAAGAGCTTTGTTACCTTTTTATTAGCAATGGAAGCTATGCTTACTGTCAGTCTGAGCGGGAACTCCTACTGGAGGAATTCCTTCTATGAATATTCGCAGCTTCAGAGTCCTCACCCTAGGCTGAATTTACAGAGTGCCTATTACTTCCTATTTGTTCAATTCTTCCTCTTTGCTGAAGATACCCACCTGTGTACGTATCTATTGCGATGCGACATCCACGTGAGTTATTATTGACTTATCAATTCCTGGGCACCATTTTATATTAAGGCAGAGGGTAAAGCATTTTTAATGTCTATAGCTGACCTCACTAAGGTAAATTCTTTCCAGTTTCTGGCACCTTGCTCTTCTCCCTTTTGGACTTCCCTAGGCTGCACTTTTTTGTGATGTGTTTCAGTTGGTCTTTTCTATCTTTGCTGTTTCTCTCCTCGACCACCCTAACTCAACAGCAATGGCCATCAGCAGTGTGGCAAACAAAAACTTCACTTTGCTCCTTGTTTAAAATCAGACCTTGTTTAAAATGGGCTTCCCTGATAGCTCAGCTGGTAAAGAATCCACCTGCAATGCAGGAGACTTGGGTTTGATCCCTGGGTTGGGAAGATCCCCTGGAGGAGGGAAAGGCTCCACTCCAGTATTCTGGTCTGGAGAATTCCACATAAAGTATAGTGCATGGGGTCACAGAGAGTCAGATGCGACTGAGCAACTTTCACTAAAATTAGACCACTGCAGAAGAATCCTCAAAGCAAAAGAACCTGCGTGTATAGAGTCTGGAGTGAAACGGCCATGTTGCCTTTGTTGTTCATGAGAACAGCAGGCTGGACCAGTAATGGGAATCTTGATACCGTTTTTCTGACTAAAACCACAAATGAAAAGCCAAGATGCTCATTTTTTTTTGTTAGGATGAGCAGTTCTCCACTTAGAAAAAAGACTTTTGAGAATAAAAGTATCATGTAAAATTTATTTTTAACTGAAGAAAGCAGATCTATGTACAATCCCACACCCACAAAGAGCTGGAATGAGTTATAAAGGCATGAGTTCAGGCTGCACCCGGCGAGGGAAGCAGAGGTGCAGTCTGAAGGCTGCCATGTGCCCCTGGTTTGTTCCAGCACTTTGCTCGACCAAGTCACCGTTTAGACTCTTCCAGGGGAGGTGCAGGACAGGGACCAGGACAAGCTGAGCATCCCTCCTTCTGCAGCAAGGCCCTCACCATCCCCTGCATTCATCTTCCCCTCCACCCCCTCCTGCCTCTGGGTTCCATGCTCCGACTCTTTAAAAATAAAGGTTTCTGGAGATCCTTCTGCTTGGCAAGTTTCCTTGCTTGTTGGGACCTGCCCATCAGAGCAGTTGGGGCTTTTGAGGGAAATGATAGGGTCTTGTCTTTGAAAACTGTCTTATCCCCACAGACCCCCAGATATAGCCTGGGCTTCAGCCAGACCTGCTCCTTGCCATCTCTGCGCACCCTGGAGCCTCAGCTCGTGCTGTGCCCGCATCACACTTGCCCTTCTCTGCTTTGTGTGACCAAGTCCTTCTCATCCGTCATGGCCCGGGTGTCCCCTACCTGGGCTCCGGCCACAGGCTTCCTGCCAGCGTCCACAGAGTCCCCTTGCTCCCCTGCATTAAGGACCTTCTCATACACACCTGGATCAGAACTGACTCCATAGTGGGAATATACATGTCAGGTGTCTGTAGATGTCTCAGGTCCAAAAGGCAGCCAGCCTGGAAGTCAGAGAGGCTGGTAGGTAGATGGTGGGGGAGATGGATAGGTAGACCAACAGATAGACATAGAAACAGATATGAATAGATAAAAAATTCTCCTTAATCAAATCCATGTGGGAGGCAAGTTCCCATCGATTGAACACAATGAATATTCAAATGTAAAAAAATGTACTCAGAGAATCTTTTTAGGTACATTTCCACAAAATTTATTTCCCAGCTTGTAAACATCGTGATGAATTTTTTTTTTTTGGTAATTTTTCTTTTACAAAGTGTGAATTTTATTTTTGGTAATTTTTCCTCTACTCTTATAAAATGCCAGATTATCTTGGTAATAATTTAAGGATATGTGACTCCAATCTCAGAAAATTATCAAAAAGCTAGGAAAAATGCACCACCTCAAATGGTTTTTATAGTTATGCTTAGGCTGAGTTTTAGAATACAAATATTTCAAACATAATATCATTATGTTATAAATCTGCAAAAGAATGCTTCATCCACTAAATCCTAACCTGTTATTGATCGCTTATCTGAAATTGATGATGTGTCTGGGTCCGCATGCCTGGAAGTGGGCTGCTTTTCCCCCATCACTGAAATATCTGCCGTAGTCAGACGTCGGCTTTGCTGCCCGCGATGCCTGCCCTTCGCCTTCTGGGTGTAGTGTCTCCTCTTCCTCTCCGGAGCTGAGCCACACATGCTCTGAGATCTTGCTGAGTCTGTTGACAGGAGACTATGACTCTTAGAGCCAGGGGTCACCACCCCGGAAAGGGCGGCAGGGGGTCTCAGCCTTACTCCCCTTCCTTCCGGGGCCCAAGGGTCCAGCCATCCCCAGGGCAGTGAGCCACAGAACCCTTCCCGACACGCCCTTTGTTCTTCAGAAATCATAGAAAGTTTTCACTGCTTTCAATCAAAAGAACCTCACCCACCATCAGGCTTTCTTCACCATCTGTGTTATTTTGAACCAAGGCCAAACAAGTCCCTTTTTATATACTCATTTAAAAAAAAAAGTTTTAGACAGTAAAAACCTTAAGATTAAAAAAAAAAAAAAACTGTTCACAGGCCTTGTCACTTAACATTTGTAAAATATGAACTTTAACGGTTTAATTTGTACCATTTATGAGTAATATTCAAATTGATATCATTTTAGACTATTTCCTGACTTTTTTGTACAAAGTAATTGCTCCATTTATAAAATAGAATCAATTAACAGTGATTATGTGATTTAAAGATATAAAATTATTTTTGCATATGGAAGGAAATCTGAATTGTAACATTTGCTTTTGCAATAAAATGGATTGGAATACTGACTCTCTGACTAACTGAGGGCAGCCAAGCTGGCCCCATGGAGTCACTTAGCAACAGCCACTCCTCCCACCGGGACTCTGAGAGCCGCTGCGGCTCCGGGTGCGTCTTTTCCTGAATCACAGGGGGTGCGAGATGCAGGAGGGGAGGCAGGGGGCCAGCAGGCAGCACAAACCCTGGTGATTGGAGCGAGCCCACTGCGCAGCCCCAGGCTCAGAAGTGGGCAGGCGTCGCCAACACAGAGGAGGTGATCCCGGTGCAGGAGTCAGGGATTCCAGGGGCTGGGGCGGCAGACGGCCCGTCAGAGCCCATGGGGGGCAGCGAAGAGTCTGAGGAAGCTCTGACCTCGGCGGGGTGGGTGGGGGTCTCAGCCCTCTTGGGCTGCAGTGACGAAACGCTGTGGGCTGGGTGGATTAAACATACCGTGGATTTACTTCTTGCAGTTCCGGAAGCAGGCGAGTCCAAGATCTAAGGCCTCAGCGTGGTCAGCTGAGGGCCCTCTGCCTGGCTCTAGGCTGGAGCCTTCTCACTGGGTTCTGGCGGGGTGGACGGGGTGCAGGAGCTCTCCGCAGCCTCGTTTAGAAGGACCCTGATCCCGGGGATGGCAGCACCACGCTCAGGATCTCAGCACCTCCCCAAGGCCCACCTACTCACACCATCCCTTCTGAGGGTTAGGGTCCCCACGTGATTTTGGGAGGGACATGAACCCTCGGACCACAGCAGGGAGGTGTGACAGCTGGGACTCCGGGAGCAGGCAGGCATCACCCAGACAGACAGACAGCCAGCCAGGTGGCAGCCTGGGGCAGGTCTGGGCTCAGCGGGGCTGGCTCAGGCTCAGGTCAGGGTTCAGAGGCTAAGGCATCGGGGGAACGCATGTGGTAAGTGCTGCAGCTGTGGGCTGGTTAATGCAGACAGAGGACCAGCCCCGAGAAAGGACGGGCCCCAGCTTCTCCGGTCCTAATCTTACCACCCCTGCTCATCCCAGGAGAAGGGTGGGCAGATGAACCCCACCCCCCGGCCCCAGAAGAGGGCTGGGCTCGGGGTGCTGCACCCCACAGGACTCCCCCGTTGACTGCTCAGCACTGTCCCCCTGCCCCCAGCACAGGCACAGGACCCTGTGAGGAGAGCAGACCCACATTCAGGCCGGTGTAGACACGGGCCTTCTTCCCTGCAGGGATGATCACACACAGGCGTGGCGCTTGCTGCCAAGCTTACGGAGCAACAGCTGAGGAGAATCCAGAAACCAGGGCCTGTGGTGGGTGGAAATTATAGGGGAACGGGGGGCGGTCTGGAGAAAAGCAGGGCGTGGAAGAGACTGGGACGGTGCTTGTTCTCAGTGGCTGGATGCAGCGCAGCAGGGTGGGGAGTCAGGAGGAAGGTTGGGGTCTCCAGACGGGGGACAGGCTCCTCCAGGCCCTGCGAGGGGTCTGGAGGCTTCGGCAAGTGTTTCATCACCTCTTGGCTCTTCATTTAGCTCTGGCTCTTCTGTTCACGGCGCCCCCGCCCCGCCACCACTGGGCTTGTGGTGAGCATCCTGCCATGATGAGGTGGGGCCCAGCCCTAAGCACTGCCCTGGAACATGATGGAAGAAATTCACAAACAGAAACCAGCACACAGGTGTTCACTGACTCCTGATTTCCGATCCACCTTAAACAAGGGTGAGCCTGGGAGGTGGTTCGGTCCTTGCGGGAACTGTTGGGCCCTCGGACGCCTGACCTCTGCGGGGCGTCGGAAGGCGGGTTCCGTTCTGCAGGCACCCAGGGCCTGGGAGACGCAGATCTCTGTCTCTGAACCTGAGCACCCCTGGGCCCTCACTCCTCCCAAGCCTGGCTCAGCTCTGTCCCTTTTGTCAGGCCCCCTCTGGGGGTTGCAGGCACGGACCCTGTCAGAATTTTTACCACAGATTAAACCAGACACTTAGAATTAAAATTTATCCACTTTGCCCTTCACATGAGCCTATTTGATCTCAGTAACAAGCCTCTAATATATTACTAGTGTTATTCTCATTTTATCGAAAAGAGTTCCTTCTCAACTATGCAGAATTGCTCTAGATATTAATAGATCATCCTGGTTGGAGATCAAAGCACCTCTTCTGACCAAAGGAAACACTTCCCAGAAGCCCATCCACTCTCAGCACGTCTTACTGACTCAGACGCAACATCCACTCTATTTTCATATGACTCCCTTTCTCTTTCTGCCAAGTTAAGACTCCTTGAATGTTCCAGTTTCCAAAGTGCTTATACTGGCAGCTTGATATATGAAGAGAGAAATACTATTTCAAGGGGAAAACTAATTTTGAAAACAAGAAAAGATGATTAACCCTTGGTTGAGTACCAAAGAGGTTTACTTGCCCTAGAACGATGTCAACTGAGGGTTTGACATACTTCAGGACCCAGAAAGCCAGAGAAGAGTAGCTCTCATCTAAGAATAAGAAAGCAAAGCAAGAGTCCTTTGCAGACGCGCTAGTGACGGTCCTCGAGAGACGGCTGTTCTGTCGAATCTCTCTCTCTTTATTTACCGCCACGAGTTCTAAGAAAAGGAAGACTTTGCCTTTGAAGTTTGCAAACTCTCAGAATATGAAACCTGCTCCATTTTTAGCCATTACTTCTTCACTCACTTTTGGCTGTGCTGGGTCTTCGTGGCTGCACACAGGCTTTCTCTAGTGCCGAGCGGAGGTCACTGTCTAGGTGCGGAGAGCGGGCTTCTCGCTGCAGGGGCTTCTCTCGTTGCAGAGCCCAGGCTCTAGGGCACGTGGCCTTCAGTAACCGCAACACATGGGCTCGGAACCTGAGGCTCCTGGGCTCTAGAGCACAGGATCAGTACTGGTTGGCCCTTGGGTTTAATTAGGGTCTTCCCCGGTGGCTCAGTTGGTAAAGAATCTGCCTGCAATGCAGGAGAGCCCAGTTCGATTCCTGGGTAGGGAAGATCCCCTGGAGAAGGGATAGGCTACCAACTCCAGTACTCTGGCCTGGAGAATTCCATGGACTGTATAGCCATGGGGTTGCAAAAAGCTGTATATGACTGAGCGGCTTTCACCTTTACTTTCACTAGTGGCTCAAACGGTAAAGAATCTGCCTGTAATGTAGGAGACCTGGATTCTAACTCTGGGTCAGAGTTAGAAGACCCAGAGAAGGAAATGGCTCCCCACTCCAGTGTTCTTGTCTGGAGAATCCCATGGACAGAGGAGCCTGGTGGGCTACAGTCCACGGGGTCACAAAGAGTTGGACACAAATGAGACTGGCACTTCTACTTTGGACTTAGTTGCTCCATGGCACATGGGATCTTTCCAGACCAGGAATCAGGCTAATGTCCCCTAGATTGGAGACAGATTTTTTACCACCGAGCCACAGAGAAACCTACTGAAACCTACTCCCCTTCCTGTAATGTTAGTGAGCCGTGCACAAGTGAAAGCAGGCTTTGGTTTGGATACATGCTGGTGGGAGAGCAGCTCTTCATACCGGCTTTGTCAAACAGCTTAGGGACGGTGTGTGTGCTCAAAACATCCTGCAACCCTTACTGTTTACTAGAAAAGGAAACCCACCTGCATTTTTAAGGCCCAAGGCCCTTAGAGGTGCTGAAAGTGTGCCTGGACTGCCATAGCTCCCTGTGCAAGAGCCCGCTGTGTGCAGGGCCCAGGTTCCCCCAGGGACACGTGCAGCCCCGGTACCACCCAGAGACCCTGCAGGCAGACCCCCTGCAAGGTCTCTGCCGTGGCTCTCCACCTGCGGCTTACAGACAGAGGGGCCCGTCTTGTCTGGGGTCTCTCCGTCTGCCCAGCTATCCTTCCTGAAGCTCACCCATCCCCCGCATCCCACTCCCCCAAGCACTCACCCCATAGCCCCCCCACCCACCACAGTGCCCGAGTGCTGTCCTTTCATGGTTATGCTGGAAATTTCCATGGCAGGCTGAACACAGACTGGATAATCAATAGCCTCCTCTTCTTCCCAACTGGCGGAGCCTCCCGAGCACTTGGGCTTCGACCCCAGCTCCCCGTTTACCGCTGGGCTCCTTACCGTCCATGCTGCTTCACCACCAGGGAGCCCGTGTCCGTTATTTTACACAGTCTGCTCTTATTTAGTCTTCACCCCACTCAGCTGTCTCGCTGCCCCTCAGATCTTCCTCCTGAGGGCCCTGTCGTTCCCCGGAAGTGCATCTCTCAGAGTTCCCTCGAGCAGGGTCTGAAGGCAGTCAATTTGCTGGTTTTATGGTGCGAGTGGTCAAGAACCCGCCTGCAATGCAGGACCTAAGAGCCTTGGGTTCGATCCCCGGGTTGGGAAGATCCCCTGGAGGAGGGCATGGCAACCCTCTCCAGGATTCTTGCCAGGAGAATCCCATGGACAGAGGAGCCTGGCAGGCTACAGTCTATAGAATTGCAGAGTTGGACATGACTGAAGTGACTTAGCAGGCACACAGTCACATTTTCCTGAAAACACTTTTTATTTCAATGCGGTTCTTCAAAACCTTGAATGAGCTGTGCCTACAATTTTTAAATGTGCTTTGGACTGTGTTCTAGGCAGCCTGGGTTTAGAAACTGCCTTTGTTTCCTGGTTTGAAATTTAGTATCTTTTAAATTATATTTACCTTCGAAGAAAGTTGTGGTATTAAATATATTATTTCTTAAAATAGTGCCTTGCATAGTAGGGTTCTCTGACTATAAATTTTATTCATAATATGCAGCTCTTCCCTTTGGTTATACTTTTATTTAGTTATTTTTATGATACTATAAGTGTCTGCAAATCCATGGTCAAAAACAAAAGTTAGGATCAAAAAGAGAAAAGGAAACCACATCTAACCTGTGGTGGATCACCCCCTCCCTCGCCTCCTTCCACCCAAAGCAAATTTCCTCAATCCCAAACTCGTCATTCCTTTGTTTTCCAATTTCTATATTTTTCTTTAAATTGCATGCTTTATTTTCATTACACTTAACTTTATAGAGATGCATTCTCTTGCCTGTAACCTTCAGGCTTTAATTGTTCACTTAACATTATATTGCTAAGATTAAGCCATATTGGGTTGCATTATTGCGCTTATTCAATTCGATGCTAGAACATACTTTGCCGAGTGCCTGCCCCGGTTTTCATTCGTCCGTTTGCGCTGATTGGCAGCTGGCTGATTTCCAGGGCCTTGCTGTTGTCAGCGGTGCTGCTGAGAACATACTAATGCCTGTCTCCAGGTGTCCACGGGCAAGCAGTCCCCCCGTGGGTAGTCCTCTAGGAATGAAGTGTTTGTGGAGGAGGACTTGAGGAGAGAATGTCGAACTGTGTCCCCAAGTAATTACACTAATTAATACCCCCCCACGCCCCGGCAATGGACAGGAAATCCTGTGGACCCCTTCTCTCCACACCTGCACTGGTTTCCCAGGTGATGAGCACCATCTCAAGTGTTTATCAGCCAGGGAGCCCTTCTCATAGAGAAGGCAGGCAGGATTCCTTTCCCGGAGGGACCAGACTCTCTCTGTCTCTCTGGAGGCAACACAGCTTGATGACATCCGATGCACCAAAAAACACCACACACGATGCAAACAAGAGACTTTCAACTGGTCTGAGTGATGCACAGAACGGATATTTTCACGGAATTTTGAGCTAATCCCTGGGTCAGGGTCTAGCCTCCAAACAGAAACAGAACACCCGTGGAGCATCCTGGTCCAGTTCGGATTCTCCCCGTGTGTCTTAAGCACTGAAGTTGTTTCCGGGACCTAATAAGAGCCCGCGGGAATGGTCTGCACAACCTGGAGCTGGCGTGGACGAGGGGCAGGTTCTGGCGCCATCGCTCTGTGGGCATCCCAGCCTCGGTGGCCCCTTGTGAGTGTCCCAGCCTCACTCCTCGTCCCCCAGTGAACATGCTCTATCCACCGAGAGAACCGGTTGGGGAGAACAAAGTGCTTTCCAGGCTGTAACGCCCACCTCCTACACAGCACTTCTTTGCTGTCAACTGGAACCAAATGGCTTGCAGGGTGCAGTTATTGGGTAAGATTTACAGAGCGTCTTGTAAACACGGGTTTGGATCAACAGACAGGGGACCAGCCCAGGTGATGCTGCTGCTGCCCCTTGTCCGGACCCCCCGCCCCATGCACTAGGGGAGAGGAAGCTCCTGGGAGACAGGGCTCCCAGGAAAGGTGCTCTATTTCAAGCACCCATGCAGCTCCGGATTCAGTGAGCGCAGACCTCAGTGGCTCCAAGCGCTCCAAGGGGGCTCGGCTCTTCTGCTCTGGAGCAGAAATCTGATTTCTTTCCACATGGCTGGCAGCACAAAACAGACTCAAATGGCCATAAATATCGGATTAATTCTGCTCTCTTCATTTATCACAAAACTTTTGATTTAGACGTGTTCCTAGGTTTCATTCCCAGCTTATAAAAACCATCCATATTTTAGCACTTCAGGGTCACTGTGCAGGTAATTTAACTTCCCAACTAAATAACATATCGATTAATGCAAAGGAAACAATCTTTCTCTCAACAGGTTCTTATTTCATCGGTATGGACGACCCATCCTCTTAGACTGGCAGAGAATGGGGCTAGCAGGAGGAGCGGGGAAGCATGTTAACAAGCGGGTCCTTCCCCACTGAGCTTCCAGAGGAAGGAAGGGCGCACAGAATCCCAGCAGCAAGCCCTGGACACTCTGGCCGCACCCAAGGGCATTCTCGGAATGGAGGGCTGCTGCTGCTGCTGCTAAGTCGCTTCAGTCGTGTCTGACTCTGTGCGACCCCATAGACGGCAGCCCACCAGGCTCCCCCATCCCTGGGATTCTCCAGGCAAGAACACGAGTGGGTTGCCATGGAGGGCTAGGGGCTTCTTGTTATTAAAACCAGAGCCCCGTTGTCACACAAGACAGAAAACTGTTCCAAGAAACGAGGTGCTGGCCCTGAGAAAACTCTGTTAAGTGACTTGTTGGGTGGCATCAACTGGAATTCACACCCTCATCGTTTCTGTGGCCAGACAAGCAGGCGAGAGTCAGGGATGGTGATTGCAGGCTGGCCCGTGGCCTCTCCCCATCCCCAGGGGCCCTCTACCATCTCCCATTCTGCACAGGGCCCTCTCCCCATCCCCCCATCCCCACGTGGACCTCTCCCCATCCCCCCATCCCCAGGGGACCTCTCTCCATCCTCACGAGGCCCTGTCCCCATTTCCCCATCCCCACAGGGCCCTCTCCCCATCCCCATGGGGACCTCTCCCCATCCCCCCATTCCCAGGGGACCTCTCCCCATCCCCCCATCCCCAGGGGACCTCCTTCCATCCCCCATTCTGCATGGGGACCTCTCCCCATCCCCCATCCCCACGGGGACCTCTCCCATCTCCCATCCCCACAGGGCCCTCTCCCCATCCCCAGGGGACCTCTCCCCATCCCCCATCCCCAGGGGACCTCTCCCCATCCCCCATCCCCACGGGGAACTCTCCCATCCCCCATCCCCAGGGGATCTCTCCCCATCCCCCCATCCCCCCCAGGACCTCTCCCCATCCCCTCGAGGACTTCTCTCCATCCTCACATGGACCTCTCTCCATCCCCATGTGGACCTCTCCCCATTCCCCCATCCCCACAGGAACCTCTCCCTGTCCCCGCGGGGACCTCTCTCCATCCTCAGCAGCACTTCGGGCCAGGACAGACCTAGCCACTCTAGGAGGAGAGTCTATGCCTTCCATGTCACCATGCCACAGCCCGCTCAGCCAGGATGAGAAGGTGCAGGCTGGACTCTCGCGAAGATCTCAGTCCCCTATGCTGCCTCCCACCCTGACTGTGAGACCAGATTACACTTTTGGGCAAAGCCAGGATGCAAAGGGCTGTGGCATGGCCAGGCCGGCCCCGGGGCTGTCGGAGGTATTTGTGAGGCGTGAGAGGAGACATGGACACAGATCTCTCAGCCTCAGGTAGCTCAACAGGTGGAATCGTATTCCCACCAAATGCTGGGCCAGAACCCAGCCCCTGCCTGTGTCTGGTATTCCTTTCTCCTGACTGAGCCCGTGCAGGAGGAGCTCGCATCCTGAATCCTGAGCAGCGGCCTCTGCGGGCGTGGGAGCCCCCAGGACCACACGGACCAGAGACCTCCCAGGATCACAGGGCCTCTCCCCAAGGCGTGGAGGCCTCCAGATCCCACCAGGGCGTCCTGTGAGCTGGAGGCTTCTAGTTGCTCTGTGCTCAGAGCCTGCAGCAGAGGAAGGAAGAGACAGCCCCACCTTCAGCCCCCCACAGCATCTGCAGGCAGGTCTGAGTCTCCAGGGCAAAAGCCTGGGAGTGATGGCGAGGAGTCAAGCAGAGGGGCCGCAGCAGGCCGCCGGGAATCAGCAGCTTCAAAGGCTCCTTCAGTTCAGCATTTCAGGGGCAGGAAGCCGGTCCTCAGCAGGAAGGCTCGCCATGGGATGGTTCTTCAGGGAAGGTGAGTGTCTGAGAAGAAGAGCCCTCGACCACTGTATATGGAATCCAGGAGGTGGTGTCTCCCCTGAAGACAAAAAGACAGCAGCTCACGGCTCCCCGTTGAAGGACCCAGCGGCTCTGAGGACCAGGGGTCCAGGCGTACATCCCGATGTCCTGCGATGGAGGTGGGGTAACAGGGCCCATCTCTGCCTGAACTTCCGATCACCAGGGAAGCCTTAATAATGCCAAACCCCAGACGCTGCTCCCCAAACCATTTACGTCAGAGACTCTAGGGTGGGTGCCAGGTGTCACTGTTTCACGAAGTGCCCGGGTGATGAGAGACACGAGGTCAGGTGCCAAGTCCGCGTGTTCAGCGGTCAGCCAGCAGCTAGGAAAGGCCACCCAAGTCATGGCGAGAACAAGCGGCCTCAAGAAGCAGATATTCTGGAAAGGCTGTAAGGAAATCAGAATGGAAGTTCCTCAGAAAAGTAAAAATAGAGCTACCATATCCTCCAGTAATCCCGCTTGTGGGTTATGCGTCCAGAGGAAGCATAATCAGTGTCTGGAAGAGACTCCCGCCTGCCCAGGGTCCCTGCAGCCCCGCTCACAGGCCAGGTCAGGGGCAGCCTGGGTGCCCGCCAGTGGGTGACAGACAAGGACACCATGGGACTCACTCGTGGAACAGCCCTCAGCCCCGGGAAAGGAGGATGCCTGCCATTTCAACAGCACCATGGACCTAGAGGATGCTATGCTAGGTGACATCAGCCAGACAGGAAGAAATGAACACGGTGTGATCCATGCAGACTCCAAAAAATAAGTTGACCTCATGCAAGCAGAGTAGAAGGGTGGTCACCAGAAGTGTGGGCCGTGGGGAGGGATACAAAACCAGCAGGCTACCTGGGACTGGGGGGGAAGCAGAAGTGAAGCTGGACCCCTTGCAGCCTGCGAGGGAGTCAAGATGATAGGTTCCTTTGATAAAGAGCCCCAGAGCCTGGGCAGCCCTCAGCTGAGCCTGCTGGTGGTCCTTGCAGGGCGGGTGACTTCCAGTCAGGGTAGGGTGGTGAGCCAAGATGGGCAGAGCCAGCAGAACCTCGGCATCTGGTGTCCCTGAGCCTGGAGCCCGAAGTGCGGGGACTGGTGAGCCGCTTCGGCCGGATGGAGTGGGGCCTGAGACCCCCAGAAGTCCACACTGTGCCCAGCGGTCCAGACAGCAGCCGCAGTCAGAGTCTGCCTCAGACACCCACATCTGGACATGACATGCTCGCAGAAGGTGAGACAAGCCTAGTGTGGGAGCCTGGCTGTCTCTGCCCTCTGGATCTTTTGACCTTGCACCTTGGATCCCTGGAGGGTACCTCGCCATATGCCCCTCCCAGGCCCGGACAGCAGGGCCAGGGCAGAGAGGCCCCAGTGGACACACTTCCAGGGCCCTCACTGCCCACACGGAACTGCACCTCTGCCAGGAGAAGATGGCTGGTACTGGCTTGCCTTCTATTCTTTAAACAGGAAATGCCAGGTTGTTCCTTGCAGGGGCTCTGTAGTGAGCTTGATTCTGCTGATGGCTCTGTGTGCTCAGAGCAAGTGGGGGCAGGGAGGCTGGGGGGCTTACCCGGGACCTTTCCCGGGTCTTGTCTCAACCTCTGCTCCTCGTCCCCAAAATAAAGGACGGCTTGTCGATCTTTAATTCTGCAGAGATGCTTCTCCTTTTCTTGTAAGCTGGCAGGGTGATCCCCGCACCCTGCCCTCCGATGAGAAGGTGAAAATGGCAGGGGCCCATCTGTCTGTGTTGTCCGAGTAACAAGGAAAGCAGGAAGGTGTCTTCACCTGCGGAGGGCCCAGTACCAAGCGCCGGTGCTGCTTCTCACACACTAGGCAGGGTTCGTTCTCAGCTGCTAACATCTGCATCTGCACCCATCTCTCCATCTGTTGAAATGGAAGAAAGCCCCTCATTCCACTCAAGCTCGTCCCTCCATCCAAGTCTGAATCCCACCCCCAAGTCCCCCTGCAGAGCCGGCCTCCACACTTGCGCCTTCTCCTCCTGTGACACTGGACCTCTTTTCATCTCCTCCTTGTTGTTGGGTTGCTAAGTCATGTCCAACTCCCTGCGACCCCGTGGGCTGCAGCACTCCAGGTTCCTCTGTCCTTCACCATCTCCCAGGGCTTGCGCAAACTCATGTCCATTGAGTCGGTCCATCCTCTGCTGCCCCCTTCTCTTCCTGCCTTCAATCTTTCCTGGCATCAGGGTCTTTTGCAATGAGTTGGCTCTTTGCATCAGGTGGCCAAAGTATTGGAGCTTTAGCATCAGTCCTTCCAATGAATACTGAGGGTTGATTTCCTTTAGAATGAACTGGTTTGATCTCCTTGCAGTCCAAGGGACTCTCAAGAGTCTTATCCAACACCACAGGTCGAAAGCATCAATTAATTCTTTGGTGCTCAGCCTTCTTTATAGTCCAACTCTCACATTTGTACATGACTACTGGAAACACCATAGCTTTGACTATGTCAGCCTCAGTTTATAAATGAGTATTTTTCACAACTTTGAAATGACAAACACATTAAGTAAATAAACAAGCTAGGAAAAAAGTCCCTTTCCACCATCCACTCCTTGATGCTGCCCGAAGCGTTTTCTCATGGCTGTCGGGGTGAAATCCTGCCTCCACAGCCAGGTGTGGACCTGCCCAGATGGGCATCTGACCTGGCTCTAATGCTAGAGAGCTGCCCCTCCGGCCCCTGGTGTCCATGAAGGGAAGCCACCTGTGGTCAGAGTGCTCTGCTCTCAGGAGGATGACTATGCAGTCTTTCACATTGTGAGATCACCCTGTGATTCAGGAAGGAAAAACCTGGAACACTGCGGGCAATCGGCTAACTTGTTAGGTACCATATATCAAGGACACCAGCACCAAAATAATCAATCAAATGGTCCCTGACACTGTTTGATTGGAAACCCTAGGGAACTGTACAGAAATCTGAGCAGCAGTCTTTTCAGGCTCAATAATCATACTCTGATTTTAGCACTTCATAATTTAATCACAGAATGATTTTTTTTGGTAAGCTGACAAGTGGAGACAAATGATTAAGGCCACTGTCTCCATCATGCTGAGTTTCTGGCTTTTGCCTAGACCTGAAATACAGCCTTTTAAACATTCTTCCTCAAAAATCCAGAATCAGTGTTACTTAACCAGATCATTAGCAAGATTCCATTAGAGGTTAATGACAGAAGCGGAGCAAACTAACTGCTCACAGATAATAATCGTAAACTTTGGACTAAAACTATTCTTAAAGAATGTAGCTTTGGGCACGGAGAAGCCAATGGCACCCTACTCCAGTACTCTTGTCTGGAAAACCCCATGGACAGAGGAGCCTGGTAGGCTGCAGTCCATGGGGTCACTAAGACTCGGACGTGACTGAGCGATTTCACTTTCACTTTTCCCTTTCATGCATTGGAGAAGGAAATGGCAACCCACTCCAGTGTTCTTGCCTGGAGAATCCCAGGGACAGGGAAGCCTAATGGGCTGCCGTCTATGGGATTGCACAGAGTCGGACATGACTGAAATGACTTAGCAGCAGCAGCAGCTTTGGGCAGGCACTGAGGGAGACCCAAAGCAAAGGAACCTGGAGGGAAGCTGTGTTGAACATTGAGTGGGTGGGTGATTTTGGCTAGTGTCAGCTGCAAACTGGCGCCTGCCAAGGGCATTTGCCATCTGCCTCTGTGGGACCGAACCCTATGCTGCTGTGGCTGTTGACCTTCAACATGTCCTGAAGGGAGTTCAGGGAGGAGAAGGAGGTGCTTTGTGCTCCAGGAAAACTAATGGAATATGCCTTTTGATAGATATTTTCAGGAACTGATTTCACAATCTTAATCCTTGTATCTCTTCATATCTAGAAAAGCACTAAATCCCTTCATGGTGACATCAACTCCTCCTGACTAGCAGAAAACCTCTTGTAAGATAAGTGCTTCCTTGCACTGAACTCCCCCTTCACCAAAACCTTGTACACTGGCCTTCCCCCACTGCATCTTTAGAGCGGTTTCCCAGCTAATGTCTGAGGCGCGGTCTCCCGGCTGCAGCCTTCACTTGCCCCAAGTAAAGCTTAAACCACAGCTCTCGAGTTCTGCGTCTTTTTTAGTTCAGTTCAGTCGCTCAGTCGTATCTGACTCTTTGCGACCCCATGAATCGAAGCACGCCAGGCCTCCCTGTCCATCACCAACTCCCGGAGTTCACTCAGACTCACGTGTATCAAGTCAGTGATGCCATCCAGCCATCTCATCCTCTGTCGTCCCCTTCTCCTCCTGCCCCCAATCCCTCCCAGCATTAGAGTCTTTTCCAATGACTCAACTCTTCGCATGAGGTGACCAAATTACTGGAGTTTCAGCTTCAGCATCATTCCTTCCAAAGAAATCCCAGGACTGATCTCCTTCAGAATGGACTGGTTGGATCTCCTTGCAGTCCAAGGGACTCTCAAGAGTCTTCTCCAACACCATACTTCAAAAGCATCAATTCTTCGGTGCTCAGCCTTCTTCACAGTCCAACTCTCACATCCATACATGACCACAGGAAAAACCATAGCCTTGACTAGACGAATCTTTGTTGGCAAAGTAATGTCTCTGCTTTTGAATATGCTATCTAGGTTGGTCATAACTTTCCTTCCAAGGAGTAAGCGTCTTTTAATTTCATGGCTGCAGTCACCATCTGCAGTGATTTTGGAGCCCAGAAAAATAAAGTCTGACACTGTTTCCACTGTTTCCCCATCTATTTGCCATGAAGTGATGGGACCAGATGCCATGATCTTTGTTTTCTGAATGTTGAGCTTTAAGCCAACTTTTTCACTCTCCACTTTCACTTTCATCAAGAGGCTTTTGAGTTCCTCTTCACTTTCTGTCATAAAGGTGGTGTCATCTGCATATCTGAGGTTATTGATATTTCTCCCAGCAATCTTGATTCCAGCTTGTGCTTCTTCCAGCCCAGCGTTTCTCATGATGTACTCTGCATGTAAGCTAAATAAGCAGGGTGATAATATACAGCCTGGACATACTCCTTTTCCTATTTGGAACCAGTCTGTTGTTCCATGTCCAGTTCTAACTGTTGCTTCCTGACCTGCATACAGATTTCTCAAGAGGCAGGTGGTCTGGTATTCCCATCTCTTTCAGAATTTTCCACAGTTTATTGTGATCCACACAGTCAAAGTCTTTGGCATGGTAAATAAAGCAGAAATACATGTTTTTCTGGAACTCTCTTGCTTTTTCCATGATCCAACGGATGTTGGCAATTTGATCTCTGGTTCCTCTGCCTTTTCTAAATCCAGCTTGAACATCTGGAAGTTCATGGTTCATGTATTGCTAAAGCTTGGCTTGGAGAATTTTGAGCATTACTTACCTAGCGTGTGAGATGAGTGCAATTGTGCAGTAGTTTGAGCATTCTTTGGCATTGCCTTTCTTTGGGATTGGAATGAAAACTGACCTTTTCCAGTCCTGTGGCCACTGCTGAGTTTTCCAAATTTGCTGGCATATTGAGTGCAGCACTTTCACAGCATCATCTTTCAGGATTTGAAATAGCTCAACTGGAATTCCATCACCTCCACTAGCTTTGTTCATAGTGATGCTTTCTAAGGCCCACTTGACTTCACATTCCAGGATGTCTGGCTCTAGATGAGTGATCATAGCATCGTGATTATCTGGGTCATGAAGATAGTTTTTGTACAGTTCTTCTGTGTATTCTTGCCACCTCTTCTTAATATCTTCTGTTTCTGTTAGGTCCCTACCATTTCTGTCCTTTATCGAGCCCATCTTTGCATGAAATGTTCCCTTGGTATCTCTAATTTTCTTGAAGAGATCTCTAGTCTTTCCCATTCTGTTGTTTTCCTCTATTTCTTTGCATTGATCACTGAGGAAGGCTTTCTTATCTCTTCTTGCTATTCTTTGGAACTCTGCATTCAGATGGGAATATTTTCCTTTTCTCCTTTGCTTTTCGCTTCTCTTCTTTTCACAGCTATTTGTAAAGCCTCCCCAGGCAGCCATTTTGCTGTCTTTTTTAGTAGACTCCAATTTATAGGTTTTTGACTGGGGCGGGCAACGGATGGTTTGTGGCAGTGATACTTGACCACAAATGGAATGCACAGAACAGTCATCAAATTTGTGAGGACACCGGGCAGAGAGGGTCCTTCCAGACTGTGCACGAGATCTGGCAGACCCCTGGCTTGCTGTTGCTGTTCAGATGCCCAGTTGTGTCCAGCTCTTTGCAAGTCCATGGACTGCAGCACACTAGGCTCCTCTGTCCTTCACTATCTCCTGGAGTTTGCTCAAACTCATGCCCATTGAGTCAGTGATGCCATCCAACCATCTCATCCTCTGTCATCCCCTTCTCCTCCTAACCTCAATCTTTCCCAGCATCAGGGTGTTTCCCAATGAGTCTTCGCATTAGGTGGCCAAAGTGTTACAACTTCAGCTTCAGCATCAATCCTTCCAATGAATATTCAGGACTGATCTCCTTTCAGATGGACTGGTTGGATCTCCTTGCAGTCCAAGGGACGGACTCTCAAGAGTCTTCTCCAGCACCACAGTTCAAAACCATCAATTTTTCAGCGCTCAGCTTTCTTTATAGTCCAACCCTCATCCATGACTACTGGAAAAACCATAGTTTTGACTAGATGGATGTTTGTTGGCAAAGCGATGTCTCTGCTTTTTAATATGTTGTCTAGGTTTGTCATAGCTTTCCTTCCAAGGAGCAAGTGCCTTTTAATTTCGTGGTTGAAGTCGCCTTCCATGTGGAGGGGCAGGGTCCATGGAGGGGCAGGTAGAGAAGAAGGACTGAAAATAGAAATAACTGAGTTGAGAGTTTAGCTGTTTCTTCCTACAGAGGAAACAGATGATTCCAAGTAGTTAATTGCCTTCTAAGACAGAATTCAGTCTTTAGAGTAACAGAGGAATGGCCAGGGTCTCCACGGCACATCACTCATAACGCCCACTGTCCAATAATAATAATAAGTATAAAGAGTGAAATGTGACCTGAACTAAGAGTGAAAAGAGTCTCAGTAGTAACTGACACGGAGATGCCCCCAGTGCTGCGATCGGCAATGACTCTGAGGAGCTCTTCTGAATGTGCTGAAAAAAAATCTACACACACTGTCAAAACAGAGATTCTCATCTATACAGAGACAGATAAAAAAGAACTAAGCAGAAAATTGACAGCTCAAGAAGGTCAAAAATTAAGTGAAAAACTTACTAGGAAGTCGTAACACGAGATTTGAGAAAAAGAAAAAAAGCAGATAGAGCTTTTGCTTTTTCTTGAAGATAGAAAAACCACTCAATTGGTCCAACAGAAAGGATCAATCTGAAGAATAAAATGAAGGAAAGTCGTGCATGAAAATATCAAGCACATTAACACATATTGTTGCTGCTGCTGCTGCTGCTAAGTCGCTTCAGTCGTGTCTGACTCTGTGCGACGCCATAGACGGCAGCCCACCAGGCTCCCCCGTCCCTGGGACTCTCCAGGCAAGAACACTGGAGTGGGTTGCCATTTCCCTCTCCAATGCATGAAAGTGAAAAGTGAAAGTGAAGTCACTCAGTCGTGTCTGACCCCTAGCGACCCCATGGACTGCAGCCCACTGGGCTCCTCCATCCATGGGATTTTCCAGGCAAGAGTACTGGAGTGGGGTGCCATTGCCTTCTCCGAACACATATTGTTAATATCATGCAAAATAGAACCAAAAAAATGCACCTAAAAGTCAAATAACTTTTCATGATGAAAAGAACAATATATCTGCCAAGACCTCACAATTATAAATGTGTGTGCCTAATTCTGGAGCTTCAGAACATATGCAGCAAAAAGTGAGAGCATTAAAGAGACAAGCGGACACTCGGTCATGTGTCATCAGCTGGAAACAAACGTGAGAGCAGCTTCAGGGGTTCAAATGCAGAGCACAGCATCCGCCACAGTGACGACGCGGCTCTCCACTGAGATCCACTCTAGTTCTTCTCATGCTGCTCACTAGAAACACACATTTAATTTTTTTTCAGTACATTACATTTACTCATAAAAAAATTCTAGAAATGTTCAACTTTTCCTTTTTAATAAAATTCAATAAAACTTAAAACCCCCAAACAGCATACCTGACATTTATAGTCAAAATCAAACTAGCGGAATATTATTTACAAAACTGTATCTTTTAAAAAGATTTATAAAGTTACATGCACTTTCATAGAATTGAAATGAAAGGATGGCTGAAAAGGGGAGAATTTTCCTTCTTTCCTGAAAAGAAAAGCTGGGCAGTGGAAGCTGTGCTGACTGAACGCGGGAGGCCTCCAGTTTCGGCACCAAAGCCTGTCTTCGTGCCTCTAAGAACCTGACACGTGTGAGCGGCTTCTTACAGCACCTATTTCTGACTGACGCAAAATCTATCGTGAGCTTCTGAATGTGCTGCCTCTGAGGCCCCTGGTCCCCTGGGCCTGGGTCCAGATGAGGTGCTGGTGAAGCTCGTCCACAGGGAACTGGGCCAGAATGCGCCAGGCGCCCGCAGTCACTCCCCAGGCCGTGGAAGATTCCCACCCAGAAACCATGCATCCTCCCAACGCCTAGGCCTCTGCACTCCATGTTTAATATTCCAGGCTTATTGTCTTTCCTTGAGGCTTAGTTCTGAACCTTATAACCTGAACGGCATTATCTGATTATTCAGTATAATAACATGTTCTACATTGTGATATGAGGTGATACATTTGAATGAGAATTTCTGATTAGAATGGGGAAATCATCTAATTTCTAGTGTTTTGTTCTCATTTTTAAAATTTAACAAACGGAGCAGTGATTTTGTTAATACTGAAACCCTTGGAGTATAAATTATTGACTTGACTCATTTACTTATTCATTCATTCCTTAGGATGACGTCACTGGCCTCGCAATGTTGGGCAGAATGCTGATAATTTAGCTTTGGGTAGTGGATTCCTCACATGCGAGGTCCGCTAGAGGCACCTTCCTGAAGACCAGGTCTCTGGGGCCCTCAGAGGAGCCCACTCCTTCCCACGGCCCTACCCTACCCGTGCTTTACTCTGCTGGCCGAGTGGCTCATCGTAGCCTCGGCAAGATTTAAAAGTTTCCGTCTCTAAGTGGCCCACAGTCTCTCTCCAGTTCCACTCTCTGGCTCCCCTCCCTGTGGGCTCAGACCCCCAGCTGCCCTCCCCCCATGTCCTGCCCGCCCCCAGCCTTCTCTGGAAACTGGAGCATGTGGGTACTGGAGTGGACCGAGCAGTGTCCCCTCAAAGACGTATCTTCATCCAACCCCACCTGTGAATGTAGCTTTATTTGGAACTGGGGTTATTGCAGGTGTGATTCAATTAAGGCCCTGGATTCAGAGTGGACCCCAAATCCAAGCTCGTGTCTGGGATGGGGAGGTGTGGAAGGGAGCTGCGTGCCAAGGTAGGGGGACGGAGGTGACGAACAGGGGGCATGTCTGCAGCCCTGGGGGGCACCAAGGTGGTGGTGCTGCCAGAAGAGAGGGGAGGGGTGGCATGACGAGTCCGCTCGGAGCCTCCAGAAGAGCCAGCCTGCTGGCACCTGCCTTTCAGACTTCTGGTCTCCAGAACGCTGAGAGGCTGGGTTTCAGTTGCTTTCAGCCCCAGTATGTTGTGCTTTGTCGTGGATTCCGGGAGACTGGCACAGGGGCCACCGCTGTTCTGAGGATGAGGCTTCAATCTCCGGTCAGCACCTGCCCCCCGCAGGCAGGGCCCGCCCCCTCCTCTCTCCCTGGTCAGCACCCGCTCCCCACAGGCGGGACCTGCCTTCTCCCCTCTGCCCCCTCTCCACTCCAGACCCTCTGCTCAGTTCTCTGTCAAATGAACACTCAGGGCCTCAAGCCAACAGGAAGCAAAGGGCCAGGGGGTCCTCTGTGTCCTGCGTCCTGCCCCGGGGCTGATGCTCAGCCTGGCCGCCCTGCTGGAGAGCAGAATGCAGGGCCTGGTGTGGCTGAAACCCATGGCCTCTACTGGGGGCTTCTGTAGACACCTTGACCGGAGACTACCTAGCGCTGAGTCAGGAGGAGGGAGGTGCTGGCCACATCTGGTGATGGCCGGCCTGGGGGTCCGGGGCCCGGGTTCTAGCCCCGCTGCTGAGAAGGTGCAGGACCTTGGTCTCCTTGGGCTCGGGGGAAGAGGTGGGGCTCCCCCAGCTCTGAACTGAGTGCCCTGGCCCTTCCTCCACACCCCAGGGGCGCCCTGGGATTCAGGGCTGTGTGAAGCCCTTCGACAGTCAATCAAGTGACCAGAAAGAGTTGACACAGCATGAGCTGTCTTTCCAGCCCTGTGCTCCTACGTAAAGGGCTGTGCCTCGGGGTTGGGGGGCAGAGGGGAGCTGGGAGTGGGATGACGTGGGTGCTGCGTGACCTGCGACCTGGAAGAGTCCACTGGAGAGGCAGGTACCACTCTGCGGGCTCCCACTGGCATTGCACTGACAGCAGCATCGTCCCCAAGACCAGGCCGGCCCTGGGGGCGCCAAGACCAGAGACGGAGCCCACCCCAGGCGCCTCCTGCAGCGGACGTGACGCTGGCCCCTGCGTCTAACGAAGGGGTTCATGGCTGGTAGCCTGTGCCGGGTGGTGGACTGGGGGAGTGGTCAGTTGACTGCAGGCGTTTCGGTGGGTCCCAAGAAGACAGCATGTCTATGTTGTGGGCTGTGACCTGCTGTGCCCAGTTCCATCTCCAGCAGTGATGGGAATGTTGGGGGTGGGAGTCATGTTTCTGGAATAAAGTTGGACCCATTTCAGTTTCCATCTGCATGAGGTGTCCACCTTGATGAAGCAGAGTGAGTGACCCTGATGCACCCACGACTGTCTATTTTAACCTCCAGCATCACCAGCTTTCTGGAGGTGCTTTGAATGGGTTTGGCAGTTACCTACAGATATCTCCAACATGGTTCCTTCTATGCCCAAGGAAGACTCAAGAGCCTCTGCCCTTGAGGACATGAAGCATGACCTTGAGCTTGCTTTGACCAAGGTGGTGGGAGAAGTGACACCTGCCACTCTGGGTGGAAAGGTCCAGAGTCCAGGGCCAACCTGTCCTATCCCCTCATTCCTTTTGAATAATCTAAAAACAGGATGCTCCAGCCTCTGGAAGCCTGAGTCTCTAAGAAAGACGGCCAGGCAGAAGCCACATCTGGTCATCATGGACACGTGCAGAGCGAGAATGCAGAGGCCCTCTGCCACCGGTGGGGTCTCCCGGGGGCAGCAGCAGATGTTGGTCCTGGACTTGGTCCTGTCCTGCAGGGCGGCACAGGCAGGACCTGCTGCCCAGGCTGGCCACACTGGTGCGGAGCATCAGATTAATGTCCGATGAGCTGGAACAGTCTTTAAGTTTAAGTCACAGCCTTGATTAATTTGAATTTAGAAGGAATAAAATGTAATTTTAGTACTAACAAATTGGAACAAGAAACACCTTCTGAAGTTTTGTGAAGCACACACAGCTCCCTGTCCAACTTCTGCAAATGAGTTTCTAACTCAGTTGTCCGTAATAGGAAAGACCCTCCCTGACCCTGGGGAATAATTTGGTGAATGCCCCCTATTTACAAAGCCATTAAATCCAGGAATAGAGTGGACACAATTATAAAGCTGTTGACTTGGATCATTTGAACAAACATCAGTCTTTGAAACCAGCAGCTGGACTGTTGCAGGATCACGTCACTGAGATGGGCAGATCTAGGGTGGGGGCCGGGAAGGTGCTTTTATTTATTTATTTTGACCAGTGAAAACACTAAATACAGGACATCTCAGGCTGACTGTTTCAGCACAAAGTGCCCTTCTCCCCAAGAGCCATCAATTTCGTTTAAAAGAATCATAATGCAGGGACTTCCCCGGCGGTCCAGTGGTTAAGAACCCGCCTGCCATTGCAGGGGGCGCAGGTTCCACCCTTGATCCCACCTGCAGCGGAGTAACTAAGCTGCACACAACTAGTGAGCCCACACGCAGCAATGAAGAGCCAGTGTGCGCAGCGAGGACCCAGCACAGCCACAACAAGCTATAGAAAATGAATATAATCATCATTTTAAACAGAAAGATAAGGTAGGGTCAAAGGAAGGGGACACAGGCCTTGCCTGTTGTGACTTCCACATGTCTGCTGACAGCTGAGGGGGAAATCTGTGGTGGTGGTTCCTCAGGTTACCTTCCCCTGACCCTCCTGTGTGTTTCATGGTGCTGTGTGGACACACGGCCCAGTTAACTCATCAACCAAGATGAGCAGATGGGCCCCTGTGAGCTGAAGGTCAAGGCTGGACGGTGCTGTGGATTCTCTCCAACTTGCCCTGCTGGCAGACGTGTGCGTGTGTGAGAGAGATGGTTGCCATGTTGTTGGTCTCTCTACGCAGCAGAAAAAGCTAATGCTTATTACATACACTGCTATGCATATATATTGGGTGGCAAAGTTTGTTCAAGTTTTTCCATTAACATTATAGAAAAACCCAAATGAACTTTTTGGCCAACCCAAGAACTATACATGCTGCCTTGGCAAGCCTCAGAGGTATTGTGGGTTTGCTTCTGCTAAAGTTAATGTCACAATAAATCAAGTCTCACACATACATTTTTTGGTTTCCCAGGGGGTATAAAAGCATTTTTTTGCTCCTATACTGGAGCCTATGAAGTATGCAATAGCATTATGTCTAAAAATGTTCACACCTGAATTAAATCTACTTTATTACTAAAAAGCGCTAACCGTCATCCAAGCTTTCCGCATCTGAGTGGCAGTAGTTACCTCAAAGATCACTGACCACAGATCTCCAAAACATGTACAATAATAACGAAGAGCTTGAAGTAACGTGAGAATTACCAAGACGTGATGCAGACAGGAAGCGAGCAACGCTGTTGGGAAAATGGTGCCGACACTCTCTCTGAACACGGGGCTGTCGCAATCTTTCCTTTTATTAAAAAAAACAAAACACAGTTATCTTAAGCACAATAAAGCAAGGTGTGCATGCATGGACATGTGTGTGCATACAGTGCACGTATCTACACTGCACACGTGTATAATGGTGCATGATTACATGCAAAGCGCACAATTACACGGTTTGCTGTTGCTCAGTCACTAAGTCGTATCTGACTCTTGGCGACCCCAGAAACTGGGTGCACCAGGCTTCCTGTCCTTCACCATCTCCCGGAGTTTGCTCAAATTCATGTTGATTGAGTTGGTACAAGAGTTCATCTAAACATACATCAAGGGAAAGGATATTTGCTGAAAAGTGCTTGAAACAGTTCTAACTTGCACAGCTGGATCCATCCCACAGGGGCAATCCCCTGCCTCCCACCCGGGGCCTCCCCACCTGCCAGAGTGCAGTCCTCCCTGCCCATGGCACACTGGGCTACAGGAGCCTGGAGAAGAGAAGCATTCGGTGTTCACGGCCCTGCTGCCGTTTCCCCAAGTACTTGCAAGTCCTGGGATTTAGCCTCTTCTCTGTAGATCTCAAGAGAATCGCCCTTTTATCCAGTCTCAGATCTTTTCAGACCAACTTTGCCAGCCCACCAGGGGGCTTTGATGGGCACAAGGTCACACCCTTCACCTTTTACAGTTGAAACCGACCTGGCAACAATGCCTCCAGAAGCCCCCAGTTCTTCTCTGTGTCTAGGGACAGAGATCTTCCCCGTCTGCTAAACCTTGGAGGGGAAGATCTACTGTCTGCTTCCCTGGTGGCTCAGTTGGTAAAGAATCCACCTGCAATGCAGGAGACCCCAGTCCGATTCCTGGGTCAGGAAGATCCACTGGAGAAGGGATAGGCTACCCACTCAAGTATTCTTGGGCTTCCCTTGTGGCTCAGCTGGTAAAGAATCCATATGCAATGCAGGAGATTTGGGCCTGATCTCTGGGTTGGGAAGATCCCCTGGAGAAGGGAAAGGCTATTCTGGCCTGGAGAATTCCATGGACTGTAGAGTCCATGGGGTCACAAAGAGTCAGACACAACTGAGCGACTTCACTTTCACTTGAGTGGACAGCCTTAATCAAGGGCTGCGTCCAAAGACCTGCCCTCCAGCATCACTCTCACTTCTGGTGTGGGTTCCCAGTGTACTGAGATTTTTTTTTTCCTCCTTAAAGAATTTTTGATTTTTTTTTTTTTTTTTTTTTTTGCTGCAAATTTCCCCCTGTTCACTGAAAGGAAGTGACTCTGGAAGCTTCTCACAATTGGCAAAGCCCTTAAAGCTGACCGTTGCTTAATGTCAACAGGCCTGAGTGAGGGTACCACGCTGGCCGAGCAGAATAACGAGCTGGCCTCGCTCCGTGTGGCTCAGAAACGAGGAGCTGATTTGCCGGCCTGTTTATAAACCAGTGAAATGGCATAAAGCTGTCACCCAAAAACAGGTGGTCGGCTGGAATTTGTTGTTTGAATGTGTCCAGAATTAATTCGCTTTTGTATCTGTTGGCACCAGGTCCTGACTAGATGCCGAAAGACACAACATTGAAAAATGACTCCCTACCATGCCTTCTGAATACAGAAGGCAAATATTTGCATGTTCACTGGCTAATGCAGCTCGTAATCTTCTGTTAAACCCCACATCCCAATCCTATCTGGAAAGTTCAGAAAACATTCTCTCAGTTACATGTTGAGCGGATTGCTCTGCTCTCATTGTTTCGTGGATGCGACTTTTGTGACAGTCAGCAGCTTGTTTACAAGTGGCTTTAATTAGATCTGAGAGAGGCTGGGAAGCAGGCGTGTGGATGCACAGTTTGCCATTTTAAAGGGCGCCCCCTAGTGTCTGAGGGGCCGGCACTGCTACTGGTGGGATGTGTCCTGGGAGGAGAGCAGAGACGGAAGCAGGGAGGGAGAGAGAAAACGTAAGGGAGACTGTGGGGTCCTGAGCCCAGAAGCCCACCTCTGGAGGGCCAGCAGGTCTGCTCTGAGCTCTCCGAGTTCTGTCCCAGCTCACTGGGGGGCCAGCGTCCCTCCAGAGACCACACAAGCACAGTCACGTGCTTTGGCAACGTGGCAGCTTTTGTATTTATCCAAATCCCCGACCTCATACAAATGACTCTCCTACATACGCGTCAGCCAGAGGGAGGTTGTTTACCATATTCTCTGCTGGTAAGCAGCTTGCTCCGGGTGTGGCTGGTCCAGAGCCCTACCTGCAAGGGGGCATCTCCAGACAGAGGGGGCCTGCAGAAGCGTCAGCAGATGCGGGCCCCAAAGTGCATAGTCTGGATCAAGACCCTGAGTTCACTGCTCTTTGTGTAGCCAGGGCTGTGGACGAAGTGATCCCAGTGCCTGCCCTGGAATCAGTCCATCCTTCTCCTGGATGGAGCCTCGCCCAGGTGAGCCCTTCGTCTGCCAGCCTCCTAATCCTTATTGGTTCAGCATTTGGTCAATTGTCCATTCTCCGCATGAATGCAGGGGTTAGTGGGTAATTTAAACGCCCCTTGTTTGTCTTCAGATGCAGCTCATGGGTCCACAGAACTGTGCTCCCAGGTAGGCTGGATTTCAGCTCTGGCCTAAAGGGAGGGGGAGGACGAGGACCCTGCAGGGCACCAGGCTCAGGTGGCTGAGGGGCAGCAGAGCAGCGGCACAAGCAGAGCTCTCCGAGGGCGGTCGGGGGCTCATCCTGCCTTTGCCGGTTACTCAGCAAGCCCCCGGGGCTCTGCACAGCCCTCCCTTACGCTGCTGGAGCACGCGCGTTAGCACACCACCAGGGACACGTCCAGACCTCCATCTTGGACAAGGTGGGCTGAGTTCCCTCTCTTCCCACAGTTGGCAGCATCCTCTGCCCCTTAAGCTCCCGGACGATCTGGGAAATGGCCAGGGTTCAGCAGAGACGGCAAATCAGTGTCCTTTCTCCACACTGGCCTTTGGGAGTGGACGTGAGTGGACAGACGTGGCCATTCAGAGGGACACAGAGACGGGGCAGCGAGGAGCGTCTCCAGGCCACCCCAGCCTGGCCACCTCAGGCTGCTTCATGTCGTGGGTACACTGGCTATTTTTCTTCTGATTTCAAAAACAATTTATGCATCTTACATAAGCATCAGTCTTAAAGAAGTATACAGAAGACTATAAAAGATGAGGAACCCTCCCCCAAGGGTCAGTTTTTGATGCACATGCTGTCTTGTTCTCTCTACAGGCACACGTACACATGTGTACACACACACACACACACACACACACAAACACTTCCCATCTATGTCTAGTGCCCCAGTGTTTGCTCTGCACGTCATCATAAAAGACCACATACGACGGGCTTGTATCCTTCTGGGAAGAGCTCCCTGCTCCCCATGGGCAGGGTGATGGCCTGGAGAGCCGGCCAGGGGGGCTTTGCTGGCTGTGTCCAGTGTGCGCCCTGCTCTGAGAGGGAGGGCCCTTCCCCACTGGGAGGTACAGGCCACGGAAGTGGATGCGCCTGGTTATTAATATTGCTGGAGGAGGTTCAGGTAGGAGGCCCACACCTCACCATGCCTGAGCGGGTGTGCAGCTCCAGGGGGTGTCTGAAGGGCCCACCCTGGCTCAGGAGCCCTGAGAGCCCTTGACACCCAGAGCCCAGGGTCTCTGCAGGAAGGGGCTGGAAGAACCCTGGGGCTGGGAGGGAAAAGAAGCCAGGGCCCTGGGGAGGCCGGGCTGCTCACGTGCCAGGGAAGCACATGCTCTCTGCCCCCAAGAGCCTGTTTGGGAGACAAACACCAACTTGCCTAGCCCTGGCGCATGGCAAGAACCCAGGGCTTTCCTGGATCCACATGCCTGGGCTCGTGGAAGGGGAGTCCAGCCTAGACCAGCCCTCAGAAGCCATTCTGGGGTCATTCAGCCCACCCTAAGGTCTCAGGACGGGGATGTAAGGGGCCTGGGTCCCCCAAGAGCACAGAGGATGGGGAGCAGAGGCATGTCCCTGGGGGGCACAGCCCAGGAGGAAGATTGTGTGTAAGGCCACAGAGGTGGGTCTGATGGGTTCTCAACCGAGAAGCCCTGAGGGCCCTGAGGAATGTGAGAAGATGCATGTGGAAACGGGCGTTTCTCCATAGCTGCATCATCATGAGGCTGAGTTCGTGATTTCAAACCTCACTGGTGAGTTAGGGCGAAGTGTGGTGCCCACACCTGGGTTCACGGCTCACAGCAGCTGGGTCCCTGCCATGCAGAAGAGTGGAGGTGGCGTCCGTGGTACTTTGCCCCTCCTGTGCTGGGTTATGCCTTCAGCCCTGATGGAGATCAGTGCCCCTTGTGGGTCACCTTCAGGGAGCCCCGAGGAGCCCTTCGTTTCCATAGCAACTGGAGGACTTCAGAGTAGAAGGCAGGAAAGCCGGAAAGATGCACAGGAGGCACAAAAGGGCAGTGCTCAATCCTGCTCAGCCCGGACGCGCCCAGCTGGGTGTTAGGTGCCTGGCCTCACGGCGGCCCCGGCTGTGGCCCCGGGAGGCGCCCAAGTATCAGGAACCTGCCGTCTGGTTTCCTACCTGCGTCTCAGGAGACCCAGGGGGAGGCACCGAGGACCTCTCTACTGTGCAGCTGCTTGGAAGGAAAGGCTCAGCGATGCCCCCACACTGACCATGAGTCCACAGAGCAGGAGAAAAGGGCAGGAAGTGATGGGGCTCACTTCCGGGTGAAATGGGGGAGGCGGGGAAGACTAGAGACAAGCAGCTCAGAGGAGCAGGGCTGGCCTTCTGGGGCGCCTGGGCCCTGGGCAACCCCACCGAGCACCCTGGGGTGTGGCGGGGCAGACCAGAGACAAACAGCTCAGAGGAGTGGGGCTGGCCTTCTGGGGCACCTGGGCCCTGGGCCACCCCACCGAGCACCCTGGAGTGACCCCACTAGCACCCTGGGCGACCCCACTGAGCACCCTGGGGTGTGGCACCCTCAGCTCTCACTGCTGACGTCCTTTGCAAGTGTGCTCACACCTGGCTCCAACCACCTGGGCCTCCTTGGCCACCCTGGGGTTGGGGGCTGTCCTTCATTTTCTCCTTGAAGACGGAACCAGCCGAGAGTCATCAAGTGCTTTCTTGATTCTAAAGGACATAAAGGAAGTGCTGAGTTATGCCAAACAGCAGATCCTGGGGGGATGAAGATGGGGAGTCAGTGAACACTGGGAAGGGCTTTCTTCAATGGGGGTGGGGGGATGTCCTGGGATCCTTCCAAACCTGGATGAATGTTCTCATCTTGGAGGGTCTTCCAGCTGTTCTGGAACAAAAAACCAAAAAATTGATTTTTTTATCTGGCTTGATTCCATACCACTGGACATTATATTTTCTCCATGTGTCCTGTAAATGACAAAATATGGTCACCCTTTTCCCCAGTGTCCACCCAAACCTTGAGGTGGTTGGTACTCTCATCCTGGATTCAGAAGCTAGTCTGCCTTGTCCTTGGTGGAGGGAGGGATGTGTTTTACCTTCACGAGGGCTTGAAGGGGACCCTGCCAATTCCAGGAAGAGATGGACCTTACTAGAGAGGCAAGTACTGCTCTCAACTTCCATGGTCCAGCCAGGAGCCTCCTGAAGGCTGAGCCTGAGCTCCAGATACAAAGGATCTGACACTGCTGTGTCCTCCTGGCCACGCTGAACCAGGCTGCAGGCCTCTTAGCACCTGAAGCGTCCTGATGGCTCAGACATCCCCACCCCCATGAGGGTGACACAGGTTTGTTACAAACATTAAAAAGCTGGCACGCACACAGGGCTTTCCCGGCGGCTCAGTTGGTAAAGAATCCGCCTGCAATGCAGGAGACCCAGATTCGATCCCTGAGTTGGGAAGATCCCCTGGAGAAGGGAATGGCCACCCACTCCAGTATTCTTGCCTGAAGAGTCCCGTGGACAGAGGAGCCTGGTGCACCCCAGCCCATGGGGTCAGAGAGTCGGACATGACTGAGAGACTAACACACACAAAGATGAAATATGCACAGAAAGAGCAGCTGGGCTAGAGGTTCGCTGCGTGCCCCACACTCGCCACCGCGCCCCGCCCCTCTGCCTAGTCGTTTGCCAGGGGAGGGAGGGGGAGGGCTTGCTTCACGAATCACTTTGCTGCCAGATGGTTTATGGAGTGTGGTGCTGCTTCTCGTCACATCCCAGGCCTGGGGACACCAAAGAGGTGTTGTTTAGGAATGGCTGAAATAATAAATTGATTTTTTTATCTGGCTTGATTCCATACCACTGGGCATTATATTTTCTCCATGTGTCCTGTAAATGACAAAATATGGTCACCCTTTTCCCCAGTGGACTGCTCACATAGCCCATCTGTCCCTGGGACACAGGCAGGAACAGCACTCTAAGCCCCTTCCTGGCACCCCGTGCCCCAGTCTGTGGGCCCACAGCACCAGAACAGCTGGAAGACCCTCCGAGATGAGAACATTCATCCAGGAAGGCTAAGAGCTTTCATTTCATGGGAGAGACACAATGAGGCAGGAGATTGCTATTTCCATGGTCAACCTGGACACCTTGGTGTGGGATGGACACCTTGGTGTGGTGTAGACAGCTTGGTGTGGTGTAGACCAACATGGAGGGGACAAAGCACACTCAGATTTCTAGGAGCTCTGAAGGAAAATGGAAGCCTGCAGTGGCTCTGTGCTCAGCGTGATTGCAAAGTGCCTGAAGAGAGGACGTCTTGGTGGGATGTGGGCGGGAGGGTGCTCTGAAGTGCTCCCTGAACCTGTCCAGTCTGCAAGAATGGATAAGAGCTCCAAGTTGCCTGGAGGAAAGCTGGGGAAACACCCTAACACCCTGTGTGCTCCAGCAGTTTTATTCTCTCTGGCTTCTCCAAGATTCTTCAAGACGTATTTATCAAACACCAGGCCCAGACACTTGACGTGCAATTAAAAGCTTCAGGAGTAATGGGAATGGAATGAGACGAGTATCGAATTCCTGTCCAGGAGTGGCGGGTAACTGGCGTTCCCCTAGTGAGGCTGCAGCGTGGACATTCTACCAGGAATGGACAGTGTCTCCCTCTGTAAATGGTCCGCAGGGCAGAGAGGCGGTGTGGGAGCCAGCGCCTTGGGTCCTATACCCAAACACAGTATAATCAGATCACACAGGATCAGCTGTCAAGGGGAGATTCTAAAAGACATACCACCTCAAAAGATTGCAGTAATGAGAGCTGTCTTGTTGGAAGCAGTGTGAGCTGGAAGACAGGCGGTATCAGCTCTCAAGGTCTGGGCTGGGTTGGGCTCAGCCCAGGACTCTGTGCCCAGATGCCACGAGTTCCTACAGAGACACTGCAAACCCACTGGGTTTACTGGTTTACCTGTCAGTCTATGTCTGTCTGGGCTTCCCAGGTGGCGCAGTGGTGAAGAACCCACCTGCCAATGCAGGAGACACGAGTTCAATCCCTTGGTGGGGAAGATCCCCTGGAGAAGGGCATGGCAACCCACTTCAGTATTCTTGCCTGGGAAACTCCATGAACAGAGGAGCCTGGCGGGCTACAGTCCATGGGGTCACAAAGAGTCAGACAAAACTGAGCGACTGAATACACACACTATGTCTATCAACCTATCTATCAATATCTATCACATATTGGGTTTACTCACTTACCTATAATCTATATCTATCTATACCTATCTAATAAGGATTATTATTTTTTAGGGCCGCAAGAAATAACTAAAGACTTCAAAAGAAGGGAGTAATATATGGCATTTATGTTTTTAGTTCTGCTCTGTGGTTCTAAATTATTTCAGCCTTTGTATGTATGAAAGACTGTTTATTTCTTCTTCATTTTGGAAATATACTTTCTCTGGGTATCCTGCATAAAAAAGAGTCACACAACCAAATAAACTGGGGGAAATGCATTCTATACACTTTTCTTCAATCTTTGAGTGCTGAGTAGCTCTGTGAAATTCTACAGTGTAGGAAAGTTAGCATCTTAGAGCATCCTTCATTTACTATTTGCTAGCATTTTAATTAGGAACTAAGCCACTGTAGTGTAAACCAGGGCTTCCCCGGTGGCTCGGATGGTGAAGAATCTGCTTGTAACACAGGAGACCACAGCTCAACCCCTGGGATGGGAAGATCCCCTGGAGAAGGGAATGGCTACCCACTCCAGTATTCTTGCCTGGAGAATTGCATGGACAGAGGAGCCTTGCAGGGCTACCTGACCGTTTGTTTACTTGCTTTGTAACACAAGCGCCTGGAGTAAGCTTTGGTAACGGAGGAGGCACCCGCCTCTGAGACGGCCTTCTTGGAGTAACACTTTGCAGCCTCAGGACCAGTTAGTCCAGGCTGCTTCTTTCACGGAAACTCTTCTGTTTCAGAGAACTTGGTTGATTCTGATATCTGACCCTTTCAGCCACTTGCTTTTTTCTCTTCCAGTGCCTTAAATCCCTGCTCTTGTGTTTTAAATTCTCCAATGAAGCCCACAAGCCACTGGGCCCTTCCCTTGACCCTGCTCTTGACCCCAATAAAAGCCACCCCCGGGCCCTGCTCGCCCTTTCCCCACCCATGACCTCTCTGTGTGGCCCCAGGTGTGCTGTGTAATTTGCAGGCCCTGTAAGTAATAAACCTCTGTTTTTCAAAGTTTCCTAATGGTCGTTGCTAAAGGGCATCTTGCAGTCATAATCAGAACCACAAGGGCTGGCCCAGCCACAGGGTCGGTTACCGACAGACTGAGACCCGCCCACAGTGGACCCCTAATGAGGAAACCCCCCTAGCCCCCAGGTCTGTCTCACTTAGAGAACAGGTTGCGCCCATGTGCACGATTTGGGTTCTGTCGCCTCATGGGGCTCAGTAAAGTCCACCCAGGGGAGGCGCTGTACCTCGTTCCTGGCTCTAGCTTGGGAACTGGAGCGCAGTTCACAGCTGAAGAGCATTTATGGAACCAGAGAAACATACCTCACCTGCATTCACAACACCGTGTTACTGTTAGTGGTTGCTGTTCAGTCACTCGGTCGTGTCCGACTCTTCATGACCCCATGGACTGCAGCACGCCAGGCTTTCCTGTCCCCCTGCCCCACTATGTCCCAGGGTTTGCTCAAACTCATGTCCTTTGAGTCAGTGATACCATCCAACCATCTCATTCTCTGTCAACCCCTTCTCCTCCTGCCCTCAATCTTTCCCAGCATTAAGGTCTTTTCCAATGAGTCAGTTCTTCGCATCACGTGGCCAAAGTGTTGGAACTTCAGCTTCAGCATCAGTCCTTCCAATGAATATTGAAGGTCGATTTCCTTTAGGATTGACTGGTTTGATCTCCTTGCAGTCCCAGGGACTCTCAAGAGTCTTCTCCAACACCACAGTTCAAAAGCATCAATTCTTCATTGCTCAGCCCTCTTTATGGTCTGTAGGTACCTTTATAAAATCTTTAGACTCATTAGAAAATATATTTATTATTGATACCTAAATATATTTTGTTCTCTATTGGGATGAACTTATGTTTCCTATTGATCTGGCAATGTGATGCAGTAAAGGAGAATATTGACTAATTCCAGCTTTTTTAGGAGAAGCTCAATATTCTAAATACATAATGTCATGCAATCTTTCAAATTTTATTAAGTGCTTTGATGCGGCGGGACTTTCCCATTATCTAGAAATAGAGTAGCAAACGGGCAAAGTCCCTAATTAACTTACATTCTAGTCAGGAAGACAGATAACAATCAAACAAATAGATTAAGCTTTAGGAGAGTGATAAATTACAGAAAATAAGCACAATAGATGAGGGGATGGGGCGTGAGCAAGGGTTGGTGACTCCCTGAGTCAGACGTAAAATCACTGAAGAATCTTTAGTCCAAACCCAGCAGAGGCCCCTGCGCTTCCCCACCGTCACTTTGCCCCCAGAGGAAGTGTGGCCACATCCACGTAGTGTCACACAGGCTTCTACCCAAGCTTTAGAAATAACGTACTTCTTACACAAATAGCCTCATAGACTGCAAAATAAGTACATAAGACAGGGGAGCGTGCTTAGTCCTTTTTTTATACCAACAGAGCCAAGATATCAAAATTGGAGCAAGACAAGAAAAAAAAAGAACATGTGATCCAGTTTCATTTGTGACAACGCGTGCTCAGTCGCTCAGTCGTGTCCGACTCTTTGTGACCCTGTGGACTGTAGCCCACCAGGCTCCTCTGTCCATGGGATTCTCCAGGCAAGAATACTGGGGTGGGATGCCATTTCCTCCTCCAGGGGACCTTCCTGACCCAAGGATGGAACCCGTGTCTCCTGGATTGCCTGTGCTGGCAGGCAGATTCTTTTCCACCAGCATCACCAAAGGCAGTAATTAATAAAATTTTATATTCATTAAAAAAAAACTCAGGAAATTAGAGGAGGACTCCCCCTAGTCATGGTGGACACAGAGGTGTCTTTTTCCCTCTCCTGCTAGGGAAGGCCTTGTGTCCAGCTGCATGGAGTAGAGTCACGGTGAGTCTCCAGCGCTCTGCCCCTTTGGGTGTAGGCTCAGCATTATCGGTGACCGCCCTGGGTGATGTTGCTCTGGGGCAGATCTATGTGAAGGCTGAGCTGGGAGGAGCTGAAGTCCTGGCCACTGTGGCCCCACTTGGAGCAGCTCTGGTTGCCAAGTCTCGCCCTATTCTCCCAGCAGGCTGGCCAAGCTCCCCCTGGTCACAGTTACAGTTCTCCATCTGCCCGATCAATCTCCTGCCCCTATACAGGTTACTATCCGCCAGAGACATCCTTCCCCAAATCTCTGGCTTAGCACCTTCTTCCTGAGACCCCCAAGCCGTGACCCTCTGCATGATACACATCATCAACCACAATATTCAAATATGATGTTCACAGATTAAGAGCATCCCTTTTTGTAGTCAGGAATAAGAGTGGTTGTCATCTCTCAGTGCTGTACGACATGATATTAGAGCTTCTAGAGCGAAAAGTGCAGCAGGAAAAATAACTGGTAAGGCATCAAAAGCATAGAGTACATTTGTCAACATAGCAGATATAAGAGACTTTGCAGTTTTCAAAAGAACAAGAGGGTTCACCAAAGCTGCTAGATATGAGAGAGAATGTAGAGAAAATGTAGAGATCAAAGGTTCTCCTAGACACAGTAGCATTCATTAAAAAGTGTAGTTTTAAACAAAATTCTACCCTATAACAACACAGATAATGAAGTAACTAATAATCAGTTCAGTTCAGTCGCTCAGTCGTGTCCAACTCTTTGCCACCCCATGGACTGCAGCACACCAGGCCTCCCTGTCCATCACCAGCTCCCAGAGTTTAGTCAAACTCATGTCCATTGAGTCAGTGATGTCTTTCTACCACCTCATCCTCTGTTGTCCCCTTCTCCTCCCACCTTCAATCTTTCCCAGCATCAGGATCTTTTCCAATGAGTAAGTTCTTCACAGCAGGTGGCAAAAGTATTGAAGTTTCAGCTTCAGCATCAGTCCTTCCAATGAATATTCAGGACTGATCTTTAGGATGAACTGGTTGGATCTCCTTGCAGTCCAAGGGACTCTCAAGAGTCTTCTCCAACACCACAGTTCAAAAGCATCAATTCTTCCACACTCAGCTTTCTTTATAGTCCAACTCTCACATCCATACATAACCACTGGAAAAACCATAGCCTTGACTAGATGGACCTTTGCTGACAAAAGAATGTCTCTGCTTTTTAACATGCTGTCTAGGTTGGTCATAACTTTCTTTCCAAGGAGTAAGCGTCTTTTAATTTCATGGCTGCAATCACCATCTGCAGTGATTTTGGAGCCCAGAAAAATAAAGTCAGCCACTGTTGCCCCATTTGTTTGCCATGAAGTGATGGGACCAGATGACATGATCTTAGTTTTATGAATGTTGAGCTTTAAGCCAACTTTTTCACTCTCCTCTTTCACTTTCATCAAGAGACTTTTTAGTTCTTCTTCACTTTCTGCCATAAGGGTGGTGTCACTTCCATATCTGAGGTGATTGATATATCTATTGGCAATCTTGATTCCAGCTTGTGCTTCCTCCAGCCCAGTGTTTCTCATGATGTACTCTGCATATAAGTTAAATAAGCAGGGTGACAATATACAGCCTTGACTTACTCTTTTCCTGATTTGGACCCAGTCTGTGGTTCCATGTCCAGTTCTAACTGTTGCTTCCTGATCTGCATACAGATTTTTCATGAGGCAGATCAGGTGGTCTGGTATTCCCATCTCTTTCAGAATTTTCCACAGTTTGTTGTGATCCAAATAGTCAAACACTTTGGCATAGTTGATAAAGCAGAAGTAGATGTTATTCTGGAACTCTCTTGCTTTATCTATGATACAATAGATGTTGACAATTTGTCTCTGCTTCCTCTGCCTTTTCTAAAACCAGCTTGAACATCTGGAAGGTCACGGTTCACCCACTGTTGAAGACTGACTTGGAGACTTTCGAGCATTACTTTGCTAGTGTCTTGAGAAACCTGTATGCAGGTCAGGAAGCAACAGTTAGAACTGGACATGGAACCACAGACTGGTTCCAAATAGGAAAAGGAGTACATCAATGCTGTATATTGTCACTCTGCTTATTTAACTTATGTGCAGAGTACCTCATGAGAAATGCTGGGCTGGAAGAAGCACAAGCTGGAATCAAGATTGCCGGGAGAAATATCAATAACTTCAGATATGCAGATGACACCACCCTTATGGCAGAAAGTGAAGAACTAAAGAGCCTCTTGATGAAAATGAAAGAGGAGAGTGAAAAAGTTGGCTTAAAGCTCAACATTCATAAAACTAAGATCATGTCATCTGGTCCCATCACTTCATGGCAAACAAATGGGGCAACAGTGGCTGACTTTATTTTTCTGGGCTCCAAAATCACTGCAGATGGTGATTGCAGCCATGAAATTAAAAGACGCTTACTCCTTGGAAGGAAAGTTATGACCAACCTAGACAGCATGTTAAAAAGCAGAGACATTACTTTGTCAACAAAGGTCCATCTAGTCAAGGCTATGGTTTTTCCAGTGGTCATGTATGGATGTGAGAGTTGGACTATAAAGAAAGCTGAGTTATGGAAGAATTGATGCTTTTGAACTGTGGTGTTGGAGAAGACTCTTGAGAGTCCCTTGGACTGCAAGGAGATCCAACCAGTCCATCCTAAAGGAGATCAGTCCTGAGTGTACATTGGAAGGACTGATGCTAAAGCTGAAACTCCAATACTTTGGCCACCTGATGTGGAGAGCTGACTCATTTGAAAAGATCCTGATGCTGGGAAAGATTGAGGGCAAGAGCAGAAGGGGATGACAGAGGATGAGATGGTTGGATGGCATCACCGATTCAATGCACATGGGTTTGGGTGGACTCCGGAAGTTGGTGATGGACAGGGAGGCCTGGCATGCTGTGGTTCATGGGGTTGCAAAGAATAGGACACGACTGAGGGACTGAACTGAACGGAGATGAGTGAAATTCCTGGTAATTTGAGCATCCTTTGGCATTGCCTTTCTTGGGGTTGAAATGAAAACTGACATTTTCCAGTTCTGTGGCCACTGCTGAGTTTTCCAAATTTGCTGGCATATTGAGCACAGCACTTTGACAGCATCATCTTTTAGGGTTTGAAATAGCTCAACTGGAATTCTATCACCTCCACTCTCTTTGTTCATAGTGATGCTTCCTAAGGCCCAGTTGACTTTGCATTTCAGTATGTCTGGCTCTAGGTGAGTGATCTCACTATCATTATTATCTGGGTCATGAAGATCTTTTTTGTATAGTTCTTCTGTGTATTCTTGCCACCTCTTAATATCTTCTGCTTCTGCTATATCCATACCCTTTCTGTCCTTTATTGTGCCCATCTTTGCATGAAATGTTCCCTTGATATCTCTAATTTTCTTGACGAGATCTCTAGTCTTTCCCATTCTGTTGTTTTCCTCTATTTTTTTACAGTGATCACTGAGGAAGGCTCTCTTCCAGCAACAGAAGAGAAGACTCTACACATCGACATCACCAGATGGTCAATAACAAAATCAGATTGATTATATTCTTTGTAGCCAAAGATGGAGAAGCTCTATACAGTCAGCAAAAACAAGACCGGGAGCTGACTGTAGCTCAGATCATGAACTCTTTATTTCTAAATTCAGACTTAAATTGAAGAAAGTAGGAAAAACCACTAGACCATTCAGGTATGACCTAAATCAAATCCCTTACAATTATACAGTGGAAGTGACAAATAGATGCAAGGGATTAGATCTGATACAGTGCCTGAAGAACTATGGATGGAGGCTCATGACATTGTATAGGAGGCAGTGATCAAGACTATCCCCATGAAAAGGAAATGCAAAAAGGCAAAATTGTTGTCTGAGGAGGTCTTACAAATAGCTGTGAAAAGAGGAAAAGTGAAAGGCAAAGGAGAAAAGGAAAGATATACCCATTTGAACTAATGATAAACTTAACAAAAAACAATTTAATGAAAAAAAGTTAAAGTTCTTTTTAAATAAGATAAAAGTCAGCTTAAATAATCAGAGATACAGATCTAGACAAACTAACAGTAAAAATTCATATGCAGATATGAAGTGGAAACATTCCTAAACAATGTAAAATAATAAAGGGAGAGCTAGAATATCGCTCTAGAAGATATCAAGACTTATTATAAAATTATGGTACTTAAAATCATGTGATATCGGTACAGGCAATAAAAAATAGACCACAGAGACATCTGTGAGGTCCAGAGACAGATTCCTTCATCTCTGACCAAGAAGGCTTTGCAAATTAATGGGGAACAGATGCACCATTCAATACACACTGTTCCGTATAAAATAGATAAACAGCAAGGACCTGCCTGTGTAGCGCAGGGAGCTTCACTCAGTGACTCGCAATAACCCATAATGGAAAAGAAACTGCAAAAGAACAGCTATGTATGTTGGTGTATATGAGTCACTTTGATGTACTTTGTAAGTAAATTGTAACACTGGAAGTCAATTATACTTTAATACAAATTCTTTAAGAAATAATTAACTGTTCAGTTTATGGAGGAGAGATAATTGGTAAAATAAATTCTAGGCAATTAAGGACTGTAACAGTAAAACCTCAGAACTTTTTCTAGAAAAATGTAGAATTTGATTATGATTTGAAAAAGAGAGAATTAAAATGTTGTTTTGGAAGAAATGATATATGAAATAAAGAGACATGTCACAGACTGAGAAAAAATATTTATAACATAGGAAAGATAGACGGCAGGGAAAGAAGAGGGTGACAGAGGATGAGATGGCTGGATGGCATCACTGTTTCAATGGACATGAACTTGGGCAAGCTCCAGGAGACGGTGAGGGACAGGGAAGCCTGGTGCTGCAGTCCATGGGGTCATGAAGTCAGACACAACTCGGTTACTGAACAACAACAGCTGAATTCTGAATAAGTAACTTCTACAAATTAATATATTTTTAAAAAGAAAGCCAACCCAGCAGAAAAATGGGCAAATAATATGTACAGAAATTAATGTGATAAAGAATCTGAAGACCCAGAAACATGAAATGATTCACAATCGTATTAGGAATCAGAGAAAAGTGTTTAATAAAACAAAACAAAAAAGTAGGCCAGCCTCTCCTGACAAACCCTAAGGTCTGGCTGTATCAGGTGTTAATAAAACTGGGAAGTAATGATGGTGATTGTAGCCTAAACTGGTATAACCAGCTGGGCAATATTTAATAAAGTTAGAGACTCAAATTCCCTCCGTCCTGCAGTTTCAATCTGAAGTCTACATTTTAAAACACTCAGACACGTGCCAGATCTTCATACATGAGAACACTTACAACATCACTGCACATAGACAGAAAAATGGAGACAATTTACCTACTTTATCCGTAAGGTTGGAGAAGGAAGTGGCAACCCACTCCAGTGTTCTTGCCTGGAGAATTCCATGGATAGAGGAGCCTGGCGTGCTACAGACCATAGCTCACATAGGGTCACAAAGAGTCAGACATGACTGAGGCGACTAGGCATCAGTAAGGTAAAAAGTGCGTTTTCTTTCTTTTGTTTTTTGCCCAGACCAGTGCAGCACATGGGATCTAATTCCCCAACCAGGAATCAAAATCGCGCCCCTGCATTGAAAGTGCAGAGTCTTAACCATTGGACTGCTAGGGAAGTCCAAAAATGTATATTTTCATGTGTTAGAGAACTATGCTGCATCTAAGTGAACAAGTTGCATGTGTCAACATGGGTAAATAAAATAAAATGCTGATTGGAATTAGATGTTCGGAATGGCTGAACGACGTGTAACGTTTCCTCTTCTTTCTCGGGCTGGCCTGTGCACACAGTCCCTGAGCCAGGACCCCCTCTCCTCACACTGGACATGAGCGCATCACATTTGGACACAGAATGTGACCATCTGTTCCCGCATCCGGTTTGGGAAGCACAGCTCTCCCAAACAGACCGGCAATGTGTCTCATGTCTCATTTCAGAAGGAAAAAACAAAAACACAGAATCCATGTCTTCCCAAAACACATGCCCAGAGCCTGGGTGGTTGGAGAATGGATACTTTGTCATGTAAAGAACTAATTTTATGGGTGAATTTCATCTCTGTTTCATCAGCATTTGGGAAAGAAGCCTGCGATGGACCTCCTGGTGTAGTATCTCCGAGCAGCTGCACGCACGTGGCTCAGTAACTTACATCTGTAGTGTGGCTTTTTTGTTCTGCCCCTTGCTGTCACTTCCACGCGTCCCAGCTGCAGCTGGAGCGTCCATCAAGCCCACCCCACCGCCTGCAGACGACCATCTGCTTTGCCCCACAGTACTGGTTTAAGGCGCTTGACTGGACCACGATTTAATGCGTCTGCTCTGTGAAGGGTGACAGCTCAAGATGGGTTCTGAGCCACCTCAGTGACCATCTGAACTCACACAAGGGCAGGCACGGGACACGGGAGCCTGGACAGCCCTGAGGTGGGTCCTCACCCGCTCCGTCCTGGTGAGCTCACCTCCGGGACACGCCTGCAGCGTCCACTGGAGCAGAGGGCTGGGCAGCCAGGCGGACGCCCCACAGGAAGTGATGCCTGGGCCCCGGCCAGAGGCAGCTACGGGCAGCGGGCGAGACGTTTTCTCTGGCCCCGGCAGTCAGGGGTCCACAGCCGCTTGCTTAGCTTTGCAGCAGTCCGAGGCCTTCGAGCATAGAGGAGGGACTCAGCCTGTTCTCCCGGGGCCCGCAGGGCGGTCCAGCCAGCCAGAGCGCTCATTTACAGGAGCATGGAAGCTTATACCTCCCATCTCCTCAGAAAGACCCTCAAGGACGGTGACTGCATAATTCATCATTCACCAGATATTTTGACAGCAAAGAGGGACCTATCGAAAGTTATGCTGAGGAGACAAACGTCAGCTGGGACTGTGCTGGGCCCCAGACTGATGCCTTCACTACTCATACAAGACCTGGCCCTGCCTCCTCGGCCCTCAGGGGTACCAGCTGTGACCCTCAACGTGTGGGCAGAGGCGGCCACACAGGGCAATGTGAAGCCAGCCTGCTCTGGTTGGGGCCCACGTGTCACAGGCCCCCTCGTAAGGCGCCGAGCGCTGCATGAGAGTGGAGGGGACCCCAGGCCCGTGGACGACAAAACCCAACACTGCAAAATCAAAGGAATCTCCCCAGAATGACCTGTGTTTCCAGTGTGATTCTAGTCAGAATCTCAGCAGGATTGTGCAAGGAACTTTATAAGCTGAATCTAAGATGTATGTGGAAAAACACAGACCAGCTAAGACGTGGAGAAGTCTTACGCATCTAAACACACCGGCAACGTAGCTGGAATTTTGCGCTCTGGAGTTGTAATAACTGGACGGTGAGGAGTTGGGACAAGAAGGGACGACGGGCGGACAGGAGGAAGCAGCCCGGAAGCAGAGCCAGGAGTTCAGGGACACCGCACAGAGCGGCCGGGCGGCAAGGAACTGACAGGGAGGAGAAGGGCAGTCTCACGCACTGGTCCTGAGTGACTGGTCCTGCTCATCAGGACACAGTTAAATCGGCTCTCAGCCGTTAGAGAGAACTGTTCTTCTACTCAAGTTTCTAATTCGAAATGAGCAACTTACCAGTAATATCTTATTTATGGAAATGTATAAAGTCACTGGAAGAATGATAAATACAAAATTCCACGGAGATAGGGGGCAGGGAAGATGCGACAAGGGAACTTCAGGAACTTCACCTGAACTTCCAGTCTGGAAGCAAGGCGATGGGCACCTTGCTGTGCATTATATTGCTCTTAATGTCTTAGATATTTTAGACAGATTTTCTTGAACATGTAAAATAATTCAAAACAACAGTTTTAAAGGAAAGTTGCCAACCTGCTCTCCTACACTGATATGTGTTTTGGGTCTGCTTCCATTTTCTACAGCAGAAAAAGAGAAAGTAAGGAATCATAAGGGAAATCAACTCTGAATACTTATTGAAAGGACAGATGCTGAAGCTGAAACTCCAGTGTTCTGATTATCTGATGTGAATAGCTGACTCATTGGAAAAGTCCCTGATGCTGGGAAAGGTTAAGGGCAGAAGGAGAAGAGGGCGTCAGAGGATGAGATGGCCGGATGGCATCACCAATGCAATGGACGTGAACTTCACACTTCAGGAGATGGTGAGGGACAGGGAGGCCCAGCATGTTGCAGTCCACAGGGATGCGAAGAGTCAGACGCGACTGGGCCACTGAATAACAACAACAAAGAAACAAAACTCTTGGAGCAAGCCTTTGGTGGCTTGGAGATTTCTGTGCTTCCAAGCCTTCAGAGAGAACTTGTGTACAGAGGAATGAAGTACTTCGCATCATCGTCTATATAGCTGTTATCTTCTTTCTGAAATAAACTAATTCAAAAATGATTTTGAATATTATTTGTATAAGGCAAGTCAACCTCTCTCATCAGCTGTACGTCTGGCCAGAGTTTTGTAGACACTGATTCTGCCAGTTGTGTTTTTCTAGAAGTTGAGTTCTGCCTTTTGGAAAAGATAAAGGCAAGCAGAGCCTCTCCCAGGTGGCATGTCCAGGTTTCACCGATGAACGCTGCTGGGGACAGGGCTGGAGGGGACATAAAGCTCCTTTGGGGACCTCATGGTCTAGCCAGTCAGTTAGTGGTTGTCACTTGATTATCACAGACAGCAAGTGGGAAATGAGCTAATTTGCTGCTACTGCTGCTGCTAAGTCACTTCAGTCCTGTCCGACTCTGTGCGACCCCAGAGACGGCAGCCCACCAGGCTCCCCCGTCCCTGGGATTCTCCAGGCAAGAGAGAGCTAATTTACTGATGCACAAAGAGGGGACTCCCCTGGTCCAGAGGTTAAGAATCTGCCTTCCAATGCAGGGGACGTGTGTTCCATCCCTGGTAGGGGAAGTAAGACCCCATGTGCCGTGGGAGCAAATAATACGCTGCAATCATTGAGACTTGCTGCAAAGAAGACCCAGTGCAGCCCTAAATAAATAATAAACGTGCTTCAGTAGAGGAGGGTGACTGGCTATGACTTTGATGGTTCACAGGGATGTCTCAGGTTACTTTTCTGTTTTGTGTCTTGTTTAATTAATATATTTTTAAATTGAAGTGTAGATGACCCACAGTGCTGTTAGTCTCAGGTTATATAGTGATTCAGTTAGGTTTGTATGTTCTTTTTCAGAAAGACGCTTCATGATGGACGTAAATGGGCCACAGAGCCCTTTGAAATTCCAAACTGATGGCAACAATATTTGAACAGTAAACCCAGAAAGCTCGGTTTGAAAACAGGCGAGAGGCAGGGCTCACTAATGCAGATAATTCGAGTCACTTTTTTACAGGTGTAAATTGGTTTTAATTCAAGGATGAGGGCAAGATATTAGCTGAGGAGTATAATGTTATATAGAAGATATTTCAGTACAATAAATACAAATGCTAACCTCCCAGTGTGAGAGGATTTAATTAAACTCAACCACTTGACTCCATCTGAAGGCAAGCAAGCAGGGTGAGTGTTTCCAACTGCTATGACAAGCCTAGATAATGTATTGAAAAGCAGAAACATCACTTTACCAACAAAGGCCCATATAATCAAAGCTATGGTTATTGCCAGAAGTCATGTACTACTGTGAGAGTTGGACCATAAAGAAAGTTGAGCACTGAAGAATTGATGCTTTTGAACTGTGGTGTTGGAGAAGACTCTTGAGAGTCTCTTGGACTGCAAGGCAATCCAACCAGTCCATCCTAAAGGAGATCAGTCCTGGGTGTTCATTAGAAGGACTGATGCTGAAGCTGAAGCTCCAATCCTTTGGCCACCTGATTCAAAGAGCTCACTCACTGGAAAAGATCCTGATGCCAGGAAAGATTGAGGGCAGGAGGAGAAGGGGGCAGCAGAGGATGAGATGGTTGGATGGCATCACCAATCTAATAGACACGAGTATGAGCAACCTCTGTAAAACAGTGGGAGACCAGAAAGCCTGGCTTGCTGCAGTTCATGATGTCGCCAAGAGTCAGACAGGACTTAGCAACTGAACAGCAACAAACCTTTACTAGGAAGTCACTGAGTGGGGACTTGGCGAGGCAGTGGGGTTCCTGGTTTCCTCGGTCAGTGTCTTTCTACCGGCATGTCTGCCACATCCTACAAGGATGTCGGGTCCCTCTCCAAAGTGGCACAGCTTAGTGCATTTCTACAGCAACTTGCAGAGGAAGAATTGCCTCAAGTAAGTGAGTGGGGTGGATGAAGACAAGACCAGGGGCCGGGAAGCTTGGTTTGTAGAGCGGGAGCATGGAGGCAGCGTGCTGGGCTGTCTGAGGCTGGCCAGGCAGCTGGCTGCAGCTGGTTGTCTGCGGGCTGGAGCATCTGTGGGCAGAGACCAGAGCCGGCCACGACCTTTCTCCACAGCAGCCTCCCCAGCACTGCCCCCTCCCTGCCCGAGACCCCGTGAGATGCATTTGTGCTGATGCTGGTTGGCAAACGAGGTGAGTTCATTTTCTCCGAACCCCAACATGGGAAACATTGCTTGACATTGTAGAAAACACACAATCTCCCGCTGATTTATTCGTGTCTCCTTCTGGGGCTGGCCAGCATGGAGGAAGCAGGCATGTACCATCCAGATGACAAACGGATCACAAAGGCGGGGTAACACTGGCATTTCCAGCCTCCCGGAGCATCGGGCTGCGTTTCTGAAATAAATTCTGCCTGGAGATCCGGCTCGCTCTTTGTGTTTATGGAGCACTTTTGCTCCCAAAGTGCGTGTGAATGTGGCTTCTCCTTTCATCCTCGCAGGCTAGTGCTTCCTGAGGTCTCCCTGGGGCGAGCACCAGCCAGACAAGGACAGATGGATGGTGATGAAGCTGGCGTGTAGCCGTCTAGCCCTCTGTCTTTCCTTGCCCCCCAGCCCTAGCTTCTCTTCTCCTGGCCATAAACCAGCAGGGGGAGATTCAGAAGCATTAATCCTTAGGAGTTAGACTTTGCTGATGTTTTCTGGAGCCTTCCCTCCTCCCCACCCCAGGCGAGTCTCTTCCTGCCCTGCTCGCTCTGCCTGCCCCCTACCTCTGTAACGAGGAGATCTTTGAGGACTTTTTGGAGAGGCCTCTTTTAATGTGTCAGACACACCACTGAGAGCAAAGCCCCCAGCCTTTTCCGGCCCTGGAAGAACTTCTGAGGCCCTCACTGCCTGTCAGCAACCTCCAAACTCACCTTTGCTATACACCTGCGTGTGTACAACCTGGCGAACCTCACTGCTTCACGGCTCTAGAGAGGTGCAGGGCCACCTCCAGAGCGTCCCTCCTGCACGTGGTGGGTCCTCTCCCTGCCAGCCTCCTCCCCACCTTCCCCCGGCATCGGACACGTTATGGGGGTTGGCTCCCTCCTGGTGGGCCGGGACGTGCCCTTCGCAGACTCCCTGGGCTCTGCTTTCTCCTTTCTCTCTTGCCCCGTCCCTGTGCTGTCTCAGCATCACTTTTCTGGTCATTTGCTGCTCTGGTCTCACCTCTGCCATGGTCTATGTGACCCCTGCCCTACCCTGCAAAGCTTCATCTTCAGGCACATTCATTGCCTCACTTTTCAACTTGCCTTTCCTGCTGATTGGGGATCTTTTCTCTTCTGGCCTTGATCTGTCCAGATGTGAAATGGATCACAACCTTCACAGTCCCCAGCCCCACCTGACCATGGCTGCTTCCCTGCCGGATCAGGGGATGGAGACCACGACCACTCTGGTCCTCGCCTTGACTTCACCCCTGGGCAGACACTGCCGGTGGCCTCCCTGGGCCCCCGGGGGGCCCTTCACCAGCTGCTGCTGGGACTGCGGCTAACAGCCCCCACCCGCCACCTCCTCAGAGGACTGCCCTGGGGTCTGCGGCTGCCTTGCCCATGGGTTTCAGCCTAGGGGAGGGGAAAAACAGATAACTGGCCTGAGGCCACCAGGGCAGAAACTCGCCCAGATCTCAGCTCCTGTTTGTTCATGTGGAATTGAGTGGCTTCAGGAAAAATCAGGGTAAAAGATGGAGAAAGAAAGTGAAGTGGCTCAGCCATGTCTGACTCTTTGCAACCCCACGGACTGTAACCCGCCAAGCTCCTCCATCCATGGGATTTCCCAGGCAAGAGTACTGGAGTGGATTGCCATTTCCTTCTCCAGGGGATCTTCCCGACCCAGGGACTGAACCCAGGTCTCCCACACTGCAGGTGGATTCTTTACCATCTGAGCCACCAGGGGATCCAAAGACGGAGACCTGGCCTGGTTACCTTAATGTCAGCCACCTCCGTGGAGAAAAGCAGAGCAGACCAAAAGCAAGCTGACGTCACGTCTGCTGAGTGACGGGGAGCAGAGCTTGTTCTCATAGCAAGTGCCCGTACCTGTCCAGGCCTACAGAGAGTTTGAAGTGCATCCCGACTTATGAATATTAACAAACTGCTGGTTAACTTTGCCGCGCACTTCCCACAAACGGCAGCCCGCCGCCACAGCAGGCTCTTCTCTTTGATAGAGTTTGGTGACCAGGCCATGCTGCCTGTGAATGTCTCTGAGAGACACGGGCCACGTAGGGCCTCATCCTGGAGAAGTGGGTGGGGGTGGCTACGGGTGAAGCTAAGATCCTGGCAGAAGCTTAGAATCAGACTCAACTGTCCCTGAAATCAGGAGTAAACATCACCCAGTGAGTCAAGATAAGCGAGCTTCCCTACAAAGCTGCAGAGACGGTGAATCCCCCCTGCCCCACCCCCACCCCAACACAGAGCCCTAGACAGTGGGGCAGAACCTAAGCGAAGGGCCGCAGCGTGAGGCATTCGCAGCCACAGGCAAAGTGCCATCAAAGTGGTCTGCACGCCATCAGTCCAAGTCCAGTTCCCACCCAAAGGGCCATGTGCACATCACACCTGCCCGACCTCCTCCTCGGGGTGTCTGGCAGGTGAGAGGTGCTGCATTCACTAGTACAGAGGACCCAGCCCACCCACTCCTGATGGAGGGTTTATCTGAGACCCCGCACAGTCGGTGCAGCTCCATATTCATGCAAGCAAGGTGCTTCCGGAATCCAGGGATGGGCCTGGATTTGCCCATCTGTTAGGAACACCCCTCTCCAACCACCCCAATCTGACACACGCTTGATTTTTCATAACACATTTAGTTGAGGCCCCCCAACTTTTGTCATCATCCTTCAATTCATTAAAGCATCTACTGTGTTCTGAGTTCTACCAAAATGGAATGCACAAAAGAGATGCCCTTTGCCTGTAGAAAGCCTCCATGGATTTATAAAAGATGGACAGGTTCCCTCAATGCGGTGACCTGTTCTATGGTAGCAAGTTCCAGGCCGTGCTACTGAATTACTCAGGGAGGTCAAGGAAGGCTTCCTGGAAGAAGTGATGGCTGAGCTGAGATTGAATGGACAGATTACAAGTCTTCCACGCAAATGAAGGCGGTCGTGTAGGCCTTCCAGGACCGAAGCTCCCGCAGCAGCTGTGGGCACTGGCTGTAACGCGGGCATGAGGTGGCGCATGGCACGGGGTGAGGAACCTGGAACCAGCAGGCAGGTGAAGGGGTGGCTCCTTAGTGTAGAGAACGGCCTCAGAGTCAGACAGAGCAGGCCCCGTCAACTTTCCCTGATCCTTAGGCACCTGAATTGTGAAATGTGACACAATCAGAATAGAGTGTGTGTGTGTGTCTGTGTGTGTATGTGTGTGTGTAGTGTGTGTGTGTGTGTGTGTAGTATGTGTGTGTGTGTGTGTGAGATACACTCTCAGGAGAGAGGGAGAAGTTGTGGGAGCCATTAGAACATGTGTGTGTGTGCATGTGTGTGTGTGTGTGTATCTGTAGTGTGTGTGTGTGTGTGTGTGTGTGTAGTGTGTGTGTGTCTGTGTGTGTGGTATGTGTGTGTGTCTGTGTGTGTCTGTGTGTGTGTCTGTGTGTGTCTGTGTGTGTAGTGTGTGTGTGTGTGTGTGTGTGTCTGTGTGTGTAGTGTGTGTGTGTGTGTCTGTCTGTGTCTGTGTGTGTGTGTAGTGTGTGTGTGTCTGTGTGTGTCTGTGTGTGTGTGTGGTGTGTGTGTGTCTGTGCGTGTCTGTGTGTGTGTGTGGTGTGTGTGTGTTATGTGTGTGATACCATCTTAGGAAAGCGGGACCAGTGATGGGAGCCATAAGAACAGTGTGTATGTGTGTGTGTACGTGTATGTATGTGTGTGTGTGTGTGTGTGTGTGTGTGATACGATCTCAGGAAAGCAGGAGCAGTGGTGGGAGCCATAAGAACGTGTGTGTATGTGTGTGTATGTGTGTGTGCATCTGTGTGTGTGTGAGATACACTCTCAGGAGAGCAGGAGCAGTGGTGGGAGCCATTAGAACGTGTGTGTGTGTGTGTGTAGTGTGTGTGTGTGTGTGTGTGTGTGTGTGTGTGTGATACAATCTCAGGAAAGCAGAAGCAGTGGTGGGAACCATAAGAACATGTATGTATGTGTGTGTGTATGTGTGTGTGTGTGAGATACACTCTCAGGAGAGCAGGAGCAGTGGTGGGAACATAAGAACATGTGTGTATGTGTGTGTGTGCGTGTGAGATACACTCTCAGGAAAGCAGGAGCAGTGGGGGAGCCACAAGAGCATGCGTGTGTGTTCCACACACGCCCACATTACATGTGAATGTGCGTACGTTACACGGATGCGTCGGATGACATTCAGCAACCATGAGGGTGATGGCACTTCCCTCTCTGAGTCGGATATCAGCTACCGTCACTGTCCTTCGTTCTCGTCCCCCAGCGTGACTGATTCGAGCAGCCCTGCTCACTGTGAAGCCCCAGTGGCTGTAAGAGCATCTACTGCATCCATCTTTCGAAAGAAAATTACCAAGTGCTTATTTACTGTGAGCCCAGGCAGGCCCACAAGATTCCCTCCCCTGAAGGCGCCCTGGGGACGGAGACAAGCCCTTGGCAGGGCCGCTATCCATCATTCCGAGCTCTCAGCTTCCAGACCCATCTGTGAGCAGGCAGGACGGGCTGATGGGCGGCTTAGGGTCCCTGGTTAATGACCTCGTTAGCAGCTTAATGGAGAGGTGGGAGGCTTGAATGAGAGGGAAGCCTTCCCATGCTACATTTAGCTGACCCTGGATTTATAGGCCTGGGGTTGCTAACCTTCTGTAAAACAGTCATCGCTTGTATAACAGAGAACAGTCTATTTTTAAAAGCTGCAGGAGAGTTTGAATGCAAAACAGCTTTTGTAATTCTTTTGACTGTTTTATTTATAAAGGAGTATTTTTTCTTTTCTTTGTGCTTGATGGGAGCTGCAGAAATTAGGGAAGAATGCTTGCAGAGCATGAGTGTAGCTCCATGAAACTAAACTTCTGACACTACAGAGTCTCAGCCTGTAGAGACTCTTCACCGTGAATCAGATCAGATCAGATCAGTTGCTCAGTTGTGTCCGACTCTTTGCGACCCCATGAATCACAGCACGCCAGGCCTCCCTGTCCATCACCAACTCCCGGAGTTCACTGAGACTCACATCCATCGAGTCAGTGATGCCATCCAGCCATCTCATCCTCTGTTGTCCCCTTCTCCTCTTGCCCTCAATCCCTCCCAGCATCAGAGTCTTTTCCAATGAGTCAACTCTTCGCATAAGGTAGCCAAAGTACTGGAGTTTCAGCTTTAGCATCAGTCCTTCCAAAGAAATCCCAGGGCTGATCTCCTTCAGAATGGACTGGTTGGATCTCCTTGCAGTCCAAGGGACTCTCAAGTCTTCTCCAACACCACAGTTCAAAAGCATCAATTCTTCGGCACTCAGCCTTCCTCACAGTCCAACTCTCACATCCATACATGACCACAGGAAAAGCCATAGCCTTGACTAGACGAACCTTTGTTGGCAAAGTAATGTCTCTGCTTTTGAATATGCTATCTAGGTTGGTCATAACTTTCCTTCCAAGGAGTAAGCATCTTTTAATTTCATGGCTGCAGTCACCATCTGCAGTGATTTTGGAGCCCAGAAAAATAGAGTCTGACACTGTTTCCACTGTTTCCCCATCTATTTCCCATGAAGTGATGGGACCGGATGCCATGATAGTGAAGTGCTAAGAGGTTGCTGAAGGTTACTCCAATACTTTGGCCACCTGATGCGAAAAACTGACTCACTGGAAAAGACCCTGATGCTGGGAAAGATTGAAGGCGGGAGGAGAATGGGATGATGGAGGATGAGATGGTTGGATGGCATCACCGACTCAATGGACATGAGTTTGAGCAAGCTCCAGGAGCTGGTGATGGACAGGGAGGCCTGGTGTGCTGTAGTCTATGGGGTCACAGAGTCAGACACGACTGAGCGACTGAACTGAACTAAGAGCTTGCTTCTGGGGTGAGGAGCTGCCCCGAGAACTAGGGCGAGCAATCAGGATTATAGCCCCCAAAGGCCTGGGCGGGTGTCTCTGAGCTTCTCCCTTACCTGGCTGGTCTCTGATTGGCTTTCCACTTCCATGTCCCTGGGGAGGGTTTATAGATCATTCTTAAGAAAACTGTCTGCCTTATTCCTTTATATTCTGACACCAAACAGGTACTGATGCCAAGCCCCGAGTGAATGTCCCTTCAAGTTGTCTGCTCAGTGGCTGGTGCTGCCGACTATTTCCTCACCTGTAGGATTCACTCCACAGGTATCTGCTGAACAACTATGTCACAAACACACCTGTTCTCGGTGCTGAGATGCACACACAGGTACCAGGAGTTCAAGTCCAGCTGGGGAACAATAGTGGTTTATATAGAATCAGTGTGTTGAAAAACTATAAAAGAAACCGATGTGAATTGAGGGGCTCAGAGAGGGGAAGCACACAGGTGGCCCATAGTTTCTCTGGCCTGTGTTAGCCCAGATGAACCTGGGAGCTTTATGTAGAGGGCTGATCAACACTCAACGAGAGGGGCAACCTAGGAGGTGTGGTCCCAGGCCTCCTTTCTAGAACATTCACTAGTGGGATCCTCCACCTGCTGATGAAAGCTTGCCTTGGTCTCAGCCCTGCCTAAGGGCAAGGGCATTAGAGGGTGTAGAATCTACTTATACGTTATACCTGAGACTAGGGTGCTATGGTTTCTAAGCATCTCTTGATCATCAATTTTCTTCAAAGTGAGTGAAAAAGAGTTTATGAGATTAAGGATGTTTCATTTATGTAAAAAAAAATTGACTTGATACTGGAATTTTAACATTAATTATCAGACCACCAGAGAAATTAGAAATTTGAGCTTCTGGATGTACTGTCCAAAATAAATCCTGAAACTAACAAAGTTGTTTTTAAAAATATGTGAAACTGCACCGTGTGATTCTGTTTTATGGTGTCTATATAGTGCATTTAAAGTTCTGAAGGAAGCCAGAGAATAAAAGTATGTTAACATAGATAACAAAGATATCCACATCTAACTTTACCTAAGAAGTCACATAAGCAAGAAATGAGTAAAATGAAATACTTAGTTTTGAGAGGAAAAAAACAACAAACTAGACTTCTATATCTTGAAAAAGTATCCTTCAAAAATGAAAAAGAAATAACTATTTTTCTCAGAGAAATAAAAATTGAGGAATTTGTTGTCAGTAGATCTGCCTTATAAGAAATGTTAAAAGGTGTCCTGGGGTGTGTGTGTGTTAGTCGCTCAGTCGTGTCTGACTCTTTGTGACCCCGTGGACTGCAGCCCACCAGGCTCCTCTGTCCATGGGATTCTCCAGGCAAGAATACTGGAGCAGGTTGCCATTTCCTTCCCCAGGGGATCAAACCTAGGTTTCCTGCATTGCAAGCAGATTCTTTATCATTTGAGCCACCAGGGAAACCCTCGAAAGGTATTCTCAGGAAGAAATAAAATAATTCAGGTAGAAAACTCGAATCTACATAAAGAAAGGAAGATCACAGAAGAAATGGGCAAAGGTGAAATAAAACTTTCATCTTTTTTTTTAGTTGATCTAATAGACAACAATTTGTTCAAAGTAACAATATCAACGATGCATTTGATTAGGTATAATTATGCCACTAGTGTTAAAGAACCCGGCTGCCAGTGCAGGTGGACATAAGAGACACAGCTTTAATCCCTGGGTGGGGAAGATCCCCTGGAGGAGGGCATGGCAGCCCACTCCAGCATTCCTGCCTGGAGAATCCCATGGACAGAGGAGCCTGGCGGGCTACAGTTCATAGGGTCACAAAGAGTCAGACATGACTGAGCCACTTAGCATGAAGCACACACAATTTTGTATAATATATACATATATGTGTGTGTATATGTTTACATATGTTTGTGTGTGTCTGTGTGTACTCTTAGTTACCCCTGACTCTTTGTGACCACATGGACTGTAGCCCGCCAGGCTCCCCTGTCCATGGGATTCTCCAGGCAAGAATAGTGGAGTGGGTTGCTGTGCTTTCCTCCAGGGGATCTTCCCAACCCAGGGATCAAACCTGGGTCTTCTGCCCTGGCAGGTGGATTCTTTACCACAAAGCCACCAGGGAAGCTTACATGTGAGTAAAATAAATGGCAGCAAAGATAAAGGAAGAAGGGGTCAGGATTAGTTTGTTACTAGGGGCACTCACACTACCCTTGAAGTATAGAATGTCGTTTGAAAGTGGACTTGGATTAGTTATAAATGTATATTGCAAACTCTAGGGCAGCCAGTAAAAAAAAAAAAAGTGAAAAAAGAAGCATAATGGGTATTTTATGACCATTGACAAGCTGTTTTTGTTTGTTTTGATTTTTGGCTTAACTTCCTTACAATAACTAGGTATATTTACTATGCTGAAGATAAGGGTAGAGAGATTGTAGCTAATGATATTTATTTATTCATTTTTACTGTATTTAAATGAACACATTTTCTTGGTAATGCTGTCCTTATGTTTTCCTTTACTATCTTTGAAACTATTGTCTTGGATATTACACTGAAGCTGATAAATTGCATTTCACATCTAAAACAATCGAAGTTTCTGGCAGGGTGGACATTTATATAATGTTCTTTGCCACAGGCAAAACCTTTTTCTAAACAATTTGAAGATTCTTTTCTTCTCCTTTCAAAGAAGGAAATCTTGATACATCTTAAATTATCCTCAACTGAGATGTTTGATCTCACAATTATTCAAGAAGCCTCATGTTGTATTATTCCAGCAGACTTCATGTCTCACTGCTATCTCCCCACGTTGTCTCGTCCCTTTGGGTTCAAGGGAGAAGATTCTCCAGTGGGACAGGGGACCTCGGCGCTCTGGTGGAGCAGAGCTGGGCAGAGGCCCGCACAGCACAGAGAAGCCTTCTGGTTCTGCATCAGATCTAACTGCCTTTTCTTTCAGCTTGGACTTTATGCCTCATGGCTCCTTGCTCCCAGCATCCTCTGTTGGCTCCTGCTCTTCTCGCTGACTTCCTGAGGTCAGAGTGCGTCAGGACACGGACAGGCACCCCTCCCGTCTACACTCCCTCCCACTCATACACTCAGTTGTCTGTGTGACATTTCCGCCGGGGTGTCTCAAGACATCGCAAACTCCGCTCACCGAGACTAGCGCCCGGCCCCCACCCCCTCCCCGGGGGTCTGGATGGCCTCCCATCCATCCTTCTACTTGCTTTGGACAAAACCTAGCAAGAATCTTTTATTCTTCACTTTCTCCCATGCTCATATCTCCTCCACCATCAAATTACACTCGCTGTACCTCAAAATGTGGCAAAACGCTCTTCCTTCTTTCTATTTCTATTGCTACCTCCTGCGTCTCCCCTCAATGCTCCATAATATATTCTCTATGCAGGAGCCAGTATGATTTTTTATAAAAGTCAAATCATGTCACAGAGAGATTTGAAATCCTTTAAGTGCTCCTCACTTTACTCGAAATTCGAAGTCCCCAGGGACCCAGGAGGTCTTCCGTGGCCCGGCCGGCCGGCACTGCTGTGCCAGCTGCATGCTGGCCTCTCTCACCCAGCTCTGGCCGCGCAGACCTCCTGCCTCTTCAGACTCACCAGGCTCCCTCGCTCTCTGGCCTTGGCTCTTGGTGTCCACTCTGCCTGGGGTGCCCTTCCTCTTTGGGTTTGCTTGGCTGACCTCATCAGCACCCTCAAGTACTGTTCCAATGTCAGCTTCTCAGTGAGGTCTACCCTCCTGCCCCTTCTTAACCTGGCTGCTGCTCTGTTCTCCTTTTTTCCGCCTTTATAGGCTTGGCTTGTATGTGCGTGCATGCTCAGTCGTGTCCAACTCTTTGTGACCCGTGGACTGTAGCCCGCCAGCCTCCTCTGTCCATGGAATTTCCCAGGAAGGATACTGGAGTGGGTTGCCATTTCCTCCTCCAGGGGATCTTCCCAACCCAAGGATGGAACTTGGGTCTACTGCATCTCCTGCATTGGCAGGCAGACTCTTTACCATGGAGCCACCAGCCCTCTCACAGGCTTTCTCACCGTCTTACACACTTTACAATTTACACGTTTAATATATTTGTCTCACTGCCTGTCCCCTGATGAAAGTAAGCCCTCTCAGGGGAAAAGAAAAATAAAAGGTGCACTAATGCTTCTCAGCTACTTACAGCATCCTCTGGCACAAAGTAGATTTTCAATAAATACTTGTTGAATGGATGCAGCCTGAACCGGACTCAGACCCCAGCTCTGATCATGACCTTGTATGTGAACTTGAGTGAGCTATTTAACCTGTCTTGATCTCAGAGTCTTCATTAAGAAATGGAGTCGTATATGAAGGAACCATCCTGAGGATTAACTGAAGTACAGTTTGCAGAGTGTAAGCCTGGTGTCTGCCATGGAGCAAGGGGAGAAAAAGCTGATTCACCTGTCCTGTGGCCATCTGGATTCTCTTCAGTTCAGTTCAGTTCAGTTGCTCAGTCGTGTCCAACTCTTTGCGACCCCATGGACAGCAGCCCACCAGGCCTCCCTGTCCATCACCAACTCCCGGAGTCTGCTCAAACCCATCTCCATTGAGTCGGTGGTGCCATCCAACCATCTCATCCTCTGTCATCCCCTTCTCCTCCTGCCCTCAATCTTTCCCAGCATCAGGGTCTTTTCAAATGAGTCAGCTCTTCGCATCAGGTGGCCAAAGTATTGGAGTTTCGGCTTCAACATCAGTCCTTCCAATGAACACTCAGGACTGGTCTCCTTTAGGATGGACTGGTTGGATCTCCTTGCAGTCCAAGGGACTCTCAAGAGTCTTCTCCAACACCATAGTTCAAAAGCACCAATTCTTCGGCGCTCAGCTTTCTTTATGGTCCAACTCTCATATCCATACATGACTACTAGAAAAATCATAGCTTTGACTAGACGGACCCTTGTTGGCAAAGTAACGTCTCTGCTTTTTTCTCCAGATTCTCTTAACAAGGTGCTTTCTCCTTTAAAATGAACAGTGACCATGTCACCTTCCTGCCCCACAGTACAGATGAGGAGCATATCAGATGCCACCCCAGGCCCAGGGCAGGTTTATGATAAGCACTTTCAATGCACAACCTCATTAAATCAAATAACAATATGCAAAGTGTGTATTGTTATTAACTCCACTATTCGGATGAGGAAAAGGACACACAGGGCCGCATGTACTCCGTGACCAGGTCACACGATGGCCAGTGGGTTGTCCACCTCCTGGGCCCTGATGCCAGCATCATCCACCCCTCACACCAGCATCTCCCAGACATAATGATGATAAGGGATCCTAAGTCCACAGACTTGCACGTATTGCCTTAAGTCCTTGTCTGATTATAAATTTAGGATCCATTCTTAAGAGTGAAATATTTTTGAATATATTTTAAGCTCTTTGAGGCTTGTCATCAAATTACCTCCTGAATTGTTTTTCACAGTTTATAGTCCCATCAACAGAAAATGAGGACATTGTCCAGGCTACATTATTAAAGATCACATACTTTTCCAATCAACGCGCTTTCCATGGCATATTGTCAGATATTTATTCTTAATTTCAGCTTTATAAATAAGACTCTGATCAACATCTTGATGAATAAAATAGTTTCTCTTGGGAGAATTTCCCTTCTGTTTGGATAGATTTCTTTGATTAAAAGTTCATGTGTCACATTTCTAATTATTTTCCAGAAAATGATACTGATTCCTTTATTTTTTCCCAAACATTGACTGACAACCTACCATGAGATGACACAGTTCTGAATTTCTTCTCACAATGAGAGTCCCAAATTGCTGGTCTTTCCTATTAGAAATGAATTTACCCTCTTCCATGCCTGGAAGAAGCCTTGATACCCCTCATGACTCCTCCACACCACTGCCCTCTAAAACTTTCCCCCTATCCTGGAAGAGGCAGGGACCTGTTTCAGACCTCATCCCAGATCGCGGGCCAGCCTGGGCTTGCACACCAGCTGCTGCCCGTCAGGGCTTCTGTGAGAAGACAGAGATGAGAAAATGCACTTTCAGGTGGTCATTTTGGTGAGGCAGGCATAAACATTTCAGGGTGACATCAAATTTTATTTTTATTGCTACTAATCACTTAAATTTAAATAAGATAAACTTTTTCATTAAAAATGAGCTCTTCTAATGTTTGGTACCTTTTTACTAAAGTACAGATGATTTATGATATTGTGCTCATTTCAGGCATACACATATTTTTATATGTATACATATAAAATATATATATGTATACTGATATATGTGTCAGGTATACATATAGTTCTTTCAGATTCTTTTCCACTGTAGGTTATTACAAGGTATTGAATATAGTTCCCTGTGCTGTACAGTAAACCCTTATTGTTTATTTTATATAGTGTGTACCTAGTATATCTATCAATTTCATAGTCCTATTTTATCCCTCTTCTGCCCTTTCCTTTTTGGTAACCATAAGCTTTTTCTATGTCTGTGAGCCTATTTCTGTTTTGTATTAATAAATAAGTTCATAAGTAATATTTTTTTTTAGATTCCACCTATAAAGGATATCATATGATATTGTCTTTTTCTGTCTGACTTGCTTCACTCAGTATGATAATCTCTAGGTCCCTTCCATTGATACAGCAAAATTTCCCTTTTATGGCTGAAGCAATATTCCACTGTATACATGTGCCACTCTCCTTTGTCTATTCACCTGTCAGTGGATACCTAGGCTGCCTTCTGGGCCCGTCTATTGTAAATTGTGCTGCTATGAACATCGGGGTGCGTGTATCTTTTCTAATTACGGTTTTGTGAGGATACATGCACCACAGTGGGACTGCTGGATCATACGGTAACTTCATTTTTAGTTTTTTAAGGAACCTCCATGCTGTTCTCTGTAAAGGCTGCACCAATTTACCTTCCCATCAGCAGTGCAGGAAGGTTCTCTTTCCTCCACACCCTCTCCGACATTCATTGTTTGTGGATTTTTTTGATGATGGCCACTCTGACGGTGTCTGTTGGCCCTCTCTAAGTTTTCTTTGTTCTTGGGAGAAATGTCTATTTTTGATTGGGTTGTTTGTTTTTGTGATGCTGAGCTGGAAGAGAAGCACTCTTTTCAAGTTATCTTGGACATCTCTGTGTCTGTCTTGACAACTTACACTGAGGTTATTTTGTGATTTTTCACTTGTCCTGCAAGGCTGCCTGTCTCACGCAGCCCCTGGAGGTTAACACTTGAGGGCAGGGGCACCGTCCAAGTGATACCAGTGGCTGATGACCCGTGCTGGGGCTCTGGCGAGGGTTGTAGTTTCTGGCTTCTTCGCTTGTGTTTCCTCCTCTCTTCCACAACCCCACCATCAGGGCCAGCTTCAGTCCAGAAGTTGAGGCTCTCTCACGTATGCTGCCGTAGGGAAGGAGGCTGAAATGTTTTTTGGTTCTGATTTTTATTGCCTCTCCATTTTGCTGAAAAGTTCTCAGGATTATGTAATCAAGACTCTCTGATTTCTCAAATACTTGATGAAGATTACATAGATGGCCAGGCACGATAAGGCTGGAAAACATCGTTTTCCTCTGTGTAACGGTACTCAGGCAGTCTCACCCTTGCAAAAGCTGTTTAACTGGCTTCCCAGCTACAGCTCTTGTCCACACCACTGACTTGCTACATACACTGTAATTGTTATTGGCCGAAGCCTTCTGAGGTGTAATTTCCTTATCATGGGCTCGTGTGTCAGTCTCAAGAGAAGCCCACCGTGTGCCGTGAAGCCGTGGGAGGGGCTGCCCTTTGAGCCGGCGCGATCCGGGCCGTAGCCAGCACTAGGATATTGTTTTTCAACCTCTGACTCTTAGCTCTCCCCTCTTCCACTCAAGATGCAGCAACCCACTCCAGTACTCTTGCCTAGGAAATCCCATGGACAGAGGAGCCTGGTGGTCTTCAGTCCATGGGGTCTCAAAAGAGTGAGACATGACTTAATAACTAAACAACAATTCTGACGTAGGTCAAAAGATAATACCCAAATCAAGAAAAGTTTAGACAATTAACAGGTGACTCAAAGTACTCTGGAAAAAAATATTTTAGTTCCACACACTCGTAGGCCCAAGTGAGAGGGCAGAATTAAACACGTGTTCTGACACACTTGGGAAATGCAGACTATTTCATGTCTTCGTGTCCTGGTGATAAAGCAAAGCCAACACACGTGACTCATCCGCTCCCTGGCGTCCCATCTGCAGTGTGGATAAATGCAATGGCAGGCTGCTTTCAAGCCCTGATAGGGTTTATAACTATGATAAAACATTGACACGAAATAAATTTTGATCCAGGTTGGGTTTTATCTGGAGGTTATAACCGACAGCACCTTTAAGTGCCTGGAATGAGGCTGCCATAGACTCTGCGGTCCCTCGGTTTACAGCCAGTTGCATCGGGCCCAGGCAGGCAACACGATGCCCCTGGGCTGGGAGCTTCAGCACCGCGGGCTTGCTTTGTGTGGCCTCACCCTGCAGCGGCTGCCGTGCTGATCAAAGCACCATTGTGCGGCTCTACACCCACGAGTGCCCTTCTCAAGCAACGCCTTAGAGTTTTTCACACAAATCGGTCCTGTGCCCTCACAATCACCACCAGCAAAAACGTTTCAGCAGTCTGGGCTTGATGCTCGGCCCTGCGGGAAATTGATTCTGGGCTGGATCATGTCCTCAAAGAGTCAACAGGCTGTTTGTTGACAGAAGCAAGGCCATTAAGGATAATGGTCAATGTCAGTACCACTGCAGAATGCCCTGGATTCAATCAACCGAGCGTCTAGTATCAGTGACCACTTATTCCTCCCAAAACGGACATATTCTTCCTTTAAAAAAAAAAAAATATATATATATATATATTTTTTTTTTAGGTAATAGAGTCATATGGCCCCAAACTCAAAACTCAGAAGGATGTACAGAGAGAAATGTCCCTCCCAGCCTTGACTCGGATAACAGGGTCCCACACTCAGACTCTCTCCCCAAAGTGCCGCTGACCTTCCAGGAGGTGTCCAGAAAAGCTGCACATTTATAAGCTAATATTAAATGTCATCCTCTACCTGTGCAACTGGCAGCATGTCACACCCAGTTCTTCTACGTGCCTTGCCTCTCAATGTATTCATTATTCATCTGTTTATTTATTGAGCACCTACTGTGTTCTATGTCCTGCCCTCAGCCCAGGACAGACCGCAACTGACAGAGCAACAGAGACGCTGCCCTTGGGGAGCTTACAGATGATCGAAAAGAAAGAGTGAGGACAAGGGAGCAAAATAGTGAGTGTGGCAGGTGTCAAAATCTGTTAGATAAACAGTGAAGGGGGAAAGGTGAATGTATAGATGAACACGGAAAAATGGATTTATCAATGTGCAAAAGAAAGGGCCAGGATTTAGGACATCGTAGGATGATCTTAAAAGATGCTTGCTCCTTGGAAGGAAAGCTATGACAAACCTAGACTGTGTATTAAAAAGCAGAGACAGGTCCCTATAGTCAAAGCTATGATTTTTCCAGTGGTCATGTTCAGATGTGAGAGTTGGACCATAAAGAAGGCTGAGCACCGAAGAACTGATGTTTTGAACTGGGGTGCTGGAGAAGACTCTTGAGAGTGCCTTGGACAGCAAGGAGATCAAACCAGTCAATCCTAAAGGAAATCAACCCTGAATGAAATTCACTGGAAGGACTGATGCTGAAGTCCAATTCTTTGGCCGCCTAATGCAAAGAGCCGACTCATTGGAAAAGACCCTGAGGCTGGGAAAGATGAAAGGAAAAAGGAGAAGGGGCAGCAGAGGATGAGACGGTTGGATGGCATCAGCAACTCAACAGACACGAATTGGAGAAAATGTCAAGAGATAGAAAAGGAGAGGGAAGCCTGGTAAGCTGCAGTTCACGCGGTCACAAAGAGATGGACGCGAATTAGTGAGTGAGCAACAGCAGCGGCAGGACTTGACAATTCTGTAAACATGCGGAATCCAGCCACGGTGACCTGAGAACGGTCCAGAGAGTCAAGAACAGGACTGTCTCCTTCCTAAGGCCAAAGAAGGCTGCCCTGGGGAGGGAGCGACCTCACTCCTCTGTCACTTGCCTGGGCTCTAGTCTCACCCCATAGATGTGCAGTGACCAGGACTCACCTTCCCCGCGGATGTCCAAGGTCATCTCCAGCTATCTTAGAAGCGTGCGTTCAGAGAGTGGAAAAAGCGTTAGACTCCTGAGCAAGACAATGATCCAAGGATGATCTTTAGAGACCTCCCGCCCCAGACACGGGTTCTCCTGTGCGTGGCCCACAGCGTGAACACATCTGGGGAGTCTGGTGTGAGGGCACTGGGTGGAAGAGCCTCGTCCTCCATGGGAGATCCCCCAGGATTCCAGCCGGGGTGGAAGGAGTAAGAAGGGCAGTGGGCGCCTCCGGGGTGACTGTGGGGACTCGTAACAGACTCTGAGGGGGCTGCAGTCACCAGGCCCCAGGGAGGGCAGTCATGGTCACGGCAGACTCTCGTGTGTGGGTCCCATCATTGATGGTGTGGGTGCACCAAAGAGAAAAACAGAAAACCACCAGAGCAGGCCAGTGATGCTGCAATTCACAGGGAGGCGAGCCCTGAAAAATCAGGAAACCTTTTCTCTAAAGTGCATTCACTGCAAGAAACAAAGTGTGTTATAACGTTTATGGTGTGCATCTCAGTAAGAGGTTAGAGGAAGCTACTGCAAGCAACCATGAAGAGGTCCTACTGCAAGAAGAAGAAGAGCGTAGATGTTAAAACTCATAACTGTGCAATTGGAAACTGAAACAAAACCAGTGGCCGGCGGAGCGGGTGTAGGTGCGATTGTAGAAGACAGTCTTGGGAGAGTCAAGCCACAATGCAAAGAAGAAAGAAACGAAAATATGAAAGTGTTGGCAGAAAGCAACTGAAAGCAAAGTTGGAAGATGCAACATACGAAGTCTAAGGACACAATGGCCATGGTGTGAAGATAAGACATGTCCAGAGAGTTCAGTTTTGGTGGCCAGTGTGGGATGGGGAGGAGAGGTGGCTGTAACTGATGTGTGACCTCAGATGCACTCCCAGCAGGGGATACAATTTACCCTGAGTTGGGGCCTGAATGTCCAGAGCCTGAAGTTGGATGCTCTGCTCTGAGACCCTGAAGCATCAGATCCCAGCTATTGTGACCCAGTTTACTTCACTTGTAAATGAGCATTTTGTCTGAGAGTTGCATAAGTTTTCTAAAGGGTTTTGTAAGCCATGGCTGGTACCACGAGTGTTCAGTGTGGCTCTGATTACTGAGCAACCCCAGTGGTTTGGGAGCTCTTCTCAATTAATAACTTTACTTACAAAGCCTTATTTCTGCAGAAATGTGTGTAGAGTAAATGGGCAAGGCCTCCGTGAATGCAGGGTCCCCTAGATTGGACTCCATCACCAGGTGATTCACACGAGTCCATCTTTGGCATCAGATGTGCCTGACAGAGACATCATGATTGGTTTAACAGGTTTGTAAAGAAATCTTCAAATTGGAGAAGTGACTAAGCAAACTCATTCATTCAGCTAATATTTGTAGAAGGCCTCCTGCAGCCTGGCGTGGAGGAAGTCGCTGTGAGTGTGACGCTGAAACAGACAGAGGACGCCTCTGCAGTCTGTCTTGTATTCTAGTGTTTGGAGAGCAAACCCAAAACAGAATCTGGATGTATTTGTGATGTACACAGACTGGGTCAGCTCGTGGTGAAGCCCAGACATATGGGGCAGGGGTGGAGGGGCGTGGAGAGCAGACTCCAGCTGGGACGCACGGGCCCTCCCGGGGGAGACATGTGAGTGGAACAGGAGAGGCCCGGCGTGCACACGTACGAGGGGACAGAAGCACAAGGCCTGCTACAGCAACGTGTTAATGGTTTTCCCAAATGCGGGCAATGAGGCCAACGCTTACAGAAGATGCCAGAAGAGAATGCGATGAGGCCACCAGTGGGGCTTCAGAGAGTGGGGGTGTGAAGATTGCCCCAGGCTGGAAGCCCCCAGGGCTGTGACCACATAGGTCTGCTCCACAAAGGCCCAACAAGGGGATGCGAACCAGCCATGCTCCACGTTCCCCAGTGGCAAGCTCTTGGGACAGCCATCCTGCTGAGCCCAGGACTGTCAACCCTAAAATCGGGCAAGGTCCAAGCAAAGGTGAGGAACTGGCACCCAAGGACCTCAGTCTCTGAAGCCGAATTGGGAAGTCCTGGGCCCCCCTCTGAGTGCCACTGTGCCCCCCACCTGAAGCTTGGGGCTGGGCCAGCCTGCCTGCTCAGGGCTTGGAACCGAAAAACAGAATTTTTCTTTAAGTCAGTCAGCAGATTTTACTCTCATCTTTCCCAGCTGTGAGTTTTGAAGAAGCATGGAACATCAGAGCTTTAATCACAGGGAAAGCCTAGCTCGACCTTCCTTTTCGCATTAGAGAACTGAAGTCCAGAGTTGAGACCAATTAGTTACAGCCTATCCTGGTTGGTCGCAGGTGGGCCTGGGGTGGAACTCAGTCCCCGACCCTCGGTCTGCTGCCCATCCATGTGTCCCCAGGGCGACATCCCTCGCTGCCCTGAGCCTGCTTGCGACCAGAAACACGGACAGAAAGCAGCACACCCCAGACCGTGGGCTCATTAGAGTGGTTCATGGCTTTGTCATACAAAGACGGTTTTCAGCGCGTTACCTGACAACTAGTTATAGCTGCTGCAGCACCTCTTTCTGTGGTTCCATAAAATTCAGTGAAACATTCAGTTCAGTTCAGTTGCTCAGTCGTGTCCAGCTCTTTGTGACCCCATGGACAGCAGCACACCAGGCCTCCCTGTCCATCACCAACTCCCAGAGTTTGCTCAAACTCATGCCCATTGAGTCAGTGATGCCATCCAACCATCTCATCCTCTGCCGTCCCCTTCTCCTCCTGCCCTCAATCTTTCCCAGCATCAGGGTCTTTTCAAATGAGTCACTTCTTCACATCAGGTGGCCAAAGTATTGGAGTTTCAGCTTTAGCATCAGTCCTTCCAATGAACACCCAGGACTGATCTCTTTTAGGATGGACTGATTGGATCGCCTTGCAGTCCAAGGGACTCTCAAGAGTCTTCTCCAACACCACAGTTCAAAAGCATCAATTCTTCGGTGCTCAGCTTTCTTCATGGTCCAACTCTCACATCCATATATGACTACTGGAAAAACCATAGCTTTGACTAGATGGACCTTTTTGGCAAAGTAATGTCTCTACTTTTTAAAATGCTGTCTTGGTTGGTCATACCTTTTCTTCCAAGGAGCAAGTGTTTTTAATTTCAGGGCTGCAATCACCATCTGCAGTGATTTTGGAGCCCAAGAAAATATAGTCTTTCAAAAAAAAAAAAAGAAAATATAGTCTCTCATTGTTTCCTTTGTTTCCCCATCAATTTGCCATGAAGTGATGGGACCAGATGCCATGATCTTAGTTTTCTGAATGTTGAGTTTTAAGCCAACTTTTTCACTCTCCTCTTTTCACTTTTATCAAGAGGTTCTTTAGTTCTTCACTTTCTGCCTAAGGATGGTATCATCTGGGTATCTGAGGTGATTAATATTTCTTCCAGCAATCTTGATTCCAACTTGTGCTTCATCCAGCCCAGCATTTCGCATGATGTATTCTGCATATAAGTTAAATAAGTAGAGTGACAATATACAGCCTTGACATACTCCTCTCCCAATTTGGAACAAGTCTGATGTTCCATGTCCGGTTCAAACTGTTGCTTCTTGACGTGCATACAGATTTCTCAGGAGGCAGGTAAGGTGGTCTGGTATTCCCATCTCTTGAAGAATTTCCCACAAATTGTTGTGACCCACACAGCCAAAGGCTTTAGCATAGTCAATAAAGCAGAAGTAGATGTTTTCCTGGAACTCTCTTTCTTTTTCAATGATCCAGCGGATGTTGGCAATTTGATCTCTGGTTCCTCTACCTTTTCTAAAACCAGCTTGAACATCTGGAATTTTACCCATTCACATACTGTTGAAGCCTGGCTTGGATAATTTTGAGCATTACTTTGCTAGTGTGTGAGATGAGTGCAATTGTGTGGTAGTTTGAGCAGTCTTTGGCATTGCCTTTCTTTGAGATTGGACTGAAAATTGACCTTTTCCAGTCCTGTGGCCACTGCTGAGTTTTCTGAATTTGCTGGCATTTTGAGTTCAACACTTTCACAGCATCATCTTTTAGGATTTGAAATAACTCAACTGGAATTCCATCACCTCCACTAGCTTTGCTCATAGTGATATTTCCTAAGGCCCACTTGACTTACATTCCAGGATGTCTGGCTCTAGGTGAGTGATCACACCATTGTGGTTATCTGGGTCTTTAAGATCTTTTTTTTGTATAGTTCTGCTGTGTATTCTTGCCACCTCTTCTTAACATCTTCTGCTTCTGTTAGGTCCATACCATTTCTGTCCTTTATCGAGCCCATCTTTGCATGAAAGTTCCCTTGGTATCTCAGGTTTTCTTGAAGAGATCTCTGGTCTTTCCCAATCTGCTGTTTTCCTCTATTTCTTTGCATTCATCACTGAGGAAGGCTTATCTCTCCTTGCTATTCTTTGGAACTCTGCATTCAAATGGGTGTATCTTTCATTTTCTCCTTTGCCTTTAGCTTCTCTTCTTTTCTCGTATTGGTAAGGCCTTTTCAGACAATCATTTTGCCTTTTTGTGTTTCTTTGTGGGGATGGTCTTGATCACTGCTTCCTGTACAGTGTCACAAACCTCCACCCGTAGTTCTTCAGGCACTCTGTCTATCAGATCTAATCCCTTGAATCTATATGTCACTTCCACTGTATAATCATAAGGGATTTGATTTAGGTCATACCTGAATGGTCTAGTGATTTTCCCTACTTTCTTAAATTTAAGTCTGAATTTGGCATAAGGAGTTCATGATCTGAGTCACAGTCAGCTCCCGGTCTTGTTTTTGCTGACTGTATAGAGCTTCTCCATCTTTGGCTGCAATGTAACCAATCTGATTTCAGTGTTGACCATCTAGTGATGTCCATGTGTAGAGTCTTCTCTTGTGTTGTTGGAAAAGGGTGTTTGCTATGACCAGTGCATTCTCTTGGCAAAACTCTATTAGCCTTTGCCCTGCTTCATTTTGTCCTCCAATGAAGCACTGAAAGGTAGTTTACTAAGCAGGCTTCTTGAATGTAAGCCCATGCTTGGTACACATATCATTGCCATATTTGATGAATGTCCCAAATGGAGGGTCAGCTTTGAAAAGGGAGTGATAGAATACAGAATGTGCTCTTGGCCCAATCCGTCATCAAAGCCCAAAAGCCATATTTATTGTTTATTCTAGAGTACAGGAGTGTGGCAAGGTGTGGTGGGGCTTGTGGAAATGTGTGAGTGAGTGTGGAGTGGGTGGGATGTGGGGTAACAGCCTGGAACAATGATGGCCGGGAGCCTCACACTGTGCCCGCAGCTCAGAGGAGGAACAGGCGTCCAGGCAGAGCAGCGCAGGAGAGTGTGGGAGTCTCCTCAACTGCCCGGTGTGGTCTTGGGGCTGGGGGTTGGCAGCAGAAAATCCAAAGAGCAGCTTATCTCAAGTGGCTGGAAGTCCCTTATGGTGTTTCTGCAACAAGGCCCACAGAGGAGGAAGGGGCAGCCAGGCTGGGCTCTGTGGGTCTGCAGAGCTGAGGCCAATCACCCAGGCCCTGGCTGGGGCCGCGCCTGCTCTTCACGGGGCTCAGGCTCTCAGCTCCTCCCTCCTGCCTTTGCAGGTTTTCACTTTCTCACTTTTTAAAATTAGTTTATTCTAACTGGCTATCTACTACTCTTTTTAGCAATTTTATTTATTTATGAACTCTTAACTTTTTGTTTTCATTGATTTGTACTTTTGTCTTTATTATTTCCTTCTTTTCATAAAGTTTATTATTCTATTTCTAACACTTTAATTTATTTTGACTCTTTATTCACATCTAAGATGGGATTTTATCTCATGACCACTTTTGTTGTATTCCATAGATTCTGGAATGTTGTGTTTTCCTTATCTTTGTCCTTTAGAAGTTCTGCAATTTTGGATTACATTTCTCTTGACAGGTTTTAAATCTCCAGAAGGATCCATTTAACAAGTGAGTCATTAATTACTAGTTTTATTGCTTTGTGATCAGTACATGATGTTTACACTATTTTTACCTTAAGGAACTCTTTGGCACTTCCTTTGTGACCTAACATTTGGTCTATTTTTATAAATGTTCCATGAGTGACTAAGAAGATGCTGTGCTATTATTAAATTGCAAATATATATGTGTGTGTATATATATATATATATATATATATATATATATATATTCATGGACTCTACCTTCCATAGTTCATTGGTTTTATATTTTTACTTTTTAAAAAAAGAAAATCCACTTGACCTGCCTTAGACTGAAATGATACATTAAATTCTCCTAGCGTGAATTACTCCTGCTGTCTTCACATCTTCTGCAGTTTTTCTTTCTAGCTGGCGGTTGCTAGGCTCTGGGGTATGTGTATTCACATCCATTGCATTTTCAATAGTAGCTTTCATATTACAGAATGTTCCTCTTTGCAACATTCAGTGGGTGGGGGGGGGGGCGGGGTGACGAGTTCTACCTTGTGAAATATCCAGATCACAACCCTGCTTCTCTGTTTCTTCCTTCAGTGTGCCTGCTGTGTGACGAATTCTATTCTGAGAGCGTGTTCGTGTGTTCCATTTGTTTGTGCGTCCAACAAATTAGCCTAGTTACCCAACTCACAGGGCTGGCTGTACAGTACTGTACCGTAATGGGTTTACAATACTTTCACACAAAAAATAGATAAAACAAGCAAACACAAAAGATCAAGAAAACATTTTTCAGCTTACAGTAGAGTACCTTGAAAAAGATAGCAGTTCAGTTCAGCAGCTGGCACACAGGGGCTGGCACTGAGTGAGCAGTCGAGAAGACTTATTGACTGGAGGAGAGAGAAGAGGTGGGAGGTGGTGGAGCTGAAGGGTCCTGAGCACCTGGAGACGGAGGGCCAGCTGCAATTTCACACCCGGCGTTGATGGAACGCATGTTTGCATCTTTGAAAGTTTGCATCTTGAAGGTTCATAAGTAGGAGGCTTACTGTATTTGCCCGACCTTTGCCTAACTGCATGATTATTATTTTAGCCTTTCTGAATTGCCTTATGTGTGTTTCTTGTGTACCTTTTCTTGGGGCAGATTTGAAAATCTTTTAGAAGTTGAAATAATCCTGCTTGCATTTGTTGAAATGATTGACATGCTTGATTGTGTCTCTGAAATATGAACAGCATCAGAGGATGTATTTTCTGGGTCTCTTTCTATACACGGTTTTCTTTTTCATGTAAAATAGACGTCCTCTAGTATAGACGACATTCCATCTTTTTGCTCTGTGATAATCCTTAGGTTAATCTCCTCCTTAAAGCCCAGAGTCCCCTCTGCCTTCACAGGCTTCCTCTGGAGGGTCAGCTTTGAAAGGGTACCTCTGGCTCCCAATTCCTATTGATGCAATGACCAGTGAACCTGCCTCACGGGCCCTTTTTCTTCCCCCCTTGTGTCGTTTATTTGTATCTTTTTTTCCTCCTGGAATATATAACATCCACACACAACCATTTACCATCATCCCCATCTCCCTTTGAGTTTTAGATGTGTGGACATATACACTCAAGGCTCACCACCGGCCCTTTGGTTAAAGTTCCCCAGTTATTCCTTGGCCAGCAGAGCCCCTCACCTGATAGACTCCACCAAAGGATGGGGAGCTCTGTGGTCCCCAAGTTCTCCTTCGCTGGTGACTGTGCTCCTGTGGCTTGGCCACATCTAACCCCTCAGGAGCTCACAAGGCTTCACACTGGTCATTGGGAATGAGTTCCCACTGTGGTCTTGCTGTCGAGACCTCAGATGCTGGCCTACTTACTTTTACTTCTAAGACCCACAGTCCTCTCACCTGGAGGTTCTGCTGAGATGTTTCCCATTCCCGATTGGGCTTATTTCACCCTTAAAATTTAAGAGCTGCACCGTGACGTGCCCTGGGGCTTGGCCTCCCAGCCCAGATTCCTCGGGTTCCTGGCAGTCTCTCAACAAGGTCTTCCCAGAGGTCGGTAAGCTGTCGCTGGACTTTAGCTTAAATATTGACTCCCTATCGTCAAAGCTGTGGTTTTTCCAGTGGTCATGTATGGATGTGAGAGTTGGACCATAAAGAAGGCTGAGTGCTGAAGAATTGATGCTTTCAAATTGTGGGGCTGGAGAAGACTCTTGAGAATCCCCTGGACTGCAAGGAAATCAAAGCAGTCAATCCTAAAGGAAATCAACCCCAAATACTCATTGAAATGATTGAGGCTGAAGCTCCAACACTCTGGCCACCTGATGAAAAGAACCAGCTCATTGGAAAAGACCTTGATGCTGGGAGGGATTGGGGGCAGGAGGCGAAGGGGACGACAGAGGATGAGATGGTTGGGTGGCATCACTAACTTGATGGACATGAGTTCGGGTGAACTCCGGAAGTTGGTGATGGACAGGGAGGCCTGGCGTGCTGCAGTCCATGGGGTCACAAAGAGTCGGACATGACTGAGCGACTGAACAACAACATCCACCCCTGGCATGGATTGTTCATCACCTTAGGGACCCAATGAGACATCGGGTGCATCTTGAGTACATTTTTTTTTTTTTTTTTGCTCATTTCTTGCTTCCATTGCTTTTTCATTGGTCCTTCTCCCTCTTTCTTTATTCTCATTCACTTTCTTGTCTATGTGCAAGCTGCCCTCCCCACTTCCTGTGAGTCAGCTCCAGGCTCTGGAAGCCCCTCTCTATCTGTTGGGGGAGGGGGTCTGCTTGGCTTCAATTTCATCCTCATGTTGAGTGCATTCTCATTTCATGTTTTCAGGGTTTTATATATTCTTGCTCTGAGATTTCAAAATTCAGATTTCATATGTGCTTTCACCCCGTGAAATGCTTGTTGAAGAATAATTCACTCGGACTGACTCTTGTGCTATGGTTTTATTCTGCCGTATGTGTTTCAGTTTGGAGAGAATTTCTCTGTAGGATCTGTTCCACTCCTTGTATTCAGTTTGGAGCATCTTCTTATCTTGGCCCAGGCGCCTGGGAGTCACAGGAGGCAGGCAGGAAGGGTGTGGGGCCTCTCTGGGTTTCTCTGTCCAAGAGCACCTGCTTCTCCATATTTGGTGAGGGGTGTTCTCTCTAATCCACGTTTGAGGGGGTGCATGGGTAGGTTTGGTATATCTCCCAGTTTTTAAAAAAGCTTCTGTCACTTGCTTGGTTTGCCTCCACAGCAGCCTCGTTGCCTGGCTGCTTCTCTAACCTCAATCCCCTCTCGTCCTGATGTCGTCCCCCAAGTCAGCCCCGCTCTGGAGAACCTGTGACTTGGCACTCCGTCCACATGTTGCTTATCCACTTTGTTTGACTTCTCCAGGGCCCGGGGCTCTGAGCCAGCAGATCCTCTGTTCTCAGGACTCCCTCTCAGATGGGGCCTCTCTCTTCATGGCTCCTCTCTCCCTTCCCAATATGGAGTCTACCCCGGGGGTGAGGGGGCCCTGGGAACTGCGGACATGGGTGTTCGTTTCCCACTCACTGTTCCTCTGTCCTGCTGGGCTGGAGGGGCGGGGCTTTAAGGAACTTCTCCTCTCTGCCTGCTGACCTCTGGTGGGTCTGGAGTGTGCAGAGACCCGGATTCAAGCATCTGCTACTATTGCTTTGGAGTCAAGCTCTTTTTCTGTTCATGCAAAGCTTCTTTTCTGCAGAGCTGCGATCACGCTGCCTGTGACCCTGGTGGGCCACTCCCCACGGTCACAGGCATTTTCTCGCATCACTGCACCCTGCAAAATGCCTCCCATGGATTTGTAATGATTTCATTCAACGGATTCAATCACTCACTTACCTAGTTGCTCTCCCGTTGTTGTTCAGTCGCTAAGTCGTGTCTGACTCTTTGCGACCCCATGGACTAGAGTATGCTACGCTGCCCTGTTCTCCACCATCTCCCAGAGTTTTCCAGACTCATGTCCGCTGAGTCAGTGATGTCATCCAACCATTTCATCTTCAGCTTCTCTCTTTCCCTTTTGCCCTCAATCTTTCCCAGTATCAGAGTCTTTTCCAATGAGTTAGGTCTTCGCATCAGGTGGCCAGAGTATTGGAGCTTCAGCTTCAGCTTCAGTCCTTCCAATGAATATTCAGGACTGATCTCCTTTAAGATGGACTGGTTGGATTTCCTTAGAGTCCAAAGGACTCTCAAGAGTCTTCTCCAGCACCACAGTTCAAAAGCATCAATCTTCAGTGCTGAGCCTTCTTTATGGTCCAATTCTTGTGTTTTTCTTCATTTAGAGTTATTTCCTTAACTTAGATTTCCAATAGCCAGTGAACTGGTAAAGTAACATAAAATGTCTTTAGGTTCTCTCTACAGTTTTCAGGGCTTCCCTGATAACTCAGGGTAAAGAATCTGCTTGCAGTGCAGGAGACCTGGGTTCAATCCTTGGCTCGGGAAGATCTCCTGGAGAAGGAAATGGCAAATCACTCCAATACTCTTGCCTAGAAAATGCCATGGATGGAGGAGCCTGGTGGGCTATGGTCCATGAAATTGTAAGAGTCAGACATGACTTAGCAATTAAACCAAACCAATGCAGAGTTTTCAAACCTTTCTCTAAACTCTCACATCAGGGTGAACCCCCCGTCTGTCTGGATGCCCGTCAGTGGTATTTGGGCCAGTGCACGCCTGCTAGGCTGACTCCGCTGTCAGGTTTGCATGCACCCAGAGTGGCCTTCGGGACTAGTCAGCGTTGGCTTGGCCCTGAGGTGGGGTGAAGCAGCAGCACCGCCACTGTTCCCAAGGTTGATGAGGGGGCCCCTTGAGCACAGGAAGCCCCCAGGCTGGCAGGTATTTTAGTCCCAAAGGAAAGTCCCTGGTCAGCCTCCCTGAGCCCTGGGCCATGGGAGCACCACTGCGTCTCAGAGGCTCTGGCTCCTCCCACAGACCTGAGGGTGGGGGTGGTCGGAAGAAACCACAGGCGCCCTTGGCCCGGATGGATCCTGGCTCATCCTCGCTCGCTCCCATTTGGGGCCAGCTTTACTTCCTGACTGCCGGCCTGAGGATCCGATATGACTCAGGCTCCAAACCGGACACAGAAGCAACAGCTCTGGGTCACCTCCTTCGCCTGCAGGCTCAGCTGTGGACGGTCTGATCCTGGTAATGAACCTGGGCCTATCCCTCCCAGTGGTTCTGCTTTCTGGACCAAACGTCGACTGTACCGCCTACCCTCCTTAATTAAGGGTGGGTGTCTGGAGGGACTCGAACATCATGAGTGTGTGTGAGGCACCGTGTGGGGCTGCAAGAGGCCACAGGTAACTGTGGTCCTGGGGACAAAGGGATGCGCAGGGCTCCAATCAGAACATCCCACAGGCAGTGCTCTTCACCCGCCCCTGAGCGTGACCTTCCCATTTCCTGAGCATCAGGGAGGCAGGTTTTGTGTCTCCGCAGCCTCCGTCCCCTCCTCAGTCTCCACACAGCGTCTAATATACTTGGTCATTGTTGTTCGGTCACTAATGGTGACCAACTCTTTGCAACCCCATGGACCGCGGCACGCCAGGCTTCCCTGTGTAATACACAGCAGCCGCTAAATATACATCTGTTCGCTACTAGACTCTCTGCCTCAACTTCCCCCTCCTCCCCCTAAAGTTAGTCTGAGACCCATGGGATCTTCTTCACCTGCTTCAAAATGAACAGAGAAACATCCATCATGACCAGAGGCTTTGGGGAGAGTAATGAACCACTTAGCCCGCTCCGTCCTAATGGTAACTGCTGGAACACAGACCGCAAAGACTGGAGATAATGTGTGCTATGCAGTAAGTGGAAAACAAAATATTTATTGCAAAGTTTTTTAAAGTGTCATTCTACTTGCAAATGCGGCACTGCAGACATATGTCAGCGGAGTTTGCCTCCAGCACAAAGAGCACCAGCGCACAGAAATATTTTAATTTGAGCTAGAGTGCGCATCCCAGCTGACAGTTTCACGATGGGTCTCAGAGCTTCCATATGCTGAGGGTGAAGACGAAGCTCTCGCCTTCACTCCAGACGTGGAAAGCAAAGCAAGCGTGCATGATGCGCGTACTGCGAGCCAGTCTCTGAGTGGAATGATTCGTATTCCATCCTGGGGTGTGCTTACAAAAGTGCTGAGAGGGCGCCGCCCCTGCTTCCACCCAGGAACACACAGGGAGAACTCATCTGAATCCGCACAGTTTGTAATCTGCAGAGCCGAGATTCCGTCTCAGAGCTGTTGGACAATACAGCGACTGTCGATTTTACTTATGCACAGACATAGGAGGCTGCTCTCGGCGGGTGGAGGTGCACTCGGGGACGGCATCTGTGTTTACGGCCCCCTGGGGGCAGCTGGTTACAATGGCTAGAGGAGGAGAGAACTGGGAAGAGGTCTCCCGCTGGGAAAGGAGCAGGGACGGTCTCTCCTCCAGGGAGAGGGCAGGTCTTGTCCCAGGCAGGGGCTGGGGCAAGGGCTGCGGGCTCCTGGGCATGGCAGCCCCATCCAGCTTGGGTGAGTGGGCAGTGGCGGCTGTGGACGAGGCTCGCTGTGTTTGGGTGCTGGCTCTCCTGCGCCCTGGGTGGCCTGGACAAGTCACACAGCCTCCTGGGGTGCCTGCCTCCTTGCCTGCACAGTGGGACACTCGCAAGGGTTTCTCTGAGGACCGCAAGGGACCCTGGATGTGCGCCTTGCACAGGCGGAGCCCTGAATGGGCATCATTCACCTCTACGTTCAGCCCCAGGGAGGTCTCAGGGCAGGGAGGGCAGCACTGGACTTGCAGGGTGTCAGCAGACCCCAAGGGGAAGAACCAAGAGAAGCTTCATGCGGCAGCCTCTGCGGAAAGCCATCTTCAAGGTCACAGTAGTGCCCTGTCTGCAGACGGATGCTCAGACCCGCCTCTGGACTGTCGTTCTCTGACCACCGGCTCCCCTCCATCCTCAAGCCCCTGGCCGGGCCCGCAGACCCCGTGCCCAGGAGACGTCATCCACAGAAAACACTCTGGTGTGTCAGCCCAACACTCTCATCTTTGAATTTACCTTGCATTCCAAGGAGCTTCAGGATAAATTCCCTCCCAAATTATTTTTCTATTTTTATCTCAGAAACCTGTTTACATCTTCCCTTTCTGTTTACTTTTCAGAGTATTAAGGGTTCTTACCTTGGGATTCACGAAATTCATGAACCCGTGAAAGTGAATGTAAAATTCAGCCTGTGTGTGTGTGTGACTTCTGTGTGGGGAATTCTCCCTAGCTTTCATCGGATTTTCAACAGCAAAGAGTACTGCTATGAAAATGTCCTGATTGTACATTTTTCTCAGTTAGTGTGGCCCCTTATGTCCCCTGGGGTGCAGGCAGAGAAGGAAGCTTACTAGATCGGTAACAAGGAGGAATCGTGAGTGTCGGGCTTGGCTGTCCCACTGCAGGCAGGCTCACCTGTGATGATCCATTTGTCCTTCAGCTTGTCCTTTGGCCAAGTTAGGTGAAGGAAGCTGGGTGCCCTGAGTGGGTGCTTCTCAAAGGGGGGGCTCCCCCAACTCAGCAGCTTTACCTGGGACGTTGTCAGCAAAGCAAACTTTGGGGCCCCAACACAGAGGGGCTGAATCAGAAACACAGAGCAGGGTAGCAAGGCACAGGGCAGCAAGCCCTCTGCTGCCCGGGTGATGTCCAGGTGAGACCGGGGCCCCACACGGGCAGGGGACAGGGCGAGCACAGAGGCACGCTGGCTGCTCCTCACGGCCGGCCGGGGTCTGCGCTGATCTGAGCAATCACACGCTCCGCAACCTCTTTCCCATTCCTAAACGATGACAAGCCATATGCTTGTTTGGCCTTTGCCAGGCATTTGTTTTTATAGTTAATATCAATGGATTGAAGCAATGTAGGCAGAGAAAATTATTTTCATATTTCAATCACATTACAAATGAGGTGCGGCAAGGAGAAGCTGCGTTCCCTGGAGGCGCCGCTCTCTGCAGAGCAAACATAATCCATTTTGCTCATAAGCACTTGTCGGTGTGCGGAAGAGCTCCACGTCAGGAGCTCTGCTCACTGGTGATGGCACTGCCCCTGCCAGCGGCTCCAAAGCTGAGACGACCATGTCCTCCTTCGGGCTTCAGTCGTGTCTGCTGATGGCCTATGAGCCGTGAGTATCTTAGGAGCAGGAGGGCCAGGGACAAGGTTGAAGCCCCCACGGAAACCCAGGCAGGCACCCAGAACTCAGACAGGAGCCGTCTGAGCCAGTCCGGGTGCCACTGGCCCTTCTCTTGCCCCTCAGGCAGAGCCGTCAACCCCCAGCCGAGCCTCCTCCCACAGGCCTTTCTGGAGTCCAGGCACACCAAGTGAGCAGGTAGGGGCTTCTTTTCCAAAAGAAGAAAATAATGGTGTTTGGATCATATATGGAACTTTTCATCTTCAAAACAGTTTCACACACGGAGCTGTAAAAATGAATGCAAACTTGTAAATGTAACACCATAAAGATGCCCAGGAATTATGAATGGGCCATAAGTAAAATTAAATTGTAGTGCTGGGAGAAACGCTATTTTTATGCTTAGGAAACCTTAGTTACAGACTAACTATAGAAAATACAACTCATATATTTAAGGTCTGTATTTTAAAAGAACAGTCAGCTGTGCACGCACATCCCTGACCAGCCTCCAGAAAGAAATTAACTGATTATGTTCTAGTGACTTCAGGAAGAATCTGAGTTTCTATTTTCCCTCCCACAGTCCACAGCCCTGCAGGATCCAGTTGTTCCAGCATCTTTCATTGAGAGGACTATGCTTTCTGTTTTGAATTGCCTTCGCCCCTTGGTCAAAGCTCAGCTGACCATGCTTGTCATCCGTGTGGGTCTATCTGGGGCTCTCTATCCCGTTTCATTGACCCTTCTCTGCTCTTGTACCATCCCACCATTCTGTTCCTCCTGTGAGTGACGATTAAGGTTGTTTTTCCTTCTTTATGAAAACGATAGCACTCTCTAAAGGGAGCAGGAGAAAAATCGTTGCTTTTGCTGAAAATTCCACGTCTAAGAATTTAGAAATTTTTACATAAAATCTGCCTATTGCATACACGTGCTAAGTTGCTTCAGTCATGTCTGACTCTTTGCAACCCTATGAACTGTAGCCCACCAGGCTGCTCTGTCCATGGGATTCTTCAGGCAGTGGGTTGCCATTTCTTCCTCCAGGGGATCTTCCCGACACAGGGATTGAACCTGTGTCTCTTGCATCTCCTGAATTGGCAGGTGGATTCTTTACCACTGCACCAGCTGGGAAGCCCCGTGTGTCTCTGGGGACATGGAAATGATCTTGAGAAAGGCATTCTTCTCAGAAAGCTCAAGGCTAACATTTAGACAAACAAAGAAAAGTAAATGCATTATTACATGATTTACACCATGCATGAGGTTTAAGCCAGATGCTAAAGGAACAAGGAATGTCCTATAGGTGAGGGCAGGTCTGCAAAGGGTGAGGTACCTAAGCCAGGGTGAAACAGGAAGAAGAGTGAGGTATTAGTCTGAGAGTCCTCCTAAACAGGGGTGCTAAGCAAATCCCTCACTAAAATTAATCCAATTATTGAAATCTGTACACAATCTATATGTAGACAGCTACAAAATCCTGATGAAGGAAATCTAAATGGATACATATGCATTGTTTATGGACTAGAAGACTAAGTATTTCAAGATGATGATTCTTCCCAAATGGACCTATAGATGAATCACAACCTGCTCTAAAGTTCATATGATAAGTTAAAAGACCAAGACTAGTCAATGCAACACTGAAGAAGAGCAAAACTGGGCAGAGTCTGACAATAGAGCTATCCAGACAGCACAGTGGGTACAAGAGCCGAGAAGGGTCAATGAAACGGGATAGAGAGCCCCCAGATAGACCCACACGGATGACAAGCACGGTCAGCTGAGCTTTGACCAAGGGGCGAAGGCAATTCAAAACAGAAAGCATAGTCCTCTCAATGAAAGATGCTGGAACAACTGGACACCAAAACATGCATCTAGACGTTGACTAGATCCATTTCATTCATTATGACTTTCTCAAAAAACTAACTCAAATGTATGATAAACCTAAATATGAAGAGTGATACTATAAAATATAGAATAAAACATTGAAGAAAATCCATGTGACCTTGGGTATAGCTACAAGTCTGCAGAAAATACAAACACATGATCTATAAAAGTAAAAAATTGACAAGCAAGACTTTATTAAAATTTAAAAATTCTGTTCTTTAAAAGACACCGTTAAGATAAAGATGAAACGAGCCACAGACAGGGAGAAAGTATTTGAAACACAGGTCTGATAAAAGATGGGATCCAAGATATAGAAAGAAGCCTGAAACCTAGACAATAGAAAACAACCCAAATATGGGCAAAATATCTAAACAGACGCCTCACCAGAGCCAATAAACATGCAAATCAGCACGTGCAAGGATGCCTAGCATCCTTTCCATCAGTGAATTGCAGACTATAGCAATGGTGAGGTGCTACCACTCACATCAGAGCGGCTAAGACCCCAGACTGACAGCGTCAAGTGCCGATGAGGATGCGGAACCGCAGGAGCTCATCCGTTGCTGGTGGGAATATGAAAGGAACAGCCACTTTGAAAGACAGTTGAAGAGTTTCTTGCAATGCTAAATGGGCTTCCCTGGTGGATCAGGGGTAAGGAGTCCACCTGCAATGCCAGAGCTGCACGAGACCCAGGCTTGATCCCTGGGTCGGGAAGATCCCCTGGAGGAGGGCACGGCAACCCACGCCAGTATTCTCGCCTGGAGAATCCCATGCACATAGGAACCTAGCAGGCTACAGTCCATAGGGTCACAAAGAGCCAGACAGACACGACTGAAGCGACTGAGCATGCGTGCACAATGCTGAACACAGTCTCGCTACACAATCACACTTCTAGGCATTTATCCAATTGATTTGAAAGCTTACGTACAAAAAACCTGAATATGAATATTTATAACAGTTTAATTCATAATTGCCAAAACTGGAAGCCATCAAGAGGTACTTCAATGGATTAATGGATACATGAACTGTGGCACAGCCAGACTGCAGAGATGAAAACCGATGAGCTAACAAGCTACAAAAAGACTTGTAAATGCATATTGCTAAGTGAGAGAAGTCAGTATGAAAAGGTTACATGCTGTATATTTCCAATTATTTGACATTCTAGAAAAGGAAACAAAAAAAAATCACTGGTTTCTAGATTATTGGGAAAGGGAAAATATTAAATAGAAGAAACACAGGATTTTTAGGGTGATCAAAGAATTCCATATGACAGTATAATAGAGATACTTGCCATTAGGCATTTGTCAAAACACATAGAACTTTATAACATGACGAGTGGCCCTGAATGCATGCAAATTAAGAATGTGATTTAGGGATGCCAGAAAGGAATACAAGCCAGAACAAGAGACTCTACTTATATACACAGGAGAAAGTCTCGCTGAGGATGGGGATGTGATGGCCAAAGTAGCTTCAGAAATGAGTGAAGTCTGTAAGGCGAGAGGCAAAGGAGCCGCACGTGAGCAGGTACAGTCATATGCAGGGGTTTGTGCTCCGGGTGGTAAGGCTGTGCCCGCAAGGAGGTGCAGGCATTGCTGCTCATGTGCAGTGGGGCTGAGCAGTTCAGTGAGTGAGTGAGGAACGCGGGGATCCTGGCTCTTCTCTGCTGGGGAATTTCTAGATAAGCAAGGAGGGAGGCTAGTGTGATGTGTGAAGTGATAGATTAGAGTCTCAGACCCCAGTCAGAGCACATGCTTAATCCAGTAGAGATGCAGGTGATCACATGTAGAGTTCACAGATACATTTGCAAAAGCTAGTGCTGCGTGCTAAGTCACTGAAGTTTCATCCGACTCTGCAACCCCATGGACTATAGCCTGCTAGGTCCTCTCTCTGTGGGATTTCCCAGGTAAGAATATTGGAGTAGGGTGCCATTTCCTACTCCAGGGGATCTTCCCGACCCAGGGATCGAACCTGAGTCTCCTGCGGCTCCTGTTTTGCAGACGGATTCTTTACCACTGAGCCACCAGGGAAGCACAGATGCTGGTAGACAGTATGTTAGAACTTAGCACAATGTGGGTGTACATCAAACCTCATATACAGCATGCATATAGGCATATTATATATATCTCCATATGTATTAAACATTCAATATATCTTAAGTAGTTTTGTTCTTGGGCTTCCCCGCTGACTCTGCAGGTAAAGAATCCTCCTGAAATGCAGGAGATGCAGGTTTGATCCCTGGGTCAGGAGGATCCCCTGGAGGGGGAAAATGGCAACCCACTCCAGTATTCTTGTCTGATAAATCCCATGGACAGAGGAGCCTGGCCGGCTACAGTCCTAAGGGTCACAGAGTCGGACATGACTGAGCAACCAAGTCAAAAAAAATAAGCAAGTGTTGCTCTTTTTGCATTAAAAAGAACAGGAAGCGTGGATATAGCTTGGTGCTGCACTCTGGCCCCCAGAATCAATGCATCTTTTGGGTATTTACCAGGAGCAGACGGTCTGGGTAACTTCTGAGGACAAGGGTGTCTGTGTCCCAGCATGCTGGCATGCTGTGTGTTCATCTGGGGGGCAGGAGGGGGCTGGCTGTGCCCTGGGCTGACTCACTGTTCTCTTCATGTTGCTCAGGGAGACGACTGAGGACTTCCTTAAGGAAGACAGTGACTTCTCTGCGTGAATTCCGGGGCGCTGGGCATGTGGAAGAATCGTCTGTGCCATTTTGGGCCCAGAGTTCTGGGCATTCTTTCTTCCACTGGAACATGACTGTTTTTTAGTTTCTCTTCACTGTCATCACTCAAGTTCAGAGACTTCCCCTCAAATAGGCAGCCTGGCAAGGGGTCTCTCTTGTCTTTTGAGATGGTTTTATAGCGCCCCACCCAACCCCGCCAAGGGCTTCCTACCAGGCCCCTCACTCTGCCCTGCGTCCCCTGCAGTCTTCACCTCTCTCTCCCCTTTCAGGGAAGCCCCTGCTGAATCAGGTCATCCTCATAAAAGGCACCCCTATCCTCTGTCAAGGACATCTTAGTTAATCACTAATTTGATCTCTGACTCTTTCAACCATTCATGAGTCATTTATTGACATCCCAAGATTGTCAGGTCCTGGACTGGTGGGGAATGGGAGGAGGGTGACTGAGTGATCAGAAGGGGCAAGGGGTCATTTCAGGGTCATAGACATATAAATACCCACATATTTTGGGTTAAATAAAGTAAGTATGGGGCCCCAGTAGAAGCATCATGTCTGCGGAGGGTGAATTTCCCTAGGGCATCAAAGACAATGGTTGGATTCAAACATTTCCCTCAGCTTGTGCCAAAGGAGCTGCCATCTCAACAATGAAACATGAAGAAAATGACGTTGCATATGCCTGGGATTCAGGGAGGCAGAGGTGGAGCTTCCACGCACAAGAAAACTGAAATAGATCATGAGGTTTTGATGGAATGCCCCCAAGGTGGAGAGATACAGTATTTTTATGGAGCTCTAGGAACATTGCAATTGATCAAAAAAGCCCTTTCTACATGGAAAGCTTTCAGGTCCATATTTGATCAGGACCATAAGTCAGGTCAGCTGTGTCTCTCGGCTCACATACCTGACTGGAGAAGAGGATCGAGAAAGTTCCTGATGGGCTTGCTTACTTTTCTCAGGTCTGTAGAGGATCCGTGGTGATGCTGGTGGTGCCTGGCGTGGCCAGCTCCTGAGGCTCCTGGTCCAAGGCATTTGAGGTAAGGATGCCTGGGAACCTCCCTGGGCTGGCAGCTCTCCCAGGAGTAAGCTGCAGTAAGCTGGGCCTGCCCCTCGGCATGGCCTGTCCGTGGGCAGCTCAGTGCTCACATCCCAGTTGTAGGGCCACACTCTCCTCCACATGGACCCCGGTCTAGCAGAGATACTGAGCCTTGGGTGGACTTTTCATCCTCCAGAACTACCTGTTTTACAGGCCCGAGGGGTAGCACCCTGGTCTTGTTTTGCTAAAGCTTCTGTCTTGGTCAGCATCCTGAGACCCTGGGGTTAGGAGTAAAGCAAACCCAGGCTCAGGGAGGACTGCCCTCCCTAATTGCCTGGCTTCACAGGCCTCCTGCCCGTCTCAGGAAGGGAGGGAACATTCAGGAAGGTTTGATGATGAACCTGTCTACGAAGCAGGAACAGACTCACAAGCATAGAGAGATCAGACCAGTGGCTGCCAAGAGGAGGGGAGGGGGGAGAAGAACTGGGGATTTGGGGTTAGCAGAGGCAAAACCCATGTAGGATGGGTAAGCAGCAAGGTCTTGCTGCAGAGCTCAGGGATCTATATTCAGTGTCCTGTGGTAAGAATATGCAAAAAAGCTGATACAGTTTCCTATTAAGTTAGGCATAATGTTTCACGTGACCCAGAAATTCCAACTTACAGGTATTCACTCAAGAGAAATAGAAACTCACGATCACACAAACTTCACATATGAATATTTATATATCCAACCAGTCCATCCTAAAGGAGATCAGTCCTGGGTGTTCATTGGAAGGACTAATTGCTAAAGCTGAAGCTCCAATCCTTTGGCCACTTGATGTGAAGAACTGACTCATTGGAAAAGACCCTGATGCTGGGAAAGACTGAAGATGAGAGGAGAAGGGGACAACAGAGGATGAGATGGTTGGATGGCATCACCAACTCAATGGACATGAGTTTGAGTAAGCTCCAGGAGTTGGTGATGGACAGGGAGGCCTGGCGTGCTGCAGTCCATGGGGTTGCAGAGAGTCGGACACGACTGAGTGGCTGAACTGAACATGTATCATCCACCAAAAATGGAAACAACCCATGTTCTTCAGCGGAGGAGTGAATACTCACGCTGGGACTCATCCTTACCAGGAATACGACACATCAATGAAAAGAAATTAGCTTTTGATACATACAATGACAATGATGACTCGCAAACAATTTTGCTAAAGTGAGAGAAGCCAGAAGCAATGGCTGCAGACGGCGTAATTCCACGCACAGACTTTCTGGGGGGCGTGAAAAGGAGCACAGAAAGGAAATCAGGCATTTCCAGGGTCATGGCGGAGAGAGGAGCTGACCTCGAGTGGGAGGTGGCGGGGCTTTTGGGGGGGAATGGATCTTTTCAACTACAGAGGCGGTTATGAATCTGCATGTGTAAATCTCACAGAACGGTTCGCTAAGGAGTCAATTTTACTGTCGGTAAAACCCACTTCAATAAACCTAACTAAATGACAAGAAAAGAAATCCAACACAACCCCATAGAATTACGGTCTGTCATCTACCAGATTGGCAGAATTTAAAAAGACTTACCATAGAAGGAAAACAAGCAAAAAAAAAAACAAAAAAAGTTGCCGTGGAAGTAACAGGGCGCTGGCTGCCTTTCTTAGGTTAGACTTTCTGGAGAACACATTTCCTGAAATATTAAGGACTGAGCTGTCAGGGGCTGAACCACGAGGGCCCCCCAGTCCACAGAGGATTAAGGAGCCTGGACAGACTGCAAAGAAAGGCCACGGCCTGGGCTGCACAAGCCCGCAGGGCACCTTTGTCCTGAAAAGCAAACCTGGAAAGATCTTCCCCCTTTAAAATGCATGGCTGCACACTCCCGATACATTGCCAGGGGCTGGATCCCGGGCTGCAGGGGCACCCGCAGGGCTGGTCCTCAGAGCCCGGCACCTCCCGGGACACCTCTATTTGCCGGGGAGGATGGGACTGATCTTGGTTCCGAGCCGCCCCGGCCACTGTGCTGGCAGCTTTGTGAATATTATTTCAGCAAAACGCCGGTGAGGACGGTCACACGGCTGTCATCGCTCCATGCTCTGCGTGCTCAGGTGCTCAGTCGTGTCCGACTCTTTGTGACCCACAGACTGCAGCCCGCCAGGCTCCTCTGTCCATGGGACTTCCCAGGCAACATACCGGAGTGGCTTGCCATTTCCTCCTCCAGGGGATCTTCCCAATCCAGGGATGGAACCCACACCTCTTCTGTCTTCTGAGGCTGAGGCCTTGCCCTGCGTTAGGTCACCTGTCACCATGAGTCATGGCCGCAACCCCAGGAGAGGCTGGTTCTCCTCTGTCACAGGGAGTCAATGAAACACCCTTCAGAAGAGGGCTCAGCCACCATGCTTTGGGGGCTCAGGGTGAGACAGGGGTGCAGGGTGAGCCCTGATGAGCTTGCCGAGAGAGCCCCCGTTGAAATCGCCCCAGGGCCCTGCTGGCTGTGTGGTGGCGCTGAGGATCCCAGGAGGAGGCGCGTGGAGGCCTCAGCCTCATGCCAGAAACTAACAGGAGCCCTGCCGCTCCCAGTGTGTCCCTCCCTGTTCCAAACGGGCACGGGGCTGGAGACGGGGCCGCCCGCTAAGCACGAGGAGCTGGCCGATGGGAAAGCAAGGCTGCCCATCACATCGGAGGGGCGCGTGCCTCTCCAGAGCCCAGCAGAGTTCTCCTGGGTCAGTCAGTGCCTCACCTCCTGTGGCTCTGGGGTGTTGGAGCTGCCTCGGAGCAGGGGTCAGGGCAGTTCTGAGAGGCGAGGGTGCTCAGGGAATGGCTCAGAGAGGAACAGATCCACAGGCACCCTTTCATCCAAGGGACGGGCTCAGCTCCTGACCAGGAAGAGGAACAAACCCACATGGGGACCACAGCCAGCACCACTCTCTGGACCCTGGGCCATCCAGCCCCTGCCTGCCATTCCTGGCTCCACATCCAGAGATGCAGGCCCTGATGTCACTGTCCCGGGCAATGAGTAAGCTGTGATGGTCAGGTGCCCGCACTGGTCTGTCCTGCAGAAGCCAGGCAAGTAGGCCCAGCATCATTCTGGACCATAAGGGCAGGAGGATTAGGGCGCATGGCTGGTCATCACCCTCCCAGGGCTGTTATTCACCCTCCCAGGCGTATCTTACCCTGACCTTCAGTGTCCTGTGTAGGGGGACCCTCAGGGTCAGGACCCTTGGTGGAGAGTGACAGGCAGACAGGCACCATGATGGGGGCAGGAGGTGGCTTCTGGGGTGAGTCTGCAGCCAGGTACCCCAGCAGGGGTCGGAGGTGTGCAACGGAAGAGTCTCCAGCTGGGAAGCAGGCACTGCTGGGTCAGGGAACCGAGAGGGACCCTCTTGCTGACTACCCAGCCCGCCCCCCATCCTCCCCGCAGCTCCATCCTCATGAGACACGCGCAGGCAGACAGACTGGACTGGGCGTGGCCTCTGCAGACAAGGAAGTGTGTGGGAGACTGCTGTCCTGGGGATGCAACAGGCTTGGGGCAACATTCCAGGGAGCAGAGGGGTCCCCCAAACTGTGGGCTCAGGAGCTGCAGCCCAGGGTGGCCAGAATGGAGAAGCATGGCCTGGAAGCAGCCGCTGATGTTGGGGAGCCTAAGGTCCAAGGGCTGGACACAGGCTCTGGGCCTGGAGCCAAGACAGCGCAAGGGCCAGGCCTGCCCTGGCACAGCCCCCTGGCCTCAATTTTAACGTCTTACTTTGAGACTCAGAAAAGGGCTAATAAAATTCCTCCGGCTTCAGGTTGAATACTAGGAGTAGTCTGGAAGGAATTAGCAACATCAGAGCAAGAAATATGAGCCTAAGCCTGATTTAAAGGGCTGTGGAAAGCTGGGGCAGAGCTATTGACCTGAAATGACCCATCTGCAGGCACAGAGCTGACTTCTCATCTCACAGGCTCAGAAGCTGGAACCCTATCCTGGAGCTGGGGCCGCGGGGGCTCAGCGCCCTGATCAGACTGCCTGTGATGTCTCAGGATTTCTTTGAGGTCTTAGGGGTCCCTCTGCTCGGAGGCACGTCCACTGGGGCCTGAGGTCCAGGGGGTCTTCCTGCACTTTAAACATGAGTTCCATGGAGGCCAGTCTCCATATCTGAGACCCTCTCAGCTCTGCCATGCAGCAGGGGCTTGCCTTCATGAGCCCAGCAGAATCAGCTAATGGAGGATAATAAAATGGGAATGACTGTTACTTACCTAAGACAGTGAATAATTCTATCATGTCATTGTGTTTTGTGAAATGTTGCTTTAAACGTCTTCTATATACAAATATCTCCCCCCTTCCTCTACTTGGCTTCTTGAGAGATAAGAGAAAGGTTTGTCTTAGCCAACTGTGATACGAAGCTGATTTATAAAGGAATGGCATCGATGTAATGTTAGAAAAACAGTCATTTGAGCACTAAGACAAAACTCAGCAAACTTTATGCTTTCCGGCTGGTTGTACCTGGGGACTTGTGTATAAATAGCTGACTCCTCTGTTCACAAATCTCTGAAATCCTATTATAGATGAGCTGGTTTGGGTTCGTGGTGTGCTCAGGATTTTAAAAGCCCATTGTTGCTGTTCAGTCTCTAAGTCGTATCAGCTCTTTGAGACCCCACAGACTGTAGCACACCAGGCCTCCCTGTCCTTCACTATCTCCTGGAGCTTCTCAAACTCATGTCCACTGAGTCAGTGATATCATCCAACATCTCATCCTCTGTCGTCCCCTTCTCCTCCTGCCCTCAATCTTTCCCAGCATCGGGGTCTTTTCCAATGAGTCAGCTCTTCACATCAGGTGGCCAAAGCACTGGAGCTTCAGCTTCATCATCAGTCTTTCTAATGAATATTCAAGGTTGATTTCCTTTGCTGTCCAAGGGACTCTCGAGAGTCTTCTCCAGCACCACAGTTCAAAAGCATCAATTCTTCGGTGCTCAGCCTTCATTATTAGAAGGCTGAGCACCAAAGTGGCATCTGCTTTCTATTTTTTGCTCAGGTGAGGTGAGGGAAAGTGCTAGAAGGTCTGGCAGGGACCAGATCCCTAAAATGTGTAACCTGTAGAGTAAGATTATGGAAATGGGATGACAGAGATGAGATGAATAGCTCATTGTGGGCCACTGATCTTTACTTCTCTCAGGGGTGGGCACTTGGGTGGCACCGAGTCCACAAAGCCCTTTGCTGGAAAGATCACCTTTGTAGCAATGTCTTGACTGGTCAGTGCTCCCCAGCTCAGGGATGGTCCCCGACCACCACCCAGCACACCCACTCACACTAAGGCCTGCCGCCCTTTCCTTGCAGAAACGGATCACTCAGGTGCACACACATCAGCCCCATCTGCAGGGCTGCTGAGCACAGAAGAAAATTTAAGGGTCTTCAATCCACAGATTCTGACAGCTGGTCACTGACTATTCTCCTAAAATCAGGATGGCTTTTCCCGGCAGGAATCAGATTTTCAGGAAGCCTGAGAATGGAAGGTTGGGAGAGTGAACGAAGGCAGGTCTGGTGCCCAGACTCCTAGCTCATCAACCTGCGGGCCTGAGGTGCCCACCCTCTGAGCACAGGGGCGCAGCCGGGTGAGCTCTCCTGCCGCCCGGATGGACCCTGGGGTCCTCCTCCGACTCCATCCTGAGACTGAAACCGGGACGATGCTGACTTGTCCTGATGCAGCATCTCTGTAACCCTGGGTCATTTACGAAGCCTGTCCCCACCGGTGGGATCTTAGCCAGCGTCCTTGAACAGCCTGCTGTCTGAAGCCGAGGGTGGGTGGCCAGAGCCCTGCAGCTCCACGCACGGTCTGCAACCCTCTAGTGACCCTGGAGCTTCACCAGACCCCACTCAGCCCCACTGAGTTGAAATCTGCTTCTGATTAGGCCCTGCTGGTGACAGTATGCACATTTAATGAGAACCTTGGCCACACATCACTGGGGGATTTTCCAAAGTGCCTGGTCCCAGCCAAGACATCGCAATGGGATGTTCAGGACACAGCCTGGGGTCTCGTGGTCAGAAACTGTGATTCTGCCTGGTCACCACGCTGGGGGCGCACTGCAGAAGACGTATCTGAACTGCCCACCTGGAAACCTACTGAAATGAGTATTTACAGACCCTCGCCAGAGAGAGTCAGATCCTGGCCTAGGCTGGGATGCAGAATCTGGTTTTTAACCCTGCGCACTCACTAATGCTGTTGTGGGTGGTCAGTGGTGCTCAGAACACGCTTTGGGAAACACCATCTATTCCGAGGGAAGACTTTGTCCCTTGAAGGGAAGACCATCACTCTTAGTCCCCTTTGATTGCTCTCAGCTCACCCAGAGCCAGTGCAGCCGATGGGAGGAAGGAGCAGAAACGTCCGCCATCCGTTGTGATGCTTCCAGTAGTGAAGAGTGTGTCTGGGATTGATTCTGCTCTTTTAAAGCTAATGCCTCCATTCAGAGCTGCTCCTGGGCACAGAGTCACGGTGGGGGTGTCATTCCCAGGCACGGGGTCATGGTGGGGCTGTCACTCCCAGGCACGGGGTCACGGTGGGGGTGTCACTCCCAGGCACGGGGTCACGGTGGGGCTGTCACTCCCAGGCACGGGGTCATGGTGGGGGTGTCAGTATGGGCATGGGAAATAGGCAATGTGTCCTGTGGCCTGGGAATAGTACTCAGCTGTTTCTAAACTGGCCTCTGCCGTGCCTTGCTGGTTCAGGGGCTTCTCTGAAGGGCTCCTGGTGTCCCAGGCCAGCCCTGAGAAGGGAGGCGCCAGCCTCCAGACCCAGCAGGCTATGCCAGCCCCCAGCGCCCCCGGCCTCGGGAACCTAAGCTGGAGGAGGAGCCCTGTGCTGGCGTCCAGCCTCCCACTCACCTTCCTCCCGCTCCACCAGGCTCTGCTGCTTGTGGGAAAGAAGGAGCTTATTCTCCATGCAGGGGCCCTAAATCCTGGTTGTGCATTAGAATTAGCCGAAGAGCTTTTTAAACTACCAGGCACCCTGGCCTCACCCAGGAGATGGGTTTAATTGACCCAGAGGAGGGACGGCGGGGTATTTTTAAAGCTTGGTAGACTTTTGATGTGCAGCCTGAGTTGAAAACCAGCTCAAGTCCTACCCTGCGGTCCTGTTCCTCTCCTTTCCAGCAAACCTCTGTGTCCTGGGGCTCCCAGGCGGGCTTGCATTTTGATGGGAACTGGAGTTCTCTGGAATTCAGAAGTCCTTTGAGAAGCCTCACTCCTGACTACCGTTGTGCCGAGTGTTTCTTTAGAAGCCTGACGTTCGATCAGAGAAACGTCTTTGTTCACAGGTCTGCCTTTTGCTCGGCACAAGGAACCTATTGGTGCCATGGGAGAATCCCGGATGTATTATCTCCTTATTTATATATATTTTAATTTATTTGCTTATTTTTGGCTACACTGGGTGCTGCTGTGGGTTTTCTCTAGATGCAGAGGGCGCGGGCTGCTCTCCAGCTGTGGTGCTCGGCCTTCTCTTGCAGAGCACGAGCTTTAGGGTCTGGGCTCAGCGGTCCGGGCACACCGGCTTAGTTGCCCCGCAGCCTGTGGAAGCCTCCCAAACCAGGGATCGAACCTGTGTCCCTGCATTGGCAGGCAGATCCTTAATGGCTGGGCCAGCAGGGAAGTCCAGGATCTAGTATTTAAAGGGAATGAAAACCCAGTGATTTAGAGAGACTCTCAGGAATGAGTAGATTAGAGACAGGGCTAGCTGCACCCACCAACAGTTGGGGAGGCCCCCAAGAATCCCCGCGGGTGGGTGGGTGACCAGGGAGGTGCTTGCCGGCCCTGTGCTGGCATCATTCTGGTCCTGGGGGCAGTGGCCCCTGAACACACGCCATCTCCTGTGGGGGCAGCCGGGGACTAGAAGGGACTGGTCCAGCTCAGGGAAGCCCCAGGCAATCGGGCATGAATGGGAGGCTCACCACCGAAGGAAGTGCAGTGAGCACAGGGCTGAGCAGGTTGTGCCTGGAGGCGCTGGGGCAAGGCTCGGCTAGGCTGGAGTAAGGGAGACTCCTGCGAGTGCCTGATACATGTTTGCCCACCCTCGCTGGCTGGGTCCTTGCCAGCCAGGACCCCTGCTGACAGGGATGCCCTCCCGCCAGCCCCACGACTGGCTGGGACCCCCTGGCTGACCTGAACTTCTCACTGGACTGGACTGTCACTGATCAGGAAAGCCTCGCTGTTTGGGACCCCCTTGCTGACTGGTCAGTACCCCAAAGAGAACAGAGAGCAGGGGTGCGCATGCCTCTCTCCAGTGCCTCCTCTCCACCAGCTGTTGGCCCAGGCATGTTTGGAAGAGGCTGGGCTTTGCCCCACCTGTGCCAGGGTCTCGGGTCTCCAGGAGGGTGGGTGAGAAAGGAGCCCCGTCTGGAGCTGGCTACAGGGCCTGTCTGCTGCTTTGACACGGCCCCAGGGAGTCCAGCTGAGCGCTATGACTTCTCTGGATCCTTCTCACCTGCAGGGTGGGCGGGCTGACCTTGAGGACCCGTGAACCCCAGCTTGCCTGCAGCTCCCTGCCAGCCTCTGCACGCTGGCTCATGCACCAGGGCCCTTTCATCCCCATCTGGGGGTCAGCGGCCAGCTTGAGGATCTCCCATCCCCAGCTCTGACCCTGGTGGGACTCCAGGCTGTGTCCCCCCAGAGCCAGTCCAGTTTCCCTCCCCAGCCCAGAAAGGACCACCGCCCCCAGAGCTTGGGGGTAGGGGTACATAGGAGGTGGGAAAGCCTCACCAAGCCCCTGACGATGACCAAAAAACACCCAAGAAAAGTTGTGCCTTTCTCAAAGCCCGGACTCTGCAACCCTTGTCTCGCACAGGCGTAAGATTTTCCATTATGTTGCTGTTGTTGTTTGTCACTGAGTCTAATCTGATTCTTTGAGACCCTATGGACTGCAGCGTGCCAGGCTTCCCTGTCCTTCATTGTCTCCTGGAGTTTGCTCAGACTCATGTCCACTGAGTCAGTGATGCCATCCAGCCATCTCATCCTCTGTCGTCCCCTTCTCCTCCTGCCTCAATCTTTCCTGGCATCAGAATCTTTTTTGATAAGTCTACTCTTTGTTTCAGGCGGCCAAAGTATTGGAGCTTCAGCTTCAGCATCAGTCCTTCCAATGAATATTCAGGCTTGAATTCCTTTAGGGCTGACTGGTTTGATCTTCTTTCCATTATAAGCAATCACAATTAATAGCATACATCTTCATTTTGATCACTCAAGTCATACTTTTAGCAATTGTTACAGCACATAAAAATGAAGAAAGATCACATTTGAGCTGGAGGAGCTGAGGGCTGAAGGCCTTTTATGGTTCATTGGCAGATACTGAATAAAAATAACTTTTAAGTGCAAAATCTTTTACACTGGAGCATGCACAAGGAATAACTCTGAGTCTGGGTAAGCTGAGTGCAATTTGGTTCTGTTTATTTGTTTAACAGATAATGGATGTGTTCATTGAACCCAGTGGCAGATGCAGCATCTTCTTCTGAAACGTGGAAACAAATGAGAACCTGTGTATCTTTCAGATCCCCAAGTCCTGAGATGAGCAAGGCTGGCGTGAGGAAGATCCTCTCGTGCTGAGTCCTTCCAGGTCTGAGAGACAAGCAATGCGTGTGAGGCTCTGAGATGTCCTGGTGTGATTTTGCCCGAGGACCAGAGAAGATCTAATGTGGAGGGCTAGACGACCCCAGATAGCTTGAAATAAGACTTTCTGAAACAATAGGATTTAACCAGGGCAAGTGTCGGAGGTGCCAATTTGCGCATTGTTCCTATGGAAAGGTTTTGTGCTCCTTTATTTCCTGTAGCCGTCCTGTAATGATCTTAGGAGCCAAATCAGCAGTGCCTGAAAACTTGGAACTCTGCAGACTCCCATAGACTGCTGATATTCGAAGCCGAGGGTGCCCAGGATGCTGCCCAGCATGGGCGCTGCACCCCACCAGGTCCACTCGGTGTTTCTGGGGGCAGTGGTGCCCCATGCAGAAACATCATCCTTTTCCTTCTTGAACTTACTGTTTCTCTCTAAATTTCTACCTAGCCGGTTAATAAGGAGCCCAATCTCAGCCATTCCTGGGGGTTCTGTGGGGTGCAGGGCCAGAGGATACTGGCTCCAGGGCTGTGGGGAGCACCCCTTCCCCAGCCATTGGTCACCAACGCATCCAAGTACCATTGGAATGCCCCTGCGCCCACCACACAGTTCTGGCAAGGGCCCTGACCTGTGGGGCAGGAATCTTGTTGAGGTTGGGGGCGTCTCAGCCACTCCTTCCTGTTCTCTTGCCGCCCCCCCACCCCCCCCGGCCCCAGGACTCGCTGGATGACTTTGACTCACAGACACAATCTTCTGACTTCAGTCCAGCCTGGGCTGCGCCTTCATCTTCTCTGGAATCTTGCACGCGTGCTCAGCTGCTCAGTCGTGTCCGACTCTTTGTGACCCTGTGGACTGTAGCCCGCCACGGTCCTCTGTCCATGGGATGCTTCAGGCAAGAATACTGGAGTGGGTTGCCAATTCTTTCTCCAAGGGATCTTCGCAACCCAGGGATAGAACCCGCGGCTCTTGCGTCTCCTGCATTGCAGGTGGATTCTTTTACTACTGTGCCACCAGGGAAACCCCTGGAGCCTTGGGGGGCACCAAATTCAGTGGTGCAGAACCCCTGTTTTGGACCAGCCAGGGGCAAAGGTGGCCCTGATGTCAGCAGAAATTCCTAGCACACACTTGGCTCTGACGACAGACCGGGCCCTAGGCAGTCTGAGCCTCCCTGTCCCAAGGTCTGCACCCTGTCCCCAGGTCTGCACCCTGTCCCAAGAAGGCAGGATAAGAGCGCCCAGCACACCTGCTCTAGAGCCTTGCTCTAGAGCCTCCCATGGCTCCCAACTGCCATGGGAACAGAGCACCCCTGCTGCCCTCCAGACGATGGCTTCATCACCTACTCCGAGTGCTCCTCCCCTGCCCTGTCACCAGCCTGGGCTCCAGCAGACCCCTCACTGTGCAGAGCAAACCCCACACACTCACATCCCTGTGAGTGCACCCTTGCCACCCGTAGCCAGAATCCAGTGCCATCCTCTCAGAAAAGATGCCACCCAAGATGCTAGGTGGTCCTGCAGGAGGCAGCCGGGTGGATGGAGTGAGAGGCTGGGGTGGGGGTCTCTGTGGACAGAGCCTCAGGAAGTGGGGAGCTGGCTGGCTGGGTTTAGGGCTTAATCCATCTGCAAAATGATTTCACTAAAATGATCCCCTAAACCAACGTTGCCATGGAGATGTGAACAGAGTCTCCCCGCATTGTGCTCAGCAAATATTTGTCAACTCCATTTGTTGGGTGATTTGTGGGCTTGTGCCGCGCAAGCCTGAAGTTGATAAAATCCACAGGTACCAGCTGGAGAGGGAAGCGGGCAGGAGCGGAAGAAGCAGGGGAGGACAGCTTCCTCTTCGGCCTCCCAGGGTCCCGCCCCTGTCCCCATCTCGCTCTCAGAATATACCTCTCCCCCGCCACTCCCCGTCAATAGCATCAGCCTTTGCATTTCACTTCGAGCCAGGTGTCCACAACCTGCCCGAGCTGTCGCAGTTCTGCAGGCGGTGAGCTCGATTTTCTGAAAACAGAATTCATCTTTTCATCACACACAGGTGGTGAGTTTCATCACCAGGTACTTTGATTCGGCAGCTCTGGTCCTCGCCTCCAGCTTCCATGTAGAGCACCAAAGGGCTTCTCAAATTCCATCAGTAACGAGGGTTCCCTCTGATCCTCTCACCTTCCTTTGGGGGTGTTCAGGGCTGAGGGTTTTCCCCCCATAAAAGTACGATGAGAAACTTGAATCAAGATGAAACCTGTAAGTCAAGTCAGTCTTTTCTAGAATCCATGGCAACTTTGGCCAGTGTTTATGGAAAAGAAAGTCTTGTAACCAAGCGCTGAGTTGTAGCTTGGTTCTCTCTACATAATCCACTATTTTTTCCCCAGCAAATTGGTTCTTGACGTTGATCTACTGAAAACACAGTATCAGTCACTTTCCCTTGACACTCTTTCTCTGCTGCCTGATCCTTTTGCTCCTCCAGCAGCCCCCAATTAATTATCTACAGTTGACTCCTCGTCACTGAGGTCCCAGCGCTTTCCCCACAAGGCGAGGGATATGCAAATGATTGACATCCCTGAGCCAGCAGAGAGCTTTGCAGTGGTTTTCAAAATCCATCGAGCAAAAATTCAATCTTGCAAAGATCGTCCTTTTTCTCTAAAGTGCGGTCATATTTCCAGTCCTGCCACGGTGTATATTGGACAATGTTTATCTTTCGTTTACTTTTCCAAACTATCCTCTTACCAGAAAATAAAGAGCAAATTCTTGCCTTGCGTATGCACATCTTACATCAAAAAGAAAAGCAATCCCCTGCCTGGCCTCTGTGGAAGGTTTGCCTTTTGAGTGGTGGATGGGTCAGCATGGGCATGAGAGGCTGGAGACAGAATGCTGCGTGTTCTGTCTGTCACATTACACCTCCAGGAGAATCCGGGCAGCATCTTATAGTCAGACGCATTAGTATTTCTGCATAGAAATGCATGAATATTCACACTGAGAAGCATGAATAAAGATTATAGATGACTTTGCATCAGCTCAGATCAGGCTTTGCTGCCAAATGAGCTTCTGGTCATAATGAAGAACAAAAAGCAGTGTGAGCTTTTTGGATTTTGGAATTGCAGACCGGAGATTGGGCCTCCTTCTCCCTCCTTTGTGTCTTTGTAGGTGCCCATCACAGTCTGGAGACCCAGGGAAGACGAGCTCTATTTATCACTTGTGATGCCAAGAAGAAAGAGCTCCCAGAATCCTCACCCGTCTTACTCACGACCCCACAGTGGCATCAGGGATGCAGCTCCAGGGGTCCCGGGCCTGTGAGTCAACAGCCTGAAGAATGACGAGCCAGTCGTGACCGACAGACATCCCTGAGTGTCTCAGGCTCCTGTATCAGCAGCTCAAGGGGCCTGACTCCTGGTCTGGCAGCCACGGTTCGTGCATGCTCTGTCGCTCAGTCGTGTCCTACTCTTTGCGACTCCATGGACCGTAGCCTGCCAGGCGCCTCTGTCCATGGAATTTCCCAGAAAGAAATACTGGAGTGGGTTGCCATTTCCTCCCTCAGGGGATCTTCCCGGCCCAGGGACCCATATCTCTTGCACCTTCTGCCCTGGCAGGAGGATTTTCACCACTGAGCCACCTCAGTGGCAGCCAGAGTAGCTGCAGAGAAACGGGGCTGAGGTCTGTGGTCCCAACAGGGGAGAGAAGAGGGAGGGGAGGCCGTGTCATGTAGCAGAAGGTATGGCAAGTGTCGGTCCCAGCGAAGAAAACGGCCCTGCCCAGTTTAACTCCACCTTACAGTTCCCCTTTGGAAACCATTAGTACCTCTGCAGACCAGCTCTCGACCAGGAGGCCGCAGAGTCCCACCAGAGGGGGTGTTCCTGGCCCCGGCCTGGCAATGCCCTGTGGTCCCTTCCTACCAGTTTGTCTCCCTCCTTTCCTCCATCTGCCCGGATTTAATGCAGCTGACTTGTCCCTGTCCCTGTAACCTCACTTTGTCCGCAGAAAGCAAATACATTTTCTTTGCCAAGACAATCCCACCAAGTCCTGACAGGGCGCTGCCTACATGTGCATTGACTCCTGAAGTGAAAAACAGTCTTTTCCAGCATCTGAAACAAGTCTGTGATCTAAAACCTGGCCGTCAACATCAAGGAGGAAGCAAAGAGGCAGCTGGCCATCGGCACTTCTTGGTGGAGAAAGTGATTTCTGCTCCATTCTGCTTTTTGCTCTTTCCAGAAAGAGCCCAGACTGACCGATGGCAGAGGGGAAGGCAGATAACAAGAGGACTGAGAAGTGGATTTGTTTGAGTCTCTTTGGAGGGGTCTGTGAGACCCAGTTTTTCATTCAGTCCAGGCTATTTCTACAGAAACCAGAACATGCAAATATTTATTTGGTTCTCAATACTCCCAGACATCTGTCGTTTCAGAACCAACCTGCAAACCTGTCACTTTATGTGAACACAGCCATTCTTTAGCTAGGAAACAGTTTTAAAAGAAAAATCTGAAATGCTAAGGGAAAAAACCCTCAAACCCTTTATTTAATCAGTGAGAGTGTAAGAAGTTATATTTCCAGGCTAGAATACTCATAAGTAGACCCTAAGCTTGAACAGACCGGTGCTTCTTTTTATTGCATAGAGTTGCTCCTTTGGCTTCGGCAAAAATAGTGATGGTTTGTGCAAAGAGTCAGACATGACTGAGCGACTGAACTGACTGTGCTTCCCTAACGGCTCAGCAGATAAAGTACGTGCCTTCCAATGCAGGAGACACAAGAGACGCGAGTTCGATTCCTGGGTTGAAAAGATCCCCTGGAGAATAAAATGGCAACCCACTCTAGTATTCTTGCTTGGGAAATCTCATGGCCAGAGGAATCTGGTGGGCTATGGCCCTTGGGGTCATAAAGGGTCAGACATGACTTAGTGACTAAGCAAAAACAACAAGTGGAGGCTTACCTGAAACCGGTGTGTGCTGTTTTGAGTGGACACGATCTGCCCTCCTAACTTGCACAGCCCACGGCAGCCTCTGCTGTGGAGATAACCTTTCCTCACTTCCTCAGATGAGAGTGTTAACTGCAGGCCATTTTCCCTGTGGCCCCTGAAATAAGATGACTTTAGCAAAAATGCATAAGGTCATGGGGAACCAGAGTACATTTATCATGGACCCAGCAGACACAGCTTCTTCATGTCAGTGACCTGTCTCCAGGACATTCCCACCAGCTGGCAGCTGGAGAACCAAGATGGAAAGACATGCGTGTGCACCTGTGTGTGCCTGTGTGTGTGTGTGCATGTGTGTGTGCATGTGCTGTGTGTGTGTGCATGTGTCTATGAAGGGTCAGGCCTGCCCAAAGAGTCCCCCAATCTTCCACACCTAGGCCTGAGGAAGTGCTTTCAATACCAAACTAGAAGTGGGAAGAAGTAAATTAGGGGTTTGGAATTACCATGTACACACTCCTGCATATAATAACCAACAGTAGGGTTCTGCCTACTGCGCAGCACAGGGAGCTGTACCCAGTGTTCTGTAAAAACTCACATGGGAAAAGAATCAAAAGAATAGATACGTGTGTGTATGCGTGTATGCCTGCTAATTCCCTTCAGTCGTGTCTGACTCTGCGACCCCCTGGACTATAGCCCGCCAGGCTCCTCTGTCCCTGGGATTCTCCAGGCAAGAATCCTGGAGTGGGTTCCTGTGCCCTCCTCCAGGGGATCTTTCCCACCCAGGGATCGAACCACATCTCATGTCTCCTGCATTGGCAGATGGTTCTTTAGCATTAGCACCCCCTGGGAAACCCAGATACATGTATTGTTGTTCTTAGGTCGCTCAGTCATGTCTGACTCTTTGCGACCCCATGGATTGCAGCATGCCAGGCCTCCCTATCCCTCACTATCTCCCAGAGTTTGCCCAAGTTTGTGTCCTTTGAGTAGGCGATGCCATCCAACCATCTCATCCTCTATTGCCCCTTTTCCTCCTGCCCTAAATCTTTCCAAGAATCAGGGGCTTTTCCAATGAATTGGCTCTTCACATCAGGTGGCCCAAGTACTGGAGCCCCATGAGCCCCTGAGAACCCCATGAACAGCATGACAATGTCCACATGTGTATATGTATAACTGAAATTCTCTATTGTACACCAAAAACTAGCACATTGTAAATGACTATACTCCAATAGAAGATAAATTTTTTAAAAAGCAGAGGAAGAACATAAAAATGTTTTCGAAGTACCAAACTATTAATACAAAGCCATGCTGTGAGCCTTCAGCTCCCTACTTTGATTAGAAAGTAGAGCACAGGCTGGAGCCGTCATTCCTGGAGGAATTTGTGTCTTGAGCTCAACTTTTTCTCATAAGTTACTGGGGCATTTTTTAATGATTCTGCTTTTTGATGTGGACCATTTTTAAAGTTTTTATTGAATTTGTTATTAATATAATATCGCTCCATTTTTTTGGTTTTGGTTTTCTCAGCCTGGAGGAGTGTTGGCTCCCCGATCAGGGACTGAAGCTGCAGCCCCTGCATGTGGAGGTGGAGTCCTGACCCCGGAGCGCCAGGGAAGCTGCTGAGCTCAATTTTGACTCGGCCACTCAGCTCAACGAAGCTACGAGCTTGCAAGGCTGAGAGAACCTGCAAGCTGCGCCCGCCCCACCACCAGCCTGACCACATCTTCTGCTCGCCCAGAAGCACGTGGGTAAGAGCGCAAGTCCGATGACCCTCGCTTGTCCCCACAGCCCCTTCACCAACGAGTTTCATTGTGCCTACCGTGTGCTGGGCAGGGTTCTGGAGCGAGGACAGCCCGAATCCTTGTGCTAGGGCCTCGGCCTCGGAGCTCATACTGTAAAGGGAGGAGACAGCCAGTCAAGGATGCTCAGGGGAGAGGGCCTAGGACCCCAGGGTGGGGAATGTGGGGCTGCAGAGGCACCAACAGGCCCAGCATCCACCCAGGAGGGGTGGTGAGCCCGGGCAGGGAGTGACCACAAGGCAGACCCCTGCCCACCGGGGGTGTGCCCACCAGGGATGTGCCAGACACACAGGACCCAGGGCTGTGGTCGGGACCCTCCACTCACAATTAGGCCGAGTAGAACACATTTTAGAGGATATTTTCCTTTCTAGGTCTTCCCTGGTGGCTCAGACGGCAAGGAGTCTGCCTGCAATGCGGGAGATCCGGCTTTGATCCCTGGGTGGGGAAGATACCCTGGAGAAGGAAATGGCCACCCACTCCAGTATCCTTGACTGGAGAATCCCCTGGATGGAGGAGCCTGGCGGGCTAAAGTCCATGGGGTCACAAAGAGTCGGACATGACTGAGCGACTTCACTTCATTTTTCCTTTTTAGACACTGAGCTGCCCACCCCTGCCAAGAAGACCGGGCTGTCAGAGCAGGGACCCCAGGCTGGCCCTCGGAAAGTGCGTTCCCCTTTGTGTGGACTGGCGGTAACTCGGGGTCCCCGCCCCATCAATGCCCCTTCTTCGCCCTCCTCTTTCACACCACATCTGCATTCTCTCCTTCCCCTGGTTTTGGCTACACGGTGACCTAGTGTGTTTTGATGTTTTGTACTTTCTCTCACCTGCCCAGGGCAAGAGGGATTGTAGGAAAAAGCAACCACGTCCTCTGGGACCCTTTATCATCTTTGGCTCAGTGCGAGGTCTGCAGGCTTGGTAAAGAGATGCCAGACTGAGGGCAATCCGTGCTGTCACGTCAGGCCAGGGAGCCCGAGGAGTCCCCCCAGCCTCCTGCGGGGGACCCAGCACAGGGGCGGCAGACACAGGAGGAATTATCCGTGCAAAAAGCAAATGGCCCTGGAAGACGGACCGCGGTGCTAGCCACCGGGTGTGGGACGGTGTTATTCCCATCAGCACGTGATGCAAGGTTATCACTTGAGTTATAATGGCTGAGGAATCATTCTGGTTCATCTTCCTTAGCCTTATTTTTAGTCTGTTATTTAGACAGATGTTGAAGTTAAATGCTGGCTTATGTTTCCATTATGAGACCTCAGAATCCCTCCAAGAACCAGGCACGGGCTTCCACAGCCTGAGTCCCTTTCCTCCCTTGTTCCTCCCTGGGCAGAGCTGCCTGTGGGATGCTGGCCTCAGACAGTGACCCAACTGGGCAGGGCAGGCGTGTTCCAGGCCCCCCACATCAGCCAGGGGACTCCCCAAGCCTCTCCAGGGCTGGTGAGCCTGTGTGCTCCTCGGGGCTGGTGCTTTAGATGGTGCCTCTCAACAAGGCCAGACTCTGCTGGGCTTGGCACGATGAGAGGCCCATGTCCTTCCAACAGAGGAGCTTGCTGTCCCACAGAAAGCCAGCAGCAGGTGGTAACGTGTACAGCGTGGGGGTCACCAGGACCGCAGGGTCACCAGACTCAGGGTGTCGCCCCTGGGTCTGCGTTCTTGCTGATGCCAGAGCTCTGCTTCTGCTCAGTAAGTGGGTGACGATGGCCTTCGGGAGTCACCGTCACTGGGCCATGTGCCCTGGTTCCTGGGCCCGTGGTGACCAGCTCGGATCATTGACTGGACTGTGGGCTTGAGAAGAGAATGGTCTAAGGTCTGAGGTCCATGTGCTTGATCCAAATACTGGTCTTGTTCTGCTTCTCCTGGGGGACACAGCCTTGATCCATCCTCAAGTGGAGAGCGAGTCCCCTCTGGAGGGCCCAGGAGGACAGCTGGCCTTCTGCACTGCCCCCTGGCTGTGGTGGCCGGAGGTCCCTTAACTGCAAAGTATGTGTCCTTGGGTTCCACCTGCCTGTATAGTGGCAACCCGACCACTCTCTCGCAGAGTGAACCCCATAGGGGTCGCCTGAATCCACTCCATTTGAGGACTGAGATTTCATTCACGTTACCTTTTCTTTGGGAGAAGCGTTAGGTGGGCTCACGTGGAGATAGATCAGAAAGGAAGGGTGTGTTTCACAGAATTCCTGGCCCCAGACTGTGGCTTGACTCCTCAATCCAGGCAGATTTCCCTCTGAGTGGAGGTCAACTGCCTGTATTCTCCCTGACACTCCGATGCTCTGTTTGAAGAAGTAGAAAGTAGGGCAAGACCACAAGTGTTAAGATCTTGAAGGATCATTTCCCAGGTGTAGAGAGGAGGAAGACAGCCCAGACAAGCCTCTTTGAGGTGAGAGAGGGGCCCATAGAGGGCCTGGGAAAAACCCTGGCCCTCCCTCACCCTTCCCTCTCTCCACCTATTCATCCATCCACCCACCCATCCATCCAGCTGTGTGTGCATGCATGCAGCCAACCATCCATCTATACGTATCCATCTATATCCATCCATCTATATCCATCCATCTACCACTCACAAATCCATCCACCTGTGTGTGTGTGCATGCATACAGCCAACCATCCATCTATATCCATCCATCTATCTACCACTCACAAATCCATCCATCTCTTCATCCATCTGTCCATCACCTATCTGACCATCTATTAATCCATCCACCAATCCCCTCTTGTGTGCATACGTGCACCCATCACACCACCCACCTATGCACAAATCTGTTCATCTATCCATCCACCCACCCATACATCCTTCATCCATCTATCCATCCACCCCTGCTTACTTCCCTCCGTCCATCTGTACATTCATTCACTTAAACACACATACTCATGGAGGCAGAGACTGCCCAAGAGGCTCACAGCCTACTTTGCTGGTTGATGGATGAGGCAGTGCTGCACCCAGGCTCCCCCAGACTACCAAAGGGGAGAAGTCGTACCTTCCAGGCTCATTGGAGCTTCTTGCTCAGGTTCTTTAGGGCTGATGAATGGGGCTGTTGAAACCAGAGAGGATTATGTGTGTTAAGTTCTAGTTCTCTGGCTCCAGAGGTTCAACTGGACCATTTGTATATTAGAAGCAATTTAAAAACCCAATTCCTCTGATTTCTTGCTGTCAAACTGAAAGTAACAGAGATTCTGGGAAGCTTCTGGAGTCCTGATCTTTGGAATGTTTCCTTCTGACCTCACTCAAGGATGACACAAGCAGACGCTGTCTCCATTCCCACTGATTTGGAAACCTGTGATATTTTATGTGTGTGTGTGTGCATGCTCAGTCATGTCTGACCCTGTGACCCCGTGGACTGTAGCCCGCCAGGCTCCTCTGTCCATGGGATTCTCCAGGCAAGAACACTGGAGGGGGTTGCCATGCCCTTCTCCAGAGATCCTCCCCACCCAGGGATTGAACCTGCATCTTCTACGTCTCCTGCATTGACAAGAGGATTGTTTACCATTAGCACCCCTGGGAAGCCCATGGTTTTATGAGCTGGGACAGATAATAGCTAGATCTGCAGCTGTCAATACTTTCAGCGTCTAGAAAGAGGGTTCCTCACCTGTCCCATGGGTGTTGACCGTACACTTTGTGAGAAGGTGTAAGTCCTTTCTGCCTGGCAGGCGGGTGGTGCCCAGAGCACACGTGAGCCGTCTTTCTCACTGTCTCCAACGAGCCACCTTTGGCCGCGTTTACTCCTCTTTCCGTGTCGCTAAGCCAGTATTGCTTTATGTCATTTCATTTGAAATTTCATTTCCCCTGTTTCCCACGGAGAAATATGCAGCTGGGAGACAGTGAAGAAATGCCAAAATCAAGAGGGCCAGGACTCCAATAATTCCCTGCTTCCAACCAGTTCCAGATCCTAACTCTAACCTCCACGCTCTCTAAAGACTGGGACAGCGCTGGTCTTTGTCCCTCAGGGCTGGTAGCAGCGATGGAGACAGGGGCTCTCCCTGCCTCCCAGGGCGCCTCCCCTCCAGGAATGGGGTCAGGTGAGTGAGCTCGGGTCACCACCACATGCGGGAGCTCATGCCCCCGTTTCTGAGACAAGAAAACGCAAAGGCAGGTTTCAGCCTGGAGGAAGCTGTTCCCGGCACTGATGGGGGCTGGTGTCGGGATGAACGAGGAACGCACGCAGATCATCCCGGAAAGCGGCACCCAGCAGAAAAGTGACCCAGACGGTGAGCAGAGGAGGCAATGCTGTGGGAACAAGGCCTGACCCTCGGGGGCCAGGGCCGGCTGACCACGGCCACCGGGGGCCCGCTGCCTCCCAGCCCGCGGTAGACGAGGACACCTGGCCACACCCGCGTCAGACCAGTGCAGCTGACTGGCTCCTCCTGCGTCCCTGGAGGAAGGGAAAGTGGGTGCAACTGCTTTGGAAAACAGTTGGGAATTTTCTCCTGAAATAGAAGATGTATGCTTTGCCCCACTGCAGCTCTATTTCTAGGCATATAAGCCCCAAGGAATTCTTGACTATCTGGGGAGACTTGGTCAAAACGGGCTTTCAGAGCCTCACAGATGATGAACAGAACCCAAAGGATCCCAGTAGAGGAGAGAACTGGGGTATCCAGGCAAAGAATGTAGGAACACCGCAGTCACAGACATATACTTCTAAATTAAAAGAATGGATTCACTTGCTTTCAACATTTCTACCTCTTTTTTTGGTAAAGATAAAAACTAAAAATGTTAAAATATGCTTTAGGTACCCACACAGACACGAAAAGCAGAGAAATGGCAACACAGCGGCAGACGGAGTTTACTTAGAGTGGAGGGGCAGGCTGTAACAGGCGCGGGGTGGGGCACGGGTTGCTCCCTTGGTATCAAGGACCTCGTGGTTCAGGGAGGTGAGCTCACAGGAGCACCTTGCTGGTTACCCCCTGGACCTGAAACCAAGCAGGGCCCCATGGGGCTCCCGGTGCAAAGCCTTTCTGCGTCCCCCATTTCTCCATTACAGGAAACAGGCTTCATTCGGCTTCCTTGATCGTCCCTGCCTTCCATCAGCCGCATTCAAACAGTTGCTCATCAGGGCAGCGAGGGGACGCAGAGATACGGGAGGACCCATGAAGAAACAATAGGGCAGCCTTGGGGGACGGGTCCTGGCTCGCCTTCAGGGGTGCCGGGAGGAGCCATGAAGGAACAATAGGGCAGCCTTGGGGGGCGGGTCCTGGCCTTCAGGGGTGCACAGCACAGTATCTTTGTTTTCCAGATGAATTGACGCCCCCACCAGCTAGGAGAGGTAAGCTATCTGCTGCCCACCAGCATATGGGCCCCAGACCAGTTGGAATCTGAAGGTTGGTTATGCTGACTCCCACTTACTTCCCCACTGACCAGTCAGAGTAATGCCCACGCGCTGATCACACCCTCTCTGAACTGTAATGGACAAACTTCTCACTGCCCCGTCCAGGCGGGACCTGCGTCTGTGAGGACGTGAACCCACTGGGCCCCTTTGCCTGGCCAACCAGCAAAGCTATTCTCTTCCACCTCACCCAGTACTCAGTCTCCGAGAGGTAACTCGGCGTTGGGAACGGAGGCCAGATTCTGCTTCAGACCCCCAGCCCACAGCCCTGCTCTGCCCTTTGCTATGGGGCAGCCCCTGCACCCCACGCTCCCCACGGCCAGCCACCCCCAGCCGCACCCCTCCCTGGGCTCTGGACATCCCCTCGCTTTTCCCTGCTCCTCGGCAACCAGGCATGAAGGCTTCTCCCTGCAGAGTGCTGTCTGTCCCGCCCAGGGCTGTCTGTCCCAGGAGCACCTGTGCCCACCTGGCAGGCTTCCTGCACCATGGAGCAGCCCCCTGGGTCCCTTTAGATGCCCCCATGGGTAGCCAGTGCCCCTCAGAGCCCGGAGACCAACGGGCACCCCTAGGCCTGAGACAGCCCTGCAGGGTCACCCCGAGCCCCCGGGTTCCCAGGTGCCCCGGCTTCTTTCCTTTGCTGCTCTGCCTGGAGCCATAGCGCTTTCTATAGAGACTTCACACACAGACACACACCACACACACACACACACACACACACACTACCCACATACACCCCACACATAACACACACACACCACCCACCCCCAACACACACACCACACACATACCACCCCCCCCCACACACACGCACACACAGCTCCCGATCTGCATTTTACGTCTGACGCCGAGTCAGCACCACTTACCCCAGGCCCCAGTCCTGATGGGCCCCTGCCTATTACCCATGCTCATTAAGTTATGTCAAGCACAGGAAACAACTAATGTTGATTAATAGAAGCATTGAGTAATGAAAAGAATCAGTCCTGACAACTGAAGCCACGAGGCCGCGCCTGGGTCTCCGCTTCGGCCTGCGGTCTTGTGCCGGCACTTTTTCCAGCCAGCTGGAACTGGTGGACGTGAGGCTACACAAGCAGCGTGTGTCGGGGGCAGCTGAGTGTCACACATACACGTCTGATGGGCCCTCTCAAGCCAAGAGTTACTCGAGCTGAGTGTCCCCCACCCAGGGCCGCCTAGAGAGGAGCCGAGTGACCCTGGCCTCTTCCAGCCTCTGCCCTGGGGTCTCTGTTCTCTCCCCCTCCCTTCTTCTGAATCACAGCTTCCTAAAACCAAAACACTCCAAAAGCACTGGACAAGCCCCTAGGATAAGCGTCAGTCGGCAGCCCACCCCAGTATCCTTGCCTGGAGGGGCCCAGAGCCGCGGGCTGCGATACACAGGGTCATCATGGTCACTGTTACTGTCTGAGCGCCAGCTGGCCGAGCCCCAGGCTGAGCACCGCACACGCGAGGAATGAGGCCGTGGGGCTTGAGCCGTTTGCCCACATGGTTCGACTCTGAAGCGCCCAGCAGGCCCTGGAGGTCTGGAGGCAGAGCTGTGCCCCTCAACCCCAGCACACAGCCACAATCACCACCTCCCAAAACCCAGCCACGTTTGCCGCTGGCCGGCTTGGTCCACAGCAGTGAGGGGCTGGGAGGCCGAGGCAGGCCCGCTGAGCCCAGGCTCTCACAGGCGGGGCAGCGGGGCCCACAGTGGGGTCTTTCCCTGGAGCGGGAGCCCTGAGTGCAGACACGGGGCCAACGTCCTGCTTACAGGCCTGGGGTCCCCAGCATTCGCCTCACCCCTGCTGGCTCCCGCTGGTTTGGAAATGGAGAAGGTTGCGGCGGGCCTTTTCCAGACAGCCATTCCCCTGGAGGGGGACCAGCCAGGCTCAGGGACACGTGGGTGCACACCAGGGAGGGAAGGGCAGGAGAGAGACTGGGGCTGGAGGTCAGGCCCTTGTCCCTGCGCCCCTCCTGATGAGCTGGGGCCCTGGCCAGGCCGCCTCTCCAGCCCAGGTCCCAGGTCCCCACTCGCAGACACACCCCTCCAGGTTCAGACCCGAGGTCCCGCCCAGCCCTCACATCCTGTGACTTTGATAGTCCTCCATGGCCAGGGCACCCACTGACTTGAATTTCTACTCGGCGCTTTTCACTACCATCTGCAATGCTGTTTCTCAGAGCTGAAATAGCATCATCAGACAACAGAGCAGCGTGTTTATCACACAGGGCCCCCCAGCCCCCCGTTACCATCCCCGTGACCCGAGGAGGCCCTCTAACTGTGGGCTGACGCTCTTGGACACAACGTCTTCTGATGTGCGGGGTGCCAGCCAGCGGGCAGATGCCTCTGCTCACTCTTTGCACCAAAATACCGTGGCTGATGACCTGCTAGGGGTTTCAAAATTGCTTACTATTTGATTATTGGAAAGCGCAGAAAAGTACCAATTTATGAGTGGAGATGTTTGTCACAAATGGTCATCGCTGAGTTCAGTAAGTGAAATTTGAAGTTTGTTTATCCCTCCCACTAGATTTCACAATGAAATTAGATCACTTTTGCAGTTCTCTGGGGAAGAAATAGAAGCTTTAAGAATAGATACACAGAGGGCCACTTGGGAAAGAGCAGTCCTAGGAGAAAAAAACAAACAAACAAACACATTTCCCTAGGCCACGTAGCACATCAGTGAGGTACCAGATCATGATTAAATATAATTTTTCAAACAACTGGAGAGACTATTAACTACGACAGAGCTGAGGCACCGGCACTGGGTGAACGAGAGGGGGATCGTCTTGCCCGAAGTGAGGAGGCTGCGTTGGATGGAGCCTCCCGGGCTGCTGAGAGTCTGGGGGAGGAGACGTAAGACCCGCCCTCTCTCGAGACCTCCAATCTTGCTCTGCCCTGGATGGCCCTGCCGTCCCTCCTCGGTCCAGCCACCAGCTCCCACGAGCGCGTCTAGATGTGCTCACCCCTGAATGCAGACCCCTGGGGATCTGTGGGGAGCCCGTGCTCTCATGGTGGAAACGAGCCCTGTGCCTGCAGGACCCGAGGCCCCGGTCCTCCCACAGCACGGACCTTGAACCACGATCCAGCTTGGACTCCGGGCGCCCCTGCCCAGGAGCGTGTGGACGCACAACCAACATTGCTGCGGGCTCGCTTGTGAGGGCAGGAAGGCAGCTGTATCTGTGAGCGCTCCTCACGTCACTGACACTTAGAGACGTGTTCTCTGTGGAATCCTGAGGCATGCGGCATTGTTTGAGCAAAGGCAAAGCGGAAAGAGAGGGCAGAATTAGATCTGATGTGTCGCCAGAAGATCTGATGCTGTGCGATCCTCTGATTAGATCTGATTAGATCTGATGCTGTGCGGTCCTCTGCCCAGCTCTGCTCCATCGGAGCACTAAGGTTCCCTGTCAAAATGGAGAACCTTCTCCCTTGAACCCGAAGGGACGAGACAAGTGGGGAGACGGCAGTGAGGCATTAAGTCTGCGAGAGAACCACACCACTGGGCTTCTTAAATAATCATGAGATCAAACATCTCAGCTGAGGGTAATTGGAGATGTATCAAGATTTCCTTCTTCGTAGAGAGAAGAAAAGAATCTTCAAACCCCTCAGAAAAAAAGGTTTGCCTGTGGCAAAGAACATTATATAAATGTCCACCCTGCCAGAAACTTCGATTGTCTTAGATGTGAAATGCAATTTATCAGCATCAGTGTTTCCTGTAGCCAAGGCAACAGCCTCAAACACAGTAAAGGAAAACATGAAGACAGCATTACCCAGAAAATATGCTCATTTAAAAGAAAAAACAACTGTAAAGATGAATAAGTAAATAACTGTCCTTACAAATCTCTCTACCCTTTTCTCCAGCATAGGCCACGCATGTAGGTATTGTCAGGATGTTGACAGAAAGGTGAGCCCCGTCTGGGGACACCAGGAACAAAGCTGTTTGACGCTCCTGAAATCCAACGGCAGGTTTAACAGATACTCAGTAGGAATGTTAGTTCTTGGAATAGGCTAAGTGCAGAGTGCGTATTGAAATTCAGCCTACCTTCTTAGCCTGAAGGAGGGATTCGTTAGCGTTCTAATGTATATGCTCTTCCCGGTGCTGGTGCCTCTGTGAAATGTTCCCTCTCCCTCCGAGGTTATCACCTCGTGTGCTCTGCATCCTGGTGACCATCTCTGCCCTTCCATTTAAGGCTTTGCTTTGCATCCCCACCTGGGAGTTACACTCTGTGGCTTATTGAAATGAATAAAGGAGATTTATAAATAGAGACTGTTTAGATAAAGGCAAAACATCATCCATCTGAGAAGAGAGGCTAATCTGCAGCAGATGTGTGTTTATCCAGGGAGATCAGCAGCGTATGAAACTTCACTACTCGGGTTTCAAAGGACACGAAACTGCCACTGATGGACCAGTGGGATGGGCCCATCCCCCAGCCCATCCCCTGGGACTGTACTCCAGATATATCAGGCTATGTGTGCCCAGGGCAGAGCAAGGATGATTCCAGTGCAGCAGCAAGTGAAAAAGAGAATGGGATCCACGCTGATGGACACTGGGCCTCGTGTCATGCTTGTGTGTGTGTGTGTGTGTGTGTGTACACGCACGCAGTTGTGTCCAACTCTGCGACCCCATGGACTGCAGCCCGTGAGGCTCCTCTGTCCATGGGGTTTTCCAGGCTAGAATACTGGAGTGAGTTGCCATTTCCTCCTCTATGGGATCTTCCCGGCCTAGGGATCAAACCCGGGTCCCTGCGTCTCCTGCACTGGCAGGGGATTCTTGACCACCATGCCACCAGGGAAGTCCCATATCATGCTTACAGGACTAGAAATGATGATTTCTCAAGAGACGTGTCTGCAGTGTTACATTTCAGGCGGTGCTTAAATGGTCAAATAATCTAGTCCTGACTTGAGACTAAACATGTACTTGAAGGATTCTTGGGTTTAGCCTCTAACTGAAGGAGGCCAACGGGATAGGTTATATACAACATGGGAGTATCTAAAGTTCATTTCTTGCAAACTCAGGCAACTTTTCTCTCCCCTGCAGTTTACAGAATCCTTAGGCACCTGCGAAGGCTCCGAATGCAGGGGACAATTTGTGTCACCAGCCCTCGCGAGTCCTTCTTTCTAGGGGTATTCTTTCAAAAACACCCAAGATTTCCTGAAAGCGATCAGCCATTGGTCCCTCTGATAGGCAGAGTGACACTCCTGAAGTCTCAGCTGCTGTAGATCTAACAGACATTGTCTGGCTTTATTAAATGGTGAGAGTTGAATGCTGGATAAACTCCATGAAATAACTTACTTTCCTTTGCTTCTGAGAACAGCCCCAGAGCCCCGACTGCTCCTGGGGTTGTGAGCGTGACTCACCACCATCCCGACGGGAGATGATGCCGGTGGGGCCTCGTTCAGTAGCAGCCTCCACCATCCCCACGGGAGATGATGCCGGCGGGGCCTCGTTCAGTAGCAGCCTCCACCATCCCCACGGGAGATGATGCCGGCGGGGCCTCGCTCAGTAGCAGCCTCCACCATCCCCACGGGAGATGATGCCGGCGGGGCCTCGCTCAGTAGCAGCCTCCACCATCCGCACGGGAGATGATGCCGGCGGGGCCTCGCTCAGTAGCAGCCTCCACCATCCCCACGGGAGATGATGCCGGCGGGGCCTCGTTCAGTAGCAGCCTCCACCATCCCCACGGGAGATGATGCCGGCGGGGCCTCGTTCAGTAGCAGCCTCCACCATCCCCACGGGAGATGATGCCGGCGGGGCCTCGCTCAGTAGCAGCCTCCACCATCCCCACGGGAGATGATGCCGGCGGGGCCTCGCTCAGTAGCAGCCTCCACCATCCGCACGGGAGATGATGCCGGCGGGGCCTCGCTCAGTAGCAGCCTCCACCATCCCCACGGGAGATGATGCCGGCGGGGCCTCGTTCAGTAGCAGCCTCCACCATCCCCACGGGAGATGATGCCGGCGGGGCCTCGTTCAGTAGCAGCCTCCACCATCCCCACGGGAGATGATGCCGGCGGGGCCTCGTTCAGTAGCAGCCTCCACCATCCCCACGGGAGATGATGCCGGCGGGGCCTCGTTCAGTAGCAGCCTCCACCATCCCCACGGGAGATGATGCCGGTGGGGCCTCGTTCAGTAGCAGCCTCCACCATCCCCACGGGAGATGATGCCGGCGGGGCCTCGTTCAGTAGCAGCCTGCTTTGACAGCTCAGGGTAGGTGTGGCCGGCTTGATGACGGCCCTGTAGGGCCCACACCCCCCACCTGAGTGAGAAGCTCGGAGGTGCAGCCCAGCAGTCTGTGAACAAGATTTCTCCCCTGGGGAGATCCTGACACAGGTTAAAATGGACAGCGCTGCCCAGGGGGCCAGGCTCTGACCTCCAACCTGTGCACAGCAGAGGCTCCAGAGAACACCCTCTTGGTCACAGACACCCAGGTAACCTTGTCTCCAGTAGATCAGCTTGCACCAGAGCCAGCCTCCTAAAGCACTGCTATGCTCTGAACCATTCAAGCCTGGGGATCTCCCGGGTGGTTCAGTAAATGCAGGAGATGTGGGAGATGCGTGTTCAAGCCCTGGGTTGGGAAGATCCCTTGGAGAAGAAAACGGCTACCCACTCCAGTATTCGTGCCTGGAGAATCCCATGAACAGAGGAGTCTGACGGGCTACAGTCCATGGGGTCGCAAAGAGTCAGACCTGACTGAGCCAATGATCACAACAACAGCAAAAGATAAGAGAGGAGGCTGGGGGCAGGGATTTGGAGAAGATAATCCCGGAAGGTGCCATGAAGCATCTGCTGTCATGTTCTGGATGTGAATTTATCCTATAGACAAAGGAGAATCATTGCTTGGGTTTAAGCAGAAGAACAAAGGACTAGCTTCTCATTTTTAAAAGACAACTCTGGCGATGATGCAGCCCACTGGGAAATGGTTGAAACAGTCTGGACAGAAAAAAAGACTATTTTATTTTTCAGGCTAGGAGTGTTAAGGATGGAGGCCCAGAGAATGGGTCTCAGACATGGTTGCAGGGTATCAGTGGACAGTTCTTCAGAACCAAGCAGCAAGTTGCCAGGGCAAGTGGAAGAAGTCAAGGTGACTTTCTGGGTTTTGGCACGAGTTTGACATGTAAGAAAATCCCAGCTGACATTACCTTCTGTTCTCACATTATCAGAACCTGTCTGGCAGAGCCCTGGGCATTCTTCAGTTTCATGTCTCTTGTCATAAGCTCCCGTGTCTCTTGTCTGCGGATCCCAGGCAATAACAACGGGCTCAATTCAGTCCTGAATAAATGTCGCTGGAAGCCTCTGTCATGGCGACTCATTCTGGGTGACTCTGCATATATTATATCATGTCCACCAATCTTACTTTTTAGGAGAAAGAGAAACCAGGATTGAAATTAAAAAGTGGCTTTTGGACAAGCTGAACGGAAATAGTTTTTGAATAGATTGTGCAATATCCAAATATTTGAAAATTTATATTTCACCGCACTAAACGTCTGTCGGCCTTCCCTGGTGGCTCAGCTGGTAAAGAATCTGCCTGCAATGCGGGAGACCTGAGTTCCATCCTTGGGTTGGGAAGATCCCCTGGAGAAGGGAACAGCTATAGAGTTCACACACTCTCCTTAAAAACAGAGATGTGTGTGTTTTATCTTTGTCTTTCTCCTCACTTCCAGCCCCAAGAAACTTGCCTCATGCATAGTATATGCTGAATAAACATCGCTATTTGCTGATCTTGTAAATAACTTGGAAAATGGAAAGACTGCCTGAGTTTCTTATCACATTTTGCTTCTCCAAATAAGACACTATTCTCAGAAATGTCTTGACAGAAATGCTTAATGCCAGCAGGGTCTGTCCCTTCTTCTATACTACATCTATACCAATGAGAAATTCTGTAGTCAGTGCCATGTTGGCATAGCCTGAGTGCTTTAACAGGCCTCATCTCTTAAGTGATAAGAACTATTTAAGAAAAATGAATACATTTGTATCCATGTCATGGTTTATATTTTTAGACAAAAACTAAGTCCTGGATGACTACTGTTTTTTCAATTTGATTTTATTTCAGCCCAAACTTGTAAGTCACATCTTCTCAATGAGATGTTTGAGTAACCCCTTCGCTCACACTGATCTCCAAGGTTTTTCAAGAAGTTATAGAGGAGACCAATCATTGAGAAACAGGTGTTCATGGTACTGACTCCTGATTTCTCTGAACGGAGAATGTGTTTGTTCACATTTAGTTAAGGTGACATGACCTAGTGGCTGGTACTGTGTGCCAGGCTCAGCTGCAGAAATGGGAGGAAGGGTGAGGAAGGTGAGGCCATCCCTGGGGAGCTTGGAGCCAGATGGGAAAGATGCTCATTCAAGGATGATCCAACCAGGTTCTTCTGGGGATTCCCAGGAAGGCTTCCTGGAAGAAGCGCCTGCCGAGCTGAGTCTTGATGGATGAACCGAGAGTTTCCAGGCCTGAGGCAGGTTCACAAGACTCCAGGCAGAGGGAGCCATGGACAAGGGTGCCTGTGCACTCTGTGCCTTGAAGGACAGAGGGCTGAGTCCCCGCAGAGGAGGTGGGAGACTCGTGTGACTGTAGGGCAGGTGTGTCCTGGAAGCAAGCGGCGAAAGCGGGAGAGCAAGCTGGAGTCGGTGCGAAAGGACCTTGTGTGTCTTCTGAGAAGACTGACCTTTGTCCTGTGGCTGAAGAGAAACTGCCCACTTGCAAACTGGGGAGTGGAACAGTCTCTCTTTAAGACATACCGAGTAAAGCACAGAAAATGGATTGGAGCCAGAGGCTGGAGGCAGGGAGACTGATTAGAGGCCATTGCAATAAACAAGGGAGTCAAGGTCAGCAGAGGCATGGTGGGCCCAGCAGGCAGGGGGCAGAGGGGCTGGGAGAGGTGGAGGTTTGGGTGCATTTGGGGGTAAAATTGGTGAGAAGACGCTGTTGAGCAAATGTGAAAACTAAGAGAATGAGGAAGACAGAAGACTGCTACAGGGTTTCTCATTAGTGGCTGCAGGGGATATTGCCTTTAATTTAGGAAAAGAATTTCCCAGCAAAGGGAACAGGAAAAGAAGTGAGAGTGAATGGGCAGAAGGCTCCAGCCCATCACTGCCTTTAACACCAGGGTGCCCATGATGGAGACTTTAAACCAGGAGATGATCAGAGAAAAGCTCCTAGCTCACTCTCTCTCCTTTAGAAGCTGAAACAAAACATGCACAGAAGTTTTAGGTGAGGAAAAAACCCCATAAAACAAAAAGAAACAGGTTCTGCCTGGGTCCAAGTATGTCAACACTGAACCATGGAAACCAGCCTGGACTGGCCAACGGCCTAGAATGTTCTGGATGGTGGCAAGCTCATCATGACCCTTCAGTGTTGATCTTCCTCAAAGGCTGAGCTGGGTTTTTGGAGTGCTTACCAGTGATATGAATTAAGCCTTATGTTGGACTATTTTACTAAAGCTTGAAGAGAAAAGAATTTGTGGTTTGTGGCAGCTGCGTAGTGCTGAAGCAACTGTGAGGAGATACCCCATGTTCAAGGGCAAAGGAGAAGCCCCAGCAAGATGGTAAGTGGGGAAAAAATTGTGTTTAGAATCAAACCACATACTCTCCAGAGATGCTTAGAAGGCTCAAACGCACCTTGTGTGCACCAGGACCCAGAGACCCCACAAAGATTGAGACAGAGCTGTGTTTGAGTGTCTCCTGTGGAGGTATGAGTAGGCAGTGGACTTTTGTGGGGGCAGGGGCTCTGGATTCAGCAGATATGGGTATGGCATAAGCCCTCTTGGAGGAGGTCCCCATTAACCCCACCATAGAACTGCCAGAACTTACACAGGACTGGGGAAACAGACTCTTGTAAAGCACAAACATAACCTTGTGTGCCCAGGACCCAGGAGAAAGGAGCAATGCTCCCACAAGAGACTGACCCAGACTTGCCCATGAGTGTCCAGGAGTCTCTGGTGGGGGCATGGGTTGGTGGTGACCTGCTGCGGGGTCGGGGCACTGAGTGCAGCAGTGCATCATGGGACCTTTGGAAGGAGGTTGCCATTGTCTTCATTGCCTCCACCAGTTTGGTCTCAGGTCAAACAACAGGGAGGGAACACAGCCCCACCCATCAACAGAAAATTGGATTAAAGATTTATTGAGCATGGCCCCGCCCATCAGAACTAGACCCAGTTTTCCCCTCTGTCATTCTCTCCAATCAGGAAGCTTCCATAAGCCTCTTATCCTTCTCCTTCAGATGTCCGACAGACTGAAAACCACAATCACAGAAAACTAACCAATCTGATCACATGGACCACAGCCTTGTCTACCTCAATGAAACTATGAGCCATGTAGGGCTACCCAAGATGGACGGGTCATGGTGGAGAGTTCTGACAAAATGTTGTCCACTGGAGAAGGGAATGGCAAACCACTTCAGTATTCTTACCTTGAGAACCCCATGAACAGTATGAAAGGCAAAAAGATAGGACACTGAAAGAGGAACTCCCCAGGTCGGTAGGTGCCCAGTATGCTACCAGAGATCAGTGGAGAACTAACCCCAGAAAGAATGAAGAGACAGAGCCAAAGCAAAAACAACACCCAGTTGTGGATGTGACTGGTGATAGAAGTAAAGTCCGATGCTGTAAAAAGCAATATTGCACAGGAGCCTGGAATGTCAGATCCATGAATCAACGCAAACTGGAAGTGGTCACACAGGAGATGGCAAGAGTGAACACCGACATTTTAGCAATCAGTGAACTAAAATGGACTGGAATGGATGAATTTAACTCAGATGACCATTATATCTACTGCTGTGGGCAGGAATCCCTTAGAAGAAATGGAGTAGCCTTCATAGTCAACAAAAGAGTCCAAAATGCAGTACTCGGATGCAATCTCAAAAACGACAGAATGATCTCTGTTCGTTTCCAAGGCAAACCATTCAATATCACAGTAATCTGAATCTATACCCCAACCAGTAACACTGAAGAAGCTGAAGTTGAACAGTTCTATAAAGACCTACAACCTTCTAGAACCAAAAAAGATGATCTTTTCATTATAGGGGACTGGAATGAAAAAGTAGGAAGTCAAGAAATACCTGGAGTAACAGGCAAATTTGGTCTTGGAGTACAGAATGAAGGAGGGCAAAGGCTAATAGAGTTTTGACAGGAGAATTCACTGGTCATAGCAAACACCCTCTTCCAACAACATAAGAGAAGACTCTACACATGGACATCACCAGGTGGTCAATACAGAAATAAGATCGATTATACTCTTTGCAGCCAAAGACAGAGAAGCTCTATACAGTCAGCAAAAACAAGACTGGGAGCTGACTGTGGCTCAGATCATGAACTCCTTATTGCCAAATTAAGACTTAAATTGAAGAAAGTGGGGAAAACCACTAGACCATTCAGGCATGACCTAAATCATATCCTTTACGACTATACATTGAAAGTAACAAATAGATTCAGGGGATTATATCTGATAGAGTACCTGTAGAACTGTGGATGGAGGTTCATGACATTGTACAGGAGGCAGTGATCAAGACCATCCCCAAGGAAAAGAAATGCAAAAAAGCAAAATGGGTGTCTGAGGAGGCCTTACAAATAGCTGTGAAAAGAAGTGAAAAGCAAAGGAGAAAAGGAAAGATATTACCATCTGAATGCAGAGTTCCAAAGAATAGCAAGGAGAGATGAGAAAGCATTCCTCAGTGATCAATGAAAAGAAATAGAGGAAAACAACAGAATGGGAAAGGCTAGAGATCTCTTCAGGAAAATTAGAGATACCAAGGGAACATTTCATGCAAAGATGGGCTCAATAAAGGACAGAAATGGTATGGACCTAACAGAAGCAGATGTTAAGAAGAGGTTGCAAGAATACACAGAAGAACTATATAAAAATGATCTTCATGACCCAGATAATCACAATGGTGTGATGATTCACCTAAAGCCAGACATCCTGAAATATGAAGACAAGTGGTCCTTAGGAAACATAACTACAAACAAAGCTAGTGGAGGTGATGGAATTCCAGTTGAGCTCTTTCAAATCCTGAAAGATGATGCTGTGAAAGTGCTGCTCTCAATATGCCAGCACATTTGGAAAACTCAGCAGTGGTCACAGGACTGGAAAAGGTCAGTTTTCATTCCAATCCCTAAGAAAGACAATGCCAAAGACTGCTCAAACTACCACCCAGTTGCACTCATCTCACACGCTAGTAAAGTAATGCTCAAAATTCTCCAAGCCAGGCTTCAACAGTGCGTGAACCATGAACTTCCAGATGTTCAAGATGGATTTAGAAAAGGCAGAGGAACCAGAGATCAAATTGCCAACATCTGTTGGATCATTGAAAGAGCAAGAGAGTTCCAGAAAAGCATCTCTTTCTGCTTTATTGACTCTGCCAAAGCCTTTGACTGTGTGGATCACAACAAGTTGTGGAAAATTCTTCAAGAGATGGAATACCAGACCACCTGACCTGCCTGCTGAGAAATCTGTATGCAGGTCAAGCAGTAACAGTTAGAACTGGACATGGAACAACAGACTGGTTCCAAATAGGAAAAGGAGTACGTCAAGGCTGTATATTGTCACCCTGCTTATTTAACTTATATGCAGAGTACATCATGAGAAATGCTGGGCTGGAAGAAGCACAAGCTGGAATCAAGATTGATACAATATCAATAACCTCAGATATGCAGATGACCACCCTTATGGCAGAAAGTGAAGAAGAACTAAAAAGCTTCTTGATGAAAGTGAAAGAGGAGAGTAAAAAAGTTGGCTTAAAGCTCAACATTCAGAAAACTAAGATCATGGTATCTGGTCCTATCACTTCCTGGCAAATAGATGGGATAACAGTGGAACCAGTGACAGACTTTATTTTTCTGGGCTCCAAAATCACTGCAGATGGTGATTGCAGCCATGAAATTAAAAGGCACTCCTTGGAAGGAACATTATGACCAACCTAGACAGCATATTAAAAAGCAGAGACCTTACTTTGCCAACAAAGGTCCATCTAGTCAAAGCTATGGTTTTTCCAGTGGTCATGTATGGATGTGAGAGTTGGACTATGAAGAAAGCTGAGCACTAAAGAACTGATGCTTTTCAGGTGATGTGTTGGAGAAGACTCTTAAGAGTCCCTTGGACAGCAAGGAGATCCAACCAGTCCATTCTAAGGGAAATCAGTCCTGAATATTCATTGGAAGGACTGATGCTGAAGCTGAAACTCCAGTACTTTGGCTACCTGGTGTGATGAACTGACTCATTTGAAAAGACCCCAATGCTGGGATAGACTGAAGGCAGGAGAAGGGGACAACAGAAGATGAGACAGTTGGATGGCATCACCGACTCGATGGACATGAGTTTTAGTAAACTCCAGGAGTTGGTGATGGACAGGGAGGCCTGGCATGCTGCAGTCCATGGGGTTGCACAGAGTCAGACACGACTGAGCAACTGAACTGAATTGAACTGAGGAGTCATTTCTCCTGCTACCGTGGGTACCCTTGTGAAGGAGCAATTTATGTCACCTTCTGCCAAGCAGCATGTTCAGATTGTCTTTTTTACTGAGGTATAATTGACAAGTTATTTTAGTTTAGAGCTTCCCTTGTACCTCAGTTGGTAAAGAATCTGCCTGCAATGCAGGAGACCTGGGTTCAATTCCCGGATCAGGAAGATCCCCTGGAGAAGGAAATGGCTACCTTTTCCAGTAGTCTTGCCTGGAGAATTGCATGGACAGAGGAGCCTGGTGGGCTACAGTCCATGGGTCTGCAAGAGTCAGACATGACTTAGCGACTAAATCAACACCAACATATTAGCTTCAGGTGGACAACATGATTTGATGTGCGTGTATGTTGGAAACTGACCACTCTATGAAATCTAGTTACCGTTCATCCCTAGACATACTTATGGATTTTTTTTTCTTCTTGTGATGAGAACTTTAAAGACTTGCCCTCTTGGCAACTTTCAAATACGCAATGCAATATTGTCGACTGCAGCTAGCAGGTGGGGCCTTCCGTCCTGTGGCTCAGTCCGTTTATTACTGGGGTCTGTGCCTTTTGCCCCCTACTCAGTTCCTCCGCTGGCCACCTGCTGCTTCTGGCAGCTACCCGGCTGTTCTCTGTGTGTATGAGCTCGAGTTTTTCATTTGTTTGTTTTGTTTTTTTAAAAACCCATGGTGAGACAAGAACCCATAGTCTCTCTTTTGGCCTGCTGGGTCCTCAGTGCTGCACAGGGGCTTCCTCCAGCCATGGCAGGTGAGGGCCCCCCTCTGGCTGAGGCGTGCAGGCTTCGCTGCTGTGGCTTCTCTCGTTGAGGAGCACAGGCTCTCGAGGGCAGGCTCAAGAGCTGTGGCGTGTGGGCTTCGTTGACCTGTGGTGGGTTGATCTTCCCATATCTGGGATTGAACCTGTATCCCCTTCATTGGCAGGAGGATTCTTATCCATGGAACCACCAGGGAAGTCTGAGCTTGAGTTTTTGTTTTTTTAGATTCCATATGTAAGCGACATTTGTCTTCCGATGTCCAACTTGTTTCACCTGGCAGAATGCCCTCAGCGTCCATTCACGTATCTGTAAATGATGAGATTTCCTAGTTGTTTTTATGGCTCAGTAATATTCTGTTGTATTTATGTGCCACATCTTTTTTATCCATTCATGCATCAGTGGACACATAGATGGCTGCTCTATCTTGGTTATTGTAGATGATGCTGATGTCAACATTGGGGTGAATATATCTTTGTGAGTGAGTGTTTCCACTTTCTTCAGATAAACACCCAGAAGCAGAACTGCCAGGTCATGTGGTAGTTCTATTTTTTAATTTTTTGAGGAGTCTTCATGCTCTTTCCCACAGTGGCTTCATCAATGTCCCCACATCCTCACCAACAGGAGTTATTTGTTGTCTCTTTGATGATAGGCATTCGCACAGGTGTCAGACGCTATCTCATCGGGGTTTTGATGGGCATTTCCCTGATACTTAGTGATGCTGGGCACTTTTCCGTGTGTCTTTTGGCCATCTGCATATCTTTGGGAAGATGTCTAAGACCCTTTGCCCATTTTTTAATGAGATTTTTGGTCCTATTTTTAATTTTTTTGAAATTAATTGTTTACTCTTTAGAAAATCATCTAACCATCCCACAAAAAGGTGGCAGCAGGCTTCCCTAGCGGCCCGGTGGTTAAGAATCTGCCTGTCAATGCAGGGGCGTGGGCTTGACCCCAGGTCCAGGAAGATCCCACATGCCTTAGAGCGACTGAGCCCATGGGCCACGACTCCTGAGCCCACGCGCTAGAGCTCACAGGCTGCATCTACTAAAGCCTGCGAGCCGCACGGCAAGCAGCCACCACACTGAAAAGCCCACCACACTGAAAAGCCCACCACACTGAAAAGCCCACCGCACTGAAAAGCCCACTGCACTGAAAAGCCCACCACACTGAAAAGCCCACCGCACTGAAAAGCCCACGCCCCTCAACTAGAGAGTGGCTCCTGCTCACCAGAGCTGGAGAAAGCCTGAACCCAGCAACGAAGGCCCTGTGCAGCCACAGCATGAAAATTAAATAATTTTTTTATAAGGTAGCACAGTCTACCCCACACGTCATCAAACAATCAAAAAGGTCAACCTTCTGGCATCATCCTCTCATTCTTTTCTACGTCGTAATTATTGGCCATTCCCCGCAGCGTGTCCTTTGTTAGGATTTTATGACACAGACTTGTGCCTGTGGAAGCAAAGCATGCTCTGGGCACGCCGGCCACTTAATGCGTCTCATCAAGGATGCTCTGGTCCCCTCTGGGCTCCGAGAGCTTTGCCTTTGTGTGACTCCATCCGGCATTGCCCCCTGACTAGACCATCGTATTCGGTTTTTCTTTATTTTTGACCGCACCAGGTGGCATGTGGGGTATTATTTCCTGACCAAGGATAGAATCTGCGCCCCCTGCATTGGAAGCACGGGGTCCTGAGCACTGACCTGCTGAGGAAGTCCCTTTACTATCACATTCTTGACTGTCACTTGCTGGACGTTTCCGTTGCTGCCGATTGTCCCGACTACAAATGAAGCCCAAGTAATCACTTAAGACGAAGCTACCACTTTGCACCTGGGCCCCCAGCTCTCATGGTTCATGGTCTCGTGGTCCACAGCAAGGCCTCACCGCCTTCCCACGCAGGCCTTCCTGAGTTGGAAACTCTGCCTAGAACTGCCAGCGTGCACCCCCAGAGTCAGCACGGTGATGGGCTGAGTTTGCTTAGAGAATAAGGATTCACGCATCAAGGCAGGTGAGTTGCTAGACTGGCCCCTGTGGGGTCCCCATTGGTACAGGAGGGGACTGGGGTGATGGGCCCCCCATCAAAGATGAATGAACTCATCTCCTCACCACACGAGCCTGCTGCCTGGAGCCAGGCCCTGGGGAAGGGCTGAGGGGACCCTGAGCCGTAGAGCTGGATCAAGGTGGATCCAGAGGTGGTGGATGGTTTCCAGACACTCCAGGGTGGGAGGGGGGTCACCCTTCAGGTCACTGGTGCAACCCGTGTCATCAGCACCAACACAGACAACCCGGGTGTAGACACAGAGGGCTGGTGAGGCCGTGTCTCCTGACTGCTGGGACCCCCGAGCTGCCCCACGGAGGGGAGCTCAGCCCTACAGGGCCAGCAGGGGCTGGTACCTCCGGAGACTGGGGTGGCTGGGAGTTGCTGGATGACCCTGGAACCGTAGGCCTGGGGAGGGGTTGTTGGGGGTGGAGAGGTGAAGACAGATTGACCCCCATTTCCGGGGAGACCCTGTAAGGCAGAATGTGTCCCACACAGTCCTCGTGAAAAGAATCGACCAATGTCTTTCATCAAGCTGTGTAAAATCACCTTGATGTTTCCTTCAAAATATGTTCAAAGCATGAAAAGAAACACATGTCAGAAGGTGTCTGCTGGCGCCTTACCAACCCTGGATGCTAACACGGGCAGCCCAGTGCTGCTCCATCTGGCCTGAATCCACACTCTATGCCCTGAGGCCGGACTGCCCAGGACCCCAGATGGGGACTAGCGTGGACCGTGGGAGCTGGCCTCCCTTTCTTGCTTGCAGACACCAAGGAAGGTCCCATCTCCCTGCCCCGGAGCCTAAGAAACATTGCCATCATTATTCAGTGGATCAGTCGTATCCCACTCTTTCCCACACCATGGACTGCAGCGCCCCAGGCTTCCCTGTCCAGCACCATCTCCCAGAGTTTGCTCAAACTCACATCTGTGGAGTCGGTGTTCAAGAAACATGCTGTGTTCGAAATTTCTTTCCTAAATCCTTATTCTGAGCAATGAAAACTGAAACTATGGGTGAGGATCCCGGATCTGAAGCAAGGGAAACAGCCCGCTTTGCACAGCATTTCCGTTCCCCACTGTCGCTGTCCTGTGTTTACTGGCAGCTCACATTAGCTGATACAGGATTTGGAATAACTGGGATACAGCGGCGGCGCAATCACTGTCATCAAATGGAGCTTTGCGATCGCGTCCAGAGGGCTGTCCTACCCTCTGCTCAGGGAACGTGTGTAGCTCTCTGCGACGTTCCTGGCGCCTCTCCTGCTTGGCTTCTCCCGGCGATGAGCCTCTGTGTGAAGGTGCCGGGTGCCTGGGGCTCCCCGGGGTCAGATCGCCTTCAGGCCAGCCCACACCTGCACCCAGTTCTCCAAGGAAACAGCCAGGCGCCCAGGTGCTGGTGACCGAGGATGCACGGCTCCTCTCGTCTCTGCTCCCCCTGGATTTGCATTCCTGACTGCGAGCCTCACAGCGAGTCCCCATGATTTCCTTAATCCTGACATTTCCAGCACGTGGAACAACAGAAAGGTCATGAGCTGGCTAATTTTAAAATAGCGTTTTGATCACTTATCTTGCTGGAGTGTCAAACACGGGGCTGGCAGAACTGACACGTGCTTATTACCACCTTCGGGTTCCTGAAACCAAGCCGAGTCATTTGAAGGCCTCTCTTGAGCGAGCACGCAGACGGCCATCAATCAGGGGGCCTGGCCGTTTAGAACAGACCCCACAACGAGCCGGCCGCTGAGCACTCATCGGTCTAACTGCTGCTTTAGAAACGTTGGTGTTTCTTCTTGGAAAATGGTCCTGGGAATCAGGGTGATGCTAGGAACAATAATAATAATTTATTAGACACTTGCTGTGTACTGGGTTTTAGCATGAACTATCCAGTGTAGCAACTCACTTTTCACCCCTCTGGCCAGGGGGCACCCTCACGATCTGCGCTTTTTTACGGTTGGAAAAAGCCAAGGGGCGGGAGGTGACAGGCAGAGGGGAGAAAGCCTGCGTCTCCTGTGACCAAGGGCTCCATGAAGGGCTCCTGCTTGTTGCGCCTCTGTCTCTTCTGTCCCCTCTTAAATTAGACCAATAGAAAACTGGGAGAGCTCTTTATTTTACACAAAAGATTTTTCCTTTATGGAAAGTTGGGGACGAAAGGGAACACAGGACCCTCTGGGGCCCTCAGCCTGAGTCTCTGGCTGCACTAAACCTGTGGAGCCTGGGGAAGGGGGGCATTTAGCCCCATTGTAAACTGAAAGTCACTCAGTCGTGTCCGACTCTTTGCGACCCCAGTCAGTCCATGGAATTCTCCAGGCCAGAATACTAGAGTGGGTACCTGTTCCCTTCTCCAGGGGATCTTTCCAACCCAGGGACTGAACCCAGGTCTCCCGCATTGCAGGCAGATTCTTTACTGTCTGAGCCACAGGGGAAGCCCAAGAATACTGGAGTGGGTAGCCTATCCCTTCTCCAGCAAATCTCCCTGACCCAGGAATCAGACTGAGGTCTCCTGCCTTGCAGGTGGATTCTTTACCACTGAGCTATCAGGGAAGCCCCAGACAAGGATAACGAGGAGTAGGGTGTGAGGTGACCTGCAAATTCACACAGCTCGAGAGGCCAACCGGGTTTGAGCCCAGAACACCTGCCTTCCAGGCTTCACTGCTTTTAGGGTCTGACTGTACAGCTGCCGCGGGGCAGGGAGGGCAGAATGTCCGTGTTACAAGAAAACTCAGAAACGTGCTAAGAGAGACCGAGCATGATCAAAGCTTCTTCTAGACATGCTTGAGAATTGCCTGTTTTGACAGAGAGTTTCCAGCACCTTCTGTCATAACTCTTGGCTTCAGCTTTGGGGGCAAGGGCCAGAGTAAGAGCGTGAGGAAGACTGAGTGATTATAGCCAGTAGTTGTGGAGAAAGATGCACCGTGACGTTCAGTTGCTGCAACAACCCTACAGCTCCTGCCTTTTGCAAATGAGGGACACGGGGCTAAGAAATGCCCGCCCCTATTAGAGAAGAACACAACAGCTCCTCCTCACCAGCCTTCTCGATGCCCATGGCTTCCTGGGGGTCCCCTGTCACCCCAGGTGCTGAGATAGATCCCCTAGGAGAACCCAGCCAAGGGACGGTCCCCTAACCTGGGTCCCCTCCCTGACAGGCCCAGGCACTGGCCTTGCCTTGGTCTCCTGGCATGGCCACCCCCAGGAATCCGGACTCCAGGGACTGGGTCTCCACCCCAAATCCATGGGTCTGAGTCCCTGTCCTACATCCAGTTCCTTCTTACCTGTCACTTCTCCAGGACCCGACAGCCAGAAGCAAACAGTCCATCCCAAGGGACGCCTCCAGGATTTCTAATCCTGGCCCCTATTGGCCCCTCGTCCTGCACATTGAAACCTCTGCTTTCTCCTGCCCACCCAGGCCGGCCACCCCCCACCAGTTACCCTGGCTCCCCAGGCCTCCAGGACCCAGAATCATTCACTCAGTCCCTTGACAAAGGTCCCATCCTCACGTTATCTATCTCATTTGATGGTGAGCAGCAATTCCCCTGTTCCCAGCCCCCTCTAGTCTCTGTTTTTGTGTAAACAAGAAGGCTTTCCCATCTCACTCGGAAGAAAGCTTCTTTCTCCTTCGTATAAGTACAACCGTGATGATCACTGTCTCGCAGTAGGAATCTGTTTACTCCTCCACGTAAACCTTCTTGTCTTGCCATCTAATTTCCATTCACAGTGAAAAAAGAAACGAGCACATTTCTTTTCACCCAAACCTTTAAAAAACGGGTATCACTTTGTTTCTTCTGAATGTTATTACCTCTGTGAATCACATCATTACTTTCCCTTATTTTTTCTTAACAGATGAGAAAGTGCAAGTCTCTGTAATTACAGATTGGATCCCAAATGTCACAACTTCAGATCCCCCATCACCGGTGTATCCTGGTGTACAACCCACAGCTTTTCTCAGGAGGAGAGGTGTATTGGTCAGGATGGTCCTAGCAGTGACTTGGCAGCACCTGGAGCAGGTCAGTGGTTTGAAGAGACAGGGTCCTGGCTTTATAAACTAGACGTGGCTGTGCCGTCGGCTTCCCAGGTGGCGCTAGTGATAAATGCAGGAGACGCGAGGGAAACGGGCTGGATCCCTGGGTTGGAAAGATTCCCCGAAGGAGGAAACGGCAACCCACTCCGGTATTCTTGCCTGGGAAATCCTATGGACAGAGAAGCCTGGTGGGTATAGTCCATAGGGTCACAGAGAGTCGGACACGACTGAAGAGACTTAGCACATACGCATGTGCCAGTCATCAGGATACACTCAAAGCCCAATCAGTCCTTTGCAAAGGAAGGAAGAAGTGCTGGGTTTGATGGCGTGTTCTCTGCAGTTGTAACCATGCTGATTCCTGGGGACCCCTTCCTGCAAGCAGTCTGATTGACTCCAGGTTAATGAACAGAAGTATTGGTGATTCCCAAAGGCATGTTACTGTTGTGACTGCCAGTCGCAAAACTGATTGCCCATCCCCTGGAGCCAGGCACCAGGCCAGGGCACAGCCATGCTGATCAGGAAAAGAATCCCAAATGCTGGGCATTTGTTGAGGACTGAATGCTTGTGCTCCTCTCAGATTCCTATGCTAAAATCCTAACCCTAGTGATGGTGTTAGGAAGGGGGACTTTTGGGAGATGAAAGGTCATGAGGGTTGGGCCCCTGTGATGGGATTCATGCCCTTATAAGAGACTCCCAGAGCCCTCTGACCCTCTCTCCATCCACTTGAGGACACAGGAGAAACCCATCAGCTACAACCTGGAAGGGGGTTCTCACCAGAACCCTGCCATGCTGGCCCCCGGATCTCAGATATCCAGTCTGCAGAAGTGAGAAGTAAATTCCATGGCACTTTGATTATAACAGCCCCAACTGACTAGGGCTTTCCTGGTGGCTCAGTTGGTAAAGAATCCGCCTGCAATGCAGGAGACCTGGGTTCCATCCCTGGGTTGGGAAGATCCCCTGGAGAAGGAAAAGGCTGCCCACTCCAGTGCTCTGGCCTGGAGAATTCCAGGGACTGTATAGTCCATGGGGTCGCAAAGAGTCAGACACGACTGAGTGACTTCCACTTTCACTACTTTCAACTCACTGAGATAGGATGAGAGAAACCAGGGCCCAGAGAATTGAAATGACTGTCCTGGATCACACAGCTGGGTGCCTGAGCTGGGATTTGAAAGCAAGTCTATCTGATTAGCTGACAAAGATCCAGATAGTCAAAGCTATACTTTTTCCAGTAATCATGTATGGATGTGAGAGCTGGACCATAAAGAAGGCTGAGCACTGAAGAATTGATGTTTTCGAACTGTTGTGTTGGAGAAGATTCTTGAGAGTCCCTTGGAATGCAACGAGTTCAAACCAGTCAATCCTAAAGGAAATCAACCCTGAATACTCATCGGAAGGACTAATGCTGAAGCTAAAAATCCAATACTTTGGCCACCTGATGCAAAGAACTGATTCATTAGAAAAGACCCTGACGCTGGGAAAGAATGAAGGCAGGAGGAGAAGGAGGTGACAGAGAATGAGGTAGTTGAATGGCCTCAGCGACTCAACAGACATGAGTTTGATCAAACTCTAGGAGATAGTGAAGGCCAGGGAAGCCTGGTGTGCTGCAGTCCATGGGGCTGCAAAGAGTCAGACACAATTTAGCAACTGAACGACAAGTATCTGAGTTGAGGCTGCGCTCTGTTCTGTGAAGTCTCCCTACCTCCCCTCCCTCAGTGAGTAGTGAGGTTGGGAGAAGGAAAGTCCAGGAGGCTGAAGGTGGTGGAGCACTGGCTGGTTCCAGGCAGCCTTGAGCCCAGTTCCCGTTTTGTTCCTGTCACACGTCCTGCAGTTCATGGTCCTGAGCTCAGAGCAGCATGTGTAGCAGCCAGCTACCAAGGTCCGGAGCCTGGCCCCAAACCCAGCTGGCTCTGACTCAGGCCCTCGCTCAGCTGGCCGTGGACTTGACCCTGACCCTCTATGGCCATCACTGTCATCAGAGCTGCACTTCTGCATCCACACACAGAGATACCCCAGGACTGCCTCCCTTCCTCCCAGAACTGCTCCTCCTCCTCACGGGACCCCCAGCACCTTGTCTTGCAGGTAAAGCCAGAGATCAGAGGTCCACATCCTTCCCAGGTGGCCCTAGTGGTAAAGAACCTGCCTGCCAAAGCAGGAGACATGAGAGATGCAGGTTGCATCCCTGGGTTGGGAAGATCCCTCAGAGGAGGAAATGGCACCCCACTCCAGTCTTCTTACCTGGAGAATCCCATGGACAGAGGAGCCTGGCGGGCTATGGACCATGGGGTTGCAAAGAGTCAGACACGACTGAAGTGACTTAGCACTTAGCACGCATCTTTATAGAAGACTCCCCTAGGTGGGGCAGAGGGGGGAGTTCTGCCTATAGGTGTTGTCTCCCCTTTTTCCTGAAGTCGCTGGTCTAACCTCCCCCAATCCTGACTTCCCTGCCAGCCTTCTCTCTGATTCTCAATGACGATGCAATAAGTGTCATGTGGAGTCCCCTGCTCAGGACTGCCTTTGCAGGTATAACCTGTCTTCTTCTCTTCTTCTGACCCTTATTGTGTTATGCACGCTTCCTAGGAGATGCTCCTTACACCGGAGTTTTTAGGTGACCAGGTCGTCAGGGGTGTTGAACATCAGCCCAGGTGGACAGCATGCCTGTCTCCCAGAGATGAGCAGTCTGACTGGTGGGCATGGGTCTCCTCGAGGTGGGGAGCGCATGAGTACCTCTGTGTGAAGGACCGCTGGATCTCGTTAGGTGGAAACAGACTGTGTCTGCACTGTACGGAAGTGCCCAATGACAAGCACGTGTGGACTCACAGCAGCTAAACAGCCGCACTGTGCCGGCAATCACGCAGCTGTCTCCCAGCCGCAAGCCCAGCTGCCCGCTCTCCTGTCCTCTGCTCTGTCATGCTGCAGCCACACTCTTCCAACCTCATTTCTGCTTCTCCAGGCGGCTCAATATTAGGTTTTGCCAAGAGGAGAGACTGTCGGTGTGGAACAGGAGGAAGGGGATCACGCTCCAGTTTGCTTCCTGCTTTCTTACCATTTGTAGTCTGGGGTGGTTACTACGAATGTCATCCCAGCAAGAAGTCTTCCCAGTGGACTTCCCAGAGGTTTCCTGTAGATGAAAACAGCTCGCAGCCTTTCCCAAGCCAGCAGGATCAGCCTGGTACACTCCACACACCCCCTCACAGCCCTGGGTCTCAGCCCCCCAGAAACTCTTCTCCAGCCAGCCAGCACCCAGCTCTGAGGTCTGGTGCTCAGCTCTGAGAGAAGTGCCCTCTTGGCTCAAAGTTTGAATCACCTCAGCTCTCCCTTGCCGTCCTCTGCAGTGGTTTCAGCAGTCACAGCCTCCATGACACTTCAGCATTGTCTATTTACCAGCCACCTGGTTAACAACTTTATATTAAATTATTCCTGCTTAGCAGCCGGTACAGTTTTTGCTTCCTGATCAGTCACCAACTAGTGTCCAGTTTCATAAAAATTCCTCCTGCTAAGAGGGGTGGAGTCCAGCAGAGAAGGACAAGGCTCAGAGCCAGGACCCTCAGGCTTAGCCCCTGGCCCTGGCAGTCCTGCTGGAAATGTGACACAAACTTTCTGTTCCCTGATGTTCTAGTCCATGAAGTTGGGGTCTACTTCATAGGCTTGTTCTGCGGATTAAGGAAGGTAAAATATGCAGAGGACCAAGGAACACAAAGACCACTAAATAAACATTTAAACTTTTAAATAAACAGTGCTCAGTCACTCAATCATCTCATTACTATTATTGCTATGGGAGAGTAATAAAAAAATAATAAAAATGCTGGAGGGCACTCTTCCAAGAGTCTCTCAAGGGACTCTTGAGAGTCCATGGACTGCAAGGAGATCCTACCAGTCCATCCTAAAGGAGATCAGTCCTGAGTGTTCATTGGAAGGACTGATGTTGAAGGTGAAACTCCAATACTTTGGCCACCTGATGCAAAAAACCGACTCATTGGAAAAGACCCTGATGCTGGGAGGGATTGGGGGCAGGAGGAGAAGGGGACGACAGAGGATGAGAGGGTTGGATGGCATCACCGACTCAATAGACATGAGTTTGGGTGAACGCCGGGAGTCGATGATGGACAGGGAGGCCTGGCGTGCTGCAGATCATGGGGTCACAAAGAGGACACCACTGAGCGACTGAACTGAACTCTTCCAAAAATAACCCCCAAATCTTACCTCCTAATAATAAACACCATTAGTATCATATGAACATCAAGGCAGACTTTCTGACTTATATGCAGATAGAATAGAAAGCATGCATATGGGAGAATAACTTTCTGCCTCAGCAGAATCATAATATACAATACTGTTTTATGAGGACATTAAGTTTGATTTTACTAGGATTAAACCAAAAAGAACAGAGGCGAAGTCAAGGAAATTTCTGGGTTTTAGATAAATATCTCTATATTTTACTTCCTACAAGATCCCCCTGCGATTTTAAAAATAAAAACATTATGAAAAATATCTAGGCTCTAGCCCTTTATTTAGATAGAGTTTCCATTTACTCAGTAACAATTGACTCCCTTTGCTAGGAGATTTAAAAGGCCCAGGGTTTTCCCCACGCTCACCCCTTTCTGTGCTTGTCAGCGCGGGTGTTATTATCTTGATCGCTATTGTCAGGGTTTGGAAAACATCCCGTTCCATAACTGCAGTTCTCACAGGTGTTTATTATCTGTGCGCCCCCAAAGTCCTTGTACCACAGGTTTTCCATCCGCAAGAGCCCTATGTTTTATTCATCTCTGTTCTCAAATCCGTGTCAAACAGACATTTCCGGAGGATGAACGGTTACAGTATACCCGAGGAAACTCCGAGCTGGGAGATGCAGCGGCTGGTCCCTGGCACTGGGGTCGTCATGGTGGCCCACGTATGTGCTGGACTCGGGAGCGCATCCTGCACTCATCAGCGTTTCCTTAAAGTGACCACTAAAATGTCTCATGAGCTCAGCATGGGTCCCCTTGCAGAGCCCTCTGTCCAGCAGCCTCGCGCTATTACAATGAAACCTTCCTTCCCTGCTGGCTCAGATGGTAAAGCATCTGCTTACAATGCAGGAGACCCAGGTTCAATCCCTGGGTGGGGAAGATCCTCTGGAGAAGGAAATGGCAACCCACTCCAGTATTCTTGCCTGGAAAATCCCATGGACAGAGGAGCCTGGTGGGCTACAGTCCATGGGGTCGCAAAGAGTCAGACACTGCTGGGTGACTTCACTTTCACTTTCTTTGGGTTGGGCCGTAGGAACAGACAGTGCAGGCGCCCAGCTCCATGTCTGCGGCTCCAGGAGGAGGTGCCCTCCGCAGGCTCCCTTCCCAGGACTTGCCCTGATGGAGGGTGTGTGTTCCGAAAGCCTCCCTAAGGGGTGGACACAGGGGACCAAGGCCGGGAACCAGGCTCTTTATTCCTCCTAGCACCTGCAGGCTCCCCTCTGAGACCATCTCCCTGAATCTCAAGGACCGCCCTTCCTTGGGTGTCTTGGAGGGGCAGTTCTCATACAAATATGTTCTCCTGGCTTTTGTTTTCCTGAAGCATCTCTTCCTTTAAAAAAATTCAACTTCAAGGTATAAATGCATGTAATAAAAGGCACTTGAATTAAGTGAACAGTTGAGAGAGTTGACTCTCTGTGTAGCCACTCCCACACCCAGGATAAATGACCCGCCAAAGTCTCCCACCCCCCTGAGTTTGGTTTCTGGACCGCAGCACACCCAGCCCAGGAAACCCTGATCTGCCTCCCCGCACTGGCTTGGTCAGCTCTAAGCTCTCACATAAAGAAGGCCGCCCTTGCGTGTCTGGCTGCTGGCACTCCACACACCGTCATCAGGGCATAAAATCAAATAAGGAAACTTATGAACACAACTGTGTTTCAATTAATTCACACAGGCTCACTGAAGAGGGGAAAACTCACCCGGGAACATTTGGACAAGATGACTTGGCTGCATGGCCTGACTATAAAGGCCGGAAACAAAAACCTGTGGACCGATGTTGACCTCTGGCTGGTGAGTTCATCTCTCAGTGGTGTGGTTGGCACTTCTGAAATGCATTTCTAAAAAGATAGGACTGTGTGAATGGGAGAACACCCTGAGGGGATACGCTCAGCTTCTCGGGTGGTGGAAGGGAATTACAAATGTGGGAGCAGGAGCTATGGTCCCCGTTGTGCCTCTGAGCTCGAGGTGAGGTGTGAACATCCACACGTGTTAGGGTCCGCTCGCCAGAGCACAGAACCATCCTCACACTATTCTTATCAAGAAATGCAGAATCTGAGTGTAATTGTGGGAAAGCATCAGACAAACCCGCATTGAGCTTTTTATAAAATAACTTCCCATCCTCTTGAAGGATGTCAGAGCAGTGAATCGTAAAAGTGAGAGGCTCTGACCTAGATGAGGGGGAACCAGACAGCTGGATCTCAGCTTTCAGGCTGCAAAAAGTGAAACGAGAGTGAACGGTATTATGGGAACAACGGGAGAACGTTGAATAAGGATTTTGGATTAGATAGTAACATCAGATTGATGCAAAATTTCCTAACTGAAAATTTTACTGTGGTTATATAACAGAATGAACTTGTCCTAAGGGAACGGACGCTAAAGTGTTTAGGAACACAGGAACACCATATCTGAAAATATGTATGTGTGAGTGTGAGAGAGGTTTGAGTCATACACAATCATGGAGAGAGAAGGCGCACAAATGATGGAGAAAAGGAAATAGTTAGTGAGTTGAGGTAAAATGTATATAGGGCTAACTTACTATTCTTCCGCATTTTCTGTTTTTGAAATCATGTTCCCTACATGGTGTTATGTCTTAGCCTTCCGGAGATCTCACTTCTGAAACTCAGCTTTCAGTCTTACTGTTCCCGTGAAGGTAGAGGTTCTTCTCCCTCTTTTTTCGTGTATGTGTAATTTGATTTTTCTAATTTATTTATTTTCAATTGAAGGATAATTGCTTTACAGAATTTTGTTGCTTTCTGTCAAGCCTCAACCTGAATCAGCCACAGGTATACATATGTCCCCTCCCTTGAGAAGCTCCCTCCCATCTCCCTCTCTTTCCCCCTTTACTGTTTCCATTATTTTGCTCTCTGGGTCTTCCAGTCTCTGCTTTTGAATATGCTATCTAGGTTGGTCATAACTTTCGGGTATGCGTATATCCCCTCCCTTGTGAAGCTCCCTCCCATCTCCCTCTCTTCTCCCCCTTTTACTATTTTCCTTATTTTGCTCTCTGGGTCTTCCAGTCTCTGCTTTTGAATATGCTATCTAGGTTGGTCATAACTTTCGGGTATACATATGTCCCCTCCCTTGTGAAGCTCCCTCCCATCTGCCTGTCTTCTCCCTTTTTACTATTTTCCTTATTTTGCTCTCTGGGTCTTCCAGTCTCTGCTTTTCGGGAGCATGAGGATGGTTTGCTCGAGGAGGGTTTTCTTGGTGTCTGTCCTGCTCTGGACGTGGAGCATGCCTTAAATCTACGACATGACATTTTTAATTAGGTTTGGGCCTCTGTTATGGAGTGAACTGTGTCCCCCCAAATTCCTATGTCGAAGTCTTACCCCAAATGTGACTGTGTGTGGGAAACAGCCCTTAAGGAGGTAAATCTATGCTTAAATGAGATCATAAATGTGGAGCCCTGATCCTATAGGACTGTGCCCTTTTAAGAAAAGGAAGAAACACTAAAGAGCTCTTTCTTCCCAAGTGCACAGAGGAGAAGCCACGTGAGGACACAGAAGGTGTGGTGAGCAAGCCCAGGACAGCCAGCCCAGCTGGAGCCTCAACCATGCACCTGCAACCTCCAGAGCCGTGAGAAGGCAACTCTGTTGTTTAAGTCATGCGATCTGACAATTTGTCATGGCAGCCTGGGCTGACGAATACAGCATTAGTTTTGGGAAACAAACAGCCAGAATTCTAAATATTGCCCCCATCTTATTCTCTCTCTGCTTCCCTATGGGGATGCTAATGTACAGTATGTAAGCCTATGTATAAGCTAGCTAAGCAGCAAGGCTACAGTCCACAGGGTCTCAAAGAGTTGGATATGACTAAAGCAACTTAGAATGCACACACAGCAATATAGCCATTGCTTTGTAATAATGTTAAATGGAATATAATATATAAAAATGCTGAATCACCATGTTGCACACCTGAAACTATTATAATATTATATCTCAACTATACTTCAATTAAAAAAAATTAAAGAAATGGTATGTAAGTTTCTTGGACACTAGAGTCTCATAGAAGTTTATCAGTGAAATAAGGTTCTCATCTGTCTTGTGTGTGTGCTAAGTTGCTTCAGTCATGTTCAACTCTGCAATCCTATGAACTGTAGCCCACCAGGCTCCTCTGTCCAGGGGATTCTCCAGGCAAGAACACTGGGGTAGGTTACCATGCCCTCCTCCCGGGGGTTCCTCCCGACCCAGGGATTGAACCTGTGTCTCTTGCATCTCCTGCATTGGCAGGCAGGCTCTTTACCACCAGCCCCACCTCCTTCTCCTTAGAATGGAGTGATGAGCGGCGGCTTTCATTACTAGTATTTCTCTAGTGTTGGTAAACTGCATGCATTTTTGACTTGGAGATTTCTTTTAAAAAATTAAAACATAAAAATGTTTTGAGGGAAGTTTAGTATGTATCCTGCATAGTCAACTAAAGCAAGTCTGAGCCCAGCAGACTTGAAGTTCTATCCCGTGAGTCTAAGTATGTCTGAAAATGATAATCTGTGTTAAAGCATCGTCTACTTCGAAATCTATAAACTGGAAGTGACGGTGAGGAGAGCCATCCACGAGAGGCTCTCCCAGGGGACGTTTCTGCGCACAAGTCTCAGACTGACTCCCAGCTCTGGATGGTAAGGAAAGGGAGTCCAGCAACTCCAAAGAGGCCTGTCAGCCCCCACCAGTTTCAGCATCTTCTGAAAGATGCTTTGATCTAATCTATGAAAAAAAGGGCTGATGGCTTGATGAATGAAAACAGACAAACACCAAGGCAACCGAGCACCAGCAAACCACCATGCGGGCCCGAGCACCCCGGAGCCCAAGTCAGGCTCTGGCTGAGGCTGCTAATTCTGGCCGGGCAGGTGCTCACACTGGAGGACACGCAGCTGAACCTGGCGGACCCCCGACTGTCAGGGTCCCATATCGAACTCATTTCTGTAAAAAGATTGGTATTTTAAAGAGTGAGCAAGTGATTTCTGATTAGGGAAGAAGAACCTACTAATTGTCTTATAAGAAGTATGACATCAGTATAAGAATGCAGTATTCAAGCTATTTTGGAGGTGCATGCAACATACAAATTTATTTGGAAATTCATGCAATGTATAAAAGGATGTTTTAGATGTTTTTCAACTTAAATGTCAGAAATTGGCAATGTTATAACATTCTAGTTAGTGTCAAAGACAATTCTGAAATTGTTTCCTTGTCTGAGAGGGAATCCAGGGCTTCTGATCTGCATGCCACACTGGCAATGCTCTATTAAAGGCAGTTCTATGATTTCCGGGTCGAGGTTCGCTGGTCACCCTGCAGCCTTGCTGTGCAAATCCTGACCTGCCTGGCATCTAGCCTGGCACGTGGCCACACACTGGGAGCCAGCCTGGGCCTGGAGCCCCCTTGTCTGGCCTGGGAATCTCCGTCCTGGTCATCTGTGACTCCAGTGTCATGCAGGAATGTCAGGGTGGAGGCACAAGGTGAAGTCTGGAAATGACTGGATGCCAGGTCTGACCTCTCCAGGGAGCATCCCCATGACATGGGCTCCACGGGCACTGATGCTGCCTCTCGGAGATGGAGAGAGAGGTGGAGGGCGGGTGGGAGCCCCAGAGCACACGTCCCCATGTGGCCGGCACACCCTAGAGTGAGGAACAGAGGTCCTGTGTCATCTGTCCCCTCTCCCGCCTGGCTGTGCCCAAGCCTCAGCCTGTGGCCACTTCCAGGGGCAGACAGTGTGGATCCTGGCACACACACACTTGTCGCAGGCTTCCTCTCCTGGAGCGGGTGCACTCTTGTTCACTCAGACTTCAGTGGAGGTTGAAGGGCAGGGGGCGAGCTGAACCTCAGTGCAGACAGCACGTGCAAAGCCGCCTTCTCCAATTCAGCTAAATGTTATCCAGAAACCAAGTCTGGACCTGATTGCACCTCCACCACAGAAGCTCTGCTGATCCACTTCAGAGGCCATTTAGCAAGGACCTGTTTCCCGAGGCTCACTAGTGGCCAGCTGCAATTGTTCTACTTTATTTGCAAGGGCAGGGGCGAGAAATGAACACGTCCCAAACGAGAACTCTTACTAGAGAGCAAACAAGACTCATTAAAGACAAGACGCGGGTGGTTGGACACAGTCACCCAGCTGCAGAGAAGTTGCCAAGGACACGACTGAGGGGTTCCTCGCGGGGGCCTGGAGCCTCGGAGACGCCGGGGAACAATCATGCCTGCAGGAGGCTGTGGTCTCTCAGGAGGTTCTTGTCTGGTGACTATGGCAATAACATGTCTTCGAAGTTGAATTAAGCTGTCTTTATGCCAGTAGCTTCCCAGCATTCCTGGTTCACTCATGCAAATGAGCTCACTGGTTCAGGGCAGGACAACCACTGTGCAGAACCAAATAGCTGTTCCTCAGGGTTAAAAGCATTTTTTAAAAAATCAAGGCTGCAACAAAGCCCCCCAAACAAGTACTTTTGATTTTTTAATTAATGAACTTTCTTTTTAGAACAATTTTAGATTCACAGTAAAATTGAGTGGAAGGCTGAGTCCCCTGCCCGCTGACTCCCACAGGCACAGACACCCCCAGGAGTACCAGCCCACCGTAACGGCATGTTCACTAAGAAACCCGCGCCGACAGACATGTCTTAGTGCCCCAGGCCTGCAGTCCACACAAGGCTTCACTCTTGGTGGTGTACATTCTGTGCGTTTGCACAAATGTGTGACAGCGTGTATCCACCATCACTTTTGGTTTTCAGAAGCCACACTTGCTTTATTGACAGAGGAGGCTTTCTAGGAATTCCTGGGGCTGAGTCACCCAGAACTAGGCTGGTCTGATGCATAAGGAGTCAGGCATGGAAAGGGGTATCCTGGAGATTTCACCCCAGAGTGGGAAGGACATGGGTGGAAGGGCACCTGTCCCGGCCCCGGGAGAGGGAAGCCTTCCAAGGCGTGAGGGTGGGGAGAACGAGGATGGTGCAGCAGGCAGAGTAGCAGGTCCCCCAGAATGTCCGTTCCTACTCCCCCAACCCTGTGGCTGCACCACACAGAGCAAAGGGGCTTCGCAAGTGGGATTAAGAAGCTTCAAAAAGGCAGATTATCCCGGATGATCCAGATGAGCCCCCAGGTAATCACAAGGCTTCTTACACACGATGAACTTGCCCAGTTTCCGCATGTTAAGTGGTCACTGCCAATCACAGGAAGCCTCGCTGTCCTCCTGCTGGGCCAGCCCAGACCTGCTCTTACAGTCTGGAATCCCCTGGGTCACATCCCCTGTTTTTGCCCTCTCTCTATCCGGTTCATACTTCCTCAGAGAGTGTGTTACCAAAGAAAATGGAGCAGCTCTAAAGAGGACAGGGCCACCTGATGCGAAGAACTGGCTCATTAGAAAAGACCCTGATGCTGGGAAAGACTGAAGGTGGCAAGAGAAGGGGACAACAGAGGATGAAGTAGTTGGATGGCATCACTGACTCAATGGACATGAGTTTGGGTAAACTCGGGGAGTTGGTGATGGACAGCGAGGCCTGGCGTGCTGTGGTTCATGGGGTCACAAAGACACGACTGAGCGACTGAACTGAACTGAACTGTGGGGGGTAGACAGTAAGCCATGTACCTCCAGGGAGTTGATGCGAAGGCCCTTGGGTCGGGGTGTTCCAGGAATGTCAGGCGTGGTCTTTCTCACACACAGTTACAACCCTGGAGCCTTAAACAGCACCTGACACAGAGTAGGTGGTGATAAAGATTTGTTGAAGGGATAACAAAGTCTTAGACACTCAGGAAAACCTGTTGAATGAAATGAACGTGTGCTGCCTTCTAGATGTGGGAAATGGAATTATTAAGGGAATGCCTAGTCCTCGCCCAGAGGCCTCAGAGCTTTGAGGAAGCCACGGCACAGACACGGACAAGAATCCAGGGCAACGAGAGGCGGGCACCAAGAAGGCGGGCACCACAGAAGAAATCCACTTCCCAGGGTCACCAGAGAAATACCCAGTGTGTGTCTGATTGCCGAGAGTTCCCAGAGTCTCGAAATATACCCCAAGTAAGTAAGTGTTAGTCGCCCAGTTGTGCCTGACTCTTTGCGATGCCATGGACTGCAGCCCACCAGGCTCTTCTGTCCATGAGATTTTCCAGGCAAGGATACTGGAGTGGGTTGCCATTGCAAACAGCAATTATTGTGAATAAGTGAAGATATGATCTTGTTTGTCTTTCTGCTAAAGAATCCAAAAACAGAGTGTGCTCCCTGAGTGGACCTAGGAAATGAAGGTCATTAGCAATCGGGACTCCAGAAAGAGTCTGCACGAGGGGAGCGGTCAGCCTGTGCCCAGCATCCTTGTCTGCTCATCACTGACCTACCAAGAAATGGAGTTCTGCCTGCCTGTTGGAAACACAGGATTCGGGGAAGTAATTTCAGCGGTATTTACAGGCGGCAGCGATCTGATCTACTGCCGTCCATCATCTCAGAAAGAGGTTCATGCTGTTTAAGGACGGACTGGAAATTGACATGGAAGCTTCATTTGTTCCTCCAAAATATTTGGTCCAGTGGACTCTCTTCCCTTCCAATTCTGTCACCACATCTCAGGATCAGAAGATTATTTCAAGTTCATAACTAGAATCCTTCTAGTGTAATATTTTCCTCCAAACTTTTGCCCAGAGAGTCTTAAATATACTGTTTAAAGAAAAGCCTAAAGTAACAAAGTTTTGCAAATTTATTTGCAAAGGTCATAGGTGAAACACTCAGAAAAAAAGGAAGTGAGAGGACAGCATTAAAACACTCCCCATCTCCAGGCTGAGGCAAAGAGTCTCCCTCCCAGAGAATTCTGCTTGCCTGCCAGGGGGGTTCGGGGATGGAGTCACACCCCAGGGCACGTCTGCCACACTGGGGCGCCCAGGGCCTCAGTCTCAGCTCTTGGTGGAAAAGCGGTCCTGTCCCTGGGCCTGGAGGTTCTGAGAAGAGCAGCAGACAAGACTGGCAGACCCAGCTGCCGCCAGACACCCATGCTCACGTCCTGGGAGATGTCCTGACAGATCACCGCAAACCGAACCTCTTCTCTCGCAGGCTGGAGGCCCGGCCTCTGACCTCGTGGTGGTGGTGGGGCTGCGCTCTCCCTGGAGTTCTCCAGAGGGGGTCCTTCCTCCCTTTCTGGCTCCAGGGGGGCCCTGATGTGTCCTGGCTGTGACCATATCACCTGATCGCCGCCTCCATCTTCACAGGGCCTCCTCCTCCGCCTCTGTGTCTCTCACGTAGATGCTGTCACTGGCCTGCATTGCTGTTTAGTCATTAAATTGTGCCTGACTCTTGGTGACCCTACGGACGGCAGCACACCAGGCTTCCCTGTCTTTACCATCTCCTGGAGCTTACTCAGATTCATGTCCATTGACTCAGTGATGCCATCCAACCATCTCATCTTCTGTCATCCCCTTCTCCTCCTGCCTTCAATCTTTCCCAGCATCAGGGTCTTTTCCAATGAGTCAGCTCTTCGCATCAGGTGGCCAAAGGATTGGAGTTTCAGCTTCAACATTAGTCTTTCCAATGAATATTCAAGACTGATCTCCTTTAGGATGGACTGGTTGGATCTCCTTGCAGTCCAAGGGACTCTCAAGAGTCTTCTCCAACACCACAGTTCAAAAGTATTCATTCTTCAGCACTCAGCTTTCTTTATGGTCCAACTCTCACATCCATACATGACTACTGGAAAAACCATGACCTTTCTCACCAGCCTTAGGGCCACCTTCAAGGAGTATGATCTCCTCTGGAGATGCATAGCTATTTTTGTCTTCAAAGACCCTTTCTCTGAATACGGTCACTTTCACAGTTTCCGGGCATTAGAATGTGGGCTTGTCTTTGGGGGCCACCGTTCCTGGGACTGCGCCAGGATCCCACACTTAAAGACTGTGGTGACCGTGCTCCCGGGGGTGCCTGCCAGCTTGAAAGAGCAGCACGGGCCCTCCCTCCGGGGCCGCTGGAGGGAGGCACCCAAGCTCCAGGTCACGGTCACAGGTGGACAGTGGGGAGGATTTGGGGGCGGACCTCCCATGACGCTGCGGAAGTCCATGTGGGACCCAAGGGGCATCATGGATGAGCCTCCCAGCCCCTTGTCCCTCGGAGAGAAAACGGAGGCATATTCTCCAGCAGGGGCGGCTCTCTGCAGCCCTCAGAGCCCATCCGGCCTGTTTTAAATAGTTTCACCGGCACAGTCACGCCCTTCCTTCAGGCGTGGCTGCTTGCACACTAGAAGGGAGCTGAGGGGTCACCATCAACACCCTGCAGCCCGCCAGCCGAAAGTGAGCACGCTAGGGCCACTCTCAGGAAACGGTCCCAGGCTCTGACCTCTGACCCATGAACTATGAACCACAACTTCCGGGGTTCAGCAGGCATGCTCCTATAGTACCTGCCCCTGCTGTGCCTGCTCTGTTCTCCTGTCTCCCTCCCTGGGATCCCTCCCCATCTACCTTCCCCTCCCCCCCAGGACCCCCTCCCCATGCACCTGCAGCCATGCACACCTGCCCTGGGGCCACTTCCTGGGAACTGGAGGGTCGACCCTGAAGAGTGAAGATGTCACAGGTCCTCACAGGGGAAAGCTGGTACTGGGGGCCCTGAGGAGCGGCCTCCAGGCAGGGGCAGCGCGTGCATGAGTGGGTGGGCTGTCCGGAGGGCCGCTGGAGTGGAGGGTGAAGGGGAGGCCTTGGGCGGGCCAGAGCCCAGGGCACCCTGAGTCCCAGGGGGTTTCTGGGGACCAGGCTCAGGTGGGAAGCAGTGAGGCGCCGCGTCTGGGGTGCGATCAGAGTGCGGGGGCCCCGCGGGCCCATCTGTGCCCACAGTCCAAGCTGGCCATGCCTGGCCCTATCCCTGCTTCTCCCAGAGGGACGCTGATGGTGACCCCTCAGCACACATATTCTGTTACCTCTGAGTAAAAGGCAGGGATACAGAGGGCTTCCACGAGCTCGGAGTGTGCTTCACCCTCCCTCACTGGGTGTGCCTTTAAAGTGCCCCGAGGACACAGAACCTTTGCTGTCGTCTGTGTGTCCAGGACCCAGGTCCCCAGGAACGCCCCAGGCAGCAGGCGGCCGTCTTCCCCGTGGGTGTGAGCACAGGTTGGCCTCGGCCTGACCTGCATCCAGGTGAGAGCGTGAGCAGCTGCAGCTCAGATTCCGTCCCGCAACCCAGGAGCCCTGAAGGGCTGCCCCCCAGCGAGGACGGAGTTCAGCTGTGTGCCTGATGCAGACAAAACTGACCATACAGCCTCGAGATGGGGAGCCCGGGGTTTACGGGATTACCAATTTTCTTGCCGCGCAAATCCAATCCTTTTGTAGGGCCATTTGCAAAGCCATTGTTAAAGCAGCCTTTCCATGGGTGAAATTTGAATTTTCTGTCTGTTCAGGTGCAGCAGGAGCCAGAATGCTGGTGTCCAGGGGGCTGGCACAGGATGCTGTTCCCATAGCAACCCCTCCAGGGCCAGCAGACTGAGGCCAGCATGGCTCAAAAGCCAAAGTCACGACACGACGAGAGTTTACTTTTGGTTATAAAAGCAACAATTGGATAGGGGAGAACAATCTTAGAATGCCAGGCCGAGAATCCCTCCATTCTGAAGGAGTGGAGTTGCTACACTCCGCACACCCAGAGTCTCTAGGGGTCATCCTGTGTGGGCGGCTGTCCCCAGGTGGTCCCCAGCCCCCATGGGATGCCAGCCTGGGGCTCAGATACAGGCAGGCAGGGCCGTGCATGTGGGCTCATGGCTTCTGGTCAGCTCAAGGGAGGGGACGGGAGAAGGGGGTCCTTTTTATGTTCATTTCAAAGAATTGTTGGCTTTTCTTTCAAATCCTCTGAAGACTGTGCTTCTAGACTTGGAGGTATCCATGTCGAAGGATCAGCGTGTCTTGCTTTTTTTCTCAGCTAATCATTATTCCACGTTTTACATGTAATTGGGGACCCTCTGCTTCTAAACTTTGCTCTTGACTTGTTCTGCACAGAGGTGGGTTTCTCTGAAGCTTCAGATCAGCCCATGGAGTGCAGACCATGGGGAGCTAAGCAGAGCCCTGCAGAAGACCCCACAGCTGTCAGGGAACAGCTGTCTGGAAGCAGTGTGCAATCGGCACCAAGGTCAAGAGCTTAAACCAGGGGTTCCGTCTCCTCCGTTCAGGCCCCTCTGATGCTCCTGTGTTTATCCTTAGAAGAGCTGCCTGTTAGTCAAGTCCTGCTTCCTCATCTCCCATTAGGAGATAAATGCTGAAAGATTAGCTTCCAAATACAGTCAAAGGGATCCGTATCCTTGTCACGTTCATGAAGAACACCCTGCTTAATTTGAAAAAGAAGCCGTATTCTTTGTCCTGCACCCAGACCACTCTGTCACCTATGGCAGTCGGGGGAAAAGGAAGTGAGTGTGTGTGGGTGTGTGTGTTTGCGTGCACACACATGCATTTGCTTAGGGGCCACTGTGGTTGGTCTGCAGGGTTGTATTACACTGTCCTCTACTAGGAATGCCTAGAACCTGATCGGAACAAAGTTTTCTTTTAGCGTTGCTGCTGCTGCTGCTAAGTCACTTCAGTCGTGTCCGACTGTGCGACCCCATAGATGGCAGCCCACCAGGCTCCTCCGTCCTTGAGATCCTCCAGGCAAGAACACTGGAGTGGGTTGCCATTTCCTTCTCCAATGCATGAAAGTGAAAAGTGAAAGTGAAGTTGCTCAGATGTGTCCAACCCTCAGCGACCCCATGGACTGCAGCCTACCAGGCTCCTCCATCCATGGGATTTTCCAGGCAAGAGTACTGAAGTGGGGTGCCATTGCCTTCTCTGTCTTTTAGTGTTAGGATGCCTAAACTAGGAACCGCCTTACCTCTAAGAGGTGACAAGTCTGTCCTACCTGGGGCTCCCCAGTGGTTCAGAGGTAAAGAAGCTGCCTGCAGTGCAGGAGATGCAGAAGACCCGGATCCCTGGGTCAGGAAGATCCCCTGGAGGAAGACATGGCAACCCACTCCAGTATTCTCGCCTGGAGAATCCCATGGACAGAGCAGCCTGGAGGACTATAGTCCATGGGACCGCAAAAAGACAGACACGACTAAAGTGACTGAGCACACAGCACACACACACTGTCCCGCCTGAGTGTTACTCCCAGGTTCAGTGGGTTGGATGTGCTCAGTTTGGACAAGGAGTAGAATCTTTGAACACAGGGAGGGTCAAATGGGGGAGGGGATTGTGCTTTCCCCACCTTTCCACACTGTCCGCATTATGAGGTCAGCCGAGCAGCTCACACACCAGTGGGTAACTGCGCTGCCTGAGTTGTCTGGAGCTGTTCTGCATGGGGCAATGGTCTCCTCCCAACTTATTAATTCATTCAAGCATCTACCTGTGTCTGATGGAGTCTTGGGTATTTACTTGATGAGAGCTGTAGTGAACAGCTGCTGTTTCAAATGTCCTGTTCCCTCTCCTGTTGTGCTCGGCTTCCCTAGGAGCTCCTTAAGTAGAGCCTGTGCCTTCCAGCCCTGTTGTAGTCGTCTGTGCTCTGTGTTGGACCCTGTTGATAGGGTGGGGAGGGAAAAGGAAGAGACGTGTTCTATAATCTTGTACTACATTCAGTCCCTTACTGGGCCTGTGACCCTGGACTGGATTTTCACAAGTTTTGGGGAGTTACTCATTTTGGAGGTGGTTGTGTGTTTTTTTGCCTCCTAGGTGAGACAGGAAGGTGGAAGGGTTGGACAGGTTGACTGCCCTCCCCCACGTGGAGTAAGGCTTTCGTGAAGTCATTTCTATTTTTGCACAGAGAGCACTCAGAGACTATTTCTGAGTGGTTACTTCTCCTCCACCCCCACCCCCACCAGAGCGATAAGGACATTTTTTTTTTTCCCTTTGGCTTTTCTCTGTGAGAACTTGGTGGGGTTCCTGGAGGTAAAACCCATGAAAATACACCCCCACCCTGCAAAGCTCTAGCCCTACGGTGTTTCATTCTCTCCCTAGTCCATGCTCAGCCTCCAGAAATGCATCAAAATGACCATTAATGGCAACACACTCCAGTGTTCTTGCCTGGAGAGTCCCATGGACAGAGGAGCCTGGGGGGCTACAGTTGTGAAGAATCGGACACGACTGAGCTAATGAGCGCACATGCACGTGTGGCCCCATGGCCTGTTGACCTTCATGGCGTCCCCTGATGCCCTGGATTCGCTCATTGCCCCAAGTCCCAGGGTGGAGGTTGGCCTGCAACCACAGTTTCCAAAGGCGCCAAAAAACTCATCAATGTTCCCTTTGTTCCCCTTCCTCTTGTTCTCAGGGCAGAGTGAGGACCACACACCTAACAAGCCCAAGCTTAGACAGCAGTGCTGCCGGGACTCATCCCTCTGCAGCCGCCCCGTCGCTGGGCGTGGAGGGGGCCTCGGCGCCCTCCCACCTCCGGGCCTGGCTTCTGCCTGCTTGGAGTCACTGAAGACGTGTCTACCAGACCTGGCGTCTTTCACTGGACTTGATGCCTCATTTCTGGTGGGTGACGGCAATCAGAATCAAATGTTGACAATAGCTTCAGGAGGCTCTCTGCTGCTGCCGCTGCTAAGTCGCTTCAGTCGTGTCCGACTCTGTGCGACCCCGTAGACGGCAGCCCACCAGGCTCCTCTGTCCCTGGGATTCTCCAGGCAAGAACACTGGAGTGGGTTGCCATTCCCTTCTCCGTTAGGTTCTTTAGAAACTTTTATTTGATAAGCTGTGTTCTTTAGCAACTGGAAGATAATTAAGAGACAATTACTGAAACAAAGGCAACCCTGAGTACCCAGGGACCAAACCATGGTGACGCCCAAAGACTCAGCTAACACCTGTGCAGCAGGAGCATGGCGTCTTATTGTTATTTTCTTTTTATGGCTGTGCCACGCATGTGGGGTCTCAGCTCCCTGACTAGGGATTGGGCCCATGCTCCCTGCAGTAGAATCGCGGCTTCCTGGCCACTGGACCATCAGAGAAGTCCCAAGAATCCACCTCCAGGAACTCTGGTGTACCAGTGTGGACCACGTGGTTGGGTGTTTCTCGGGAAAGAGGCATCATAAGCAGAACCACATCAGTCGGGGAAGGCACTCCTTCAAGCTGCCAGCACGTTCTCTGTCCTGGGATCCTTCCTCCCTGTGGAGAAGCCTGGCTTTCTTGGGAGAGGCCTGGAGTGCTGACGTCACAGTGGCGAGTCAAATACTCTGGTTGGTTTACTCACCTGGGTGCCGATGACCACAGCACACCTGGCCCCCTTGGGCCGCCATCCCTGGGCGCAGCACCGCTGCACCCCAGCTTCTCCTCCAGGCTCCAGGGGCAGCTGGGAACATCCAGGGGTTGAGCACTTGGCCGGCTTCCGCGCCCAGGTCACCCCGGCCTCGGAGCAGCATGGAGTACTCTCAGGGGTGGGGAGGCCACCCACCATGCTCTGCTTTCTCTCTGGGGTTTTCTCAAGGGGCACAAAGTCCCACAGGCCATCTGGGCAGATGGGGGCTCAGGGCTGGCTTGTTGCGGTTGCAGGAGGAGAGGGGGCCACGGCTTCACTGGGTAGTGCAGCTCCACTGAAGACCGAAGGGAGATTCCGCAGCAGGGGACAGACACTTCAGAGCAGGAGGCGGCTTTGGCGATCCTAGGGCAGCTAGTCCACCCTCAGGCTCCAGAGGTGGGTCAGAACCAGGCAGGTCGGCCTGGCACAGCCGAGCCAGGAGCCCCGTGAGACTGAGACGCTGCTCTAGGGCCGTGCCCACGTTCAACTCCAGGCAGCAGAGTGTTAAACACATGCAAGTTCTCCTGGGTTGGGGGCTGGGGCGACGGCAGGGGTTGCAGCTGAATCCCGGCTGGGTGACCGCCCCATTCCTTGGGGGCTTGCAGGGGGCCTACCGGTCCTTCTCCAGCCCCCTCGGCCCCCCGGGACTCCATGATGGGGGCCTGATGCCAGCAGGCCCGCCCGTGGTCTGACCGCACAGCCAGCCAGTCACCCACGCGTCTGCGAGCATCTCATCTCTGAGGATCTCACGGGCGCCTGGTGCTCTGACGACTTCAGATATGTGGTTTCTCCAAAACAAACCTGAGTGTGTGGTGCAGTCAGCAAGACAGAGGCCAAGTAATGCATCTCTTGGAAATAAACTACGAGGCAATGGTGCCACCTGCACAGGCGTTGAGCAGGGGCCGCGGGGAGCCTGGGTCGTGAGCGCACGTGGGTGTGCAGTGTGGGGTGCCTGTGCGCGTGGAGGGGTGTGTGTGTGACTGGTGTGGGTGTCGAGTATGTGCAGGTGTGTGGGGAAGGTGTGTGAGTGTGCACACAGCTGTGTCGTGGGACACGCTTGTACGAAGTGTGAGCAGGGAGGGAAAGAGCCATGAAAGCCAGACTCCCCTTTGGAATCGACACGGGCCTGGGGGCGCAGATGAGCTGGAGCAGCCGCTGGAAGGACTGGTGACCTGGAGGCCGGGGTCTGAGGGGAGGGGGTGCTGGAGGGGTGGAGTGGCTGCAGGCCAGGTACACAGCACGGGGACGGTCAAGGCTGGGGACAGCACCCAGCACGGTCCCCCTGGCCCACTTCAGAGCCCAGCTCTGCTCCCTGGAGTCCTGCCAGGGAGACCTTTCCCTTTGGTGGGGCTGCATCTGGGACCAGAGGGAATCCTCATGAAGAGAAACAGGCTGCACACCTGAACCCCAACTTTATACAAATGGCTCGAGTTTCCTGTCCACAAGAGGTTTCGATTTTTTGCATTTCTGTATTTCTCTTTCTTTCACGTTTCCTATTTTTCTTTTTTCTTTCCTGTGTCTGCTGTAATGCGTCATGATGAATGGTCTTGCAGCCTGTATTTTGTGCAATTGCCCTATTATTCTTAGGAGAGATCAGTAGAATTGGAATTGTTGGGTTAAAGGCTATGGACATTTAAATATGTAATACCCATTTGTCAAATATTCACAAGACATTTGAAACAATTTACATACCTGCTAGCAAGGTGTAAGAATTTCCCCATAAACCTTCCAAATACAAACAATGTCATGTTCATAATTATTGCCAGTTTGATAAGAAAACCATTTCCTCATGGTTTGAATTTATATTTCTTTGATTTCTGATGAGGCTGAGACTTGATGGTATACATTTTCATTTTATTAGATTTTTTTGATTTCCTTATGTAATGACTTAGAGCAATTTTAGCAACTTAGAGCAATGACTCATTTTAAAAACAATATGTGCGTGCGTGCTAAGTCACTTCAGTCGTGTCCAACTCTTTGCAACCCCATGAACTGTAGCCTGCCAGGCTCCTCTGTCCATAAGATTGTCTAGACAAGAAGACTGGGGTGGGTTTCTGTCTCCTGCTCCAGGGGATCTTCCCAACCCAAGGATCAAACCTGCATCTCTTGCATCTTCTGCATTGGCAGGCAGGTTCTTTACCACTTGGGAAGCCTCAAGACAGTGTAAGCCATGCTTAAGGGTCAGGGCTCAGGATCAACAGAACTGGCCAGGATCTCAGTGGCACTAAGAGCTGAGACAAGTTGGGCAAGACCCTGCTGTCTGAAGTCTTGGTCTCTGATGGAATCACGTCAGATGAAACCTGGTAACACGGAGAAGCAACCCCAACGAGTCAAGTGCACACCAAGTACTATATAAGTAGCACTCTTTATTGCTGGGATGTTTATAAAAGTATACCATGGATTAGAGGAATGCAGAAAGCTTAGGCATGAAGCATGAAGACTTTTCAAAAGTAGGTTATACTTATAGCATCCAGATCACAAGATTAAACCTTGCCCATGTCCAGAAGACCTGGTCACACCCATTCTGGTCACTCCAGTCGTCCCCTCGTCCCCAGTAACCACCATCCAGGTCATCACAATTCATTTTACACGATGTCAGGTTTTATGAAAAGGGATCACAGGCCGTCCTGCTCTCTTGTTGCTACAGCAAGGGTGACCGCCTGAGACAGCCGTGCTGGCAGGTCAAGCTTAGGTTCTCTCATGCCAGGGCCACTGACCCCAGCTTGCCAACATCTCAGCCCAGGCACGTGGGCAGAGAAGCTGTGTCATAGCTGGCCGCCTGCCCCAGCGGCTCCGGCCTCAGCCATTCAACCCGCAGCAGCCTTAGATACCTTCCCGGGAGACAAGCCATTGTCACTCTGCTTGTCTTGAATCCCGACCCCCTGATTGGTGAGCATGTGCAGTGGCTGCTGTTTTACCTGCTAAGTTTACTGGGTTTTGTTAGGCAGCAGCAGGGAACTGACGGCAGGGCTCCAAAGGGGAAGGCAGAAGCTGCCAGTCCGTCCGGGCTGGCCCTGGAAGTCACCGCTGTTGATTCCACTTTTGGAGGAAGCAGTCAGCAGTTCATGGGGACTCCGCAGGAGGGGCGGTGACGCCCCGCCTGCTGCTGGGTGAGTGTCAGGGACTGCGTGGCCACCACTCACAGCCTGTCTGCTTTAAATCCGGCTTCCTTCATTGGACACTATGTGTGCGGGTCTGTCCATCAAAGTGGGGGTGGAAGTGAGAGAGTTAGTCGCTCTTTACAACCCCACGGACTGCAGCCCGCCAGGCTCCTCTGTCTGTGGGATTCTCCAGGCAAGAATACTGGAGTGGGTGGCCATGCCCTCCTCCAGGGGATCTTCCCGACCCAGGGATCGAGCCCGGGTCTCCTGCGTTGCAGGCAGATCCCAGGCTGGGAGGGCACTTGTCACCCTCTCTAGATGTCGGGTCTCCTGTTACCTGTCTGTGGCGCAGTTTTCCATCCCTTCTGCCAGTGGATGTTTGGGGTGTTCCCAGTCTGAGGGTGTGTGGGGAGGGCTATGTGACCACGCATGTCTTGGGGGAACAAACACACACAACTCTGTCCCCTGAATACCTAAGAGGAGACTCGCAGGGTGCCCCTAGCGTAGGTAACACCAGACTGCTCTGCAAAGCTGAGACAGCGGCCCAGACTTGATGAGACCCCCAGAGGCTCAGAGACCCCCTGACTCCTTACCCGCAGCCCTCCTCCTGGGGTGCTTGCTGTCCCAGTGCGGTTCTAATTTGCATCTCCTGATGAGTGTTAGCTTTGAACACTTTTTCACGCTCAATGCCAGTTTTGTTTTATCAGTGTCAATTTGGATAATCAGACTTTGTAATGTACCTGGCCCATTTTTTAATTGCTTGACCCATATTTTTCTTCCTGAATTGTAGGAGCCGTTGCTTCATTGTAACCATGAGGTACTTTTCGTATCATATGAACATAACTATCTCCCACTACACTACAGCCTGATCTTCCACTTTCTTTTTTTTAATTGATTTATTTTAATTGGAGGCTAATTACTTTACAAGCTTTTCCATTTTCTTAGTGGAGTTTTTTGACAGTGAAAAGTTTTATTTCAGTGTAGTCTAAATTTATCAAGTTTCTCCTTGAGAGGAAATGTCTATTGTTTCATTTGAAGAAATCTTTGCCTACTCGATACCCTTGAAGATTTTCCCAATGTTATCTTCCAAAAGCTTTACTGTCTTATCTTTCACAGTTAGATTTCAGGTCTACTTGGGGCCTATGATTGTTTTTCTGTGGATGGTATGAAGTAGGGGAATTGGAGATATTTTTGGATCCATCGTTACTATTGAAAATGACCAGCCTTTTTTCGGTCTTCTCTGCAGTTTCACCTTTGTTATAAATCAACTGAATGAGTAAGCTGATATCTGTATCTGGGTCCTGTCAGCATTTCTGTCTGCAGAAATGTCTGACCACGTGTCTACACCACACAGCCTTCATAACTCTCGCTTTGTGATAGGCCTTAATATCCAGATGACTCTATTGGTAAAGAACCTGCCTGCCAATGCAGGAGACACAGGAGACAGGGGCTTGATCCCTGGCTCAGAAAGATCCCCTGGAGAAGGAAATGCCACCACACTCCAGTATTCTTGCCTGGAAAAGTCTATGGACAGAGAAGCCTGGCAGGCTGCAGCCCATGGGGTCCCAAAGACTCAGACACAGCTAAACACACACAGCATTTGGCAATGCAAATGCCTCAGATCTTTAACCTGCATTTACTTTCCTCACAGCCCATCCATAACACCTTGCATTTCCATGTCAACTTTAGAATCAAATAGTTAATTCACACAAAAAGCCCTGCTGGTGTTTGCAGCGAGCTGCATGTTTAGTTGGACTGTGCTGTGTGTGTCTGGTTATGTGAAGTCTGGGGGCTCAAATGGCAAAGAGGCAGCGTGCAGAGCTTTTCTGGTGGCTCAGATGGTAAAGAATCCACCTGCAATTCCAGAGACCCGGGCTCGATTCCTGGGTCAGGAAGATCCGCTAGAGAAAGACATAGCACCCACTCCAGTACTCTTGCCCGGGAAATGGCATGGACAGAGGAGCCTGGTGGGCTACAGTCCATGGGGTCACAAAGAGTTGGACACGACTGAGCGACTCACACTTTTCACTCGAGGAGCGATTCAGGGCCAGACCCATCACTCCTATTCTGTGCCATTATCTTTAATACCTCCTGGCTTACAGCGTATTTGAATACAGTTTGAAAAAAGACAAGAGATTTCACTGGTAACTTTGTACACGTACGCAACCCTGTCTGTGGTGTATGAGTGTGTGTGTGTACTTGTGTATGCATATACATATGTGTGTGTGTTTCCCCCAGTTTGGGGAAGGGGGTAATTTTCCGTCCAAACAAAGACTATCATCTTTGGTTATTAGCTTTTATTGATGATTTTCAAGAAGTAGTTTCCTTGGCAACCAACAATTTTCATGTTTTCTAAACATAAATTCAGACATGGCGAAAGTAATCCAGACTCTTTCTGCAGAAGGCATTATGTTTTAAATAATGAATGCCTTCTATCTGCAGAGTCGTGCTGAGCAAGACTGGCGATGCTTTCATGGAAGTCTTGTTGTCCATCTTAGAACTTCCCTTCTGGTGAGGAGACACACACACACACACGCACACACAACCCACACACAAATACACGTACACGTGTGTGCTCTCATGTTTACATGCTCAGGTCACCCACATCATGTATGCACACTCCAGACACATACACTCAGGCAGGCACAGCTCCAGTATAAAGAGACTCGGGGTGTGGCGGGGCCTCCTGAGGGTGGCAGGAAGGCGAGCTTGCCAGCCTTGGAGCCAGAAGACTATTGGGATGAAGAGCTGAGGGCTCTTTGCCGAGTGAGGGGTCGGTATTTAGGGTCAGTCCCACTCGGGATCTGAGGGGCCTCTTCACCCTGCTGGGGGCAGGAGGCCTGAGCTGGAGACCCCACAGGTGGCCCCTCCTCTCTGAGGATTCCTCACGGGGGCCAGGAGTGTGCGGACTCCTTGGCCCCAGCTGTCCCCGCTTGTGAGGAATAACTCCCCAGGGGCCACGCAGAACCCAGCTCAGATGGAGACTGCTCGCAAAAACATTTGCTCATCTGGGAAGCATGTTGGGTGCCCAGAAACAGCGCATGAATTAGGAATATAATAAAAATGGGGTTTTCAAACAAATGATGCAATTTCGCCACCAGGTGAAAATTCTGAAACCTGCCCCCACCCCCACCCCTGAGCATCCTCTGCCCCCCCACCTCCCACTCAGCCAGGGTGGGGCTCTGACCCGCAGGTCCTGCCAGCCAGTCCCCTGAGTGGACAGGTCTGTGTGATCCTGGAGGCAGCCGACCAGGTGGAGGCTATGCATTACCAAGAGTAGGCCTGGCACCCATGCCAGCCATGTTTGCGGGAACAAGCCCGGAATCGCGCTCTCCCCTTCGCGGTGGCTCCCCTGCCACCAGCCCTGTCCCCAGCCTCCATCATTCCTCCCCGCCCCCCGCCTCAGGTGAGCAGATGTGTCTGATCTATAGTGGCTGCTTTCCATGCTGGGTGCCCTCTGCCAGCGCCCCATCTGTCTCTCCCACTCCTGCACAGGGGCTGGCATGGCCCTTGCTCAGAAATGCTGATGCCTCCCGGGATGATCACCCTCCTGGCTCCCAGCACCGGGTCTCAGGAGCGCTGCCCGTGGACCCACTGCTGTGGAAAGTGCCCGGGTGAGTGGTGTCTGGCTCTGGTCAAGTGTGATCGCAGCAGGAGGGCCGTTTCAGGGCCTGGCTGTGCCCCGGGCCTGTCTGAGGGGCTTAGTTCACCGCAGATGCCTCCGTGGGGGGCTTGGGAGAGGCAGGGTCTTCCACACCAGCACAGTCAGGGGTCAGCCACGGGCTCTGCAGGTTCCAGGGTGGAAAGTCCCAACGGCGAAGACAGCCAATTTCCATCCTGATGCTTGTGTGAGCATCACTCATGAGAAATGTGGGGTCACGCAAGCCCCTGTGAGCGTTGAACCTCAGGGCCCCCAGCTGCCCCACCCCAGCAGCTCACCTGCAACGCAGGCTTCTGTTCACCAGGCAGCTTCTGGGAGCGGCAGGTTTGGACCACAGCTTGCCCCGAGGAGTGCAGGCCCTGTGTGCTCACAAGCCCCCTTCCTCCCAGGAGGGGATCCCACCCCCTCCCCCAGCTGCACTGAGGGGGATGATGGCTAGATGCTGAGTGGTGATGTGAAGGGAATGCTCAGTAACCTCAGCCATCGCTACCGGGTCAGCAACTTTCTGACGCCTGTGCATCCTCAGACTTGAGCAAGGAGGTCAGGTCAGCCTCCAGCAGGGCTCCTGACCCCTCCATCCACGGACCGCCAGCTCCTCAGGCTCCAACATGAACTTCCTGGGCTCCAGGATGCAGTTTGAGGTTCCAGAGGTGACACGCTGCGGCAGCACTCCAACTGCCTCCGTGAGCCAGAAACCACCCAGGTGACTAAGAATCCACAGTCTCCAAAACAAAGGACAGAGGTGCTCCAGGTGCGAGGAAAGCTCTGGAGGGGTCCCAGGAGGCAGGCGGACCTGCAAGAGCAGGTGCTCTGATCAAGCTCCAGGGAGGGGTTTTGATGATAAATGCTGGAAGACTTCAGATGAGGAGCTTACTGACTTTGATTCACACTTCCTTTTGCTTTTATAAGCTTCCCCTTCTCTAAACAATAAGCAATGAACTGATGGTATCATTTACATGCAAATTAATGTGAAAAACAGTGTCTAGGACTTTTCACTTTTGCTGTTTAAAGTTTTTGCAAGTAAATTGAGACTGATGACTCAAGTTACTTCAGTTGATTTCTTGGAAAATATGGGCTTAAAAAGAAAAGTAAAGAGAGGTTGTTTTCTACCTACCGGCAATTGAGATGAGACATTTCAAATGTAAAGATAAATATTAAAATATAACTAATTATCATTTATGAGAAGTAATTAAGACAAATGTAGCTATTGAAGACTTAAACATAAACAGAGTTTATGCAAAAGTTGGGAAACACTGAATAATATTGCATATTTTATCAGAGCCCACTTGAGTGAAATTGATTAAATATGCCCTTGAAATTAACTATCGATCATCTTTAAATTGCTGGATGCAACCCAATTTATTTCCCTAAGGACTCGGACTAAATTTCATAACTTCAGCAATTTCTGAAATCCCTTTATTTATTATTTTACTGATAATGCAGTGTACTAATGTCAGCATAAAACTACGAAGCACGGAAACTATTCGCAGACTTATTTAAGTGAAAGTCAGCTTTTGTGCACTGATCAGAACACTTGTGGTCCTAGAAAATGCTGAAGCAGGAAGGCGTGAACCTGTCCCTTCACTTGGTCCGGAGATCGGCTGAGTCGCCAGTGTGTTTCTCCTGCCTCTTTAGGAAGGGATCACCATCACCGTGATGCAGAGCCCAGTCTCTAGAAGTCGAAGCATGGCGTGCGCTCAGGCACTGACACTTACTGCGTTTAAGTTCCTCTTCATGCGCTAGCTTGTCTTCATGGCCCGCTATTCTCTTCAGGAAACTTTCTTTCCTTGGACAAATCGCCGGAGTCCCAGGACCCTCCCTTCAGGCATTTAGCGGGAGGCGCTCAGATACAAGTTCATGTCAGGATGTCAGACCCACCGTGATAGGGGTCTGGGTCCTAGAGTCTGGAAGGGACCACGCGATGGGCTTCCCCTGGTCCCCCAAGAGAGAACGGCTGAGTGACTCTGGTTCGGGGACCGTGGGCGGCGCTGGAGAACGAAGTCTCAGTTGTTGTCAGCTCCGGCCTCAGATGAAGCTCCCGGCTCCACAGGAGGCCCCTGTCTCAGCATTACTGGTGCATGGAGGGCGTTCCTGAGGACCCATTAGTAAAATGTCTATGTCTGCACAGCATTTTCCTTCATACAGCAGTTAACCTCTCACGTTCCTTAACTCATGGACCCTCTGCTAGACCTGTCTCCTTTAAAGGGACACGGATGCAGGCCACTCTTAGCCAGGCGTTCTTGCAGAGCATCACGTGAGTTCAAATTAGCCAAATCACAGTTCTGGATCCATGGTCACGGGCATCTCTGAACGCTGCTTTACCCTGTGTCTGGACAGTTTCCACAAGACAAGACGAGGTGAGTTCCGTGACTCTGGCCGGGAGCAGCTGGCTGTGTGAGAGCCTGGCCTCATGTTCCCAGGGCTGTGCCCGCCCACTGGTGGTCACAGTGGTCACAGCGAAAAGCCACGAGACCTGCGGGAAGGTCGCAGGGTTGTGGCCAGGCCTCCACGCTGCGAGTTACGCTGTCCCGTTGGAGTTTTCGCACTAGGGCGAGTCTTGTTTTCCATCTAGAGTATAACAAGCTTAACCAGGAAGTGTGGGCACCAAGGTTAGTGGTTTTCAAAGTTTCCCCTAGAACTACTTAAACACAAAGCCTCTCGTGGACCGTAGTGGTTGAGAGGAATGGAGGTGGGACCCAGCTCCACGGAAGTCAGGGTCGGTGTGGAGGGTAGGGGGAGAGGTCTCCCCCACACTTCTGGTCAACTTGGGAGCCCCACAAGACCCAATCTGATAACTGTCAGATGACCTCTGATGGTTTCTCAGCTCTGGGAAGTGACGGTCCTGACAGCCAGCACTCTGCATTTATCGTGTGTTTATCTCCCTCTAAGGAACTGAACACTTGCCTCTCAAGTGTTTCTTTCTGAAATAGTTATTGCTTAGGATTGGAAAAATTTTCCCCTGGATAAACGGATAAAGCAGGGGAAATGCTGATAATTATTTTCAAATGTCAAATGTCTGTGGTCATTGTGAGTATATGTATTTTAATTATTTATTGCTTCATGAGAAACAGTCTTAAAACTTAGGGATTTAAAACAGCCACTGCATTTTTTTTTACCAGTTTTATGAGTCAAGCATGTGGGGTGGACTTGGCTGTATGTGTTTTCTCTGCTCAAAGGGTGTCGGCTGGGGTGTGAGCAGTGCCCCGTCTGCGACTCTGTCTCTCTCTGACACTGTCTGTCTCTTTCTGTCTCTGTCTCTCCTGACGTGGGCTCTCATCATTAGAGCAGGACTCCACGTGGGGTTTGCACTTTTCACTGTCCAGTTGCCTGAGATGCTGCATTTCTTTCATGGTAGCAAGTGCCCTGTTGTTGGTACAACATGAGCAGATAAATAGATGAACACACCCAGATTCCAGGGGAGCCTCAGGGGCATCAGCTCCCGATTGATGGGCTGGCAAGGCCCCGAACAGAAGTGCAAACGTGATGGGAGACAAGGCTGCAGTCAAACTTCACAACTAGAATCTGCCACCTTAGGCACTCACCCCACAAACAAGCAGAGCACTCAGGTGAGCCAGACGCACACGTGCAGCCCGGAGCACGGAGACCAGGGAGGCAGAGCTGGTCAGGACGCCTGCGGAGGAGAATGTGCTCAGGGTCAGGAACCCCCCACCTCCTGGGAGGAGCCCAGCCCACTGCCACACAGGGGTGACGGCCCCTCCCTTGTGTGGAGAGAAGGTTCCACATGCTGAGGGAGGTGGCCTCAGGGCCGGGGAGCCACAGCTGCTCCTGAGACGCAGGGACAGCGGCTGAGTCCCCCACGGGCGCACCAAGGGCCCCAAGGAGCGGTGGGGATGCTGGGGCTCAGCACACGTAAGGGTGGACGTGCAGGCCTGCTCAGGGCCAGATTCTGCCTGCCATCCTCCAAGTCTGAAAGCAGGTGCCCAGGGAGAGGAGGACCAAGGTGGTGGGCAGCAGGGAAAGCTGAGGGCAAAGCCCAGAGGGGAACATAAAGGAACAACAACACGTACAATTCCTGCTGAGAGACTGCGCCCCAGAGGTGGAGAGGGAGCGTGGCCACCCAGCAGGCAAGCAGGGTGCCCCTCCCCGGAATGTGTGCTCATACAAAGGAGAAGGGCCCCTCTGAGGCCAGTGAGGCTCGTCCTGGTTTGGACGAGGACCGGGGAAGGATGTCGCGCAGCTGGCCGGCACCGGACAAGGAGAAGGGCCCCTCTGCAGGGCACTGTCATCTGGGCACCTTGAGCTGGAGTCTGACTCCCCTCGGCCAGAAGCAGGCAGCGTTGCTCAGCCGGCCTCCTCTTCCGCTGCTGACAGGGGTGCAGGGAGGGGTCATGGGGACAGCTCCCACTGCTTTTGTGCTTACCTGTCACCAAGACTCGCAGCCCAGGCAGGAGGCACCACCTGCCAGAGCGGGGACCCCCGGGGCTGCATCCATCCTAACAAGAGGGTGGGTTCCCCTTGGCTCTCAGCGAAGATGTGATGGCCTTGTTTGAATGACTCCATGGGCGGGCAGAGAAGCCCATGATTCTGGGATCAACGTCAGAGCTGTGGCCAGAAAGGGGTAATTCAGAAAAGGCGTCCTGATTAGATTGGGTGCCTAGCACTGCCTCTGTGAGAAGGGACACCCTGTGGGCTCACAGGGCCCCAGCTTCTCTGCAGCTGGGTCAGGACCCAGATTGTACACTGTGGTGTGTGAGAGGCGAGTTACCATGTGCAGAGTTGATTTGCCACCCTCCACTCCCACGGGAGAAGTCCGTGTTGTTAGTTACTCAGTCGCGTCTGACTCTGAGCGACCCCATGGACTGTAGCTCACAAAGTTCCTCTGTCCGTGGAATTCTACAGGCAAGAATACTGGAGTGGGTAGCCATTCCCTTCTCCAGGGAATCTTTCTGATCCAGGGATTGAACCTGGGTCTCCTGCATTGCAGGCAGATTCTTTACCATCTGAGCCTAGAGAGAAGCCCCAGGAGAGGAGTATTTCCGTCTATAAAGACATTCGTAGCAGGCTCAGGAGAATCATGAAAGCACAGTTTTTGGTTTTACGGACTGAAGCACAGTACGTTAATTAGCCTAAATAGCAGAGAAAGTGCAGCTCCACCACAAGGCAAAAACCCTAGTGAGGCTGTTATTAATATTTAACATAAACACTTTTGAAAATATCCTAGACACCAAGAAGGAGGTCTCCGTGCTGCATTTCTGATGTGAATAACAAGTACTTTGATGCAACGTGGAAGTCCCAGGTGGGGTGGACAGAATCTCAGGCCCACGTCCCTCCAAGCTGAGTACAGGGTTGTTGGGAAGGGCCCGGGTCTCTGGGGGACCTGCACATCCTCGCTGCTCCAGCTTGCTGGGGGCAGGTCTCCCATCCTTAAAGCAATCAGAAAGGAAGGGCAGACTGTTAGGGGCATGTTTTACTTTCTTTCCAAGTAATGAGTGAAGTTGTGGTGTCTGGGAGAAGAGCGTCCCTGCAGTCGGTTCTCTCTGAGAAAGGGGAGCAAGCAGGGGGTAGGGTGGAGGGGGATCCAGCCCCTTCAGAGGGCCCTCACGCCCCACAGTCTAGAAATAAAAGGTTCAGACCTGAGTGAACGCCAACACCCTCCGTCTTCAAGCGATCTGCACACATCCTTTCTGATGAAGGCTTTCCTTGTTTGCAGGCCCTCTTGTTCTCCAAAGGGACACGTGAATCTCTTTTCAAGTGTGCATTTACCATGATGACGGTGTACTAAGACGCTGCTATTCTCAAAATGTCTGTGTGAACTGCTTTCCAGCTGAACTCCACAGATGTTTGCTTGTGAACACCAGGGTCCCTCTTCCTTCTGGACCATGAAACAATTCCTGGAAGGTTCTGGCGGTGGGTGGGCGAGTGTGCAGGGTTGGCGGCCCTCGCTGTCCTCATGAAAAATAATCTGTTAAGAGACAAGTTTGAGCAGTTTTCTGCTCGATAAGGGAAGTGAATTCTTCCCTTATTCCTCTGAAGGTGGAATTTCAGTAAATGGCTGTGTTAGTGGCCCAGGATTGTTGTAACACATGATCTCAGCTTGGGAGTCCTGATAGAAATGTGTTCTGTCACAGTTAGGAGGTCACCAGGCTGGAGTCCAGGTGTGGGCGGGGCTGGCTTCTCCTGGAGCCACTGCCGGAGAGTCCCGCCAGGCCCCTCCTCACCCCAGGGGCGGCCGGCAGTCCTTGGCTTACGGGGGCATCGCTCCCATCTCTGCTCCACTGCCACCTGGGCTGCTCCTTCCCGTGTGTGTCTCTGCATCTCTTCTTCCAGGGATACGAGTCACAGTGAGTTAAAGGACCCTGCTCCTGTGGGCTGGCATCCTAATTACATCTATTTCCAAAGAAGGTCACATTCTGAGGTGAATTTAGGGAGACACTATCCATCACGGTATAACAGCAAATGTAGTATTTCCGTAAGTTCTAAGTCTGTGGCCTTGTTTCCACAGCAGGGAGCAGGCAGGGTGGAAGGGTGGGGTCTCCCCTGCTCACAGGGTCTCCTCCAGCTGGTCCCCTGTGGCCTGAGTTGTGTGTACCCAGCCGATCTACTGTCTGGGTGGGGCCCAGAAGTCCTTATACTGAACAGGTTGCTCAGAAAATTCTTATCCTCAGAGGAGTTTGAGAAGCACTCAGAGATGCTATTGATTGGAAGAAATCCTGTCGATGTCTGAGTAAATGAAGACTTCCAGCGAGAAAAGATGAAACTGTTGCACACATCAGACTCAGCAGGTGCTGGAGGTGTCTGGTCCAGGGAGTCCCCAGCTGGTTTCTGAGATTCTGCACCATCTGATAGTCAGCCATGAACTGTGGCCAAAGAAAGGGACCTACTGTGACTACGAATCATGGGCCCCCATGAATAAGCAGACCCCTGTCCTTCCAGGCTTGGGGGTTCAGGGAAGGAACTAGAGTGAAGGCCTGGGGGAGGGGTCACTGGACAACTATCAGGCATGGGGGCCCTCCAGCCACTGAGGGTGGAAGAGGCTCAGTGGACACTGGGGGAGCGGATTTGAGGGTCCCACTAATAGACCAGTATTGCCATGACCCAGAGTCACATAGCAGATGCGGCCACGGAGGAGGGCCCAGAGAGAGCGATATCCCCAAGTGGGCATGCTGCCCATTTGGAGGTGTGGCCCTGGAGCCACTAGGTCATCACCTGTCGGTGCCCCCTGTAGCCCAGCCAGCAAAGCCAGGGCCTCTGTCCCCATCCATGGCTGAGCACACCCTCTGGTCCTCTGTCCCATCCATGGCTGAGCACACTCTAGGTCTTCTGGGTCTTCTGTCCCCATCCATGGCTGAGAATGTTCTAGGTCTCTGAGTCCTCTGTCCCCATCTGTGGCTGAGCACACCCTCGGGTCCTCTGTCCCATCCATGGCTGAGCACATTCTAGTCTCAGACACCACAGAGATGCTTTTGCTCCACCACAGGGAGCTCCCAGCAGAGACAGCACAAACCAGGGGGCAGAGACGTTTATTCACTTGCCTGAGGATGTAGATGTCTGCGCCTTGGGGACTCAGTCTCACTCTCATTTAATCTGATTCCTGTTTTGCTCTCTTTTGACATCATGGCACTCCTGGGGTCCGTGCAGGCTGTCCAACCTCACAAAGAAGAACCACTTTACCCCTGCTTCCTGGGAGGCGCCAGTGTTAATAAGTGAGTAGTTCAGGGGCTGAGTGGTAAGCTGGTCCTCCTCACTGCCAGGAACGTTTCTAAAAGCCTCCTCCTGTTCCTGAACTCTTGTCAGCTGTCTGGAGGAGATCTTCTTATTCACCTTCCAGGTCCTTTCAGGGGCAGGAGAACAGGACACCTGGGCATTTACCTGGGCACATCTCTCTCCAGCCCACGAGGCGCCACCCAGGAAGGGCCGCGAGGGCAGGCTCTGGGGCAAGGCCGCCTGCATCCGACCCGCACCTCTGCACCTCGCCGCCGAGCAGCTGTGGCCTCGGGCACACCGTCTCCACACGCCTGCATTTTCTCACCTGGAAAATGGGATAATGGCTCATTTCTTGTGTCGTTTTTGAGAGAGTTGAAGGAATTAAGGACTTCCCTCGTGGCTCAGACAGTGAAGAATCTGCCTGCAGTGTGCAAGACCTCTGTTCAATTCCTGGGTCTGGAAGATCCCCTAGAGAATTTCATGGACAGAGGAGCTTGGTGGCTCAGAGTCCATGGGGTTGCAAAGAGTCAGACACGACTGAGAGACAGACCCTTTCACACTTTCACTTTCAAAGGAATTAAAACACATTTCTTGGACCAGGGTCATCATATTGTCGATAATTCTGTTACTCCACACCCCTAATGTGTGTGGACCTCTGGTTGGGATTTATGATTTAACCTGTTCACTCCCAGCGCTAAGTGGGTTAAATGTGATTCATTACAGAATGGAGAGGAGGCAGCAGCCCCCGGCGGCTCCAACACGGGCCTTTTGCCCGTCCAGAGACCAGGCGAGCACCGTGTTCCTGACGGGAGAAGAAACCCTGCAGCCACCATGTCTCCAAAGACACAGCTTTCTCTCCTTTTCATCCAGCATGGCACATCAGGAGGGAAAACAGTGGCCCCAGGCACCCCCCCACCATCCCTGCACACAGCCCGCCCCCGACCCCCACCCCTGCACATGAACCCATCCCCCACCCCCACCCCTGCACACAGTCCCCCCCCACCACCACCCCTGCACACAGCCCGCCCCCCACCACCACCCCTGCACATGAATCCATCCCCTACCCCTGCACACAGTACCCCCTACCCCGACCCCTGCACATGAACCCATCCCCCACCCCACCCCTGCACATGAACTCATCCCCTACCCCTGCACACAGTCCCCCCCACCCCGACCCCTGCACACAGCTCGCCCCTGACCCCCACCCCTGCACACGAACCCATCCCCCACCCCCATTCCTGCACAGAGTCCCCCCCCACCACCCCTGCACACAGCCCGCCCCCGACCCCCACCCCTGCACATGAACTCATCCCCCACCCCCACCCCTGCACACAGTCCCCCCACCACCACCCATGCGCATAAGCCCAAATCCCCCACCCCACCCCCCATGCACACAACTACCACAGATGGACTTTCCACCTTCATAATCCTTCCCAACACATGACTCCAGGCTTCACTTTCATGAAGCTGACATGTGAGTCGAAATCAATTAGTTCTTCTGGTCTGGAGCTTCTTTTTCTTAGTCTATTTCCACATTTTCTATCTCTGAACCCATGGATATTGGAAGGAAACCCGAGGGACGGTATTAAAACATCTAGCCTGCTGGAGCACGTGTGCCTGACTCTTGGATTCATGGTCTCCAGTGCAGAGAGCATCCTGTCTCAAAGTTAACACCCAAGGGGCAAAATAGATTCGGTCTGAATGTCTCGGCTTCTAACACCCACGATGTCCACAGATCTGGACATTGATGAAGCCAAGATAAAGTGATGGGAAAGTTTCCTGAAGCAGTGTACTAAAGGAATCTTACAACCAAAAAGATCTTCCTTATTGTAAAATAACTCTACCTTTGATGGTGTGGTGTGTGTGTGTTGGGGGGGGTGCATATGTGTGGGTGTGTGCATATGTGTGTGTGTGTGTGTGTAGGACCAGCAGGTGGAATCAGGGGTCTCTAGGCAAACGCCTGCAGGAAGTTTAGATGATTCCAGAATTCGTAATGAGAGCACCAATGTGCTTCTGGGGAAAAAAAATGTATACTTTTCCTCACGGAGACAAAATTTTTCTCTGCGCTATTTTCCTATGATTTCTGACTCTGTCTTGTGAGCAAATATACAGGACATACTTAGGGGTTATTTATTATAAATGAAGTAAGTGAAAATACTCTGGAGAAGAAAGAAATATGACCCCCAGGAAGAACCAGAAAATTGAGCTTTCCACAAACTCACCCACGGCAGGTGCCTCATCAGCTTCGCTTCTCTCTCTTCCTCAGCCGCTGCTGAACTGACAAGAAGGTAATTAGATTCTGCTCTTTCAAGAGCCGAAGACTCATTCACTTCAGTATTAAGGTTCCGCGGCGCCCGGGCCTTTCCTGAGGACTCTGCCTGCACCGCGTCCTCACAGCCTTTCTCCGCCCTGACCTTCTCTGGCCACCTGTCACCATGCAGCAGCAGGGAAAGAGGGGCACCAGGAGAATTCTGGGGGTCTGAGCCTTGGAGGAGCACCCCAGGTGGGGCTGGGCCCCTGGCTGCCTGTGGCTCTGGACCAGGACCCTCACTCTCCAGCCCCCCAGCACCCCTAGATACAAGCCCGGGCAGGCCTGGGCTGGCTCTACTTGGGAGGGAGCCTCGAGGCCGGCTCTGCATATGATGCAGCCCTGGGGGGCTCCCTGCATGCGTCCCCCTTCCCTCTCTCCATCAGCACTTGCCTAATCACCCCCTCTGCACACTGTCCCGAGGACTTAACACACAGTTCCGTTGGGAGAAGATGCTGCATTTTAGTTTAGTTTTTACTCATCTTTTCCAGCTGTTTGTCTTTTAAACTAGTATGTTCCAGAACATTTTTCCCCTGGTAAGATGCCTCTCTTCTTCCAGTGCTCAAGTGGAAGTAGCAGCCCCCAGATCAGGTGCTACCCTGCCCAATAGAAATGGATTTGGGAGGTCCACTCTGCCCCCCAGTCGCAGGACAGACAGTTGCATCACAGACCAGGATTCCCCTTATGGCCGGCGGGACCCTGCCTGCCTTTCCTCCACCAGAAGCCCAGGGTTTCCCATCCATGGTGGGCAGGGTGACTGTTCTCAGAGAACTCAGAGCCACCAGCCCAGGGTGCCCAGAGTCTGCCCATTCCCAGGCTGGCCCATTCCCCAGGCTCACCCAGCCCCCCAGACACACCATCCCTGCCTGGAGGGGTCCCTTTAAAGCCAGAGCCTCAGCTGTTTGCAAGGCTCCTGGTGATTCACTGTAGTCTGAAGTCTGCAGTCTGAAGGCCAACTATGAAATCCTATTCAGAGTACAACCATGGGGTGCTTTTCCTTTTTACCTCCATTGAGAATTAGCTGAAAATTCAATTAACATGTAAAGAATGAAAGGAGTCCATTCTTCCTGGTCTTTACCACCAGGTCTAGGAAAACTGCCCGTCTCTCCATCCCTGGGTAACAGCTTATTTCACAGCCGGAGACACAGGGCTGCTGTCTCCAAACAGCAGCAAAGCTCCCCACCCGCCCAAGAACAGAGCAGCTGGGAGAAGTCAGTGCCCGTCTCCACACCCTACACTGGGCCTGGAGGATAAACGGGCCTGTTGGCAAGCAGAGCACAGGCCGGCAACTGGGAGTGTGGGGCGAGGAAGGCTGGACCAGCGTTTGTCTTGACAGTTGACAAGCAGGTGTCTTGCCAATTGTCCAGCCTTTCAAAGGCTACTCCATGTCTTTGGGACTGGAATTACTCAGCTTCCCATCACAGCCTCACCCTAAATCCTGTTTCCTAAAGAGCCCATCATTATTACCCGGTTTCCTTGCCTCTAGCCTCTGACAATTTCAGACGGCCTTTTTCTATCACCATGAATATACTCATTTATTTACAATTATCTTCCCACCAGCATGCAAACCCCACGTGGGCGAACCCAACTCCGCCTCTCCATCTTATTCCCAGAACAGGGCAGACAAGAGCACTGTGCTCATACATGCAGCTAAACAGAATACAGAGGAAGGTTGTAGGTCTTAGTAATCTTCACATTTTTGTTGCTGTTGTTCAGTTGCTAAGTCATGTCCAGCTCTTTGTGGCCCCATGGACTGCAGCACGCCAGGCTCCTCTGTCCTCCACCATCTCCTGGAGTTTGTTCACACTCATGCCCATTGAGTTGATGATGCCATCCAATCATCTGATCCTCTGTTGCTCCCTTCTCCTCTTGCCCTCGATCTTCCCCAGCTTTAAGGTCTTTTCCAGTGAGTCAGCTCTTCACATCAGGTGGCCAAAGTATTGGAGCTTTAGCTTCAGCATCAGTCCTTCCAATGAATATTCAGGATTGATTTCCTTTAGGATTGACTGGTTTGATCTCCTTGCAGTCCAAGGGACTCTCAAGAGTCTCCAACACAACAATTTGAAAGCATTAGTTCTTCAGTGCTCAGCCTTATCTTAACATATTCACATGTTTTAATGTGTAACATACAAGCAATATATAATATTAAAATTATACATGCATACATTTACTCATGTCTTTCAGCATATATGGATGTATGAGTTTCCCTGGTAGCTCAGCTGGTAAAGAATCCACTTGCAATGCAGGAGACCTGGGTCTGATGCCTGGATTGGGAAGATCCCCTGGAGGAGGGCATGGCAACCCACTCCAGTATTCTTGTCTGGGAAATCCCATGGACAGCAGAGCCTGGCAGGCTACAGTCCACAGGGTCGCAGGAGTCAGACATGACTGAGTGACTAACACACACACATCCATTTAAGAATACATATACAGTTCATTCATCCATTCCTATGTATATTATTCAATAAGTGAATTTTATATAGTCTTACATTTGCCAAGAGAGAATGGCTTTCTATATAAGATATATTTTTTAAATATTCGTTTATTGGACTGCCAGGTCTTAGTTGCCACACATGGGACCTTCACTGTTTTGCACGTGGGCTCTTAGCTACAGCGTGTGGCTTTAATTCCATGGCCCGGGATCAAACCCAGCCCCATTGCACTGGGAGCCTGGAGTCAGCCACTGGACCACCAGGGATCTCCCTCTATATCAGGCATCGATATACATATTTGTTATTGTTTAAATAGTACACCTAATTTCAGAGAGAGCTGAGTTACAGGGAACACCGAGTGGACAGTGGTCTGGGAAGTGCGGATGCGGAGCCCGTGGGGGCGGCCCTCACGCGGTGGGTGTTTCAGAGAGAGCTGAGTTACAGGGAACGCAGAGTGGACAGTGGTCTGGGAGGTGCGGATGCGGAGCCCGCGTGGCGGCCCTTGCGCGGCAGGTGTTTCTGGGCCACAGGTCCTCAGCTCCCCAGGGAAAGCCATCACCTGGGTTCTGGATGAGCCCTCCACAAACCCTCCGAGGCCAACACTCCGCAGATTAAATATTCAAAAGGTGAAGGGGGAGGAGGAGAAAAAGCCTAGGGTGTGAATCCTTTCAGAAAGCAGTGGCAGCCAAGTTTGGATGAGCTTGTAAATTAATGCCCCGATTGCTCCCTGTGAAAAATATGGAATTCCAGCACTTGGAAGGTGTCTGTGTTCCAGCCAGCCTCCTCTGAGATGTGAGGCCCGTGGGTGAGCACCGCCGGGCTGAGCCTCCGCACTCACCGTCCTCGGGCGGGCAGGAGCACCCCCGGGCTGAGCCTCCGCACTCACCGTCCTCGGGCGGGCATGAGCACCCCCGGGCTGAGCCTCCGCACTCACCGTCCTCGGGCGGGCAGGAGCACCGCCGGGCTGAGCCTCCGCACTCACCGTCCTCGGGCGGGCATGAGCACCGCCGGGCTGAGCCTCCGCACTCACCGTCCTCGGGCGGGCATGAGCACCCCCGGGCTGAGCCTCCGCACTCACCGTCCTCGGGCGGGCAGGAGCACCCCCGGGCTGAGCCTCCGCACTCACCGTCCTCGGGCGGGCATGAGCACCGCCGGGCTGAGCCTCCGCACTCACCGTCCTCGGGCGGGCATGAGCACCCCCGGGCTGAGCCTCCGCACTCACCGTCCTCGGGCGGGCAGGAGCACCCCCGGGCTGAGCCTCCGCACTCACCGTCCTCGGGCGGGCATGAGCACCGCCGGGCTGAGCCTCCGCACTCACCGTCCTCGGGCGGGCAGGAGCACCCCCGGGCTGAGCCTCCGCACTCACCGTCCTCGGGCGGGCAGGAGCATCGCCGGGCTGAGCCTCCGCACTCACCGTCCTCGGGCGGGCAGGAGCACCGCCGGGCTGAGCCTCCGCACTCACCGTCCTCGGGCGGGCAGGAGCACCGCCGGGCTGAGCCTCCGCACTCACCGTCCTCGGGCGGGCAGGAGCACCCCCGGGCTGAGCCTCCGCACTCACCGTCCTCGGGCGGGCAGGAGCACCGCCGGGCTGAGCCTCCGCACTCACCGTCCTCGGGCGGGCAGGAGCACCCCCGGGCTGAGCCTCCGCACTCACCGTCCTCGGGCGGGCAGGAGCACCGCCGGGCTGAGCCTCCGCACTCACCGTCCTCGGGCGGGCGTGAGCACCCCCGGGCTGAGCCTCCGCACTCACCGTCCTCGGGCGGGCGTGAGCACCCCCGGGCTGAGCCTCCGCACTCACCGTCCTCGGGCGGGCAGGAGCTGCCACAGGCACCAGGTGCCTGGACGGCCAGGTGCGCCGAGGGGGCAAAGCCAGAACGAGGGCCACACGCACACGCTGGCGCCACAGGCAGCCGCTCACCTGCCAGCCTCGAGAGCCCAGCGGCCGTCGTCACCATCTTCCGTCTGCAGGTGGACAGAGTGAGGCAGTGTGGTCACCTTGCTGGGGAGGTAAGAGCCGGACGATGGTAGATCCAGGATTTGAACTCAGGACACCTGTGCGTCGCACTGCGTGCCAGAGGCCTGGGGCACACGGTGGACCCGCCAGGAGGCTCGGGGAGCCACGCTCAGCTCTCAGGTGCACAGAGTGGCTCCTTGAAGCACTTCCAGGGCTGAGAGGAGGCTGGGGCAATGGTGGTGATGTAGGCCGCCCATCACCTCGTCCCGACACTCTAAACACCTGCCTGCCGGGCAAGGAAAGCCGGCGTCCTTCCCTCCCCGATTCCTCCAGGAGCAAAGGCCTGACCGCTCCTGCAGTCAGAACAGGGGTCCCACTGGCTGCCCTTTGGTGTCAGAGCCCCCGCAGGTGGCAGGAAATGTCCAGGCGTGCCCTCTCCACTTGTCGCCTCCCCTGGGCCCTGAGTCAAGCCCTCACTCACAGCCATCCTTTTCCCCCACCCTTGACTTCTCCCCAGCACCCAGCAGCACACACCCAGCTCAGGCTTAAGCCAGCGAGTGGGGCGGACTCACATGCCCTCCTTGCCTTCCTCAAGTGCTAGCCCGAGCCCTGGCCCTGACCAACAGCGATCTGCGCCTGCCTGTCCACCCTCACCGCCCCCAGGTTCCGGACTCCTCGGGAGCTCCACGGAGATGAGAGGGAACGGTGGGCAGGGTGGGCTCCAGGGAGGGGCTGAGTTGGCCAGGGCCCCCCTTCACACCAGCTGGTGGGCCTGGGCCACCTTCTCCTCTCAGGAGAGATGTGACTCCAGGGGTAGGGCAGAGGAGGAGGCAGGAGCTCAGCGCTGCACCCGTTCACATCTGCAATTGCCCCACACAGAGGCCCAGAGCGGGGGTCCCAGCAGAGAGGAGCAGGGCGTCTGACTCCAAGAGCTCAGACCTGAACTACTCCAGAGGAGCCCACAACCTCGGGGCGGGATCAGACCCAGGAGGGGGACAGGTCAGGCTTACAAGCCGCACCCCAAGCTCTTGGGAGATGGAGGCTGAGGACTAGAGGCGGGGACACCCCATTCTGGGGCCGGGGAGCCCACAGATTTGAAGACAAAGAAACCCCAGTCAGAGCAGAAAGATATCACCCCCCTGCTGTGACCACCAGCAGCCTTTCCACATGTGTGGCTGTGTCTCCAGTCTGTCCACAGGACAGAGGGGCCACTGGGGGGCCGGCCCGGGGCTCAGCTCAGGCAGCCCACCCCTCGGAGCATGCCGACCCCGCGAGTGGAGGGCCAGTCTGAGGTGTGTGCGCCTTCCTGCTCCCCTCCTGTGGGGAGAAGAGGCCTCAGGTGGGGAGCACAGAGCGGAGGCAGAACAAGCAGGGGCCGGCAGGACCGTGAGGGCGTCAGGCCCCTGTTTTCCATGAGGAAAGGGTGGTCAGCCTCGCCGGGAACGGCTGGGTGGGGTGGGTGCTGCCCAGCATCGTGCCGGTCAGTGTCTCCCAGCAGCTGTGGGGTGGGTGTCGGGGAAGCAGACTTTCAGGGTTTGCCAACGGCTATGGTGTCAATACTCCCTGCGAGGCTGACTTCCTGTTACAACCGGCTGGCCGTGAGTGCGGAGTCAGGACGTGTGAGCAGGCTCCAGCTCACCCCGGGCGGGCCCGCCTTCTGTCCTCTGCCCAATGACCGGCCAGCCTGTGGCCGCCGATGTCACAGCACCGTGCACCCCGGCCGCCAGGGTCCCCGCGCCCAGGGGCTGCAGCTCTCAGCAGGGCCCCCTCCTTCCACCCCTGCCTGCGCCCCGGGGCCTCCTTCCGCCCTTGAAAGCTCACCGAGGGGTCGTGAGTGCCGCTGCAGGCCTCCGGTGGGTCTGCCTGAAACACCTCCACCTACATGAGCTTTAATTTCCCTGAACTCAGCGACGGCTGAAGTGAAGCCTGGACTCGAGATTCCTGACCTCGCCCCACCTGATCCCACCAGTCCTGTCCTGGCCAGTCAGAGCGGGTGTGGACATGCCCGGGCACCTCCCAGGGCCAGAACTGGCTGCTCCAGAAGCTGAACGGGCACCAGCAGGCCCTGGGCCTCATGCTTCCCAGCCTCACCTCCTGTGTTGTTACAGCGCTGCACGAGGAAGCGTTTTTATCTCTGTGTTTAAGGAAATGGCAACTCACTCCAGTACTGTTGCTTGGAAAATTCCATGGATGGAGGAGCCTGGCAGGCTAGAGTCCACAGGATCGCAAAGAGTCGGACATGACTGAGCGACTTTACTTCAAGGGAGAGAGAGGTTCGCCAGGCCAGGGAATCTGGTCCTTCCCTCAGCAGGGGGCAAACTCTCAGCCTGAACGTGGCCTCCTGACGTCGGTGCTGCCCCCACACTCTCTGCTAAGGGCCCGGAGGGGCCGCAGGCTCCCAGGACGGGGAGGGGGTGCCCGGGCGCCGAACACTCGGAGGCGTGTCCTGAGCAGGGAGTGTCCGCAAACAGCTCCTCTGGGGTCCAGCGGTTCTGTGCGTCACGCAGGGGTGGCTGGGAGTGTGGAGCTGATCCACAAGGAAATGAAGACCATGAGGTGGGAGGTCACGGGGCAGAAGGCACTGGGATGAGCAGACTTCTCCGAGAGGAGGCCCCGAGCCCAAGGCCTGTCTTCTACTCCTGGCTGAGAGTCAGACACTCCCAGGTGCCAGCAGAGAAGTGGGGCGGTGGGGGACGGGGGGGTGGGTGGTAAGTCGGGGTGGTTGACCAAATGACTCAAACCACCCATGTGCCAAATTTTCCCAGGTAGGTGGGAGTGGGCATGTGGTTGAGAGGCAGATCCCAGCCCACCTCAGAGCCCTCCAGGCCTCCTCCAGAGCCTGAGAGTTCAGGGCAGAGGAATGGGGTCCCAGGGCCCTGTGGGATTTGAGGGATCATGAATTGCTGGCCTGGTTCAACCAGAGAAGGCGAGCCCTGACTGAGTGATGGGTGTCTGGACAGGAAGCCCTCTGCACACAGAAGGCTCGCTCACCCTGGGGAAGAAGCAGACAGGAACACACAGAGGGCTTGGGCCTGGAGCTGAGCAGGCTCTTTAAGAAAGAAAAATCCAAAACAGGGCAGTCAAGGAAATAGAAATCACAGCACATTTTAAATTTCCAAGTGCTGGGAAGCCACTGATATGACAAAATCCAAGGAAAAGCACAACTTTTTTTATTAATTAACAGCCCCTGTAACCTGCTTCTCCTGGCAGCACGCTCTCCGATCGCCTTTTGAATGGCAACTCCATGGGCTCGTTTCCTAGGGAGATGATGGTCTTGATTCTAGCACAGCTCAGTGAAACGTTCACATTATCATCACTGATGCTTAGAAAGATTTCTTTCTTTGTAGCTCAATGTCGGTAATGGCATGCCATTTTTTTTAAGATGGTTGTGAAACCGGAAAAATACCTCGAGTGTCTTTCGGGTCATAGCAGTGTGGTTTGTGTTGGTGCAGTGAGTCCTGGGGCGGCCACAGAAGACGCTGGGCTGCCAGCGCACATGCGGCCAGGATCCCAGGCAGGGCGGGGGATGGCAGTGCCCAGGCCGCAGCGTGTCCATGGCCGCCCCACGCCCCCTGCTGCCCCTGGCCTCGCAGAGGGAGCCTGACGTCGGATGCTCCGACCCGCTTGTGTCCACACGCCCAAAGAGGAACAGACTGGATTTTCCCTGTGCTCGCGATGTGTGCTCGACATTTCCCAACAACCCGTTTATTCAGAAACATCGATACATTAAATCATAATTCTAACCGATTTTGTGGGCCCTCCCGGTACTTCTGCCGTGACTAGGGATCTTTCATCGTTAGTCACTGCTCTGGGACCAAAGCTCTCCGGCAGCGTTTCTGCCCCACTGTCTCCTTGGGCAGCTGTGCCGAGGCCCGAGCTGCCCTGGGCACCGAGGACACATGCCCCTTCCAGCAGGGAGCCACAGGGAGGAGCGGGTGCCATGCCAGCCAGAGGCAGGAGAGGCCCCCGACTGCAGGGTCAGGGGAGGCAGGCGGGAGCTGACCGAGGTACGAGAGGTCTCTGCGTGAACTGCAGCCAGGCCACCGGCTCAAGGATGCCTAACAAAGAAGCCGGGAGAGGAGAGTGAGCTGGAGCCCACTCCAAAGGGCATGGGTCACTGCTTAGAGGAAAGCAAGGCAGATGTGAGCTCCAGGAGGTGGGAACACTACGTGAAGGGCTGAGCAGGAAGCAGCGGACAGGTGCCCTGGACAGGAAGTGACCGATGGATGTCAAAGGGGCCGCTGTATGGTGAGCGGGGTGGGCAGGGGGCTCTGTGGGGCCTCTCTCCATCTTCAGGGCGGTGGAAAGCCATTGCAGGGCTCTAAGCTGGAGGCGGGCGGTTCTCTCAGCAAGTCCAAGGGAGGCCCGGGTCAGTATGGAGGATGAGCGAGAGGGGCAGGCCATGGGGCCAGGTGGGACAAGGCAGGTGTCCAGACCGGAGAGGGTGGTTTGGGCCGTGTGCCAAGACCAGATGGGAAGTGGCTGAGGCCTGGGAGGACCTAGGGGTCTCTGGGGAAGGGTCTCACCTGGGCAGCGCCCCCTCAGGGGTCCCTCTCCACCTCTTTGCTCACCTGGTCGCTGACCAGTCTTGGGTCACGGTGGTCTTGTTTCCCCTCTCACCCACGTGAAGAATACCACAAACTGCACCCTGGTCTCCCGTCGCCCAATGCCATGAGACGCACACGTGCGCTCAGGGCTCCCAGCCTCTTCCTCACAGGCAGACAGGCCCCTGAGAGCCCCTCCCAGGGACAGAGCCTCGTGCAGGCAGCCAGTGACGGGCTCCATCCTTCCTGCCCCGAGGCTGAGCCGGGCTGGCCTGTCAGCCCCTGCCTCCTTTGCAATGTTCCTCAGGGCAAGAACCCAGCCGTACTCATCTTCATGCACAGGAGCCTCTTCAGGGGGTGTTGACATAGTCCCATCTCACAGGTGGAGAGAGTGCCCCGGGCCAAGTCCCAAGGAAGGCCTGGCAAAAGAAGATGCAAGGGCTTGGCAGGTCCTTCTGGGCAACGTGCTTGTCTCCAGCCAGAGGCTGCTCTGCTCCCTTCCTAGGACTAAGCCGCTGTGATGCTGGGAAGATGCCTGGAGATGCCCACAGGCCCCAGCGGGGGCCCAGGCTCCCACTGGCCCTGGCCCAGGTCCCCCAGCTGTGCCCAAGGACAGTTCCAAAGGGCCGTCCTCACCAAGGGGGCCGTGCATGCAGCTGTGCTTTGGGGTCTGGGAGCAGGCTTGGAGCCTGGGCAGGGTCTCTGGGTCTGCAGTCCCAGGCACTTCCTGCTTCTTCTCCTGCCCTGCCTGTGCGCACTGTGCCCGCCAACCTGGTTAACCCAGGTCCACTTGTGATGGTCGGCTTTATGTGAGTATAGCTAGGGTACCCAGTCAGGTCACCACACACGAACCTAAGTGCTATTCGGAGGATTTTGCAGAAGGTTAACACGACAGTCATTGACTCCAAGGAAAGGTGATTCGCCTTGACAACAGGGCTGGGCTTCACCCCACCCAGGAAAGCCTTAACAATAAAAACTGAGATCTCCTGAAGGAGAGCACATCTTCAGAAGTGCAGCATCAAATCCTGCCTGAATTTCCAGCCTTTGTGCCGCTTTCAGACGGGCCCACCTCCGCTGTCATGGGTGCCGTCCCTTTAGAAAGACCTCCTGCTCTCTGTACGCCATGGTTCTGTCTGAGAGCGCCCACACACCCAGGCTTCTCTGACGAACACACACTGTCCTGTCAGCCTTCTAGGCTCAGGGAGGAAACAGAGCTGAAGGAAATGTGGTGTGGACGCCGGCCGAGAGGGCCTATCAGCTTCACAGCTTCCTCCAGTTAATAACTGGGCATGTAACAGGCCACAAGCCTGGCCTGTATCACAGAGTCCAGGATCTGAGTCTAAACTGCTGTGCTGGGTAGGATAATGTCCCCCCAAAGTATGTTCAAGGCCTAAGCCCCTGAGCCTGTGAACAGGAACCTCATTTGGTAAGAGGGTCTCTGCAGATGTGATGAGTCAGGTAGCCTGGCTTTGGGCGACCCCAGTAGCATGAGGAGGATCTGGACACAGACAAGAGGTTACGTGTCGATAGAGGCGCAGACTGGAGTGACTACAAGCTAAGGGTTGTGAAGGATCGCCAGAAACCAGCAGAACCTGGGAGAGGAACACGGAACAGATTCTTCTGCCTCTGAGCCTCCAGGAGGAGCCAGGCTGCTGACACCTTGACTGCAGGGTGCAGGCCTCCAGGACCCTGAAAGGACTAACCCAGTTTGTGGTGCTCTGTTCTAGCAGCGTGAGAGACTGATGCTCTGTTCTTGATACACCGTCCTTGATTGCAGACGGGGGAAGAGCAGTCTGCATGCCCCCATGCATGCCTGCTCGGTTGTGTCTGACTCTGCGACCCCATGAACTGTAGCCCATCGGGCTCTTCTGTTCACGGGATTTTCCAGGCAAGAACACTGGAGTCAGTTGCCATTTTCTTCTCTGGGGAATCCTCCTGAGCCAGGGATCAAACCTGCGTCTCCTGCATCTCCTGCACTGGCAGGTGGATTCTGTACCACTGAGCCACCTGGGAAGCTCCCACCCCAATCAAAGATAATAATATTTTACAGGCACCCACTATCCTGCTGTTGAACTCTGAACAGAGACCTCATTCACAGTCAGAAACACCTTCTTCTGTAAAAAGAACCGCCATGGTGCAGAGACTCTGACTTACAAGCGACAACCCCCTCCTTCGGTGCTGGGACCCGCAGGGACCTCAGGAGTCCTCGTCCTGGCTCATCTCTAACGTCAAGTCTGGGGCATGTGCAGTGAATACAGGAAGACCCATCATCCCCTCGCCAGTACAGACATCCCCATGCCTGGTCCATTGCCTGACCCATGTACGATGCTCCAGACTAAAGAAAGTGGGTTCCTGGAAGTCCTAATTTCCAAGGCAGCTAAGCCCAAGCCTCTTCAGGAGGACATCTGCATCAGGATATTTGTGCCGTATATTTCTGCTAGAAAAATCCACTGTGATTGCTCGCAGCTGAGAGTCACTGGAACAGAGATTTTTAATCTGTGCAAGGACCTGGAGCCACGTTCGGCAGCCCCTGGGGGCAGAAATTCACGGCTTTCTCCACCCCGCTCCCCTTCTCCCCATCTCTCTATCTCCAGGCAAGAGAAAACTGACAGATGAGTCTTTTTCTACCTGTAGCTGCAATTCGACATTAGTAACACGAGCGATCTGCTCAGCCTGTGACGTGTGGCGCCACGATAGAAAATGGGATGGAGCTGAGGCCAGAGCACTGCTGCGTTCAGAGCGAGCTGGGCTGTGCTTGAAGACATCTCATCATGGAAGTTTACTGTGCAACTTATTGTTTGGGGGAAAGAAACCTCTGCAGGCCCACTCATCAATGGCCTGAGGTCCCCAAGCCCTGCTTCCGTGGCTTTGAAAGGAATCAATGCCCCTGGGATGGAGATGCTGAATCTAAAAGGAACAGGTTTCAGTAGGAACAATAGACATTTTCAAATCGGTTCCAGAAAGATCATCTGGATGGTTTTGGTACACACCCGGAAAATGATAGGAAAGACTCGGTCTTCTGAACGTGTGGAACCAACCGAGATGCATAAAATGAAACACTCGTGAGGTTTGTTTTCTGTTTACCCACTCCAGCCACCCTGCCTTGTTCCGGTAGATGCCCTCTGATCCCAGTCGGGGTTCTGCCAAAGGGGCGGGGACAGCAGGGGGTGTGAGGTGGGGGCATCAGGGTGCTGCTCCCAGCGCCCTCCCCCAGCCTGAGCTCGAGTGGGCACCAGGGTGCTGCTCCCAGCGCCTTCCTCCAGCCTGAGCTCGAGTGGGACAGCCTCTCTGTCAGAGCCCCTGAGCCCCACTTTCTCTGCAGCTCCCCTTTTCCCAGCATCTCTTCTCTGCCCTTCCTTGGACCCTTCAGCTAACTGGGGGCTGTCTGCGTCCCACATGCCTGCCCTGTGTGCCTCCCAGGCATCCTTGGTGATCTTCCTTTTAATGTCAGTGGCAGCATGACCTTGTGGATCTTTGCAGAAGCCTAACTGTTAGGAAAGCACTTGCCAGCCGTCCTGGTCCACAACACGCTGCTCATCACGTCCACCCTCTGGGGAACGGGTTTCTGTTTCTGCTCTAGAATCCACACACCCAACCCGCTCAGGGCCATGTCTGACATCGCTGAGTTATGGAGACTTCAGAGGGAGAAGGGGGTGGTCCAAGTCCCTGGGAGCCATGGGCAGGAGACTAAAGACCCCAGGTGGGGCTCGCAGCCAGGGAAGGGCAGCCTCGTGCCAGAGCTAATGGAACTAATTGTTATTCTCAAAGATTTCAAAGCAGAAGCAACTCTCCCCCAAATTAAGGATATAAACGCTGCACATTCCTAAAGACTCAGGTCTCAAGCACTCAGCACATATTCTCTGAATCTTACTCATGTGTCTGGTGCTGTTCTGGGGTCTGGATCACAGCGGGCAAAGCCTTCTCAGCCTGCCATCCACAGTGGCATCCGTGTAACAGCTGGGCCCCAAAGAGGGCCCTGGAGCTCGACCCGAGGAGGACGCCCCCTGAGCGCAAAGGCAGGGGTCACCATCAGCCCAGCTCTGAGCCCCAGTCTCCAGGGGCTGCTCCCAAGTGCAGACTTAGAGGCCCTCTGAGAGGTTTGGATCCAGCCCAGCAGGACTGGGAATCGACATCTCACCATCAGGTGAGCCACTGCCATGGTATAGAAGCTCAGACAGAAGCTGCATTTCTCTATCTGGCTGTGCCTTGACCCCGGGAATGCAAGGCCCTGGAGGAGGCTGGGCTGGTCTCACCCTTGCCTTCTGCCCTGCAGAGCTTTGGCCAAGGGTCCCAGGACGTCAGGTCTCTGTGACTGTCCTACTGAATGGGTGGACTGAGGACCGCTCCAGGCACAGATCCTGCCATCTGAGGGTGATGCCAGCCTCACGCCGGCTACTCGGCCCCCACCTCTGAGGATCGGCCGTCACTCTCAGAGTCCCCCTCCTCCGGCGGGTCTGATGCCTTAACAAGGTCAGCGGCCTCCCTGACAGCTCCACCCTGCCTGGTCCCGTGGCCTGGATACTGTCCCAGGGCCACCCGGATGCCTTCCCATCACCTCCACCCTGGAGAGGTCTCTCCCAAAAGGGAGGCGAGTCCCCGCCCGGCGCTGGGCCTGAGCCCTGGGGGGTGCGGGCTTCCCGCTCCTATGTGTTGTGTCCGAGACGCGTCTCATGGAGGCGGCACGGGAGGCCTGCTGGCTGTCAAGGCTGCCAATGACCCAGCCCCTCCCGCCTCCCCCTACCCGCTGGGTCCCTGCTTCCTACCCGAGTGGACTCCTCGCCAGCCCTGGGTGTCCCTTCACATTTCCCCGGGGCTCTGACCTGACATGTCCAGGGCACACCTGAGTTTGGGTCCAGCTTTGCTTCTGCTCTGTCCAGAGAGTGAGCGTGGTACCCGGAAAACACAACATTGAGCCCCGCGGGCCTGGCCCCCAGGCGACAGGCACAGAGCCGGGCAGTGCTCAGGAAGGCGGCCTCTCTCTCCCGTTCCGCTGCCACACAGGCTGGGGACCCCGCGGACCCTCCTGTTGGCCCTCAGGGCTGGCATCTCAGAGGGACCCCCCTGCACCGTGCTTAACCACGGGGCAAGAGGAACTCACAGAACGTGACTCTGAGCCAACCGGGCTCCACGGCTGCGGACCCACGATCCGTTCGCTCCGAGCTGTCATCACCGGGGGACAGTGTTTAGGCCAAGAAGACACAAGTCAGTGCAAGTCAGTCCTGCCCCAGCGGCCGCAGCCCTGGTTCCCTCTCTAGATTCCAGGTAGACTCTGCCCCCGACGCGGCCATGGTGCTGAAACACAACCCCGGTGGGACAGGCAGGCACAACGCTGTCCAGCAGACACACTCTGGGTGATCTGGGGCCCCCCTAAAAGTGGGCTGCGAGTGGGACCGAGACATACCCGAGCCCCCCATTCCTAGAGAGCCTTACACAGGACGGCTCGTGCCGGGACGCAGCTCCCAGCGAGCGGGACCTCCTGTCAGAGCTGCCCCATTCCTCAAGCAGTGTCCCCTCTCTGCTTCCAGCCGTGACACAACACTAAAGCCGAGGCTGAGAGCTTGGAGATGGTCACCAGCGTGGGAACGCTGCACAAAGCCGTGTGTGCAGCCTCCTGCGGAGACAGAGCTCTCGGCCAGCTGCAGGCCAACCCCCGGCCCTGCTCCCGTCACCCAGGCGCTGAGATGACTGTGACCCCCACTCCACGTCTGCCTGAGCCCCCAGGGTGTGGCACTTGAAAACAGAGCCCTGCAGATGCAATCAGCTAAGGCAGGGTCGCACTGGGCTAGCCTGGGACTCTTAGCCGAAGGCTGATGTCCTTGAAGGAGCAGACACACGTGGAGGGCAAGGCTGGGTGGCAGGGAGGCGGGAACCAGAGGGGTGGGGCTGCGAGCTAAGAACATCCGGGATCCCAGCTATCGCAGGAGCCTGATGAGCCGCAGAGATCCCCGCAGAGCTCAGCTCCACGCAGACACATGGGTTTCTGGCCTCAGAGCTACAAGAGGAGGACCCGTTGCTGCCCGCAGCCCTGCAGCTTGGGGTGCTCTGTTAGGACAGCCACGGGAAGCTGCGGTCCAGACACCACCCAGAGGTTGGGGTGCAGGTCATGTTAGTTACGGGGCATCTGGGGAGGCAGGAGCCCTCCCTAGGTCACAGTCAGGAAGGAAAATCCCACGATGAGCCTTCCATGTCCACAGTTTCCAGGTGGAGCCTGTGTGTCCACTCACGCCCATGGGATGGTGGATACTGGAGCATCCAAGGACCAGGCAGATGTACATTATACACTCTATGCAGAGTACATCCTGCAAAAGTTCCATCTAGTCAAAGCTATGGTTTTCCCAGTGGTCATGTATGGATGTAAGAGTTGGACTATAAAGAAGGCTGAGCACCAAAGAATTGATGCTTTTGAACTGTGGTGTTGGAGAAGACTCTTGAGAGTCCCTTGGCCTGCAAGGAGATCCAACCAGTCCATCCTAAAGGAAATCAGTCCTGAATATTCATTGGAAGGACTGATGCTGAAGCTGAAACTCCAATACTTTGGCCACCTGATGCAAAGAACTGACTTATTGGAAAAGACCCTGATGCTGGGAGGGATTGAAGGTGGGAGGAGAAGGGGACGACAGAGGATGAGATGATTGGATGGGATCACCTACTCAATGGACATGAGTTTGAGCAAACTGCAGGAAAAGTAAGACAGGGAAGCCTGGTGTGCTGCAGTCCATGGGGTTGCAAAGAGTCAGACATGACTGAGCAACTGAACAGCAAATTGGGGAGCGGGAGCCCCCCAAGGTCACAGCATGGAAGGAAACCCCGTGATGAGCCTGTGCTTCTGGGCAGAGCCTGTGTGTCCACTCCTGCCCATGGGACAGTGGCTACCGGGACATCCAAGGACCAGGCACCAGACACTGCCCCGACCCTGACCTCTCATCAGAGCTGCCCGCCTCCTGGCCTGAGATCTGGCTACGCTTTGATGCTTCAAGCACAGGTCAGGAGCAGGTGCTTGTGTCTTGCACTCACTGATGACCTCGCTCTCCCCATGGTGGCCCGATGGCCTAAGTGGCCACGATGTCAGGGGTTTCTCTTAGGCAGCACAGCAAATCTGAAATGTGCAAATCCACACGGGGTAAGTGTGGGGTCAGATGATGACCCTGCGGAGCCCTCAGCCCTGAGAGCATTCCCAGCACTCAGCTTCCGCCCTAAATGCAATTTGAAAAAACCCACTGAACTCTAAGACAAGGACTCTGATCTTGCCCCCAGGGACGTTCAGAGAAGGAAATGGCAACCCACTCCAGTATTCTTGCCTGGAAAATTCCATGGACAGAGAAGTCTGGTAGTCTACAGTCCATGGGGTCGCAAAGAGTCGGACACGACTGAGCAACTTTACTTCACATATACATATATACATATACATATATATTTTTTTTCCTGAAAAAACAAGCAGTCAATTATGCCACAGTGTATTCCTGGTCTTTGTGGACACCCTGCCCTGGGGAGTCCTCGGCCATCGTGACTCTGACCTTTGAGGGATCTGGCACTGGACGTGGGCGCAGGAGCCCCCAGATGGGCAGAAAGGAGGACGCTGCCTGCAGCGTTGCCCAGGGCAGGGCCTGCTGAAAGGCCTGGAGGAAGGCGGCATGGCCGGAAGGACCCTGACTTCTCAGCGTGTCCCAGGTAGAAGCAGCCTTGCCCTGAAATTCAGAGCCAGGGGCCAGCAGGCTGGGGTGACTGGGCACCCAGAGAGCTGTGGAAAGGGGAGGCAGGCCATGCTCCTGGCCCCTCTGTGCCAAGTCTTCCGGGCAGTCCTCAGCCAGAGCTGCTGGGTTTGGCCTCTGACTGGTGGCCCCAGGATGGGGAGTCACCAGTGAGAGTTTGTGGCGGGCTGATCAGAGTTGGAGTGGCATGGATGGCAGGCCATGTCCTGGTCAGGGGTCTGACCAGCAGAGACACATCCATCTGAGCACAGCACAGTCCAGGCCAGCCCCTCTTCATGGGGGCGTCGACCTCTGGGCGAGACCACCTCGTGAGTGTCTGGGCCATGCTCTGACAACCTAAGGAGATTCTGCCCTTAAATAAGGCTCACACTCATTCCCACCAAATCACACCGAGCTTTGGACAGAAAGCAAGCTGCAAAGATGCTGCGATTAAGGGATGTACAGGCCCGGTCCATTGGAGACGACCCCGTCCCTCTCCTCCCAGTGTGGCTTCACAAAGCCCCAGTGAGCCAGATCCACACTGAGGTTTGCAATTGCTTTGATGGATTCCGAGCTGGAAAGTGTTTGCTGTCGTCCTTTCAGGACTGTGGACTCTGTAATATGAGCCAAAATAGGGAAAAAAGAAGGATGGCACTGCCTGAGCAACCCCTCCTGCAATTTCTACCCTCATCAGGGAAGCAGCCATCGCAGGAATTACTGACATGCTTGAGAAAATAAGCTGTTATGAAAATGCATTTAGGTATAATAAAGTGAAAGGGGCTTGTTTCCCTCGCCAGAGGAGTTATACAGAGGGACATAAAAGTGATGTTATGACATCACCTTCCTGCTAAACATGTCTTGTCCGACAACGGCATCAAGATGATCTAAATGGAGCGGAGAGCGAGCTGAGGGCAGAGACCAGACTGCAGTCCGGAATATTTCAAAAGACCAGGAGTGTGTGCTTGTCGACACCTGTTCCTCCTTGGAGGATGCTGGGAGTCGCCGGGGAAAAGCTGATGTCACGACCAAACCTCTGCTGCCCGGGGGAAACTGCTAGACACCAGGCTAGGCAGGTGCAGGCAGGCTGACACACTCAGCCTTGCGGGCCCACAGGCCTGGAGGCTTTGGGGGAAATGGGGAAAGCAAGGAGCCTGCACCAGATCGCTCTGCATGAGCTATTTTCTCATCACCCTTTGCCGGCTTGTGGCCCCGGGTCGGAGGAGGTGACTGAGTAAGGGGACAGGCGTGCCAGGCAGGAACGCGGTCTCCCCACTTCTCAGCACCCGCTCATTTTGGCCAGAGTCCCCGTCTCTTTGCTAGGACGTGGCTGCGGCAGGGGCCGGGTGGGGGCAGGTCTGCGTGGCACACTCAGGCCAGGCCTCTCGCTGTGGAGCCCAGACATGGGAGGTCAGAGCGCCGACTGCATGTAAAGCAGTTCCTGCCCCGCGCACTTTACCAGTCGGTTCTGCGAAATCCCTAAGAACAGTTTTTAAGTGTCTGAATTGACCTCTTGAGCTGTAAACAAACGTGAGAACATTCCGTTCCTTACTCACTTACCACCGGCCTAAGTGGCGCTGTGACTTCTCAACGCTGTCTTCCCCAAACTCACTCGCTTTGTTTTTCCTTTTTGTCCAAGGTACATCTCTAGAGGTAAGTGGATCTAATTCATTCTGAATTTTCAGCAGGGACTCTTTTCATTTCTCCTTTAAAAAAAAAACCCAATGAACTGTGCACTGAAAATAAGGAGAAATGAAATCCATTTTTTTTCATGATGATAATGTTTAAACCTTTTTCCCTCGATGAAACTCTTATGGTAATACACAAGCTCCCTTATAAACACATTTCTCATATTTTATGCAGCCAGTTCTAAAGTTACAATATTTACAATGCACAAACACAGATTCCATCATTACATTCACGGGTAAACTCAGTTACCCAAGAAATGGTGCAAACAAACGGAACGAAAGCAGAGACAGGAGCAGGGAGCCAGATCCGGGCATCGGGGCCCCTTGCAGGGGAAGCAGGGGCCGGAGCCCTGATTGATGCCTCGGGGGAGGGTGAGGAGGGTGGGGGGGCACCCTTCTGCCCGGCCGACCCCCATCCCCTGGGACCCTGCTGCTGCACTAGAGGTCATCCCAGAGGTCATCCCGGATGACACCATCCCCTGCTTGTCCTGCCCCCATCCCCCCGGGAGAAGGGCAGAGAGCAAAGGGCTCTGAGGCCCTGCAGCAGACCCCTGGGCACAGAGCAGGAGAGAAGGTGGGGGAACCCAAGTGAAGAGAAAGCTGCCGTTAAGCTCCCCGACCCCCGGGATTCTCAGGCTAAGCTGCTCATCTGTAGCCGGCAGAGGCCCCTCTATCAGGCACGTGTGGTCCCGCAGTGTCCGGAGCATCGCTGGCCTGGCCGTCTGCATCCACGGCAGGGACCACGGGGCCGCTCTGGTACTCTGGATTCAGAGACCCTCCGGCCAGAACGGACGCTGGCCCCCAGCCCTGGAGACCGCAGATGCCGCCAGGGAACCAGGGTCCCCAGAACTGCCCCCCCACGACCCTAGCTCCCGTGTCAGTGCGTTGCTGAGGCGGCTCCTGCTTTGGCTCCCTGTGGAAGGCTGTGTTCCCGGCCCCCGGCAGGCCCTGTGGAAGGAGGGGGAGTGAGGCAGGAGGGAAGGCTTGGGAGCAGGAATGATGACAAGGTGCTCCCAACACTGCCGTTACCCAGTCAGCAAGGTTGCCACCCACCCCTGCCGTCAGCCTGGCTGTGCACTCCAGGGGGCTGGGACTGTCTCAGATGGCGCTTCTATTTTGGACCAAGGGCACCAAGTCTCTAAAGACAGGCCTGATGTCCTGAAGCTCCATCCTGAACCCTGGGAATGCCCGTCTCTCCATCTCAGCTTCTCCTCCTGGTGGCTGGCCTGTCTCCGCCCAGCCCAGCTTGGGGATGCACATGGGACAGTTTCTGTGCTGGCCCCATCGCTGGAGGAGGAAACACCTGCCTGAAAACTCAGGGTTCAGCGTGCAGGCCTCTAATTAGACCAAACACTCTGTCAGCTCCAGATCCGGGTGAATTCCTGGGACGTGTTGGGACATGTGCACGCACACACACCCGGGGTGTGTCTGGCTGCTGTGACCATTTCCAGCTCTCCTCAGGGAGGAGGACGCAAAGCAGAGGAGGCTCGCAGACGCCCTGCCTTGTCACATGTGGGCGGCCCTGCTCTGGGCCGGGTGCTCTGGCAGACCACATGGCTAGGATCCAAGTTCATGGCTGCCCTCCTGCAAGCCTCCTGATTACTGGGAGAGGAAAAGGGCCAGGACAATAATCAGCCCAAGGACGGCCACAGGGCAAGTCTGCTGGGACAGACAGAGGCCACAAACCATATTCTAAGCATTTGGAAGTTAAACCTCAACCTAACAAAGTATACTAGGCTATGTGTGATCATGGATGGATGTGAGAGTTGGACTGTAAAGAAAGTTGAGCGCCGAAGACTTGATGCTTTTGAACTGTGGTGTTGGAGAAGACTCTTGAGAGTCCCTTGAACAGCAAGGAGATCCAACCAGTTCATCCTAAAGGAGATCAGTCCTGGGTGTTCATTGGAAGGATTGATGCTGAAGCTGAAACTCCAATACTTTGGCCACCTGATGAGAAGAACTGGCTCATTTGAAAAAACCATGATGCTGGGAAAGATTGAAGGCAAGAGGAGAAGGGGATGACAGAGGTTGACATGCTTGGATGGCATCACCGACTCAATGGACGTGAGTTTGGGTGAACTCCAGGAGTTGGTGATAGACAGGGAGGCCTGGCATGCTGTGGTTCAGGGGTCGCAGAGTCGGACATGACTGAGCAACTGAACTGAACTGAAGTCCATCTTCCTGTCTTGACGATATATTTCACACGGCAGCACAAATAATCTATGTGAACCTGTGCTTTGCATATTACTGAAAGGTGGCAAAGTAGCCAGGAGACTGAACCAGTCAGCACGCGTGCTGGCAGTGTGGTCCACAACCAGGGCCGGTGTGGAGGGGGATTCTACCAGCACGTCCAGAAGGCAGCGCCCACGTCTCCACGCAGGCTCCGGGGAAAGGAGGCCGGAGCCAAGCTCAGCCGCGAGTCCTGCTCCGTGTGCACTGTTGTCAGGAACAGAGGGAAGACGCCTCCAGCCCCAGACAGATGAGGCTGAGGTCAGGGCCACGTCCCCACAAAGATGGTGCTGATGGCCCAGGAGACAGAGCGGGCCGCACGTCAGCCCGAGGCGGCTGGCTGTCTCCCACTGGGTCTCGGCATTGCCCTTGAGGATGCGGTGTAGACTCAGAACTCACCTCTGGGCATGTCCTCCTGGGGCCGACCGTCCGCCTCCTTCAGCGTTCTCACTGTGGGGTGAGCTTCTGTGGCAGGGCCCCCAAATCACCAGCAGGGCCCCCGAATCAGCGGCAGGGCCCCCAAAATAAGCATCAGGGCCCCCGAATCAGTGACAAGCCCCCCAAATCAGCAACAAGGCCCCCTGAATCAGTGGCAGGGTCCCCCGAATCAGCAGCAAGGCCCCCTCAAATCAGCAAGAAGGGCCTACCCTGTGAGCATCGAGAAGATGCTGCGGACTCCTCGCACCCTGGTATCCGGGGTGGGAAGACTCTGCAGCCAGACAAGAGCACGTCTGGCTCCGTTCCACAGAGCGCGGTGCTCCCAGAGCCCCCTCGCTGGCAGGAATGGGGTGACCACCTCTTGGTGCCCCAGCGCCTTCCAGGGTGGCCACACTTTCTCCACAGTGGGCCTATGGGTCCTGCAGGGCGGCCTGCAGCATCTACCTGGATGCTGTTTCTCCCGAGCGTCCTGGCCTTGCAGCCTGGGGCTGAGGAAGGGGGACCAGCTCCAGAACAGACCAGCCAGTGGGAGGACCATGCTCCCTGTGGGGACCCTGTGGCCTTGGATGGAGCACTGCCCCTTCTGCACCACCCCCCACGCACTTGGAGAACCCGCCCGATGGGGGTGGGCACTGGTGTGAGACAGAGTGGAGCTGCCCCCCAGGGTCAGCCCCGGGGGAGCAGAGTCTCAGATCCCGGCCACCCAGAGTGGAGCCTCCTCCCAGCCCAGCCCTGGTGCTTCCTCCCGTAGGCCTCCCCCTGGCCCTCAGGTCCCCAACTCAGAGCTGTCCCCGGGCCCCCGAACCCCTTTCCCAGCACCCTTTCCAGCCCCTCCAGGTGTTCCCTGACCCCCCCCCCCCACCTTATCTTAAGGCCAGCAAAGCAGCCCCTCTGCTTACAGCCCTTGCAAATCCAGGTGAAGCACGTGACTCCTCTTCATTCTCAGCACCCAGAGCCAAAGACTTCCACCACCGTGTCTACGTTTGCAGGGGTGACGTTTGCAGCCTTCACAGGGACATTCATGGAAGGCACATGAGGCCTTACTGGGTGTGTGCTGAGTGCTCCGTGTGATTTAGAGAAATAAACCCCAACCCCTAAGCAAGGCCCTGGATGAGCTGTGGGACCAGCAAGACAAGGGCCCTTGAGACCATGCCCTGGTCCCTGAACACCTGTCTCAGGAGGTGGACATCCACTCGCTGTCCTCGGTCACCATGACTTGCTGTCCTTGGTCACCACCGCTCACTGTCCTCAGTCATCACGACTCAGAGTCTGGCCCCCCCTCCCTCCAAATCCGCTCTACCCTGCCTCTCGGCCCAACCTCTGATCCCAACTCCAGATCAACCACGTGGGCAGAGGGCCCAGAGGCACCTGCGGAGGTCAAGTGATCACGGGCAGTACCCCCCCACGCACAGCCTTCTGCAGGTGATACAACTTTCCAGCCCCCCGTGACATGGGACGTGGGGCCCGCAGCTCAGTGACAGGGAGCCAGGCAAGTGAGCCGCCCTTCTGGCCCAGCTGGCACTACCCACCCCCCGCCCCCCAGGCACCTCTTGGTGGGGCTGGCTGACTCCGCATGACAGATTTCCACTATTGAGCAGGATCTGAGCCTGACGCACCTCAGGGCCTGCTCCTCGCAGGGCAGACACACACTCACAGCTCCATCTGTATCTCCAGCGAGTTTGCAGGCAAGGAGAAGGAGCCCAGAAGTGGGCCCGGCCCACCCATGAGTCCCAGCTCAGCCACGTGAATAAGCCAGGTACCCTCTCTGAGCCTCACCATCTTCATCTGTAAAATGGGGGTGACGTTTGCAGCCTTCACAGGGACATTCATGGAAGGCACATGAGGCCTTACTGGGTGTGTGCTGAACGCTCTGTGTGATTTAGAGAAATAAACAGAAACCCGAGTCCACCCACCCACAGCAGCCATGCCCTGACGGAGCAGACGCTGCAGGCGGTGGGCCCTGAACCGATGGAGCTGGACATGCAGGGCAGCTGTAATTGGTGAGGCCAGGGTGATCAGCAGAGCGACGACCCCAAGAATGTTCTTGCCCTGATCCCTGGAGCCTGTGAATACCCGCCTTACCTGGCGAAGGGAAAGGACAGATGCTCGTGAACGTAGGTGGCTGATTAGTGGGTTTCAAGTGGGGGGCTTGTCCCGGATCATCAATGGGGAGGAGGCAGAAGAAGGGGAACCAGAGAGAGGGCAGTGTGAGGACTCAACCCACCGCTGCAGGGAGGGCCCGCGAGCCACGGAGCACAGCAGCTTCTCTGAGCTAAAAATCAAGGAGCCGGGCTCTCCTTTGGCGCCTCCAGGTGGAAGCCCACTGACCCAGCGCCAGTATGTCTGCTGTGGACTCCGACCTCAGAACAGTGAGCGATGGCGCGAAGCCACAGCGTGCGTCCTGGCACCCTGCAAAGCTGCCCTGGGGAGCCCGCACCATGAGAGCCGACTCGGGTCCTCCCCACCTCGCCCTTCCTATCGCTGCTGGGGTGCCTGCACCCAGCACCCCGGGCTCCGTGTCTGAATTCCAAGCACGCACGTGCTGGGGTGTAGGCTCAGCCCAGATGTTAATCACAAGTTTCCCAAGCCTGAAAGGACGCACAAGTCTGCTAGGATTGCTGGCTTCCTCCTGAATTATAGCTGCTTTATATAAACACAGCTTTTATTCCCAGAAATCCTTCCAAGAGGCTGCATTTCACAGTAATATTCATTTGTCCAGAATTTGAGATGACTAAGGGATGTGTTTCTTTCTTGCTCTGTGGTTTTTCTGTACAAAGGACCACAGTCTCCCTGGACTCTGCTTCCAGGCAGCACAAATGTGGGCTGTTTCCTTGTGCTAAGTAACACTTACTTGAACAGCAACAGGCCTGAGGAGCTGTGGACGAGACCTTGAACTGCAGATGGACTTCAGGTGACCTTGAGAGGCAGCAGGACTGTGCAGCCCACGAATCAAGTTGCCACACACCTCCCTTGTTTGAGACTTCTCCAGTGGCTCAGATGGTAAAGAATCTGCCTGCAATGCAGGAGGCACAAGAAACCTGGGTTCAATCCCTGGGTTGGGAAGATCCCCTGGAGAAGGGAATGGCTACCCACTCCAGTATTCCTGCCTGGAGAATCCCATGGATGGAGGAGACTGGAGGGCTATTGTCCATGGGGTCACAAAGAGTTGGACACGACTGAGTGACTCACACGTTCCCTTGTTTGAGGTGACTGAGGTTTGTCTGATGGTGAAATGTAATCTCCACCCATTTCCTCCCATTTCTTTAGTTTGAAGGAGGAAGTTGCAGAGATAGTACTAAGAGGCCCCGTGAACTATTCACGCAGTTTCCACAGTGGTTCCATCTTCCACAAAGGCAGGACAACATCGAACCCAGGAGCTTGGCCTGGGCCCCGAGGGTGAGGCTCTAACGTATCACATCACGTGTGTGGACGCACGTCATCTCCGCCACCATCAAGGTCATGAGCACCACACCAACACGCAGATCCCCCTGTGCTCCCCTCAGATCACGCCCACGTCCTTCCCGTCTTCTCCTCCCTGCCCCCCATGCTCCCCTCCAATCACGCCCATGCCCTTCCCATCTTCTCCTCCCTGACGTTCCGTCGTCTGGAGAGCATTACATACGTGGACTCGTGCAGCACATGACCTTTCAGGGTTGCTTCCTTGGGATAAAGTTGCCCTTGAGACCTGACCAAGTAGACATGTCCATCAGTGATTCATTCACCTTTATAGCCAAGCAGTATATGGTATAATTATTTTTTTACTGAGGGGCATTTGACTGTTTCCAGTTTTCTGCTTATCACAAACCAAACCACTCTAAACTATTGAGTACAGGATTTTGTGTGGTCATAATTTTTATTTTCCTGGGAGAAAAGGCTCAGTCATATGTAAGGGTGTCATATGTCAGCTTTTAAAGAAGCTGCCAAAGTAATTCCCAGGACTTGAGAGACCCGATCCCTACATCCTCACCAGCGTTTGGCCTCATAATTTTGTCTTCAAGGCCACTCAGTTCCTGGCCTTTTAGCTCAAGGGCAGGCTCTGGTCAGGTTTTTTTTTTTTTTTTTTTTTGGTCTGTGCTTATTGGCATTTTGGAGTTTCTGGTTTCTCCTGTGTCCAGCCTGGGGCACATGAGGCTGAAGGAAAATCCAGGAAACTCATCATCGAGCTATCCCTTGGGTCTTGAGGGTCTCTGACTGGCCTGTCTTCTTCTCCCTGTCTTCAGGGTCTTCCTATGCATGTTCAGCGTGTGATGAACAGGGATTTTCACCACACATGCTGAACGGAATCCTGAGAAGTATCACACCCAGTCTTTCCAGAATCATGAGTTCCCATTTCTATTTGGAACAGAGAAATAGCCTTCCTAGACCAGCCGTGTGCGCAGTGGGCAGCCTGCTGCTGCTTCTTCTGACTGGGCTAGAAGAGACTGTTTAAGGTCAGTCTGTTCATCTGAACACTGGTTAGTGATGTAGCCTGATCTGCCATCTGTATCACCCAGCACACAAATGTTTTCTAGGGTCAGTCAGCAAGATTATCATTAATATTATATTTAAAGAGAGTTTCTTGATGACCAGTAGATACTGGAAATGGTAAGTAGGCACGGTTAGTGAGTAGGAACAAGTTGCTGCTGCTGCTAAGTCACGTCAGTCGTGTCCAGCTCTGTGCGACCCCATAGACAGCAGCCCACCAGGTTCCCGTCCCTGGGATTCTCCAGGCAACAATACTGGAGTGGGTTGCCATTTTCTTCTCCAGTGCATGAAAGTGAAAAGTGAAAGTGATGTCGCTCAGTCGAGTTCGAGACCCCATGGACTGTAGCCCACCAGGCTCCTCCATCCATGGGACTTCCCAGGCAAGAGTACTGGAGTGGGGTGCCATTGTTATGCTTAGCAAATTGCACATGTATGCTCCACACCATCCACCTCCTCTCCCATCATATGGCCTCTTTCCTTAAAAGTTTTTTTTCAATTGAAATATAGCTGATTTGCAAAGTTGTGTCCCTGGAGAAGGAAATGGCAACCTACTCCAGTATTCTTGCCTGGAAAATCCCATGGACAGAGGAGCCTAGTGGGCTACAGTCCATGGGGCCTCAAGGAGCTGGACACGACTGAACGACTGAGCTCAATGTTGTTAGTTTCAGGTGTATAACAAAGTGATTCAGATTATATATATATATATATATATATACACACACACACTTATATATAATATATATATGCTTATATATTGAATCTCAAACTCCTAGTTTATCCCTTCCCCTCCCCCTTTGGTAACCATAAATTTGTTTTGTATGTCTGTAAGTCTATTTCTGTTTTTTAAATAAGCTCATTGTATCATTTCTTTAATGCCTCTTAATGTATGAATCCTCATCAAATTCATTGGTGGAGGCATTCACTCATTTAATCACGTTTTGCAGTATGAAAGTCTTTCTCATGGAATAATTTTAGATTTTCCAAGACAGTTCAGGAAGCGCCTGTCACTCCCCACTGTTCCCTTTGTGACAAGGTACTACACTTAGAGGTTCACGCTTTAAGAAATGCACATGGATTCAACACAGCTAAGGAAACTGAAGGCTGTCTTTGGATTCACCAGCTTTTCCACTAACGCCCTTTGTCTGTCCCAGGACCCCACCAGCGCCCCCTCTCTGCCCCCAGGCACTTTATCATCGTGTGACCTCAAGCTCCTCCCATCTGCGACCTGCTCTCAGTCACTGCTTGTCTTTTACTCCAGCATTTGGCAGAGACCCTCCTGACATTTGCACCTCACCTGGGGCTGGTCTGGTTTTCTATCTGATGCTCACGCTGGCCCATGGGTTTGGGGGAAGGGTCCTGGGAGGTGAGGAACCCTTTTGACATGTCATAGCAGGGGGGACGTGACTCACACAGCTGGCTTATCCAGGAGACACAAACCCTGATGGCAAGGGTCAGGTGGGGTCTGCTGGTCTCCACCGGAAGTTACCGTTTCCCCTACTCACGTCCTGTCCTTTGGGAAGGGAGTCAGTGAGTCCCGCCCACAGTCCTGGGGGAGGGAGTTCAGCCCCACCTCCAGGGGGAGGGAGCGTTTCCGTCTTGGGCTTGAGGTTCTCCTGTGTGGAAGCTTTGTCCCCATCCCCGTGTCCCCTGTTTATTTATTCATTTCACTTATTTCTATCAGAACGACGTCAGTGAGGACAGGCTCGTATGTGTCCACTTTATACTGTGCGTATCACCCGATAGCCGGTTCCCCCAGGCCCCGGGGTCCACACAGCGCTGCATGAGGTGGGTTCTATTAGCACCCTACTGGGTGAAGGCCCGGCTCCCTGTCTGGCCTCCTCTGACACCGTCCTCCTCCACCTCGCTTTCAGGGACAGCAGCTGGCTCTCCTCTGGAGGACCTCTCAAAGTTTCTGCTGCTGAGACACAGGCCTGAGCAGTGGTGGGTCCCTCCGTGGGTTCCCAGATGGACTCAGACCTGCTCTGGCCACCCGTCCCCCGGGTCTGGCCCTGCCTTCCTCCCGGCCTGCAGTGTGTCCAGGCAGCTGCTGCTGGGGACTCCCGTCTGCCCCGGCCTCCTCCTCTCCGAGTCTGGAACAAGGAGTGTCTGCCCAGCGTTCTCTTGGTTTGGAGACAGAACAACGTGCTTCATAAACAATAAACACTTGAACTCTGCGGGCAGAAGGCAGCCTTTTCATGGAAAGTGAAAGTGCTAGTCACTCAGTCGTGTCCGACTCTTTGCAACCCTATGAACTGTAGCCCGCCAGGCTCCTCTGTCCATGGGATTCTCCAGGCAAGAATGCTGGAGTGAGTTGCAGTCCCTTTTCCAGAGGGCCTTTCAGACCCAGGGATTGAACCTGGTTCTCCAGCACTGCAAGCAGATTCTTCTGAGCAACCAAGGAAGACCTTTAATAGGACAGATATTAAGATTTCCTGTAACTGTAGATCAAAGGCCTGTGGGGCTGCTCAAGAAGGCTTGGCTAAAAGGGACTTGACCTTGGAGCCAGCCAGTGAGAAAGCCCTCTTCAAGTTCACTTCAGTTCAGTCGCTCAGTCGTGTCCGACTCTTTGCGACCCCATGAATCGCAGCACGCCAGGCCTCCCTGTCCATCACCATCTCCTGGAGTTCACTCAAACTCAGGTCCATGGAGTCAGTGATGCCATCCAGCCATCTCATCCTCTGTCTTCCCCTTCTCCTCCTGCCCCCAATCCCTCCCAGCATCAGAGTCTTTTCCAATGAGTCAACTCTTCCCATGAGGTGGCCAAAGTACTGGAGTTTCAGCTTTAGCATCATTCCTTCCAAAGAAATCCCAGGGCTGATCTCCTTCAGAATGGACTGGTTGGATCTCCTTGCAGTCCAAGGGACTCTCAAGAGTCTTCTCCAACACCACACTTCAAAAGCAACAATTCTTCGGTGCTCAGCCTTCTTCACAGTCCAATTCTCACATCCATACATGACCACAGGAAAAACCATAGCCTTGACTAGACGGACCTTTGTTGGCAAAGTAATGTCTCTGCTTTTGAATATGCTATCTAGATTAGTCAGAACTTTTCTTCCAAGGAGTAAGTGTCATTTAATTTCATGGCTGCAGTCACCATCTGAAGTGATTTTGGAGCCCAAAAACATAAAGTCTGACACTGTTTCCACTGTTTCCCCATCTATTTCCCATGAAGTGATGGGACCGGATGCCATGATCTTCCTTTTCTGAATGTTGAGCTTTAAGCCAACTTTTTCACTCTCCTCTTTCATCTTCATCAAGAGGCTTTTGAGTTCCTCTTCACTTTCTGCCATAAGGGTGGTGTCATCTGCATATCTAAGGTTATTGATATTTCTCCCAGCAATCTTGATTCCAGCTTGTGCTTCTTCCAGTCCAGTGTTTCTCATGATGCACTCTGCATATAAGTTAAATAAGCAGGGTGACAATATACAGCCTTGACGTACTCCTTTTCCTATTTGGAACCAGTCTGTTGTTCCATGTCCGGTTCTAACTGTTGCTTCCTGACCTGCATACAGGTTTCTCAAGAGGCAGGTCAGGTGGTCTGGTATTCCCATCTCTTTCAGAATTTTCCACAGTTTATTGTGATCCACACAGTCAAAGGCTTTGGCATAGTCAATAAAGCAGAAATAGATGTTTTTCAGGAACTCTCTTGCTTTTTAATCTCTGGTTCCTCCGCCTTTTCTAAAACCAGCTTGAACATCTGGAAGTTCACTTAGCCCCTGGGCTAACATCTTTGTTCCTTAAAAGGGCTCCCGACACTCACAGTCTAGGATCAGAGGAGATGAACAAAGACCCGATTCCCTCTTAAATCAAAGAATTTTGTGTTGGTGTGCATGTTTCAAGTGTGTACAAACACTGCTTTTCAAATATGAGGGTGACGGGTCCCATATGTTGAAACCTCTCAAACTTCAAATACATCAGATGCTATTTATCTGCTATTTAATGTTTAACGAAGAGGAAATAGCTCTCCCCTCCCAAGCAAATCAAGGCCAGAACAACAGTCTTGCAAAGGTCAGATTGCATCACTTTGGTTGATTGGCTCTGTCTTCAATGTCACATTGTCAGTACTTCAAGGGCAGCAGAGGGCATGGGAGACAGGTGAAAACTGATGGGTGTGGGGCTGGCTCACAGGGATGGGGCTGCAAGCCTCCTGGGGGCCCAGCCCTTGCCACTGCCATCTTTCTTTAGGCAGACGATGGAGGGGCAGTCACCACGGCGTGTCCTCGGTGAGGATGACTGCCTGAGAGCCACGGCTTCCAGACACTCCCATTCCTGGCTCGTGTTTCCATCAGCCCCACAGAAAACCGGAAATGTCCTCTCAGTGCCCTGTGGTGTGTGGGAAGGCAGATACACCTGAGGAGGTGAGTGGTCCAGGCTCCAGGGGGGTTGGAGGACTCCCGGGGCTCGATCTGCAACCCAGAGGCTAGAAAAGGAGCTCACCCTCCATGGCCACTGAGTCCCATCTGTTCCTTGATCCCTTGGGAGGCTGGGACCTCAAGGCCTCTTCAACTTGAACATGTAAACTGGAAAAACGCATTCACAAAACCCTGCTCTGCTCCTGTTCAAATAGCCTTCTGTTCAAATCCTAAGAGAGTTTTCTAACATAAAGTGAGAAGTACCAGAGAATGAGAAGAAACAGAATCAAAGCTGCTCTTCCCTGGAGAAACTGGGAACAAGATGACAGGGCGTGTGTGTGGGCGGAAACCGAAGTGGTTTGGGGGCCTTTCGCACTCATCCAGCGCGTGCCGTTCAGAGACGCCAGCCCCTACCATGCACGTTCTCAACAATGCACGCGCCTCACTGAGTCTTCCTGCCTCCTCAGACTTGAGGTGGTTGAGGCTGTCACGTTAATGAAGCATCGTGGGGGGAGTTTTCTAGATCAGAGGCAAAATGGGCCAGTTTCTGCAAGATGATATGACAGAACACAATTGAGCGTGATGCTTACCCTGTGAGATTCAGGCTTACCTGTTTCAAGGCTTTCTCTTTCTTTTAAATACAATTCAATTAAGCTACTGCCATTCAGTTGCTTTCAGAGGTCGCAGTAACATCTCAGCAATCTTGACTAGATGAGATGGCCATTCAGCCACCTCAGAGGGGTCACTGGTGTGGTGTCAGGACAGGCTATGGCACCACCATGCCTCTAATCACTGGCAACAAGAAACAAACCCTAGAGAAGGAGAGATTTTCTTCAGAAGTATTATTACATGGAGTGGGGATTACTCCAGAGGGAGAATCTCAGACCTTGAGATCCACAGGAGTTCTGAGGGCAGGAAGAAAGAGATTTTCTTTTATGAGGGGGAATAATCAAGGCTAGAAAGAACTGGGCATAGAGGCATGGTTTGATGGGCCAGTTAATCAGGGGGTGTTCTTGGGAACAAGCAGTTCACATTCCCATATTCAAGGACTGGTCAAAGTTCAGGGGCTGGAGAAAGAGAGGAGCCTGTGTCGGGGAGAAACAGAACTTTTGTCTACCTTCTTAGGTTCTGGGACATGTGAATTAAACCCAGGTACAGATTAATTATGTATACAATGTGGGAATACTCAGGGATGAGTAACTCAATAGGGAGGCTAGAATTTGGGGTTCATAGACTTCATTTAATAAGTTAGAAGGATGGGGGAGAAAAAGCTTTAGGGGAAGAACAAAAAGATTTCTTTAGGAAAGAAAACTGGGTTTTTAGGAGAACAAATGAGAAATAAGAAAGTTGGCAATAATGCTCGTTTGTGTAGGTTTAAGTGGTCCTTCTTCAAGGCCATGACTCTCCGCAGAGAGGGGTCTTGTCGTAGATTTACTCTTGACCATTCTCCTGGAAGCAGACCCACCCTAAGGAGGAAACTGGTGGCAGCCTCATTTCCCAGAAGTTGCTGTTTTTCGGCAAAAAAAGAGAAGTTCCAAGACGCTTCTTTCTGCATCTATGATCCTCAAATGTTTTCAGCTTACAACAAGTTTCTTATCAATCCTGGAGTTCCCAGTGGGTTCCCACAACTGACTAACACTTGGCCAAGTAGGCCTTTCCTCCAGATTGGTCAGTGGAGACAAATAGCCCAGAGAATCAGTGGTGAGGTAAAGAAGGGGAATTTGGGATCTGGTTCTAGGCTTGTAGTAGTAACCAGGGGTCTTCTGTGAGTCTCATCGAGGTCAAACGATCAGGGTTGGTCTTGGCAGCCAGCCTTGCCCCAGAACCAAAAAAGGCAGGGTGGTTTGATCAGTCAGCATGCTCACTCTCACCTTGGCCATTTTAGCAATCATTTCTGGTCCCCTACGCTCCGCTGACTGGACAGAGGCCCTCTGAGTTCCAAGGTGGGGCCAGGTACTGCGGGTATTTCATCACTGGCTTGGCTTTTCAACCGTCTACAGACAATGCCCCTTTTCCCACCCATGCATGGGGTGGGCACACCCACTACATTCCAGGGAACCAGGTCCAAAGCCCAGCATCATGGCATTGGGGAAAAACCTCTCACAGAAATTGTCCTCAAACTTTATCAGTTTATCTGATGAGCGTTCATTTCAAGAAAATGGGAACGAAACAAGGCAGGACTTCTTCCTCCTGAGTGTGTTCATAACCGACCCCAGGTCCCCGCAGCCGGGCCAGTGTGGCTGAGGCTGGTGCTCGTCCAGCTGCAGGACCACGTCTGGAATAACACGACTCACCCACACATGCGCAGGTTCAGGACGGCGGGGTCCCGGCCAGACGCGGATCTGCAGCAGTGCACCCAGAGCCGGGGGCAGAGAAGCACAGGGAGCAGCTGCCCGCTGCCCCTCGATGCCCCCCCCCCAGTGATGTCTTACATACACACTCCCAGGAGCAGCACGGCCAGGTCACGTCAGACACGTGGCCCCACTCTTCAGAAAGCTTCCCAAAGGGTTCCCTGGAACATCCCGGTAGCGTCCTCCGCAGAGAAGGCGACAGAGTGCCAAGGGGGAGGGTGGAGCCCCGGCAGTGGCCACAGGGGCCCGAGGCTTCTGCCACTCCCGCTGTGCCCCAGCAACTGACGGGCAGGAGCCCAGACTCAAGTGTCACCCCGTTCATGTCGACCTTACTGGTTTGAGTTGGGTCTGGACAGAGCGTTTGTTGAAGCTTGATCGCGTGATTTGGATATGAAGCTGTGACCTGCAACCACTGCTTTAGGGGCTTGTTACTAACAAGAGTGGCTTATTAAAATGCAGAATCCCAGGCTCCACCTCAGACCTAAGATGTGAAGAGACTCCCCCACCCCGCACTGGCGCCCTCCGCCCACCCCCGCCCCGATGCTAACACACACACAGTGAAGTCTGAGAAGCGTTGCCCTAAGCAGGTGTCGGCGCCTTTATCTGTAAAGGGTCAGATAGCAGGGACTCTAGGCCTCGAGGGCTGTGAAGGTGGCCTTGCAACCTCCCAGCTCTGCCCTTGCGGTGTGCCAGCCAAGACAGACGGTGTGCAAGCGTCAGTGATGAGTGCACTGAGCTCCAGAAGAACTTCGTTCACAAAGACAAGTGAGTTTGGCCCAAGGGCTGTGGTTTGCTGGCCCTGAACATGGAGGCACCACCATCCTGATGACTTTTGCACACAGCAGGGATGTGACGAAGTGATTCATGTCTGTCCCAGCACATATGGTGGTAAATCTCAACAGACACTGTGGTCCCCTCCCGGAAGGGCCCCGAAGGAGGCTGGCCACAGGGGCAGGCAGAGGGGACTCGAGAGCATCCAATCCTACCCTTGCCTGGGATCAGGGGTGCCCTCACCTGCTTCTCTCAGCTAAGCACCTCCCAGGCTCGTTTCCCAGGTTGTCCTGGCTGCTCTGTGCTGCCTGAGCCATGCGGCTGTGAACTCTCGGGGTGGACTCTCAGAAGAGGGGAGGGGCCTTTGGACAGTCTCTAGAGGGATGGGGGTTTTAGGGAACCAGTGCTTGGAGCTCTGGGCAGCTGGTGCCCAGGGGATGAGGCAGTCAGGAAGCGAACACGGGACCCGGGAAAGGAAGACAGCAGCGGAAGCAGACTCGGCCCTGGAGTCTGGAGGCAGTGCATCCACAGTCAAAGCAGACACTCCTCAGCACCGGCGTGGGGGTTACCGCCCGCTCCCCACATAGCCAGGCTCCCAGCCCACCAGGCTCCCAGATCCGTCAGGGGAGGGGGTGCCAGAGAAGGCGGGGAAGGATGCAGAGGCAGACTGCCAACCGACAGTCATGGGGAGTGTTCACAGTGGGATTTGTGAGGTGACCTTGTTCTCCACATGGTTCCAGCATACTCCTGGCACATGTGGGACATCCGTGGTGCCACCTTATATATGCACGTGGGCTTCCCATCCAGAAGCTTCTGGGTCCTCCGATGGCTGTCTTTTAACCAATTCGGTGATCATTGGTTTAACTTCCCAAATAATAGCCTACAGCTTCTTAGGAGAAAGTACTGCAGGCGCCGAGTTGGAGCCCGCCACCCTGGGATCCGGGCACAGCGACATCATTTGTAACTGCGGAAGAGCTCCATCACTTGGACAGTCGTCGCGGCAACAGTAAACGCAGGTTTATTATCCTGTCAGGTCGCCCTCCTACACCCAGCCCAGTGGTGGGAGGGTGGTTCATCTCTTTATGATATGCCAACATTTGGGCTTTGATTGTACTTTTAGACTAGATATCACAGGGAAGAAGATAGAAACAGGCTGGATTATGGGAAAGAAATGCAAAGCACTTTGTATCTCCATTGAGCACTCAAGAGTTGATCTGGGATCTGGGAGGTTCACAGTGGGTCTCGGTGGGATGAAGGCTGATGCCAGGGACTCTCACACTCTCGTCCCAGCCTCACCAGGCAGGAGGTGGAGCAGTTCACCGATCTGGGCTGTTCAAGAACCTGTGAAGGCCTGGCGTTTCACCTCCTGCTCTGTCTCATGCCCCACTGTCCCCTGGACCTCGGTTTTGGGGGCTTTTCTGCGGGAGGAGCCAGGAGAGGGTGAGTGGCCTCTTCCAAAGTAACAGGAAGGTAGCATTGGAGGAAAACCAGGAAGATGGAAAAAGTAAAGTAAAGAGGTGTGGCTAACACTGGCACCAAGGGCCCCAGGGCCAGCCCCCGCACCCAGGACAGGCAGACCACAGCTGTCTTCAGAGCAAGACATGGTCTTGGCCCTGAGCCCCAGTGAGTCCCACCTCCACACTGGCCGTCAGCACAGGGGAGCAGGATCTTCCGTCCCCAACTCTGCCGAGGGGTCAGACGGTGTCCAACTGAGATGGGAGGTAGAGCCCAGTCCTCCTCAGAAACCCGTGAGTTGGGGGAATTCTTTCTATGAAGTTCTGCATGGGAACACGATTTCAAATAGAGAGTGTGGCATTACCCTGGAAGTTGGGGCTCAGTCCTCAGTGACTGGGGTGGGCTAGACCAGCCGGAGGCCGTATTTACCTCCAAATGCAGCTATGCCTGGTGACTTTGGGAACTTTTCAGAAACTATTAGAGAGACTACCTTCTTCAACAGTGGACACACTATTGCGTGTTCTTCTAGAATTCTGTGCAGATGAGAATACCCTCAAGGCCCCGTTCCTCTCTCGGTTCCAGATCAAGAGACACCAGGCTGCCTCTCCACCCACAACGGCCAGCTCTGGGGGCTCAGAAAGCAGAGCTCGGGAGAGCTTTAACGTGTGTGTGGTCAGGACTCAGCTGCAGCTGGGGAAGCCGGCATCCAGCGTCTATGGAGCTGCATCCCACACTCCATCCAGCCTCCTTTGCAGGCGGCCACGGTGCATCCACCCCCCTGCATCCAGGGATGATCTGGCCCTAGGGGAGTAGCTGTCCCCGGGGCAGCCTAGATGCTGGCTCTCCCCCGACTCTTCCAGAGGGCTGCACCTCTCAGAGCTGACCCTCACCCCGCTGGCTCTGCTCCATCATCGGCCATGAAATGGCTGGTGGTGAAACACTTGCCATCTGGCTTTTACCTGGGCGACGTTATGGCTTCACATTCATTAGGCAGGAGAGGAAAGCTGCTGTATATTTTAGCACTGGAATTTAAGACTTGAGAGGGATCGGACTTGAGGAAGGAAATGGCCTGGCCCACTGTCTGCCAGACCTGAGAGAAGTCTAGGAGGAGGGCTGCCCCGGCCCTCACGACCTGCCTGGGGACCCTGGCTCCCCTCCCTTGACCCTCACTCGTCTACCTCCTGGTATCCAGCTGAGTATGACATGCAGGTATTTGCAGATGAATTAGTAAAAGGAGATAATGCAATTTAGATAGAAGCGCTTGGCACACTGAACATTCTGCAGCTTCTTGTCTCTGTGCCTGCAGGTTCTAGTAACTTCCATGAGGAGCAACTAGGCACTCTTGTAAATTATCTGCATTTAAATCTTCCACCACCATGGCCTCAGTGGGGATTTGGGGCGTCTCCCTCCCAGGTGGCCCTGGGCTCCTCGGGGGTTGGCCTGCAGGGTGGCATCTCTAAATGGGGCCCAGCAGCGGGGGCAAAGCAGAGACCAGCAAGGTCCTTGCCGGCACCCAGGAGGGCTGGCAGCCCCCAACCCAGCACGAGCAGAGCCCTATATGTCCCGGGCACAGTGTGCCCTCCTCCGTGAGTGCAGTGTGGCAGGGGTACTGCCCACAAGGTGCCCAGGGAGCCCACCCTAGAGACCCTGGACTCAGGAGTATGCTCTTCAGGGGGGTATTCTTTGATGCAGATATTGCAGGCATCAGTGAAACGTCAGCCCAGCTGCTGCTGTCAGAGCCTCAGGCGAGTGCTGCTGAATTCACAGGCACCCCTCAGCCCCGGTCTGACTCATCAGCCTGCTACCCTCACATCCAGCCTTCGGTCACCTCCTGCCCGCTCCTCCCTTCTGCTCTCAGCTCCCAGGTGCTGGCCTCTCTTGGACCTTCTCTAGCACCGCAGCCCCTCACTCTTGTGCCCGGACTTGGGCCCTGTCCTGGGACCTCTTCCCTTCCCCACCCAGCCCCCTCCCCAGGTGGCTTTGCAGGGGCAGTGCCGTGACTCTGTGGACCATCTCTGTACTAACACCTCTGCCCCTCTCAAACTACACCCGCGAATCCAGGGCCCCTCCACACTTCCCCCTGTGTGCCCAATAGACAGCTTAAGGTAAACATGCCCAGATGTTTTTAAATAACTATTTATTTGTTTTAGCAATGCAGCACAGCTTATGGGATTTAATTCCCCAACCTGGAATCGAACCTAAGCCCTTGGCAGTGGACATGAAGAGTCTTAACCACTAGACCACCATTTGATTTGTCCTCATCCCTCTCCTGAAAAAAACAAAAAAAAACCTCTCCAGAAATAGGAGCTCCATCCTTCCATTCACTTAGGTCAAAAGGCTCAGAGTCCTGCTCAAGGCTTCTCTCTTCTGAATATCATGGCATCCAATCTATTAGTAAATTGTGATGACTCTGTGTTAAAAGTGTATGCAATCCCTAATACCGTCTGTTCCATGATGACCTAGTGGAAACCACTTTGATTTCTCGCCTGGATCATCACACAAACCTTCACAAAGAAAGGGGCTATTGTGTGGTTTTATTTTGGTTTGTTGCTGCTATGCCACCAGGCACTAGAGCAGTGTGTGGGAATAAGTAGGTGCTAAACAAGCATTTATCAAATGAACATGCAGATTTCTAACAGGCTCCGTCCCTCTCTAACCTGCTTTTCCTGGAACCGTCAGGGAGACTGCTTTTGAAGTTGCATAGGGTCCTCCTCTGGTGCCTCCCCATCGCACTCAGGCTAATGCAGATGTCCTGTGCGTGCCCACATGCCCAGCCTTCCTGGCTGCCTGGACTCCCTGCCTCAGCCTCTCCTGCTCTCCTGCGCACACTGCCCCCGGCGCTCTGGCCTCCCTGCTCTTCCTCGCGCACTCCTGCCTCAGGGCCTTTGCACGATGCTTACTCCTGCCGGGTACTTTTCCCATGACAACCACGAGGCCCAGCCTCTGGGTCAGTCAGCGGCCTGCTCCTGTGACTTCATCAGACTCGCCCTCCTTGACCCCCTTGCTGGCTGCCTCATGCTTGCCTCCTGTGTCCCTTCTCCACCTTCTCAAACCCAGAAGGCCCAGATTCTGTCCTCCAGGCTCCCGAGCCCTCTGGCTTCTGGCTGGGTTCAGCAGTGGGAAGCACCCAGGCGAGTGTTGGAGGAGGGAGGAGAGGGATCGCTGGCCTTTGTGACCCTGGCCTTGCTCCTCTCTCGGCTCCGGCAATGAGTGTGGCTGCAGCCCCCTTAGTCAGACCTTCTTCCGTGGCTACAGCCCTCAGCAGGCTCTGGAAGCACGACTCTTTCTCTCACCTTCTTGAGCTTAAAGATGCAAATGCGTGATGCTGTCCCAACTGGATGCCTCCACCATCATTTCTGGGTTTCCTTAATGCTTCATGTGGCTCTGTGAGTAACTCCTTCACCGGGTCTCTTGACTTCCACCCTCTGAGGCTGCCCTCTCTGACCTGCTGGGGCCCTGACTGATACAGCATCTACTTAAAATAGCACTTCCTCTACCTGCCTAACCCGCTTTATCGTGCCTTTAAACAGCTTGCAGTGCCTGCTGTATATTTATTACTTCATCAGTATATTTAGTCTGTCTCTCAATAAACACGTGGGCCACATGGGAGCAGAGCCTTGGGCTTCTAGTTTCACCCATGTTTTTAGCACATGGAGTATACATTTAATATAATAAGCATGCAGGACATATTTCTTGGGACAGTGAGTGTATGAATGAATAAATATACCCAGTTTCTATGGGTGTTTGCAATCATAAAGGGCAGATTTTAGGCACAGCTATTTCCCAGGTTACAATTTGCTGGATACAGATGTTTTATTAATGCAATGTACTCATCACTGCAGATGGTGACGCAGCCAAGAAATCAAAAGACGCTTACTCCTTGGAAGGAAAGTTATGACCAACCTAGATAGCATGTTCAAAAGCAGAGACATTACTTTGCCAACAAAGGTTCGTCTAGTCAAGGCTATGGTTTTTCCTGTGGTCATGTAGGGATATGAGAGTTGGACTGTGAAGAAAGCTGAGCACTGAAGAATTGATGCTTTTGAAGTGTGGTGTTGGAGAAGACTCTTGAGAGTCCCTTGGACTGCAAGGAGCTCCAACCAGTCCATTCTGAAGGAGATCAGCCCTGGGATTTCTTTGGAAGGAATGATGCTAAAGCTGAAACTCCAGTACTTTGGCCACTCATGCGAAGAGTTGACTCATTGGAAAAGACTCTGATGCTGGGAGGGATTGGGGGCAGGAGGAGAAGGGGACGACAGAGGATGAGATGGCTGGATGGCATCACTGACTCCGTGGACCTGAGTTTGAGTGAACTCCAGGAGATGGTGATGGACAGGGAGGCCTGGCATGCTGCGATTCACAGGGTCGCAAAGAGTCAGACACGACTGAGCAACTGAACTGAACTGAACTCATTCATTCATCCATCCTACAAATGATGCTCCCAGAATATTGATGTCCCTGGATCCCCTAGAGTAGTACACTGGCTTCAAGGGATAGTAAAATGGGGCTATGAGAAAGGCCAAAGGCTGTGGCTTCTGTCCATGGTCCTGAAACACATTTCCCCCATCAGATCAGGGTAGGTCTTTTATTTATTACGGAGAAGGAAATGGCAACCCACTCCAGTACACTTGCCTGGAAAATCCCATGGACAGAGGAGCCTGGTAGGCTACAGTCCATGGGTTTGCAAAGAGTCAGACACGACTGAGCGATAAATTCTAATACCCTTCATCCTTGCTGCCAAAGTCCATCATCTTTATTTATTTATTTATCTTAATTTTTTGGCTGTACTATGCAGCATAAAGAATTTTAGTTCCCTGACCAGGGATCAAACCCGTGCCCACGGGACTAGAAGTACAGAGTCTCAACCACTGGACTGCCAGGGAAGTCCGAGGGATGTGTCTTTTAGAAACTGATCCCTGTGCTTCCAAATGCTGTTTACACAAAGTATTATGATTCTGCTCCACTTTCTACCTGCTAGGTTTTGAATTTAAGTTTATCTAACTCAAAAGCTGGGGCCTTTCCCATTAGGCACTGCTGTCTCCATAGGTAAACTCAGACTCTCAGCGCCTTGAGACCTTAATCCTGGATTTTGAAGGGGTGCCCATCCCAGGCTCTCCCCTCCTATTTTCTCCCATCCTGACTGTTCAGTGCACCCAAGTACATCACTGAGTGGCCAGGTTACTTCCCTGATAAACCAGCCTCCAAAGAGTCTCTCCCTCTCCTTCTAGAAACCCTCCTTCTGCAAAGGTCACTGGAACTCTGAAGTAACTTGACAAGTGCTTGGTCTTCCAGCCCCCATCCACCTTAGAACTGTAGTGCTAATTAAGTCAATTGCCCAGATGGTTCTACACGCTGCCCAAGCCTCCGCAGAAAAGAACCACATGCCATTTAGTCAAAACAATATTTTTTATGAATAAAATAATTAGAAAAGGGTATGTAAGTGGAATGTAATAATCCATTAGCAAAAATTATACCCTTGTATTTTTTTCACTCTAAGTGTGAAATACTGAGAGCTGTGATGCTGCTCACAGAAACTCTGAATCATTGTGGAAAAGTCATAGAAAAATGCCGCTGGGGCATCAGGAGTCATGCTTATCATCAGTTAAGTAACTGAATGTTCAATCTGCCACCTGACAAGGAGGGGTCAGGCCTCCAGGTGGTGCCCTGGTGAAAGAGTTTGCCTGTCAATGCAGGAGAGGCAAGAGACCTGGGTTCAATCCCTGGGTAGGGAAGATCCCCTGGAGAAGGTAATGGCAACCATTCCAGCATTCTTGCCTGGAAAAGCCCATGGATGGAGGAGCCTGGCGGGTTACAGCCCATGGGGTCACACAGAGTTGGACATGACTGAGCCACTGATCACACAGCGTACACAAGGAGGGCGAGGGTTAGGGTGTGAACGTGGGAGGCTGACGCTGTAGTCTAAAGTCAGACACTGACTGCCCGTGTTGTCCAAGTTAAGCCACTGGAGGTCTCGCCAGGCTTCAGCGTCCTCAGCACGACAATGGGGCATTAAGGAGTGAAAAGAGCTAAGGATGATGGACAGTGGCATGCATCCCAGGGGTAATATGCTCAGTGCTATTTGAGAATACACTGCGATGCCGTGTGATTAAGAGATAACTAAGCTCTGATGTGCAGGTTGTCACGAGATAAAAAGCCATTGGAGGGCTGGTGGTGAAGCAGAAGCGAGCGCTGGGGAGAATTAGCTGCAGCTGGATGGGAGCTGATACCAGGGCAAGGACCAGAGGGCTTGTCCTCAGCCTCCCCCAGGATCTGATGTCCTAAACTGCCCCAGGGCTCATAGCAGTGACGTCACTCCAAGGAAGAAGACAGTATTGGGCTGGTTGTGTTCACAGAGGGATGTGCAGGCATGTGGTAGGGCCGGGAAAATTATGCAGGACTGTTGGGAGTAAAGAGCTGGGATGAGCGGGGAAAGTGGACTGTTTAAGCAGCAACCCCAGAACCACGCTGGGTCTCCGTTTCCCATGCACACGAGCCTGTTTCTGCCCTGCAGGGGCCCTGGGTTCTGTGATATTCCTGCCAGTGTGGACTGATGTCATATCTTTTTCAATATTCCCATTGGATTCTGAACCTCCCATGTCTGCCGGACCTCCTCTCCAGAGATCTTGTCCTCCGCACTGTCTGCCCTCATGCTCACGGTTCCCGCCTACAGCCTGTCACTGCTGACCATTACAGCCCCCCCTAACTTCAGGTTCAGGTGTTTCTGCCCAGTGCCCAACTGTCCGCATTACCCAGGGTCTGAGGACCCCGCATGCTGCAGGGTCTTCAGCCACTGACTTTCCCACAGCCTCACCACCTCTCACCCCACTTTCCCCTTTACAGGGACTACACTTCCTGGTTAATCTTTACCATCACTCCGTGCATATTCTCGGCTCTCTCATCTCTGCCTGTCTCTGCTGCGCTAAATTACAACCCAGGTTAAATTCAGTTCTCCACCTATTTCATGTCAACTGCCTGCGTGACTGGAGAAAACACACATCCATGCTAACTGGACCTGCAAACTCCAGGGGCTGCCCAGAAAGCCTCAATATTTATTCATACTGTATTATCTGCCCCCCATATGCTGCCTCCAAAACCCCTCCTGCCTCTTAAAACATCCAACACCTCCTTTGTCACGTGTGCCCCCAGCTAACCTCACTTTCCATCTCACCAAGTAGAAATAATCAGAACGGAATTGCATCACCTCCCATCACAACCACCTATCCATCTGAGCATGTGACCATGGACTTTACCTTCCCTCCCGATACAAAGCTCAACCCCTTTCCCCCTGCATGAGGTCCTGCCCTTCTCTTCTACTCAAGGACATCACTATAGCAACTCTCCCCGCTCCCTCCAGCACCATCAAACCTGCCCTCTGCCCGGACCACCGCCAGCACACCAGCAGACTGGGACTCACCAGCGGGCTGGGACACCCCCGCTGCAGACCAAGAGCACAGCACCTCCTCCCGCAGCTCCGGGTCCAGCCGCCTCCCCTTCTCAGCTCCAGAAACATGAAGCTCAGAAAAAAGAAGCTCAGTGCCTCTTTTCTTCTGAGCTCAGCTCAAGATAGCTTGGCCACCATCTCTCTGCGGATGCTACATACATCCGGATGAAGCCAAGGGAAATGCAAAGCCCCGATAGCAGCAGATGCTCCCCGAAGTCAGAAAGTCTGTAAACGCCGAACAAGGGGTCACGCTAGGTTCCCTCCTCAGCACCAGCTCCACCCCAACAGCTCAGGTGGGTTCTGCCCACCCAGTGACAAACCCTGAACCCCTCTCCTCCTCTCCTCCACTGGATCCACCTCCCAAACCAAACCCGCCTCCTCCCCGCTGCCTCGTCTGGTCCCCTCATGTTCCGATTTCCCAGGAAAACGATGACTGAATGGGCATGAGCTGTAAAATGACGGCACTAACATGAGCAGGAGACGAGTCAGAGCCCCACACCACCTCCCCACCACACCTGGACTGAACTCCGTGCCCCATGTGCCTGACCTCTGCCTGCTTCTGAGGCCGCATCCCATCCTGTGCACCCCTAGACCTGGTGCCCTGGCCTCTGCCAGCCTTCTCTCCTTTCCTAGAGCAAGTCAAACCTGTCCCCAGGACTGCCCCTCTGCATCTGTGTGTCCTTCTGTTTGGAACGCCCCTCACTCACATGCCCCCTGCATCCTCCCCTCTCCTCACTCAGGTCTTGGCTCAAACATCCCCACTTCATGAGGTTCCCTTCACACCCATCCGTGGGTACCCCTACCCATCACTATCCATTACATCCATTATATCTCTCGCCTTTTCCTGAGAGCACTAGTCACCATCTGAAATATCTTGTTTATTTTCCCTGACTCTTTTTTTTTTTTAGTCCTTGCTTGGATGTTTGGTCCATGAGAGCAGCTACCGTGCTATCTGGTTGAATACGACATCCCTCCAACCTAGATCAATGCCCAGCCCAGCGGGCCTTCAGTAAGGACTTGCTGCCACAGTGGATAATGACAGCGGATACTTCCCGCCCTTCTTAGAAGTGTTGCTTTCTGCATGTGTGTGTTTCTCATATATTAACCCTTAATTCTCACAACCATTCTACAAGGCAACACCTCATTACTCCAACGTGATAAGAGAGAAGGTGACCTGCGGGCGGGCGTGTGATACACCCACAGCCCCAGAGCCAGGCCGCCAAGCAAGCAGAGCAGGAGCCCAGCCCTCACCACCACCAGGACACAGGCTGTCTCCATAAACATCGTGAGAATAAGAAAGGGTAGCACCGAGTGTTTGGGCATAACTTTGATTTTTTTTTTTCTTTCCGAAGCATGGAAAACAGAGGACGGTAAAGTGATCTCAGCCTCAAAAATGTAATGGAACAAAGCTCACCATGGGAATATAATTTCAATTTTTCTCCAAACGGTTCTAAGCCTAGTTACTAGGTCTTTCACTATACTGATCAAACGGAAGCAAATATATATTATAATATAATAGTGGCATTTCCTCCCTAAAAATTCATGTTTGAAAATGCTTTTTAAACTTCTTTTTAATGCCGTTTGGCTATGAAGGGGGAGAGCAGTAAATCGATGTCACACTCTTCCTTATGACCTAGAAAAAGTAGTTGTGTTGAGCAGTCACCCCCACCCCCAGGTACCATGTAATTATTCCCCCAGGATGGTCGTGTTGAGAGCTGTAAGAGCTGGTCTGTGCTTTATCACGCTAATCAAAGAAAGCCTGGCAGATGCCAGTGGTGGCTCAATGTTTTAATACAACCTGCAAAGCATTGTAGGCTTTACTTCATTAAAAAAAAGAAACCTGCTGTCAAAAAGCACAACATGATGCAAGGAATTCACCACCCAGCCCTTCTCGGTACTTCACAGACATTGGCACATCTTTGATGCGAAAGCACATATGTCTATCACCCAGGTGGACAGAGCAGGCTGAGGCTGAGGGAGGGAAGCATCCTCATTCTTCCCTGTGCTTCTGTTGGGCTTTCAGGACTGCTTGATAACCGTTGGCTGCACGAGGCTCACCATCACCTGCAAACCAGGACCCGTCTGGTGGCCGCTCCCGTTTGATGTGTCGAGGTGAGGATAGGATGCAGCCTGAGAATGGCTCACTCAACGGATTTCATCAGGAGCCAGTAGACACGTGAGTTTGGCACTTGGCTCCGAGACAGTGTCTGCAAGACCTCCCCAGACAAATGTGTGTTTGTGGGTACTAAGTACAGGGAACCAGGTGGGCTGGTGGGGGGATGGACAGGCTCTCCATCCTGAACAGATGGCTCTCCGCTCATGGGCTCCACCCTCACCGTCCCCTCTCTCTGACCAGTTTCCTCCTTCCCCACCAGGACGCATGAGGTTCGGTAACAATGCCAGCCAGTAGTTTCAAAAAGACAAATCAACACAAATTCCCTTGTAACTAATTTTTCTTTTTCCTATCAGAGGAAGTCAGATAAACCAGTCAGGCGGAAAGAGCATTATGCTCTACACATGATTGCCAGAGTTTAAAGATATCTCTTGGTTATAACCATAAAGGAAATTGCCCTCATATCTTTCCATTTTGGGGGGACACATTTCTGTAAGAACGCAAAATTGGCTCTTAAGGCACAGGCATCCTTGATTGCTAGGAGCGGGTGATTTCTGTTCCTAATTACTAAGTTAATTACCTCTTAACATAGCGGCTTATTTCCTCAACAGATAAACCCTCCTGCTTCAAACAAGGTGAGTGCTGCTTGCTCTCTGCTATGGACCGTCCTCACCGTTCCTTCACTCAGAAATAACTGTGAATCAGGCATACTATTTATTAAAAAGTACCACTTTATTTTACTTATTCCACAGTGGGTTTTTTTTCTTTCCTTAGAGTCAAACTTTGATATTCTTTTTATTCAATTTTCCTGACATGAGGGGGGTCTCACCCATCTCATGGCAAAATTTGAAGACTCAAGTAATTTGCTGCTCTTTCCCCTCAGTTCCAGCCATGGGCTGTGGGGGAAGCTTCCAAGTTTTTTAGCATCATTTCTTGACCACTTGGAGCCCAAGCAGCGGGCTTCCCGTGAGGGTCCCTGGGGCACCGTCTCCAGGGGGCTGTGTTGACAGGACTCCATCCCAGGAAGCCCGGAGCCCGGTTGCGTTTCTGACCCAGACTTCTTGTCCTGGGGGAGAACGTGGGTGACCCGCTTCTCCTGAGCCCATGTAGAAGGTGGGAGCGGCCCGAGGTGAGACTGTGGCCCCAGGGAGGTGCTCAGACGGAGGGGCGAGCAGACCGCAGAGCTGTGCTCCCCCACCATGTGCAGCCCCCATGCAAGGACGCCCGGCAGGAAACCTCCCCCAGAGAAACGTGGTGGGAGCTGGGCCAGCTGTAGGGTCAAGAGGCAAGTACGAGCTCCTAGCCCCAAGATGAAGTTGGGCAGGCCCTCTGTCTTCCCTGGGATGACCCGGAAGGGCATTATTCCCAGCTCTGCATTTCCACCAGCCCACACGAACAGAGTGATGGAAGGACAGGGGAGCCCAGGGTCAGGTGCCCGGGACTGGGGCCCCAGGGTGGTCTCTGGACAAACCCACAGGCTGCAGACTCCCCACTTGCCCTCCTCCAGCACGGACCGCCCTGGAAGACTTTCCTGGCAGGAGGAGCTCATACTGTGGCTGCTTCCGTGGGAGCTGCCAGGTCTCGTTCCCTCAGCCTGGACAGACCACCAATCCTGGGGGCACCCCCCGGAGGCCCCCACCACCACCTGTGCTTCCGGGAAACCATCAGCTCCCGGCTGCCTTCCCTGTCTGCCCGGGGCCTGTCTGGCGAGGCTCCAGGGACGCCTCCATATGTTGGGGACCAGCCTTAGCCTTGCAGGAGCGTGTCAGCAGCCGAGGGCCTGGCAGACGCGGGTGACAAGAGGCCGTCCTGCTCAGCCCCCACCGTGCTGCTGATGCCAATTACCTCGCATCCAGGAAGGATTGGGGGCTGCATGCTTAAGGTTTTATATATATTATATACATATATATATATATATATATATATATATATATATATATAATTTCATAAGTTCTCCCAGTGGAGCTGTGATGGGAGCAGCTCACAGTCTCGCTCTGTCTGCCTCTGTCTGAGAAAAGCACTGAGAGAGAGTTAAGGGGACCACAAGCCACACATGATGGAACAAGCACCCGCTCGGGCCGCCCCCAAGTCAGTGATCCTCATGGGATCACTTCTTCCCAATGAGGGGGCCCTCCGCCCATGTCCCGTCCCCCTGGATCTGCAAGTGAATGGCTCAGGCACTGGAGATTCCTCTTTTCCTCTGGGCTCTGACCTTGGATGACCTTCCGGATTCTAAGACCGACCCTTAGCCCTTAGCAGTGTGTGCGTGTAGACCTCCGCACGCTCTGTAGGGGTGACAGGCTGCAGTGGGAGTTGATGGCTGGTCCTGGGAAGAGTCAGGCAGGATGCTCAGCCCCTCCAGCAGCCAGCCTGCTCTGCCATCTGGTTGAAATCCCTGGGCAGGAAGCAACTCTGTGGTTACAGCCCCCAGCATTTACCCCGTGCTGGCAGGGGCTTGATCACTGAGAGCTGAGCGAGCTAGGGGTGGTCCTGCCCCGGGATAACCCCCACCCCACACCCGAAGGATGCTCCACACTCAGCCTTCAGAGAGGCAAACCCTGGATCTTCCAACACATCACTGGCTGTGTCTCCCAAGGCGCTTTGATTGCTCCCTGCAGACTCTGCTCTGCAGCTCCGCCTGGTCCTGGTCTCCAGGCCGTCAGCTCATGCCCGTGGGGATGGCCCTGCACTGGTGGAGGCAGGGGCACCTGAGGGCCTTGCTACCCACAGCATTCAGAGACCTGTGGGCAACTTCACTAAGTGCCCACCATGTTCCCGACCTGGGTTACTGCCAGGAGGTGGGCCCTCCGAAGGTCACTTGGGTCTCCCCAGGACACTCACAGCCTCCTCCTGCCTGTTGAAGTTTAGGGGCAGAGGGATGCTGAAGGGAGGAGACCAAAAACACCACCCTCCGTGCTGCCGCAGGCCGGCAGAGCCTATGTGCTAACATCCCAGTCCAGGAGGCTGGGGGCAGTTATGGAAATCACGGGGTATCTGAGTCTATTCTGGCCACTGTAACAAAACACCCCAGCCTGGGTGACCTATGTCGTTCGGCTGCTCAGTTGCGTCTGACTGTGACCCCGTGGACTACAGCACACCAGGCTTCCCTGTCCTTCAGCATCTCCCAGAGTTTGCTCAAGGGCTGAGCCTGTTCTCTGGGCCGCTGTCCTCTCCAGGGCTCCACCCACATGAACTCTCACCTCCTCACACCATCATGCCAGGGTGTGTGGTGTGAATTTGAGGACCCCACGCTGGGGCAGGGCCAGGCCTTTGCTCTCCCACCCTGCCCACACCCCAGCCCCTCAGTGACACAGACCTTCTCCCCACACAAGCACCCCTGCACATCGGGGACCCCTGAGCTCTTGGGGTGATTGCACCCGCTTCAGTCCACACTACTCAGCCCCACTGCTCTGCCTGCCCCGGGAACAAAGCGGGCAGCAGACCGCCCAGCTCACATCTTCCTGAGGCTCAGACCTAGGCAGGGAGGTCATGGGAGGTGGAACCGGCCACTAACACAATCCACTTTGCGGATGGCTGTTTATCCTCCCGAATCCCTAAAGGGGTGGTATCACCTCCACCTCACGACAGAGGCACTTGAGTCTCAGATGATGCATCTCTTTTCCCACAGTTGTCCCATCGCTGAGGGGTGAGACCCTCATCACCAGCACCCCTGCCTCTCCGCTGAGACCACGAGCAAATTCACAGCCCCTGCTCAGAGTGCGCCCTCGAGTTCACAAAGCCACACCTCTTCGGGTTCAAACCTGGGCAACGCTGCAGGTGAAAGCTTTGGAAAAGGCAAAATCATTTCCACCAGAGTGTTCTCTTGTCCTCAGGGGGGCAATCAAGCCCTCACCAGATTGGGTAGGGGGTCACCCTCACTTCCTGCATTATTACTCGGGAGAGTGTTCTCTCGGTTACTCTCCGCGGTTCCTCCTTTGTGCTCTTAGAAGAGTCTGGGCATCAACTCCTGGAAGAAAAACCTCCACGGGAGCCCCAAGGTGACGCCACCTTCCGGGTCAAACAGTCACTGGAAACAAAGGCACCTGGAAAGACAGGCTTCCCTTCAATTCCCCAGGCGGACTTGCTGCTGAGCCCTTTAGAAAACAGCCTGACAAAGTGGAGCTGTGACTCCCCACCTACCTGGGAGCTGGTATAAAAATGAGGAATGATCGTCATCCTGTGCCACTCAACTCCATTTTAATTGAAAATTATGTCGAAGATCCCTGCCTATCTGGACCTCGCCTGTCTCCATTCTTTCATAAGTGCATGGATTTATGCGCCTGCTCTTATGAAAAGTTCCGCTATTTCCCATAAATATGCACAGGTTTCTGTTTGTACAATAAATATTACAAAGATCATAAGGAAATTAAAATGGAGCTTGAAGACAGCTGTCCTCTGACGATACAACGCCCATGAATCACGTCCTCAGGAACGTCTCTCCCCAACCATCAGGCTTCCTATATAAATATTTCCTCTCTTTGGTTCTAAATGGCAGAGGAGAGCCTGGTCTAATGGATTTACAGTTTATCAGTGAGTTTCAGGGAAGGTGGAGACAGATGGCTTCTCCCTAATCTAGAATTTATTTAGAAACAATCAAACACTTTCAATTCTGCAGTCTGTTTGTTTTGGTAAACTGGCGTGCAGGCTCCAATTCACTTTGTTCTTAAAGAAGAGCGGGTTACCTACACCAGCTGAGGACCTGCGTTCCTGTGGGGAAAGTCGCCAGAGTATTTGCAGAGCCGTTTTTAAGGCACAGATGTTGATCTTGTTTCTTAAGCGTTCAATTTCTCCCTTGGGCACTGGGACATGGCTAAAGACGGAGGTGTGCATGAAGTCAGCTTTAGAGCATAAATTGAATGGCTCTAACACAGATGCGTGACCAGAGGATGGATGATGACCTTGACTGATAAAACGCCCATACCCTGGATGCCCTGTACCCCTGGCCTGCGCGGCTCTGACACTGACCGTGCGGCCAGCATCAAGGTTGCCGGGAGCAGGCGCCCTCAGCCGAGCTCCGCGTCTCACAGGTGGAGGGTCTGGACCGTCAGTCCACGAGCAGACACGTTGCCCCACTGCTGCGCCGTTTCAGTGTCTGCAGGCATCCTGGCATGCAGGAGATGCTCAGTAAATCCCAGTCAAATCACAACAATTAAACATGCCTACGAGGCTCAGTGTTTGTCTAACCCGATGGAATCAAAAGCGGGAGGTGTCGAGAGTCACCCCAAAGCTCTCAAGGCCAGCAGCCACCTTGGGCTCCACACCGGGTGCTCTGAGCCCCTTGTCAGTGGACCCAAGACTGCCCAGGGCTCCATCTCAGTGTCTCCAGGGGTCACTCCAGGCTCGGGCAGGGAGCCCCAAGGGGAGGCCCTCGAGGATAGAATGTTCAGGAAGTGCAGGGCAAGAGTGGGATCACACAGGCTGGATGACTGGACCCCGAGTCCCCCAGGTAGACCCCCAAGAGCGTCTGCTCTCCCTGCCTCTGTCTGCATGTCCTGACCCCTGGGCGGCAGCGGCTGCTTCCCCGAACCTTGGAGGGACCCACCTGGGGCTCCTCCAGCCAAAGCTTTGTATGTCCCCCCACCCCACACCCTGGAGGCTGAGAAGGGCCTGGCCGAGAGGTGGGCCCAGGGTCTGGCTCCAGCCACCGGCCAAGTGGCCACTCAGAGGACAGAACAGCCAGGATCACCACTGGTGTGAGCGGAAGGGGCGGGTCTCCAGGAGTGTGGTGGGTGGGGTGGGGGGGTGCTCCGGGTGGTATCACAGGCTGACCTCAGCTGGGCTCCTGGGCCAGCGCCACTGCCCCCGATAGCCTCCTGGGCTCAAGAGAATCCCCTCCCATAGGTGCCCATGACTGCCCCTGCACCTTCTCCCACCAGGGGACACCAGCCCTTAGATGCCTGAGACCCACCCGTGAGGGCAGACACTGTCCTCTTCCCCGAGACACCTCTGCCCTCCCCACCCCGGGGCCAGCTGACTTTGCTGTTTCCAACAGCAATGAGCACCATGGCTTATGGAAGAGACTTCATTCCACACCTTGCCATTACTTTAAAGAAGAATCAGTCAGGAAGCCGTGGACCCTGACAGGATCAACGGAGAGATGACTTCTGGCACTCCCCAGTTAGCATCAATGGCCATTCTCATGGCCCAGCTCAGTGACGGCCTTGGGGCAGGCTGTCTTGTCATTTCCCCCCAGGCCCCTCTGCAGCGTGAAGACACCCCTAGCCAGTGGGGGAGAGGGGCTGAGAGCTGGCATCCTGAAGCTGCTCACCAGCCCCCCCAGGCCCATCCCTGCTCCCGCCCCCAGCAGAGGGCAGGGCACCTCAGCCACCCAGGAGCAGCAGCAAAGGACCCCTTGGGCCCGGGTCGTAGTGGGAGAGCACTGGAGACCATGGCAGGGTCCCCTCCCCTCTGGAGAAGCCCCCCTGCACCGCCTTCTATAGGGACAGCAAGTGAGGAAGGCTGGGTCGAGCCCCCAGGGAGCCTCCCGGGTCAGCTCGGGCCCCCAGGACTGGGTAAGGCCCTCTGCACCCTTCCCCCAAAGAGACCTGCCGCTGAGCCTGGGCGGCGCCCGAGCCCGGGGGTCCTGCAGGGAGGCGGTGGGGTCGAGTCCTTCCATGCACCCCAGGGCAGCCAGCCCTCGTTCCCAGGATGCCACTCTGTCTCCTCATCCGCGCCCCTCCTGCACCTGACAACAGGTGCCTGCAGCTTACAGAGCAAGGTTCTGAAGCTCCAAGGGGCTGAGTAACTCTCAGTCACAGTTGCTGATGAATAGAGCTGGGCTTCAAGCTCTTACTCCAAAACCCCGTCTCTGATGAGAAGAGGGGACATAACTGACATAAAACTTGTGTGAGGTTAGGGTGTGCAGGGTGTTCACGTGATACATTCACATATTGCGAAATGACCTCCACCCTGAGCTCTACCCTGGCCTCCACCCTGGCCTCCACCCTGACCTCCACCCTGGCCTCCACCCTGACCTCCACCCTGGCTTCCATCCTGACCTCCACCCTGACCTTCACCCTGGCCTCCACCCTGACCTCTACGCTGACCTCCACCATGACCTCCACCCTGGCCTTCACTGACATCCAATCACATCACATAACTAACATTTCCTTTGGTGCTGAAAGCATTTGAGATCCACTCTCTCAGCAGTTTTCAAGTATCTAATACAGTGTCATTCACCACAGCCGCCGCTCTACCGTGGCTCCCAGAACCCGTGGCTGACACTGGCAGTCTGTACCCTCTGACCGACACCCCCCACCCGACCCCAGCCCGGTCGCCACCACTCCGCTCTCTGCTTCTATAAATTTGGCTTTTTTAGATTCTACACATAAGTGAGGCCGTACAGTTTGTCTTTCTTGTCTGTCTGATTTCTGTAAGTGATTCTTGGTCTAACCTTGATCCTCACCTGCAGGTCAAGTCAGCCTGCAAGCCCTCATAGGGGAGGAGAAAATATATTTTCTTCAAGCCTCCTAGATTCTCGGCCGAGATCTTGCAGACTCGATTGATAGAAGGCAGGTCAACCCAAGAAAACCAACAGAAGCGTTTTAGCAGGCGCCTCACGCGTACACTCAGGAGCACTGGCGATGAGTGACTGAAAGGGACGCATACACTCAGGAGCCCGGCGATGAGTGACTGAAAGGGCGGCTGAGACTCGGGCTTTCTCAGCATCTTTGTGGACAGCAGCGCATTGCAGAGAAGCAACACGACAGAGGAGAAGACCTGAAGCTTTTGGAAGCACCTGGCAATCCTGGGGAGGCAGACGCGTGGGGAATGAAGGGTAGAGGAGGGCTGGGCGTCTGTGTGGACCCTCTCGGGGCCACTGGACCACCCGGTACTGGAGCACTCGGGCTGGGGCACCATCACAAGGGTGTATGTGCTCTCCTCCAGGCCCTTGGGATGTGGTGCAGAGAGCTCCCCACACGTCTGCTGCTGTTCAGCTGCCTGCAGTTCAAATACACCAACGGCACAACTGGGCGTTCTGCCCTGCACCTCTTCCCCCTGAAAGGAAGTGGCTCAGGTCCCGGGACGCAGACAGGGCAGGACAGCCAGGGGCTCACTTTCTACCTCTTTTAAGTGAGAAACCAGTGCACACGGAGGGGGTCATGCGACGGGCATTTGAAATTCTCTATAAAAATACAGCCGGCTTTCATAAACTCCTCCATCACACCGTACTACCCTGAAGTGCGGTCTGGGTTGAGGCAATGTCTCTGTGGGGATGTTTGGCTTCTCCAAGCAGCGACAACATAAATGCTGCTGGATTTATGTCTTTCAAGAGAATATCACTTAAATTTCTCTCTCTCTTTTTTTTAAAGAATATGATCAGTGGGGGGAAAAAAGAAGAAACAACCATGGTGAAGTTAGTTGCCCTGAGAACAAAGTTTGCAAGTGTCTATTTAAAGCCTCATGTGTAGCTTCAGATGGTTATTTAGCTGGAAAAAAAAATCCAAAGGCCTTTCCAGTGAAACGCCTTTTTTGTTGCAGCCGCTATGGGTGAGCCCCTCTTTCGAGTCCGCTCAGCAGAAGATAGCAGTTAGCGATCGATTGCATTGATGCTCGCAGAGCAGCAGGTAGTAATACCCCTCCATTTGTACCTCCTGCTTAAATAACTGTTTGCCCCTTAAAGAGGGATTTTCTTTCCACACATTAGGGAGATGCCAACAGCCCGTGCAGTGCCCTGTCTGAGGTTCAGCTCTGCAATGGGCTTCCTGCAAAGTCACCAGGAACATTCCAACTCCAGAGCGAGGCCACAGCCGTGTGGTAGAGCTGAGGACACCAGCAATGAATCAGTCAGGTCAGCCACTCAGTCGTGTCTGACTTTATGCAACCCCGCGGGCTGCAGCACGCCAGGCCTCCCAACTCTCGGAGCTTGCTCAAACTCATGTCCATCGAGCGGGTGATGCCATCCAACCATCATATCTTTTTGCCCTTACACACTGTTCATGGGGTTCTCAGGCAGGAATGCTGAAGTGGTTTGCCATTCCCTTCTCCAGTGGACCACGTTTTCTCAGAGCTCTCTGCCATGTCCCGTCCATCTTGGGTGGCCCTACAGGGCATGGCTCATAGTTTCATTGAATCAAGAAAGTGAAACCTGGTAATGTATTTAAAAGAAAAAGAAGAAGAGGTCTCTACTGGGTTGGTACTTGATGCCACTTTCTGCTGTGTTTATTCTAATTCCAGTGTCAACAAATGGAGAAAACCAAGTGCAAATGCTCATGATCATGTTCGAAAGGAAAAGCAAAACCCTCCCTTTGCTCTGATGGTCAGGAGGGTTGGCTGCCCTGAGCAGGGCTCCCAGATTCCAGAACCAGAGAAGGGGCAGCAGCAAGAGCTCCCTGGGGGGCTTCCACGTCCACAGCTGAGGGGGACACACCACGTGCGGGGCTCTGCCCCAGCCTCCCCGAGCCCCACAGCAGCTCCACGTGGCACTCACAGGCAGGGTCCCCTTTCAGGAAGGAAGACAGCCAGAGAGAGTGTCCATAACTGACCAGAGGCCGCCTGCCACTGACTGTGGCCGCGGCACTGCCCCGGGATTTCAGTCCACGCAGACCCGGCTGGAGCTCCTCCACAGTGTCCCCTGTCTGTCTCAGCACGTGGAGCAAGCTTCCATGGGTACCTGTGCTGGGTCATTTTAGATCAGTTGCAAACGCCTGCTTTACAGGTTAAAATACTCACCCGTGTTATTGGAGCTGAACTTGCATCTTGTAGGGAGAGAACAAGGCATCCTGGTTTCCTAGGAATCAATGCGGCCTTTGACCTTAAATTCAGGCCAGTCCACCACGCAGTGCTCCCCTCGGAACTGGTCCTCCTGAGGGGAGCCCCCTCACCCCAAGGAGAGATGCCTGCCACATGCATGACACTTCCTGAGGTCAGGGCAGAGAGGGGGCCCCATCCACACAGCAGATTTAAATCCGGGCAGCGCGGGGCACTGCACTAATGCACCCTCTTTTTTCTGGGGTGACAGGTGACTGGGCTTCTCTAAGAGTGTGTGCATGGCTTGGTCAGCGTGGGCTCAGCCAGTCAGCCTCTCATCATGCACCCAGCTCTCAAAAGGTGCCGTTGACTCTGCGGTATTGCTTTCCATGGTTTCAGTCACACGTGATCAGATGAGGGGTCCAAAAATATGAGATGGAAAGTTCCAGAAATAAGCAATTCATCTGTTTTACATTGACTGCTGCTCTAAGAGGGTGGGATCTTGGGCTGGCTAGCTGTGTCCTGTCCGGGTCATCGGCCTGGCCGTCCGGGATGGCAGTGCTGTCCATCAAGTAACCCCCGTTGCTGTTGTTCAGTCGCTCAGTCCTGCCCGACTTTGCGACCCCACAGACGGCAGCACCCCAGGCTTCCCTGTCCTCCAGTATTTCCCGGCATTTGCTCAAACTCATGCCCCTTGAGTTGGTGATGTTAACCCTTACTTTACTTAATAGTGACCCTCTTCTATAGGTTTGCAAATTTTCACACACACACACAGAAAATGTTGGAGGCAGGGGAAATTAAGCAGTAGTTGGCGGAGCAGCAGAATAGATTTTCTGGCACTGCCCCACATGACAGCGACATAGCCACGTGGCTATGAGCACATAAACTGTGGCTCTATAGATGTAATTTAGATGTCAGAAACTCAGCACACAGAAGAATAAGAACTATCTCATTATTAATTTTTATCTTTTTTTTGCATGTTGAAATGATCATTTTGATATATTGGGTGAAATAAAGTATATTACTGAAATGTTTTAAAAAGTGCTGCTGACACGGGATTTTCAGGGCACCAGTACTAATCTGTATCACACGGAATGGTGAGTACACGATATCGTGCACTCGTCAAAGGTTGCAAGTCCACACAGCGCAAGGAGGGAACCCTGATGCGAACTACCAAAGTCAAGAGTGTTAGTTGCTCAGTCGTGTCCGACTCTGCGACCCCATGGACTGTGCAGGCGAGAACACTGGAGTGGGTTGCCATTCCCTTCTCCAGAGCATCTTCCCGACCCAGGGATCGAACCCAGGTCTCCCGCATTGCAGGCGGCTTCTTTACCGCCAGAGCCACGAGAGAAGCCCCTGATGCAAGCTGTGTGCTGTAGTGAACCTGGCCTGTCAGAATCCGGTATCAGCGCCACAACCAGGCCACACCAGGGCAAGGTGTTAACCAGAGGTGACGCTCTTGGGGAGGGGCATGGAGCTGTATGTATTAATACTGCCTGCTCATTTACCTGTGAATCGAAAACCGTACTTAAAACAGTCTTACTTATAAAAATAGAAATTAAAACAAATACTTTTTAAAACGCCAGCCTGGACCCGGGGTGGGGATGGACCTGCAGGACAGCAGAGCTGCCCGCTCAGCCAGGTGCCCCTCCTGGACTTGCAGGCAGTTTGGAATGATTGTTCTTTTCTGTTCCCCTGGGGCCCCCGGTGGCCACATCAGCTGGAAAGCGAAGCAGAAACTCCCTGTGGGGCCAAGTTGCAGCTGCCCAAGTGGGGACAAGCTGAGTCTGAGATTAACTCGAGTGCAGATGCCCCATTTGCTAACAGGTCTGACCCCGAGGGCCGATCGGGGGCTGTTGGGGCAGAGATCGTCTCTTCAGGGCAGAGCATCTTTTCCAGACGTGTGAGCACAAGCTTGATGCCTTTCAGCGTTGCTCTGCCAGCTGCAAACAGCCACCGTTATCTCTTTAGAAGGCGTGCCCACTGTTCCAATCGCTCTTGCCTTGTAGATGGAGCCTGGGATTAACCTCAGGAAAAGCGACTGAGGATGCTGCGGTTGCAGCGAGGAGCAGAGGCTCAGGGCGGCTGACGTGCGGTGAGTGAAGCAAGCGGGACCCTGTGGTCCTCCCCTGCCCCCCAGGTCCTCCACTGGCCTGTTGACTGTGGAAAACGTAAGCCAAAGAATAAGCTTAATCAGAGGACTGGGAAAATGCAGAAGCAAAGGAAAGCAGTCAACCAGGACAAAACAATCATAGCTTAGTCGTTAAGCAAAGTCAAGGACTTTAGTTCCTCCTCAAGGGCGGTGGATAATAGTCTGAGCCAGATGCTGTGACCTGCCTTGTAGAGACTGAAGAAGTGAACAACATGAGGACCAGACTGCAGCTGCCACAACTCTGAGAACTGGCCTCAAGAGAGGGAAACAAACTGACCCTGGAACTGAAGCTTCTCTGTGCTTCAGACAATCAAGATGACCCGGGCAGACCCCTGATGACCGGCTGCAAGATGACCGTCAGAGTCTGTGCTGTTCCTTCAAGTAGCCCCTCCCTCTGCCTATATAAGCTCTTCCCGCCGATTGTCAGGCCAGGAAGGGGGAGGGAGGGCGGGGAGTTGGCCTTTGGGCATGAGTCTGCCCTCCCCTCTGGAATAAAGCAAACTTTCCTTTTCACCAGTCTTGCCTCTCAAGGGTCTGCTTTCCAGCAGCCAGACCCCACTTTCGGGAACGCCAGCCCCGCCTTCCAGGAGCTCTGCCACGTCAGTGATTTGTCAGATGCTCCGCATCTCAGTGCGAACGAGGCAACGACACAACGAGGCAATGGATACCGTGACTCCAGTATCTGCAGAGCGGTAACTACACGACCAACCATCCACATCAGGAGCTGCAACACTGACAAGAAAAAAGCAGCGGAGCCTTTTGTTTTGACATTGTTTTTGTTTTTCAGTTACCAAGATGGAAACCACAGCCAACCATGCCCTAAACAGCGAGCAACTGGAGGCAGGTAAGAAGCTGTGAAAGTGTCAAAATTCATAACGCAGTTCACACAGGCGGGGGGCTGGGGGTGGACAGGCCAGGGGAAGTGACCACCAGCGCTCGGCAGACCAGGGCCCTCCAGGGCCCGTGGTGGCTTCTGCTTGCATTTCCTCTATCTTAAGAAAAAGCATGATGCTTTTTACACTGCTATAAACAAAGCGAAACAAACGCCTACTACTCTGCAGGGTTTGTAGCAGCTTATGATGCTTCCTGGGAAAAAATGTTAAGAGAGAATGGAATTCTGACCCTGGGGGGCAGGCCGGGTCCACAGATGATGGGCTAACTTGACTTCTCGTTTCATTCTCCTTCAAAGCCGAGTGGAAACCTGAGCCCCTCTGGGGCTCGGGGTCCTGTGACCTTGACTCTGCCTCAAGGCGATGGCCACTGGGGCCAGGGGGACGCTATGGCCCACGCAGCCTCTCCAGGGACACATCCCGGCTTCCTCCTCTTTCAAGAGCCCGACAGTCCCCTTCCTCCGGTCCCAGGGACATCTGGGGCAGGTCCTGGCTCGTTTGAAGCAGGACTCTCCCTGCCCATGTGAGCGCCCGTGCTGGTGTGGTCCGATAAGGAGAACAGAACCACGTCACCCCAGGCGTCTGTGTCCAGAGAGGGTCGCACGGCCATGGGACAGCCCGTGGTGGAGAAGGAGATACACGGGATCTCACCCAAAGCCACAGTACCTCCCTGGTCCCCGCCTCGAGTCCCCAGAAGCAGCCCCTGCCAGATGAGAGTGGGCGGTCCACAGACTGTCCAGACCCTCCCAGGGACGCCCGCCTGCCTCTGCCCTGGCCAGCGGCGCACAGCCCTGCTTGCTGCTGTGAGGCAGTAACAGCTTCTCCTTCTGTCCACCCTCGATTATCACCTGGACACTGAAAGCTGGAGGTCCCGAGGAGTGAGACTCCGGACGCATCATCCCAAGAAGGCACGGAGGAGACTGCGTGCTTGGGCAGGAGCAGGGTGGTGACCCTACCGCCTGGATGGCAGATAGAGAAACGCACCCGAGAGCAAGCGTGAGGGGGAAAGCCAGTCGCCATGGAGGTTTCGAGGCTTGACCTTGATCCTGGAGGCTGATTAACCAGGTAGGATGAGGAAAGCACAGAGAGCCCGTGGGCTCCAAAACTCTCCAGTGAGCAGATCTCTGAAGTCCACTTTTCCCTAATAGGTGAATTTTGTTAACAGTTTTCAAAATCGGATTAATACGGGAAGGTTGTAACAGAGAAGCCCGTAGGGAGAGGAAACCCAGGCCGAAGACCTGGGAGCACTTAAAAATGGCCCGAGCCCAAGAACGCCAAGGCACAACCGGAGCGCAGATGATGGTGAGCTGCCGCTTTGTAAGAGAGGCACATCGCTTAACAGCCAATAAATATTTCATGGGAGGCATTATCCTATTGGAGAGAGATCGATGGATTCTGCAGAGTCAGCGGCACGTGTGGCCCTCTGCACCTGCGCTTCAGAGGCGGCGGGGTCTCCACCGATCCATCCCTGGGACTCTGGCCAGTGGCCTCCACGGCGAGCAGCTGGTGCCTAGAAAAGGGTCTGCTGAGAAGGATAATTCGGAGCAGAGCTGGCCAGGCCAGCTCCGTGTCCTTCTAGCTCTGATTTTGCACAAATGTTCCGTTTTGGACCTCACAGGCTCCTCCCTTTGGGAGGAACCTGCCAGAAGGCCCACGTTCTGCATCTGAAAACAGATTTTCCTGAATCTGTGCATCAACGAGGTCAGGACAGCACTCGAGCGCTGAGTTGAGACTGTGAACCCGACAGGGCAGCCTGGGAACCCACCCACGGGGAAGGCCTGCTGAGTGTCCCTGCGGGCGGGCCCCCGGCGTGCACCTGGGCCGTCAGAGGTCCCATGTTGCGAGCACAGGCCTGTGCTCCGCCCACAGGGAACCTGCAGCACGCAGGTGAGCTGCCGTCCCTGCAGGTGTACGGTCGGCAGGAGGGCGGGTGAGGAGCCTCTCAGACAAACAATGGGCAGCCCTTCTGTGTCTGAACAAGCCAACACCCCCTTGGGGCTGACTTGGTGATGTCCCCAGGTCCCTCTGCAGGAGGGCTTGCTGCCCGGGGCTGGGCAGGGGTCAGGAGACAACCTGCAGGCCTGCCTCGCTGCCGGGAGCCCCCTCAACTGGGCCATGTCCTTAGCGGTGGCCACGCCCGTGACAAAGTGAGAAAATAATGGCCCAGCCACTGGTGTCTGCCCAGGGACAACTCTGATGGGCCCCGGGTCCACTGAAGGCCCTCCCGGTCAGCATCTTGTGCGGACCCAGTCTCAGAGCCGGCTTCCTGGGGGCCCACCCCCCTTCTCCTATTTGCCTGCCCCCTCCCCCTATTTCTCTGCCTTGTTGTAAAGTTTGTTTCACTCTGACTTCCCCTGTAGCTCAAGTGGTAAAGAATCTGTCTGCAATGTAGGAGACCCAGGTTCGATTCCTGGGTCAGTAAGATCTCCTGGAGAAGGAAATGGCAACCCACTCCAGTATTATTGCCTGGAGAATCCCGTGGACAGAGGAGCCTGGCGGGTTACAGTCCACGGGATCGCATGAATTGGACACGACTTAGCGACTAAACCACCACCAGCTACCCCCAAGGGTCTGACCTCCCCCAATCCCGTCCCCAGGAGCCCTGTCTACCCCGGGCCTGTGCCCCATCCTACTGCTCCTCATTCTCCCTGGACCGCCATGACCCCCTCATTCACATAAGGTGCCCCCGCCCCACCTTGACCTCCACGCAGAGGCTCTGGGTCCTTGCCGTCCAGCTGACCTCTGCCCCAGGCAGTCTCCGCTCCCTGGTGGGCAACGGCCTCTGGGCCAGCCCTGTTCTGCAGGACACCCTTCTGGACTTCGCATGTCCCGTCTCAACAAGACACTCCCCAGGGTCTTCCAGCCCCGACCTCTCTCCCAAGTCATCAGATGCTGTTACCTGGTGGCTCCCATGGCCTCAGTCCCTTCGGGTAGCAGAGACCCTGCTGTGATAAGCCCTCTGCTCCCTCAGCAACGGTGCCCACCCTGCACAGAGCGCGGTATCTGCATGGAGGAGGTCTGCACTAAAACCAGCAGGTCTCGGGAATTCTATGCTTAGAAACAGGACGCTAACCCGAAACTCCTATCAGTTTAGAAATCAGCTAATTTCTGCTGATGACATTTCAGATGCCACCACGATTCAGAGATGGAAAGACTCAAATGGGACCACCTGCCCGCATCAGCTTGGCTACCTGGGACATAGCCCGACCCGGATGGGTGTTTGTTCTGAAAACAGTCCCAGATACGGTGACCCTGCAGATCTTGTGTATATAGTCCTAAAGTTTCCCTGAAACCGGCACAGGCCCCACTTGGAGCTCTGCCACTCGATCTGGGGTGAGCAGAAGGGACTGTTATTCTTGTTGTTTATTCACTCAGTCATGTCTGACCCTGTGACCCCATGGACTGTAGCCCACCAGGCTCCTCTGTCCATGGGATTTTCCAGGCAAGAATACTGAAGTGGGTTCCCATTCCCTCCTCCAGGGGATCTTCCTGACCCGGGGATCGAATGCACGTCTACTGCGTCTCCTGCATTGTCAGGTGGGTTCTTTACCAGCTGGGCCACCAGGGAAGCCCCATCTGAGGAATGTCAAGTGCTAATCTAGAGCTAATGTGATCTAATTGTGTGAATTGTTTTCATACATCTTAGCAAACATCTTGAGAGAGACACACCATATTCCACATCTCTGCACGTGATGAATCATGCAAATGACCCGGTCCAGCTCCTGAATAATTCATCACCATCATTTATTTACAAAGGAAAATGATACTCGATTCGTTCGGCCGATTTTCAGGCACCGTTTCTGTCGGTAAATGGAGCCCCGCAGCGTGCGGGCGGAAGGTCCAGGGAAGTGGGAGGTGCCCTGAGTTGGAGACGAACGCAGCCGTTCTCTCCCCGAACTCCTTGATTCTGAAGAAAACAAGTGTTGGTTTGATCTGGTCTGTTTTGAAAGTCTTCGTGCGGTAATGACGCTTGCATATCTGCTTTCAAAAGAAACACCCTCCTTCCCGCGGTCCTTTCATCCCACTTCTGAGCGCCCTCTGCTTGCTCTGTCTTCAGAAAGGCTTTTCATTTTCCTTGGTGTCGCCTTGAGAAACCACAGAAGAGAACGGACAGCTGGGAGGTGCTGGGGACAGACCTGGGAGGACGGTGGGGGGCCCCCGGAGATGCAGGGAGGTGTGGGGGTGAGCAGCACCCTCTGGGGCCTCAGGGCCTGAGGATGTCCAGCAGGAAGCCCCCTGCTCATGGTCATCACTGGTTCCGTCCTCTTCGTGAGCTCTTCAGCCAGGTGGGGTCTGTCCCCTCTGGGGCTTTGTGGCTCTTCTGCTTCATCAAAGCTGCCCACCTGCTGGGGCCTGGCCCCCAGGACTCGACCCCCCCAAGCCCCTAGAGTGAGACCCCGCAAGGAAGGCCCAGAGGTGTCCGTGTGCCAGGCAAGCCCTGATGATGGGGACTCTGCAGCTACCTGTGCCCAGGGGATGCCCCACCTGTGCGTCCAGTGGACACGGCCAGCACCCCACAGTCTTCTGCCTTCACTCCCCAGTCACAACCCTGCCCTCCCCAGGCCGAAGGGACAGTCTGCTGCACAGGCGCAGACTCGGCCTGTGGGGCCCAGACTGCCAAGGTCTTTCTGGAGCTCTGTCTCATTTTCCCCCTTTTCATTCCTTCTTCCCCAGAACCCAGGTCTCCCCTCATTCTTGACTCCATCTCCGGCTCCTCTGCCCGCCTCTCCCCCACCTCCTCCTCCCAAGCTGGGGGAGCGGAGGCCACAAGCCACACCAGACCCTCCTCTTGCTGGGTCTCACTCACGGACGAGAGTGATCAGGGTGGCCAACAGGCTTGTCCTCGGGACCCCCAGCCCCCTGGTCCATCCCGTCCATGGCTCCATCTCCAGGCGATGCCCTCAGGGGCCCTTTGTCCCCCAGACCTGTTCCCAGCAGCGTTCAGTGTCAGCAAATGCTTTATTCACAACAGGGGGGGTTCCAGCTTTAGAAGGAGCAAAACACGTGCATGGCATAAACTCAAATGGCACAAAGCCTGGCTGAGGACATCTGCAGTGTCCACGTGTCCCACTTCCCAGGGTCTGGTTGCCTCCTCCCCAGTGGCTGCAGGGCATCATCGTTCTGAGCCCCGCCCTCAAGCAGCAGGGTCTGAGTCCTAGGATGGGGGCCCACCACCTCAGCTCCCAGCAGCACTGGTCACCCCTTCTGTCCTTGCCCCTGGGGTTGGCTGGACACTAGGCCCCTGATTGACCCCTGCTCCCCACACCCCGCCCCCTTTCACATGGATCCAAATCCCAGAGTCTCCTTCCAGGGAACCCAAAGCAAAACAAATATAAGCAGCAAAATGCCCCCTCTGTCTGCAGTCCCAGCCCTGCAGGCCCCTCCCCAGAAGCCACCCCTCTGTCGGTCCCAGGGACTCCATCACGACAGGCAGAGCAGGGACCAGGAGCCCTGCCCTCCTCACCTGCAAAATGGGATAATAACAGCTCTGAAGCTTCATGATGTCTTTGTCAGGAGGATCAGAGGCGTTCCTATTCACAAAGTGCTGAGTGCGGTGGTCACACTGGGGCCACGCTCTCCTACTGTGCATCAAGTCAGTAAATATTCATGCACACATTCGAACCTTTTCTCTCCCTGGCCTCCCACTTTGACCATCTGCTGATGAGAGAGCGGATTTCCCGGGATCCTGGTCTTGCCTCAGCCATCTGGGAGGCTGGGTCCCTGGGAGATGCTCATGGTGGCCAGGCTCCAGTCCCACAAACCTGGCAGAATCTTGGGAAGCTGGCGGATTCAGTTGCCACTCGGCCAAGTCCTCGGATCTTTTCTAAGCCCAAGGGAGGGTTCTCGGGGACCCCAGGAGACAGAGAGGGACTGTATCTGAAAGCCTCGCGGCCACGCCAGCCTGCATGCTCAGGGAGCAGACCCCACATCATCAGAAATGAAGGAGCAGCTGAGGAGACCCCCAGCCATGTCTCCACCGAGGTGTCCAGGCCACATCACTCATCACTGCGGGTCCAGCAAGGCTGAGGCTTGGGAACGCCCATGCAGCTGACATCCCAGGGCTGCAGCTGATTCCTCTGTGGTCGCACACGCTCTGGACTGAAACATCTGTCTGGACTCTGGTGTCAGAGCTCATCACACTGAGAGCAGGAGCGTGAGGTGGGGGAGGAGGGCAGGCAGAGAGCATGCTCGCTTCCTGATGAAATAATCAGGGGAAACAGCCAGACAGCTGATCAGTTCAGCAATTAACCCACCCTGCATCTTCCAGGCAAGACTGGATGCCACGTGAGATTGAATAAAATATATCGATCATTTTGGAGTTAGTTCGCAGGACTGAGAATTCAGCCTGGGGCTTCAACCTCATTAAACCCACTTCATCACCAATGTTTCCCTTCAGGCTGATCTGAGAAACATTTCTGTCTGCATTTGGCTCCCACCTGTTGGAATTTTACATCCTTCTAGATTCACAGAATATTAATAATGTGGACAAAGCTGTCAATTTCACCTCTTATCCCTTTAGCTGCCTTTTACCAAGATGACTGTGGAATCACTCACTGTACTGCATTTTTATTTCTAGACCTTTAATGACACCAAGAAAATACTCACACTTCACAAGCCAGAAAAAGTCTTTCCTAGGAGTCACCGTTCTCTAATAGCTCTTAAAAAGTAAATCTGTGAGGCATCAACAAAGCATAATTTTACTTTCAACACGTTGACCTAAATTCTTTCTCTGATCAGGAAAATCCTAGGTGAGATGTAGGGATTTCTGGAGGCTCATTAACTCTCTTTCCTGAGCAACCTCATACACATGGGCTGTAGTTCTAGAATAATATACCTCTTCTTACCATGAAATTAGTGACAGGATTAAATTGCATGAAGAGGAGAGCAATCCATTAGCATTGCTGTTCCCCAAGAATTGCCTTTATTTTTCTCTCTCTGTGACCTTAATAGACCTTTAATCAACACTTCTTTGAACAGTGTAAGATGGAATTTCCAGAAGATCCTAATGCGAGCAGTAATTAACATCTTAATTTAGACTTACGCAATGCAAGACTTGTTTGGTGACAATAACAAATGTGGACATTGCCAGTTAGTGCAAGAGTGCGGAAAGCTAATCACGCACTTTCCAACTCCATTCAAGGTCCACATGGGAAGCCAAGGCTTGCTCAGCATGGAGGGCTGTCCTCAGGGGCTCGAGCTGCTTTAGAAGATGACTCACAGGTGTCCCTGCCAACCTAGCCAGGTGTCAGGTAAGGCAAGTCCTGTAGGTCTGAGCATGGGGTGGGCACAGCTCTCTGCACCTGTGGTCTTCACCTGGACTGTCAGATAAGGTGCCCTCTTCCACCTGCAGAGAAAGCCTTCCTTCAAACAGCCCTGCTCAGAAAAGGACCTCCGTGTCTTGAGATAAAAGCTGTGCATCTATGTTCACATAGCAAATATACAAGAAGTACGCCAATGAAGACACAAAGAAATGAGAGGCTGCCGCTGTGAGCCGTGTTCTACACCGGGATTCATGACCTCTGGAGAAGAGGATTTTGATCTGGGGCCAGAGATGCGGCTTAACCACTCGGAGCATTTTGTGTAACAGAATTTTATTAAAGCATTAAAGAGATAGGGAACGCTTCTGACATAGACATCGGAAGGGAACAGAGAGAATTCCCCTTGCTAGTTTTTAGCAGGGCGTTCTGTGTCTGTTAGCGAGCTTCCAATCAGATAAGAGAAACGTCTCACAGCTGAGGGAGTCTCACTAGCCCCCTCGCCCACAATATGCATTTTTGGAGATAGGACAGCACAGAGTGTGCCATCCCCCGGCCGTAAAACAAGGGACATGAACACTGGTTTGTTGAGCCATTATCAGCCTGTTAGGGCAGCACCCGGACCGAAGCCGCCCACCCTGGCCAGGCGCCTCTGTGACCATTCGCATGAGTTGTTTTACGACAGGAGGTCCTGGTAAGGAACACGGAACTAATAAGCCACCGCCAACTGGGAGAGTTCAGGAAAAGTCACAAAGTGGCATCACGTGTCCAACCTCCTCCCAGAATCCTTTTCACTGGCATCCATCTTGGCTGAACAAGGCGAGCACCACCAGGAAGGATTCTGGGTCAGAATGATTGGCTAAAGCCAACCTGGAAACTAATCCCATCACCGCAAACCCCAAGACTGCGAGCCGCCTGGCAGAGCAGTTCTCCTGGGTTCCCTCACCCCACAGCTCCCCGCCCGGGAGCCCTTCCCAAGAAAATCTCTTGCTTTGCCACCACTTGTGTCTCCTTGGACAACTCATTTCCGAGTGTTTGACAAGAGCCCAGTTTCAGGCCCTGAAAGGAGTCCCCTTTCTTTCAACAAGCCCAAAGTTTGAGAAAAGAAAACAAAGTTAGTCTTAGGCAGAACCACGTTGAAGAAAGGCGGATTCCAAAGCAAACACACAGCTTCATTAACAGCTTAAGCAAAACATTTCCTTAAGAAAAGCACGTTGGTTAGCTCAAGGTTTGAGAACAGTTTGGTTCAGGTGAAACCAGGTGTCCTCAACAGAGAAGGGAAGAAAAACATCTGCCACCAGCAGTTTATTTCCTCCTGCTGCTTGGGGACCTCTGGCCTTCCTACCTGTTAACCCTGTCAGAAGTATGCTCAAAATTCTTGAAGCCAGGCTTCAAAAGTACGTGAACCAAGAACTTCCAGATGTTCAAGCTGGATTTAGAAAAGGTAGAGGAACCAGAGATCAAATTGCCAACATATGTAGCATCATAGAAAAAGCAAGAGAATTCAACAGCACATCTACTTCTGTTTCATTGACTAAGCTAAAGTCTTTGACAACGTGAATCACAACAAATTGTGGGAAATTCTGAAAGAGATGGGAATACCAGACCAGCTTACCCGCCTGCCACAAGACCTGCATCCAGGTCAGGAAGCAACAGTTAGAACTGGACATGGAGAATGGACCAGTCCCAAACTGGGAAAGGAGCACATCAAGGCTGTATACTGTCACCCTGCTTATTTAACTTCTATGCAGAGTACATCATGAGAAATGCTGGACTGGATGAAGCACAAGCTAGAATCAAGATTGCTGGGAGAAATATCAATAACCTCAGATAAGCAGATGACACCACTCTTATGGCAGAAAGTGAAGAGGAACTAAAGAGCCTCTTGATGAAGATGAAAGAGGAGAGTGAAAAAGCTGGCTTAAAACTCAACATTCAGAAAATGAAGATCATGGCATCCAGTCCCATCACTTCATGGCAAATAAATGGAGAAACAATGGAAACAGTGACAGACTTTATTTTCTTGGGCTCCAAAATCACTGTGGATGGTGATTGCAGCCATGAAACTAAAAGAGTTTTGCTCCTCAGAAGAAAAGTTATGACCAACCTAGACATCAAATTATAAAGCAGAGACATTACTTTGCTGACAAAGATCTGTCTAGTCAAAGCTATGGTTTGTCCAGTAGTCATGTATGGGTATGAGAGTTGGGCCATAAAGAAGGCTGAGTGCTGAAGAATTGATGCTTTTGAACAATGGTGTTGGAAAAGATTCTTGAGAGTCCCTTGGCCTGCAAGGAGATCCATCCAGTCCATCCTAAAGGAGATCCATCCTGAATATTCTTTGGAAGGACTGATGCTGAAGCTTAAGCTCCAATACTTAGACCACCTGATGCCAAGAACTGACTCACTGGAAAATGTCCCGATGCTGGGAAAGATTGAAGGCGGGAGGAGAAGAGGACAACAGAGGACAAGATGGTTGGATGACATCGCTGACTCAATGGACAGGAGTTTCAGCAAGCTCCAGGAGTTGGTGGTGGACAGGGAAAATGTGTGCTGCAGTTCGTGGGGTAGCAAAGGGTCAGACACGACTGAATGACTGAACAGCAACAAAATGCCATGATGTGCTAGTTTACCATCTCCTGGAGGGAAAAAATGATGTAATTTTTGTGTTTGTAAGTGTTGTGTTGTGCAAATATTTCCAACATGATTTATTTCAGTCTACCAACCCAACATCCCTGGCCATAGAGCTGGGCACAGACGTGTGGTATCAGCTCCCATGAGCTGGTCAGAGGTTGCTCCAGCACAGCCGGAAAGTACCTGTTCTGTGGGTGTGATGGAAAATAATGAAGCAACGCAGGAGGAGGAGGTGATGGAAGAAGGTCATGTGATGGGAGAAGATGATGCTACAGAGACCCCTGGAGCCACGTCTCTGCCCTTGAGGAGCTTCGGACATGGTGCATGTGTGAAAAGCTTCCTCCTACAGGATGACGTTAGCGAGAGGACTTCCCTGAGAATGCTGTGTAAGGCGCGTCTAGGGATCTGTGGGGGACCATGCCTCTGACACCAATGCATAACACAAATAAATGAAATGCAAAATCAGAGAGAAAAGAACACAGAACAGACAAGACTAGTCTGCATGCCAGTAGGTTACGCCTGTGATTTTTGCAAATATGTTTAAAGATTTCATCTAATAGATTTATAATTAGTGTGAAAAACAAATATCCCAATACAGCTGAGGTACGTCTATGAAAGAACAGAAAGAGGGTGGCTCACTCTGACCAAAATCAACATAGAAACCACATCCAGTCATGGTAGACACGGCCTTTGATGCCAACCCTTCCCCTGAGAACAGCTGTAAAAGCTGGATATCAAAAGGGGCCAGTGGGACCTTCTGGGGCATGTCACAGAGGCGGTCCCAGATAAGGACTGACCCTCAGCACAGGCTTGGGCTATTATATTTTTCCTGAGAAGATCCAAAAGAACTTCCTACTAAGACAGGCAAGACAGGCAGCAGAGCTCTGTGGTCTTGACACCCTGAGGGTCACCTTCTCTGACCACTCGTGTGTAGCACGAAAGCCCATGTGGAGGGTGGGGAGGGTAGGATGGATATTTTTCTGATGAAGAATCGGCTTCATGAAACAACAAGGAAAATAGAAAAGGAAGAAGGTCTTGAAAAGTCTGAAAACACCACTTGACTCTTAATGAAAACTGGTGTAAAGGTTCCAGGTGATGGGGAAATATTCATCTCGCATCTTCTGAGACACAAAGGCTTCCCGATCCCTGCATCTATAAAGCCTTAAATGACTGCCCTCCTGGAGCTCGAGATATTGCTTCTGTCCAACACAAGGGAAACCTGTCCAACAGCATCTCTTATCTGTCAAGCAGATGAGGCCAGGGCATTTCCTGGCCGTTCTGATAACAGGCATTGGATGGAAGGGGTGGCTTCCTGCACCACAGAACACTGTGTGCAGATTGCCAGACTTTAATAAGGAAAAGTAAGCCTGGCTCCTCTCAGCCTCATCTGTGCTAAATCACTGACTTTCATGACCTCCCTGGAAAAGCCATTTGTTCCATAATTATGTAAGTCCCATATACATGCCACAGGAAGGCAGCAGGCTCACTGTTTTAAATTAAATTTTATTAGCGCTAGGAACTTCCACAAACAGTCTCCACCACCAAGTCTGCACGCTGAGTGGGTATTTCACAGAAAAGAAGCCCTCCTCTGAAGGAGAAGTTAGGTTTTGCCCGGCTTCACTTTTCTCATGGAAAATGAAGAGCCTATTTCACTTGGAATGGAGATGGGCAGCCTCGATCCAGCTGAAGTTTAGGAAGTGGACGTGCCTGCCTTTTCAAGCCCCTGCACAGCCCTGAGCCCGAGCCCCTCCCCGACCCAGCAAGGCGGTCTGGGAAGTCATTCTGGTTTCCAGGTTATCCTGGGAGACTGGGAGCAGCACAGCCCAGGGCAGCCCTGAGCTTAAGGTCACAAGGGGCTTGGTGGTGACAGGTCCTGATGCTTGTTACAACATAAGTTTTGTTAGTTTTTCTTGCTCAGTCACTCAGTCATGTCTGACTTTTTGCAATTCCGTGGATTGCAGCACACTAGGCTTCCCTGCCCTTCACCATCCCCTGGAATGTGTTCAAACTCATGTCCATTGAGTCGGTGATGCCATCCAGCCATCTCATCCTCTGTTCCCCCTTCTCCTCCTGCCCTTGATCTGTCCCAGCATCAGAGTCTTTTCCAATGAGTCGGCTTTTCCTATCAGGTGGTCAAAGTATCAGAGCTTCAGAATCATTCCTTCCAATGAATAGTCAGGGTTGATTTCCTTCAGGATTGATTGGTTGGATCGCCTTGCAGTCCAAGGGACCCTCAAGAGTCTTCTTCAACACCACAGTTTAAAAGCATCAATTCTTCGGTTCTTTCATCCTTCTTTATGATCCAACTCTCACACCCATACGTGACTACTGGTAAAACCATAGCTTTGACTGTACAGACCTTCGTCAGCATTAGCCTGAAGTTATCATCTAAAGAGTTAGTTACCTCCTCCAGGTCTATTTTGCTGTTTTCAAGAAACCAAGGCATTCCCTGGTGGCCTAGTGGTTAAGATTCTGGGTTTTCACACTCTCACAGCTGTGACCAGGGTTCAATCTCTAGTCAGAGAACCGAGATCCCTCAAGCTGCTCAGCACAGCTAAAAAACATTAAAAAGCCAGAAAGCCCATGCTCCCGGGGATGGAAGGAACAGTGTATTTCTTAATCAAGTGCTACGTGCAGCAAGTTCCCTCTCCCTCCCCCACAGCTTTCACAACCCCACCCCGCCCCAGGAAGGATCCTGACACACGGGGGCCAGGGGTGGGCTGGAGTGTTTGTGGAGCATCTAGTGGTTGGGATGCAGCTGGGAAGACTCTGGGCTTCTGAGCAGGGAGACCTGGAGCCTGCATGACGGCATGACTAAGACGATGAGGCAAAGCAGGAAACAGCCCCGCGGGAGCCACTTGCCTCCCAGGGGCTGAATGGCCCTGCAGATCCCAGCATCCAGGACCCTCAGGAGGGAACCAGCCCCCGGGGTGGGTGGTCCCGGTGGCAGCTGGGAACGTGGCAAGTGGGATGCCCAGTGGGGCTGGCCAGAATGGGGGGATGTTCCACGTTCTCCCCTTTGCTGCCCCCAATTTTCTACCAGTGATCCCCTGACCTAAGCCACCAGGAAGCAGTAGCAAGGGACCCAGAGCAGTCACTTTTGCCATTTTCTGTGCTTTGTAAGTGGCTCACCAGGCACAGCCCAAACCCTGGGGAGGGGATTCTATAAGGAAGTGAAGCCCTGGAGACCAGCCTCACTGGGCCCATCCCGGTCACTGGGCCCATCCCCGTGGCTGCCCACCACACCCTGAACAGCAGGTGCATTGTGATGAGAGGCTGGCCCTTGAGAGGCACCAGGAACAGACCCACCATGGGGTGACCCGGCGGTGTGCTGGCCTGTCACGCACTCTGAGCCTCACCCTCCTTGTCTGGACGCTCCCGTGGTTCTGTCTCCTGGATGAATACATGTATATTTTTGCTGAAGATGCATAGCTGAATATATTCCAATTAAATATGTATATGACACAGCATATATATATATATATATATATATATATATATATATATATTTGTTGCCATTAAGAGAAGTAGGTCAAGAAGACTAGACGTGGGGGTGGGGGAGAGGGGTGGAGACTGGAGGAGGTAAAGAAACTAGTCCTGAGAACATGGTCCTGGTGAGGGATAAGAAACATCTCTGGACAGAAGAAGTGGGTGGAGGAAAATTGGTAAAAGGTGTTTCAGATTTCAGAAGGTCAGAATTGATGATGGATCAGTTGGATCCCAAATGAAAAAGACTAGGGATTCCAATTTCTCCCATTTCATCAGATATTAAATCTAGATGATGAAGACTCTCGGGAGTCCCTTGGACTGCAGAGATCAAACCAGTCAATCCTAAAGGAAATCAACCCTGAATATTCCTTGGAAGGACTGATACTAAAGCAGAAGCTGCAGTACTTTGGCCACTTGATATGAAGAGCCAACTCATTGGAAAAGATCCTAATGCTGGGAAAGATTAACGGCAAAAGGAGAAGGGGTCGATAGAGGATGAGATGGTTAGATAGCATCACTGATTCAATGGACATGAATTTGAGCAAACTCTGGGAGACAGTGGAGGACAGCAAAGCCTGGTGTGCTGCAGTCCATGGGGTCGCAAAGAGTCAGACGCGACACAACTCAGCAAAAGCAACAGTAAACCAAAGCTTGTCTGAAGTTGAGGAGGATGCAACTTAGAAGAGAAGAATGGGGTGCAAGTCCCCTCCAGACATGACCCCTGCAGCCCCCTCCTCGGCAGGGGTCAGAGGGGCCCTGCTCTAGGATATGAGTAAAGCCCCAGCGCTGGGCAAACAGGGTGGGGCTGGGAAGCCAAAGTGTCAGCTGCCCCTGGCCTGGGGCGCTGGAAACTCTTCACCTGGCAACATGAAGGGCCAAATTATTTCTTTTGAATATAAGACTCCCTGTCTGTGAAGGAGGTTTTTAATATACCTGTGCTTCTTATTGTGCTTTGAGATATTCCAAGGGCTTGGAGCAAGAACTGGGGAACAGAGAATGAGAGGCGATGTCTAGGGGTCCCCTCCTGCTGCTGGGCCGCTCTGCAAGGCCTGCCCCCACCTCCCAGAGCCGCCCCCCCAGCCCGCAGCCTGCACCTTGCACAGGGGGCCCTGAAGATGCCCACCTGCCTCAGGAGCAGCACCTCTGATGATCGCACGCCTTCATCTGATACGCACGTGGCCGGCGCGCCGCTTTGAGGGAAGAATCATTTCTCCCCGGAGAGGAATTCTCTGATCTGATTAAGCATGGAATGGTGACAGTATCCATAATTAAGAGTAGTTAGATGCAAATTTGAGGAAATGTGTTTGAAAAACCTCTGGATTATGATCTCCACTTAATCACTGACGGAGATTGAACGTGACGGTTTGCAGGCCCGTTTCAGCTGCCGCGGCGACAGCCATAAAATTCTCTTTGTAGGTTAGACAGGTGGTCCTGACGGGTTCTGAACAGGTTCACGGGAGCTGCTCCCCACGGGGCCTGCCTTGAAAACGGTTCCGTTTTACGCCTGCCTGCCGTCTTCATCGGCAATGGTCCCATTTTACACCTGCCTGTCGTCTTCATCGGCTCTTGCCCCTCATGTGTTCTGCATGCCTCCCAGGGGAGGGTGGAGAGAAAGCCCCTGGTTCAGTCCCAAGGCCTCACAGGGGACGGTTTCTTACCATCAATCTCAGCCTAACGCAGCACTCGCTGGAGTCCATAAGCAGCCCTTGTCTGAGAGACTTTTCCTCCACGAAGAAGTTTTTAAACTTGAACTATCAGCAGGGCTTCCCTGCTGGCTCAGTGGTAAAGAACCCACCTGCCAATGCAGGAGACGCAGGAGATGAGGGTTCGATCTGGTTGGGAAGATTCCCTGGAGAAGGAAATGGTAACCCACTCCAGTATTGTTACCTGGAGAATCCCATGCACAGAGAAGCCTGGAGGACTATAGTCCACAGGGCCTCAAAGAGTCGGACATGACTGAGCAACTGAGCATCAGCTTGTTTATGTATACCTAGGTAGCTTCCAAAAGTAGCAATGAAAACGCGGATGCTATAAAATGAAAATGCATTTAAGCAAAGAGACGAGCCCTTGGGTGGGGCAGCCAGAGGCCTGGTGGGAAGCCAGGACCGTGTCCCAAGGCTGCAGCCAGGCCAGCACTGACCATGAGCTTCTGGACAGCCCAGAGCAGGGACACAGGCCAGACTGTCCGGCTCTCGGCCTGAGGAAGACAAACAGGTCACAGAGGGCGCTGAGAGGGCACCTTCCCCACAGGGAACTCAGATGGGACTCTTCTGCAAGCTCTCACAGCATAGACTGGTCTATGCTGCTACTGCTGCTAAGTCGCTTCAGTTGTGTCTGACTCTGTGCGACCCCATAGATGGCAGCCCACCAGGCTCCTCTGTCCATGGGATTCTCCAGGCAAGAACACTGGAGTGGGTTGCCATTTCCTTCTCCAGTGCATGAAAGTGAAAAGTCAAAGTGAAGTCACTCAGTCGTGTCCAACTCCTAGCGACCTCATGGACTGCAGCCTACCAGGCTCCTCCGTGCATGGGATTTTCCAGGCAAGGGTACTGGAGTGGGGTGCCATTGACCTCTCCAGACTGGTCTATAAGACCATATTTAATCCACAGTTCAAAAGCATCAATTCTTCGGCACTCAGCTTTCTTCACAGTCCAACTCTGACATCCATACATGACCACTGGAAAAACCATGGCCTTGACTAGATGGACCTTTGTTGGCAAAGTAATGTCTCTGCTTTTCAATATGCTATCTAGTTTGGTCATAAATTTTCTTCCAAGGAGTAAACATCTTTTAATTTCTTGGCTGCAGTCACCATCTGCAGTGATTTGGGAGCCCAGAAAAATAAAGTATGACACTGTTTCCATTGTTTCCCCATCTATTTCCCATGAAGTGATGTGGTGTTGGAGAAGACTCTTGAGAGACCCTTGGACTGCAAGGAGATCCAACCAGTCCATTCTGAAGGAGAACAGCCCTGGGATTTCTTTGGAAGGAATGATGCTAAAGCTGAAACTCCAGTACTTTGGCCACCTCATGCGAAGGGTTGACTCATTGGAAAAGACTATGATGCTGGGAGGGATTGGGGGCAGGAGGAGAAGGGGACGACAGAGGATGAGATGGCTGGATGGCATCACCGACTCGATGGATGTGAGTCTGAGTGAACTCGGGAGATGGTGATGGACAGGGAGGCCTGGTGTGCTGCGATTCATGGGGTCGCAAAGAGTCGGACACGACTGAGCAACTGAACTGAACTGAACTGAAGAAAAAAGGAAATGGTGAAAATGTGGTGCGTGGGGGTGTAAGTCTGGGCAGCTACCACATGACGTCCTGATGTCAGCGAGGTGCCCTTCCTTCTGACCCCTCTGTGGTTTTTCCTGGAGATTCTGCCAGATTTCTTAAGGCCCCAGAGAATCAGGAACCCAGAGACCAGCCCAGCCCAGCCCTGCAAGCCCACTGGGGAGGAGCTGGCCATGGTCTCTGTGAATTCCAGGCCCCAGAATTGTGAGCCTGGGAAAAGGCTGTCACTTCACACCAGCCAGCGCTGTTGGTTTGGTTTCCTGCACCAGTAGTGAGCCTGCCAGGCCACGGCCACGCCTCCCTCTCCCCTTCCTGTTCAGTTTCCTCCAAGTCCATTTCCCCAAACTCTGCGCAGCCCAGGGGGTCACGTGGTCCCCAGCAGGAGGTGCCACGCGGATGAAGAGGCTGTGTTTTCTTTGATGCTCACTCCATCACCAGCGGGTCTTTGCTCCCCACCCCTTGAATCTAGGTCAGATGCCTCATTGCGGTGACCAGCAGAATCCGATAGGAGGGACAATCCCGGGACTTAAGAAACCTGAGGTTTCCACTTGCTGTTTCTTGGGATGCCCCTTCAGCGGAAAAGCAGCTGCCCCCTTAAACACCTGCCTACCCCTGGGAGGAGTCCCTGTCAGCCTAAGAGAGGCCATGTGCAGAGACAGCCCTTTCAGCCAGCCCCCAGCCCAGGGCCATGTGGGACATTCCGACTGCAGCCACACAACGTGGAGAAGAAGCAAAGTCACAGGATTAGGAGCCCCGAGAGCAGAGCCCTCCAGCCCCAGCCCTGAAAGCCCCTCAGCAAGACTCTGGCTCTGGTCTCTCTGAATTCTAGAACCACAGAATTGCAAGCCTAATAAAAGGTCTTTGCACCATTAAATTTTGTTGGCTTTCTTTTTTTGCACCGATAACTAACCAGAAAAGTTGTACATCAAAACTTATATACCTCCCCTCCCCCTCAAAAAAAAGTCTCCATTCCACTCATAGATCTTCCATCCAGCTAGCTCCTTAGAGCTACCCAGGGCCACCCTCACCCCATGCCTCTGCTTTGTTTATCATGTATAAGAAACAAAACATGTATGGAGAGAGATGGAGAGAAGGAGAGAGAGAGGGAGACAGAGACCAAAAGAGTCAGAGAGAGATGAAATAGATAGGCATTGGGTGAATCAAGGGATGCATCTGAGCATCAGTGCCTTAGTGATGTAGAAAGTGGTACCCTATCTCAGGAGAGCCCCCTCATTCACTATGACATCTCATCACCCAGGGGAGACTTGACCTAACACAATATACACAACACAATGCTGACCTATAGCTACAAAAAAAAAAAGAAAAGGCTGGTGGGTTCAAAGAAGCATTGTTTTTTTTTTCCAAAAAGCATTTGTTTTCTGCCACTTCTCTGGACTGGCGGCATCCCCTGCATTCAGAAGAGGGATTCTACATCCCAGGAAGAGCGTCTTAGAGCTGAAACACCCTCATCTGACAGGGGAGAAGAAGTAGCGAGCCGGGGAGAGGCCCGGAAGCAGTGGGGACCGCCCTCCGGCCGCCGGCTGCCTGCATCAGCTTGTCCGGGGACGCCGGGGCTGTGGCACCCCAAAGTCGAGGACCCTGCCCCCATGTGACAGCTGGTGCCACGGCTGAGAGCCTTCTGGATGGAGATAAAGATTTTATTTTTACTGGTTTATCAGTTGCAAATAGTTTTATATTCACTCCCGTCACACCGAGTAAACTTGCAGAATGTGTTCAAGAGCTGGCGCCGCCCGTTATGCGGAGGACGAGCCACGGGATGTGTCATTAAGCGCGGAGTCTCGGAACTCTGAAGGGATGAGATCGTGACGGCCTTCATAAACCATGTGCATTCCTGGGGTTGTCCTTGAGCCGCAGAGCCAAGGACTGAGGGACGTTGCACTTCAGAGCAGAGCATGTTCATCATGGAACTGCTTAGGCTCTGTGTGAGCTGGCCGTGGAGAATGTCCATGGAGAGTGGCAGTGAGTCAAGCACAGTAAGCGGCGAGGAGGCTGAGCTGCACTTGTTACCCGGGCCGGGTGCCCCTATGTCACCGTCCAGGGCTGACCTCGGGGGCACCTGCACTGTCTTCCCAACCCGGGAGAGCAGCACCCCACCTCATCCTTCCATTTGGAGTTCTGAGAGAGAAGAAAGGAAGCGACTAGGGTCCTGGGTCCCTTCGCTTTTGGATTTCCTCCTGAAGAGATCTTTTTTAAAAAGTCAAAACTGATCCTACCACTTCCCTGACTAAAATCGTTCCCATTTTGTGAACCCTTACGATGCCCTCCCATTGCTCTTAGGGTGAAGACCACAGTCCCTCGCTTCGCTGTGAGACGCCGCACACACTCCTGGCTCCCGAGCAGACATCACCCCCTGGACCGCACAGCCTCTCGGCGGGAGGACCCCAGCCCTCAGCACAGCTGTTTGGGAGACAATCTGATTGCCAACCGCCTTCACCCGCTGCACTCCTCACAACATCTGATGCGCATGGTTTATCTCAGTGTCTGCCATGATACCTGGTCCCCAAATCCTTGCAAACAAATGATCCGCTAGTCATTTTCAACGTTTCACCCCAAACCTAAGCTTGTTGGAGCAGGTTCCCACCAGACGCCCCGGGGGCCGCTGGAAAGGCAGAGGGGCGGCGTCCCTGCGTGAAGCTGCTGCTCTCTGCTCTGCCGGTACCGAAGTGCCGGAGCATCGTCACCGCAGGACCGCAGCTGGCCGCCTCCGTCGGGGCCCCTCCCCGGAAGCCAGCCTCCGGCTCCTCCTTCCCCCCACCCCCCACCCCCGGCCCCGGGGCTCCAGGGGGACCATGCAGCGCGCCTGCCTTCACGGAGCGCACACTGCAGTCTTCGCCCTGGACCCAGATGGATTTAGATGTCTTGCTGTTGCCCGCTGCGTGTTCATGCTTTGTCTCCCTCTATTTCTATTTACGTTGAGCTGGATGGTCTGCTTCACCTCGAGTCGGAAATCATGTTTTTCCACTGAAATGTGTTTATGAGGGGAGAAAACAGTTTGGCTGTAAATCCGTAGCTAAGTCTAAACCCTGGTTAGTTAAATCAAGTCCACGATTGTTTTCATAGGAGCCACTGACTCGAAAAACAAGTCACTGCAGTTTTCTTGAAAGTGATTCAGCGTCTAGGGGTGGGAGGAGGGAAGCGAATGATGGAGGGGAGAGGGGGTTTCATGGGGTGCAATGGGGAGCAGGGAGTATCTCTGGGGGGAACCAGGAATTCAGTCATCATAGCGGAGGGAAGGTGTCCGGACACAGCAAGCCGGCTTTGAGCCCAGGGACGCAGGGCTTTTATCACGAAGGCTCCAGAGAATCGAGGTGTCTCCTGTTCATCTTCGTGAACGGCCGGAAGTCATCCTCCCACAGAGACTCCCTCCGGGGGCAGGTGCCGCAGCAAGAATCAAGCAGGACGTCAGGCTGCCGGTCCTGTGGGCACCTCTCCTCCACGCCTGCTGCCCCTCAGGGAGCGCACGGGGAAGAAAGAGTGGGAGGACTCAGGTGGAGATGGAGCACGGAGGGAAGGAGGAAGAGGAGGAAGGAGGTGGCGGGACCCCGGCTTCGAACTCCCCTATATCCATCTGCCACTGGGGCACGCATAGAGCAAAGCCAGTTCAGAGGCGGGAAGAGTGTCTCCAGATTGCCCGCTGACCTGTATTTCCTTCGAGCTCTCCAGCTAATGAAAACCTGAGACAAACATCAGACTGCAGCAGGAAACGCCGCACTCTCCGTCTCAGCCAGGCCTCTACTGGACACGCTGGTGCAGCCCTCTATTAGAGGCCTGGCGCTTTTTGTGAGAGGTAATACGGCATTTGGCCTCTCACGTGGAGTGTTTATCTGCCCTGAAAAGTGCACGCGGGCTTGTCCCGGCTCCTCTGCAATGGCCTCTTGGTTGTGGGAGGGCGGCTGGAACCCAGCCCCCGGGCAAGCTAAACCAATTAAGAGGGTTTACCACCTGATGCCACGAAAACGGCCAGAGATCAAGAAGACGTCCTCGGAGAGGCTCACCAGGCCTCTTTTCAAGGAAAAAAAACCAAAGGATGTGAAGTCATTGAGGCTGAGGATATTAGAATCTTCAAGTGCCAGCCTGATCTGATATTTTGACAGATATTTGTTTCCATGAAAAGTAATGAATTTCACAAAGGGAACAGATTGGAAAATGATTAAATGGACACAGTGCTTCAGAGTGTGGCTCCTGAGACGGCGTCCGCTGAATAATGAAGTTCTCTGCTGTGATGTTTGGTCTAGGCAGGACCCCCTCCAGACCCGTCAAGCCGATCACGGCGGGGGACGTCTCCCCCTGCCAGCGGCCCCTGGGGAAGGGTAATGAAAGACGTCTGCAGTATATGAGCTACAACCAAGAAAGGAGTGCGCTGGGGATTTCTCTGAGCAGGAGAAGTTCCAGTCTCTCTACTGGATCGCGACTTCCGTATTGATCTGTGGTGGCATCACAGCCATCGGTGATCCACTGCCCTCTGTCTACACTTTCTCAGGCTTTCAGAGCTCCTGTCTTTTATGCTGCTGTAAGTGATAAAAGCAGAAATAGAATTTGCTCTGGACTGCAGCTTCTCTTGGCTCAAACAAGACGTTTTTATAGGGTCTGTTCACCTGGGCTTCTATTGATAGGATGCTTCATCCATTTGGTCTGTAGAAGGTTGATCTAAAGGTTACATCACCGTCTTTAAAAGCTGAAACCTCAGCAGACCATTTCCAGATGCATCCAGCTTTTCAGCTTCAGGCATCTTCTAGGGTCAACAGCACACCTTCTCTTCAACTTCAGCAACTTAGCCTCTGTCGCATCAGCAAGGTTCCAGACTGTGAGGCTCAAAGCACACTTCCTTCATGAAGTACCAGTAAGCGCTGCGTCCACAGCTGCCAGGGCCAGCACTCGAGGACCAACGGGCATCCGAGCACTGCTGGTGGGTCTGAGCTGGACCCACACCTGGTCCTGTTAGCGTTTGGGGCACGTGGTTTTTTGTTTGTTTTGTTTTTGTGGGATCTTCGTTCCCACTGGACTATCATGGAATTCCCCCTTTGACAGGCTGGTTAACAACTCAACCGTAAATTCTGCCTGATGAGCTGAACAGGCCACACGGTGTATGATGGACCATCCCAGCGACACAGAGAGAAGGCTGGGGGCCATGGTTTATGGACAGGGATGCGGCCACGCCAGACCAGCACTCACTGACGCTGCCAGAGTCCAGCTGGGCTGTGGGGGTTCTGGGTTTACGCTGTTCGGCGTTCAGCTGTGCTTGGAGAATCAACTGTAAACAAGGTTTTGGTATTAAAATGATTATAACATATTTATTCCTTGGTTTAAAGACAGAAGTCCCATTCACATACTTAAAGTAATAAATATAAATTAAACCTTTTCACATCGTAGAATGTCCCTAAAAATCTGCCCTGGGCTTTAAGAATTAACTAGGACTGTCATTAGAACAATATTTGAGCAAGAATGTCCCAGCTGAGCCGATCAGGACTTTCCACCCCAGGGGCCAAAGGCAGACCGGCTCCCACCCAGCCTGCCAGGTGGGGGCCTCCCAGTTTTCAGCATTTATCAATACAGCCTCCTCATGGTCTCCAGGGTGCGTGCATGCGTGCTCAGTCACTCCAGTCATGCCCGACTCTCTGTGACCCCATGGACTGTAGCCCATGGACTGTAGCTCCGTCCATGGGATTCTCCAGGCAAGAATACTGGAGTGGGTTGCCATGCCCTCCTCCAGGGGATCTTCCAGACCCAGGGATTGAACCTGGATCCCGTTGCAGGGAGATTCTTTACCTCTGAGCCAGTAGGGAAGCCCCAAGACTTCACCAAAATGAAGACATTAATGGGTTATCAAGAAAAACAGGCATTTGTCTTTTAAAAGATCCAACTTTTTAAAATGTATTAAAACTGAGATGCATATGGTTTATACACACATAAATGTGTCTGCAATTTATGCCAAGGAAGCCAGGGAAAATGTCAACTATAAATTGGAAATGTTTTGCCTTCAGTAAACAGAATATACAGCAGTGGATACGATCATAAAATTAGACCCAGGTCCTTACTGGTCATCATAAAGCATGGATGTAACACTAACAGCAGTGACTGACTTTACAAAACAGCACAAATACTCTGGATACAAACTGGGTTTTTCTCCCCAAGGTCATGTAGGTCGTAAACGCCTCGCCGCCTGGGTTGAGGGCAGTGACTGTCCGGGGCCTCAGGCCCTTCTCTAGCATCTAAGAGAAGGTCCAACGTGTGCTTTGCACATTTGCACCTGCCTGGTAATTACAGGGGCTCCAAGTTTTTAAACGTTTTATGAATCACTATTCTCTGATTTTATACAGTTTTCCTCAGACTGTGGTATGAAGATGAGGTACACATGGGAGATGAAACATGGACGCTTACAGGGAAGGCGAGCCTGAGAGGCCACCTATTTCCACCCCTCTCTCCTTTGAGCATCTCAGCAGCACCTTGCTGGGCCCCAGGGTGTCCTGTCTCACGGCCTTTCCACTCCGCTCGGCTGAGTCTCATTAAGAACACGGTGCTTTGATACATCCTACTGTGTGAAGGGCTGGCCCAGGCGAAAGCTGGCTCCGGTATCTGCTCCCCTTCCCTTCACAGCACAGAGCAGAAAGTGGGCAACAATCGTGCCTCAATCTCAGTTGTGCCTTTTATTCTGTTATTAAAGAATATTTCTCGCGCACCACGCATGCACCTGATGTTTGCTGGAATGTTCTTCAGCTCCACAGAGCACAGGTCAGCAATGGGAGGACGGGTGCATTCATTCTGCTGTCCTGTTACCAAAGATGAGCGGTAACGTGAGGACATCGGCAAGCTGCTTTATAGACTGTCATACAGAGTGAAGTGAGTCAGAAAGAGAAAAACGAATATCGTATATTAAAGAACGTATGTGGAATCTAGAAAAACGGTATAGACGATCTTATCTGCAAAACAGAAATCAGATCAGATCAGATCAGTCACTCAGTCGTGTCCGACTCTTTGAGACCCCATGAATCGCAGCACACCAGGCCTCCCTGTCCATCACCAACTCCCGGAGTTCACTCAAACTCACGTCCATCAAGTCAGTGATGCCATCCAGCCATCTAATCCTCTGTCATCCCCTTCTCCTCCTGCCCCCAATCCCTCCCAGCATCAGAGTCTTCTCCAATGAGTCAACTCTTCACATGAGGTGGCCAAAGTACTGGAGTTTCAGCTTTAGTATCATTCCTTCCAAAGAAATCCCAGGGCTGATCTCCTTCAGAATGGACTGGTTGGATCGCCTTGCAGTCCAAGGGACTCTCAAGAGTCTTCTCCAACACCACAGTTCAAAAGCATCAATTCTTTGGTGCTCAGCCTTCTTCACAGTCCAACTCTCATATCCATACATGACCACAGGAAAAACCATAGCCTTGACTAGACAAACCTTTGTTGGCAAAGTAATGTCTCTGCTTTTGAATATGCTATCTAGGTTGGTCATAACTTTCTTTCCAAGGAGTAAGTGTCTTTTAATTTCATGGCCAATATAGGGAACAAACATATGGACAATAAGGGGAGGGAAGGGGCGGGATGAACTGGGAGACGGGGGGTGACAGGCGTTCGCTAGTGTGTGTAACACAGGTGATTAATGAGGACCTGCTGCGCAGCACAGGGCCCTCTACTCAGTGCTCCGTGGAGACTTAAGTGGGAAGGAAACCCGACTATGTGCACACACAGCTGAGTCACTCTGCTGCACAGCAGAAATTAGCAGTAGCGTACAGCAACTGTACCCCAATTTTTTAAAAAAGACATGGGCAAACTTGATAGGAAGAGTAAAATTTGAGCAAAATATTATTGATGAGCAAATGAAAAATATTTTAAATGGCTTGTGCTTTGGTCTAGCAATTTTACAGCTAAGAATTAGTAACAAGTAAATAATTAGAAATACATTTGATAACTTGAATTCAAGGGTTTTCAACACAATATATTTTGCATCAATGAAAAATATAAAAAGATCTGAATATCAAGCCATAAGAGATATCTTAAGTAAATGTTGGTATGTCTCCATAATAGAATTCTATAAACCATCAAAATCCTATTATATGAGAACACCACTTGACACAAGAAAAATTCACAATGCTTGAGTCTGTAAATTGCTTTTTCGGTGAATTCATATCGTTATGACATTGAGTCTTCTTAGCCACACCTGTCGTATATTTCTCCATTTATTTGGGTCTTCTTTAATAACTTTTAAAATAAGTTTTTATTACTTTCCCTTATACATCTTTTTTTAGATTTATTGCTTGATATTTTTCAAGTAAACTCTGTAAGTGTTGGTGGCTGGTATTAGAAATGCAATTCAATTCAGTAAATAAGAAAATAGTCACAGTATTTTTGTTTTGCTTTGGTGACTATTTTCCTTTCCCATGAGCTTGTGCTCACATCTCTGCACCTTCCACAAAACAGCCTCTATGCCTAGGGGTGTTGGGGGGTCATATATGCACAGATGCTGAGTCTGGACCCCAGAGAAGACAGTTGTCGCCTGTGGACAACCATGGGGAAACATCCACCTTGTGAAGTGAAGTGAGGAATTCAGACCCGGGATGACAACCGCCCTGAGCAGGTGTGCATCACACCTGTGAGAGAAAGTGCAGGTGATCCCAGTGTGGGTTTCTACCAGGATGGCGGGGATTGGAAGGAAGAGGCTCTCAGGTCAGGACCTTTGGAGATGTTCACACGGCCAATGTGTGAGATGACAAGGGAGACAGAGGTCATGCGTGGACCAGGAGAGCTCAGATTCTCCGAGCTACTCATCAGAAAACCAGGTCTCCTTCTAGGGGAGGAGCAGGCTGAGGAGGAGAGAGAGGTGGCCCTCACTGCTCCCTCTGAGGAGCGATATCCAAGTTCACTCCTAAAACTGTGCCACACCAAGGGGCTGACCTCAGAGGCTAGGCTTTCCTTCTCGTAACCCACTGGCTGTACTCCCTAGTGGACAGCCAGCTAGGCAGTGGCTGTTCCTGGGGAGAAGGTGTATCAGTCAGCTCAGGCATCAGAACAAAATATCATAGACCTGGAGGACTTCAGTGACAGACTCAGATATTTTTTTACAGTTCTGGAGGCCAAGAAGTTCAAAAGCAAGGTCCCTGCAGATTTTGTCCTTGGTGGGGGCTCCTGTACTGGCTTGCACACAGCCACCTTCTCAATGGGTCTCCATGTGACAAAGAATGCAAATTCAGGAGTCTCTTCCTCTTCTTACAGGGGAACTATCCAGGGGGCTCCACCCTCATGACTCATCAATACCTATTGTATCTTCCAGAGGCCCTGCCTCCTAATTTGATCACTTCGTGGGTTAGGACTTCAACATGTAAAATAGGGGAGGTGGAAAAGTGAAAGTGTTAGTCACTCAGTCCAGTTATGTTCAACTCTTTGTGACCCATGGACTGTAGCCCACCAGACTCCTCTGTCCATGGGATTTTCCAGGCAAGAGTACTGGAGAGGTTTGCCATTCTCTTCTCCAGGGGATCTTCCCAACCCAGGGATCGAACCTGGGTTTCCTGCATTGCAGGCAAGGTGGGGGACACACAAACATTCAGTTCATGCAGAGGGTGGCCAGCAGTGCAGGCCAAGACCACCCACCCCACAGCCACATGTCCAGAGGACTGCCTGGGGGAGGACGAGCCCCCTCTGCCTCCAGGAACCTCTGGATATGGGAACAGGGTGCTCTGTGAATGAGCTCCAAGTTCATAGCTCACCCTGAGAACAGGCACACATGTCCTGTCTCATCTTTCACTTCAAATTACTCCCAGCACTGCCAACTCCTAGCTATTGAGCAGATAGATAATGAGGCCCAGGGACAACACAAAATGCCCCCAAAACATGCATTAATAATACAAAGAAATGGTATCATTTAGCATATTATTAATTTGCAAGTTCTCTTTCATTATGAAATTTAGAAAGTTAAATCTCTTTCCCTGTGTAGATTACAGTCGGCAGAAATTCAACCCCAAAGCTCCCCTTTTCGGCCTCGCTCTGCTCAGAGCAGTCCGTCTTCCTGCTGGGGGCTGGGCTGCCCTGACTTTGGAGGACACCATATGCTTCCATGATTCCTCCCAAGTTGAAGCCTTCTTTCCCATGAATTTGAGAGAAGATGATGGAATCCCCAGCTCCCCTGACAGCTGTCTTCCACAAATCGGAATCCAGACTCAACATAAAGATTAAGCATCCCTCTTTCTGGGAGGCCAGTGCTGGCCCTCCTTCCATAATGAGACTCCCTTCCCAGCTGTGAGGCCGTGCTGACTCCCTGTGTACATGCTGGTCTAGGTTGTTGGGGGGTTTATTCTTGAAAACTTGAAGAAATGTATCCCTGACTTGCTTAATGTTCTTCATTCCAACAAGATATAACACTGTGCTAAAAGCCCTGCTTCTCCAGAGTTATCTGGGAAGTGGGCTAGCCCTCAGTTTGGCTCCAATAAAACTCTTTTCTACTCTCATTGGGGGCTTCCCAGGTGTCTCAGTGGTAAAGAACCCACCTACCAATGTAGGAAACATAGGAGATGAAGGTTTCACCCCTGGGTTGGGAAGATCCCCTGGAGGAGGAAATAGAAACACACTCCAGCATTCTTTTGTCTGCAGAATTTCATGGACAGAGGAGCCTGGAGGGCTACAGTCCATAGCATCGCAGAGTCAGACATGACTGAGCACACACACTGTTCTAATTATTGATTGTTTATTGATTACATTAATTGATATTGCCCTGAATTTTATCTGGCAACTGTGCACCGATACCACCCACTCAGTGCCCTAGATCCCCAGTTTACCCACCAGTCTCCATCCTGCCAGGAAAGGTCGTACTCCCCAGAGTTCCTTCAAGGCTGGCAGGAGCCCCCCGCCCCCACCTTCCCTTTATGCCAATGAGCAACTCCCTTCCTACCTGCCCTGGCCATGGGACAGGTGGATGGTGTGCAGCGGGATGGATGATGCCAGAAGACTGAGGAGCTTGGTGCTGGCGGAGCCACTTCATTTGCTTCACTGGTCTTGGGTGTCATTTATTTTCTGTCCAGGAAAGCATTTCCCAAATGGAAACACACATTTGTCTCATTGTCTGAAGAGCCATTCACTCTCCCAGGAAAGCGCCTTCTCCGAGCCGAGGGCCCTGGACGTGCTCCTCTGTGTCAGTTCCTGGTGTCACAGAAGGAAACCAATCACGCTGACAGTCTCATCACGGCTTCGTAACAACCCTGTAAATGCGACTTCCTTTTCGCAACGATGATTGAATCTCCCGGACTCTATTTCTTGCTTACATAGAAGTTTTCTTCTGCCCATCAGTTCTTCACTCATCCCAGATGGTCTCATCAATATTACAGGATTATAAAAAAGACCATGATCCCTGGGCCCCGGGGAAACCACAGCACTACTTAGCCAACCTTGTAAAATTATTTTTTTTCTCAATGTTGAGCAAAAGGACACAGCTTTATTTTCAATAATAATAATGCTATTTTAGAATTTTTTAAAGCTTTCTTCTTCGTGTGTGGGGGTCTCTGACATGAGAGGACATCAGAGTTGCAAATTAACTCAACATGTTCTTAAATTAAAGATTGTGAATAACTACATCTGAATCCCAATTGATCTTTTCATGTCAACCAAGCAGCTCACATCCAAGAGGAAAAGGTTGCTGCTCCTTGCAATGAACTGTTGCTTTTTGCCTCCAAGTGCAACCACTCCGAGGCTGCAGACACTTTAGTTATCATGGTGGTGCCATCTGCTTTACCTTGCTTTTCTGGGAAAAGCAGTGAATGAGGGAAAACCTGGGTCTTTAAGAGGGACTCAGGCCCAATAGGCCTGGGTAAGAAAGCCTTCTGCTTTTTACTTTTCCATTCCTCTCAACGCTTCGAATATTTGAGGGTCTCCTTGGTGTCAGGTGGGGACCAAGCGTGAACAGGAAAGGTGTGGCTTCTGCTGTCTTGACATTTACATGATGCCCCTCCATGTACCCTCAGGGAGGTCCTCCTGACCACGAGGGAGTGGTCGCCCAGAAGGTGTGCTCACCATGCACACCAACTCAGCGCAGGTTGTTTGGGGTTGTTTATTTCTTGGCTTTTTTTCCAGATTATTTTTTAAGTTCCTCTAGTAATTGATACAGTCCTATTTCAGCAAAGCCAATTTTAACAGAAAAGGCTCTGGTCTCATCATTAGCTCTTTCTCATTGGGAGGCACAATAATTTTTCTGACTCAGAGTCTCTCTGATGGAATAACACATGGTGGGAAGGTGGCCATGGTGTTTAGGGTGCTTTCTGCTCTGCAGTTATTGGGTAGGGCAGAGAAGGACACAGTCCCACAGGCCAGCAGCCAGCAGCCTCCACACAGGGCTGGACCTGGTAACTCACTGCACTGGGACCAGCCAGGCCAACCAGACTGCCCACAGCAGCAGCTCACCACAACAGAAAGATCCACAGGCCCAGGCAGAGAGCGCCCACGACATGTGCTTCTGTTGACCAAGGGGACGTGAACTGCTGGGCCCCGTAGGATGTTTCCTACATGAGACCACTTGTCCAAGATCGGGAAACATAATGAACACATCAAGTACAGAGGAATAAAAACAGCAGATTAGCAAAATGAGGTGACAGAGAAATAGGTTCCTAAGGAAGGAACAAGACAAAACCTCAGAAGAAGAATTAAATGAAGAAGTAGAGACAAGCCATGTATCGGATAAAGAGTTCAAGGCAATGATCATAAAGATGCTCAAAGAACTCAGAAGAATGGATGAACAAAGTGAGAAGTTAGAAGATTTTTAAGTTTGTTTAGAAATATAAATAACCAAACACAGATGAGGAACACAATAACTGAAATGAAAAGTACACTGGCAGGAGTCAACAGGAGATTCAGTGATGGAGCGGAGTGGATCAGTGGACGGGAATACAGAGTGGGGGAGAGGAGTCAAACAGAATGAAAAAGAATTTTAAAGGTGAGGACAGAAAGATAAACAAAAGTGAGGGCAGTTTAAGAGACCACTTAGACATTATCAAGTGTATTAAAATTTCCATTATAGGAGTTTCAGAAGGTGAAGAGAGAAAGGGGTAGAGAACATTATTTGAAGACATAACTAAAACTGAACTGAAAACTTTCCTGACCTGGGAAAAGAAGCAAGATTCACAGAGAGTCCTACATAAGATCAACCCAAGGAGGACCACACCAAGACACATTATAATCAAAATTTAAAAATTAAAGGTAAAGAGAGAATATTAAAAGCAATAGGAGAAAAGCAACTAGTCACATATGAGGGAATTCCTATAAGGCTCTCAGCTGACTTTGCAGCAGAAACTCTGCAGACCAGGAGGGAGTGGTACCATATATTTAAAGTGATGAAATGGAAAACCTACAAACAAACAAAAAAATCTACCCACCAACATTATCATTCAGATTTGATGGAGACATTAAAAATTTTAAGGACAAACAAGGAGCTAAAACTGATCCTGAATCTCAAATATTTTGGCTATCTGATGCGAAGAGCCAACTCATTGGAAAACACCCTGATTCTGGGAAGGACTGAAAGCAGAAGGAGAAGGAGGCAACAGAACATGAAATGATTGGATGGCATCACCGGTTCAGCAGACATGAACTTGGGAAAACTCGGGAAGATGGTAAGGGACAGGGAGGCCTGGTGCACACAGGGTCGCAAAGAGTGAGATACAATTTGGTGACTGAACAACGAGGAGCTAACAGAGGTTGCCCCGCCAGCCTGGTGCTACAGGAAATGCTAACGGGGCTTCACTAAACAGGATAGAAAAGACCACAGCTAGAAACGTGAAGAGTACTAAAGGAAAACTCTCAATAGTAAAGGCAAATACACTGTAAGCTAGTCGATCAATCACTCATAAAGCGGGTAGGAAGTAGATAAGGGATTTATACCCCAAATACACAAAGGACTCATACACTCCAACATGAAAAAAACCCAGACAACCCAATTAAACAATGGGCAGAGGATCTGAATAAATTTTCCAAAGACATGTAGATGGTCAATAAGCACACAAAAAGACCCCACTATCACTAATCATCAAGGACATGCAAATCAAAACCACAATGAGATACCACCTCACACCTGGAAGAATGGCTATTATCAAAAAGACAACAAATAACAAGTGTTGGCGAGGATGTGAGAAAAAGGAGGCCTCCTGCAATACCGGTGGAAATGTGAATCGCTGTCACCGCTATAGAGAACAGCATAAAGATTCCTTAATACAAAACACAGAGCTGCCATACAATCCAGCAGTTCCACTCCTGCTTGCTTATCCAAAGAAAACCAAAACTCTAATTCGAAAAGATACATGCACCCCTATGTTCACTGCAGCATCACTTGCAATAGCCAAGATACAAAAGGCTGTATATTGTCACCCTGCTTATTTAACTGATATGCAGAGTACATCATGAGAAACGCTGCGCTGGAAGAAGCACAAGCTGGAATCAAGATTGCCGGGAGAAATAGCAATAACCTCAGATATGCAGATGACACCACCCTTATGGCAGAAAGTGAAGAGGAACTAAAGAGCCTCTTGATGAAAGTGAAAGAGGAGAGTGAAAAAGTTGGCTTAAAGCTCAACATTCAGAAAACGAAGATCATGGCATCTGGTCCCATCATTTCATGGCAAATAGATGGGGACACAGTGGAATAGTGAGAGACTTTATTTTTGGGGGCTCCAAAATCACTGCAGATGGTGACTGCAGCCATGAAATTAAAAGACACTTATTTCTTAGAAGAAATGCTATGACCAACCTAGAAAGCATATTAAAAGGCAGAGACATTAATTTGCCAACAAAGGTCTGCCTAGTCAAAGCTATGGTTTTTCCAATAGTCATGTATGGATGTGAGAGTTGAACTATAAAGAAAGCTGAGTGCCAAAGAATTGATACTTTTGAACTCTGGTGTTGGAGAAGACTCTTGAGAGTCCCTTGGACTGCAATGAGATCCAACCAGTCCATCCTAAAGGAAATCAGTCCTGAATATTCATTGGAAGGACTGATGCTGAAACGGAAACTCCAATACTTTGGCCACCTGATGCGAAGAACTGACTCATTTGAAAAGACCTTGATGCTAGGAAAGATTGAAGGTGGGAGGAGAAGGGGATGGCAGAGGATGAGATGATTGGATGGCATCACTGACTCAGTGGACATGAGTTTGAGCAAACTCCAGGAACTGGTGATAGACAGGGAGGCCTGGCGTGCTGTAGTCCATGGGGTCACAAAGAGTTAAACATGGCTGAGTGACTGAACTGAACTGAAGATACAAAAGCAACCCAAGTGCCCATCAACAGAGGAAGGGATAAAGAAGATGTGGTATATATACAAATGGAATACTGCTGCTGCTGCAAAGTCACTTCAGTCGTGTCCGACTCTGTGTGACCCCATAGACGGCAGCCCACCAGGCTCCCCCCTCCCTGGGATTCTCCAGGAAAGAACACTGGAGTGGGCTGCCATTTCCTTCTCCAGTGCATGAAAGTGAAAAGTAAAAGTGAAGTTGCTCAGTCGTGTCTGACCCTCAGCGACCCCATGGACTGCAGCCTTCCAGGCTCCTCCATCCATGGGATTTTCCAGGCAGGAGTACTACTCAGCCGCAAAGAGAATGAAATGTCATTTGCAGCAAGACATCCCTCACGCTCCGTCACCCTGATTTTGAAACCTCCAAGTCCTGACGACACCATTGCACTGAGATGCTGAGAATGACCTCAAGCTCATTCCTCTTCAGTGAATGGACGTCGCCTCCGCCTGGACAGACTCACTGTTTGAAGGAGGCTGACCAAGCCCTGAGGGGCCTGACACACTCTCTCCAGCCCCACACTCTCTCTGACTCATCCTCTCCCAGATTCACAATTCTCCCTGCCCCTCAAGGCACACACACACGCTGACCGCAGTCCTCACCCCACACTCTCTCACACCCCCATGGGTCCAGGCCTGGGCTCCGTCTCTGGAGGCCCTTCTGCTCCCTGACAGTCTTCACCCTACAGTCCATGGGAGGAGATTCTGCAGGGATCGTGCCCGCCCACCATGAACCCCAAACCCTAAACCTCCCCCAGGAGGCCTGTGTAGTGCTCTGGGAGACAGAAGCGCCTGAGAAGAGTAAGAGGAGAAGGGGGGCTTCCCCAGGGAGGAAGAAGACAGACCTCGAGGAGCTGCTCCCAGAGATACCCTGCTCACGTATGCTCCCCACGGACCCCCAATCCCCAATGCTGATACGGGCACACTGTGGTTCTTCTGTATCAACCTCTCCAGTCCAAGGCACTGCCCGACCGGAGGCCTCCACCGAGCCTGCTCAGTCAGTCCCAAGGCCACCAAGCTGATGCACAGTCATCTGGATACATGGCTCTTCCTGGGAAAAGGTCAGATTTCCACTAAGCAGACAGTTTGTCCACATAATTATTTAGAAGCAATATATGTGGGCATGCACATGTGTATACACACACACACACACACACACACACACACACACAGCCCTACTGTCCCTGACACACAGGAGGAACTCAAGAAATCTAATGCTTGACAGTCCATGAGAACGCCGAGGCTGCTCCAGAGAAGAACCCAGGTGTCTCTGCTGAGAAGCAGTCTTGGTTCCCCGCTCCCTCACATTCAGGGATGAGCAGTCCGCTGATGGCTGACACCATGTCCTTTGGGGTCCCTGCCCTGCCTCCCCGGATGACACAAAATCCATCGCTCCCCACTGGGCTCAGCTGCTCAATCAAACCCACATCTCGTATGCATGGAAGGGCTGGCAACTCTGGCTCAAACCAAAGCTGAGAGTCAACAGCCTAGTTTTTGATTAGAAAAAAACTGGCCTGGGAGCTCAAGGCCCAGGGCCTAGGTATCCACAGCATAGGCCCTAAACCAGCTGACGGAGGAGGAGGGTGGAATTCTCTTCGGGAAGTGAAGCCCCGTCACCCTCTGTCCCGCCGCGTACTAGGAAGTCAGGTCTTCGCGCAGGAGGCACCGATGTCTCACAGTCATGGCTCAGATGGGCTGCCGGGGCATCTCTCAATCAGCAGACTTGGGGGGCTGTGGGGGAGTGCAGGCATCAGAGCCGCAGCTTGAGATGCCGTGCTTACGATGGTTGTAACACCTCACAGCCACGGGAGGAACGCCTGTAAAGTATAATTGTACTTCTCGCCACCTGAGTGCCCTCCAGTCCCGAGACTTCAGCTCCTAGATGATGACTGAATCTCGCCAAAGTGAACTTTCTCTTCTTCATTTAACCTTCCCTGTCTTCAGGCTTCCTGCAGAACTGAGTCAGGACCAGTCTTCTCCCTGGGCAAGACCTGCCTGCCATCTGGGCCTCAGGGCACAGTTCCCAGTCTGGGTCACCGGCACTTACCCCTCTGGTCGGGGAGACAGGGACCCTCCGTGGCTCCTGGCCACAGGCTCTGCAGCCCTGGCCGTGCCTTGTGGGTCTGGGTGCCCTGTTCCCGGGCACCTTGGTGGGGCCCATCACCACCACCATAGGTCTTCTTCCTTCAGACCCTGGGGGCTCTGTGGACACCCCAGCCCTCTCTTGGCCCTCCTGCATGCCTCACATCCTGAAATATTCTCGGTAGGCATGTTGTTCCTCCAGCAGCCCCAGGCTGACTGTGCACGGATGACGGGAGGAGGGGGCGATTCAGAGGGTCTCCCTGACACGGGGATGGGGCCTCTGGAGACAGATGCAGGAGCCCTCTCTCCAGATTCTGGATGGTGACATCCTAATGTCACCCACAGGTGCCAGACACGTTCTGATGGGAAGGCCCGTGATTGAGATCTCCCGATTCACTGCGGTTTCGTGCCTGTAAATCATCATCGTCTGTGATATAGCAACTGTGAGATTGCCCAGCCTCCCAGACTGCCCCCTTGGGGGACCATCTCCAAGTCACAAGGCTCCTGGAGAGCCCCCCGGTACCCAGAAGCCCTGGTCACCTGCATGAAAAGGTGCCCTTCAGACACAGATTGCTTAGAATTAGGGTTCTGGTCAACTTGCCTTCTGGAGGGTAAACCTCCCACATGGACCAAATGTCCCTTGTCAGATGGGTGTGGACCCTGGGACTCAAATGCAGAGTTTCCTTGGCATGGCTGGAGCGAGCTCTAAAGTGCTGGGTGACTTCTGCCTCAGACTAAGGGCATAACAAGGCCGCTGGTAGCAGGGTCTCCCCGCCTCGGCATGTCCCCACTCGGGGCTCTGCATCCTTGGAGGCTGTCACGGGGCAGCCTCCAAGGCAGCTGCATTCATGCCCTCATGAGCCCAGGGTACTGGGCCCCCTGCAGGAACTAGAAACACAGCTGTGTGTGTCTTGGAACCTGGGCTGGCCCGGGTTTCAAGCCCTGTCCATCCTAGGTGGGACCACCCGGTCTGCTCCAACAAAACGGGGGCTTTGTCCCCATCAGAAGACCCCACAAGCCTCCATCAAGGGCTCCTCGGAAGGAAACCCAGATGGCGCTCCTCGCCCTGAAGTCATGGCCACCCTACCAAGAGGGCCGCCCAGCAGGATCCAGCATCTCGGAGAAGCAGCAGGTCTGCACAACAGAAAGGCCGCAATCCTGTGTACAAACAGGTCTCCCCAAGCCTAAGACCCACAGAGTCAGGACCTCAGGACGCAGGGAGATTACACCCGAGGACTGCTGTTCTGCATGCCTTCTTAAAAAAAAAAAAAAAAAAAAAAAAAATGAGGGCAAAACTACTTGACTTTGCTGCACTGCAACCAGGAACATGAGAATCTGCTCCTGAGGGTGAGGAGCAGAGCCTGGGCCTCATGAAACCCGGCCTCCAGGGAAGAAAGGAGGCAGGAAGCCAGGACACCGGCAAGTGGGGTCAGACCTCAGTCGGAAGCAGAGAGTCAGAAGCTCCACCGGGGCAGTGGGCAGGCCGCGGGTGGAAGGGCCTGAGGACCGGACTCCTGTGCAGAGGACGACGGAGGGGAGAGGTAGGGCCGCGGGAATGTCAGGGGGTGAGGGGCCTACTGTCAGGGAACCGGTGAGGGGCAGTGGGAAGTTGGCGGCTGGAGGGCCAGGCCCCCCTGCCCAGCCCAGCTCACCTCGCTGCACCTGCTGGAAGTGCCTCCACCGTGGGGTCTGAACACACCGGGGACTGGGTTTCTAATGAACTGATAACTCACTCGATCAGTCATCCTGATCAAGGGGAAATCTCAGCAGTGAGCCTGGCACTGCTCGGGGAGAAGGACAGAAAAGCAGCAGTGAAACCTCTGCAGACGTGGTGGACAGGTGTGCAGAGGGGTGCGGCGCTGTGCTCCAGGGTCCCTGCCAGCTCCCAGCCCCAACCACAGTCCCCTGGGATGCAGCCTAAGGCACAGGCCGTGGTGGGGTGGGACTCAATGATGCAAAGAACCGACTGGAGAAAGCAGAGCTGTGGTCCCTGGGGAGACTCCTGGGCCACCAGGTGGAGCAGCCAGGGTCCCCAGGACAGTCAAACCCGGAAGCAGGGGTGGACCCCGAGCAGCTGACACAGCATCACTTTCTTAAGCTCTGGCCCGAGGAGGAGTGTGACGCCTGTGCCCTGGACCAGAGAAGAAGGACAAGCAACCACGGGCAAGGGCTCGTGGCTGCCTCCTGCTCTCTTACCCCCTGGGAGGCCAGGGTGCCTGCTCCCCGGGCTTTTGTTTGCAGGGATTTTTTGCTTATTATTTTTAATCCCTTTGATTGAGGCATGATTTATATACCATGAAATTCACCAGTTTAAAGCGCACCGTCCATCAAGCTTTGACAGTGCGCACGGCAGTTTGACCACCACGATCACGGAGCAGGGTAACCCCCACCCCACACAAAGCTCCCTCCTGCCTCCCCTGCAGTCAGCCCACCCCCTAAGCCCATGCTTGGGAACCACTGATCTGCTTCTCGTCACTGCAGCTTTGCCTTTTCCAGAACTCTGAGCAACTGGAACAATTCGGTAGGGAGTGTTTGAGCCTGTTTCCTTTCCGACTCGGACGTCATCGCTGGATTCATCTGTGGTTAGCTGCTCCCTTTATTCTGAAGCGTGTTCTGAAGCTATTCCGTGGTTGGTCCGTTCTCCAACAGGCGGACACTTGGATTCTTCCCAGGATGGGGCTGTTATAGAAAATGCTTCTATGGACATTTGTGTACACGTCTTTGTGTGGACATAGATTTCATTTATCTTGTATCAATACTGAGACCTGGGGTTGCTGGGTAATATGCTAAATGCGTATTTACCTTTATATTAAAAAAATTGGCCAAACTCCTTTCCAAAGCAAGGTACCTACTACATCCGCACAGCAAGCTGCAAAATCTGTCATTTCATACCTTGTCAGCATGTGATGCTGTCAGTCGTTATAACTGCAAGCATTCCAAAGAGTAAGCATCTTGTTGTGGTTTTAATTTCCCCTTCCTCAATAAATGTTGGTGCCAGCATTTTGTCCATTTGCATATCTTCTTTCATAAAGTGTATTTCAAATTTTTCTCCATTATTTATTGTGGGTTTTATCTTTGTTTTTTTTTTCAGCCGTAAGATTTCCTTAAATATTTTTAAAACTATTTTAAGTATAATTGAATATCTAAGGAATGAATATTGTCATTATGCCTAAATCTAACATTCAGCTCTGTCTGCCCCTCGCTGTCACTGTATTTTGTCTTTTCTTTGAGGGAGAGTTGATTTAGAGTGTTGTGTTAGTGTCAGGTGGACAGCAGAGTGATTCAGTTTTATACACATATGTGTATTCAGTTTCTCTTCCGTTATAGTTTATTATAAGATATTGAATGTAGCTCCCTGTGCTACATAGTAGGTCCCTGTTGTTTATCTATTTTATATATAGTGGGGTGTATCCATTAATCTCAAACTCCTAATTTATCCTTTCCCCCTGGAGAAGGCAATGGCACCCCACTCCAGTACTCTTGCCTGGAAAATGCCATGGATGGAGGAGCCTGGAAGGCTGCAGTCCATGGGGTCTCAAAGAGTCAGACATGACTGAGCAACCTCACTTTCACTTTTCATTTTCATGCATTGGAGAAGGAAATGGGAACCCACTCCAGTGTTCTTGCCTGGAGAATCCCAGGGACAGGGGAGCCTCGTGTGCTGCCGTCTGTGGGGTCGCACAGAGTCGGACACAACTGAAGCAACTTAGCAGCAGCAGCAGCAACCTCTCCCATTGGTAACCATAAATTCATTTTCTATGTCTGTGAACCTATTTCTGTTTTGTAAGTAAGTGCATTTGAATCATTTTATTAGAGTCCACGTATAAGTGATAATACTGGAGTGGGTTGCCATTTCCTCCTCCAGAGGATCTTCCCAACCCAGGGACCCAACCCGGGTCTCTCGCATTGCAGGCAGATTCTTACCGACTCAGCCATGAGGGAAGCCCACATGTAGTGACACCATGTGGTCTCTGTCTTTGTCGGGCTTCCTTCACTTGCTATGATCATCTCTGGGTCCATCCGTCTTTGTGCATTGATGATGCACCTCTTTTATCAGATAAGTTTTGCAAATATTTTCTTCTGTCTGTGTCTTTCCATTTTATCTTCTTGACATGTCTTTTGAAATCAATTTTTTTTTAATTTTTATTAAGTCAAATGAATCTATTTTTTTCTTTTATGGGTTATCCTTTCTGTATCCCAAGAAAGTTTATGATTCCCAAGGTCACAAAAGTTATCTCCAATGCTTTTTAAAGAAGTTTTATACTTTTAATAATTATTTGGAGGTCTGTTTTATATAAATAAATAGCATATATATATTATATATCATACATACATTTCCTTTACATCACACCCAAATATTAGTGGGTAGATAAACACATCAAAATTTCAGCACCATTTGCTGAAAAGTCCATCCTTCCCCTTTTAATTATCTAGGAAAATTTGTTGAAAATCAGTTAAGCTTATATGTGCATGTATGTGTAACCAAGAGCTTCCCTGATAGCTCAGTTGGTAAAGAATCCACCTGCAATGCTGGAAACCCTGGTTCAATTCCTAGGTCGGGAAGATCCCCTGGAGAAGGGATAGGCTAACCACTCCAGTATTCTTGGGCTTCCCTGGTGGCTCAGCTGGTAAAGAATCTACCCGCAATGCGGGAGACCTGGGTTCGATCTCTGGGTCAGGAAGGTCCCCTGGAGAAGTGAAAGGCTACCCACTCCAGTATTCTGCCTGGAGAATTCCATGGACTGTCTAGTCCATGGGGTCACACAGAGTGGGACACGACTGAGCGCCTTTCACTCACATCCTGTCCCTGTGTCTGAACGTCAGCACTAGAATCCCAACCTCTGTCGCTTTATGTAGGAAACTTGAAGGCAGGTAGGATAATCCCTCTAACTCCATTTCACTTTTCCTTAAATTTCTGTATGCCCTCCGCATTTTCATGTAAATCTCAGGAATTGGAGGCTGTAGGGATTGCAGTTGGCTTGTGTCACCCTCAAGACCAGTTTGGGAAGGATAGACATCTTAATATCTTAACAACATTGAACTTTCTGTGCCATGAACATGGAACCACTCTACACTTACTTGGATCTTCTTTGATTTCTCTCAGGAATATTTTGTACTTTTCAGCCAGATATCAGGCATGTATGTTGTTCAATCCATTAACTATTTCATATTTGAGGAGGTGTGGGTGTGGATATTTGTCACCCTGCTTATTTAACTTATATGCAGAGTACATCATGAGAAACGCTGGGCTGGAAGAAGCACAAGCTGGAATCCAGATTGCCGGGAGAAATAGCAATAACCTCAGATATGCAGATGATACCACCCTTATGGCAGAAAGTGAAGAGGAACTAAAAAGCTTCTTGATGAAAGTGAAAGAGGAGAGTGAAAAAGTTGGCTTAAAACTCAACATTCAGAAAACGAAGATCATGGCATCTGGTCCCATCATTTCATGGGAATAGATGGGGAAACAGTGGAAACAGTGTCAGACTTTATTTTGGGGGGCTCCAAAATCACTGCAGATGGTGACTGCAGCCATGAAAGTAAAAGACGCTTACTCCTTGGAAGAAAAGTTATGACCAACCAAGATAGCATATTAAAAAGCACAGACATTACTTTGCCAACAAAGGTTCATCTAGTCAAGGCTATGGTTTTCCCAGTGGTCATGTATGGATGTGAGAGTTGGACTGTGAAGAAAGCTGAGTGCCAAAGAATTGATGCTTTTGAAGTGTGGTGTTGGAGAAGACTCTTGAGAGTCCCTTGGACTGCAAGGAGATCCAACCAGTCCATTCTGAAGGAGATCAGCCCTGGGATTTCTTTGGAAGGAATGATGCTAAAGCTGAAACTCCAGTACTTTGGCCACCTCATGCGAAGAGTTGACTCATTGGAAAAGACTCTGATACTGGGAGGGATTGAGGGCAGGAGGAGAAGGGGACGACAGAGGATGAGATGGCTGGATGGCATCACTGACTCGATGGACGTGAGTCTGAGTGAACTCCAGGAGTTGGTGATGGACAGGGAGGCCTGGCGTGCTGCGATTCATGGGGTCGCAAAGAGTCAGACACGACTGAGCGACTGAACTGAACTGAACTAAACTTGGGGTGGATATATATAGGTGCTTAATGTAAACATATTTTTATTCATTTTATTTCATTTTTTTTGATTCTCTAGCCATGGTGTCTCTAGAGTTAAATGTATACACACACACATATAACAAAATATAGGGGGTTTTTTTGTATATGGGTCTGATATACTGTGATCTTGTTAAATTTTGTATCTTTTCTGGTAGAAGCATTAGGATTTTTTAAAATCATATACTCTGTTAAATGAGAGTTTTATTCATTGCAGTTCCAATATACTAGATGGGTTTCCAATTACTTTTATATTTTATTTCTTTATCTTCCCTTGTACTAGCAATGGGGAGGGCTTGCAGAATCAGTCTTTTACTATTAGGTATGAGATTGGTCCAGATCTTTCTAGATGCTCCAAGATGCTCATAATTGGGACAAAGAAGGTCTCTTCTATTCCTATGTTTCTAAGAGTTTTCATCATGAAAGAGTGCTGCTGCTGCTAAGTCGCTTCAGTCGTATCCGACTCTGTGCGACCCTATAGACTGCAGCCTACCAGGCTCCTCCATCCATGGGATTTTCCAGGCAAGAGTACTGGAGTGCTAAATTTTGTCAAACATGATTCCTGCATCTATTAAGATGATTGTATGGTTTTCATTTTTACTCTGGTATTAGAGTGAATTATCTTGATTAATTTTCAGTGTTAAACCATCCTTAAATTAGTGGGATAAATTTTGCTTGATCAGACTGAAATATCCTTTGATATAGTTACGGATTCAGCTGGCTATTGTTTTTTTTAGGATTTTAGCATAGATATTCATGAGAAATATTGGCTTACAGTTTTACTTTCTTAGAAGTCATGCTTCCTTAGAAGAAAGTTAAATGACAAATCAACATTCCTTAGAATATGTATTATTCTGATTTTTGTATCAGGGTAACACCAGCTTCAAAAGCTGAGCTGGGAGGTATTCTAATCGTTCTTTCTTAGTTTTCTTATGGTTTCTTTTGGTAAGTACATGCATGCATGTGTGCACACATATAGAATGCTGTTTAATTTCTAATAATTCAGGATTTTTCCAGATATGCTTCAGTTATTGATTTCCTATACAATTTCCCTGTGCTCAGAAAACACTCTCTTTTGTTTTTCCATCTTCTTAAGTTGATTAAGGTTTCTGTGGCCCAGCAGATTGTTCATCTCCAGTTGTGTATTGATCCTACTGTGCACGTCTCTTCTCAGCACAGCACCAGGCGACGTCGTGTTGGAAGCTTGAAATGGTGGGAATATCTACACCATGGAAATTAGCCAGTATCACCCACTGGTGCTTTGGGGAGCCGGATGTTAAGCTGCTGTCAACGTGCATTTTTCTCCTTGAAGGGTCCATGGTCCTTGATTGTTGTTGTTCAGTCGCTAAGTCATGTCATGTCACTCTTTGTGACACCATGGACTGCAGCATGCCAGGCTTCCCTGTCTTTCACCATCTCCCAGAGATCTCAAACTCAATCAGTGATGCCATCCAACCATCTCATCCTCTGCTGTCCCCTCCTCCTCCTGCCTTCATTCTTTCCCAGCATCAAGACCTTTTCCAATAAGTCAGCTCTTCACATCAGGTGGCTAAAGGATTGGGAGCTGCAGCTTCAGCTTCAGTCCTTTCTTCAGTCAATATTCAGAGTTGATTTCCTTTAGGATGGACTGGTTTGATCTCCTTGCTGTCCGAGGCACTCTCAAGAGTCTTCTCCAGCCTTGATTAGTTCTGTATTTATCTGTACAGACATTAAAATGAGCCTGATTTCCTGGGATATCTCTGACTCTCATTGGCACCACCAGGGTTCACTCTAGTCTTTCCTTCTGCTTATTTGTAACTTCTTGTCTCAAATAGAGTAACTTGGCTTCCATGATTAGAACTCATTTACTTGTTTACTCAACCCTAGTAGCATGGGAACTAGTATAGACTTGCTAAACTGTACCCACGTGGGAAACCTACACCAGAGTACAGGCTAGCCTCCGGTTCTTGCCATCTCAAGACTTACAGTGTCCAGATAAAACCAGAATTACTGAGATTAGCTCCTTTTCCCCCCCACCAACCTCACTGTGGATGCATCACTCAATAGGAATGCAACTGGATATATTTGTCTCAGTCCGAGTTCTGCCCTGGGAACCCTGATTTACAGGTTAATTCTTCTAAATTTGCACACAGCATAGTTCACTCTGCATGGGCACAGTTCTGTGTGCTGTGAAATATACCTGGGATGTTTGTAGTTTCTAAAGTTCTGCACCTTTTTTGAGGATCCAATTTTCTATCTGGTGGCATTTTCCTTCAGACTGAATAACTTATGTCAGCATTTCTTACAGCCAAATCTCATGGCAGCAGATTATTTCAACTTTCCTTTATGTGAAAATGCCTGTATTTTTCCTTAATTTTGAAGAATGTTCTCACTGAATGTGGAATTCTGAATAGGGTATATATCTTGCATTCAGCACTTTATAGACATTGTTTTATTTTCTTGTGTCCTCTCTTGTTTCTGTTGAGGAACCAGCCATTAATTGCTCATGGTCCCCTTGTAAGTAATAGGCAATTTTTCTCTTGTTCCTTTCAAGATTTGCTCTTTCAGTTTCAACACTTTGATGATTACAAGCTTCAGTTCCTATGTATTTTTTTCCTTGGGGGTTTATTTAGCATCTTTCTGTTTTATATCAGATGCAGAATATTTTGGAGGTTATGTCTTCAAATATTTTTATCTCATTCTGTCTTTTGTCTCCTGACAGTCCAATTACATATGTGCTGAATTGTTTGATACAATCCAACAAGCCACTCAGGCTTTATTCTTTAAAGAGGAAGAAAAAAAAAAAAAGCTGTTTTCTCTGCTCTGCTCTTGGATAATTCCCACTGATATCTTCAAGTTCACTTACTCCTTCCTCTGTCAAATCTATTTGGCCATTACACTCATCACGTAAATGCTTCCATTAACTCAAGACTTCATAGTTCTCTGCAGAGATTTTCTTTAATGATACATTATTAAAAAGAGCCCACTGTTTGGAGGCTACGCTTTTATGAGTTTTACCTCCAAGACTCTACCAGGCCTCACTGTAAATATCAGAGAAAAAGCCCCTACTGCTTCTCACGGGGACCGTGGAGAGAAAACTGCGCATTTTAAAATATGCCCTGAGTGTTCTGTTCTCCTTAACAATCCCTGCCCTCCAGGGACACTACTTTACCAGATTCTAACCTAATGGTATTCCGCTTGGGGAAAGGAAAACACCCAACTCAGGCTTGATAAAAATGGGGCCTCCAAGCACAGGATGGCAGACCACCCCCTCCCTTGCACCTCACCACCAGCAAGGCTCCTGAGTAGTAACTAGGCCAACAGCTAAAGCAGCTACAAGCTCCTGACTCTACTTAAGGACTCTCTGGGGAAATTCAGACAGCAAGGGAGACAGGAAGAAGGCTCCAGAGGAAATGCAAGCTCTGACACCACAGCTGCATAAAGCGGTACATGCAGTCTGACTCCTTGCCAGACAAACACAAAACCTCACCCCAATGCACGTCTCCCTCCACTTCCTCCATCCAAGACATCATGCCTGGCTTTCCAGAAACAACAGCTGCTGCTCCTGCTGCTGCTAAGTCGCTTCAGTCGTGTCCGACTCTGTGCGACCCCATAGACAGCAGCCCACCAGGCTCCCCCATCCCTGGGATTCTCCAGGCAAGAACACTGGAGTGGGTTGCCATTTCCTTCTCCAATGCATGAAAGTGAAAAGTGAAAGTGAAGTCACTCAGCTGTGTCCAACTCTTAGCGACCCCGTGGACTGCAGCCCACCAGGCTCCTCCGTCCATGGGATTTTCCAGGCAAGAGTACTGGAGTGGGGTGCCATTGCCTTCTCCATCTAATAGAAAAAGTGAACAGCATACCAGATCAGAGCGGCAATGTAAACTGGAGGGCATAAACTCTAAGAAATCACCAAAAGGAAATGCTACAAATATAAAATAGAAGTGGAGACTATCTTTGATGGACTCATCAGACTGGCACTGCCAAGAAAAAAATATCAGTGAGTTTGAAGATATGTAAATAGAAACTTCTAAAGCTGTAAAACAAATATAAATAAGAATGAAAAATGTGAAACAGAACGTAACTGTGAGATAATTACCCTCATTTTATAATGAGGGTACCTGAATGAGAAGGAAGAAAGAAAACATATTCGAAGTAAGAATGGCTGGAAATTTTCCAAAATCAATGACAGACACTGAGGCACAGTTTCAAGAATCTCTGAGGACACAAACCATGATAAAAATCCGAAGTATTATATTATATACACTGTGGAATGTTATATTCAAACTTCAGAAGGTTAAGGAGTCAGGGTGGGGTGGGGTGGGAAAGAACACCCCACCTGTAGAGGAACAAGGATAATAGTTACATCAGACTTTCCTTCAGAAACCAAGAAGAGAGTGGAGGGAAATATTTCACGTTGAAAAAAACAAAACCAACAACCTGGAACTCCATATCCAGTGAAATTTCCTTCATAAGTGAAGGAGAAATAAAGTCTTCTAAGACAAACAAACAAACAAAAAAATGAGAGTATTTGCTGCCAGGACTCCTGCAACTCGATCCCTGCAAGGAAACTTCTGGGGTGACTCCTGTCCAGTGAATTATCAAAGCTGGGCCACTTCTGAAGAAGGCCTGGGTCACAGCAACAACAGAGTCTCTGAATTTCTTGGCACATGGATTGACCTGCACCCTCCCATCCTGTCAGATCCTTTGTACACACGCCTCTACTTGAAGAGGTCTTTGGCCCTGGCCAGAAAACAAGCAAACAAAAGCAAACACGTTTTTGTTTGTTTTTTGAATGGGGCAAATATGGTTTTTCCAGTGGTCATGTAAGGATGTGAGAGTTGGACTATAAAGAAAGCTGAGCACTGAAGAATTGATGTTTTTGAACTGTGGTGCTGGAGAAGACTTTTGAGAGTCCCTTGGACTGCAAGGAGATCCAACCAGTCCATCCTAAAGGAAACCAATCCTGACTATTCATTGGGAGGACTGATGCTGAAGCTGAAACTCCAATACTTTGGCCACCTGATGCAAAGAACTGATCCCTTGGAAAAGACCCTGATGCTGGGAAAGATTGAAGGTGGGAGGAGAAGGGGACGAAAGAGGATGAGATGGTTGGATGGCATCATTGACTCAATGGACATGAGTTTGAGCAAGCTCCGGGAGTTGGTGATGGACAGGGAGGCCTGGCGTGCTGCAGTCCATGGGGTGGCAAAGAGTCGGACACGACTGAGCAAGTGAACTAAACTGAGAGCTGCCTTGCAGAAAATATCAAAACTTCTTCATAGAGAATAAAAATGATATAGGCTAGATATTCAAGCCTTACATAAAGAAAGAACATTAGAGAAAGAATAAATAAAAATAAAATTGTTTCATTTTACTTTATTTAGGACAATTATGATAACTTCTTAAAATATAGTTTTGACACTGTGCTTATGTCAGATTCTCATCAAATTACTTGTCCTTCCTTATCTCTTCCATTTTCTTGGTTTTTTCATATGTCATGTAACTTTGGATTGTATTTTGGGGACTGTTCAGATGTTGAGACTCCAGAATTTGTTATTATCTGGAAACCATCGTTTCCTTTTATTAGCAGGTCGATTTGCTTGGCTGGGTTTGAACCGCAAACTCTCTCTCTCAGGGGCCAGTTCAGTTCATGAGGTTTTCCTTAGGCTGAGCTACATGGGGTGTGCTCCACACATGAGTATTTCGGGGTCCATCAGAGACGGGGGTAGACGGCGGGGGTGGGGGGGCGTCCTCCTCCACTCTGCCCTCCAACAGTCCCCTGCTCCCTGCAGCCTGTAATTGCTCAGCCTGACTCTGGCTCCCGAGGGCAGCGAGATGACAGGCTCACCCACGCAGCTGCGCTGCCCCTGAGCCTGTGACGGCTGCTTTTAGCCCAGGGCGAGCCGCAGAGATGGACGTGACCTGGGTGGCTCCCCGTCTCTCCTCCTTAGGCGGTCCTCCCCCACAGAGTGTGTACTTCCGCTCACTTTGCAGCGCAGTCACGTTGAACCTTTTGGTGTCATGTGGATTATGGTTGCTTCCTGAAGGAGGATGCTATCTCACTGAGAAGCCAGAGTCCACCTTCACTTAGGAAAGATGTTTTCACCGGGTAGCAAACTTTCAGTTGAGGGTAACTTCCTTTCAGTGTTTTGAAGTGTCTCTCCGGTTTCTCCTTGCTTATGTTATTCCTGACGTAAAGTATGTTATTCTTATCTTCGTGTGTCTGATATAATTACGTAATATGTATCTATGCTTCTCTTATATAAGCTGCTTTTAAGGTTTTCTTTCTTTTCAGCCTGTTCAGTGTGTGAGCTGAGCTGCTGCGCTTTCTTTGCTTCTTCTGCTAGGTGTTTGTTGAGTTTCTTGAATCTGTGAGTTTATCGTTTTCAGCAAATTGCATTTTTTCAGCTGTTATTTCTTCAAATAATATTCTATGCCTCTTTGTTCTCTGTGTATAGGACTCAAATTACACGTGTTTTAGACCACTTGAAATTCTATCAAAAGTTCTAATATTCTGTTCCTTTTCTCTGTCTGCTTTTGTGCTTTGTTTGGCTTCTATTATTATATCTTCAAGTTCACGTGTGTGTGTGTGTGGTGTGCTGTTTTAATGTCCTTATCCACTAACTTCATAATGTCATTTCTGGGTATATTTCTATTAATGGAGTTTTCTCCTGGTTATGAGTTTTATTTTCATGCTTTTTGCATAACTGGTATTTTGGTTAAATGCCAGGCACTGTGATTTTAATGTCATCAGATGATATATTGCTACAGGAAAGCTGAACTTTGGTCCAACATGCAGTACTGAAGTCAGCCTGATTATTCTGAGGTAGACTTCTCAGCTTTTTTGCAGAAAGTCCAGGGTAACCTTTCTTGCAGAAAGTCCAGGGTAACCTTTCCTCTGGAGCTAACTTGTCCTCACCTCCCTTCTGAAGGAGCCAGCCCTGACCCACACATCATCAGGAAGAGCTGGGGCCTGGACCGCTAGGACTCCACATCTCAGAAGGGGGATGTGACTGAAAGTTTACATAATAAGCATCTTCAGTGCAGAATTAAAATGTGCAAGCCACGTAAGATCGGTCCATCTGAGCCATCCCCAGGACTTCTGAAACTGACTGTGATAAGCTATGGAGCGTGCTCCTGGAGGTTTCATAATCAAATCTGTGTTTTGTTCGCAACGCATCTACCGTACTTCCTGTCAATCCAGATCCTGTTTAAACGCACGACCGTCTTTATCAGTCGCCAAAGGACTTCTTACAAACCCAGCTCTTTGATAGTCCAGCTCCAGCTGCACCTGGAAAATGTGAAGGAAGCCACAGCCAGCAGAAGCGACGGCATCTGCCTTCACTGTGTGTCCCCTGCGAAAACCCAGAGAGCATTTCGTTTACAGAAGAGTCAGCTGAGTTGGGAAGCACGTGTTCACACCTGCAAGAAGCGAGCACCTTGGGTCCCATCTGCCTGTGGCCAGGAGGACGATCGGGCTTTGGGGCGGAGGAGAGGGATGGGAAATCAGGACAGGTGACCGTGTTTGAAAAGCCAGCCCTGGGAGGCGCATATGAGGCCACGGTTGTCTGGAGAAACCTGCTGTTTCTGCAAACTCCACGGACTGCCAGCACAGGACTAAACGGCGCCCAGCTATGGGACTAACCTCAGAGCACCCCGGAACTGGGGAGATACGGAGAGGCAGCCAGAGTAGAATAAGCCTGAGTCAGAAGGGATCTCGTGGGGCGGAGGGGGCTCCCTGGGATAGCCAACTACTCTGCCTATGGGACCGGCCTGCTGCATCGTAAGATAGTGACCGTGCCTGGCCTCCAGGCTCTAACTGCTGGTAGAGCCCCGAGTCATGACAGCCAAAAGCACCCCACTCACGTCCAACGCCCCAAGGCAGAGCTGCCAGCCCAGTTAAGCAGTGCTGCTTTGAGCCAGTTTGGAAGAGCAGTGACACGGCTGAGTCACCAAGAAGGCAGGCTTCTCCCTTATCTCGTCACTAACTGCACACCTGGCCACCCCGGAGTTCCCCTCGCTGCCTGCCCATCTGTCTGCCAGCACAGAGGTGAGGCTGCTCTGGGACTGTGTGCCTGGGATCCGATGGAGGAGCCCCGAGAAATGGACACGGAGGTGTCCAGACGCTGCCCAGGCTGAGGGCACAGGCAGGTGGCCGTGAGGGCAGGGTCCCTTCCCAGAACACAAAACCCACCCAGTCAAACCCATGAACACCCATGAACACTACGAGTTAAGCCTCAGCTGACCGCCGGATACAGGCCTGCAGTGGCCAACCTTGAGCTTCAGAGGACCCAGCAGAGAAGGGCAAGGATTGCAGTGAGAACCAGGAGCTTAGAGCAGGCAGACAGGCCAAACCAAGATGCAGAAAGTCAGGAGCATTTAGGAAAGAGGTCCAAAGCTGTAGTCTCAGAAAATGATTCCACCTCCCAAATCCCAAAGCCGCCAGACGGCCGCAGGGCACGCCAGCCACCATGTTACAATCAGCTGAGCCATGAAGGGCTTTTTGAGCCTCCTCCTATGGACATATTTGAAACTTGAAGTTTCCTTGTGTGTCTCTTCCTGTGCGGACATTTCTGAAATGCTAAATGCAGACACAGTATCAAGGAGCAGTTGAATTTCTTAAGAGAAGATCGGTGCTGCGTTGAGAGCTGCAGTGTGTTCTGAAAATGGGAGCCTGTGTGTGCTGTGTCTGCTGCCCCATGGGGACAGAGCGTCTTTTGGGCAGGAGTGACCGTCAGACCAGGGCGGCGCCCCTCGGCTCCCTGCCCCGGGATGAGGAGCAGAACGGTCCGCAGACTGAGACACTGACATCCAGGAACTAGACGTAAAGTAAAGCCCAAATGTGCTGGGCTGAGCTCTAGTTGGTGCAGCAGGTTACCGGACTGCTCGGGGAGGGGCCAGCATGCATCGCCGCCCAGCCAGCCCCCAGACTGAGCTGCGTTATGGTTGCCAACCTGACCCTGAATCTGAGACTTCTGCCAGGGCTGGCAGGAAGAACATGCTCTTGCTTTAGGAAGAGGAAGCCTCGTGGAGACCTCCGAAAATCTTGGCTGGAACTGTTGACCTTGGCAAGAAAGCTAGTGACCACCAAAAATGTCAGGGAGGCCGGACTTTCTCATCAAACTCAGAACACCGTGGGGAGAAGCTCGGGTCCTGGGCCAGGCCTGTGTGGGGCTTGGATCTCACAGTTCCCATGAGAATTGGGGGACCCACAGCAAGTGCCACGTGAGCACCACTGCCCAGAGCGGGGGCGGGGGCAGGGGGCTGGCACATCCCTCCATCTTTCACACCATCCCCATCACAGGTATGTGCGATGGGGCAGGTGTGTGTGTATACACACAGCAATGTCTCCAAGTACAAATATATACCAGAGAAGGCAATGGCAACCCACTCCAGTACTCTTGCCTGGAAAATCCCATGGATGGAAGAGCCTGATAGGCTGCAGTCCATGGGGGTCACAAAGAGTCAGACACGACTGAGCGACTTTACTTTCACTTTTCACTTTCATGCATTGGAGAAGGAAATGGCAACCCACTCCAGTGTTCTTGCCTGGAGAATCCCAGGGACGGTGGAACCTGGTGGGCTGCCGTCTATGGGGTCTCACAGAGTCAGACATGACTGAAGTGACTTAGCAGCAGCAGCAGCACAAATATATACACATATATGAGTGAATATATGTAATATATATGTATAAATATATATGTGTATAAAAACATATATATATTAAAATATGCATAAATAATACAAGCTTACGTCAAAGTCGTTCAGTCATGTCCGACTCTTTATGACCGCATGGACTGTATAATCCATGGAATTCTCCAGGCCAGAATACTGGAGTGGGTAGTCTTTCCCTTCTCCAGGGGATCTTCCCAACCCAGGGATAGAACCCAGGAATCCCGCATTGCAGGCAGATTCTTTACCAGCTGAGCCACAAGGGAAGCTCTAGCTTATATGTGCATATAATATACATATACAAATGTTTATAATACACACTTATATGAATACAGATAAGTATATAAAGGTATACATGGGGGCTTCCCAGGTGGCACTAGTGGTAAAGAATCGCTCCCAATGCAGGTGACATAAGAGACGTGGGTTTGACCCCTGGGTTGGTGAGATCCCCTGGAGGAGGGCACGGGAACCCCTTCTAGTATTCTTGCCTGGAGAATCCCATGGACAGAGGAGCCTGGCGGGCCACAGTCCATAGGGTCAGGAAGGATCAGACATGACTGAAGTGACTTAGCATGTACGCATGCACAAGTGTGTATATTTATGTGTTTATACACACATGATGCCTTTGTGCACATTCTAAATCAATGGGATGGTTTGCCTCCCCCAGTTCACCAGGAGGCAAAGATGAAATCTCCCTGCCAGCCCAGCAGAACTGTCAGCCTGCCTCCCAGGTTCCCAGCCTGCAGGAAGGGGCAGAGATGGCCTCCTTGTGGGACTCTCACAGTGCAGAGTTGAGAGGTCTTCCCTCCGCCAGCTTTGTGGTGTTCTCCTGAGCAAACCAGTAGCAGAGAACCCAGCCACCCTCAGCTTTCAGAGCCCAAGGACCGACGGCCCACAGCTTCAGTTCACACAAGCTAACTAAGCAATGTGCACAACTGTTCAAAGCTGAGCTTTCTAAATTCTCCTGTGCAGCCTCAGTTGGTCAGGGGAAATCCCTATTTGGCTTGTTTTCCCTAGACAGTAAATGAACTCGTCCTGCTCCCAGCCCCGCCAACAGCCAGCAGAGAAATATAGGAGCAGCTTGTGGGATGGGAAGAGGCCATGATTCAGCATCAGCCCCACAGCAAGGAGCCTGGCCCCCTGTGCAGTGACTCTGTGCCATAAATATTTAATATTTTAGCTATGTTTTCTTAAACCAAAAGTTGACCCTCATTCACAGTAATCATACAAGCGATCAGCATTTGCACTGCCTGAGGAAACAGGAAATTTGCATCTGGTGTGTCTGAGCCAAAATTAAACATTTATACATTTTGTTCACACTGCTTGTCATTAGCCCCAACTTACCACCACCTCTGCATTGGGTTCTGCACTAAAAAAATGTTTCCTCCTTGAAATGAAATCACCCACAAAAATTACACTTCCTCCAGGAATGGTGATGTGTCCCTCTCAGATTTGCTAAATTGTCTTTTCCAGGAAGAAAGAGTTTGCGGAGAGATGCTCTTAGCTCATGTGGAGCCCTCTACATCTGAGAAGGTCCCATCTCTCACGTTCCAGCACTGCTTGTTTAACATAATTCAGTCCTTGCATGATGATTGTGTATCCTTCTTTTTTTACTAACAACCCAGTGTTGGGGAGAACTTGCCAGAGGGACAGAAAGAGATGGCAAATAATAGCGAGGCTGGCAGCCAGAATCTCTAGCACAGAGAGAGGTGTCATTTCACTAGCGCCGTGGGGTTGAGTTCCTCGTCTTTCAGAACTAGAGGTGGGGTTACTTAGGTCTTTCTCAGCCTCTGACTTAAGTAACATCCTAACAAAGCGGCAAGAGGGCCAACCGGGAGCTTAGAATGGTTTGTTCTTTGCACCTTCCTTTTTACACTCAAAAGGGGTTTCTATTTCCAGGACAATAATCTGACTTGTTCTGTTCTGTGACCCCCAGCTTCTCTCAATGATTCCTGATGGGGAATCGTGGGGTGTCAACAAGAAGTCCTTGTGAAATTCCCTGACTGGCCATTCATAATGCCTAAAAACTGTTATTTTAAACCATTTTATTGCTTTTTAAAAATGGGCTTCCCAAGTGGTGCAGTGGTAAAGAATCCACCTGCCAATGCAGGAGATGCAAGAGACACGGGTTCTCTCCCTGGGTTGGGACGATCCCCTGGAGAAGGAAATGACAACCCACTCCGGTATTCTTGCCTGGGAAACCCCATGGACAGAGGAGCCTGGCAGGCTACAGTCCCTGGGGTCACAAAGAATCAGACGCAACTGAACGACTGAACACACACAAATAGACATCAATATTGACTTACTGAGTTATTACAAAGCAAAGGGTGCGTAAGCACCAAGTCATCACAGCACATAGTCGGGGCCCCAGGGGTTTCCTGAATTCCCTTTCCTCCCTCCTTCTCCTTCATCAGCAATCTCTGCCGTGGTTTTCATGGCGATGAGTGCCTTGCTTCTTCTAGATCAATATCACATAGGTTTTCATCTCTAAACACTACAGTTTCATCTAGCGTCGATTTTTCACTTTCCACGAACGCGGCCTTATGTCTGGCTGCTTCCACATAACATGTGACATCTGTGAGTGCCATCCACGTTGGCATGGATCAGCTGCAGACCCTTAATTTACTCACGATGTCTATGTCTGAGTTGTTTCCAGTTTTCAGCTTTTGCGAGTAATTAAAGTGCTGAGCGTGCTTAAGCACAGTTTCTGGCACGGCCACAGGGTACTTGCCTAAAGGTGGGATCCCTGGGTCTTAGAGTGAACCTGTGCTGAACAGTTTTCCAAAGTGTTGGACAAATTTACATTTATAGCCATGAGTGCTATATTAGAGTGCTCATTGCTTTGCAGCCTTTCAACACTAAGCATTTTCTATTTTTAAGTTTTAGCCAGTGGGTATTGGTATCCCATGGTGGTTTCAATGGGTATGGTCACAGCAGCAAATTTTTTGAAAACTCCTGCCTCATTTTGTAGTGAATGCCCACTTTTCAATGCAACTTTTGACTTCTCTGGTGACTCAGATGGAAAAGAATCTGCCTGCAATTCAGGAGACCCGGCTTTGATCCTTGGATTGGGAAGATCCCCTGGAAAAGGGAATGGCTACTCACTCCAGTATTCTTGCCTGGAATTCTCCAGGCACAGAGGAGCCTGGTGGGCTGCAGTCTACGGGATTGCAGAGTCGGACACAACTACGCAATTGACATAAATCAAGCGGTGACGTACGCCCACGTTTAATCTGTACTGTTTGAGGTCTGCACACCAACGCCATTCTCCAGTTTGGGAAAATCCTCAGCCACTGTCTTCTCAAATTTTGCTCCTGCTCTGTTCTAGCCCCTCTCTCTTTCTGGGTCTTAATTTAACATGTTAGATGCCTCTGTCATTCCCTCAAAGTACCTTACCTTCTATTCTATGTATTTGGTCCCTGCGGGTTATTATGACTCCTCATAAGGAGATTTTTTCTGGTATCTTTCAATTTACTGATTACCTCTGCACTGTGCCTGCTCGGTTGCTAAGCCATAGCATTTCACATTTCAGTTATTATGCTTTTTTATTTCTAGTTTCTCTCGTCAGTTTTTTTTTTCAAATATGTTGCTTCCTTTATCATTCCCAGTTGTCCACTACCTTTTTTAAATTTTGTTTTTCATCTCCTTGAACAAACAAGTATAGTGATTTTGAAATTTGTCTGACAATTCTAGTTAATTTTAAAGATTCCTTAGGACTTTTTGTGTCATTGGCAGATAAGAGGAGTTCTTTCAAATCTTCATCATTTTTCATCTCTTCTTCTCACTGTGGTGCCCTTGCTGGGACCGACGGGCAGATATGGACAGTCTCCCTGGATGCGGCTCCCTGGAGGCTTGGCTGGAGGGAGCGGGGCCATGAAAACAGCTTCTGAAGCAGAAATTCCATGACTGGGGTGCCATGCACAAGGAGATAGACTTTAACCACTTTGAGGGGAAGCTTAACAGCGGAGAGCCTGCTCAGTCTCGGGGGCACCGCTGCTCTCATCCACGTGGCAGAAGGACATCAAATTGGGTCATGGGAGGGGGGGGTAGGGGACGGCTGGGGGCCCTGGTCTCCCTCTTGGGGCTGCAGGGGCGTGGTGTGTCGTGCACTGTCCCGAGTGCTCCCCAGGCTCTTCCAGGGCCTCCGTAACCCCAGACACACAAGCCAGGTGGAGTGAGGCCAACCTGTGGAGGGCTGTAGACACATAAAGCATAATTTTCTGAGTATTAGCACAAAACACTTAGGAAAAAAAATTTAACGAGGACTCCACCTCAGTGGTCAGGTGAGAGCTGTGGGCATGGAGACATCACCCTCAGCAGGTCTGAAGACCACGGCTACTCCTACTGATTCATTTATGAATGAAATTAAAGATACCTGCTCCTTGGAAGGAAAGCTATGATGAACCTAGACAGTGTATCAGAAAGCAGACACCACTTTGCTGACAAAGGTCCGTATAGTCAAAGCTATGGTTTTTTCCAATAATCATGTATGGATATAAGAGTTGAACCATAAAGAAGGCTGAGTGCCGAAGAATTGATGTTTTCAAACTGTGGTGCTGGAGAAGACTCCTGAGAGTCTCTTGGCCTGCAAAGAGATCAAACCTGCTAATCCTAGTGGAGATCAACCCTGAGTATTCATTGGAAAGACTGATGCTGAAGCTGAAGCTCCGATACTTCAGTCACCCAATGCAAAGAGAAAACTCACTGGCAAGGACCCTGATGCTGGGAAAGATTGAGGACAGGAAGAGAAGGGGGCAGCAAAGGATGAGATGGTTGAATGGCATCACCAACTCAATGAACATGAATTTAAGCAAGCTCCAGAAGTTAGTGAAGGACAGCAAAGCCTGGTGTGCTACAGTTCATGGGGTCACAGAGTCGGACACCAGTTAGCAACTGAACAGCAACAACATTCCTGGTATTCAGAGAGACTGATGGCCGAGACAACCAGACCCATAAGGAGAAGCAACAAACCAGCAGAAGACATTCACACCACAGCGAGGTCCTGCCCATCCACTGCTTCCAGCTAGAATGATGGCCCTGCCCTCCCACGACAGACTGATTGTCAAATCAAATGAGAGCCACGCCAACCATTCCTTCCTTCTGAAAGATCTGAGCTCCACGAAATCTGGGCAAGAACCCATCTCAGATCCAACAACAGGGACCCATGGACAGCTGCTCTCCGCACAGCTGGATTGACAAGGAATGAATGAACACAGAGAATCCACACAAAGGTTCAGTCACCAAAAGCAAAGCGATAATTTGTCATCAGAAAAATCCTTGTATGAAGAATTTACTGTGGCATCCAAAGGAAATGTTTAAATTTCCTAGTTTACTTTTCTTAGTAAAATTTCAGATGACAGTCACTCTTCAATCAGGAATATTGCTTCCAGTTGAAAACTATGATTGCTCGATTTAAAAGTGCAGATGAAAGGAGAGAAATTCTCATTAGTGAATGTAATGACCAGCTGGATGATTTCTCCCTCAGCTGCTGATAAAAGGAACCACAAAAGCAATGGAAATAAAAAATTTTTATGAACTAAATGCTGTGTGCTCCCAGGACTGAGTGGTGAAAGCGCCTTGCACTTTGGAGCTCTGAGTTCAGGTAAGCTCACATCCTCACCGGCCCATTTTCACAATTAAGTTATGAACAACTTGCTTGATCAGAGGAGAGCATGCAGACCTCATGCATTTCAGAAGTAAGTGCATAATAAGTCAAGTCCTCAGTCTCAAAAAAGTCAACAGTTTCCATGAAAACACAATGAGATGCACATCGGCACTAACATAAAATTTCTAAAGTTTAAAGACGAAAATGTCAACCAAACGAAGCAGTTCAACTAGCAGAGAGTGGGAATTCGGGGGCTGGCGGAGTCCAGTCTTCTTTGTGCAGGAAGAGGACACCTTCGCTGCCCCTTTCCCCCAGCTCCCTCTCTGAGGGCAACGAGGCCCCGAGTCCACCCCCCACCACGCGCTGCGGCAGGCCACCTCCTGGGGCTGTGACCTTGCTGCCTGACCCACAGCAGAGCTCCAAGAACACTTACCGTGGTCTGCACAAATTCTTGGAAATTCATGTTTCACAACGTGCATTCAGAATTATCTAATGTGAGCATAACAGAGAGCGGTGAGTGTGTATCACACCAGGAAGTCAGTGGATGGATTTGCCATAGACGATCAATAGGCCAACATAAGATACACGCCAAAGCCTTCCATGGGAACATGCAAAGCACAAACGCGAAAGAAACAAGGAAATGAGGCATCTAATTTGAGACTTTAGAAAAAACAGTAAAAACCAGAGAGAAAAGAAAAATCGATACGTTAAAAGGAGAGATGAAATAAACCCCTTTAAAATAGCAGAACCCGTTAAATTTGTCTGTGGGTTTTTCATCACAGCAATGAAATGAAAATAAAGAAAGATAAATGAATTAGAGAAACGTCTTCTAAGCAATCAGAGAAAAAGGCAACAAAAAGCAAAACACTGGGAATGAAAGCAAAGACGTCCAGAGAGTAAATTTCACAACGATGTATAATCGTAAGAAAATACTATCAATACAGGCTAATTCTTTAAATATTCATGATTTTAGTAAATCCAAACTGGTAACTTTAAAATATGCTTGAATGTCAACAGAATGAGATCAGGGGTTTTGGTCTGTGTCATTCAGAGGTATCTGCTAAGCCTCTAGAAAAGTGCCTGACACATAGCAACTGTTCAATAAATATTTTTGAACAAATTAACAAATGAGTGAGGGGGGAAGGGCAAAAAAAAAGAGACAAAATCTGGATGAAATTAAAAATTGTTTAGCAAAGCAAATGTTTCTGAGTGACTTCCATAGGTTAAAGGAAATACTAGAAAATGTAAATACACCACCAATACTTTGGCCACCTGATGTGAGGAGCTGACTCCTTGGAAAAGACCCTGAAGCTGGAAAGCTTGAAGGCAGGAGGAGAAGGGAATGACAGAGGATGAGATGGTTGGATGGCATCACCGACTCGATGGACATGAGTTTGAGCAGGCTCTGGGAGATGGTGAAGGACAGGGAGCCTGGTGTGCTGCAGGCCTCGGGGCGGCAAAGAGTCGGACGCAACTGAGCAACCGAACAGCAGCAACATAAATACCCCAGTAATCATCAAAGAAATGTCACCAAAGGCTTGTTAAACTAAGGTGACTTCCATCACACATTATTCAACAGTAAAATGCAGAATTAGATAGAGCCACACATTCACATGGTAAGATTTCTACGATGTTAAAAGAAAAAGGCAAGTTTCACAACATGTATCCAGACTTATTAAATTTGGGTAAAAATAAAGCAGAGAGGAAAATTTTATATGCCAATAAATGCTTCTCCATGCTTTGAAATACACAGAGGAAAATAGGAAAGAATCTGTACTCGTTTATGTGTTTGCTTCTGCTGAGGTAACGTGGATAAAACTAAGAGCGACTTTTGCTTTTTCCACTTTTAAAACTCACATAGCAAAAGTATATTTATATGTGGCTTGCACTTAGGTATTAATTTAAACATGAAATGTTTAAAACTGCCCAAGAATGAACATCATAAAATATCTAGGTCCAGGCATTTTTATGAGCAGGTTATTTCAAAACTCAAAGAGAGATCATTCTCATGCTATTTAAATTATTTCAGCATAAATAAATTTGGAAAACTTCCCAGTTCACTGCACATAACCCTGACACCAGAAAAATTTTAAAGGCACAAATAAAAAGCTATTTAATAATCTTAGCTGTGAATACCTATTTGAAAATTCCAAATGAGCACAAGTCAACATAATCAATCAATGTATCTAAACTAAGAGAAAATGACCAAAATGTTTAATTCTTTAAAAAAGTTAGTAAATCTATTAATATAACTTAGAATTGTAGGTCCAAGAGAAACAGTCTATATGATTATTGTATTAAATGCCTAAAAGTCATATGGCAAATCCAACATTCATTACTGATTTTTATTTGTAAAACAGTGACAGAAGAATATTTCTAAGATATATTTCAAAATAAGATAAAAAAGGTTTATCTCAAACTATTAGCTCTATCTGTTAAAGCAAAATTCTCATGATTGCTCCTATTTCTGAAATCAAAGCAAATGTTTAAAATATGATACAGTATAAAATAAATAATTTATACTGCAATTTTTATAGGTGATATGACTTTCGTCTTTGAGAATCAAATAAAAACGCATCAGAACAATTTGCTTTAATGTTTGTAATTTTAGTGGACTCCAAACCCAGTAACTTTATTATAGTCCAATAACAACCAAGAATTATATAAAAATACAAAAAACACAAGATTAGATTAAAAATACAAAAAAAACCCCAAAACTTATAAAGGGGAACCTCACGAAAATGGAGCTGGGAGGATAGAAGAGGACCCACCACTAAGAGACGCCCCTTGCAGCCCCAGCAGGAGCGGACACCACTTTAGTACCACCAGCAGCAGAAAGAAAGATCTCCCCTCTCCTGGCAATAGCTCAGCCAATAAGACACCTCACAACTCAGCCAATGAGAAACAATAAGACAATAAGACAATAGCTCAGCCAATAAGACACCTCACAACTCAGCCAATGAGAAACAATAAGACAATAGCTCAGCCAATAAGACACCTCACAACTCAGCCAATGAGAAACCACTGCACTTGTAACTCCCAGTTCCCACCCATGAACTTCCCGCTTCTCCTCCAGGACAGTCCCCTCTCCCTGGCTTCAGCGGGCTTGCCTGTGGCTCGCCATAGCTGCGTCCCAAACGTGGTTCTTCGCCATCCCCAAATAAACCCATTTTGCTGGAAAAAAACAACTGACTGTTTTAAGTTATGGATCCCATTTATGACAGCAAAAAAACTACAGTTTTCTCAGGAACAAAAAGATCCTGAAATGTACAAGATCCACCTAAAGAAAACCACGCAAGCTATGAAAGTCATAAAGGTTACTTGGACAAATGAAGTTGCGCCATGTCTCCAGAGGAGATATTTCAAAATCCGAAGGATGTCGTATTTTCCCTTCCCACATGGTGCAGTGGTAAAGAATCTGCCTGTTAGTGCTGGAGAAGCAAAAGGCATAGGTTCCATCCCTGGGTCTTGAAGATCCCCTGGAGGAGGAAATGGCAACTCACTCCAGTATTCTTGCCTGGAAAATTCCATGGGCAGTGGAACCTGGTGGGATACAGTCCATGGGGGTCACAAAGAGTCAGACATGACTGATATTTTTTCCAGTTAATTCTACAGATTTAATGCAATTTCAGTAGAAATCACAAATAGACAGACTTGACAAAATATTTCTAAAGTTATTTTGAAATGAATGTGTGTAAGAATACTAGAGAAAAAATAAAAAAGTAATAAAGGAACTTGTTCTGTAAAGTATTTTTTAAATGCACACACACATACTCTCAAAGTCAGAGCACTGGAAGTTTTAAAAGTTAAGAAATACAAGTGCTTATAACTACTTCAAATATTACACTAGAATATCAAAGAAAAGGGGAAAAGATGATTTAGTCAATAAACGATGTAGAGAAAAATGGGAAACCATATGGAAATATTGTTTAGATCCTTCTTTCCCAACATGTATCAAAATACATCTTTTGTGGAGAAAAATTTTCATGTAAAGTAAGCCATAACTGTATTGGAAGAAAATGCAGATGCCTTTAGTATGTGAAGGAAAAGATATTCCAAGTATAATACCAGATGAAAGAAAAAATGCTATATTTAACTATATAAAAACATAGAATTCTATATCTACAAGCATCACAAACAATTAGAAAGTAAACAAACCCTGGGAAAATTTCATTGGTACATATGACAATGGTTTAACAACCCTGATACATAAAAAGTTATAACAAATCCATTTTAAAAGAATACTGTGAACTAGAAAGACATGCAAAGTCAATTCATGAAAGAGGAGTAGCTCGTAAGCATATAAAAACATTCAGTCTCAAGAACAGTCAAAAAATGTGAACCACACAACAAGGCAAGCATTAAGTCACACAGCAGATTGGTTTTACATTTTTAAAATCTAATAATAAAAACAATATCAAATCCCCTATAAAAATAAAAACCAATGCTTATGATGCACTGGATACAATTGGACACCCGTTTCTGAGTTACAATAAAGAAAAAACCAACTTTTGAAAATTAAGCATATTCAGATACTTCCCACACATGCAGAATCATAAGTAATAATGAAAGACTAAGGACATTCTAGTAAAAATAAGGAAAAACCAATAATCCAGTCTCACTGTAATTACTTGAATTCCTTCAGAAGTGTGGCCAAGGCACTCCATCAAAAAGGAGGAGAAAGTGCATTTACTTTAAAGGGAGATGTTTTAAAATCACAGAGAGGGGAGACAGTTGCAGGAACTTGAAGTGGTCATGCAAACTCTCCTACAAGTATAATCAAGTATAATCATAAAGCCTAGCTCACATGTCTAAAACAGCTACTTAAAGACATTTAGAAAGCAGGAAGCAATGGACAAAGGTCAGAGCAAGCGTTCACGCCCGTAAAAAATATAAAAACAGTGGAAAGGAGTAAGACTTGGGAGTCTGTGGCATCGGGGGCCCCGGGGAGCTCTCCAGTGCCCACGACTGTGGCAGCAGCCAGGACTGGCAGCATGACCACCCAGGGCAGGAGATGGAAGTCGGGGCTGGGAAAGAAGCTAGAAACTTCTGGGGAAACTCCACGAGTGAGAGTGAGATTAAACATGTAAACAGAAGCCCGCCCCAGTTGCCGCTGACAGCAAGCTACGTTCAGGTGGGCACCCCGCAGGAGACGCAGAGGGCAAACCATGGGGCCCAGCCCGAAGAGGGCTGGCTTCCTGACCACCAGCCACACAGTGAGGTCTCCTGCCTGCCGCTCTGTCAACCAAAGTGAAAGTGAAGTCACTCAGTTGTGTCCGACTCTTTGCGACCCCGTGGACTGTAGCCCACCAGGTTCCTCCGTCCATGGGATTTCCCAGGCAAGAATACTGGAGTGGGTTGCCATTTCCACAGGGGATCTTCCAGACCAAGGGATCGAACCCAGGTCTCCCACATTGCAGGCAGATGCTTTAACCTCTGAGCCACCAGGGAAGAAGCCTCTGTCAACCAAGCACATCCCCAAACATCAGCTCAGGGGGCAAGGAGCCGATACCTCCTGGGCTTGACATATCAGCAGACAGAACCGCAGACTAGCAGAGCTGTTGGAATCCAGGGGGGCCCTTAGGAGCAAGGAAGCCTCAGAGGGCAGAGCGGCCGAGCTCCCTAACCTGAGTCTAATCTCAGCCTGAATCCCTGACAGACTGCCGAGTTAATCAGGCACAGGTCGGCTGTCCAAATCCACAAAGAGCTGTGAAAAACTGGCTTAAAACAGCACAGTAACACACAAATGCTTCCAAGTTCAATTTACAGAAGCAGGCTACCTGGCAGAGGCTGGAATACATGCAAACAAAGCAGAGATTTCGGCAGCAGCATGAAACAAACAGGCAAAGCTTGTAGTCTGAGGCCAGGCAAGCGAACTGCATGTTAGAACAAGAGAAATAAACGCTCAAAGCACAGTGGACTCTGGAATCACTGTGTTATACTGCACCATCTGCAAGGTCTAGTTTTTAAACCCAAGTTACTAGACATGCAAACAAAAGGAAAACTCTTCCACACACAAGAATAAAAAGCAGTCGGTAGAGATGGACTACAGATGACCTAGGTATCGGATCTAGCAAGTTGAGATTTCATAGCAGCACTTATAAGTGGAATTAAAGGATAAAAGGAAAAATGGTCTTGATAACTGAAGAGATATGAAATCTCAACCAAGGAACTGAACTGTAAAAATGGAAATTCTAGAGCTGAAACATATGCTTACTGAAATTTTAAAAATTCCCTATAGGGGCTTAATAGCAAATTGGTGATATAAAACAAAATGAAAAAAAAAAAAAACAGGTCGTATATAGAAATAGACAGTAACAAGTCTGAAAACAGTGAGAAAATGTAGAGAGCCTCAGAGACAATATCAAGTTATTCATAACACACACCCTTGTAGTCCCATGTGGTAAAGACAGATAAAACTGGACAGAAAAAAAATCAGATATCTAAGTATACAAAAGCACCCCAAAGTTGGTGGAAACAGAATGGCCACAAACTCAGCAAGCTGAACAACAGGAAATCACTGCTAGGTACACACTAGTATACTTCCTTTCATCTATAGCAAGCTAAATAGAGAAGATAGTAAAAGAAGCCAGAAAAAAAAGTGACATTGCATCCAGGGGAAAATGCTATATCAATAATGAAAAAATAAAAACCATGCTGTACCAATGCTTTCCCTGTGGCGCTAGTGGTAAAGAACCTGCCTGCCAGTGGAGGAGATGTCAGAGACCAGGGTTCAATCCCTGGGTTGGGAAGTTCCCCTGTAGAAGGAAATGGCAACCCACTCCGGCATTCTTGCCTGGAGAATCCCATGGACAGAGGAGCCTGGTGGCCTACAGTCCATGGAGTTGCAAAGAGTCAGACACGACCAAGTGACTGAGCACACACACTCACGCTGTATCCATGAAAACAGTGCTATATAAATCAAGATATCTGTTACCAAAACCAGCCCAAAACACACAAAAGTCAAGTGAAGAGACTGAAAATCTGAAAATCCCTGTAGCCCAAGAAAATGTAAAACCTTCCCACAAAGAAAACTCCACACCAAGAATGCATCTGTAGTGGAATCTAGAATGTTTAAGGAAATTCCTTAAGCACAGTGAGTCTTCCTGTCTGTTAACACATGATATCTCTCCATCACCTTAGCGCTCTATTGCTTTAAGGGGTGTTTTGTAATCTTTGATGTATAAGTCTTATACATAATTTGTTTAAATGCTTTTTAAACAAACTCCTTCAGAAAATAGGAGGGCAAAATGCTACTTAATCCATTTTGTGAGTTTAGTATTACTCTGATGCCAGAATTACAGATAACATAAAAGGAAGAAAACACCACCAACCAAACAATAATCCTCATAAACATACACACAAGAATCCTTAATAAAATATTAGCAAACCAAAGACAACAAGTTATAAGAAAAGAACATGTGACCAATGAGAGTTTTTCCCAGGAATGTGACATTAACTGTTTTAAAAATTATATAATGTACTATTATTTTTAAATGAAAGAGAAGACAATACATGATAATCTCAATTGATGCAGAAAAACTACCTGACAAAATCCAAATCGTTCACCAAAAAAAATAATAAAAAAAATAAAAAATCTGAGCAAGCCAGGAGAAGAAACCCCTTCATTAAGCTAAGGACGTCTATACAAACCCCACAGCCAATGTCACACTTAGGAGACTGAATGCTATGAAATAAGGCAGAGGGCTGTTCTCACCCCTCTATCCAGGTCTTAGTGAAAGTCTAACTGATGCAATAAGACAAGGGAACAGGGTAAAAGGAGCTCACACTGGAAGAGAATTAAAGCTGTCTTTGTCACAGATGACTTGGCCATGTAAGTGGAAAATACCAAGGAATATAACTAAAAGCTCCTGGAACCAGTAAGTGAATTCAGGCAAAAATGCTCTTGAAGGCAAAGTTGATATTGGAAAACCAACGGCATCTCTGTATACTGTCAAAGAGTTGGAAATGAAGTTAAAAATTTAATTTACAATTTAGTTTACAATAGCACACACAATTACGAAATACTTAGGGGTGAATCACAGAGAAGGCAGTGGCACCCGCTCCAGTGCCCCTGCCCGGAAACTCCCACGGGCGGAGGAGCCTGGGGGGCTGCAGTCCATGCGGTCACGAAGAGTCGGACACGACTGAGCGACTTCACTTTCACTTTTCACTTTCATGCATTGGAGATGGAAATGGCAACCCACTCCAGTGTTCTTGCCTGGAGAATCCCAGGGACGGGGGAGCCTGGGGGGCTGCCGTCTACGGGGTCGCACAGAGTCGGACACGACTGAAGTGACTTAGCAGCAGCAGCAGCAGCAGGGATGAATCAAACAAATTATGTAAAAGACCCATACAAAGATTACAAAACACCCCTTAAAGCAGTGGAAAGCTAAAGTGATGGAGAGATATCATGTATTAACCAGCAGGAAGACTCCGTGTAGGAAAGATGCTGAAAAGAGAACTCCTCAATGAGCTCTCTGCTCAACAAAACACCCATAAAAATTCCAGCCAGTTTTTATCATAGAAACTTGCAAAATGATTCAAAAGTGTATATGAAAATGCAAAGGACAAAATTAACTTTTATAAAGAGGAAAAGCAATTTGACAATGTACTGTTTGTCCAAATCCTCTGAGAAGCAAATGCAAGAATCTTACAGGTAAAACCTTGTGTTCTCACAGAAGGGAAGGAAACAGGAGCTGGAGGAGATGGGGATGGAGGTCAGACTGTGACCCACCAGTGACTCCAGCGAAAGGGAGAGGGAGGGGGGGCTGGTGGGAACACCCCAGGCGGCCACGAGGACCAAGGAGGCTCTGCAAGGCGCGGGGGCCCTCCAGCCAGAGCGGCTGTCGGACAAACCCAGGCCTCCCCAGAGAGGGTCTGCCCGGGTGTTCTGCTACACAGAGCACTGGCGGATTTCAGAGTCAGGGCTGGGACCTCAACCACGGGGCACTTCTCTACGGCTGCCACACATATGCTCTCCGATATCAAGACTTACTGTGAAGCTACAAGCAGGGACACGCAGTCCTGGCAGAAGGGTAGGTGTGCAGATCAATGGAAGAGAGAAGGAAGCCTGGAGGTGGCCCCGGGCACATATCTTCAACGGATTTCTGACAAAGGTGCCAAGACAATTCAGTCGGAAAAGGAGCATATTTTCAACAAGCAATGCTGAAACAATTGTATGTCAATATGGGGAAAGAAAAAAAAAAAAAAAACAGTTACATCTTATATCAGAATTAGCTTGAAGGGTCTCATGGAACTAAAAATAAAAGCTTACATTGTAAAACTTACAGACAGGAACATAGGCAAAGTCTTTGTCATCGTGTGGTGCTCAAAGATGTCTTAGAAAGGACATATTTATCATGATCATAACGAAACCTATGAAGGAGGTGACTTCATTTTCCCTCATTTAGAAGTGAAGGGTCAGAGACACAGAGGGCTGAAGCTGGCATCCCGTAAGTGGCAAACATGGGCAGATGCCACCACCGGCTACCCTGTCAAGTCAGTCCATCAACGCTAACTTCAAGCAAAATCTCAACATTTCTTTTTTTTTTTTTTTTTTTTTGCCCTAAAGTTATTCTAATGATTGGAAGAAAAACACAGTAACAAAAAACAAAATTATATAAGAAAAAATTCCCTATGTAATTCTAAAGTACACTGTAAAAAAGACAAAAATAAAATTGTCATATTGTACCCCCGCCCCAGGCCGACCATAATCTCACACAGTGATGCCAAGTGGCCCTCCACATAATCAGGGTCGTATAATGAGAAGGCAGCATGAGCCACGGGCAGAGGGGCACTCCATACAAGATGCAGGCAGAGGTCACCAAGTATTCAAGCCACACAGAGAACGTTCTACGTGGACCAGGAACCCAGGATGGGAAAGGAAAGAACTGGCCTTCATTCTGCTTTGCTGATAGCCTGAGGTCTTTGCACTCTGAACCAGGGAGGAAAAGACAGGAGAACTCACTTGATCTGAGTTCTGAGCAGGGCGGGTCTGGACGTATCCTTGTACCAAGTGAGGAATGGCAGCAGCCCGTAAGCCCACGGACTGAGAGAGGCTGAAGTGGGCGTGCAGACCTGCCTCCACAGGACCCTGCTGGCCACGCCTCACTCAACTGTAATCCGGGAACGAGAGGGTCCAAGGAAAAGCGAACTGCACTCGCCGTGGCCCCAACAAGCGTCCTTTGTTGATTTACAGACTAGAAGGGACCTCTCTAATGGCAGGGATCGGGCAGCTTTGTCCTTGATTCCCACCAGCACAGGGGAGGGCGTGAAGGATGGAAGCGGAGAAAAACAGAGAAAAAGCACTGAAGTGTAGAAACATACTCATTTGTCCACACATTAAGTTAGCAACCTTTCATTTTGAGAAGACTTGGGGAAAACAATGAGAACAGAAACCCAAAGCCTTCAGAAGCGCTTCTGTCTGGGCTGGTCAGTCTGCTCTGGGCTTCAATCCAGCTCATCACCGTATCGCTGAGGACACAGCAGGGCAGCCGCAGAGGTGGCCGTCAGCCCAGCTTGCCGTGGGCCAGGCTCGCTGCTCACGTGCCTCAGCGCCCAGAAGGGCCTCCGCCACCTTACATGGCACCCCATGGATGAGGACCGTGGCGCACAGAGAGGCTTAGCAGCCTCACCAAGTCACACAGCTGGCAAGTGGGGAGCTGGGCTTAAACTCAAACTGGACCCTAGAGCACATACTGTGTCAGCGTCTCCTCCAAAGGGACCCCCGAGCACAGGCAAGTATGCATGCAGAAAATGCTCGCGTACAGCACATATTCTCAGAAAAGCCAGGAAACGCAGTGTTCAGTGCTAGGGGAAGGGTCGAGTGAAATATGACGCGTCCTAGGAGGTGAGTGGTGGTAAAGAATCCGCCTGACCCTGCAGGAGGCGCAAGAGACTCTGGTTCAATCCCTGGGTCGGGAAGATCCCCTGGAGTCAGAAGCGGCAACTCACCCGTGTTCTTGCCTGGAAAATCCCATGGACAGATGAGCCCAGGGGGCTGCAGTCTGTGGAGTTGCACAGAGTAGGACACGACTGAGCAGCTAACACTCAGAGGATACAGTCCGATCCAGCCCTGGGCAGGTCTTACAAGCGTGAGAGTTGCACAGTGATGCTTTTGGTACGTTGTGAAGCAATCAGGACACAACCATCTAAAACTGCACTCCGAGAAAGAAGAGCAAACATTGAAACGGTAACGGTTTTTATCTCTGAATGGTGCCATTATTGTTAATTTTACGATTGTCCTTTTATTTCCCTCATTTTTGACATTTACTTAACAATAAGCATTTATTACACTTTTACACAGAAGTCCACAGTCCTGCTGCAATTACGGATCTATTATGTTTTGCTGTATTCATCTTTGCTTCAACGTATATGTGATGGTTTCAGAGCCCCGGCAGGGTTTCCCACACAGACAGCAGGCCCGTCCACAAGGGCATAAACAGCCCGGAGACCCCGGGGACCTTGGCTGTTTACCGCCTTGACTGAGAGGAGAGGACCCAGCTCTCGTCTCTCAGAGGTGTCTCATCCTCCCAGAACTCTGCCCACAGGCTGCTGTTTCATACCCGGAGTGAGGAGCCCATGAAGGGCGCCAGGCTGCACTGCACTCAAGCATGCAAGCATAGCAGGGAAAAACTGGGTTTCCATCATCCTCATGATTTCCAAAGCAAAAGAAATTAGAGGATATCACAACACTACTAAACAATAAGCTTTTTGTAAAACAATAAAAACAGCATCCACGTTGAAGTGAGCTGAATCCAGAGATGATGTGACTCTGAAGCCACAGGTAGGTCCTCAAAGCTCTGCACCTTCTTCTAGGAATTCTTCCATGGTGAATAAATGGGAACATTCAAAAGAGCTGCCTCTTTATTTAGGCATCCCAAGGTTTTCACTGCCTTCAAAAAGTAAAATCAAAGGAAATCACAAAGGAGGGCCCTGGGCCACCAGGGTGACAAGCAATTACAGCCGGCAAACCCGCGTGAAGTTCCCCAGCACGCAGCTCAGCTCGGCGGACACACAGGGGCCGGGTAGATACCGGTCCCACACACCGGCCACCAGGGCTGAGCGTCAGAGGGAAAGGACCCAGGAAGGGGACGAGGCATCGCCCGCAGCTCAGCTCAGGTCGCTGACGGCCGCCCGAGACCCAGGCCGAGGCGCGCAAAGGAGACGGCCGAATGGAGGAACGGCGTGTGGAGGGGCTCATGGCCAGCAGGCATGGTACCTACCGTGGTACCACCCCACATGGGATGGGGTGGCCCGCCTGCAGCAGGGACCACGCACGTCCTCCTGGGGGATGGGACTGAGCCTTGCTTAACTGGGACCCCAGAGTTGAGCAAACAGAAGGAGAGATAGACAGACATCCAGATGAGTGAATGAGGAGCCCACAGCAAACGACCAAGCTGGAGAGCAGGTTCTGCTCTCAGAGCCACCGGGAAAGCCAGCCAGCGGCCAGGAAGAGCTTCCTGTGAGAGGCCCCCGCTCACCGCCACCCCAACTTCAGAGCACAGCCTGGCAAAGAGGAGGCTGGTGCTGGGCCCCACCCTCACAGAACCACTCCAGGAGCAGCCAGGGCAGAGAGCTGCTCCAGCCCCCGCAGGACATCATAGGGGGTGGGTGCCCCTCATCCCTGCCAGGCCTCACTGTCACCCCCAATGCTGAGGCCCCGGCAAAGCTGTACCCCCAGAATGCCAGCCCAGAGGGCAGTTGTCTCCAGTGGGTGTTTCTCTGCAGAGACATGGGGACAAGGCACTGGCCTCATACACCAGTAATGAGAGGCAACTTAGGCCTGTCTATGGGGCAAACACAGAGGAAATACCCTTCCATACCCAACTTGGGGGCAGAGCCATAGGTAATAAAGTGCCCTTTTCTTCCTGCGCTGGTTGACAGCCTCAGGGCAAGTCAGACAGGACCACTTCTAAGTCAGACGGAACCATTCGCCCTATTGGAAATCATGGGTTCTAACCGAGCCGTGTGCCAGCTCATATGCATGGGCCCAGAGGACAGCAGCCGCAGAAGAAAGACTGTGGCTCCCTTTCCAGGGTCATGAGTTTAAGAGAGAGGTGCAAGAAGTGTGATCAAACAGGGCAGCGGGGACCGAGGGGGCTTTAGAAACGTCCACCAGGATGGCCACCTCCTGCTCACGCCCTGCCGTCAGAGCCTGGGAGGGCTGGGGGGCGAGAGACAGCAGGCAGGGCTCCAGGTGGGTCCCCAGGGGGCTCCCCTAGTCCTCAATGGGGAGGGGCTGCACACGGAGCTCAGAGCCCCCTGCCCATCTGCTCTGCCCATGGCATGCAACAGATCGTGAAACAAGCCAGCTCTTCATGGGGTGGGCTCGGGGTCCCATCTTGTCCACATGTCCCCCAGTCCCGTGTGCAGAGTCTGCTCTGCACCCCTGCAGTCTCCACGACCCCCTCCTTGCCTGGCACACCCACCACTCACTACCTTCCTAAAACACCCGATTTCCTTTTGAGGAGGGGCCCTCCTCCTCTGCGTAACAATCCACCCCCAGAAGTCGGGGTGGGGGCAGGAGGGTGGGTGCCATGACCCCCAGCACAGCCCAGAGCCGCTCCTCCGGCCGCAGCCCCCGCAGCTGACCCGCCGCGCCAGGCTGGCTCTCAGTCTTCCTGAGCACATCTTAGCCCCACCCTCCATGGAATTCCCCAAATTCTCCCCAGTGTCATTTCTTCTCAACTCGGCTCAAGTGTGTGTAAAAACGCAGGAGTCGTGGAAGTGGATTTCATTTTAGAAGGATGCTAGCCTCCTCCACCCTCTGTCTCCAGGGACGATCGTGCTTAACCATTACAGAAAGAAGAGCCCGCTGCCCGAGGAGGGGCCTGTGGCGCCCCTTTGTGGTCCTGCTTGGAGTGGAAAGCCCCCACAGCTGCTCGGGGCCTCTCGAGTTAAAACGGGCTTTCTCACAACAGCCCAGAGCCGTTTCTTTTTGTTCTGTCAACAGTGGATGTGAGAAGAGTGAGTCACCCTCCCCTGGGATCGTATTTCCTTGAGAATTTAGATCCACAACCGTGGCTGTGTATTCTGGGAGATAAATAAGCCCTCCGTTCTCCTTGATCCAGTGAAACATGTTCACGAGGATTTTGTATCTTATTTTAAAGGGCTGGTTGGGAGCTCCGGCTTCCCTGAAGGCGGTTCACACTTTGGACGTGACTGTTTTCTGGTCTCCGCCTCAACACACACACACACACACACACACTCATCCTATCTAGAAATCCTCATATGAATAATCATGTTGTGCATGATTCAAACACATTTAAGAGAGTTACTATCTCTAGAACTTTTCCTGGCACATGTCCAGCAATTATGCTTTTCTTTCATCCATCATTCCATCCTCCAATCCATCTATTCATTACAGTTAATGTATCCATCGTTATTTCTCAATGTGCCCCTGCATTTGGGTGCTGTGCTGAATCACGCAGTGAAATGTTGAACAAGATAGACGTGGGTCCCTGATTTCACAGAGTTCGCAGCCAGCAAAGGAGGCAGATAGTAAATCAATCACTACACATGTGGTCATTTAATTACGGTTTCTAAACATGCTAAAAAGAAGGACGTTTTACCTTACAGTATCCAGCGAACAGCCTCATTATAGTGAACACGCCTTGTCAGTTAGTTCTAATGATGCTGTATTTTGCCTACACAATAGGATTTATACTCCATTGTTTTAAACTGGTGATTTATACCCTAGGTTTTCCTAGAAGAACCATAGATCTTATTGGCTTAAAAACACCTCCTGAAAGTCAGAGAGCTGGACAATAATCTGGGAAATGAAGTTTTCCATATATCTTTAAATGATGGCAAAAGTGAAAGGCAAGTCTGAAATTCAACATAGTGTGCTGTGTCAATAGGCTAACAGTCAGACGGGCACCAGCACATGGCCACGAAGGGCAGCAAGCCTTAAAGCTGTGCCAGCCTCTCCTGCAGCCCCTCTGCCTCTGGGGTCTCCACTGCCAGGAGCCTCCTGAATTACACCACCCTTGGGCCGCAAGATGAGTCTCTGCTTTCACTGTTTCCTGCATCTTTCCATCCAATCCCCCCTCATATTCCTTTTAAGTTCTCACTTCCAAATATCATTTAACGTTACTCCCTGATGCAAACGTCCCCCAGCTCCTATTTCCCGAGGGGCCAAGGGCAAGCTTGTTCGTGGCTCTGGGAGATCTTCAGAAAGTTTACAAAAGGAGACTGGCTGGAGGAGAGGGGTTGAGGAGACTTCGCTGCCTAGCTCTTGGAATCCTTCGCACGTTGAATCTTTAGTTAAGGTTATTAAAAATAAACAAAGGTATACGAGAAAAGAAGAGGGGAAACATGTAGGTGCTTCTCAAAGATCTTCCAAAGGTGTTTTAAGCAGCCAGACAGACGCAGGGTGATAACGGGGCCCTGGAAACAGAGTCTGAAGAGGAGTCCTCTGTCTCAGGGCAGCCCACCCGCCTGGCCATCCAGCCCTACGAGGGAGCCCGCAGGCTGGGCCCTGCCACTCAGAAATCCACTCAGCTGGATTTCTTAGCCTCCAGTGGCATCTGGGGAGGAGCCATTGAGCAGCCCACGTCTGGGTCCTCCTGAGAGGACCATAAAGACAAAGGAGGTAATGCGTCCACCCCAGGGAGGCAGGGAAAGTCAGGCTGGGGAAGCTTCAGGCACTCTTTCCTACCAAGAAGAACTCCTTGGGGCTTCCCTGGTGGCTCAGTGGTAAGAATCTGCCTCCCATGCAGGAGACACACATTTGATCCCTGGTCCGGGAGGATTCCACGTGATACAGAGCAGTTAAGCCTGTGCCCCACAAATACCAAGCCTGCACTCTAGAGCCCAGGAACCACAACTCCTGAGCCCACCTGCTGCCACTGCCGAAGCCCGGGAGCCCTAGAGGCCACATTCCACAGGAAGAGAAGCCACCGCAAAGAGAAGCCCACGCGTGGGAACTAGACCGTAGCCACCACTCATCACAACTAGAAAAAAGCCTTGGCATGACAAAGACCCAGCACAGCCAAAAACAAATAAATGAATTTTTTTTTTAAATTAAAATTCCCCTGGCTTTTCTCAGCAGCATGGCAGGGTCCAGCCCTGACCACCTGTGAAAAGGCTGGCTGGTTATTGCCCATGGTTTGGAAACCCAGACCCTCCATCAGAACACAGGCTGGATAGAGGACCTCAGGCAGGCACAGGCTGTTCACCCAGAGGGCTGTGGGTAGTTCTCTGTGACAGTGGTGTGGGCCGTTTGGGGGTAAATAATTGGAAATCTTTAAAAACACATGAAGGTTATGAAAAACAATCTGACAAAAATATCCATGGCCCACCATTCAGAATTTTTGAATATTCACTTCTTACCTTCTTTGTTTTTTGTTTTAGTATAATGGAATAAAACAAAATCAACCTCACAATGACATATTCCTTCCAATTTTTGGCATGGAGATCACCATAAAGCTGACCTCCAAAGAAACCATCAGCAGAGTAAGCGAAGGAAGTACGACATCTAATCCTGCTGTTGTTGATAGACGCTCAATCATGTCCAGCTATCTGTGACCCCATGGACTGCAGCCCTCCAGGCTCCTCTGTCCATGGGATTCTCCAGGCAAGAATGCTGGGGTGGGTTGCCATTCCCTTCTCCAGCAGATCTTCCTGACCCAGGGATCGAACCCACGTCTTCTCCTTGGCAGGCGGGTCTTTAATATAAACTGTTCCCCAAATCAGGGAGGAGAAACAGAAAAGTGAGCATGAACAATGTGTGAAAGAAGGAACACAAATGGAACATAAATGCTCAGAAACATGCCACTGTCATGTAGATAAATTTCTGTGAAATTCAGCAAAGTAACACTCCCGGCCCACCTGTCAAAGACTCAAAACATCTAATATCCTTTGTTGGTTAAGTTGACTGGTTTGATCTCCGTACAGTCCAAGGGACTCTCAAGAGTCTTCTCCAACACCACAGTTCTTTGGTGCTCACCTATTTTATGGTCCATGACTACTGGAAAGAGCATAGCTGTGACTATACAGACCTTTGTCAGCAAAGTAACGTCTCAGCTTTATCAGCTTTATAATACACCGTTGCAGTTTGTCATAGCTTTCCTGCCAAGAAGCAGTTGTCTTCTGATTTCATGGCTGCAGTCACCATCGGCAGCGATCTCAGAGCCCAAGAAGAGGAACTCTGTCACTGCTTCACATTTTCCTCTTCCATTTGCCATGAAGTGATGAGACCAGATGCCATCTTAGTTTTCTTTTAATATTGAGTTTAAGCCGGCTTTGTAGAAAAGTAAAAATGGGGCAATTGACGTTCTGGAACTCACTGGACACATCTGGGGTTGGGGGACCAGGAAAAGCATCGATAAGCCAGGACCCTGAGAGCATCACCATAATGACGCAGGTGACCATCAGGGAGAAGGGGAAAGGAGGCCCTTGGAGCCTCTGTCCACGGGGCCCAGCAGGGGCTTAGGATGACCCCGGAGCTCCCTCAGCCAGAGGTGAGAGCTTTTGTTTGTATTTTTTTAAGCCACACTCTGCTTTAGATCCTCTTCTTCTTTAAAGAGAAATACTGTTTCTAAGATCCAAAGTATTGGCAAGAGCATGGTGTGTCTCTTCATTCTAAAAGGAACACCTCCAGAAACATCTTTGTATTAGGGGTATTGATTTTTCTGGGTTTCTCATATATCTGCTGAAAGACTTTCCTCCAGGAGCTGATATTTCTGCCCTGATGTCCTGACACGCGATCAACAGGTGTCTAGCTGGGCGCCAGCTCTATCAGGAGCAATAAACAGCAGGCACATCCCCTGTTAATAGAAACTGCCTCCCAGCTCTGCTCCCAGATTGAGATTCCAGACAGCTTACGGTCAAACCTCTGCAGGGCAGCAGCTCCCGGCTCCTCGCCTGTTGAAGACATATTTCCACAAGGTCCATCGCCAGCCACGTCCTGCCCCCCGCCCCTTATCAGCATCCAAACTGCCCAGACTGCGGCTGCCAGTGTCCCTCAGGCAGCCGAGTTGTCATCCCAGGCAGCTGTTCCCTTCTTTCCTTCTTTATTGAGGAAATTGCTTGTGCTTCAACAGAACCATAAATGTTATGACAGTGAAAACAACCCAAGCTGAGAATTTCTTGTGTGACCCCCCCCGTACTGTTGACACACCTATTTAGATCTCGAAATTGAGACTGCATGCCTACGAAGTCCTCGAGAGCAGAGCAGAGGACACTCAGCCCTGTATTCCGTGATGAAAGAGCATTAAATCACGCATAGATTGTGTCACACGGAAGTAAGCGCCTTTGTTAACAGGAGTCACCCAAATTTATTAATCTCTCATTGTGTGTGAGGCATTGTTCTGGGGACATAATAGCGGCTGGAATACAAAGAGCAACGCTCAGCCTTGTCTCCTTTGGCAATCACAAGCCAGCAGGAGAAGCACGTGAGCGATTTAACTTCATTAAACTCGAATTCAAGGCAGAACATCTTAAGGATTAAGTGGGACATTATGGAAGCTAAAGAAATGCAGCAATTAACTATGAATAAAAAGAAAGATCTGGGCAGAGAGATGGCAAAGTGACATTTCTCTCCTAAACTCCATAGAAAGCACGGTCCACGGACAGCCCTGGCCAGGGCTCGGGGGGCAGCCTGCCCTGTCCCCTCCTGCCCCATGCAGGGCTAGTTGCTGGAGCCTCCTCCCACACGGTTCCTCCCCAACTATCACCACCAAGCCACTTCCGGTTTCCGCTGCCTCCTGTACAGACGGGCTGCTTCTCCGGTCTTGAACCCCTGACCATACGAAGGCTGGAGTGAATTTAGAGAATACACATGATGCTGGATGGAAATAAAACCTGCAGAAAGGAGGGAGGAGCCCTGGGAATGGTTCTAACTTGGTAGATAATTAAGACTTTTCCCTATTATGTAAATCTCTTTAAAAGATAATCATTTGAACAAAATAATGATGATGTATTGGAGGTTTATAACATACATATAAGAAAAATAAATGACCACGGAAGCTTAAAGGCCAGCAGGAGGGAAATGGCAGCTTGCCATCGTCAAGCTCTTCCGTCACGTGAAATGGCACAGCATCACGTCCAGATAGACTGTGGTGAGCTCAAGATGTGTGCTATAGACCCTGAAGTCATTGCCATTTTTTTTTTAAAGCATTATAGTCAACAATTTCCAACAAAGGCAATAAAGTGGAATCCTAAAATGCATATCATTAAGTGAAAAGAAAGCAGAAAAAGAAAGTAGGGGGCAAGGAAAAGATGGGAAAACTAGAAAACAAACAGCAAGCTTACGGACTTGACCACAACCAAGTTGACAGTCACAGTAAACCTAATTTGACCAAAGATTCCAATTAAAATGAAGAGACTGTCAGACTGGCTAAAAAACCAAGACCCAACCCTTTGTTCCTTATAAGAAGTGAACTTTAAATAGAAACATAAAAGTGAGCGAAAGCAAAAAGACAGGGGTAAGGCAAGCGCAGAGGAAAAGAGAGTGAGCAGGGCACCCAGGCAGAGGAAGATTTATTACGGGGAGAAAGAAAGAGACTGGCTTTAGCGAGAAACCAGTGCTCACCCTTTACAGCCACCCCTTCTTACACCCTATTGAAGGGAACTTGTGCCCCGAAGGGAGGGGGCCTTGGTTCATCTTTAGCCTGCCCCTGAAAAAGGAGAGTGAAAAAGTTGGCTTAAAGCTCAACACTCAGAAAACGAAGATCATGGCATCCGGTCCCATCACTTCATGGCAAATAGATGGGGAAACAGTGTCAGACTTTATCTTTGGGGGCTCCAAAATCACTGCAGATGGTGACTGCAGCCACGAAATTAAAAGACGCTTACTCCTTGGAAGGAAAGTTATGACCAACCTAGATAGCATATTCAAAAGCAGAGACATCACTTTGCCAACAAAGGTCTGTCTAGTCAAGGCTATGGTTTTTCCTGTGGTCATGTATGGATGTGAGAGTTGGACTATGAAGAAGGCTGAGCACCGAAGAATTGCTGCTTTTGAACTGTGGTGTTGGAGAAGACTCTTGAGAGTCCCTTGGACTGCAAGGAGATCCAATCAGTTCATTCTGAAGGAGATCAGCCCTGGGATTTCTTTGGAAGGAATGATGGTAAAGCTGAAACTCCAGTACTTTGGCCACCTCATGCAAAGAGTTGACTCATTGGAAAAGACTCTGATGCTGGCAGGGATTGGGGGCAGGAGGAGAAGGGGACGACAGAGGATGAGATGGCTGGATGGCATCACTGACTCGATGGATGTGAGTCTGAGTGAACTCCAGGAGATGGTGATGGACAGGGAGGCCTGGTATGCTGTGATTCATGGGCTTGCAAAGAGTTGGACATGACTGAGCTACTGAACTGAACTGAACTGGGGTCTTGTGATCATGTATTCAGAGGGGTCTCACAGTCGGGTGGTCACGTGGTCTTGAGAAACTGGCACCAGTTTCTCAAAAAACAGGATCCCGCCTTAAGGGAAAAAACAGGATGCCACCAGGGCAATGTGGCCACTGTGACTTCATCCCTTGTTTGCCAGGTCACCACAATGGGCCATTTTAAAATCATCTGCTATGAGCCCCTCGTGGACCATAACAACAGGGAGAATATATACAGCTAACCCTGGTGGAGAAAACGTAGGACTGATAATCTTAGATCAGACAGAAGGGTTTCAGAGTCAAGATTAGTAGCAGAAATTTAGAAAAGACATTTCCATAAGAACACGCATCTCAACAGTTCTAAACAATTAAGCAGCTCAAACAATTCTAAACCCCTATGAACTCGATTACAGAGTTTCATAATCCATTAAGCAAAACAGACATAACTACAAAGAAAAAAAAAGGGCACTTTTCCTTCAGGACCTTGAAGAAGTAGAAAGAAAAGCAGCAAGGATACAGCCCTCCGTGACTGACGCTCACAGGAAATCCCACCCACAGCAGCAGAACGTGCATTCTTCTCAAGGGCACACCTAAAATTAACCAAGACGTGTAATATCTGGAAATAAATTAAGTATAAACAAATTTCAAAGGATTCAAGTCACGAACACACATGTTCTGACCAAAATGGAATTTAATTACCAATTAATAACATAAAGATGTATGGAATACACCCAGATATTAGAAAACAAAATGACATGCTTCTAGATAACCCATGGGTCAAAGAAGAAACCAAAAGGGAAATTAGGAAGTATTTCAAACTGAATGAAAATTAAAAGATGTCATGGCAGAATGTGTGCGATACAGCTAATTAGGGATGCTTACATCAATGCCAACATTAGAGAATAAGAAAGTTCTCAAATCAAGAACCTCAGCTTCCTGTTTAAAAGAAACTAGAAAAAGGACAGCAAATTAAATGTAAAATAGACAGGGTAAAGGAAATGGTCGATAGCTTGTTGTTGTTTTTCTGAGCCTTGGAAATATTTTATTACTGGTCCAAAAGTCCAGGGACACTCTAAAATGGGAGGGGAAACATTATTTTTGAGAGCAAAACTCTCTGGATATTTAGATTCTGTTCCTGCCCAGGGCCATGTGGTGTGACTCAGTGGATATGAACATGAGTGAGCTCTGGAAGATAGTGGAGGACAGGGAAGTCTGGCGTGCTGCAGTCCATGGGGTCACAAAGAGTCGGTTAGCAACAACAACAAGGTCAAGATGGAAGTTAATGAAGAAAACAGGAATGAATGAAATCAAAAGCCCCTTCTTTAAGATCAGCATGACTGATAACACTGATCAAGAAACAAAGATACAAATTACCAATGTTAGGAATAAGAGAAGTGGCATCACTATAGATTCAATATTAGAACAACTTTAAGCCTAGACATTCAAAAATGCAGAGGAAATGAGAAATTTCTTGAAGATACAAACTACCAAAAAATGGACAATGTTAACAGCTTTATATCTGTTAAAGAAATTGAATTTGCAGTTAAAAATTTTTGCCCTGCAGCCATCCCCAGCACACCCCCCACCAAAAAAAAATCTCTAGAAGTAGACGGCTTTACTGGTGAAATATACCAAACACTTAAGGAAGAAACATTGACTCCGCACAAAGACATCCATAAAACTGAAGAGGAAGAGACACTTTCCAATTCATTCTTTGAGGCCAGCATTACTGTGATTCCAAAATAAGGCAAAGACATTATCAGAAAGTTAGAGTAGGGACCAATGTTCCTCTTAAACATAGGTGGAAAAAAATCTAACAAAATTTTCTTTTAGCAAATTGCCCATGAATATTTTAAAATAATAATATATCATGTACAAGTAGGCTTCATCCAGAAATGCAACATGTGTTTAACATTTGAAAACCAATTCATGTAAAATTCACCATAGTACCAAAGTTTAATGAAAAATAAAAACTCTATGATTGTTCATCTCAATTGAACAGAAAGGACATTTTACAAAATCCAACATCTGCTCCCCTTAAAAACCCTCAGAAGACAAGAAATAAATGTGAACTCCCTCGCCCTGAAAGAAGCAACAACGAGGAAACTCCAGCTAATGCCAAATTCAATGCTGCACGGTTTCCCCTATGATCGGGAACAAGATGAGAGGGCCTCCCCTCATCGCTTCTGCCAATGTGGCATCGAGGGTTCCGTCCAGTGCACTCAGAACAGAAAAGGAAATAAAAAGGACGCAGATTGGCAAGGAAGAAGGAAAACTGTCTTTGTTCTGAGGTGACATGATTACTGATGACAAAAATCCAATGAAACCTACAAAAGCTGGTTGGACAAATAAGTGAGTTTGACCAGGTCACAGTGTAGACATAACACCAGCACCTCGGAAATCAATTTTATGTCTTTATCAAGGGACAATCAACATTTAAATGTTCAAACTATACTGTATACAATAGCATTAAACTTACGGAAAATAGATAAATCCATCAAAACGTGTGCAAACTAAAACCCATACAGTATTGCTAGGATAAATGAAACACCAATGAATGGAGATGCATGTTTTGTTCACGTGTCTGAAGACTCAATAGTGTTTATGTCAATTTCCCCTAGAATGATTTCAAGATCCAGTGTGCTATTCCCCATAGAATTCTATCAGAGTTTTTTGGGTTTTTTTTAACATGACAAACTGAGTTTAAATTCACAGATTTGCAAAGGACTTAAAAAAGAACAACCACATTGGAAGGACAACAGTATTTGATTTATAGGCTAAAGTAGTAAAAACTGTGCATTATAATTTTCAAAATGAACAAATAGGTTAAAGGAACAAAGTAGAGATTCAAGCAATAGACACACAAATATGGGCACTGACTTTTGACAAAGAGCAAAAGCATTTCAGAGGGGTAAAGACAGCCTTTCAACAAATAGTGCTTAAACCCAAACATGCTATACACAACAAAAAAACACTGATTGAAAGTTACATCATAAAATATACCAGATACACGGTATATATTTGTTTCACATAGAAAACTTAAGTCAAAGCATTTCATAGATCTAAATGTGAAACCTAATCTAACTACAAAGATTCTAGAAGAAAATACAGGTGAAAGAGTTTATGATTTTCATTAGGCAAATGACTCTTAGATACCATACTCAAAGCACAGTCCATAAAGGAACTGATAAATAGGAATTCATATAAACTATATATTTCCAATTTTCAAACGATACTTTAAAAAATGATAAAAGAGATATTGGAGAAAATATTTGCAAATCACATATGATTAAGGACTTGCATACAGAATCTGCAGAGAACTCTCAAAATGCAAGAAAGGTAATAACTCAAAGTAAGGAAAAGATTTGCAAGTAAATACTTTGCCAAAGGAGATACATGGACAGCAAGTAATCTAATACATATACAAGCAATAAAGTATTCAAATTTTTAAAATATATTATTCACAATAGCATCAAAAATGATAAAATATTTACATGCAATTTTAACACAAGAAAGGTAAGACCAGTACACTGAAAATTACAACATAATGCTGAGGGAAAATAAAAATCTAATCAAATGGAAAGACAATCTACAATCAATGCGTTAGAAGATTAATATTAAGATGGCAAGGGATCAGAGACTTAGTATAAGTGCCAACGCAGAAGACTTTTAGATGAAAACATAGAAAAATCTCAAGACTTTGGGTTACACAAAGATTTCTTAGACATGATATCAAAAGCATGGTCCGTAAAAGAAAAATACTGATAAATTGGGCCTCATTAAAATTCATAACTTTTGCAATTCAGATGACAGCAATAAAAAAATGAAAATACAAGCAACATACTGGGAGAAAATATTTTCAAAACATGTATCTAATAAAGGCCTTTGTCCAGAATACACAGACAACACTTAGAACTCAATCATAATGAAATAAGCAGCTCAATCAAAGCATTAGTGCAAAATTTAAATGGACATCTCCTCATAGCAGACTTGCAAGTGGCTAATCAACACACGAAAAATGCTCAACATGGTTAGTCACTAAGAAAACATTAATGAAACTCTTCCCTGGTGGCTCAACAGTTAAAAAATCCACCTGCAATGCAGGTGACCCAGTTTCCATCCCTGGGTTGGGAAGATCTCCAGGAGAAGCAAATGGCAACCCACCACAGTATTCTTGGCTGGGAAAACCCATGGACAGAGGAGCCTGGAGGGCTATAAAACACAGGGTCACAAAGACTTGGACACGACTTAGTGGCTAAACAACAACAACAATCAAAACCACAATGAGATACTATTTTCTAACCACTAGAACAGCTATAATGAAAAAGGCAAACAAGCAAACTCTGGAGAGGATGTAGAGAAACTGAAGCCCTCTTCCACTGCTGGTGGGAGTATAAAATTGTGCAGCCAGTTCAGAAAATACTTTGTCAGTTTCTTAAAAACTTAAACATAAATTTGCCATATGACACAGAAATTCCTCTCTAGGTATCCATCCAAGAGAAGTGAAAATATGCATCCACAGAAAAACGTTTTCATGTTTCTTTGCTGCATTATTCCTGGTACATCAAAATGGGCAAGAACCTGAATGCTGTCAATCAGTAAAGAGACAAGGGAAGGCTATTCTGCAATAAAAAGGAAAAACTGCAGCTACCTCATATCATAGATGGACCTCAGAAACATTATACTGAATGACAGAACCCATTCATAAGAAATCACATATAATGACTTGATTTACAAAAAATATCCAGAAAAGGCAAAGGTAACACTGAAGAATTGATGCTTTTGAATTGTGGTGCTGGAGAAGATTCTTGAGAGTCCCTTGGACTACAAGGAGATCAAACCAGTCAATCTTAAAGGAAATCAACCCTGATTATTCATTAGAAGGACTGATGCTGAAGCTGAAGCTCCAATACTTTGGCCACCTGATGTAAAGAGTCAACTCCTTGGAAAAGACCCTGATGCTGGGAAAGACTGAAAGTGAAAGGAGAAGAAGGCAGCAGAGGATGGGATGGTTGGATGGCATCTCCGACTCAGTGGACATGAACTTGGGCGAACTCTGGGAGACGGTGAGAGACAGGGAGGCCTGGCATGCTGCTGTCCATGAGGTCACAAAGAGCAGGACATGACTTAGTGACTGAACAACATGAAGACAGAAAGCAGCTGAGTGGCTGCCTGGAGGAAACTGGCTGCCCGGGGAATCATACGGGGTGATGAGAACGTTCTGTGACTGATTTATAGTGATGGTTTGTGCAACTGAGTCAACTCACTAAAACTTTTTTTAAAATTTACACTAGGAAAAATCACACTTAAAAATGATGACATATATGATATACAAAATATGCCTTCATCAAGAGTTTTTTTGTTTTTTTTTTTAAAGAAATGTTACATTTTTGAGGATCTGTGATCAAAATGGACATGCATACACTGCTATATTTAAAATGGATAATCAACAAGGCCCTACTCTATAGCACATGGAACTCTGTTCAATGTTATGTGGCAGCCTGGATGGGAGGGGAGTCTGGGGGAGAATGGATACGTATGGCTAAGTCCCTTCGCTGTTTACTTGAAAGTATCAGAACGTTATTAATCAGCTCCTGCTGCTGTTTACTCACTAAGTTGTGTCTAAGTTGTGTATGACTCTTTTGCGAGCCCATGGACTGCAGCCCGCCAGGCTCCTCTCTCCATGGGATTTCCCAGGCAAGAATACTGGAGTGGGTTGCCATTTCCTTCTCCCAGGGAGTCTTCCCAACCCCGGGACTGAACCCGAGTCTCTTGCACTGGCAGGCAGATTCTTTTCCACTGAGCCACCAGGGAAGTCCCTTAATAGAATATACCCCAAGACAAAGTAAATAGCTTTTTTTAATTAGAAAAAGCCTGTACTTGAGGAAGATCCAACCTGTATTTTGAGAAGCGACTCTTATAGTTACATGAAGGACAGATCAGATATGACAGAACGACAGTTTTGAAGCAATAGAACACCTAACCATGACACTTTCAGTCAAACACACACTATGATGCAGACATCTGAGGTTAATCCAGACCCACTTCAACAACTCACGTAACAGCTCTAGACTCACAGAAAATACCTCCCCTCAGAGAAAACAGCAGCACTGTCAGGCAGCATTACGAGACGAGGAGGCCGCCAGGTAAGCCCCTTCTCACAGCCGTGCACTGCTCTGACGCTCGACAAACGATACAGCTTTCTGCATTACGCTCCTTATGCAGTGAAATTCTGTTTCCTATCAGAGCACGTCCTCCTAATGTGACGAGTTGGAAGTATGACAGTGCGATGTTCTGTGCCAAAAACCATTCAGCAGGTGACTGAATTCACGTCACTGTTTGAAAACCAGAGCCATCTGCCAACTGGAGGCAAGCGACCCCTGAAAACTCCAGCACAGAGTTTAAAAGACGATGACAGATGTGGCCGTCCTGCATCTCATCTTGACAAAGCGTCTTGTTCCAATTGCGTCAAAGATACAATTGTTGGCAATATCAAATCTGGTACCAGCTTCTGTGAAGGGAGTTCGCCTTCCTGATAATTTCTCGCTTAGATCTCTAGCAGAGAGTTGCCGCTTCAACTTCTTTTAAAGAGTTTCCCTTCATCATGCCCTAATGCAATCCTTCCTGAGGAACTTTCTTGAAATCATTAATGTTTGGGTTTTGTTCTTCCCTGCCTGTGAACTACAAATGGGTTTAAAGCAACATGCAGAGGCCGGGCAGAAACCCGTCTCTCGGTTTCCATCCACGCTGTCAGCAGCCCCCATTCACATTTGTAAGGAGCCTTCTCCTACCGTTGTCTGAAATGCAACCAACATCAAGGCAATCATTTTAGGTTCTGTTTGAGATTAAAATGAGTAAGAATTAATGGAGCTTGAGTGTAGACCACACGTTGTAGATGGTTGTTGTTGCTGTTCAGTCGCTCAGTCATGTTCGACTTTTTGTGACCCCATGAACTGCAGCACGCCAGGCCTCCCTGTCCTTTACCATCTCCGGGTGTTTGCTCAAACTCATGTCCCCTGGCTCGGTGATGCCATCCAACCATCTTATCCTCTCTCGTCCCCTTCTCCTCTCACCTTCAATCTTGCCCAGCATCAGGGTCTTTTCCAGTGAGTCAGTTCTTCACTTCAGGTGGCCAAAGGGCTGGAGCTTCAGCTTCAGCATCAGTCCTTCCAAAGAAAATTCAGGGTTCGTTTCCTTTAGGACCGACTAGCTTGATCTCTTTGCTGACTAAGGGACTCTCAAGAGTCTTCTCCAGCACCACATTTTGAAAACATCAATTCTTCAGCATTCAGCCTTCTTGGGCTGTCCACAAAATGAGCAGTTGTAGAGGGTCAAGCTGCCTGGTGACTACAGGAAAACCCTGCCCTTTTGAATCTGAAGTTAAAGGATGAGAATGTATATTGGAAATGGAATCATAAATGCCCAGCAGTCTATCACCTGAAAAAGCAATTCTTTTTGTGTGTTTTTGGGCTTGGGGCTTCTTTTAATTTTTTAATGTAATTTTTATTTTACATTGGAGTATAGTTGATTCACAGTGTGTGGTAGTTTTAGGTGTACAACAAAGTGATGTAGTTATATATATATACACACATACATATGTCAATTTGTTTTTCAGATTTTCTCATATAGATTATTATAGAGTAATGAGGAGAGTCTTCTGTGCTGTAGAGTAGGTCCTTGCTAATTGTTTTCTGTATAGCAGTGTGCTTCCCTGGTGGCTTAGAGGGTAAAGCGTCTGCCTGCAGTGCAGGAGACCAGGGTTCGATCCCTGGGTCGGGAAGATCCCCTGGAGAAGGAAATGGCAGCCCACTCCAGTACTCTTGCCTGGAGAATCCCATGGACGGAGGAGCCTCGTGGGCTACAGTCCACGGGGTCACAAAGAGTAGGACACGACTGAGTGACAACACAACAAGTGTGTGTATGTTCCTCCCAAATTCCTAATTTATCTCTCCTCCCACACACACACTATCCCCCTTCAGAAACCACACGTTGCTTGTTTGTTTGTTTGCTTGTTTTTGACAGCCATGAGTCTGTTTCTGTTTTGTAAATAAGTTCTTTGGATTATTTTCTTCGATTCTGCATATAAGTGATGTCATATGATGTTCGCCTCTGTCTGACATACTTCACTTAGTATGGACATCTCTAGTCCACAAATGCAATGGTTCTTTCTTTTATGGCTGCGTAGCACCCCACTGTCTATATGCGCCGCGTCTCCTTTATGCTTTCCTCTGTTGAAGGACATCTCGGTTGTTTCTTTTATGGCTGCGTAGCATCCCACTGTCTATATGCGCCGCGTCTCCTTTATGCTTTCCTCTGTTGAAGGACATCTCGGTTGTTTCCATGTCTTGGTCATTGTGAATAGTATTGCAATGAACATTGGGGTGCATGCATATTTTCAAATAATAATCTTCTTTGGATATATGCTGAAGCGGGGTTGCTGGATCAGATGGTAGCTCTATTATTCGTTATTTTAAGGAGCATCCATACTGTTCTCCACAGTGGTTGTACAAGTTTACATTCCCACCCATTGTGTAGGAAGGTTATAAAGATCCAAACCGGCATTTTACCAGAGAAGACATACAGATGGCTAAAAACCGCATTAAAAGACGTTCAACATCACTAAGTATTAGAGAAATGCAAATCAAAATTATAATGAGGTATCACCTCACCCCGGTCGGAATAGCCATCATCAAAAAGTCTACAAACAATAAATGCTGGATAGGGTGTGGAGAAAATAAAAGAGTAACTCTACCTGATAATATAAACACTAAGCCTGACAGAGGAAAGTTAGAGGGAGAAGGTGGCTGGAGGGGATGAAGAGGTTCTTTCCAAATATCCAGCTTCCTTAGGAAACGTCAACAGATATCCACTCAGAAGCAAAGTCGTCAAATGAATTCAGTGGAGTCCAAGAGATGGGAAGAGCCGTCAGAATGAGATGACCTGTAGTTTCTCTGCCAACACTTAGGTTATGATCATGTACGATTAGTGTTTCCTTCTAATAATCCTTAAGTTCTGTAATTTTAGGCTTATTATAAACCTGAAATAACAAGATTAGATCAAGTATGGTTTAAAGAAGGATTAAAAATATGCAATCCATGCTAGGAAGAGTTCTAAAAATTATTAATTTCAAAGTTTATATATTTAAAGAGGTAATCTTCAATTATTAGATAAATTCATATATATAATATTTCATGTCAGATAATTGACTTGTTTCCTATGATTTTATCATTATATAATAGTCAGAAAGGTATTTACCTCCAATAAATCACCAGAAATTCTTTTTTTGTAAATCTCAGTTTTATTTATTTACTTTACAATATTGTATTGGTTTTGCCATACATTGACATGAATCCTCCACAGGTGTACATGTGCTCCCCATCCTGAACCCCCCTCTCACCTCCCTCCCCATCCCATCCCTCTGGGTCACCCAGTGCACCAGCCCCGAGCACCCTGTCTCATGCATCGAACCTAGACTGGCGATTTGTTTCACATACGACATTATACATGTTTCAATGCCATTCTCCCAAACCATCCCACCCTCGCCCTCTCCCACAGAGTCCAAAAGACTGTTCTATACATCTGTGTCTCTTTCGCTGTCTCGCATACAGGCTTATCGTTACCATCTTTCTAAATTCCATATATATGAGTTAGTATACTGTATTGGTGTTTTTCTTTCTGGCTTACTTCACTCTGTATAATAGGCTCCAGTTTCATCCACCTCATTAGAACTGATTCAAATGTATTCTTTTTAATGGCTGAGTAATACTCCATTGTGTATATGTACCACAGCTTTCTTATCCATTCATCTGCTGATGGACATCTAGGTTGCTTCCATGTCCTGGCTATTATAAACAGTGCTGCGATGAACAATGGAGTACACGTGTCCCTTTTGATTCTGGTTTCCTCTGTGTGTGTGCCCAGCAGTGGGATTTCTGGGTCATATGGCAGTTCTATTTCCAGTTTTTTAAGGAATCTCCACACTGTTCTGCATAGTGGCTGTACTAGTTTGCATTCTCACCAACAGTGTAAGAGGATGCCCTTTTCTCCACACCCTCTCCAGCATTTATTGCTTGTAGACTTTTGGATCACAGCCATTCTGACTGGCATGAAATGGTACCTCATTGTGGTTTTGATTTGCATTTCTCTGATAATGAGTGATGTTGAGCATCTTTTCATGTGTTTGTTAGCCATCTGTATGTCTTCTTTGGAGAAATGTCTGTTTAGTTCTTTGGCCCACTCTTTGATTGGGTCGTTTATTTTTCTGGAATTGAGCTGCAGGAGTTGCTTGTATATTTTTGAGATTAATTCTTTGTCAGTTGCTTCGTTTGCTATTATTTTCTCCCATTCTGAAGTCTGTCTTTTCACCTTGCTTATAGTTTCCTTTGTTGTGCAGAAGCTTTTAATTTTAATTAGGTCCCATTTGTTTATTTTTGCTTTTATTTCCAATATTCTGGGAGGTGTGTGATTCTGGGAGGTGGGTGATTCTGCTGTGATTTATGTCAGAGAGTGTTTTGCCTATATTTTCCTCTAGAAGTTTAATAGTTTCTGGTCTTACATTTAGATCTTTAATCCATTTTGAGTTTATTTTTGTGTATGGTGTTAGAAAGTGTTCTAGTTTCATTCTTTTACAAGTGGTTGACCAGTTTTCCCAGCACCACTTGTTAAAGAGATTGTCTTTAATTCATTGTATATTCTTGCCTCCTTTGTCAAAGATAAGGTGTCCATAGGTGCGTGGATTTATCTCTGGGCTTTCTATTTTGTTCCATTGATCTATATTTCTGTCTTTGTGCCAGTACCATACTGTCTTGATAACTGTGGCTTTGTAGTAGAGCCTGAAGTCAGGCAGGTTGACTCCTCCAGTTCCATTCTTCTCCTCCAGTTCCATTCTTCTTTCTCAAGATTGCTTTGGCTATTCGAGGTTTTTTGTATTTCCATACAAATTGTGAAATTATTTGTTCTAGTTCTCTGAAAAATACTGTTGGTAGCTTGATAAGGATTGCATTGAATCTATAGATTGCTTTGGGATCTATGTCCTGAAACTCACTAAAATTTAAGAAAAATATTGTTGGTATAAACTTTTGCTTATTTTTCTGAAGTGAAGATCCATAAGTTTCATCAACATTGCAAAGAAGTCCGTGAATCCCCCACATGTATAAATCTTAGGGTTGCTGTCTGGGCAAGACAGCACCCAGGACAGCTCAGAAACCATCCTCAGTCAGTGTGACCCAGAGAAGCAGAAATCCATGAGTGTCAAGCCTGCGGAGTCTCTCACGGGATCTGTGCTTCCTGGGTGGAGGCAGGCAGGGCAGGCTTCAGCCTCCTGCAGCCTTGAGCTTTGTAGGGAGATGGGAGCCCAGGCCTATCCCGCTGCCCAAGCAGAACCACAGGAGAGCTGATGGCAAAGCACATGGAAGGCTGAGGCCCCACCCGGCCAGGGGCCCGGGTGATCCTTGGCCACTGTCGGCCCGCAGAGCTAGCAGGGAGGGACGGAGCTGAGCAAGGAGCGTGGGGGGTTGAGGCCAAGCTTGCAGCTGTGGGAACCACCACATGACCCAACAAACTGGGCATTCAGATTAACGTGGTTCCAGAGAGTGAGTCAGAAGCCCTTGGGCTTCCTGGAGGAAATAAATCCAAATACTCTCTTCCCAAAATCCCAAATATAAAGAAAGAAACTGAACAAAGAGAAATTAAAAGACAACAAAAAGAAAACAAGGAAATCAAGGAACATGAACAATGATTAGAAGAAATAAGAAATGGCAGAATCCAATTTAAAAAGCCTTCAGGTATTAGAATCTTAGATTCAAAACTGAAAGTATATATACTGTGAACAAAGAGAGACTCAAAATATCAACAAAGAACAAGAGATGAAGGATTATGCAGATTGAAAAATAAATAGAATATGCTTTAAAAGACGTAGTGAAATTAAAATGCAAGGGACTAAGCAGCAGATTACACCAGATTCAGGGAGAACTGGTGAGTGGGAAAGCAGGTATGAAAAAAGTATCAAGAGTCCAGCACAGAGGGACAAGGGAATAGAAAACATGAAGCAAATGATGAGAGAGATGGGGGAACCCGGCATACGTGATGGAAGTTCCAGAAAGGAATGAAAAGAGTGGGCGAGAGGCAGTACTGGGAGGTATAATGGGCTTCCCTGGTGGCTCAGCTGGTAAAGAATCCACCTGCAATGCAGGAGACCTGGGTTCAGTCCCTGGGTTGGGAAGATCCCCTGGAGAAGGGAAAGGCTGCCCACTCCAGTATTCTGGCCTGGAGAAGTCCATGAACTGTGTAGTCCATGGGGTTGCAAAGAGTCAGACACAGCTGAGCAACTTTCACTTTCATGTCTGAGACGCTTCCATAGATAGGAAAGATATAAATCCTCAGAATCACAAAAACAATGAACACCAGCGAGCGCATATTACAGCATATCAGAGAGAAATCTGAGAATATTAAAGTCAAAGATCTCAAAAGCAGGCGGAGATCATTGCAGGAAACGCGACCACAGAGGGCGATCCACCTGGCAGCTGTCTGCTCGACAGCAGCAAGGGGGCCCAGAAGGTAGTGCCCAGAGGACGCTGTCTCAGTCAGAGAGGCGAGCCCAGCAGAGCGTCAGGAAGGAGGGCAGAGCAAAGACACCCCGGACAGGGCATCTGGTACTGACCCCAGAGCCTCCCAAGGGGAACTGCTAATGGATATATTATGGGAAGAAAGGGAAATGATTCCAGAAGGAATTTCTGAGATTGTGAAAGAAAATGGCAAATGTTGCATAAATTTAAACAAGCATTCATTGTATTCTTCAAAAATGATTTAAATACTAATTTGAGAGTTTAAAATAGCATTATCTGAGATTCCACTTCTGGAAATAGCAGTTTGGGAATATATTTACAAATTCATTAAGACACTGTGTATTCAACAAGAAGGGGAAAAAATTGACCTAGGGAGGTGAGTCCTGGGTTCAGGCCCCTCTTTCCCATGGGGGCTCATATCCATTCCAGAGAAAGAGGCCACGAAGATGAGCAATTCATCTGACAGCATGCTGGAGTCTGCAAAAAATAAATAAATCTTAGCCAACTGGAAAGAGTAGAAACTACCTTAACTTGATACAATTTTTCTATTTTGATAAAATATTTTTGACAAAAAATTGAAGACTAGGAAATTAAACAGCAGTTTTCCACAGATGATGGAGTTGTGTTTCCATAAAACCCAGGGGAGGGAGATGAATCATTAAGGTTGGTGGGAGAGTTCTGAGAAGCAGCCGTGTGCAAATTCAGTGTGTGAAAATCAGGTATCCTTCTAGCTACCATCAAAGTTAGCAATTAGAGCTTATAAAGACACCATCTACAAGAGTGTCAAATAGACCAAACATTGAGGAATTAATCTAACAAATAATCTGTCAGATCTCTATGCAATGGGAAGAACAATATTAAGAGAAATTAAGGACACTCTCAATAAAGGGAGGAATAAGCCATGTTCATTGGATTCAAAACAATACCAGTCAAAATCCCAAATTCTGCCTAGCTTTCCAAGCTTAGTCTAAATTTAAAATGGAAATGAAAGGACTCATGTGAAATCTAGAAAAATGGTGTGGATGAGACTATTTGCAGGGCAGGAATAGAGACGCAGGCATAGAGAATGGGCTTGTGGGTGCAGGGAAGGAAGGAGAGGGTGGGGCAAGTTGAGAAAGCAGCATTGCCAGAAATACACTAACACGGCTAAAACAGAGAGCTAACGGGAAGCTGCTATGAGACAGGGTGCTCAGCTCAGGGCTCTGTGATGACCAGAGGGGCAGGATGCAGGGGGAGGAGGGGGGTTCAAGAGGGAGAGGATCTGTGTACACATACAGCTGCTTCACCTCATTGTGCAGAAGAAACCGACACAGCACTCTAAATCAGTTATCCTCTGATTTAAAAAGGCTCCCTGGTGCCTCAGTCGGTAAAGAGTTTGCCTGCAATGTGGGAGACCCAGGTTCGATCCCCGGGTGAGGAAGATCCCTTGGAGAAGGAAATGGCAACCCACTCCAGTATTCTTGCCTGGAGAATCCCATGGACAGAGGAGCGTGGTGAGGTACACAGTCCAGGGGGTCGCAATGAGTCGGACACAACTGAGTAACTAACACTTTCACACTTTCCATTTAAAAAATAAATATCACTTACAAATCCATAGAAATAGCCCGTTAAAAAAATACAAACAAGTTGGGGTGACTTGCTCTATTTGATCTCAAGACTGAGTCTAAAGCAAAAACACATAACTCAGACAAATACACACGGGCCAGCAGGACAGAGGAGAGAGTCCAGAAAGAGTCCTGTGCATGCACAGTTCCACGCATACCACAGAGGTAACAAGATGACACAGAGAGAAGGGAGAAAAGGTGGTGTTTTCAATCAGTGATACAGGGTTGATTGGAATGCAAACCTAAGTGTGAAAATGGTAAAACTTCTAGAAGACAAAATAAGAGACTATCTTTATGATTTGAAGCGGGGAAAATTCTCTTAAACAAGAAATAAAAACCATTAACAGAAAGAATAGGATTAATAAGCTTGGCTACATTAAAATTATGAACATGTGTTCATTAAAAGTCATCATGAAGGCAGGGAAAAGGCAAGCCAACTGGGTGGGAGAAGACAGTTAGAACAAACATAACTGTTGTAGATGAAATGCGTCCCCCTTGAGACTCACAGGCCGCAATCCCAAGTCCCAGTGTAATAGTATTTGGAGGTGGGAGTCACTGGGAGGCGATTACTTCCTGGGGATGGAGCCTTCAGATGAGACTATCATCTTCATAAATGATGCCCCAGGAGCTCTTGCCATGTGAAGACACCGAGAAGACCGGCGTGCATGAGCCGGAAGCAGGTCCTCCCCAGACACCAGGTCTGCTGCCAGCTTGGGCGTGCACTTCCCAGTTTCCAGAATGGTGGGAAACAAACGCTTGCTGTTAAAAAGCCATCCAGCCTATGAAAATGTTGTTCTCACACCCCAAACTAAGACAAAACCCAACAAATGTTTCATGAAGAATCCCTACAAAACAATATGAAAATGATAGACTGTCCAGCAGAAAAAATGGGAGGAAGAGGTGATGCACCAAAGAAGAAATTCAAACTGTAATTAAACATATGAAGACGCCCTCAGCAGCATTCAGCATCATTCAGCATCATTCAGCATCACACATAGTTCAGGAAATGCAAACTAAAACTACTCAGTGTATGTTCACCACAAGGGTTGAAATTAAACTGACAATAATACCGGATGTTTGTGAGCACTTGGAAAAATGGGAATTCTCACACACTGTTAGAACGGATTTGAATTGTTATAAGCCCCTGAGAAAACCACTCGGTATCATCTGCTAAAGATGAACATACAGTGCTCTATGATCCAAGAATGTCACTCCTGGGTACGTTCCCTATAAACATAAGGTACATAAACCACAAAAAAAGGTATAAGCGTGTGATTGCTACATTATTCAACATAGTCCTGATGACCAACAAGCACCTACTGTACAGCACAGAAAATGTACTCAATATTTTATAATAATCGGTAAGAGACATGAATCTGAAAATGAATATATATGTTTGTATAACTGATATATATATATATTCATTCATATATATAAATGAATATATAGGTTTGCATAACTAATGTTTGTGCCATATACCTGAAACTAACAAAACACTATAAATCAGCTGTAATTCAATTTAAAAATAATAAAATAAGCCCTAAAAAAATACCAGTCCTAAACTAGAAATAAACATGTCTGCCAGTAGAAAAGCTGTGGCATATTTGCATTATGAAATAATATACATTATGGAATGGATATATTCTGGTTATATGCTACAAACTGAACCACACCGACCTCTGCTAAGGGCCATTTCCTTAAGTTTATATATTTATATGTGAAAATGAAACTGCAACACCTTAAGAAGAAAATTAGGAAATATCTCTATGGATTTGTTGTAGGACATGATTTAAACATGAGAAAGAGGCACAAACATAAGGGAAAATGGATAAATTTGATTGTGTTAAAATAAAAAATATCTGTTCATAAAACAGACTATAAATCACATGATGATCTGGATTAGAAACATTTAAAAACAACAAAAGGTTAGTATCCAGAATATGTAAAAAAAATTCAAATCAATTTCTAAAACACACACACACAATTAATTCAATAGAAAAATTGAACGCAAGTTTCACAAACATAAAAAGATTCTTAGCCTCACTAATAATCTGGAAATGGTGGTTAGCACTGCAGTGAGACACACTTCATACCAGTTGAGAAGAAATGAAGAAATCTTACAGTAGCGACTCCTAACAGGAAGTGGGAGAAATTGAGTTTTTGGTGGGAGTGTAATTTTGGTGTAATTGCTTTGAAAGCAGAGTAAATTCTGGGGATCTAATGTACGAATGGTGATCACAGTTAATAGAACTGTGTTATCCACTTGTAAGTTCCTAAGAAAGTGTATCTGAAGTGTTCTCACCACCAAAAAGAAATGGTAATTATGTGACATGACAAAGGAGTTAACAATAACCATGGCATCATTTTGCAAAATCTAAGAGTATCAAATCAACATTCTGTACACCTGAAACTTACACAGTTATATGTAAATTATATCTCGTAGAGCGGAAAGTAAAAATGCAGATCAGCGGGTATTATTTCATTAACCGGAAAGAAGTACATAACGTATGCCCTGAAAAAAAATATATATGTATATGAACATACATAAAAGCATATCAGTTCAGTTCATTTCAGTTCAGTCACTCAGTCGTGTCCGACTTTTTGCGACCCCATGAATCGCAGCATGCCAGGCCTCCCTGTCCATCACCAACTCCCAGAGTTCACTCAGACTCACGTCCATCGAGTCAGTGATGCCATCCAGCCATCTCATCCTCTGTCGTCCCCTTTTCCTTCTGCCCCCAATCCCTCCCAGCATCAGAGTCTTTTCCAATGAGTCAACTCTTCACATGAGGTGGCCAAAGTACTGGAGTTTCAGCTTTAGCATCATTCCTTCCAAAGAAATCCCAGGGCTGATCTCCTTCAGAATGGACTGGTTGGATCTCCTTGCAGTCCAAGGGACTCTCAAGAGTCTTCTCCAACACCACAGTTCAAAAACATCAATTCTTCGGTGCTCAGCCTTCTTCACAGTCCAACTCTCACATCCATACATGACCACTGGAAAAACCATAGCCTTGACTAGACAGACCTTTGTTGGCAAAGTGATGTGTCTGCTTTTCAATATGCTGTCTAGGTTGGTCATAACTGTCCTTCCAAGGAGTAAGCATCTTTTAATTTCATGGCTGCAGTCACCATCTGCAGTGATTTTGGAGCCCCAAAAAATAAAGTCTGACACTGTTTCCACTGTTTCCCCATCTATTTCCCATGAAGTGGTGGGACCGGATGCCATGATCTTCGTTTTCTGAATGTTGAGCTTTAAGCCAACTTTTTCACTCTCCTCTTTCATCTTCATCAAAAGGCTTTTTAGCTCCTCTTCACTTTCTGCCATTAGGGTGGTGTCATCTTCATATCTGAGGTTATTGATGTTTCTCCCAGCAATCTTAATTCCAGATTGTGCTTCTTCCAGCCCAGCATTTCTCATGATGTACACTGCATATAAGTTAAATAATCAGGGTGACAATATACAGCCTTGACGAACTCCTTTTCCTATTTGGAACCAGTCTGTTGTTCCATGTCCAGTTCTAACTGTTGCTTCCTGACCTGCATACAGGTTTCTCAAGAGGCAGGTCAGGTGGTCTGGTATTCCCATCTCTTGAAGAATTTTCCACAGTTTATTGTGATCCACACAGTCAAAGGCTTTGGCATAGTCAAGAAAGCAGAAATAGATGCTTTTCTGGAACTCTCTTGCTTTTTCCATGATCCATTGGATGTTGGCAATTTGATCTCTGGTTCCTCTGCCTTTTCTAAAATCAGCTTGAACGTCTGGAAGTTCACGGTTCACATATTGCTGAAGCCTGGCTTGGAGAATTTTGAGCATTACTTTACTAGCATGTGAGATGAGTGCAATTGTGCGGTAGTTTGAGCATTCTTTGGCATTGCCTTTCTTTGGGATTGGAATGAAAACTGACCTTTTCCAGTCCTGTGGCCACTGTTGATTTTCCAAATTTGCTGGCTTATTGAGTGCAGCACTTTCACAGCATCATCTTTCAGGATTTGAAATAGCTCAACTGGAATTCCATCACCTCCACTAGCTTTGTTTGTAGTGATGCTTTCTAAGGCCCACTTGACTTCACATTCCAGGATGTCTGGCTTTAGGTCAGTGATCACACCATCGTGATTATCTTGGTCGTGAAGATCTTTTTTGTACAGTTCTTCTGTGTTTTCTTGCCACCTCTACTTAATATCTTCTGCTTCTGTTAGATCCATACCATTTCTGTCCTTTATCGAGCCCCTCTTTGCATGAAATGTTCCCTTGGTATCTCTAATTTTCTTGAAGAGATCTCTAGTCTTTCCCATTCTGTTGATTTCCTCTATTTCTTTACATTGATTGCTGAAGAAGGCTTTCTTATCTCCCCTTGCTATTCTTTGGAACTCTGCATTCATATGCTTATATCTTTCCTTTTCTCCTTTGCTTTTCACTTCTCTTCTTTTCACAGCTATTTGTAAGGCCTCCCCAGACAGCCATTTTGCTTTTTTGCATTTCTTTTCCATGGGGATGGTCTTGATGATCCCTGTCTCCTGTACAATGTCATGAGCCTCTGTCCATAGTTCATCAGGCACTCTATCTATCAGATCTAATCCCTTAAATCTATTTCTCACTTCCACTGTATAATCATAAGGGATTTGATTTAGGTTATACCTGAATGGTATAGTGGTTTTCCCTACTTTCTTCAATTTAAGTCTGAATTTGGCAATAAGGAGTTCATGGTCTGAGCCACAGTCAGCTCCTGGTCTTGTTTTTGTTGGCTGTATAGAGCTTCTCCATCTTTGGCTGCAAAGAATATAATCAATGATTTCGGTGTTGACCATCTGGTGATGTCCATGTGTAGAGTCTTCTCTTGTGTTGTTGGAAGAGGGTGTTTGTTATGACCAGTGCATTTTCTTGGCAAAACTCTATTAGTCTTTGCCCTGCTTCATTCCGTATTCCAAGGCCAAATTTGCCTGTTACTCCAGGTGTTTCTTGACTTCCTACTTTTGCATTCCAGTCCCCTGTAATGAAAAGGACATCTTTTTTGGGTGTTAATTCTAAAAGGTCTTGTAGGCCTTGATAGAACCGTTCAACTTCTTCAGCATTATTGGTTGGGGCATAGACTTGGATTACTGTGATATTGAATGGTGTGCCTTGGAAACGAACAGAGATCATTCTGTCATTTTTGAGACTGCATCCAAGTACTGCATCTCGAACTCTTTTGTTGACCATGATGGCTACTCCATTTCTTCTGAGGGATTCCTGCCCACAGTAGTAGATATAATGGTCATCTGAGTTAAATTCACCCATTCCAGTCATTTTAGTTCACTGATTCCTAGAATGTCGACATTCACTCTTGCCATCTCTTGTTTGACCACTTCCAATTTGCCTTGATTCATGGACCTGACATTCCAGGTTCCTATGCAATATTGCTCTTTACAGCATTGGACCTTGCTTCTATCACCAGTCACATCCACAACTGGGTATTGTTTTTGCTTTGGCTCTATCCCTTCATTCTTTCTGGAGTTATTTCTCCACTGATCTCCAGTAGCATATTGGACACCTACTGGCCTGGGGAGTTCCTCTTTCAGTATCCTATCATTTTGCCTTTTCATACTGTTCATGGGGTTCTCGAGACATGAATACTGAAGTGGTTTGCCATTCCCTTCTCCAGTGGACCACATTCTGTCAGACCTCTCCACCATGACCCGCCCGTCTTGGGTGGCCCCACAGGCATGGCTTAGTTTCATTGAGTTAGACAAGGCTGTGGTCCTAGTGTTATTAGATTGACTAGTTTTCTGTGATTACGGTTTCAGTGTGTCTGCCCTCTGATGCCCTCTTGCAACACCTACCGTCTTACTTGGGTTTCTCTTACCTTGGACGTGGGGTCTCTCTTCACGGCTGCTCCAGCAAAGTGCAGCCGCTGCTCCTTACCTTGGATGAGATATGAAATGTCTGCTTTTATGTACCAGGAGAGAAATTCAAAAATATTCACAGCAGTATTTTGTAACAGAAAAAGTCTGAACATAATCCACTGACAACAGATTGGATAAATAATCCCATCACCATTTAACAGAATGCTGTAAAGCAGTAAAAATGAATGCATTAAGATTCTTTCCATTCATTGCCATGGATGGATCTCACTAACAAAACATTAAGAAGGAAAACTATAGAAAAATGTACACAGCATGATCACAATTAAAGTCCACATTCTGAAAAAAAGTAAGTGAAGTATTACTTAGGGACCACTACACATGTAATAGTGAAGGACAGGAAGCCTGGTGTGCTGCAGTCCATGGGGTCCCAAAAAGTCGGACACGATTGAGCGACTGAACAACAACAAGATATGTAATAAAAAATCAAGAGAAGCAAGCCCTGTAACCACAAAACTGGACTTGACGATGATCTTAGACAGGAAGGGAGGAAGACGGTCTGAGGGGCACAGTGGGCTTCGGAGAATCACTCGTGTTCTCTTTCAGAACTCGGGCGGTGAGTACATGGGTCTTTGCTTCATTAGTATTAGTATTACTTTTACACATCATATATGCTATAGATATAACTCCATCATTAAACACACTGACCCCTCTTACTCTCAAATGATCCTCTGGTCGATCCTTGGCTACCCCCTTTCCCTGGGAGAACCTCTGATGCTGTGCATGTCCAGCACTGAGCTCACTCCAGCTTGCCTGTCTGCCCAGCTCCCATGTGGATGTCACTCAGTTACCCTCGGTCAACAGAGCCCCATCAACCCCCTCCACGGGCTGCACGGGTTCTCACATGCTGCCAAAACTGATCACGGAGACGTCATGAATGTGAAATGATGCACTGAATCGCGTTCAGGGAACCTTTGATTATGGGTCTCCTGGGTGTCATTCGCCTTTCGTCAAGCTACAAGCAATGCCAGACGCCTCAACTGATCTCACAGTCGACCTTGGATAACACATTTTGGATTTGCAATGGCTCTGCCTTCTGCAGCAGCCTCAGATGTGCACAGCAGCACACGCTTCCATCCCCAGATGTCGGAAATGTCTGCAATGCAAGGCAGAAGTCAGGCCCTGGCTCACTTCTCCATACGGTCACTCAGGGAGCCTCGATGACCCAGAATTTCTCTGACTCTCAGGGACTGCAGTGGGTGCAGGACTCTATTGAAAATAAAAATGGCCAAAGATTCAAAGACGGTGCATAGGACCCAGCCAGTAGGCAAAATAAACTCTTCCTTCTTATTACTGAAAACAGCTCTGGGATTCCATAGGAATCTGGAAAAGCACTGGAAGAAAGGGACTGGATAAGGAAAGTAACAGAGAGCTGTGGGAAGGGAACAGTGACAGAAGCTGGAGACGATAGGGGAGGCATCATGCAGGTCAAGGGGGCAGTGAAGAGCCTGAGTTGTGTTTTCAGCTAACTCAGGAAGGAGGCAGGACCCACAGACTTCAGTGGGGGCGGGCCAGCTCTGAGGAGCAACTTGGCCCTGGAGGCTTCAGCCCGCCCCACTAGAAGCTCTTGACTCTGCAGGCACCAGGGTGAGGGTGAGGGTCCTGCTCGCTGCAGCCGCCACCTGGGATGGCCTGGGTGCCGTGATGATTCCATTCAGCAGGAACTCTGCGAGGGCCATTGTCTCACGTTAACTAGGCAGGATATCAGGGGCTCCTACATACACAGACTATCAGATGCACACACAGACCTCGCTGATAGGAGACGCTGCCTGAATTCAGCCTCCTCTCGCTGGCCAAGGATAAACAGCCCTCTCTCAACATTCCTCCCGCAGCCTCCCTCTGCTCTCCTGGCTGGAGTCTCTGAGGCCAAGTCAGGCGAAGGAGAAAATTAAAAGGATTAGAGATGTGCCCAGCAGGCTACAGGGCGATCCCCTGAAAGTTTTGAGAGAGGTCTGGAGGCAGGCAGGCCTAATAGAAACAAATGAGAGAAGAAGGGTCTGGGTCTCCTTGATCCATAACTTGTTTTATGAAAAATGCAGGTCAAAAATTGAAATATTTGGAAATATATTTTTTAAAGTAATTCTGAACACTGTTCTGAGATAGCTCATGAACTTGACATATTAGGTTACAGACACAATTCTAGAAAATTGAGCTTCTAATGTTATAAGAACTGCCCTAATAGCTATCTAACTAAACTAACCACCTTGAAAATCAAGTTAGGGGACTAGATCAAGTTAAGATCTAAATAAAGCATAAAATACCCCTTTGCCTTCCACTTTGATTCTGATAAACCATTAAATCCTCCCTCAAGTGTCACCTTACCTTCCCCAACTAAGTCTGCAGTCTGGAAGATTCCAAGTCATTGGTTAGCAGCACCAAATAACAGTTAAATAACTGATTGGTATGACCATCACCACCATCAGCCTATCATCACCAGCATCGCCATGACCATCATCAGAATCATCATCATCAAAATCAGCATCATCACCATGATCATCACCACCATCGCCACCAGCATCTCCATCACCATGACCATCATCAGAATCATCATCATCAAAATCAGCATCACCACCATCATCACTGCCATCACCATCATCACCATGGTCATCATCACTATCAGCACCACCATCAGCCTATCATCACCACCATCGCCACCAGCATCTCCAGCACCTTCATCACGATCACCATCGTCACCATCGTCACCATCATCATCACCATCACCACCATCACCATCACAATGAACGTTTCCCTTTAAAAGGCTTCCAGTGACTCTAGCCTGTATATGTGATTATTATCCCTATTATTATTCCCATTTATATTATGGGAAATTAAAATTCAGGAACTTTAGGAAATTTATTCGAATCATCCGTCTTGTAAAGGAAACTAGAATTTAAGCCCAGAATCGTCTGAGTCGAAAGCCCTCAGTCCCGACCGTAGGACAAGCTGTGTGGTGTCGGCCCCGTGGATGCCAGCCCCCTTCCCGTACCTGGTTGCCAGCCCCCTGGGGACGTGCCAGGACTCTACTGGTAACAAACCCCGTGAGACTTGCACAGAAAGGGGAAACAGACGACTCTGACTATTTCCTGATTAACGTGAGGCCCTATTAGACACGCGGGGATTTCAAACCATATGGAACTGTGTTTGTTTCCTCATTACACTGACTTCATCACAAATTGATTGGTGGCACTCCTTTAGGAAGATAGATATACTTCATTAAATGCATATATTAGCTGCTGCAATTACACACACTTTATTACTCAACCTGAAAATTGCAATAATTTGTTTTTTACTTAAGCACTTTCTTGATGGAACTATTGCTCTTGAAAGGTTTGCAAATGCATCTGGTTGTAATCATTTAAATATATTCCCACTTTAAATATACTAACGCGGTAACTTTTCTTTTTTAGAAGAAACAAATCACTAAAAAGCCATTCTTTCTAAGAATTTAGACAGTATGTGAGAGTTTTCTTTCTTTATAAATGTCCACTTTTTAATAGCCCTGGAAAATACAATATTTCAGTTTACTGAAGCCCAGTGATTGAACACAAAGCTGACCCTTTACTATATGAAAGGATAATAGGAAAACCAATGCAGAAACACTTGTATACAGCCAGAAGGAAAGCTATCATGCCAGGCTGGCTGAGTCCCATGTTTAGGGAGTCTAACAAAATATGATCAAAGAGCCATGAAAATTCTAGATGTAGGAGGGGACAAAACTGATGCAAAAGACAATGAAAAATTATATAGTCTAATAACTAGTGACTAAATCAGACAACGTTTTCAATTAATTACCCTTAAAAAACCTCCAGTCTCAAAAAAGTTTAACTGAAGTCTTCCACCTATCAGCTGTCAAGCTAAAAAAATATGCAACCTAAAAGTTGAGAATCATACTTTATTCATCAGACGTATTGAGAACTTAAGCCTGGAAGGCAGCCTCTAAGATTGCTCAGAGGAACTACTCTGAAGAGATGAGGGAGGAGCCAGGATATACAGGGCTTTTTTCTTTTTTTTCAACAAAAATCAGGCAGTTGGAACATCAAAAGATTACTGTTAATTAAAGAAAAGCCACACATCTTCAGTTAATGAACTTAGTGCTTTTCTGCGGATGGCAAGATGCAAGAGTCTGGGCTCACTGAGATCATTCCTTTGAGATGCACCTTAGCGAGATCGGGCCGGAGTCCTGCTTCTCTCCGCCCTGACCCCTCAGGCATGCGCCATCGGGCGGAGGCTGCAGCGGCTGCCGGCTCGATGGCCACCACATCCTTGGTTTGCCAACACAGCTGGGGGCATTCCTGGTCCACACAAGATGCATTAGCTTCTCCGAGGTGAAAAACACTGACAATTTTCCAATTGTTTGAGCAGCCATAACAACAGAGGTCTGATGAATCATGGTGATGATGACTGATGAGGAGGAGGAGAAAGAAGTAAGTGGAACAAAGATCCAGAGGAGATGGGAGAGGATGCGACCGCCCTGGAGGAGGCCTGGCCGTCTTCCTGGCAGCCGGAGGGAGCTGGGAGGAAGGTTTCCTGGTCCCCTATTGGAGACGAGGTGTCGCAGGGGGCACAGAATTTATAGGAGGAGGAGTGCAACGTCACCTGCTGTCTTAAATTCTGTCTCAGAACCAGAGCTGAGGACAAAGACACACCAAAGCCTCAGGAAGCTTCACACCCACGAGTGGTGCAAAGCCCTGGGAGGCAGCAGGCCCTCCTCCCACCAGGAAGAGACCCCACGGCCCTGCTCAGCCCCTCCCCTGCCCAGGCCACAGCACTGCAGCCCAGAGGTAGCCAAAAAGGGCTGAGACTTGTGCCCTCTGCCTAAGGGCGCGGGGGCTCCTTTTGGCCCCCAGGCAAAGGGCTAAAGAGATGCTGGCTCACGCCATAAACAAAGGTTGGAGAAGTGAAGTCGCTCAGTCATCTCCGACTCTTTGCAACCCCATGGACTGTAGCCCACCAGGCTCCTCAGTCCATGGTATTTTCCAGGCAAGGATACTGGAGCGGGTTGCCAACCGGGCTTTTCTAAACGCTGGTTAACTGCCTCCCACTCCTCCTTGAACGGGGGTGGCGGCAGAGAGGAGAGCAGGGGTCAGTGGAGCCCTGGACTGCCTCTTGGTATGAGTGCACACTGGGCAATGTACTGGGCGTGTGCCACCTTGCAACCCCCAACCCAAGTGGACAAGGGGGTGGAAGGGGTGTGCGGCTCTGAGGCAGGAGGAGGGGGGAGGGAGGAGGTTCTCCACGACAAGGAAGGGGCCTGAGAGGCCCTATAGGCACCCCCACACGTTTCCCAGAGGCACCTGCCAGGGGGCAGCAGTGGACACCCGCCACTCAGAGGGCAGGTGCCAGAGAGGCAGCCACAGCCTGCAAACCACACTGACTGCAGCAGGCGGCTGGGGACGCTGCCCCGCTGCAGCCTTGCAAACCAGTGGACAGAGCCTGGGGCCAGAGCGGTTGGGAAAGCCTGGACCACGCTTCTCCCCGTGAGGCTCCCCGGGGCCTCCTGGAGGTGGGGAGTAGTGAGACTGGAGCTCAAGCTGGGTTCGCTCGGGCTTTTCATAAACAAAGTGACCAGAACGCCTGCAGGAGGGGAAACGGGGCAACACACAGCTGAAGACGGTTCTTAGAGATGGCCGTTCTTGGAAAACGTACTTAGAAAAGGACGTTTCATGGCCGTACTCCACGGAGTTGGTCAGCCAAATGTTAGTGCTCAGATCACTGGCGGATGGAATTGAAAACAAACAGAGTCAGACAAGTAACGTCCACCTGTGCTGGGAGCTGGGAGGCCAGGGAAGCCCCGAACTGAAGACTTTCTCCAGCAAAGCACAAAGCCCAGGTTGGACACAGAGGAGCAAATAACACGCAAGATTTCCTCGTGAACCAAAAGCCACCATAGAAACAACCTATAATCAGGCCTGTTTTCTTCTAAGTGTCGTAACTCAGTGGTTTACATGCTCATGTCCAGTGTCGACTTTCCACAAGCCCCACCGGGGGCAGTTTTAACGCCATCCTGTCCAAGGTGTCAGAAGTCCAGGTGAGTGAGGACCTCTGCAGGTGCCTGCCTGCAGCTCTGGTCTGTCCATGGGTTTGGAGACAGGACCGTTCAGCAGGCAAGGTGTTGCTGGAGCCAGATCACTACAGTTCAAATCACGTCCATCATCTACTCACTGAACGCCGAAGAAGAGATGTTTTTGAACTGTGGCTCCAGAGAAGACTCTGGAGAGTCCCTTGGACTGCAAGATCAAAGCAGTCAATCCTGAAGGAAATCAACCCTGAATATTCATTGGAACAAATAATCCTGAAGCTGAAGCTCCAATACTTTGGTTACATGATGCAAAGATCTGACTCATTAGAAAAGACCCTGATGCTGGGAAAGACTGAGGCAAAAAGAGAAGGGGGTGACAGAGGATGAGATGGTTGGATGGCATCACCGACTAAATGGATGAGTTTGAGCAAGCTCCAGGCGATAGTGAAGGACAGGGAAGTGCTGCAGTCTATGGGGTCGCAGAGTCGGACGTGACTGAGCAACTGAACAACAGCAATCCACGCACTGCGGGCTAGAATGGGTTATACATCAACACCAGACCACCTGCACTCTCTCTCCAATCATGAGTCATTATTGGCGCTTTCTCAACTTCATATGATGTTGATACAAATGCAGCTTCGAGCCCTCACCCACTGGATCACCGCTCACATGGTGCTTAGGAGAATTCCTGGAGCTGCTCGGAGTCCCAAAGTCAGGTTACGCTGCAGGGGAGTGGCAGGTGGAGGGGTGAGTGCCAGAGGGGGTCTTCAGCCACCTGCTTCCCCATGCAGGGCTCCCACACATCCATCTCAGTGTCTCTCCCACGTCTGCACAAGCAATTAAATTAATGTCACTTCACCCTGCTGGGGCATCCCAGTCTACGCCACACGCCAGCCTGATTAAGCTCAGTGGGCCCAGAACCCCCTGGGATGACATACGTTGGGTGGGTGAGTACACACCCTAAGGTCTACACTTCACAAAGCCGGCGACAGAGTCTGCAGACCTGGCATCCATTTGTCAGCTAAAACCTGCAAGGCGGAGGAAAGACAGAGCATGTTTTGCTCAATTTAGAGCCTACTTGAAATTAATGGAGAATAAATGCTCGAAATTCAAACCTTTCAAGGGACAATTTCCATTAAGCCCGAGCTCAGCTTCATTTCTGATCCACTGTTGCAAAGAGTAACAGCTGTTTGGGGCACTATAACTGTAACCGAGCCACTGAGGCCATAAACTTGAAAAAGAAAACTCTCTCTCTGATGGTCATCAGGAGAGGAGGGCAGTCAGCAGCACACTGGCTGAAACCCCGTCCCCGGCGAGTGGCCGTCACATCTGCTGCGGTTGCAGGCCACTGCGTAGAGATGCGACTCATCACAGGGCTTCCCATCCATGCGGAGGGCAGCCCTGGCCACAGAGAGGGCCCGCGAAGGAGGGCCAGCCTGGCAGGGAGGAGATGCTGTCCCAACGCTCTGGTGGGCTGGAGGAGGGGACAGAAACCGCCTCCTTCAGCTCGTCCACCTTGCAGGGTCTGGCTCCTCCATCCAGGACCCGGGGGACACGGGTGCAAACAAGTTCATGCACTCCTTCCAGCAAGTTTACTTCACAGCAAGGGAAGTAAATACTTCACAGAGGGGAAATAAATACTTTAACACAGTAAGGCTTTCCTTTAACAGCATTCACATCCACGAGGCATCGAATGCAGGCTTAGGGAGAGACTCTAAGGTGCAACTTACGGGAGCCAAGGCGTGCAGGGGTGGTCAACACGGAGACCTCCTGGGAGAGAGTCTCCCAGGCACAGCAGCTGGAGAGCGCAGGGTTCTGGCGGGAAGTACTGAGTGGAGGAGAGACGCCTGGAGAGGCAGGAAGGGCTGGAGTGTGGGCCAGGCCGTCAGGGCGATGCCACACATCAGAGGGTTTGGGCAGGAGAGGGGCCCTGTCTGGTCTGTGCTGTTAGAGACGCCTCGTTGTGGTGCCCCAGGGCCCAAGAGGACGGGAGGAGAGCTGGCAGGAGGCGACCGGGACGGCCCAGGGGAGCGTGATTCAGGGCTCAGATAAAGGAGGGTGAAGACCCCCAGGCCTGGAGCTGGACCAGACGTGGGCGAGGGTTCTGGACTCAGCTCTGCATCCTTGGTGCCCCCTGCCTCCCCCCAGAATGGGCACTCCAGGGGAGGAACAGGCTTTGCCCATGGGCTTGCTCGCTTCCAAGTTTGGGGTGATAATCATCAAGAGAGGGACACAAGGGGAGGAGAGGGTGAGTGGCGTCTGGGAGGTGTGTTCAGGTTATGGCTCCTGGAGACTTTTCAGTGGAGGTATCGGGAGGCAGGCGGAGGGGAGCTCGGCTGGGAGGACGTCTGAACGGTGAGGGAAGCGCTGCTGTCAGAGTACCTGGGAGGCACCGGGACCCCGGGGACGTCTTCCATCCACGGGACACAGAATCAGGGAGAGGAGAACAGGATTCTGCCCAGTGTGCAGCGGGGGAAGAGCAGAGGCCGGAGAGGACCAAGGCAAGAGCGCAGGGAGAGGAAATCCCTCTGAGAGGAGCCCCGTGAACTCCCCGTCGAGTTCCCCCTGCGATTTCCTCCCAGCCCAGGAGAGTCCCCTGCCACCTGTCAGTCTCCTAAGAAAGCATGACGTTTCCTGCCTCTGACACAGTCCCTGCCCTGCACCAGGAGTGCAGACACAGGGGGATGGCTGTGTCCAAGGGGGATGGAAAGTAAGATAAAGACTAAAGTGTTCTTTTGGATGGAGCATCACAGAAAATATTGGTTTCCTTAAGAAGGAGGTCTGCACGATGTGACTGGAGACATCCACCGGAGAGCCCCTTTGTGGGGGAGGGGAGAAAGGATGGATACAAAGATGATTCTTTCAGAAAGTCTGGCACAATGAACCTCCCTGAGGACAGGGCCTGTAAATTACCAAGTGCCTAATAGTGAAAGTTGCTCAGCCATGTCCATCTCCTTGCAACCCCATGGACTGTATCCCACCAGGCTCCTCTGTCCATGGAGTTCTCCAGGCAAGAATACTGGAGTGAGTAGCCATTCCCTTCTGCAGGGGATCTTCCTACCCAGGAATGACCTCGGGGCTCCTGCACTGCAGGAAGATTCTTTAACTCTGAACCACCAGGGAGGCCCAGTGCATAGCAGGAGGTATGCAAATGTTTGATGGCTGAATGAATGAATGAATTTCCACGCAGGCTCACAGCAGAGAGAGGTGAAAACAGGTGTCCAAGTCAGAAGGGCGTGAGAATGAGCAGGAACGTGGGCCCCGAGGGGAAAGCCCTGGAGACAGTCAGGATTCCCCAGGTGCCTGCGGCAGTGGGTGGAGGGGGGGAGTCCACGTGGGGGACGAGGCTGGACGCGCAGACTCAGTCTACGCTGGTGAGACCCTGCTGCCACTCGTGAACTCTTCTGCTGAATTCAGGAGGCCGTGCGGGAATGTCCAAGGTCCTGGCAGAAAACACCATGGTGGGTGGAACACAGATGGCTCCGGGGAGAATATGAAACGGAGGACCTCAAATCTAAAGCCAGAAACTATTTCTCGTTGCTGTCTTCAAATAGCACGTCACTTGTCTTCCAGATGGAGGTATACAGATAAGAAATGTACAGAAATCACCCTTCTGGGCCCCACGACGAAAACGTACCAGTGACTGGCTGAGGAAGTAGCCTGAGAAACGTGGCCGCCCACCGTGACTGAAGCACAGGCTCCAGGGGACACACGGGCTCGACTCCAGGCCAGGATCGTAATCTAGATGGAAGCCTTGGGACCGGCACTCAGACACCGTGGTGGCGGTTTAGTCTCAGTCGTGTCCGACTCTTTGCGACCCTGTAGCCCGCCAGGCTTCTCTGTCCATGGGATTCTCCAGGCAAGAACACTGGAATGGGTTTCCACTTCCTTCTCCAGGGGATCTTTCCAACCCAGGGATCGAACCCGGGTCTCCTGCATTGCAGGCAGATTCTTTACTGACTGAACTACGAGGGAAGCCTGGGGTCCCTTTGAAATAAAAATGCAAACAGCCTCATCCACAGTTTGGTCTCTAATCAAGCCAGACACGCTGGTCTTTAAGCTGAGAGCCTTGAAGACCCACCAGATGCCTGGACCGACGGAAACGCAGGTGGAGACTTGACCCTACTGTGTCGCATGGGTACCCACAGTGGGTGGGCACCCTCTGGGGCTCAGGGGCCCTTCCGCTGCCTGGCGCTTCCGGGAGCTTCACACAGTCCCCTTCCTGCTCTATCCGAGATCCCAGGAAAGAAGACGGAACCACTGTGCTCGTCTCACCTGCACACTTTGCTGTTAGAACCCGGTCTCAGGCTGGTAGAGTCAGAGACCATCCGTAAGACTTCCTGCCATGGAGATCCTGGTGTGTTAAAAAGCAGCTCACTCCAGTCAAGGGAAATGCAACTTCAGGAACGGAAATCTCAGGTCAACTTCACTAGCCCTGCTCCAGTTCCACGTCTTCTCTTTGAAAGCCAGCATCAGAAGAAAATTAAAGTGTGGCTTCCCGTGGGGCTTGAATTTGATAGAAGTAAAAATAGTTTGGTTAATTTCAAGAAATCCAGCACCAGCCAGCTCAATTCTAGTATCACCCACCGGAGTTTCTTTGGAGGTCCCTACAAGGTAACAGTGATAAGGCCGGTGGAAACACAGCCAGAAGGCCTGGGAGCTGTCTCCCAGGAGCCACAGTGGGGCGCGGCAGGGGTGACGGAGGACGTTGCCCGTCAGCCCGAGACTAGCGTCAGCATGGTCACAGCCCATCGTGCGGGCTCCATGCCCCAGATGGACTATAAACAGGCTGTGACATAGAGTCCCCCCTCTGTCCACTGTGGAATATTTTCAAGTTCAAGTTAACCTCTACTGAGATTCCGAGTTAATATCACGGATCAAGTCTGATGATGGAAACTCAGGAGGAGTTACTGCCTCTGCAGAGCTGTCCACGTGAGAAATTCAGGGCAAGGTCCTGCTGCATAAACATGGTGTCTCACCTGATACAAAATCACTCAGATCAGTCAGAGGGTGGAGGCATGTGATGGGGAGAAGTGAGACCTTGAGAGCGAGACTCCCCCTGCCCGGGACACCCCTCATCGCCGCAGAGAGGAGGGGGTGACCCCAGGAGTCGCATCTGACTCGGGCCTGTGGCACCACCTCCAGGAGATCTAGCTGCCCCTCAGCTCACACTCCCAGCACCCTCTGCAAGGTGCTGCGGGTCTGGAGCCTTCTCTGTGGGTCAGCCGTCGAGCCCCTGTGCCCGCAGGGCTGATGCAGAGCCAGGAGGGAAGTAGAGAACCGCCAGGGTCTGCTGAGGGTGCCCTGGGGGCGGGGTTGGCGGTGAGGTTTGTGTGGCCTGGGGACTGGGGTGGGCTTCCTAGGGACCCCCGATCTGTGCCTCAAATCACTCTGCTTGTCCCTGTAGATAATTCAGATTAAACCTCGCTTTAAAAGTAGAAAGGAGATTTTAGAAGGAAGTGACTAAGAGACTTGAGCACAGCCAGAGGGGAGGAAAGTGACGGGCCGGAATTGCCACCTCTCATCCACTCACCAACTTTGCCTCCCGGCTTTTCGGCCGAGATGTGTGGGAGGAGAGACTCGCAGGCGATGGTCTCCACGTGCTCTCCAGCTTCTAAAAACTCCCCGTGATGGCGCTGCTCTCTGAAATGAAAACAGGATTCGTTCGTGGCCTGGAAGCAGCGTTTGAAAGGTGCCACGCTTCTTTATAGCAAAAGCAGCTCTTAGTCACTTTGGAGGAGGGCTGGCGGCTCAAGGACCACCTTCTCTTCCCCCAAAGCTTCGGCTTCTCCGCCAGGTGCGGGGGGTCTGCAGCCCCCAGCCAGCGTCCCGTCGCCGCTCAGCCTCCGTGGGAACAAGTGACCGCATCCACGGCACCTGGGCTTCAGGGAACACCGTCCCGGTACATTGTCAGCGTCAGCTTCACCTTTCAGAATGAGTGACAGGATCAGGACGTTCTCAAATGCTCTTCCAAAAGAACTCACTATGGAAATAAATGCTCTTTCTGCTACAACGCTATCAGCTGTGATTTTGAAGCTGGCGGCAATCAGTCCCTGTTAACTGGGGGAGAGCAGCTTGAACTGGATGCTGTCTGCTCGCCCCCCACGCCCTCCGAGGAGACACCTTCAACTTCAGAGTCTTGCTGATGTTATTCATTTAGAAGAGCCACCTCCGCTTATCAGTCTGATTGGAAATCCTACAAAACCTGACGTGCTCTCACAAGGGAGATCCTCAAGCTGAGGTCTGCAAGCAGCCCCAGCGTCTGGGAGCAAACCCCGGCTTGCCCCCGAGTCAGCATCTCCCAGCACCTGCCTCCCAGCCACTGCCCCTGGTGACCCGGTAGACACGGTCCTGCTGGGATGCCCAGCTCCCTGATCAGGTAGAGACATCCTGCTGGGATGCCCAGCTCCCTGACTGGGTAGAGGCAGTCCTGCTGGTATGTCTGGCTCCCTGACTGGGTAGACATGGTCCTGCTGGGATGCCCAGCTCCCTGCCAACCCGCTGCAGGTGTGGGGGTGCTCTGCAGGAGATGGTTCTGGTGCAGGGGCCTCCATTTTCAGACAACTCAGAAGATATCCCAGGATCTCTGTACCTTCAGGATAGTTTCCTCTTTACACTTCTCTCAACTACAGTTAAACTATGACATATGAATTATTTGATATAATGTCTGTCTTCTCCCACCAGATAAAGGTCTGTTGAGGCAGCGACCTGTCTCCTTAATCTCATTCTCCTCGTGGGAGGAAGCTCGGCATCTGGCGTAGAGCAGACATTTAAGTGAATGGACCAACCGATCCATCGCCGAATCAGCCCATAAATCTGGGTTCCGCAGTGAAGCCCATTTTCTCTCTTGGCAGTCTGGAGGTGAGCATCACTGGAGCTGTCAGAAAGAGCAGGCATGCACCCTACATATCGGGATGAGAGCGTGATGGATTCTTCCCACAATTCAGCGGGTTTGGATCCCACGGCCGACTCACCCCCACGAGGCCCCATGACGTCCCAGACTCGTCTCACAGGGAGAATCCGCACCCAGGACAGTCCCCTTCTTTGCTCATCCTGGGGCGGGGGGACACATGTGCGGCCCACCTGGGCCAGTATGGACAGGCTTCTTCTGGACTGCACTGGTCCACGTGGCCTCTCAGCCCACAGGTGCATCACACACACACACACACACTCACACTCACAGACACATACTCTCACAAATCACACATACACTCACACACATGCTCACATACACACTCTCACACTCACACACAGTCACACACACACACACACTCTCTCACACACACACACTCACACTCACAGACACATACTCTCACACTCTCACACATACACTCACAGACACATGCTCACATACACACACACACTCACACACACATACACACTCACAGACACATACACACACACATACACTCACATACTCACACTCACATACACACTCTCAGGCACTCACATACACACTCACATACTCTCACACACACACACTCCCACATACACTCACAGACACACTCACACACATACTCACACACTCAAACACACACTCTCACATTCATACACTTACACACATGCACTGAAACATGCACACACACACACACGCTCACACACATGCTCAGAAATACGCACACACACTCACACTCACACACACTCATACACACATGCTCACACACGTGTGCTTGCACACACACACACATGGTCACACGCATGCTCACACACACTCATACAATGCACTCATACACACAACACACACGCACTCACACACACATTCACACACATGTACTCACAGACACACACACACACGCTCAGACACATGCACTCACACTCACACACACATACATGTGCACTTGCTTTCTGGGCAGCTCAGTGCTCCTCCAGTTCACAAATCTTGGAGAAGTCACAGGTTTCTGTGGGAAGGCCAAGATGTACAGAGTCGGACACGACTGAAGCGACTTAGCAGCAGCAGCAGCAACAAGATGTATAGCTTAGTAGCAGAAAAATGCAAAAAGACCTTCTGTTACCAAAATAGGAAACTAAATGTTAATTCTTTTCTCAAAAGAGGAAAAGTCATTTCCCAGAGGTCTCAATCCGAGTGAAAAGGTCACCTTTGGATGAGCAGCTGGAAATGGCTCCCGTCTCGGGAGGCTTGGCAGGTAACTCACCCCCGGTGATCACTCAGTCACGTGGCACCTGTAGGGGCTGTTTTGCTGCTGCTGGCAAAGGACCACACCTGGGACGCATGCCCATGGGCACCTTTCACATGCTCGGGGAGCAGGAGGAGCTGAAGAGCAAGGACTCAGCCCCGGTGTCAAGCAGGGAAAACCCCACAGCAGCTGGACGCAGCCTGGAGTTGCAAAGTCTCCCCCACACCACTGCACGTGCCCTCCTGCCGTTCCACTGTGCCTGCGGTCACGGGCTGTCTCATTCCTGCCCCTCACCCTCTGCAGGAATGCCAGAGCTGGCCCCCGGAGACCCCAGGAGGACAAAAGACAGGCTCTGGCTGACCACCTCCAGATGCCCTGACCACTGCCTGTGTGACAGCTCACGCCGGAGCCCCACGCCCTGCCACCCTTGCCCAGCGGCTGGAGGCCCGCAGTTCCATGATGCTCATAAAGAGAAAAATATGTTCTCAATAAGGGCAACACTTAATATTCACTAGTAACAAATCACAGCATGGGTAGCACAACAGCACTGAGAACTTAATAACGGGAGGTTAATAACCATAAAATACTAGGGCCGTTCTCCTGCGGGACTGGGAGGCAGCTCCAGCTGTTCACAAGAGCAGCCTGTTCAGGGAAGAAGCCTTGACAGAGTGAAGCACCTTGGTGCCTACCTTGGCACTGACGTGTGTCCAGGCACAGACCTCTAGGGGAGCTGCGAATGGGCACGGATTTGGGTTTTTAAGTTTTGCTTCGGCTGAAAGACAGATTAAACACAAAAGATGACAAGCTAGAAGAATGTTCATAATTTATCATAAAGTCAACCTCAAAAATGGGCTTTTGTTAAATTGCATTATTTGCAGGTTTGTAAGTATTTTCAGCAAGAAAGCGCCTGGGCTCTTCACCAGCCCTCTCGACCCTTTGTCTTGACTACCAGCTGATGAAGCCCAGCTATCGCCCTGACCACTGTGCTTGCCAGCCTCTGTGTGCTGGAATGACGGGGATTTCTTCCTCACTGGGGACATCTTTTCAAATATTCGAGCACCAAGCCTATCCTGTCCACCCCACTCGTGGAAAACTAATTATCATAATTCAAGTGAAACACAGCAATGAAGAAGCAATTGATCCATAACAAACGGGCCAGACGCTCATTTCCAAACCACTGATGCTCCTGATGCGGCTGTCTGCGGAGCTGCGGTCGGGTCCTCACAGGGGACAGATCTCATTCTCAGAGGGGGGCTGGGAGCTCCTGACTGGGTATGGACACGAAGGAGAGTGACAGTCGTGTGAACAGCATGTGCGCTGAGCTATTGAGGCTGGGACCAGTGAGGCTGTAAATTCCTCCCAAGGTCGTTCCACAAAGACGTGTGTAGAACGTGACACGGCCTTCAACATTCAAAACCTTCTGCACTGTAAGGGCTCAGGTATATTTGAGGAAAACAGTCTTGTTTCGTACGGGGTCAGGAGGAAATTGTTGGGGGCAAGTTTTCTTCGCACACCCAAAGAGCTTACACACACACACACACACACACACACTCCAAAGAGAAGCTCAAATCAAAGTTGCTTCCCACCTGGATTCCTGCAATACTCTGGGCAGAAATTTATAGCATTTTCCTGGGAGAGCTCGCAGGAGGTTGCCCTTTGACAGCTCACCACTATATTGAAGTCTCTGTTCAAGGATCTTGAAGAGGGCGGCACCCGGATGAGCAGTTCGGAGCATGTGTTGGCAGTGAGGGGGCCTCACAGGGGCCGAGGGGACGTCCCTCGCACAACAAACAAATCTGAGGGTAAGCAGGTCATTTAAACAGGGGTTTGCCCGGCGGTGCCCAGTCCCAGGCAGAGGCAGGGCTCAAGGCCACCAGGCACCACGGCTGCAGCCGCAGAACGGAGGCCTGCCCAGCACTGACCCGGAAGGTGCAGACAGCAGCCTCTGGACTCACCACTGGGAATGCAGCCCTCAGGCGGGCACCGTGCCCACACGCCTCGAGGGCGGCCCCTCACAGACACCGCAGGCTGAGCAGACGTTCTTTGTGAAGTTGGACCGTGGTATCTGGAACAGCCTCCACCATGGAAAGGAAGCATGGAGGGGACAAAATGGAGTGGCCGTGGGCCTTCCTCAAGTCCTGTGTCCACAGATTCAAGCGAGTGGATGTCTGAGGGGAGGACTCAGGGGTCTGAGCCAGACACGGGGGTCCAGGAGAGTGCGGGCCTGAGGGGCTGCAGCGGGAAGAAAACAATTCCTCAGGAGGGATGCTCTTCAGAAGCCCCGTCCCACACTCCTCTGGTCGTCAAGTCACCAAAAGTACAGAAAGACCGAGAAACTCACAGCGACAGGAGCCAAGGGGGACGCGAGACTGAACGAGTGTGGTGTCCAGGGTCCCCTCCGGGGTGGAAAAATGACATCAGGCAAACGCGAGGGAGGTAAGAGTGAAGCACAGATGGTAACTGATAGCGACACGTCTGCACTCTGTGTCAGGTGTGACAGATGTACCGCAGGGACGTGAGACGCTAGCAGTGGGGGATCTGGGTGTGGAGTATGCTGAATATGTCTACATATCTCAGCCGCTTTTCTGTAAGTCTAAGATTACTCTAAAACAAAAAGGCTGTTAAAACTTTAAGTATAAATCCATCACACCTGTGTCTGCTGTGGGTGGTTTGGGAGGGGCGCCTCTCACCCAGGACTCAGCCCCCAGCTCTGCCTTCTCAGTCTGGCTGAAGCCTGGTACCCACAGGGCATCCTCACCTGTCCACTCATGGACCTCTTGGGACATGCAAGTTGATCTCTGAAAATGCTCATTACAGGTTCCAACAGCAGAAAAGGATGTAAATTCTGGCATATTAAACTTTACAGTGAAACTGTTTCTCATTATTAAACGCAACACATGGAATCTGAAAGGCAAGGCTTACCTACCCACTGTCTCCCCAGCTCAAAAATTCACAGACAAGCTCTTCTTCACAGCCAGAATTTTCCACAAGTCCATGTTCTCCCTCTTAAACTCATATGTCCATCCCCTTCTCCCACGGACTGTTATCCGCACGGGATGCTGTCTACACTTGGAGCTGTGCTGCCCCTCACCCTCTCGCTCTCCTCGGCCCGAGAACATTGATGCGAATCTAACTTTTCCTTTCCAGTGACCGTGAGGCTCTAATGTCAAAAATAATTTTCTTCCGGATTGAATTTTGCTACTTTGTTACAAGTACACAACTAATCAGAACGAAAGTGTTATCTGAATCTCGATGAACACATAGCAAGCATAAAATACATCTTTATTAGAAGCGCCTCACTGAATGAAATGGACGGGCTGATTCTTCCAAATGGTTCATTTATCCTTGGGTGACTCCATACTGCTAGGAGGGGGCTAGGGGCGAGGACCAATTCTGCGTCCATTGATTTTCTGTAGCTGTATGAGCTGAGAAAACGTGAGGATGAGGGTGGAGTTCAGACCCAGGGTCTGCTCAGCTGGGCTCCCAGTCACCTGGCCCACACAGCTGCTCAGTGCGAGACGGGCCCCGGACTCGGGTATGGGCACACCGCTGCCCCCCACCTCCACATAGAGCACCCCAGGGAGGTGGCCTCGCTCTGAAACTGTCACCAGAGGATCCTGGCACACATGCGCCCCCGCCCAAAAGATGTAGCCCCCACCTCACCCCTGAGAAACAGCCCTTCGGCTGTCGGCGTCAAAAGACCGATGTTGTCAAGTTTCTCCACTCCCCAGGCATAGACGGCAGCCCCTGCACATCCCGTCTGCACTTCAGGAGGAGACAGCCTGGAGGAGGTCAGTGTCAGACCCACTCTGTCCTGCGAAGGGCTCTCCTTACAGCCCAGGTGACCTCTGGTGCCCAGCATCCCAGGGGAGGGTCAGCCCTGGGGCAAACGCGGGCGTCTGGAGGGAACCAGGCGGTAGGCCAGGTGCCTTCATGGGGCAGAAGGAGTCCCAGCACATAGGGACGGGGGTCTTCCCAACTGTGCATGGCCAGGATGTCTCCAGGCACGGTCAGAGCTGCAGAGGTCAAGAAGGAAACAGCACAGCATGCCTGGGCATCTAGAACTTTCTCCCACAGGCCCTCAAGGCTGGGGGGCAAGGGCAGCCTAGGCTCCTGGTCCAGCGGGTGAAGGGACCACGAGTGAGAAGGTCAGGACACTGGGAGGCCTCGGCAGAGGGGCTGGGAGAGGTGGTTACAGCGTAGAGCGGCTGAGCCCTTACCAACCTGGGTCCTGGACCCAGTCCAGCTCCGAGCCTCGGTGAAGGCTGACGGTGAGCCTGTCTGAGCCTGGCGTCCTCAGCCCCAAATGACAGGCCCCCTGCGTAGACTTTCCAAAGACGAAACCCTGTTAGGCAGGGGCAGTGACGGTCAGTGCCCTCCTAGACTCACTCACCAGCCCCAGAAAAGACCCTCACACACCCCGACCTGCATGGCGAGCCCACACTGGGCAGCCTGGGGGCACAGCAGAAAGTCAAGTGCAACTTCACAACTTCACAAGGGTCCCCGACACCAGCTTAGGGCCATGGTCAGAGCAAGACGCAGGCACATCCTAGTCCCTGCGGGCAAATGTCCCTGCCTTCTGCAGCCCTGGATGCTGGGCCAGGAGGCAGCCACACCACACCAGGGGCAGACACGTGCCCAGGGTGCCCGAGGGTGCCACCCAAGGGTGGCCACCGCCTGCTCCCACCCTTCCAGGACACACCTAAGGACACCACGGCAGAGCCCCAGGCCTCCCAGCTGGAGGTCTAGAAATCCAGCCTGCATTCAAGCCCCTCGGTCTCAGTACCCCTTCCACGTTTGGTGGCAGCACAAGAGTTACTCACAATCGTATTAATAGATTCGGGCTTCCCAGGTGGCTCAGTGGTAAAGAACTCGTCGGCCAATGCAGGAGACGCAGGAGACGCAGGTTCAATCCCTGGGTCGGGAAGATCCCTTGGAGGAGGGCATGGCAACCCACTCCAGTGTTCTTGCCTGGAGAATCCCGTGGACAGAGGAGCCTGGCGGGCGACAGTCCACATGGGTCGCAAAGAGTCAGACACAGCTGAGGGCGCACACCCACACACACAATCGCAGATCAGTGTTCTGCCTCTGAAATCAGAGGCAGTAGTGAGGCTGGCTGCATGTGACGGCGGAGCGGGCACCATCTCGCTGGGCAAGAAGGTGCTGGGTGGAGGCCAGCACCCACCTGGGGCCAGCCAGAGGACCATGCCCTCGCAGGCCCCGGGCACACGCTGACCTGGCCTGACGCGTCCAGTGTAGCAGAGACCAGAAGCACCACGCGCTGCAGAAGCCACTGACAGCGTGGCGCAGGCCTCGGGGAAGTCCTGAGGAGGCAGTCCAGTGGGCTCGGGAAAGGCTCCTAGGCTGAGAAGTAACAGCAGCCTAATGTTTCTTACATCCGATAAGCGTATTTTTGCAATCTGAAGCAACCGAACACAGATTTGCATTTGCCATTTTAGCTGAGCTACAAATCCCATAACTGCTCCTTTAAAAGAGACTGAGGGTTTGTGCTACGGCCTTAAAGAACCAAAGGACAATTATTGGCAAAAAAACAAAAAGCCAAAAAGCAATCCTAGGCATACCAGTCCCTTGCCACAGAGGTCTCTCAAATAAAAGGAGCCGGGACAAGAGGAGACTGTGGGCTCCCATTGCCTTTGTCCTGGGTCCTGACTCCTCTCACATTTGCAACCCTCCGTCTGTGCCAGGAACGTGGGTCTGGACTGCTAACGACGCCCGCGGCTTCGCGGGGCTCCCTTGGAGTTGAGCGTCGTAATTAAAATTCACAGCAGATGCTACCAAAACAGCATAATCTGTGCGTAGAGGAAAAACAGAGAAACACACCAGCCCCAGTAAACAGCGAGAGAGAATTTCAGATAACGAAACAAACAAGCAGAAAGGGAACAGCAGAACAGAATCACCACGCCAATGGAAGGAAAAGAACCGTCCTGGGAGCGCCTCCCGGGTCCCTCCCTCACCCAGGCTCTGCTCAGACGGGCAGGACGCGGCCCAGGGGAGATGCCACAGGTGCCATGTCTTTGTTCCTGGAAGGGACCGTGTGCCCTGAAAGTCTTGCTCTTCTGCCAGTCATCTGCCTAAATTCCAGAAGAAGATGGAAAGACTGGGCAATTTCCTATTCTCTGCAGCTGCTGGACAGTGGGCAAGTCGCTTCTGTGACCACCAAGAACACGAGCCCTCAGCCCTGTGTCTCGGGGAGAAGGACCCTGAGCCAGGTGGGGCCCCCAGGGTCTTCCTTCGAAGGCTCTGCTCATAGGGCACCTCCTTCACGGCCCTAACCCAGCCCCGTCCCCTCCCAGGTCCTTCCAGCTCCGCAAGGACACCTGCTGAGTGGGCATGGGCAGGGCTGGTGCAACGGCGGGAGTGAGAAGTGAGAACCTCGCAGGGGCTCAGGACAGCCGTCCATCGGCAGGCGCTGACCCGGCCGGCGGTCACCCGTCCTCTGCTCTGGAACCATCCCCAGGGACAGCCCCTCAGCATCACTGGTGCTGTTTCTACTTGGAGCCCCTCCCCTCCGTTCCCAGGTGGCCCCGCCCCGAGGAGGGAGGTGGCAGAATGAGAGACAAGTTCAGTCCTTCCGAAAACAGTATCTGATGGTTCTTAGTGCTTCCACCATGCCAGTTAGATGAGTGCATTCATTTGGCTTAAAGTACAACCATTTCATTTTGCAAACATCTATTCAAATACATGCTCCAAGATCACCTTATCAAGGAGACCAGGCCCGTGTTATGGGTGAAAAAGCAGCTCCCCACACCCGGGCCCTGCCACCTGCCCCCGCTCCCCTGCAGACCCTCAGCACTGTCGGGCAGAGGATACGCTGACGGATAGGAGTCCATATGTCCCCGTCCACCGGGGCTCTGCTGGGCTTGTCGCGGGGCGCTCGGCATGGAGAACAGAGCTCAGCAAGTGTTTGCGACGTGAAAGAGAAGAGGCAGCCATTGAGCACTGCTGCTCGCTGCCCCTGAGTCCGCGAGGATTTAAGAGGTTCAGTCTGGGTTTGCTTTAAACAAGAGCAGCACACAGATCTTCGCAGAGATGCAGAGCTTCTGGGAAGCTCAAGATCCTTCTGTGCTTTCGAGAACATAAGGCTGCCGATGTCACAGTTCTGAAGATCCACCAAGACACTGATGAGCCAGGCTCTGAGTCACAAGTACTACCTTTAAGGCTCACCAAGGTGGGCTGCAGGTGAGCTGGCCCGTCCAGCGCCCACACCCCAACCCCGAGCAGCTTCCAGAATGCCCGGACCCAGCACAGGGCTGGGATCACAGCCAGGTTGTTGCCCAAAGAACCACCTCAGGCTCCCAGAGGGCTTCTGCCTTGCTCCGGCTTGCTCTTGGAAAGTGATTTTTCTCAAGCAAACATCGGCCTCCTCCTCTCACTGGAGGTTGAGATAGCTCTCCTCACTTCAAAAGTCACTGCTGTTTACCACCAGCTCCTACTGCATGCAAATGTCTCTGAAAACAGAGATACAATCACAGCAGATAATTGAAATTTCAAAATACCAAGAACCCAGGGTTTTACGGATTTGGCTTTATAACAGAAACAAACAAAGGCCCGCCACATTGGCAAATAAAAGCTGACGGTTAAGAGAATTCGATTTGCATACCAAATATTTCATATTGATTGGCAGTGGATTAATTGGCAGTCAAGTCTGCTCTAAGTCGGCCGTACCTGGGCAGAAGGCAGGGATGGACCCACCAGCCCTTCTCCACCCCGCGGCGTGGAGCTGAGCACCAGCCCCCAGAGCTCACCCGCTCGCCGGCCGCTGCAAGCGCAGAACCTTCGACCCACAGGGAGGCGGAGAGTGAAGCCACGGCACCTACCGCCCCACCTGGGTCACGTCCAGGGGGACCTGCCCCCCATAGGAGGGAAAATTCAGAGCATTCACCCCGCCACGTGGCTCCCGGGGCCACTTCAGAGCTTAGGTGGTGGGGACACGGCCAGGAAACCAGAAGGATTTTACCATAAGGGAAGGGCTTGCTCGTGCGTCTCTAAGACCACAAAGCGGGGGTGTCTCCTCTCAGCCGCCTCTTCAGCATCCCCGCATCCTCCCCCTCACCTCCTCCTATTGTCCCCTCATAGGGGCAGCTGCCCAGGCCCTGAGCTCTGGGCACAGTGTGGGCTCCCACAGGTGGTCAGCATGACAAGTGACCACTGAGAAGGACTCTCCTCCCCGCAGACTGGAGCTGATGCCACTTCTGTGCACAACCCCAGGGGGCGCCACTGTTCTCAAAGCATCCACCACCAAGGGTCCCACCTGGAGAATCCCACCCGGACCAAGGGGCAGGGCTGTGCCTGGGAGGAGTGAGGGGGAAAGCAGGCCGCCAAGCAAGTGGAGGGGAGACAGCGTCACAGAGTGCACCTTGTCTCTGCAGACGTGGGATCAGAGGACATGGACTTGGGACTCCACGTAAGTGCTCTGGGCAGAGGTGTCCTAACCTACCAGCACCTGAACCATCCACCCCCTCCCAGTCAGGAGGCAGCCAGACAGGGTTCCAGAGCCACCTATGCTGCTTCCTGGCGACCTGAGCTCACAGCGCTCTTCCCTGTGCCTTGGGGGACCGGGGGTGGGGTCCTCTCCGGTCATTTACTGACTGTGGAAAGAAGAGCCTCTTCATGAATTGTTGCACCATGGACCAGGCGACCCTCCTGGACAGAGCAGAGAAGCAGAATCCCATCTTTGTGGGCTCTGTGGACAGGATGACTCTGGGGAATTCCACAAAAAGGAGAGCAGCAAGACTTGGGTCCTGGCTGGGGGCAACGGTGGCAATGGAGGGGAAGGGGTCCTCCTGGGATACAGCCCAGAGCCCCAGGCACAGACACCAGGGAAACTCTGAGATCAAAAAATAAAATGAAGAATAAAACTTTGCAGAGAACAGCATGACCACACCGTGCAGTGAGGCTGGGCTGCTTCCATCTGGCTTGCGGCTCCCAAGTTCTCATCGCCACAGTCCTGCTCAAAGCAAAATGTGACGTTCATATTAATCAGCTGTCAACTTACTGCAGAGGCAATTATGATAGAGTTGATTATCACCGTCCAACATGTCTTTGAAAGAGTTGCCCCACGCCAAAGTAGCCTGGGAGATTTCTCTCCCTCTGATTACCTTCCAGGGCTTCCCAGGTGCTGCAAATGGTAAAGAACCTGCCTGCTGACGCAGGAGACGTAAGAGACGCAGGTTCCATCCCTGGGTAGGGAGGATCCCCTGGAGGAGGGCATGGCAACCCACTCCTGTATTCTTGTCTGGAGAATCCCAGGGACAGGGGAGCCTGGTGGGCTATAGTCCATGGGGTCGCCAAGAGTCAGACATGACTGAAGGGACTTAGCACGCATGCACGCAATCACTTCTGAATGCAGCCCACGACTTCACTCCCTGGAACACTGATGTTCTGAAGCCACCAAGTGAAACCAAGACATGATCTTAAGAATTTCCTGGAAACAGGACATGAAACCAGGATTTAGCTGAGCAAGCTCGAAATGAACCTACCTTAATTCTCTTTTTCTGAAAAGTTCTCAAATATCTTTAATTAAAACACACTTCCTGAAATAGTTTTAAAAACAAATATGTTCTGGAAAAAAAAAAAAACTTGAGCATTAATCTAACTCTTATATCTCAGAGGGAAGGAAAAGCCATGATCCCCATCACTCTAGAGAAGGGTAAAGACTGCCCGCAAGACCAATCCCAGAGTGCCTCTTCCAGGAAGCCTTCCCGATTTTCCCCAGGCACAACTCCTCTCCCCAGCCCACTTTGACCCAGACAGCGTTTTGCCTTTCTGAGACATGATAGAATATGCTTTGGAAAATATTAAGTGCTCTATGAACACCCCATGTGGTTGCCAACTGTTCCCTGCCATCCCGCTTCACCTGAGGTCAAATAACAAGGGGTATTAGCCAAGAAGAAACCTCCCCCAAAGGAGGTCAGTAATCGTAGGCAGGCTGGCACGTGGAAAGAGAGGTTCTGGAGGCTAGCTGTCCTGCCTCTGCAGCCAGTGGTCCCACGCCTGGGCAAGGCGGGCAGGTGCAGGGAGCAGCGGTGTGGCCACGGCTGGGACATCCCTCCGTCCACTGGATGCAGCATTCTTATTTAGGGCAAGTGACATGAAGTGGCAGGCTCCCTCCTCCCGCCAGCTTTTCTGGGACCAGAGGCAGAGAGAGGGGGCTCGGACGAGCCTCGTGTGTCAGGACGACGGAGGGAGACCACCTGGGGGTGAGGCGGCCTGTGGGCCCCGTTGCACCAGCGAACACTGTGACCCTGAGCAAGCCCCAGTCCCCAGCGGTGGGGCCACAGGAGGCCTGCAAGGTCCGACCCGCTCCGACAGCGACGGATCTAAGCAGGGCCCGCAGGAGGATTCTCTCACAATAACATACATTGTATTTATTTGAAGTAAAATCAAGATAAATAACCAGCAGAGCTGTCTCTAGGGGCAGAGAGCCAGGTACAAGGAGGGTTTCACAAGTATTTGCTACCTTTTACTCTATTTTTTAAATTCTAAGTTCTATTTCCCACAGCAAGCATATTTTGGGTTTCCCTGGTGCCTCAAACAGTAAAGAATCTTCCTGCAATGCAGGAAACCCAGGTTCAATCCCTGGGTTGGGAAGACCCCACCCCAGAGAGGGGAATGGCTACCCACTCCAGTATTCTTGCCTGGAGAATCTTACGGACAGAGGAGCCGGGCGAGCTACAGACCACGGTGTCGCAAAGGGTTGGACATGACGGAGCGACTTACACACTCTAAGCGTATTTTACATTTATAATCATAAGACAACACAATTTTAAAAACCATTCATTGAGGCACAAGACCAGTGACTTCTCTTGAATTTACTATGTAATATTAGCCATAATGTTCCAATCAAACCACAGGAATGCTTGGCGCTCTACTTGCTGGGCACAGGGAAGACCACGGGAATGTTTTGTTGTGATAGAAGTTTGTTCAGACCCCCAGGTCAGTTTCGCATCCTTCTTGCCTCCCCCTTCTTCAGCACGAGGAGTCGGATTCGAAGTCTGAATCGGAGCATCCGATCGCTGCAGACGTTGCCTTCTGACAAGGCTGGTTCACGGGGAGGCCGCCCCAGGGGCTGAAGAGGGAAAGCAGCGGTTCCCCTTCCAGGACCAGCCCAGGACCCGCCAGCATCCACGCACCCTGCATCCCTGCCCGCCACAGATCACTGCCCTCAGATGCCTTTGCTTGGGGTTCAGGGAAAGCTCCTGAGGGCAGGCAAGGAGAGAGAACAAGGCGAAATACCTGAGCCCAAGTGATCTCTGCTCTCACACCTTCCCAACAAAAGCCCAACCCCGGGCACTGTGCTCAGGCCGAAGCCCCCCGTGATGCTGCCAACTGGGGATGCTGTGAACACAGCAGGCGATCTTCACAGAGCACCTAGCCGGCTGCGGGCCCAGGATAAGTGTCCAGGCAGGGATTCATCATCAGGCCCTTCAGACACAGGGGCCCAGGCTCCCTGGACCCCCAAGAGCGGCCCCAGGGCTCTGTCTCTGGTGCTGGAGCCAGGCCAGGAGCCCACTCCCCTGCCCACAGAGGGTGGAGCTGAGAAAAAGGGCATCGGATCCATGTACCCACTTTAAAAAGTTCCTCCCTGAGTCCCACAGCGAGCGTCACCATCGCCGTGGAGGAAGACCTGGGCACGCGGACCACAGCACACCCTCATAGTTTTGAGTTAAAATCCTGGCAACGTGAGCTGCTGGGCCTCTTGGCATGTGTCAGAGGACTTGGGCATCGATCCTACTAGTTTAAACGTCATGGACACCTGCGGTGCTTTCAGGCATTTAATTCATGTTACAGGTCAGACCTGCAGTTACTGGGAGACCGTCCTTAAAAGGGTGATGAGCAATGAGAGAGCACAGTCAAACCAGAAACACTTGGCTGCTTCCGAAGGTGATAAATGGGGCAACGTGTCACTTCACTTTCATTGTGTCTAATGATGCTCTGACTTAAGTAAACTGTTCTTGCAAATATGATCATGTAATTGGGGCATCTGTCTTGCTCATTATTTGGCAAACGTGTCCTTTCAGCGCCAGTCCAAATGAAGTTTGGGGAATTTGGCTAATCACAGTCTAACAGATGTTTCGTCCAGTTCTACACAATCTTAATTTTAACAGACACAAATCCCTCCACTCCTTGTTGCTCTAACTGGCATCTCTCCACGCCAATATGGAACAGAGACGATGAGAAAACAGGAATTTTGTCACATTGAGTCTTGATCCCGTAGCTTTAATTAATTTAACCAGGACCCCACTAGATCTTGATAGCAGCATTTATTTAAAGTGAACCTCGAGAAACTGTTTCTGTACTGTACTCAGCAGCCTCCCAAAGCTGACATCTTAAATATTCTATAGCAGAAGTTCACTGCTCACCCACATGGGCTCTGATGTAAAAGTCCCATGAACACACAGAAACTAGAGTTTATTCCAACACACAGGAGATCCAAAAGGCAAGCACCCTTGCAAAAGACACTCTTCTAATCCTTACCAAGGACAGCGGGAACCTCATCGAAAGGGCAATAACATCAGAGCCCTGCCGTGAAGGCTCAAGGTAAAAACCAAACATTTCAATTATCCCTTTCGGCAGGAAAATCGGTTCTCTCTGCTTCAGACTGTAATTACCCAGGTGTCGCCAACTGCCTCTCTCCCAAGTGCGGGCTTTTTATCGGAGGGGACTGGCTTCTGGAAACAGAGTGTCCACCCCACTTTGCTCTGAATAAAAGTGAGACATTTTTAAAAGGACACGTGCGAGAGAAGTTAAAGGGAGCTAATAACACTATCACATCACAAGATGAATGGAAAACACATTTTGACTAAGAAATGAGACACTTCGGGCTCTAAGAAAAGCTTCGAGCACACGTTGTCTCGGCTTATCCTGTAACAAAATTATGCCTCTTTTCATGCGTAAATTGGAAGCGTTTTCTATCATTTTGCTCGAAAAAACACACCAGTTTTCTTGGTTTCCTGATTTTTAACAAGGGGAATGTCCGCCCAAGCCTGCCCCAGCTCTGTGGACAGCGGCAGTGACAGCCAGAGCCCAGGCCTGGAGCTCCCCGGCCGCAGGCCGGCCCTGGGATGTGGGCTCGTCAGTAACCCTGTGACTCCTCGTCTCTTTATCCCAAAATGGGGACGGTGGGACACCCACCTCTGGGGGTGCTGGGAGGCGCAGACGAGGTGATGGATGCTCGGAGCCCAGGGAGTGTTGCTGTTATTTCCGTGGGAGGACCCTCCTGGGAGGAGCCGCCAGACAGGTCACGCCGGAACCCACAGCCCTGGCCGCCCCCTACCCCATGCTTCCCTCCTCCTCTCCTCCAGTAGCCTCAGAGCCCCCAACAGTCCCTTCACCCCCCACACGCTTCCCCCACCATCATGAACGAAGGACACCCAAGCGTCCACGGTCATAGCACCCAGAAGGGAGAGCAGCCAGCTGGGGACTTCATCTCTCAGCTCCACGGAGGTGCCCTGTCGGCCTCAGCCGTGTCCGCGGCCCTCTGGAATCGAGCACAGACAGACATTCTGCCATGTTGGTGCCCTCGCAGGTCAGCCTGGTACACAGCGGTTGACCCATCAGCCCAAGACGGACACACCCGCGTGTCGCCACTCCCAAGACACTCAAAAAAAAAAAAAAAAAAAGCCTTCTTGAACCAAATTATATTCATTCTGATTTTTAAACTATTAATGTGAAAGCTATCTGAGTCGATATATTGAAATGATTTCTTAGTCTGCTTTAAGTAACCGTGAAAACACACAAATGAAAAAGAAATTTGCTTCTGCCATGGCACCTAGGAAGCATTTAGTGCAAAGAACCCAGGCTGTGGAGGCCAGAATGTGCATCCCAGCAGGAGCCCGGGACCCCACCCCACAGGGGGGCATTCTGGTGACAGAGCGAGGACACGGGCATGGCGCGGGACACTAATTTTATCACTAATTACTGACCCAGTGCTTTTCAAAAGAGGATGTGAAGGGCACAGTAAGAAGCAGCCCTGCAGGGCTTCCCTGGTGGCCCAGCAGTTGAGACTCTGCGCTTCCAGCACAGCGGTGTGGGTTCTGTCGCCGTCAGGGCATTGAGACCCCGCATGCCTAGTGGTTGGGCCGAAAGAAAGAAGTGGCAATGGTGTCCACTGACCAGTCCCCTTCCGGTCCCTGACATCAGAAAGGGCAAAGCAGCACCTCAGAAGGCCTGCCACTCAGCCCCAAGCAGCCCACACGTGGTCTCCAGCAGAGCCAGGCTGCCCGGGCCCCAGGGCTGGGCGATCAGCTGCCCACAGCACCCCGGACCTGCACTCCAGGAGGCCCGAGGGCCCATGCCGGGTGAAGGGAAGATCCACGGCCCTCACAGCCAGGCCTGAGAAGCCTGAATCCCTGGGTCCCAAACACACTGAAGCCAAACGTCACATAAACATTCTTCCATGCTCTGGGCTGCAGCGGGTAAAGCGGAGAAGGGGACGAAGCAGGGGTCCCAGCTTAGAGTCCATCTTATGACCCTGAAAGTTTCTCCAGACCCTCTTGGGATACACAGGTTCCAGCTGAAAATCCATGACTGAGGACCGACCTAACAGAGAGCCACGGTAACCCAGCCCCGCACTTCACGACCCGCTGCAGAGGGACGAACGCTTACAGCCTGTGGCCTCGTGTTCCCAAGCTGAGCCTGAGTCAGGTTCTCTCTCCTTAAGGGAAACGGGAAACAGTTTGACATGTGGCTCAGGATGAAATTCTGAAGCCTGAAAGGGTGACAGTCATATCCTGGGGACTAGGAAGAGAAGTCCACTGAATTGATGCTCATGACAAAAATGCTTTGTGAAACATCAGACTCAGGCCACCTGAGACTCAGGCTTCCCTGGCAGCTCAGACAGTAAAGCGTCTGCCTACAATGCAGGAGACCCAGGTTCGATCCCTGGGTTGGAAAGATCCCCTGGAGAAGGAAATGGCAACCCACTCCAGTATTCTTGCCTGGAAAATTCCATGGATGGAGGAGCCTGGCTACAATCCATGGAGTCAAAAAGAGTCAGACACGACTGAGTAACTAAACTTCACTTCAGCTTACCTGATCTCAACCCATGAAAAAGTTATAATAATTAAAATAGTGCAAAGTTGGTATAAAGATAGACAATTAGATCAACTGAACAAAATAGACTCTATAGATACATGGACAACACAACTAAATCTTGACAAAGATACAAATGCAAATAAGGAGAGAAAGGCAGTCTTTTTAAAAACGGTTCTAGAACAACTGGGTAGCCAAGTACAAAAAGTAAAAAGAACTTCAATTCATAATGCAAACTATATACAGAAATTAATTTAAATTGGGTAAAAGAGAGGTATAAAACCCAAAATTACAACACTTCCAAAGAAATATAAGATAAAATCTTAGTGGCCTTGAGTTAGACAAAGATGTCTTAGATATAAGACATCTATAAAGCATCTATAAGCACATCTATAAAATAATAAATCAATAAATGGGACCGCATCAAAATTTAAAGCTTCTGCTATTCAATGGACCCTGTTAAGGAAATGAAAAGGCAAAGCACAGCTTGGAGAAAACACTTCAAAGTATTTGCTGCTCTTCAGTTGTTCAACATTGTGACCCATGGACTGCAGCACACCAGGCTTCCCTGTCCTTCACTATTTCCCAGAGTTTGTTCAAACTCATGTCCATTGAGTTGATGATGCCATCCAGCCATCTCATCTTCTGCTGCCCCCCTCTCCTCCTTCTCTCAATCTTCCCCAAAATTGGAGTCTTTTTCAATGAGATGGCTCTTCACATCAGGTGGCCAAAGGATTATAACTTCAGCATCATTCATCCAATGAATATTCAGGGTTGATTTCCTTTAGGATTGATTGGTTTGATCTCCTTGCTGTCCAAGGCACTCTCAAGAATCTTCTCCAGCACCACAGTTCAAAAGCATCAATTCTCCAACCCTCAGCCTTCCTTATGGTCCAACTCTCAAATCCATACATGACTACCAGAAAGACCATAGCTTTGACTATATGAACTTTTGTCAGAGAAGTAATATCTCTGCTTCTTAATATGCTATCCAGGTTTCTCATAGCTTCTCTGCCAAGGACAAGAATCTTTTAATTTCATGACTGCAGTCACAGTCCACAGTGGTTTTGGAGCCCAAGAAAATCAAGTCTGTCACTGTTTCCATTGTTTCTCCATCTATTTGCAGTGATGGGACCAGATTTCCAAATTTGTTGGCATATTGAGTGCAGCACTTCAACAACATCATCTTTTAGGATTTGAAATAGATCAGCTGGAATTTCATTAGCTTTTTTCATAGTGATGCTTTCTAAGGCCCACTTGACTTCACACTCCAGGATGTCTGGCCCTGGAAGAAGATGAAGTTTAACAGTTCTATGAAGACCTACATGACCTTTTAGAACTAACACCCAAAAAAGATGTCCTTTTAATTATAGGGGACTGGAATGCAACAGTAGGAAGTCAAGAAACACCTGGAGTAACAGGCAAATTTGGCCTTGGAATACGGAATGAAGCAGGGCAAAGGCTAACAGAGTTCTGCCAAGAGAACGCACTGGTCATAGCAAACACCCTCTTCCAACAACACAAGAGAAGACTCTACACATGGATATCACCAGATGGTCAACACCAAAATCAGATTGATTATATCTTTTGCAGCCAAAGATGGAGAAGCTCTATACAGTCAGCAAAAACAAGACAGGGAGCAGACTGTGGCTCAAATCATGAACTCCTTATTGCCAAATTCAGACTGAAATGGAAGAAAGTAGGGAAAACCATTAGACCATTCAGGTATGACCTAAATCAAATCCCTTATGACTATACAGTGGAAGTGAAAAATAGATTTAAGGGACTAGATCTGACGAACTATGGATAGAGGTTCGTGACATTGTACAGGAGGCAGGGAGCAAGACCATCTCCAAGAAAAAGAAACGCAAAAAAGCAAAACAGCTGTCTGAGGAGGCCTTACAAATAGCTGTGAAAAGAAGAGAAGTGAAAAGCAAAGGAGAAAAGGAAAGATATTACCGTCTGAATGCAGAGTTCCAAAGAATAGCAAGGAGAGATAAGAAAGCCTTCCTCAGTGATCAATGCAAAGAAATAGAGGAAATCAACAGAATGGGAAAGACTAGAGATCTCTTCAAGAAAATTAAGGATACCAAGGGAACAGTTCATGCAAAGATGGGCTCGATGAAGGACAGAAATGGTAGGGACCTAATAGAAGCAGAAGATATTAAGAAGAGGTGGCCAGAATACAGAGAAGAACTGTACAAAAAATATCTTCACGACCCAGATAATCACGAAGGTGTGATCACTCCCACTCATCCAGAGCCGGACATCCTGGAATGTGAAGTCAGGTGGGCCTTAGGAAGCATCACTACTAACAAAAGTAGTGGAAGCAATGGAATTCCATTTGAGCTATTTCAAGTCCTAAAAGATGATGCTGTGAAAGTGCTGCACTCAATATGCCAGCAAATTTGGAAAACTCAGCAGTGGTCACAGGACTGGAAAAGGTCAGTTTTCATTCCAATCCCAAAGAAAGGCAATGCCAAAGAATGCTCAAACTACCACACAATTGCACTCATCTCACACGCTAGTAAAGTAATGCTCAAAATTCTCCAAGGCAGGATCCAGCAATATGTGAACCGTGAACTTCCAGATGTTCAAGCTGATTTTAGAAAAGGCAGAGGAACCAGAGATCAAATTGCCAACATCCGCTGGATCATCGAAAAAACAAGAGAGTTCCAGAAAAACATCTATTTCTGCTTTATTGACTATGCCAAAGCCTTTGGCTGTGTGGATCACAATAAACTGTGGAAAATTCTTCAAGAGATGGGAATACCAGACCACCTGACTTGCCTCTTGAGAAACCTATATGCAGGTCAGGAAGCAACAGTTAGAACTGGACATGGAACAACAGACTGGTTCCAAATAGGAAAAGGAGTATGTCAAGGCTGTATATTGTCACCCTGCTTATTTAACTTATATGCAGAATACATCATGAGAAACGCTGGGCTAGAGGAAGCACCAGCTGGAATCAAGATGGCCAGGAGAAACATCAATAACCTCAGATATGCAGATGACACCACCCTTATGGCAGAAAGTGAAGAGGAACTAAAGAGCCTCTTGATGAAAGTGAAAGAGGAGAGTGAAAAAGTTGGCTTAAAACTCAATATTCAGAAAATGAAGATCATGGCATCCGGTCCCATCACTTCATGGCAAATAGATGGGGAAACAGTGGAAACAGTGACAGATTTTATTTTGGGGGGCTCTAAAATCACTGCAGATGGTGATTTCAGCCATGAAATTAAAAGAAGCTTGCTCCTTGGAAGGGAAGTTATGACCAACCTAGACAGCATATTAAAAAGTAGAGACATTACTTTGCCAACAAAGGTCCGTCTAGTTAAGGCTATGGTTTTTCCAGTGGTCATGTATGGATGTGAGAGTTGGACTATAAAGAAAGCTGAGCAGCAAAGAATTGATGCTTTTGAACTGCGGTGTTAGAGAAGACTCTTGAGAGTGCCTTGGACTGCAAGGAGATCCAACCAGTCCATCCTAAAGGAGATCAGTCCTGGGTGTTCATTGGAAGGACTGATGCTGAAGCCGAAACTCCAATATTTTGGCCACCTGATGAGAAGAACTGACTCATTTGAAAAGACCCTGATGCTGGGAAAGATTGAAGGCAGGAGGAGAAGGGGACGACAGAGGATGAGATGGTTGGATGGCATCACCAACATAATGGACATGGGTTTGGTTGGACTCCGGGAGTTGGTGATGGACAGGGAGGCCTGGCGTGCTTCAGTCCATGGGGTCGCAAAGAGTCGGACATGAATGAGTGACTAAACTGAACTGCTGTCTGGCTCTAGGTGAGTGACCATACCATCATAGTTATCAGGGTCATTAAGACCTTTTTTGCACAGTTCGTCTGATTCTTACCACCCTCTTCTTATTATTTTCTGCTTCTGTTAGGTCCCTACCATTTCTCTCCTTTATTGTGCCCATCTTTGCATGAAATATTCCCTTGATATCTCTAATTTTCTTGAAGAGATCTCTAGTCTTTCAAAGTATATATCAAAAAAAGTGACTTGCATCCAGAATGTATAAAGAGCTCTCAAAACTCAACAGAGAGAAAATGTTTGCAAATGATGTGACTGTCAAGGGCTTACTTTCCAAAACATACAAATAGCTCCCACAACTCAACAACACAAAAAAATAAACAACCCAATCAAAAACTGGCAGAAGGCTTAAACAGACATTTCTCCAAATAAGACATACAGATGACCAGCAGATGCCCAACATCACTAATTATTAGATAAATTAAAATCAAAACTACAGCGAGCTATCACCTCACACTAGTTAGAAAGATCACCATCAAAAAGTGTACAAGTAACAAATGCTGGAGAGGGTGTGGAGGGAAAGGAACCCTTCTACCTACTGGTAGGAATGTGAGTTGAGGCCCCCACTATAGGGTTCACTGTGGAGGTTTGCCAGAAAACTAAAGATAGAATTACAACATGACCCAGCAATCTCACTCCTGGGCATATATCCAGACAAAACTCTAGTTCAAAAAGAAACACGCACCCCTATGTTCAGAGCAGCACTATTCACAACAGCCAAGACTTGGAACCACGTAAATGTTCACTGACAGATGAATGAATAAGGAAGATACAGTACATACAGACAAGGGCACACTACTCAGGGATTTAAAAAGAAAGAATGCCATTTGCAGCAACATGGATGGACCTAGAGATCGTCATACTAGGTGAAGTACATCAGACAGAGAAAGACAAATATCATATGATATCACTTATATGTAGAGTCTAAAACTAGGACACAAAACTCAGCAGTCAAAAAGAGTGGGCAGAAGATATACAGATACTCCACCAAACAGGACATATTGATGGCAATTCAGCACACGAAAAGATGTTCCACATCACGGATCATTGAGGAAATACAAACTAAAACCACAGTGAGAGCCTATCAGAGCTGCTGAATCAGTCAGACTGACTCTTGGGAGACTGTGGAGAAACAGGAACAGAAAATGGTGCAACCACTTTAGAAAACAGTTTCTTGAAAAGTTAAAGTTTAAAGGTGTGGCAACCTAGGATTCAGCTGCTCCACTCACAGGTGTTTTTATTCAGGAAATGAAACCGCTGCTGCTGCTAAGTCGCTTCAGTCATGTCCGACTCTGTGCGACCCCATAGACGGCAGCCCCCCAGGCTCCCCACACATCCATACAAAGTCCCGCACGTGAGTTTTCAGCGCCATTTTATTTGCAAGAGCCACAAGCTGTACACAACCCAAATATCCCTCAGCAGGTGAATGGATAAGGTAATTGTGATGCATCTACACCATGGAATTCAACCCAGCGGTAAAAAGGTTGGAGCCTCAATGCTCCCAGCGGCACGGAGGAACCTGACAGCGCTTACTTGATTGAAAGAAGCTGGACGAGAAAGACACACAGCCTAGAGTTCCATCCGTATAAATTCACAAGATTCCAGCTATGATACGGTGACAGAAGGCAGGTCGGTGGCGGCCTAGAGACAAGAGGGGGTTCAGAGCGGGGGGTGCGATGGATCTCCAGGGCCACAAGGAAGCTTTCGAAGGTGAGGCTGTTTTTCCTGATAGCAGGGGTGGTTTCAGGAGTATATACACCTGCCAAAACGTCAGACTGCACGCTTTAATTGTGTCGGTTTATTGCATATCAATTAGACCTCAAAAAACTGTGAAAACCATGCTTGTGAAAATAACAAATACTAACTTTTAAATAACAGTCTTGTAAACTCTGCAAGAGCTTTGTAAAATGCTTATGATAAACTGTTACAAGATGAACAGAAATTTAAATCATATTCCTTAGTTATTTCTATGAAATAAAACAGCTTTGTTGGCTAAGAAATGGCTGAAACAGCTGAAAATGTAGACCATGCTTACATCTGCATGGTTAGGTTGGGACAATATTTTTCCCAAATTCTGATCATTTCTTGATGCCTATTTTAGTCCAGCAGCACCTGCTTCTCAGGAGGGTAAGGCTAGGGGAGGAGGGTATGTTTCCACATTTCAGACACAAGGGCCCGGTGTGTGCAATGGGGGGCAGGGGGAGGTGATGCACAGAGCAGAGGGAGTCTGCAGCCCCCTGCTGATGGCTGGTCCCCATGTTTCATGACCAGGAAAACCAGGCCCAGCCCCCACCCCCGGCAGCCCCCCCACCTGGTCCTAACCCCATTCTGCCCGCGGCATTGCAGCCCAAACGCACTCAGGATTTGCTTGTCAGCTGCCAGGCCCGACGTCTCAAATTTACCTCCTCACTCAGCCTTTTGAGAGATTGATGTGCTCAAGGTAAATAGAGTCTTGCCCTTCCAAACCACCATCAGATTGAGCCGTGACTCCAGACTCCTGCAAGCAGCTCCGCTTAGACCTCCCAGGATCCTGGAAGGAACTGAGTTAGGGTGCCAGAGGTAACAGTTTGAAAAGAGAAAAAGCAGAGCTGGCCTCCCACTCAGCAACCCAAATGCCAGTTCTTGCCCTTGAATAATTAAAAAACACTGATTTAAAAAAAAAAAAAAAGGAAAAGCAATAATACTAAAAGCTCATTAATGAAGAACTTCACCCTGGGCCAGGCACAGTGCTGAGAGTCTCAGGCCTGTCTACCCACTTATTCTCCCCACTTGTCAAGCCCTGCATCCAGAACACAGGCAAGCACAGAGGTGCCAATGGTCTCGGTACAGCAGGAAGGCGGGAGCCAGGATGTGAGCCTGCGTCCTTGCAAACACCCAGAACTGCCATCACGGTGACCCAGACCACAGACAGAGGGGCCAGCGCCTTTGCCCTGCTCATGGAGCATCAGCATAGATTCCGCCTCCCCCCAGCCCCCCACCCCCTAAAAAGGGCTGGGTGATGCTGTGGCCACAAACACCACAGGCAAGCACCAGCTTTGCCGCTCAAAGCCCACCTGTCTACATTTGCCCAAGCTGCTCCCAGTTCCTCCCGCCCCCTCTCTGTCTCCTGTTTCTCTTCTCCAGCATCAAGCCCCATGGCATATTCCCTGATGCTTATCCCCAGAACTTAAGAAAAGTAGCTTTAGAATTGCTGCTGCTGCTGCTGCTAAGTCGCTTCAGTAGTATCCGACTCTTAGCAACCCCATGGACTGTAGCCTACCAGGCTCCTCCACCCATGGGATTTTCCAGGCAAGAGTACTGGAGTGGGGTGCCATTGCCTTCTCCTGCTGCTGCTGCTGCTAAGTTGCTTCAGTCGTGTCCGACTCTGCGACCCCATAGACGGCAGCCCACCAGGCTTCCCCATCCCTGGGATTCTCCAGACAAGAACACTGGAGTGGGTTGCCATTTCCTTCTCCAATGCATGAAAGTGAAAAGCGAAAGTGAAGTCGCTCAGTCTTGTCCGACTCTAGCGACCCCATGGACTGCAGCCTACCAGGCTCCTCCGTCCATGGGATTTTCCAGGCCTTCTCCTAGTCCATGCTAATCCTCTGTGAGAAATAAGCCCACCGACTTAGAGGTCCAACGTGGCAGGTTTTTGTCCTTAAGGATGGAGAAGCCAGAGGCTGTGTTCAGAAGTCACCGGGCGAGTCCCCCACGTGCCCCTCGCCCTGCCCTGATGGGGGTGTGCGCTTCCTCCTGCAAAGCAAATCAGTTTATTTTTCCTGTGTTCCGTTCCAGATTGCCCCACCCGCTGTCCTTGTTGATTTGACTGCTCCCTTACCCGAGTAGCGAAATACAACATGGTTCCGAAGCTGGCAACAGTGAGATGGATGCGCACAGCAGTCCCCGCCCCCCTTTCTTCCTGTGCTTTCGCCCAATCCCACCCATTCAGGGAGGCACCAGCTCGGGGCTCTCTGCATTACCCTTCTTTGCGTGTGTGTGGCTGGTCTGTTTCACAAATGAACAAACACATGTATGTTTTCCTAATTGCCCCCTTTCTTTCTTACACAAACAACGGCATACTGCATTCTGCCCTTTGCTTTTTCCCCATGTAACAGTGTATCCTGGATATGATTCCATACCAGTTTATAGACACCTCTCTCATTATTTTTTAAAGCTGTATAGTAAATACTTCATGGTTTGCATATGTCTGGGATTATTCAGCCACCCTCCTATGTAGGAGCGTTTAGGTTGCTTTCCATATTTTATAATTGCAAACAATGGTTGTAGGGATTGCATTGTAAATGTGTGCTTTTATATTTTTGGAAGTGTATCATCAGTGTAAATTTCTAGAATGGAGATTACTGGGGGAAAAAAGAACATGAATTTTTTTTTCAGCTTTTGCTAAATTCCCTTTCATAAAAGTACAAAAACTTACATTCCCATCAGCAAAATATGTTTCCCACAACCTCGCCAGCAGAGTGGGATATTTATTTTCACATTTTGGCCATCTATTAAGAGAGAAATGTACCCCCAGTGTAGTTTTAATTTGCATTTATTGCTTTACAAGGTTGAAATCTTTTCATATGTTTAAGGGCACAGTTAATACCTCACCTCTGGTCCAATGTTGAACAGTGGTGGAGAGTGTGGGTATCTTTAACTATTCATTTTGGGAGATCTCTCCCTATTTAGTAAGTTGCATGTTGTAGGACTAAAGTATACATATTCTATCATGTTAATAAAGTGCCTGTCAATTTCTACTTTCTTGAGTATTTTTACCAGGGCAAGTTATGTGGTCCACTGGAGAAGGGAATGGCAAGCCACTTCAGTATTCTTGCCTTGAGAACCCCATGAACAGTATGAAAAGGCAAAACGATAGGATACTGAAAGAGGAACTCCCCAGGTCAGTAAGTGCCCAATATGCTACTAGAGATCAGTGGAGAAATAACTCCAGAAAGAATGAAAGGATGGAGCCCAAGCAAAAAAAGTGCCCAGTTGTGGATGTGACTGGTGATAGAAGCAAGGTCCGATGCTGTAAAGAGCAATATTGCATAGGAACCTGGAATGTTAGGTCCATGAATCAAGGCAAATTGGAAGTGGTCAAATAGGAGATGGCAAGAGTGAACATCAACATTCTAGAAATCAGTGAACTAAAATGGACTGGAATGATTAACTCAGATGACCATTATATCTACTACTGTGGGCAGGAATCCCTTAGAAGAAATGGAGTACCCATCACGGTCAACAAAAGAGTCCAAAATGCAGTACTTGGATGCAATCTCAAAAACGACAGAATGATCTCTGTTTGTTTCCAAGGAAAACCATTCAATATCAGTGATCCAATCCTATGCCCCAACCAGTAACTCTGAAGAAGCTGAAGTTGAACGGTTCTAGAAGACCTACAGGACCTTTTAGAACTAACACCCAAAAAAGATGTCCTTTTCATTATAGGGGACTGTAATGCAAAAGTAGGAAGTCAAGAAACACCTGGAGTAACAGGCAAATTTGGCCTTGGAATACAGAATGAAGCAGGGCAAAGGCTAACAGAGTTCTGCCAAGAGAACGCACTGCTCATAATAAACACCCTCTTCCAACAACACAAGAGAAGACTCTACACATGGACATCACCAGATGGTCAACACCGAAATTAGATTGATTATATCTTTTGCAGCCAAAGATGGAGAAGCTCTATACAGTCAGCAAAAACAAGACAGGGAGCAGACTGTGGCTCAGATCATGAACTCCTTATTGCCAAATTCAGACTTAAATTGAAGAAAGTAGGGAAAACCACTAGACCATTCAGGTATGACCTAAATCAAATCCCTTATGATTATACAGTGGAAGTGAGAAATAGATTTAAGGGACTAGATCTGATAGACAGAGTGCCTGATGAACTATGGACGGAGGTTTGTGACATTGTACAGGAGGCAGGGATCAAGACCATCCCCGTGGAAAAGAAATGCAAAAAAGAAAAATGGCTGTTTGGGGAGGCCTTACAGATAGCTGTGAAAAGAAGAGAAGCGAAAAGCAAAGGAGAAAAGGAAAGATATAAGCATATGAATGCAGAGTTCCAAAGAATAGCAAGGAGAGATAAGAAAGCCTTCCTCAGCGATCAATGCAAAGAAATAGAGGAACACAACAGAATGGGAAAGACTAGAGATCTTGTCAAGAAAATTAGAGATACCAAGGGAACATTTTATGCAAAGATGGGCTCAATAAAGGACAGAAATTGTATGGTCCTAACAGAAGCAGAAGATATTAAGAAGAGATGGCAAGAATACACAGAAGAACTGTACAAAAGAAATCTTCATGACCAGAGAATCATGATGGTGTGATCACTCACCTAGAGCCAGACATCCTGGAATGTAAAGTCAAGTGTGCCTTAGGAAGCATCACTATGAACAAAGCTAGTGGAGGTGATGGAATTCCAGTTGAGCTATTTCAAGTCCTAAAAGATGATGCTGTGAAAGTGCTGCACTCAATATGCCAGCAAATTTGGAAAACTCAGCAGTGGTCACAGGACTGGAAAAGGTCAGTTTTCATTCCAATCCCAAAGAAAGGCAATGCCAAAGAATGCTCAAACTACCACACAATTGCACTCATCTCACACGCTAGTAAAGTAATGCTCAAAATTCTCCAAGGCAGGATCCAGCAATATGTGAACCGTGAACTTCCAGATGTTCAAGCTGATTTTAGAAAAGGCAGAGGAACCAGAGATCAAATTGCCAACATCCGCTGGATCATCGAAAAAACAAGAGAGTTCCAGAAAAACATCTATTTCTGCTTTATTGACTATGCCAAAGCCTTTGGCTGTGTGGATCACAATAAACTGTGGAAAATTCTTCAAGAGATGGGAATACCAGACCACCTGACTTGCCTCTTGAGAAACCTATATGCAGGTCAGGAAGCAACAGTTAGAACTGGACATGGAACAACAGACTGGTTCCAAATAGGAAAAGGAGTATGTCAAGGCTGTATATTGTCACCCTGCTTATTTAACTTATATGCAGAATACATCATGAGAAACGCTGGGCTAGAGGAAGCACCAGCTGGAATCAAGATGGCCAGGAGAAACATCAATAACCTCAGATATGCAGATGACACCACCCTTATGGCAGAAAGTGAAGAGGAACTAAAGAGCCTCTTGATGAAAGTGAAAGAGGAGAGTGAAAAAGTTGGCTTAAAACTCAATATTCAGAAAATGAAGATCATGGCATCCGGTCCCATCACTTCATGGCAAATAGATGGGGAAACAGTGGAAACAGTGACAGATTTTATTTTGGGGGGCTCTAAAATCACTGCAGATGGTGATTTCAGCCATGAAATTAAAAGAAGCTTGCTCCTTGGAAGGGAAGTTATGACCAACCTAGACAGCATATTAAAAAGTAGAGACATTACTTTGCCAACAAAGGTCCGTCTAGTTAAGGCTATGGTTTTTCCAGTGGTCATGTATGGATGTGAGAGTTGGACTATAAAGAAAGCTGAGCAGCAAAGAATTGATGCTTTTGAACTGCGGTGTTAGAGAAGACTCTTGAGAGTGCCTTGGACTGCAAGGAGATCCAACCAGTCCATCCTAAAGGAGATCAGTCCTGGGTGTTCATTGGAAGGACTGATGCTGAAGCCGAAACTCCAATATTTTGGCCACCTGATGAGAAGAACTGACTCATTTGAAAAGACCCTGATGCTGGGAAAGATTGAAGGCAGGAGGAGAAGGGGACGACAGAGGATGAGATGGTTGGATGGCATCACCAACATAATGGACATGGGTTTGGTTGGACTCCGGGAGTTGGTGATGGACAGGGAGGCCTGGCGTGCTTCAGTCCATGGGGTCGCAAAGAGTCGGACATGAATGAGTGACTAAACTGAACTGCTGTCTGGCTCTAGGTGAGTGACCATACCATCATAGTTATCAGGGTCATTAAGACCTTTTTTGCACAGTTCGTCTGATTCTTACCACCCTCTTCTTATTATTTTCTGCTTCTGTTAGGTCCCTACCATTTCTCTCCTTTATTGTGCCCATCTTTGCATGAAATATTCCCTTGATATCTCTAATTTTCTTGAAGAGATCTCTAGTCTTTCAAAGTATATATCAAAAAAAGTGACTTGCATCCAGAATGTATAAAGAGCTCTCAAAACTCAACAGAGAGAAAATGTTTGCAAATGATGTGACTGTCAAGGGCTTACTTTCCAAAACATACAAATAGCTCCCACAACTCAACAACACAAAAAAATAAACAACCCAATCAAAAACTGGCAGAAGGCTTAAACAGACATTTCTCCAAATAAGACATACAGATGACCAGCAGATGCCCAACATCACTAATTATTAGATAAATTAAAATCAAAACTACAGCGAGCTATCACCTCACACTAGTTAGAAAGATCACCATCAAAAAGTGTACAAGTAACAAATGCTGGAGAGGGTGTGGAGGGAAAGGAACCCTTCTACCTACTGGTAGGAATGTGAGTTGAGGCCCCCACTATAGGGTTCACTGTGGAGGTTTGCCAGAAAACTAAAGATAGAATTACAACATGACCCAGCAATCTCACTCCTGGGCATATATCCAGACAAAACTCTAGTTCAAAAAGAAACACGCACCCCTATGTTCAGAGCAGCACTATTCACAACAGCCAAGACTTGGAACCACGTAAATGTTCACTGACAGATGAATGAATAAGGAAGATACAGTACATACAGACAAGGGCACACTACTCAGGGATTTAAAAAGAAAGAATGCCATTTGCAGCAACATGGATGGACCTAGAGATCGTCATACTAGGTGAAGTACATCAGACAGAGAAAGACAAATATCATATGATATCACTTATATGTAGAGTCTAAAACTAGGACACAAAACTCAGCAGTCAAAAAGAGTGGGCAGAAGATATACAGATACTCCACCAAACAGGACATATTGATGGCAATTCAGCACACGAAAAGATGTTCCACATCACGGATCATTGAGGAAATACAAACTAAAACCACAGTGAGAGCCTATCAGAGCTGCTGAATCAGTCAGACTGACTCTTGGGAGACTGTGGAGAAACAGGAACAGAAAATGGTGCAACCACTTTAGAAAACAGTTTCTTGAAAAGTTAAAGTTTAAAGGTGTGGCAACCTAGGATTCAGCTGCTCCACTCACAGGTGTTTTTATTCAGGAAATGAAACCGCTGCTGCTGCTAAGTCGCTTCAGTCATGTCCGACTCTGTGCGACCCCATAGACGGCAGCCCCCCAGGCTCCCCACACATCCATACAAAGTCCCGCACGTGAGTTTTCAGCGCCATTTTATTTGCAAGAGCCACAAGCTGTACACAACCCAAATATCCCTCAGCAGGTGAATGGATAAGGTAATTGTGATGCATCTACACCATGGAATTCAACCCAGCGGTAAAAAGGTTGGAGCCTCAATGCTCCCAGCGGCACGGAGGAACCTGACAGCGCTTACTTGATTGAAAGAAGCTGGACGAGAAAGACACACAGCCTAGAGTTCCATCCGTATAAATTCACAAGATTCCAGCTATGATACGGTGACAGAAGGCAGGTCGGTGGCGGCCTAGAGACAAGAGGGGGTTCAGAGCGGGGGGTGCGATGGATCTCCAGGGCCACAAGGAAGCTTTCGAAGGTGAGGCTGTTTTTCCTGATAGCAGGGGTGGTTTCAGGAGTATATACACCTGCCAAAACGTCAGACTGCACGCTTTAATTGTGTCGGTTTATTGCATATCAATTAGACCTCAAAAAACTGTGAAAACCATGCTTGTGAAAATAACAAATACTAACTTTTAAATAACAGTCTTGTAAACTCTGCAAGAGCTTTGTAAAATGCTTATGATAAACTGTTACAAGATGAACAGAAATTTAAATCATATTCCTTAGTTATTTCTATGAAATAAAACAGCTTTGTTGGCTAAGAAATGGCTGAAACAGCTGAAAATGTAGACCATGCTTACATCTGCATGGTTAGGTTGGGACAATATTTTTCCCAAATTCTGATCATTTCTTGATGCCTATTTTAGTCCAGCAGCACCTGCTTCTCAGGAGGGTAAGGCTAGGGGAGGAGGGTATGTTTCCACATTTCAGACACAAGGGCCCGGTGTGTGCAATGGGGGGCAGGGGGAGGTGATGCACAGAGCAGAGGGAGTCTGCAGCCCCCTGCTGATGGCTGGTCCCCATGTTTCATGACCAGGAAAACCAGGCCCAGCCCCCACCCCCGGCAGCCCCCCCACCTGGTCCTAACCCCATTCTGCCCGCGGCATTGCAGCCCAAACGCACTCAGGATTTGCTTGTCAGCTGCCAGGCCCGACGTCTCAAATTTACCTCCTCACTCAGCCTTTTGAGAGATTGATGTGCTCAAGGTAAATAGAGTCTTGCCCTTCCAAACCACCATCAGATTGAGCCGTGACTCCAGACTCCTGCAAGCAGCTCCGCTTAGACCTCCCAGGATCCTGGAAGGAACTGAGTTAGGGTGCCAGAGGTAACAGTTTGAAAAGAGAAAAAGCAGAGCTGGCCTCCCACTCAGCAACCCAAATGCCAGTTCTTGCCCTTGAATAATTAAAAAACACTGATTTAAAAAAAAAAAAAAAGGAAAAGCAATAATACTAAAAGCTCATTAATGAAGAACTTCACCCTGGGCCAGGCACAGTGCTGAGAGTCTCAGGCCTGTCTACCCACTTATTCTCCCCACTTGTCAAGCCCTGCATCCAGAACACAGGCAAGCACAGAGGTGCCAATGGTCTCGGTACAGCAGGAAGGCGGGAGCCAGGATGTGAGCCTGCGTCCTTGCAAACACCCAGAACTGCCATCACGGTGACCCAGACCACAGACAGAGGGGCCAGCGCCTTTGCCCTGCTCATGGAGCATCAGCATAGATTCCGCCTCCCCCCAGCCCCCCACCCCCTAAAAAGGGCTGGGTGATGCTGTGGCCACAAACACCACAGGCAAGCACCAGCTTTGCCGCTCAAAGCCCACCTGTCTACATTTGCCCAAGCTGCTCCCAGTTCCTCCCGCCCCCTCTCTGTCTCCTGTTTCTCTTCTCCAGCATCAAGCCCCATGGCATATTCCCTGATGCTTATCCCCAGAACTTAAGAAAAGTAGCTTTAGAATTGCTGCTGCTGCTGCTGCTAAGTCGCTTCAGTAGTATCCGACTCTTAGCAACCCCATGGACTGTAGCCTACCAGGCTCCTCCACCCATGGGATTTTCCAGGCAAGAGTACTGGAGTGGGGTGCCATTGCCTTCTCCTGCTGCTGCTGCTGCTAAGTTGCTTCAGTCGTGTCCGACTCTGCGACCCCATAGACGGCAGCCCACCAGGCTTCCCCATCCCTGGGATTCTCCAGACAAGAACACTGGAGTGGGTTGCCATTTCCTTCTCCAATGCATGAAAGTGAAAAGCGAAAGTGAAGTCGCTCAGTCTTGTCCGACTCTAGCGACCCCATGGACTGCAGCCTACCAGGCTCCTCCGTCCATGGGATTTTCCAGGCCTTCTCCTAGTCCATGCTAATCCTCTGTGAGAAATAAGCCCACCGACTTAGAGGTCCAACGTGGCAGGTTTTTGTCCTTAAGGATGGAGAAGCCAGAGGCTGTGTTCAGAAGTCACCGGGCGAGTCCCCCACGTGCCCCTCGCCCTGCCCTGATGGGGGTGTGCGCTTCCTCCTGCAAAGCAAATCAGTTTATTTTTCCTGTGTTCCGTTCCAGATTGCCCCACCCGCTGTCCTTGTTGATTTGACTGCTCCCTTACCCGAGTAGCGAAATACAACATGGTTCCGAAGCTGGCAACAGTGAGATGGATGCGCACAGCAGTCCCCGCCCCCCTTTCTTCCTGTGCTTTCGCCCAATCCCACCCATTCAGGGAGGCACCAGCTCGGGGCTCTCTGCATTACCCTTCTTTGCGTGTGTGTGGCTGGTCTGTTTCACAAATGAACAAACACATGTATGTTTTCCTAATTGCCCCCTTTCTTTCTTACACAAACAACGGCATACTGCATTCTGCCCTTTGCTTTTTCCCCATGTAACAGTGTATCCTGGATATGATTCCATACCAGTTTATAGACACCTCTCTCATTATTTTTTAAAGCTGTATAGTAAATACTTCATGGTTTGCATATGTCTGGGATTATTCAGCCACCCTCCTATGTAGGAGCGTTTAGGTTGCTTTCCATATTTTATAATTGCAAACAATGGTTGTAGGGATTGCATTGTAAATGTGTGCTTTTATATTTTTGGAAGTGTATCATCAGTGTAAATTTCTAGAATGGAGATTACTGGGGGAAAAAAGAACATGAATTTTTTTTTCAGCTTTTGCTAAATTCCCTTTCATAAAAGTACAAAAACTTACATTCCCATCAGCAAAATATGTTTCCCACAACCTCGCCAGCAGAGTGGGATATTTATTTTCACATTTTGGCCATCTATTAAGAGAGAAATGTACCCCCAGTGTAGTTTTAATTTGCATTTATTGCTTTACAAGGTTGAAATCTTTTCATATGTTTAAGGGCACAGTTAATACCTCACCTCTGGTCCAATGTTGAACAGTGGTGGAGAGTGTGGGTATCTTTAACTATTCATTTTGGGAGATCTCTCCCTATTTAGTAAGTTGCATGTTGTAGGACTAAAGTATACATATTCTATCATGTTAATAAAGTGCCTGTCAATTTCTACTTTCTTGAGTATTTTTACCAGGGCAAGTTATGTGGTCCACTGGAGAAGGGAATGGCAAGCCACTTCAGTATTCTTGCCTTGAGAACCCCATGAACAGTATGAAAAGGCAAAACGATAGGATACTGAAAGAGGAACTCCCCAGGTCAGTAAGTGCCCAATATGCTACTAGAGATCAGTGGAGAAATAACTCCAGAAAGAATGAAAGGATGGAGCCCAAGCAAAAAAAGTGCCCAGTTGTGGATGTGACTGGTGATAGAAGCAAGGTCCGATGCTGTAAAGAGCAATATTGCATAGGAACCTGGAATGTTAGGTCCATGAATCAAGGCAAATTGGAAGTGGTCAAATAGGAGATGGCAAGAGTGAACATCAACATTCTAGAAATCAGTGAACTAAAATGGACTGGAATGATTAACTCAGATGACCATTATATCTACTACTGTGGGCAGGAATCCCTTAGAAGAAATGGAGTACCCATCACGGTCAACAAAAGAGTCCAAAATGCAGTACTTGGATGCAATCTCAAAAACGACAGAATGATCTCTGTTTGTTTCCAAGGAAAACCATTCAATATCAGTGATCCAATCCTATGCCCCAACCAGTAACTCTGAAGAAGCTGAAGTTGAACGGTTCTAGAAGACCTACAGGACCTTTTAGAACTAACACCCAAAAAAGATGTCCTTTTCATTATAGGGGACTGTAATGCAAAAGTAGGAAGTCAAGAAACACCTGGAGTAACAGGCAAATTTGGCCTTGGAATACAGAATGAAGCAGGGCAAAGGCTAACAGAGTTCTGCCAAGAGAACGCACTGCTCATAATAAACACCCTCTTCCAACAACACAAGAGAAGACTCTACACATGGACATCACCAGATGGTCAACACCGAAATTAGATTGATTATATCTTTTGCAGCCAAAGATGGAGAAGCTCTATACAGTCAGCAAAAACAAGACAGGGAGCAGACTGTGGCTCAGATCATGAACTCCTTATTGCCAAATTCAGACTTAAATTGAAGAAAGTAGGGAAAACCACTAGACCATTCAGGTATGACCTAAATCAAATCCCTTATGATTATACAGTGGAAGTGAGAAATAGATTTAAGGGACTAGATCTGATAGACAGAGTGCCTGATGAACTATGGACGGAGGTTTGTGACATTGTACAGGAGGCAGGGATCAAGACCATCCCCGTGGAAAAGAAATGCAAAAAAGAAAAATGGCTGTTTGGGGAGGCCTTACAGATAGCTGTGAAAAGAAGAGAAGCGAAAAGCAAAGGAGAAAAGGAAAGATATAAGCATATGAATGCAGAGTTCCAAAGAATAGCAAGGAGAGATAAGAAAGCCTTCCTCAGCGATCAATGCAAAGAAATAGAGGAACACAACAGAATGGGAAAGACTAGAGATCTTGTCAAGAAAATTAGAGATACCAAGGGAACATTTTATGCAAAGATGGGCTCAATAAAGGACAGAAATTGTATGGTCCTAACAGAAGCAGAAGATATTAAGAAGAGATGGCAAGAATACACAGAAGAACTGTACAAAAGAAATCTTCATGACCAGAGAATCATGATGGTGTGATCACTCACCTAGAGCCAGACATCCTGGAATGTAAAGTCAAGTGTGCCTTAGGAAGCATCACTATGAACAAAGCTAGTGGAGGTGATGGAATTCCAGTTGAGCTATTTCAAGTCCTAAAAGATGATGCTGTGAAAGTGCTGCACTCAATATGCCAGCAAATTTGGAAAACTCAGCAGTGGCCACAGGACTGGAAAAGGTCAGTTTTCATTCCAATCCCAAAGAAAGGCAATGCCAAAGAATGCTCAAACTACCGCACAATTGTACTCAACTCACATGCTAGTAAAGTAATGCTCAAAATTCTCCAAGCCAGGATCCAGCAATACATAAACCATGAACTTTCAGAAGTTCAAGATGGTTTTAGAAAAGGCAGAGGAACAAGAGCTCAAATTGCCAACATCTGCTGGATCATCAAAAAAGCAAGAGAGTTCCAGAAAAACATCTATTTCTGCTTTATTGACTATGCCAAAGCCTTTGACTGTGTGGATCACAATAAACTGTGGAAAATTCTGAAAGAGATGGGAATACCAGAGCACCTGACCTGCCTCTTGAGAAATCTGTATGCAGGTCAGGAAGCAACAGTTAGAACTGAACATGGAACAACAGACTGGTTCCAAATAGGAAAAGGAGTACGTTGAGGCTGTATATTGTCACCCTGCTTATTTAACTTATATGCAGAGTACATCATGAGAAACCCTGGACTGGAAGAAACACAAGCTGGAATCAAGACTGCCAGGAGAAATATCAATAACCTCAGATGTGCAGATGACACCACCCTTATGGCAGAAAGTGAAGAGGAACTAAAAAGCCTCTTGATGAAAGTGAAAGAGGAGAGTGAAAAAGTTGGCTTAAAGCTCAACATTCAGAAAACGAAGATCATGGCATCCGGTCCCATCACTTCATGGGAAATAGATGGGGAAACAGTGGAAACAGTGTCAGACTTTATTTTTCTGGGCTCCAAAATCACTGCAGATGGTGATTTCAGCCATGAAATTCAAAGAGGCTTACTCCTTGAAAGGAAAGTTATGACCAACCTAGATAGCATATTCAAAAGCAGAGACATTACTTTGCCAACAAAAGTCAAGGCCATGGTTTTTCCTGTGGTCATGTATGGATGTGAGAATTGGACTGTGAAGAAAGCTGAGCGCTGAAGAATTGATGCTTTTGAACTGTGGTGTTGGAGAAGACTCTTGAGAGTCCCTTGGACTGCAAGGAGATCCAACCAGTCCATCCTAAAGGAGACCAGTCCTGGGTGTTCATTGGAAGGACTGATGCTGAGGCTGAAACTCCAATACTTTGGCCACCTCATGTGAAGAGTTGAGTCATTGGAAAAGACCCTGATGCTGGGAGGGATTGGGGGCAGGAAGAGAAGGGGCGACAGAGGATGAGATGGCTGGATGGCATCACTGACTCGATGGACATGAGTTTGGGTGGACTCCAGGAGTTGGTGATGGACAGGGAGGTCTGGAGTGCTGTGATTCATGGGGTCACAAAGAGTCGGACACGACTGAGTGACTGAACTGAACTGAACTGATTAAATTTTCTAAGACTCGTCCAGCATCTAAGGAAAAAACCGTATTTTCCCTCTTAGATCCATTAATATATACTGTGTTGTATTAATGGATTCTTCAGTATTACACCGACATTGAATTAATGGAAAAAAATCCTTAGAGTATGATATCATTTCCTTAACATGATATTTGAGTCTGCTTATTTCTGCCTTCTTCTTCAATGTTTCATTCAATTTTTTGGTTTACTTTGTGGTTCCTTTCCTAGCTTTCTGGAAAAAAAACTGATTCATTTCTTGTCATCCTTTTATTTTTATCTACAAAGATACTTAAGGCTTTATGTTTTCCTCTGATCATGATTTTAAATATAAACCAAAGATTTTGATACAGAGTGTTTTCATCATCATTTTTTATGAATTTTATAATTTTGGTTTGTATTCTCCTTTAACTCAAGAGTTAATCCAGTTTTAATTGCTTGAGGGAAGGGCCTCTTTCTGTCTGCTAGCACTCTGTACTTTTATTTCATTGTCATCAGAGAATGTTCTTTGTGACACTCCTGCTCCACGAACTCACTACTGTTTTCTCCGCAGCCTGACAAGTGGTCAGTTTTTGTTAACATTTCACCTGCGTTTTGTGTGAATACGTGTTGATGATTATAAGAGTATAAATTACAATACAATATATCCAAAAATCTACCTTGTTGACGACGCTGTTTAGGTCCTCTGCATTCTAACTGTGCCATCACCTCTTTATCTCATACTAGCAGTGACATCTCAGCATCTTCCTTTTCCATGTAAGTCTCCTTGAATCTCTTCTACCTTTTGCCCTTTAAAGGTAGTTGTTTACCTGTTCAGAAAATGAATACTCATAATGATTATGACTTCATTGTGAATAGTGACTTTTAGCAGTAAAATGTTTTTTTGGTTTTTTTTTTTTTTTTTACATTTAATGCTTTGTGTTTGGAATTCTCCTAGGTCTAGGACTTTATTTCCAATGACCGTGCATGTCATTACTTTCATCATCCTTGAATCTGTAGGTACGTCTCTTGCTTTCAGCTCATATTTGAGATTTTCTTTCTGAAGCAAATTGAAAATCATTTTCTCTTATATGGTGAGTTAAACCCATTCACCTGTGTTGATAAGACTGATATATTTGGTTTAAATTCTGTCATATTATTTTTAGCAGCTTTATTGAGATATTAGTTGCACATCACATATTCACACACTTGAAGTGTAAAACTCAATGATTTTTAGTGAACTTACAGCGCTATCTTATCAATGCCACAATCCAATTCTCAAATATTTCCATTACCCTCAAAACTGCATGTCCATTTCAACTCACTCACTATTTCCACCCTTAGCAGAGGCAACTCTGCTAGTGAAAAAAGAGACTGAAGAAGCTGGCTTAAAACTCAGTATTCAAAAAACTAAGATCATGGCATCCGATCCCATCACTCATGGCAAATAGATGGGGAAACATTGGAAACAATGACAGACTTTGTTTCCTTGGGCTCCAAAATCACTGTGGATGGTGACTACAGCCATGAAATGAAGACGCTTGTTCTTTGGAATGATAGCTATGACAAGCCTAGACAGCATACTAAAAAGCAGAGACATTACTTTGCTGACAAAGGTCTGTGTAGTCAAAGCTATGGTTTTTCCTGTAGTCACACATGGATGTGAGAGTTGGACCATAAAGAAGACTGAGAGTTTTCAAACTGTGGTGTTGGAGAAGACTATTGAGAGTCTCCTGGACTGCAAGGAGATCAAACCTGTCCATCCTGAAGGAAATTAATCCTGAATATTCCTTGGAAGGATGGATGCTGAAGGTGAAGCTCCAATACTTCGGCCACCTGATGAGAAGGAAGGGCTGACTCATTGGAAAAGAGCCTGATGCTGGGAAAGATTAAGGGCAGGAGGAGAAGGGGCAGAGGATGAGATAGTTGGATGGCATCACTGACTCAGTGGACATGAGTTTGAGCAAACTCCGGGAGATGGTGAAGGACAGGGAAGCCTGGTGTGCTGCAGTCCGTGGGGTTACAAAGAGTTGGACACAACTGAGTGACTGAGAAACAAGAATAAGCAGAGGCATCTACGAATCTACTTCCTATCTCCATAGATTTATCTTTTCTGGATACTTCATATAAATGGGGCCACCTGTCTTTTGTAACTTAGAGTAGTGTATTGAGATTCGTCTGTATTGTAGTAAGGACCAGTGTGCCTTTCCTCTTTCTTTTTGAACAAAGAAACACTGTACACGTATCACACTTTACTTGCCTGTCTGCCAGTTGGTAGAGATTGGGGTCACCAGCACTTTCTGGCTTTTATGAGTGACGCTTCCATAAACATTCGCGTACAAGGCGTCACGTGGACATGTGTCGTCTCTTTTCCTGGATGGACACGGACGAGGAGAACTGTGGGATCTTACGGTGGATACACGTCTGACTTTCTAATCAACAGGAAAACCATGTCCCAGAGCAGTGGCAGCGCCGCCTTGCCCCCAGTGGGGGGGGGGGTCCTCCTCTGCCTTCACACCCCCATCAGCGCTGCACCATCTGCTGTGCTGGGGTCACGGCGGCGTGTGTGTTCACTCACTGCCGTGTTTGAGGTGACTTTATTAAAAGTCCAATGTTCATTTCCTCTTTCAGAGGTTGTGTGTACGGCATTTTATCCAAGAAATCTCTGCTTAACCCAAGGTCATGAACACATCTCCCTTAAAATTTTCTTTCAAAAATTCTGAAATTTTAGATCTGACATTTAGCTCTATGATCCATTTCAAATTGCTGTAAATGATGTGACAAAGGTCTAAACGTGCCTTCGTGCACATGGACATCCCATTGCCCCAGCACCACTTGCTGAAATAGTACATTACTTGAAACTCTTAATTACTGTACATACTATGTTTGATGTTTTGTTATTTAACTGATGTGTTTTCTTTGCTCTTTTACTTTTTATTTTATTTATTTTGGCAGTTACGACAGTCTACATTTTTGTTTTAGAGGTTATCTTTGCTCATATCTTTTTAGCTGGTCTTATTTTCATTGATTGTTTGAAGTCCCATGTTTTATTTCCTTTTTATAGTAGCTTTGTACAGATAAAGATAGTCCGTGCTTCCGCATTCATGAAGCCAGGGGTGAAGATTGAGAGGGGTTTACAAGACGCCTAGCTGCCTCTCTGTTTGCTGTCAGCGTGGTGAAGTGCGGGCCTCTGCTGAACAGATTGTCTTCTCTTTGTGGAGAAAGGTACGCGTGCCCTTTTATTTATTTTTTTCACGCAGGATCCCAGATTCCCTCAGCTTCCTTCTCCCTTCATGTGTTGTATTCACAGGGTGCCTCTCCTTCTGTTAACCCCTCACCCTTCCCAGAGCATTTACCTTTCGAGGCTGCTTCTGCACATCCAGGGCACACTTTTAAGTCTCTTCTCTGTCCCAAGTACCTTGATCTAGCAAAAAGCTTTGTATTTTCATACTGAGAGTGACTTTCTGTTTCCAGCAGTGGCTTCAGATCAAGTTCAGACCCACCACCAGGTCCCTCTGCTCTGCGAGCTGTGCTTACTTTTTGCAAAGGCATGAAGAGCATGGGAATCAGTTCACTGCATTCAGGGATTCTTTTCCTAATTATGGGGATTTTGATAGTCAACCCCTCTCTGTCTTCTAGTTATGCTGAGGACACTGGTTTTGCATAGCTTTGTTTCTTATTCTTCTTTACTTTTCTCGAGGCACACAGGGATTTCTTTACTTTTCTCGGGGCACACAGGGATACATTGGATGTTTTCAATTTATGCAGTCATCATTGCCTCAGCTACCCAGAATTACCCAATCAATTTATTCTTTAAAACTCCAAAACCTTATACTGGAAACGGAATACAGGCATTTAAGCATTTATCTAATATGTGTGAATAAATTTAAGATTATTAAAAGTAAAAACTGTCTTTCCTAAGTAGACTTTCCTCCAGAGAAAATATACAAATGGCCAACAGGCACATGAAAACATGCTCAACTCAGCATCATGAAAATAATTGTTGTTGTTGTTCAGTCACTAAGTCGTGTCCGACTCTTTGCCACCCCATGGACTGCAGCACTCCAGGTCCCCCTGTTCTTCACTGTCTCCCGGAGTTTGTTCAGATCAATGTCCAGTGAGTGGGTGATGCCATCCAGCCATCTCATCCTCTGTTGCCCCTTTCTCCTTTTGCCTTCCATCTTTCCTGGCATCAGGGTCTTTTTCAATGAGTCAGCTCTTCGCATCAGGTGGCCAAAGTATTGGAGTTTCAGCTTCAGCATCAGTGCTTCTAATGAGTATTCAGAACTGATTTCCTTTAGGATGGACTGGTTGGATCTCCTTGCAGCTCAAGGGACTCTCAGGAGTCTTCTCCAGCACCACAGTTTGAAAGCATCAGTTCTTCGGTGCTCAGCCGTCTTTACGGCCCAGCTCTCGCATCTGTACACGACCACTGGGAAAGCTCAGCCGTCTTTAAGGCCCAGCTCTCGCACCTATACACGCCCACTGGGAAAGCTCAGCCATCTTTACGGCCCAGCTCTTGCACCTGTACACGACCACTGGGAAAGCTCAGCCGTCTTTACGGCCCAGCTCTCGCACCTGTACACGCCCACTGGGAAAGCTCAGCCTTTTTTACGGCCCAGCTCTCGCACCTGTACACGCCCACTGGGAAACCATAGCTGTGACTAGACATACCTTTGTCAGAAAAGTGACGTGTCTGCTTTTTAATATGCTAGGTTTGATATGTCTAGGTTTGTCATGGCTTTTTATTAGAGAAATGCAAATCTAAACCATCTCACACTGATCAGAACAGCCATAATTAAAAACACTGCAAATAAAAGTGCTGGAGAGGATGTGGTGAAAAGGGAACCCTTCTACAACATTGATGGGAATATGAACTGGTGCGGTCACTGTGGAGCACAGTATGGAGGTTCCTCAAAAAAACACTGAACATAGAAACACCATGTGATCCAGCAACCCCACTCCTGGGAAGATAGACAAAATCCTAATTCAAAAAGATACACACACCCCTGTATTCACAGCTGCACTATTTACAATAGCCAAGACACGGAAGCAACCTAAATGTCCATCCACATTGGTGTTTCCAAAAGGAGGTTCCACAGTGGAGTCTGAGGCATGATTTTTGGTCATAAACTAACCACATTTTTTTTATTGAAATATAATTAATTTACAATGTTGTGTTAATTTCTGCTGTATAGCAAGGTGATTCCCTTGTACACGTATATACATTCTTTTGTATGTTCTTTTTCCTGATAGCTCATCACAGGATGTGGAATATAACTCCCTGTGCTCCACAGGAGGACCTTGTTGTCTGCCCATCCTACACGTAAAACTCTTACATATGCTCAGCCCACACTCTCAGCCCTTCCTTCCCCACTCCCTCCCTTGACAACCACAATTCTTCTCTGTGTCTGTGGGTCTGTTTCTACTTTGCAGATAGATTCATTTTGTGTCATATTTTAGATATCACATGTAAGTGATGCCAGATGGTGTGTATCTTGCTCTTTCTGACTTTCTTCACATAGTACAATAATCTTTACCATGTTGATGCAAATGCCATTATTTCATTCTTTTATGGCCGAGTAACATTCCACTGAATATATATATATGTGTATGTGTGTGTGTGTATATGTATATATATATATATATATATCTCATATCTTCTTTATCCATTCATCTGTCAATGGACTTTTAGGTTGGTTCCATGTCTTGGATATTGTAAATAGCGCTGCTGTGAACACTGGCGTGCATGGATCTTTTTGAATTAGAATGTCTGTCTTCTACAGATATATGCCCAGCAGTGGGATTGCTGGATCCTACAGTAGCTCTACTTGTAGTTTCTAAAATATTGCTTTGTTTGCTCTTAATTCCTTTCTGTATCCCCAAACTCCCACCTGGGATCACTTTTCTCTGCTTGGATAATAATAGTTTGTTTTTCTTCCACTGGTGTGTCTGTTGATTTTTCATTTCTCTTAAAATCTTCATTTGCCTTCATTTTTCAAAGATGTTGTCACAGCTTATAGAAGTCTAGGAGGAAGCTATTTTCCTTGAGTACATTAAACTTTATTTTTTGCTGTTATCTGAGTTTCATCAGTTTGTTTAAAAGTCAGCTGTCAATCTTATCATTGGTTCTCTGAAAGTTATGTGTTGGGAGGGGGAGGTCGTTTTTGGCTCCTTTTAAGATTTTTCTCTTTTTTTATTTTAGCAGTTTTGCTATAATGTGCTTAATTGTGGTTGTTTCTATATTTATCCTAAGTTTGATAATGTTCCCTGAATTCATCACTTAGCGTCTTTTATTATTTCCACTCTTGTCTCCTGAGCCCCAGTTTTATAATACTCTCTCTTCAGCCATGAGGAAATGCCAATATTCAACCATTCTTTCCTCCCTTTCTCCTATAGCTCCTCCTAATATTTTGCACTTTGGGAATTACTTTTTTCCACCCTTTTGTCTCTCAATGACTCAATCTGGATGTGTTCTTCTGACCTATCCTCGGGGTTAATGGTTCTTTCCTCATGTGTCTGATGTGCTGTTAAACTCATCCACTGATGGTTAATTGCACTTACTGGACATTCTGGTTCTGGAATTAATCATTTTCTTTTTTTTCAATAGTTCCTAACCCTGTGTCAATTTTTCATTCCTATCTTTTATTCATGCTAATACATTAAGCATGGCTCTTCTAAATGTTGCGTCTGATAACTATTTCATTTCTGATCGTTCTGTTTCCTGGATACCATGCACATCTGCTTTACTTGCCTTCCATACTTCTGGTTTTTCATTATGTCTTATCTCCTCACACGCTGGCTGCTTTGTGTACGTGTTTTTTTCTGAAATGTAAAATTCTGCACATGAGGAAACAGCAGAGAGCACTTTAATGATGTAGGTTCCGTTGCAGTCTGCCCTTTCCTTCTTGTTTAGGTGGTCATTGTTGGTCACCTGATATCCAGTCAGAGGCTGGGGTGATTTAAAGCTAGTCTGTGTGGACTCCTCTTTCGCTTGAGTTGTAAACATTTCAGGGTGGCAGATCTATCTGGAATGAATGCACAGCCCCACTGTTGGCTTTCTGAAAGTGAAAGTGAAGTCGCTTAGTCGTGTCCGACTCTTTGCGACCCCATGGACGTAGCCCCCCAGGCTCCTCCGTCCAGGGGATTTCCCAGGCAGGAATACTGGAGTGGATTGTCATTTCCTTCTCCAAGTGATCTTCCCGAGCCAGGGATCAAATCCGGGTGACCCACATTGTAGGCAGACGCTTTACCATCCGAGCCACCAGGGAAGTTCAATTGTTGGCTTTCTATCTGTCCTAATTCTTTCTGTATCCCTTCTGTGCCATCTCTTAGATTTGTTGTGTGCTCCGACTCTGTGCAACCCCGTGGACTGTAGCCCACCAGGCTCCTCCATCCAGGGGATTTCCCAGGCAGGAATACTGGAGTGGGTGGCCACGTCCTTCTCCAGGGGATCTTCCAACCCAGGGACTGAACCTGTGTCTCTACGTCTCCTGGCAGGTGTGTTCTTTACCACCAGCCCTACCTGGGAAGTCTCCATAGTTTCATTTGATACTTTCATACAACTCTTTTCGAGATTGTCCTGGAGATCATGACTTGATTCCTCCGCTATCAAAATTGGACTTTACGCTTTGGTTTCCGAGCCCACAGGACCCGGTAAAAACTCGCTTGGCTTCTTCCCAGCAGCTGCGACCACACATCCAAAAGCTGCAGACACCCCCAGGTCAAAGCGGCCCTAGACCGCAGGTTCATCTTTCTGAGTCTCTGTCCTCCCCTGGACCCGGACAGTCCCCCGTGCTTTCAGATGAAATTCGCAGATCCCTCCTCCAGCTCTGTAACTGTTCTCGGCGGCCGGTCCAAGCCTCGTCTGCCACCACCAGGTGTGGGGACGCGGTGGCAGTCGCTGCGGTTGCTGTTTGGTTCACCTCCAAGCTTTCAGTTTTCAGACGTCAGTAAAGAGAATCGTATGCATGATGGGGACTTTTGACCCATCCTAATGGTCAGGATTTATCGTTGCGTCCTCGCCGTGTTGGACACCGGCCTGAGCACTCTGCGCGTGTGACTTCACGTTACCCTCACAGTAAGGCTTTGAGTCGCAAGTATGAGTATAACCGCACTGCACAAGTCACAGATGGGAGGCACAGATGGACGCCTGCCACGGCCACGCGTCGGGGTTGGGTAGGGGTGGCAGGGAACCGGAAGAATCTGACCCCAGAGTCTCCCCTCTAAACCAGCACGCTACATTGGTGACTGGGAGACAGCTAAAGATCTTTCAAAAAGCCGCAGACCCTGAAGTGCTGGGTAAATGGAGCTTGTGGTTCAGGGAGACGGGCGTGTGGTGAGCAGCCTCTGACCAGACCAGTAAAGACGTGTGTTAATAAGGTGGATCCTAAGATGCTATATTTTGCATTTCCTTAAGGTTCATAAGGACTGATCATCGTCTCTTGTCACTGACAAAGTCATAAACCTGAGCTCAGAGATGGGAACTATGTCAAGAGAGGGCTTGGTGCTAGAATGTATGATTGGTCATCGTTAAGACAGTCACATAATTGTAATCAGTTTCCTGGTGCAAAAATAAAATAAGACTTTACTTCTGAATACACTGAAACTCTAAATTCTAGAAATTCTACTTGAAGAGTTCAATTGTTATCCTGCTAAAGAGCAGTAAAGCCATATTTGTCCAGGTTTCACGCCAATGCCATACTCCCAGGGGGAAGGTACCACACTCCCTCCTCCAGGCCCAGAAGCGTGTGGCCCTGGGGGCCAGGTTAGCAGACTGCCCCTGTTGTCTGCTACCAGGAGTGGGGGAGGATACAACCCACGCAACATCCTGGGAGGCTGTCCTTCCTTGGCCATCTAGCGGTCACCACTGTCCCGGGACGATGTCTGCTGGGTCCCTCCCCCACGGCAGCCCCGGCCAAGGCCGGCTCCCCACACCTCCTCCCACCGTGAAACACAAGCACCCAGCCCCCTGGAGCCCCACATGAGCCAGCCTCTGAGCCAGGACATGCAGAGGGCCCCAAGAAGGCAGACCAGTGAGCGGGACAAAGACATTAACCAGGAACCCATCGCAGCCCCTCAGAATCCCCAGTCCAAACTTCCCTGAAAACGTCACCAATCTTGAGTCCAGTCCAGCATTCGCTCCAAAGTGAACAGCTGAGAAATGAGTCCACTTGCTTAAAGCACAGGTGCCTACAACCATGACTGCATCCGGCCCACCGGCTCCTGGGGCACGGCGCTGGGGCGGCTGGGGGATGGCCAGTCCACTGCCTCCTGGGCAGGGCCTGAGCGGGGAGGACCTGAAGAGGAGACCAGCCAAGTCCTGGTCTGTTGCCAAACAGAGCGGCTGCTCACAACACACAAAGGAGCCCCAATCAGGAAGGACGCAGAGCCCGCCAGGGCAGGAGCCCGCGGACTCGGGTTTAGTTTCCTGCATCGTCCTATTGACGGCCAGGACAGCCTGCTCTCACAGCCCCAACCCCAGGGCAGCTGGAGAAGTCACGCCCCAGTCCTGGTGTTTGCTTTTGCACAGAACACACAGACACACATGAGAGCTGGGGGTTCAAGGGAGCCCACTGTTTGACTTGCTAACGGCTCCAGCCTGCTGTGGGTCAGGGCCCTTCACCGCCTGCCACGGCAGCCCTCTGCCGAGGGCACAGAGCAGTGCTGCTGTTCAAATAAAAGCGTGAACGCTGCATTGAAACTGAAAATTGAAGTAATCAACGTAGAAGCCCCGATGGAAGCAGACCGGGCGTGCTTTTCACCCACAGACGCTAGAGAACAGCTGGTTAAGAGACTGGGGGCCAGAAGACCAACCCTGCTATTTTCTGTCTTCATTCTCATTCTAATGCCTCACTGTTGGGAGGCAGCCCGAGAGGTCAGAGGGCACGCTGCGGCCTTGTTTCACGGACTGCAGGTGGGCCCCAGCTGGACCAGAGCTCGGGAAGGCGCTGTGTCCATGACTCTGGACGAGGCCAGCAGGTGCCAGGGCTGCAGACAGAGCCCCTGCCTTTCTTGGGGCCAAGCATAGGCCAGGCTCCACTCCAGAGAGAGACAGAGCAGAGGCTGCCGGGCCGTAATGAGGTGAGCCCGCAGCCCTGGTGCCACCCAAGGGCACCTCACGGGTTTGCTGGAAGGTCCCCAGCAGGCAAGGGTCTGCAGAGACCACCCTCCGTGTGCCCACACCTCCGCCCCCGTCTCCCCCAGGACCCGCCAGCCGCCCCAGCCCCCTCAGCAGCACCCGCCCGTCTGAGCAGAACCACTCACCCTCCTTCCCTGCCCACCAAGGCCTGCAGCCTGCAAGGCCAGCCACAGCCCACGGGCCCAGCGGTGCAGCCGGATTTCATGTCTGGTGGCTCTTGTAGTGGAGAGGGGCTGGGCTGGGGAGAGATGTCAGTCACAAGCCCTTAAATGAAGCAAACACTGCAAAGAAAAAGGGGGTCAGCAGCTTCCGGCAGGTGAGCCTGTGAAGTTGGACTCTACTGTCTTTAATGGGAGCAGAGTTGATTCGCAGTACTCTGTCAGCGTCGGGTGTGCGGCAGGGTGGTCTGGGCACACGTGTGTGTCTGTGTGTATCTGCGTTCACTCTCTCCGTTGCGGGTTACTACAGTAAGCAGTGTACAGTAACCAGATAGTTTCCTGCTGTGCTTTGTGCCAGGTCGATTCAGGCGTGTCCGACTCTGTGGGGCCCCCCGACTGCAGCCCAACAGGCTCCTCTGTCCAGGGGATTCTCCAGGCAAGAATACGGGACTAGGTTGCCATGCCCTCCCCCAGGGAATCGTCCCCACCCAGGGACAGAACTCCCGTCTGTTTACAGCTCGTGCGCTGGCAGGCGGGTTCTTCACCTCCAGCGCCATGTGGGCAGCCCGTCGTCCCTGGGCTACGCAGTGAAGCCCCTTGCTTGTCTGTTTCACGTACAGTCATGTGCCTCTGTCAGTCACACAATCCCGTAATCCTAATTTATCCCCCTCTAGCATCCCCTGTGGCAACCATAAGCTGGTTCTCTCTGTCTGCGAGTCTGTTTCTGTTTGATAAACAGGTTCATTTGTACTATTCTTTAGATTCATAATTTATGAATCTAAGGTAATGAATCCAACCTAAGTCGTTCATTCATGTCACAACTCAGGACGTGCACGTGGTGTCACATGGAATTTGTCTTTCTCTGCCTGACGTACTTCCCTTAGAATGATCATCTCTAGGTCCATCCACGTCGCTGTACATGGCGCAACGTCTCAGTTTTTATGGCTGAGTCATGTTCCATCATGGAGAAGGCAATGGCACCCCACTCCAGTCCTCTTGCCTGGAAAATCCCATGGACGGAGGAGCCTGGTAGGCTGCAGTCCATGGGGTCGCTGGGAGTCGGACACGATTGAGCGACTTCACTTTCATTTTTCACTTTCATGCATTGGAGAAGGAAATAGCAACCCACTCCAGTGTTCTTGCCTGGAGAATCCCAGGGACGGGGGGAGCCTGGTGGGCTGCCGTCTATGGGGTCGCACAGAGTCGGACACAACTGAAGTGACTTAGCAGCAGCAGCAGCACGTTCCATTGGATTACTCGGGGAGGAGGGGGGAGAACCGTGGGGAAGGCTTCCTGGAGGGGCGCTCAGCTCTTCCCTTACTGGAATACACTTGCTCCCTCACTAGTCTGCTGCGCCCAAGCCTGCCCCAGGGAGGCCAGCCCCCGCCCAGCTAAAGGTGTGAGGCTGGCCTTACAGAACCACAGCCCTTCCCAGGCACCACCCGGTGCCCTGGGAGCCTCCTCCCAGGGATCTCATCAGAAACAACTCTCTCTGCTCTCTGAGCTTCCCCGGGGGTAAAGGCACCTGCTGGTCGGGGGCAGTCAACTTGCGCACCTGAAGAGTGCTCCCTGCCCCAGGGCCTTCGCCCTGACGACCAGCGGCGGGAGGCAGAAGCTCCTCCGGGACAGCGCCAGCACTTTCCACACCTGCCGCCAAGCAGGGCCAAAGCCAGCGCATGGTGTCACCAACATCCCCGTCTCCTGTATTCACAGAGGTTGTAGTATCTACATGCCTCTGCTGCTGCTGCTGCTGCTGCTGCTGCTGCTGCTAAGTCGCTTCAGTCGTGTCCGACTCTGTGCGACCCCATAGGTGGCAGCCCACCAGGCTCCCCTGTCCCTGAGATTCTCCAGGCAAGAGTACTGGAGTGGGGTGCCATCACCTTCTCCATACATGCCTCTTACCTTCACATAAAGCACTTCAGAAAAAGCAAATTGCCCTTGACAGGGGAATTCTAGCTTTTGAAAAAGAGTCATCCAATAATTCAACCCCAAATAGCAGTTCGGGGCTTTAAAAAAAAAAAAAAAACCTCACTTTTAAATATGTATTGAGTTTTCGTAAAGGCTGCTCGCTCTTACCACTATTTTAAAATTATTTCTCCCTGAAGCAGGAAGGGAAATTTCACCAGATGCAAATGTCAGGACACCTGAACTCAATAAATTCTTTCCTATTATCCTATTCCCCACTTCCTCCCCTCAGCCTGGCCATCACTCCAGCTGAGAATTAAATAAAATGAGAATCATCACTTCCTTATGCAGACTCGCTGTGGCAGGAAGCTTCTGGTAAGTCTAATGTATTATACCTTGAAAAAAAATCTTACAAAAAGCAGCATAACCATCAGAGCTGCTAAATTTTCCCCTGGAAAAGGAAAAACACGCATTTCAGAGTAAGTGGTGTATTTTCTTCCTTCTCTCTAGCTTGAGATCCCCCTTGGTAAGAGTCAAGGGAACAGAATTCGTGCACGCACACCGCTCAAGGATCAGTCGATTTTCTGGAGGCCTTTTCCTCTATAAGAGAAGACGACTGTTTGCTCTAATCATTTTGGATTTTTTGCCTGACATAACGCTCGTTTCCTCAGGACAAACTAAATAACCAAGTTCCACGAGCTGAGCGCGTTTCATAGCGCACGAACTTGACAGGGAAGGGCACTTACGCCTCGGAAGCCTGGCTTCATCCATCAGCGGACGACGTTTTAGAAGCAAACCAGCAGGAAAGGCTAGAAAAAGGATGCACAGTTTACTTACTCTACGGGAGGAACGCAGAAGGCTCTTATGGATCAGGAATACTGTTAGTTTTGGGACGTGCTTAGAAAGCCGGGCGAGCCTGTCCAGAAAAGCTGGGGTCTAACCCAGGGGTGGACGGGAAGACCCCGGCCACCGCAGGCAGCACAGCGCACCCCCCACCCCCACCCCACCCCCAGGCTCCACACAGGCCGCTCTCAGGGCACCTGCAGCCCTGCCTGGAAGTGACACCACCTCCACCAAACTACGGGCCAGACCTGGTCACACAGCCAAGGCTAACTGCCACCAGCCTAGGCAGCATATTAAAAAGCAGAGACATTACTTTGCCAACAAAGGTCCATCTAGTCAAAGCTATGGTTTTTCCAGTGGTCGTGTATGGATGTGAGAGTTGGACTATAAAGAAAGCTGAGTGTTGAGAAATTGATGTTTTGAACTGTGGTGCTAGAGAAGACTCTTGAGAGTCCCTTAGACTGCAAGGAGATCCAACCAGTCCAGCCTAAAGGAAATCAGTCCTGAATATTCAAAAGAAGGACTGATGCTAAAGCTGGAGCTCCGATCCTTTGGCCACCGGATGCAAAGAACTGACTCATTGGAAAAGCCCCTGATGCTGGGAGGGATTGGGGGCAGGAGGAGAAGGGGATGACAGAGGACGAGATGGTTGAATGGCATCACCGACTCGATGGACATGAGTTTGGGTAAACTCCAGGAGTTGGTGATGCACAGGGAGGCCTGACATGCTGCAGTCCATGGAGTCACAAAGAGTCGGACACGACTGAGCTACTGAACTGAACTGAGGCTTCCTGCGTCCTCTGCCCCTGGAGGGCACGATTCCACAACGTGAAGGAGACGCTCCTCCTCGAGGTTCTTTTCACTTGAACTGAGAAGCCTGCATGCCACAGGGCCCAGGTTGTCCTCCATTTCCTAGTCTCCAGACCTGGGAGTGTGTTTCATCGAGGATTCTGGAAACCGTCCATCACGGTGAAAAGTTACCCAAATCCTGGGGAGGGATGTGTCCCCGGCACTCACTGTCTCGTAACTACAGCATAACGGTGCCAGGTCCACTGCCTTGAAGCGGGCTGGGGCAGTGGGCCAGCCCAGGTGGGGGCCCAGGCAGCGGCTGTGCCCACTGCTGCACCCAGATGGCCAGCTGGGGAGCGGGTGCCCACACGGCCCCACTGGACTAGCACACGTGGACCATCAGGAGCTGGGTTCACTGGAATCCAGAAGAGGTGAGGTCCCGCCAGGCCACAGGTGCCTCCACAAACCGTCTCGAGGTCTCGCCCCTCATAGCAATGGACTCCAGTCATCTGTCCAGCAGTCAGACAAGCTCAGGAAGCTCCGGTCACGGCTCCGAGGGCAGAGCCCACCTGGTCCTGCTGGGAGTTTTCCCTCTCCCCCAGCCACACACCCCGTCACGAGGATGACCATGTCCCCAGCCTGCCCTCCTTGGCCTCTGGTTCTCCATGTCTTGCACAGAGAGGAGAAGGACTTGGGTTTCATAACGGGGAGACAGGAAAGCCAAAAGTTAAAAAAAAAAAACACCTTGGACTCAAGGTCCAAAAAAAGGAAATCCAAGGGGGCCCACTCCTGGATTCCTCAGGGACTGCAAGTCCCAGGCAGGTGGGGAGTGACATGAACAAGCTTCCAAGATGAGGCAGAGGACAGACAGAACCCAGCCCAGGGCTGGTCCACAGACGCAGGTGTGGGTGGAGAGCAGGGGATGGCCCTGCTCTCGTCCTCCACTGACCCTATGTCTGGCCCCGCTCGGAGAGGTGGAGAGGGGTGGTGTCCCACTGCACAGTCTGCAAGGAGCCCGCTCCCCCTTGGAGACAAGACCACCTGGCCTCGAGCTTCACTGTGATAGGGGGTCCCCCCCAGCCCAGCCCCTGGGGTCCTCACCTCTCTTCCAGCTCTAGAGCACTCCCTGTCAACTTGGTTAAACCCCCAGAGCATGTTTCATCATTTCCATACATCACCAGTGCAAACGGATGCCTCTCACCCCATGCCTACGCAGAGTGAAGTCTCCCCCCAGGTTTTCTTTTCCTGGAAGATGTGACTCACCCCGCCCTCCCCCGCCTCCCCCCACCGCTTCGCCAGACTCTCGGAGCTGCCTCTGACAACACGTCACCCACTGTTTAACCACCTGCTCAGTCCCCATCACTCCTGTGTCTGCACAGCACCTCCGACCTGGTCCTCCCTTCCTTCTCCATCTCAGCACCTCACCCGCTCCCACCCAGCTCACTCTTCCATCAGCACTTCCCCACTGACATCTACCCAACCCCCACCCCCCAGTCCCCGCCTGCCTCTCTGGGCCCTCCGTCCTATGAAGAGTCTCCAGGCTCCCCCTCCTAGTCTCTGAGCTTCTCTCCGCTTTTCCCAGGCTCTCATCTCAGAGCAACACCAAGAGGCCCGGCCAGGTTCCCTGGATGGCCCCACACTTCAGGCTTTGCTCAAGACACCCCTGAGCCTGCAAAGTCCACCTCTGACATCCACCACCTGCCAGCCCACCTCCAGCAGCGTGACAAGACAGGCACTAGCTTGGCCTTGTCTTGGGAAGACAATGGTGCTCTGTAGTTGTTCTTCAATTGCTAGTGAATTTGCTCAGTCATGTCCGACTCTTTGCGACTCCATGGACTGTAGCCCGCCAGGCTCCTCCGTCCATGATTTTCCAGGCAAGAATACTGGAGTGGGTTGCCATTTCTTTCTCCAGGGGATCTTCCTGACACAGGGATCAAACCCAGGTCTCTCACATTGCAGGCAGAGTCTATACCATCTGAGCCACCAGGGAATCCCCCTTCTTTAGTTGCTAAGTGGTGTTCAATTCTTTAGCGACCCCATGTACTGCAGCCCACCAGGTGCCTCTGTCCATGGGATTTCCCAGGCAAGAATATTGGAGTGGGTTGCCATTTCCTTCTCCAGGGGATCTTCCCAACCCAGGGACTGAAGTGTCTCCTTGGTTGGCAGGTGGGTTCTGTACCGCTGAGCCACCAGGGAAACTCCAGAATGGTGCATGCTGCTGCTGCTGCTGCTAAGTCGCTTCAGTCGTGTTCGACTCTGTGCAACCCCATAGACGGCAGCCCACCAGGCTCCCCCGTCCCTGGGATTCTCCAGGCCAGAATACTGGAGTGGGTTGCCATTTCCTTCTCCAATGCATGAAAGTGAAAAGTGAAAGGGAAGTCGCTCAGTCGTGTCCAACTCCTAGCAACCCCATGGACTGCAGCCCACCAGGCTCCTCCATCCATGGGATTTTCCAGGCAAGAGCACTGGAGTAGGGTGCCATTGCCTTCTCCAGGGGATCTTCCCAACCCAAGGACTGAAGTGTCTCCTGGGTTGGCAGGGGGGTTCTGTACCGCTGAGCCACCAGGGAAACTCCAGAATGGTGCATAGATGATGTTATTTTGACATGTTGGCCAAACAGGAAACCCAAGGACCACTGGAGAATCTAAAGAGAGCTTCTCAGGTGAAGACAGGGCTCTGGAGGACTCCGTCCACCTGAAGTATAAGCAAGAATCGCCCTTCACATGCAGAAGACGGTGGGAGTGTGCTTGTCTCCGCCCTTACACGGGGGAAGGAGATTTTCCCTGAAAACCATAGGCCAGTCTGCTTCTATGTCTGCTGCCTGAATTGCCTCTATTCTTCATCCAAAAAACTTCGAGCAGAAAATTTAGATTAAGTTGGTGCCTCTTGGCAATGCTGCAGACAAGAGAAAGAGGTAAATGTGGAACCTCTCTGGAGGAAATCAATCTCGACACACCTCTCAAAGAATCCCCCAGTGTCGAGGGAGAGGAGCGGCTTGTCTTCCAAATAAGGAGATCAATCTCATGAGTGAGAACCATCCAGACCAATGGAGGCAGGCGGACAAAAGCTGATCACAGCTGATATTTTAAAGAAAAGAAAGAGAAAGACAGAAGCAAAGAGCAGAGTTGGAAAAAATAGAACCCCTAGAAGTGAAAAATAGGTGCTTAAAATTAAAAACTCAAGGATCTCCACATCCAAAAAGATGTAGAAGACGTGCAGGTCCTCCTGCTAAGAGTGACCACAGCCCTGGCCACTGGGTTTGAGGCCAGGTGAGGAGGTGCCAACGGGCAGGGCTGGCCGGTGCAGGGCTCTAGGAGATGAAGGGCATCGGGGTGATGGGCTGCAGCCCCTGTTTGCTGCCGACATCCAAACTCAGTGCCAAGCGAGCCAGTCTCCTGGAAACGCCAGCCAGGGGTGACGGGGAGCCCCATCCAGGGCTGCCCTGCAGGTTAAGGGCCAGGAAGAGGGCCCTTCAGGATGGAAGACAAACTTCTGGTTATCAGATGGGGGGCAGCGGGGAAAGGGGTAAATGAGGGGTTTGAGATTAGCAGATACAAACTGCTACATACAAAACAAACAACATGGAGCTACTATGTGGCTCATTCAGTGTCCTGTAATAACCTGTAATGGAAAAGAATCTGAAATGGAACACACACACACACACCACACACACACCACACACACACACACCACACACACACACACACACACCACACACACACACACACACACACACACACACACAGGAGGCTTCCCTGGTGGCTCAGATGGTAAAGAATCTGCCTGTGATGCAGGAGAGCCAGGTTTGATCTCCGGGTCAGGAAGATCCCCTCGAGTAGGAAATGGCAACCCACTCCAGCATTCTAGCCTGGGAAACCCCATGGACATAGGATCCTGGGGGGCTACAGTCCATGGGGTTGCAAATAGTCAGACACAACTGAGCAACAAACACTCACTTGGATTGTGTGCGTGTGTAACCGAATCACTTCACTGTATACTTGACACTAACATGACATTGTAAATCAACTATATTTCAGCTTTTTATTTTTTAAAACAAGCAGAAAATGGTTAGACAATAACAACTCTTCTCCAAGCACAGGAAAGACCCCCACCCCCTCCACCCTCACTCAAGCCAGCAAAAGCCAAGGGGGGGATCAACTTCCGCCCACCCTGGGCAGTAACCTTCCCTCCCTGCCAAGAGCATCAGAGGAGACCCAGGAGAGCTGGGAACTCTGGCCAGCATCCAGTAGCTACCCTCCCCCAGCCTGCACTCCCATCCTCTGCTTTCCTCAACCCTCTGTGGTCCTCTCGTGGGGACCACACAGGGAGACATGATGAGGGTCCCCCACAGTCCACCCCTCACCTAATGAAGCATCAGGGGACACCCAGTCAGGATCTGGAACCCCAGCCCCACGCCACAGTCAGGAGAAGTGGTCCTGGGAGTGATAATGGAGGGGGGAACCTGGGGTTCCTTCCCCTCCTATAACAGGACACCTCGTCCCATGGAGTTGCCTGTGGTCATTTCAACTTGACTCTTTGGAACTAAATAAGTAACCCAGCTCACACTAAGGGGAAGGGGAATTAAGTCCCAGCTATTAAAAGGAAAATCAACCCTGAATATTCACTGGAAGGACTGATGCTGAAGCTGAAGCTCCAATACTTTGGCCACCTAGGTTGGGAAGATCCCTTGGAGAATGGAATGGCAATCCATTCCAATATTCTCGCCTGGAGAATCCCATGGATAGAGGAGCCTGCAAAGAGTCAGACATGACTGAGTGACTAACGCTAAGAATAAATATAACCAAATATTCACATCTCTTGTGGGGAAAGTTATAAAACTTCATTGAAAAGAAATAAAGAAGACCTGGGAAGTGGAGATGCAAAGCATAGCCTTAGAAAACCTCAGAGGCCCAGAAGACTCAACTCTTCAAATAGGTCTACAAGTCTACCCAAAACCCCAGGAAGCCTGCCCCTAACATGGGGTTCGGAGATTTATTCTAAGTTGCATATGGAAGAATAAATGAGTAAGATGAGCCAAAACACTCCTGGAAAAGGATAATATGGTGATCAGGAAGAGGGAAAAGTTTATTGACCAAAGAATAAATTCTTGTGGTTCTAAGCCACCCAATTTGTAGTCATTTATTTCAGCAGCTCCAGGAAATTTATACAGGGGCATGTATGTCTTCACATCCTGCTTTGTATGCATAACATGTTAAAATAAAACGAACCCTGTGCACCCCTCCTGTCCTTCCGGTCAGTGGCCCAAATGCCGCCCTCTCACCACCACCAGCGCCCTGTACTCCACAGTCACTTTTTAGCCCATGTTTGAAATGCCCCTATTTTGTCTTCCTCTATGAATATGAATAGGAGTTCCCTGGTGGCTCAGATGGTAAAGCATCTGCCTGAAGTGCAGGAGACCCGGGTTCAATCCCTGGATTGGGAAAATCTCCTAGAGAAGGAAATGGCAACTCACTCCAGTATTCTTGCCTGGAAAATCCCATGGACGGAGGAGCCTGATGGGCTACAGTCCATGGGGTCACAAAGAGTCAGACACGACTGAGCGACTTCACTATGAATATGAATAAATGCATTTAATCTTCCCTCCTTAAAAATACTGACCAAGCCCTTGGCAGCCAACACATCACTGAGAGCAGCAGCGATCAGTCCATATCCCCGGATGAACGGATGTCAGCAAAACCCGACAGGAGCGGCCCTGGGTCAGCTGAGGCCCTCGTGCACATCAAAGCGTCCAGCGAGCCACCGCCTGACTTCCAACTGAGCCAGAGGGAAGAAGACATGGGGGTTTTCTGGGGCCCTGTCCAGCCTGGGTGCCCACCTGACCCCACAGAGCAAGATTCCTACTGGAAACTCGCAAGTTCCCCTTGGGAAATCTACTCTGGGGAAACGGGCAGATCTGGAATCAAAATTATTTTCTGCTCAAATTTGGCGGCATGTTTCTTGGGCCTGAAGTCACCGTTTGTTAACACAGGTCAGACAGGGAGCCCGATTTCATGGCAAGACTGACGGGCACCATGACTTCATTTCATGAGAGAAAAATCTCCCCAACATAAGTGGTGAACGTGAGTCCAGCGCTCACCCCCTTTCCCTAAGCAGACGGGTCACGCGGGCCCCAGCGTTCTGCATCATCTCGAATCTGCCGCAAGCTCACGTTTGGGGTTCCAGGCATTTCTGTCACTCGACAGTAACTGTGCTCAGTCTTCGCAGGGACTTAAACAGCGAGGAGTGACTGCATCTGAACACCCTTAGGAGATGATCCCAAAGTTTAATCATGCAGAGTCAGCCAACCAAGGAGCACCACGTTTAGCGAAATCTCGATGGCTGCACTTACTGCATGTTCTGGTTTTGACCCACTTAAAGAAAAGAGTAACAGGAGAGAAGCATGGCTGCGTCCATACAGGGAAATGATGCCCCAGAGATTAACATCTGCAGTGGAGATGATGATTTCCGGCAAGAGAAGAGAAAGAACCAGAGCACTCAGCAGGCAGCGGGCATCTGCTGCAAGTGCTTCACGAAATGTACTTCATTTCAGCCTCGGGAAAAACCCATGAGGCGTGGGCTGCTGACGTTCCAGCGTACAGCTGAGGAAACCGAGGCAGGGTGAGACAGACCCCATGTGAGGGACTGAGCCGGGGTCTGACGGGGCATCAGCCCTGAGCCCTCACGGGTCTGACCCACACTGGGTGCTGCCAACAGCCTGGGGCACCACGTCCTCCCAACGCGCCTCGGGCCCATGGCACCGGAAAGCCTACGGCCATTGGAGGAGGAGGCAGGCCCAAGCCAGCCCAGCGGCTCAGATTGAACCGTCGCCTCCTGGAGTCTGAACCATGACTGGAGGCAATGCAGCCTCTTCCTGGACCCAGTCCCAGGGCAGCGCCTCACTCTGGACTCTTCCACTCACAGAACACCCCCACTGGGAACCACCCATCACAGCCTCACACACGCAGATGCAACTCCTCCAAGAAAGAGCAATCCCTCCAGACCTGGGCCCAGTCTTGCTCATGAGCAACACAGACACCACTGGACCACCGAGCTCTGACTACTGCAGTCTCGTCACTTACACTGGCCCTTCCTGGGAGCAAAACTCCATCTCACCCAGGACAAATGAGTCTTGTGAGCTTAGGACAAGTTTTGGCACAAAGAAGGAACTAAATTTACCATCTTGAATGAACAGGATCTCGTTAAATTCTTGCTGTATGAACAAACTATTCCATGGCTGATGGAGAGAACAGTGGAGAACAATGGAAATAGTATCTCTTTCCTCAAGATCACTTCAGTTCAGTTCAGCAACTCAGTCTTTGCAACACCATGGACAGCAGCATGTCAGGCTTCCCTGTCCATCACCAAGTCCCAGAGTTTAATATACATTGAGACAAAAGCCTCAGCTGGGGGCTTCCCTGGTGGTCCGTTGGTTAAGAATCCACCTGTCAATGCAGGGGACAGGGGTTCAGTCCCTGGTTCAGGAATATCCCCCATGCCATGGCATGCCTAAGCCATGTGCCAGCCACTGTGCGAGGTGCCCTAGCTCCTGAGAACCACACCGCTGAGCCCGCACACCCTGGAGCCTGTGCTCTGCATCACGAGAAGCCATCACAGTGAGAAGTCCTCCCACCGCAGCTGGAAGCAGCCCATTTGCTGCAACTAGAGAAGAGCCTGTGGGCAGTGACAAAGACCCAGCGCTAAAAGCAAAAATAAATATTTTTGAAAAGTCTTGGCCTGGCCGCCAGGCTGTCACTGGGGCATGGCGCACAGGGCGAGTGCCGGACGTGCCACAGACCCTTCCTGAACCCCTTTGCAACCCTAAGCTGGACCCAACTGCGGTTCTAAAGGCAGTGACTCCCCACAGCCTCCCGGGGGCCTGACCCCATGCAATCCTTCATCCCATCAGAGGTCACATCTCTGCTCTACCCCCAGGATGCCCTCAGCGCTCCCAGAAAAACCAGGAAATCACACCACTGCCCATATCCCAAGGGCGCTCACCAGCCGGTGTCCACCCACCAGCCCTGCCTCCCGCCCACACGCCCCACGCCCCTGCCCATCCCCGCCCAGCTCAGTGAGGCCACCTGGGAAGCAGAGGTGCCCTGGGCTGGGCAGTGGCCACCAGCCTCCCACTCCCGACACCTGCTTCCAGGCCTCTCTGAGCCGCAAGGAGGGGAGGCGATTAGGTCAGCTGGGCCAAGGCAGCGAATGCTCCAAGCCCCACTTCTGTCACAGGTTTGGAAAGAACCGGGCCCCCAGCCTCCTGAAGTGGACAAGAGCCACGTGCCCTGAAAACAGCGTCCTCTGCACGGCTGACCTGGAAAGGGCAAAGTCGGGACCAAGTGCCCAGTACTCACAGTGGGAGTGTGCATCTCCGCAGCATGGTGGGAAGTCCACAGGAGGCATTGAAGTGTCCTGCAAAATGAAACAGAAAATCGTTCTATCATCCAAGCAAACCACTGTCATAAACAAATTGTAATGACCTAATATGTTTATTGAAAGCTGAATTTCCTGCCTCTTCAGCAAGCTCTCCTGCCCTAGGATCTATCATACGGTTCCAACAGGCTGTGCTCTGTCCCCGCCAGCAACAAAGTGGTAATAGACACACATCATCGGATTGCGTGACTGTGCGAGTGATGTGATTTACTTGGATAAGATGCCATCAGTAACTCATAAATGGTACCGTGGAACACAGTATTGCTTCAATTCCTAGACCCAAAATCTAAGGAAACTCCGAGGGAAGTTCTGGATGGCGGTTTCTGGTACACAGGGATTCTAGAATCGTGGGGGGAAAGGCACAGGGGCTGAGATGTTGCAAATTGATTTTAAAAATCCCTCTTTTCCACGCAGTGTGCTAATGAAGCTGTAATTCAAAGGGTTGTTTTCTAAATGAATCTGCAGAAGATACCTTTCTCCCTCTTTACCCTCCTTTGACCACAGATGGAATGTGAGTGGGACAGGGTCCAACACCTGCCAACAGGCTCCTCTGAGAGCAGCGAACCTCTGCAGACAGGCCAAGGCCCAAACATGAGCAAGTGGTGAATGAGGGTCCAGCCAGCAGAGGCCAGGGCGGCCCTGCTGGCCAACGCCAGCAAGCTCGCGAGCCAGGCCCCGTGTCCATCATGAACCAAAGCCGGGGCTGCTCCCGGGGCTGGAGCTGGGCCCCAGGACCACACCGGGCGGGAAGCGTCTGACCAGGGTGGAGCTGCCGATGAAGGGGTCTTGGGATTGTTGCTGTTGGAGAGAAGCAGCACTGAATGGCTGGTGGTCATCGCATTTCACGGTGACACTTTCAAGGTGGGCACGCCAGCAAATAGTTGATGGCGGAGCAGACCGCCGTGGAGCATGTACCTGAAGGGAGGGCTCGCCAACGGTCCGACCTTTTTTGAGTCAGGGCTGCCTGTGCCAGCCCAGGGGTGGGCCTGGGTGGGCTCACTCTGAGCAGCACCCCAGCCACTCCCCTGGGCCTGGAGGCTTCATATAACTACAGAGGGCCTTCTGGGCTCCAGATCCAAGGATTTCAGTCCCTGCAGCAAGGAACAGCGTGAATGTGTGTGCCCAGCCCTGCCCACAGGATTCCTGACAGCTATCGGTCCAGACTCTGAATCCCACTGATCAAGGAAGAAGCTGCCCTGCCACTGCCTTCCAGAAAGTGAAGTCAAGTGAAGTGAAGTGAAGAAGTCTCACAGTCATGTCTGACTCTTTGCTGCCCCATGGACTGTAACCTACCAGGCTCCCCGTCCATGGGATTTTCCAGGCAAGAGTACTGGAGTGGGTTGCCATTTCCTTCTCCAAAGTGAAAGCGAAGTTGCTCAGTCGTGTCCGACTCGTTGCGACCCCGTGGACTCCACCAGGCTCCTCCGTCCATGGGATTCTCCAAGCAAGAGTACTGGAGTGGGGTGCCGTTTCCTTCTCCAAGAGCCCCTGCAAACACGGCCAGCTCGACGGCAGTGCAGAGGGGCTGCTGCTCCCCAGGAGAGACGACACCGAGGGTCTTGGCAGCTGAGAACGCAGCTGAACGCGCCCCCAGGGAGAAGGCACAGCAGGGCCTGACCACACCCAAAGGCTGATCCAGGACCCTGCTGGGCGCTGCAGCCCTGCCCACACGTACCCATCTGACCTACTGCCCGGGCCACCTCGGCCTCCTCACTGGTCCTGTCGGGACAAGCCGTGTGCTTCCCACAAACCCCCATGGGGTCCTGCTGCAGGGAAGTGCTTCCAGGTCAGTGGCCCGACCCCAAGAAGCCCACCCACTAGGTCTCCGTGATGCTTGGTTTGCCCCATGGGGACGCCTGCTCCTTCAGGGGGTACCGAGCTGCTGGCTCTATGGGGTCTGAGCCCTGCCCAGGGCCAGGCATGCAGCAGGCGCTCAAGGAGCAGCAGCCACACAGGCCACCCTCCTGGGCGATGGGGCAGAGGCAGGGGCAAGCTTACTTCTCCGCTGTGCTTAACATGAGGAAGGTAATCAAACGTAGAGAGATAGATGAGGACCACAGACCGCTGTCTCCAACTTAAATCTTCAGTTGCCGTTTGTCAGAAAAGCACATTTGTCAAGTTCATAACGAGTTTGCCCTTTGGAGCCGGTCACCTAGCAAGCCTGGCTAGCTCTCTGATGGCCCTGGAGAGCAACCGTACTCCTGCACATGTGCACGCACTCATGGATACAAATTCACACATGCACACACACGCACAAATGCACACATATACAGACACGTGAGTGCATACATAGACATGCACGTGTACACACGTGAACACAGATAGTTATCCACACACACACAACAGGCATCACACAAGGATTCATGTAATGACACACAAATACATGGACCTGCACGCACAGTCACACACAAGCTTATGTGTGCATGTACATGTGCATGCATGAACATGTGTGTGCTCACTCCTGTGCCTGCCTAATTGTGTTCCCATGGCTGCACACATAAACACACAAGTGCACATATGAGGTGCGCAAACATACGCCTACACAGCTACACGTGTGCCCATGTGTACACACAAATACAAGCACACGTGTGTGCTTATACACATCTGCACACCTGTGTGCATACGCACACACACACAAAGGCCTCTGGTAAAAGTGCCTTCTTGTGACACAACTGTTGGGATCGCGCTGGACAGGCTGGAACCCAGGAGCAGGTGCAGGCTCAGAGGACTCTCCTCTGCCCTCCACTGAGCCCCCCGGCCCGCCTGCCCTCCGCTGAGCACCGAGGCCCGCCTGCCCTCCGCTGAGCCCACCCTGTACCCCACAAAAGAAAAGAAAAGCGCATCGAGGTGTGATTCAAACTAGAAAACGCTTCTCCTTTGTTATCTCCAGGCCAGGCTCTATTTCTCTGTCCACATGGTAATCTATCTCAGCTCTGCTTCTCATAGAAATATTCAAACCCACCTGAAAGGGGAGAAAACAGCCTAAGGCCACGGGCAGACCCGTCCCTCGCAAACTCACCGCCTCCCTGGGGTCCCCCCTCCCAGCAGGTGAGTCGGCTGGGGAGCAGAATGCAGAGGCACACACCACGCCCAGCCCCTCACGACATTTAATTAACAATGGTCATTAGCTGACACCTGGTCCAGATGAACCCTGGACTCCAGCTACAGCGGGTGCACAGCCGGCCCAGGCTCTGCCTCTTGCCCTCTGACCCTGTGAACAGGGGACGCAGTTCTCATCGGCTTCGGGCACCCCGCAATGCCTGGCTTCATCAGAAGCTTGAGGAACAGAATCACTGGTATTTGGACTCCAAAACATCACCCTGAAAAACAGAAACGTTCTGCAGGCATCGATCTGTGAGTTGAGCGAGCAGCTCTTTGAATAGTACCTTCCATTAAGTCTGAAAGTCTCATTTTTCAAACTCTTGTTTTTTTTAAGCTCTGCTTTTAGCTCTAAAGGACAGCACTTTGCCTCTGGAGTCGGAAGCAGCCTTGCCGCACGGGGTGCTTGCATTCCCCAGACGGTGGACGGTTCTGCCCACCCCCGACTCCAGCCTTCCTTCCCCACCGTCCCTCCTCCCCCCAGCCCAGAGGAGAGGCTCTGGGGACAGGAGAGGCTGCGGGCTTCAGGACCCAAGGCCAGGAGGGGCCTTGCTCTGAAGTGTCGCCTGCAGCCTGCTCACCCCACGCACGTCCACTCTGATAGACGGGAGGACCTGCTTTTCCCTCGAGCCCACCGGAGCTGCTCTCTCAGAATGGGCGGGCACCTGCCACGGCTGCCGGCAGCACAGGGATGTGAAGGAGGACAGCTTGCACACAAGGGAAGCAGGGGGTCTCTGGAGACCCCCAAAAGGCCCTGCACGAAGCGGAGCATCGTCTCCATGCGTGGGTCAGACACACGCCCCCGACCGCCGGGAGGCTGGTGGTGGAGCCAGGGGCAGCCCCCCATTTACAGATCAGAACCTGAGCGCCAGAGAGCACACTTGCTGCTGTTTAGTCCCTAAGTCACGTCTGACTGTTTTGCGACCCCATGAGCTGCAGCCCGCCAGGCTCCTCGGTCCATGGGATTTCCCAGGCAAGGATGCTGGGAGGGGGTTGCCATTTCTTTCTCTAGGGCCTCCCCCCCGTGTCCTGCTCTTCCTTCTCTGAGTCACACCTTCTGTGATGTTTTGCTCGTCTGCATAATTTGGAAAATGACAAGGGAGTGGCTGGGACGTGGGGTGAGAAGAAGGGCGGGGTTTCGGTGCTCGCGGGTTAAACCAAACAGGGCTCAAAGTCGCGTTTGCTGTTGCAGCCTGAGGGCCCTCTCGTTCAGGGCGGGGGCAGCTGCTGCTGTCCTGGCTTTACTTGTCTTAGCAAATGCTTTGCCACGTGAGCCGCCCAGCCCCGACTCCGCCGCCATCAGCTGTGACCCAGCGGTAGTTGACCTTCCAGCATGAGCCGCAGGCACCACAAACAATTCCTCGGACAAATTAAATATTCAATACACCCTGGGTGCCCTGAATCATAATGCTGCTCTCTGCGACGGGGCTTTACCTGGCTCCGAAATGGTTCCTTAACCACAAATTCATTCCGAGTGACGCGTCGAATGAAATGAACCTTCTCCCAGTGGCTGGAGATCACCCCTCATTCACCACTGTGTCCCTCCACTTAATGGCACGCTTTAAAAAATGACGTCGCTAGTTAAATCCGTGTGGTCATTTCATCCCCAACTCATCTCTACAGCTTTCAATGAATGCTTAAAATTCCTTCCGCCAAGCCTCGGGCAAAACGTGAATTTTTTAGGAAAGTAAACAAAAATCACGGTTTCCATCTGGGAATTAGTGAGGAATGAACAGTTCACAGCTTGGTTTTAAAGTAATGGCTCAGGCACTGGCTTTGGTAGAAGCTAGAAAATGTAACCAGTGCTGGCTTGGGAAAAGATGTTGTTTTTTTCCTGCAGATGAATTATTGGAAACAAAGAGAGGTGTTTTGCAAAGCAAGTACCTCCTGCATCCCACGCAAGGCCTCCAGGCCGCAGGAGGACCTCAAGAAGGTCCAAATGGTCCATTTAACCAGGAAGACTGGGAGGGAGAAGAACGCCCTCCCCCCACTGCCGCGTCCCGCCCACACCATTGCTGTGCACGAAAGGACATTCACCAGTCCCTACAGGCATGTCCCCAACTCAGAGCATTTCCTACCTGGTTATCCCCTGTGTGCTGTGTGCCAAGTCACTCAGTCATGTCTGACTCTTTGCAACCCCACAGACTTTAGCCCCCCAGGCTCCTCTGTCCATGGGGATTCTCCAGGCAGGAATACTGGATAGGGTTGCCATGCCCTCCTCCAGGGGATCTTCCTGACTCAGGGATCAAATCTGTGTCTCCTGCCTTACAGGCAGATTCTTTACCACTAGCGCCACCAGAGGGTTAACCTTACGTGATTGGTTATTTTCTTATTTTCCTAGGGACATCAGAGTAGCAGTTCTCAACCTGAGCAGCACACTGGAAACAGCTGGAGAGATTTAGAAAGACAGACACTCAGACTCACCACCGACAGTCTGACCTGGTTGGTCTTGGGCGCGGCTGGCGTCAGTACTGCACTTCAAATGTGCAGCCCAGGAGCCCAGCGCCAGCCAAAGGCAGGAGTCTGGAAACAAAGGACAAGGGAGGGAGGCTGGGAGAGAGGCCGGGGAATCAGGAGAGTGAGCGAGGAAGCAGGGGGTCCGGCTTGTGAAGGACAGGCAAACGGCCTGCACAGGAGCACCCGCCCCCCGAGAAACGGAGAAGCTGTCCCGGGTGTGTCCTGCCTGCGAAGGGCATTACAAGAACACGAATTCAGTGGAAACAGTGACTCAAAGGCAAGATTCCGAAACAAGAAAAGAAGATGAGAATGGAAATTGCAGGCTCCAGGAAACAAATTGACCAAAAACACCATCATTACAGAAATCCTATATAAAGTCGGAACATCAAGAAGGAGGTAACAACTAACACCGAATCTGTGACACGGAGAAAAGACTGACCGGCGAGGGAGGCAGGGGAAGCGGGGAAGGGAGCAAAGATAAAAGGGCCGGCTGAAGAGGAGAAAGCTTGTGAATCTACCGCTCAAAATCTCATGCGGTGTTTCAGGATGAAAGGACCCGAGCGATCTACGCCCAGACACGTCCTCGTCAAGGCGTTGGTTTTCAGGCTTAAAGAAACGACACTGGATCGTGTAGGTAGATAACTCACCAACTCATCGAAAGTCACCAGACTGGCTCAGAGTCCTTCTCTGCCAAAACCAGCGCTCGGGAGACGCGGGATCACCAGGCACAGAGCTCTCAGGGACAGGAGGCAGGGCCAACATGGCTGTCCAGGGCGGAGACCAGAGGCCAACCCCCAACCTGGAGAGGACCAGGGAACGTGCCACCACCCAGCCCTTCTGGGGCACCTGCTTCATCACCAAGTCCAGCCAAAGGGAAAGGTAAAGGAAAGGTCTTCCTCGCTCCAGTCCCTGGAGGCTAGAGATGATGAGAAATCGCCGAGGAGTCTTGGGGGAAGAAAAGCAGCCCACCCTAGATGCAGAGTGTAGACAGAGAGAGACAGACAGACACTCCAAGCGCCCAAGACCTTGAGGAATACGGGAGCGGGGTTCTTCTAGGAAAAGAATCATTGACGACACGTCCTGCTGATCAGAAAACAAGTTTAAATAACCTGGGGATGGAACAGCCTTCGTGGACAGGACCACACAGATGTGGGGGTCCCTTCCAGAGTGAATGGATGTGACAGCAGCTTTGATGATGTTAAAAGCATAGCTGACGAAAGTCTGAAGGCGGGGAAAGGAGAAAGGAGGTTCAGCACCCCGTATTCATCATCTTACCTAACAGACGCAACTGATACACGGAAAGGTGAAAAACTGGGCTTTCATCAAGAGGCTCCAACCCTAGGAATCTCACAATTATTTTTCACCACCTCGAGGCATCACTGTGTATTAAATCTCTTTTAATTAGAAACATTCATCTGAACCTCAGCAGTCCCTCCTATTTTACTTCTTTTATCTTCAGGCAGAGTTAAATTTAACACCTATCCTAATAAAAGCACGTGTGGCAGAATCTGGTTCATCACTGACGCGATTGCCCTATGCGAGTCACACAACTGAACGCACATCCCCCTCCTCACCTGAGCACAGGTGCAGCGGCCCCGAGGGCCTTCACAACATCCACTGGTCCCTCCAGGTAGTGGGAGCAGAGAGAGTGCTTTTTTTTTTTACTTTCCCATGCAGACCTTGCTTTAAGATGTAAGTTTTAAAAGCGCATGTTCCAAACCAGAGAAGTCCAAAAATAAAATAAAAAACGTTACATGCTTTCCCACTGGAGAAAATCTAAAAAGCCCCTGCTGCCCAGGGCAGTTCGTTGTCTCCAAGCCAAGCCCCCCACTCTGCCTCTTGTCCCCTGGAGCTCACTGAGGCTCATGAACAAACACTGAGTCAGAGACCAGAGGCTCCTGACATCCTGAGCCTTGCAGGTGCACGACACAAGCAGAAGTGACAAGTTCAGGTTCAAACACATTCACGTGGGCATCTTCACCACCTTGAGGCATCTGGTGAGAGCCAGCTGATCTGCTAGCTTGGCATAGCCGTGCTCCCCACCCCACTATGAATCGGCTCCTGTGGGGAGAGAGAGCCAGACAGATTTGTAGGTAGGCGGAGAGGAGTTGGACTCCCTCCAGCCTGGAGCCTTGTCCAAGGAGCACGTGTGAATGCACTGATCCGTCTGCCCAGGTTTTCCCCCAGGGCAGCACACCCCACCCTCCCGAGCCCCGAGGTTGAGCTTTATCTGGGATTTGAGCAGCATCTGTGTCCTTAGAATAAACCCTCCTCCTCACGAGCTGCCTCTGCAGGTGTCTGTTTCTTGCAATCAGATAACTCTGCCCAAGAGACTCCACTCAAGCCAGGTTCCTTTTCGGGGGGGATGGCACAGTCCTGGCCCCATGCTGCCCAGGCACCATTACTGAGCCTTATGCCTCCTTATGGAGGAGGCGGTGACAGGCAGCAGCCCAAGTCACTCAGTCCTGGCTGTCGTGCTTCCGCAGATCAGACACGCCATCAGAGGGGGCAGTGTCCAGGCCAGAGAACCTGGGGACGGTGAGCCTGCCTGGACCACCGGGCATTGTGCCTGGACCACCGTGTGGTCCACTGCTTCTAAGGCTGGATCTCCAGTTTGCCGGTTCTCAGGGAAACCTCCAACAACCACTGTGGCTGAGTCTCCATAGCCGGGTGCCCCAGGGAAACGAGCCCATTTGGAGCCCACACAAACAGTAAGAGCAGCAGGTGGGGTGTGGGGAAGCCCACTCACGGGGCGCCTGCATGTGTGGCCAGCACAAAGAGGCTCTGCAGTCACCCGGCCCCAGTCTGGCAGGACCTGCGAGGTGGCATTGACTTCCTCCCGGGGGCCATCGGTCATTGCGCAGGGCCCTTCCTCGTGCCAGCCAGGCAGAGCTCTCCAAGCCTGGCACAGCTCTCAGCACTGAGGCAGGGCCGCCCCACTGGCCCAGCAGCACTCAGAGAGCAGAGAGTATCAAGGTGTCCCAGGCGGTGCTCTGAACAGCCACACGCTCTCCAGCAAAGCCTGGAGGAGAGAAAGAAGCAGGCGAGTCTAGAGCAGGAGCACCTGGCCAGGCTGCGAAGAACGCAGAGGTGATTCTGCAGGACAACGGCATGGGAGACGCCTCGGCGGCCAGCCTGGCGCCCACGGGCTGGACGGGGCCAACGCTGCGGGTGAGCCCCCTGTTCCCGGGCGCAGTCTGCCACCATTACGCTGGGGCTGGGCTGGAAGAGGCTTGACATCCTTCTTTCCAAATGTTTCCTTTTTCCTCTTCAGTCATACTTCCGGGAGGCCAGCGTCTAATTCAACCAACCACTTTGTCGTCGCTCAGTCGTGTCCGACTCTGCCACTCCATGGGCTGCAGCACGCCAGGCCTCCCTGTCCTTCACCGTCTCCTGGAGTTTGCTCAGATTCACGTCCATCGAGTCGGTGATGCTTCCTGGTCATTCTTGCCTCGCTGGAGGCACGTTGGGTTTCTTCCCTGCTGGAGTCACGCCCCACAAGGACCAGGCCCACAAAACCCCGTGGTGACACCGAATGAGGAATCCAGGCAAGAACGAAGCACAGCCAGACACAGAGCCCAGAAGGGATTTATGCCAGACAGAGCAGATCAGCGTGGGGAGGCCAGACCCCCACGTCAGAGGGTCACTGCAGGTGGGTCACACGTCTGCCTAGGTCCCAGGCCCACAGACGCAGCCCACAGAGGACAGGGCAGGCCTGTGAGACACGAGGGCAATGCCTCCTCCCTCCTCGGCCCGCGGGAGCTCAGGCAAACGTGCCGGGACACAGGACGGGGTACAGGGCCCGGGCATCTGCTGAGATGAACAGTCACTTGAGAGACGTGCAGAGCCTCACAGCTGTCCCCCGGAAAGAGTCCTCCCTGCAGAGCAGACACTCGCCGTGGTCAGCCCAAAGGGGCGCTGAGCACAGACTGTGTCATCTCATGTGGAAGCCTTCCTGGGATGGCCATCTGTTCACGGCCCCTCGAGAGATGGAAACTCTGAGGCTCAGGATGGCCCCTGGACTTGCTCGGGTCCTGCAGATGGCCAGCGATGTCCAGGCCCCTTCCAGGCCAAACCCTATCGCCACATCAGGTTAAGTCTGCAGGGGCTGTTCTTGAGATCATGGCTGTAATTAGACTGTAAGTGTGGTTATGCTCACATTCGGAGGGAGCGTGGTGGACGGCATGAGCTGGCACAGAGTCACAGAAAATCGGGCAACGCAAAGCTCTGCCCTAAACCCGGCATCAGGACGAGACCAGCACTGAGGAGAACCCTGCCACCTGCTGCTCCTCCTGGACCTTCCAGGCAAAGTGCTTCCACTTAGGTAAGGTTTTCTGCATGAGATCTGGAGGTAGTGTTGGGCTTCTCTGATGACTCAGATGGTGAAGAATCTGCCTGCAATGCAGGAGACCCAGGTTCCATCCCTGGGTCAGGAAGATCCCCTGGAGGAGGAGATGGCAACCCACTCCAGTACCCATGTCTGGAGAACCCCATGGACAGAGGAGCCTGGTGGGCTGCAGTCCACGGGGTCACAAATAGTCGGACACGACTCAGTGACTAACACTAGAGGTAGTACTGAATGAAGGAACAGAGTGAACAGCAAAACAAGCCACGAGCACTGCGGCCAGCTTCCATGTTCCTCCCCAGGGCACCCTCGCTCGGCTCAGTCTGAGAAACAGATGGTAGAGATGAACGTTTAAACCAGATCAGCAACACGTTCTCCGAGTGGCCAAGATCTAGAGCTTAACGGTGGCTTCTGTAAACGTACGACTACAAGCCCCTGGGGACAGATTTCCCACGTTCAACAACAGCCGGCACTTAAAGAAGCATCGTATGGGGAACAGTATGGAGGTTCCTCGAGACACGAAAAATAGAGCTGCCATGAAACCCCTCTCCCGGGTGTTCACCCAAAGACAGGGAAATCGGCACCTCAAAGAGATGCCTGCACTCCCGTGTTCCTGCAGCATTACTCATGATAGCCAAGGGAAGGAAACAGCCCATCAAGAGGTGACTGTGGGTACACAAGGAATATTAGCCAGCCAGGAGGCAGGAGGCCCTGCCATTTGCAACATCAGGGATGAACCTGGAGGATACTGTGCTCAGATGTGCTGCACACAGAAAGAAAACATCTGCTTGGTCTCACTTATATGTGGAACCTTAAAGAGTCAGATCCAGAGAATGGTAGCTGCCAGGGGCAAGGAGGTGAAGGCAATAGGAAGATGAGGTCAAAGGGCACAGAGCTGCAGTTCTCTGAGATGACCAGTCTAGACATTAGCGGCCCGCATGGTGACTGTAGTTGATAAAACCGTGCTGAACGCTGGAAATCTATCGGGAGAGTAAGTTTCAAGTGTTCTCGCCACACACGCAAAAAGATAACCATCTGAAAAGACTGTTCATTAGCCTGACTGTGGTAATCGCTTCAGTATGCATCTTTTACCAAATCGTTGTGTTGTAAAACTTAGATACATACACTGCTTATTAAAAATAAAAGCTAATGGATTTCCCTGGTGGTCCTGTGGCTAAGATTCCACACTCCCAAAGCAGGGACCCGGGTTCAATCCCTGGTCAGGGAAACAGATCCCACATGCCACAACTAAAGCACCCATGTGCTGAAACTAAGACCCCATGAAGCCAAGCAAATAAGTAAAATAAACTTTAAAAAAAAAATTTAAGTTAAAAAAAATTACCCCCAAGAAAAGAATGCATCAACCTTAGGAGATACTAATTGAATGAATAAATGAACAGAAAGAAGAACACTGACTCCTCCTCATGACATCATGGCCTGAACTAAGTCGGAATTCCCAAGCATCTTTGCTCCTCTCCCATAACTCAGCATTCTTCCTTCTCCACATTTGCTCCTAAGAGGTGAAGTCCACTGCCAGTGAGCAAATAAGAATTATTTCTACAAATCAAACTGCCAAAAATAATTTGCTTCAATTCTCATCTAATACTAATAAAAATGCAAAGTATTACCATAATACAAGATATAAAATTAAACCAAAATAAGTTGAATAGTTCCCATTACTCACATTATTGTTCAGGCTGATCTGAAAGATAATGTTTATCAACTAGTAGTCATAATGAAAATTAATCTTTTAAGTACTTAATGGGTTTTCTGGTACAACTCACCCCCCTCCCCACCCAATTATCCTCAAGCAGCTAGAATTTTAAATGCTGTCCTGACTCTAGTTAATATCAGGAACTCCTAGAAGGCGCCAAGAGGACAAAAAGGACTTTAGGACCACCGATGAGTATCAGCACTAGGGCTAGACGCTCCTCAACCAGCTGAGGGAGCCTGCCTAAGGCCGGGACACCAGCTGGCTTCTCAGCATCCTCCCGGCCCAGGGAAGACTCTTGTCCAACCGTCCTCCACAGAGATGCCCCAACTCAGCTCACTCTGCCTCTCATGGTTGGGTACCATTAGCGTGAGCACAGGTGGGTCTTAGAACAGGTTTCCCCAAAGTAGCTCAAGTTCAACGCCACCCTGCCAGAAACAGCCGCTGGGTTCTCCCAGGGAAGGCAGCACCATGGCGCGGCTGTGAGCTCGGGCCTAAGGCCACGCGGCAGCAATGTGATCACACTGCTGTCTTTGAGACCAGTTCTCCCAGAGGATCGAGTCAGGAAAAGAAGTGAGGCAACAGGACCCGGAGGCTTCCAGGTGGCACAGTGGTAAAGAACCTGCCTGCCAGTGCAGGAGATTCAAGAGATGTGGGTTCAATCCCTGGTCCGGGAAGATCCCCTGGAGGAGGGCATGCGACCCACTCCAGCGTTCTTGTCTGGGAAATCCCAGGGACAGAGGAGCCTGGCGGGCGACAGTCCATGGGGTCGCAAAGGTCCAGACACGACTCAACGACTAAACACACACAACAGGGCCTATAGCAAGGAAAGCTAATGTGTATTTTAAATTTGAATTTTCCTTCCAACATTCAATAAGCCACTAACTGTGTGTTGCAGCAGCCCTAACTCCACACCAGATCAAGGGCATTATTCAGTTTTATTGTTTTTCTCTCGATTAAGCATTGCTCACTGCAGCTGGTTTCGCTTAGGAGGGAAGAAAGGGCTCGAGGCGCAGCCCCAGGTGAGAGCTCCAGCTGCATGTGACACGTGAGGAGCTTCCACTCGGAAAACCCACAGCTGCTAAAAGCAAGACCCAGTGTGGTTATGATGAAGCAGTATGCATTCTAAAGGGAGGGGATTAAATTTGGCTGTGATGCTCTATGGTTTTATCCGTGCATTTGAATAAAAGTTCAGGATCTGTATGGGCCTTTGCCCCACTCAGGTATTCAGTGTTTCCATCTTGTTATAGAGCCAGGTACGGGCCTATCACATTAGAAATCAAGATGACTTTGGGGAAATCTCCCGGGGGAAGGAGAACAGAGAAGCCTGGGTGTGGGTCCCTCTAGACGCCACCTAGGTCCCCTCTCCCTGCCCACGACCCTGTAGTCTCCTCCTGTGCTCCGTAATAACCTCCGCCGTGAGCGAGCCGCACACTAGCCTGAGCCTGGCAGATCTCCAGGCGTGGGAGTGGTCCCAGGGCCCCCCACAACGGCCCTTTCTGCTAACCTAAGTCATCTGTGTGCTGGAGCATGCTTCCTCCAGATTTCATTCTCGGGGTGGGGGCCCTGAGCAGAGCTGCCCCTGGTGTGAACCTGCTGGCCCTGGCTGGACCTGCCCTTCAACCCCGTCACAGAGAAGAGTGGCTGGGTCAGGAGTCCTGCAGGAAAGGCAAAGCCCCTCCTCCTAGGAGCTGACCCGAACCTCGGAGGAGGAGGAAGGGGACTTGGCTTCCTCCCAGCAGTCAGCCTGGGCTGCTCACCGCATTTGTCTTTGAGAAGGTGGCATTGGTCAGAAAAGGAGACATCGAGGGAAGGGAAGGGGTGGCGGGGGGGGGGACCCTGTGCACTTAGGGGGGTGTCTGCAGCCCAACCCACGTGTTGACATCTCACCCCCAGTGGGAGGGTGTGGGTAGGTGATCCAGTGTGGCCCCGGAGAATGGAATTGGAGCCCTTGTGAGAAGAGACCCCAGAGAGCCCTTCGCTCCTTCCTCCCTGTGAAGCCCCAGCGGGCAGACGGCCGGCGCCCTGACCCTGAACTTCTGGCCTCCACAGCCATGAGCTAAGTGTCCCTGCAGATAAGCTGCCCAGTTCGTGGGGATTTATCACAGCACCTGAGCTGCTCACGCAGGGCCACCTGGCCCGGTAAGGCCAGAAACTTAAGTCAGCCCCAAGGGGGAATGGGAGGGACTGAGGACAGAGAGCCCAGAGGAGCCTCGTGAAGAGGACAAGTGAGCGGGGAGCCAGGAGGACGCGGGAGAGCAGGGGCAGGGCCGGGAGGAGAGGGTGGGGAGGAATGCGCCCGCCCCGCCCCCCGAGGTTCTGGTGAGTCTCATTTGCTGGCCGACCTGCCAATAAACACACATACACTTGCCCCCAGCGGACCTGTGTCACCTCCAGTCAGGGCCTTGCCCTGGAGATCTGGAAGTCCAGTCGGCTGACCCCACAGCACAGCCCTGCCCAGCTGGAAGCCAGCAAGACGACTGCAGACCGGGGCCTCCCTGCCCACTGCACCAGGCTCGAGGGCGCCCCTTCGCCACGACCCAGGACTCCAGACGTGTCAGAGTCTGAATCTGGGCCGCGCTTCTCCAGGTGCCTCTGAACCTCACGTCCTGCAGGTTCCTTCCTCTGTGTGGACCACATGCGGATCTGAGAACGTCTTGCCTCCTTGCTGGAATCCCCACTGCCCACACGACATCTACCGGGGTCTGGGTAATGGTGCGGATGAACCTTTGAAAACGCATCGATCATGGCAAGTAAACCCAGACTGAGACCCCGATCACAGTGTGAAGGCCCATCTCCAGCCAGCCTGCGGTGAACAGATCCACCGTTGGGTAGCAGATGCCACATCTTGATTACAGAAGAGGGGGAGTGTCAAGCACCCCCCGAATGTAACTCTGGCAGTCTCCCACTACGATGACCCCCAGAGGGGGCTTGGGCCAAAACAGGGGACACGGGTGTCACCTCCAACATCCAACTTCAGGTCCCCAGGGTAGAAATTCCACATCAAACCCAAGGGAGCCTATGCCTTTTAAGGTTCTTGGTCTTCTGTTCGGAAACAAAGAAAACCCTGCGGGTGGGGAGGGGAAGGGCCTGGGAACCTCCCAGCAGGGGGCGTGGCCGAGGCCACAGCTGGGATACTTGCTGGACGGGAGGGTTGTGGTGGAGTCTGGACCAGCTGGGTTTGGGTGTGCTCGGTGGAGGCTCATTCTTTTTAAAAAAAAAAAACTTTCTATTTTATACTGGGGTATAGCCAATTGGGCTTCTCTGGTAGCTCAGACGGTAAAGCGTCTGCCTGCAATGCAGGAGACCTGGGTTCGTGTAGAGCCTATTTATAACAGTGAAACCAGACTGTATTATCAAGCAGCAGCCTCCAGACAGGGTGTCCACATGCTGAATTTTCCATGCTTTGCAATTCCTTCCTTCCTTTCTCTGTCCATTTCATAGTTAATCAGCACAGATGGAAGGGAACCAGGAAAACGGTGAAATGTAAAGCCCACCCAGGGACTACCTCCACACCTGCCATACAAATGAGGTGCAGGAACTTGGAAGCAGGAAGGCAGAAGGGTCGTTGGTAATTCCCTTCGTAACTCAGAACAATGACCAAAATTTAAATTTAATCATATCTCCCTAAACCACAGAGGAGCTCACAGCTAGAGCCATAACAAGGGAAAATAATGACTTTCCCTATTAAGCACTATTCCAGAGTTGCACAACAAGGATTCTGTGTTTCTGTATTCAGAGTCCAAGATGGATAATTTACGGTCTCAGACAGGTACAGAGGCGGGAACGTAATGGATTAGGACGACAGGTCTGCAGACCCTGGTGCTGAGAGCTGATCTATTCGGAAGCGGCAGGTGTGTCTCCTGGGACTGAAGAGGGAAAGGCCTACTGAGCCTTGACGGCATGGGGTTATTCCGTTATTTCACTAGAAGTCCTTCACTCCATTTTTCAATTGGAAAGTACTTATAAATATTAAACAGCACAAAAATAATCAAGCTATTGTTCCCTTAGAATGAAATGTGCTTCCCCCCCCCCCGCCCGTGGTGCTTAAGAAGCCACTCTGAAAAATAATATGTCTGCCGTGAGAGATCCGTAGGCCAGTCCAGACCCTTCCCTAAATCGGGGCCGCCCCTCAGTCCCGGTGCCAGAGAGCAAGTCCCGTCTGCAGAGGGCTCCGCCGGCTCTCCCGTGTATGAGTGGGCCCAGCGCAGAGCCGGGCGCTCAGCAGACGCGCAGCTAACAAGGAGGTGACACCGTCTTCCATCTAAAACACGATGGCGACCTGAGCCGGACAGCCCGTGCGAGCGTCAACTTTCAGCGGCGCTCCGTCTGCTCTTAGCATCCACCCCAGGAGCCGTCCCCCCAGAGGCCCTGGAGGCCACACCCCTGGGGAGCAGCCCCAGGCCCGGAGACCCCTCCACGTCTGTGCTTTACTCGCTGTCTCCTGCGGGTGTTGATCACGCTCAATAAACCCAGGATTTTAGGACACAGGCCCAGGGACGAGGTGCGTGCTGGCCCTGCAGGCAGAGGGGAGTCCCCGGCTCTGACCTCTCTGCCCCTCACACTGAGGGCACTTGGCTCTGCTCTTTCTGCTCCTCTTTTGTGGAGGAGACACTACAGTTCAGTTCAGTTCAGTTCAGTCACTCAGTCATGTCCGACTCTTTGCGATCCCATGGACTGCAGCACACCAGCCTCCCTGTCCATCACCAACTCTTGGAGTTTACTCAAACTCATGTCCATTGAGTCGGTGATGCCATCCAACCATCTCATCCTCTGTCGTCCCCTTCTCCTCCTGCCCTCAATCTTCCCCAGCATCAGGGTCTTTTCAAATGAGTCACTTCTTTGCATCAGGTGGCCAAAGTATTGGAGTTTCAGCTTCAGCATCAATCCTTCCAATGAACATTCAGGACTGATTTGCTTGAGGATGGACTGGTTGGATCTCCTTGCAGTCCAAGGGACTCTCAAGAGTCTTCTCCAACACCACAGTTCAAAATCATCAATTCTTCAGCGCTCAGCTTTCTTTATGCTCCAACTCTCACATCCATACATGACGACAGGATGTGACTACTGGAGGAGACACTCAGTGAGTCCTTTAAGCCAGCCTAACTCTCCCCATTTTGGTCTCTGCCTCCTTGGGAAGGCTGCATCATGCTTGGAGTTGGTGACAGAAGGCTTGGGGCTCCCCCAGGACTCCCCTGCTGAGCCATCACCCGGCCGTGCTGAGCTTGGCTCTCCCACCAAGACTGGGAGCACAGTGGAGCCTCGTGGGGTCCTAGGGAGACACTGCAACACAGCCCGAGGTGTGCATGTCCCAGAGAGGTCGAGGGGTGCACCCTGACATTTAGGGACCACCACATGGAAGGGGAGCAGCCCCTGATGATCACTGCTTCCAGAAGAAATGCCAACCCCCTCCGCCATTAATGTCTCTAACACTTTACAGACTCTGACACATCATCCTGATGACAAAAGCCCCTGGGGTCGAGCCTGGTGGCCTCGGTTCACCAGCTTTTCCCTCCGAGCATCACAAACCAATGAGAGCGGGGCATCTCATGGCGAGTTCATGGGCTCACACGTCGGCAAAGGCAACTCTGTGTCCAAGAACCCCTCACAACTCTGAGAGCACCAGCCTGTCAGTGGGCCTCAGGGCCCTCCATGTCTATACATGAACACACAGACACACACAAACACACACATACAACACACGCATGCACAGACATACACACAGAGACTCCTGCATGCATACACAGGCACGCACCACACAAATACATATGTGCGCATGCACACACAGAGACACACGTGCACAGACACACACACTGAAGCCCGAGAAGAACAAGAGGGAACACGGTGACCTGCCTCTGGCCGTTTCCGCAAGAAGAGACGTCACGATGTCACAACCACCCCGGATCTGACGCGTATGAAACATCTACTGCAGAACCAGGCACGTGCGTTTCTTTTTCTACACCATTCATTTAAAGACACATTAGGAAATTCATGTCTGTCACAGAGTTAATACTTTCCCATAAGTGCTAGAATCCTTTCAAATGGACTAACAGTGTCCATCCAGCTCTCCGTCCCTTCCAGCACAGGACTTACTTTCCAGTGAAGCTACTCATGTTTTGCAGCAATGGATAAGCTATCTATTCCTCTAAAAGCTCTGCTCATCCTCAGAGACAGCCACCCAGGGGCACAGAGGATGGCAACCTGACAAGTGGCCAAATCAAGAAATCAACAGCACTTTGGGAGGCGAGGCTGATTTTCTGCACTCGCTCAGCCCAGCGGCAGGGCTGGGCGGCCATCTGCTGGAATGTTACATCGCTGTTAATGTGACCTGACAAGGTGATTTTCTTTCCCCCAGATTGGCTGCCAGGCAAATGCAAGAGACTTGACTCCACAGAGTAAGTCAGTCCACTGGAAAATGAGTATGAAATGGAGCAAAGCAAACCTTATCTTTGGCGTTGGAGATTAATTTTGTAGTGGCGAGAAAAGCACTTGTAGTGAAATAACTTCGCAGCCACACAGTGGGGTTGGGTCCTGCTGTGGCCCCGGGATGACCAGACTCGGGTCCTGCTTTCTTCCCTCGTGTTCGTTTGCCTTCTTTTTCCAGATTGAGATGAAGGTATAAACAACACAGAGGCAAGTCCACCAAGGTCGCTCCCGACAGCTGCACATCTCTCCTGAATATCTTCTGTTCCTTGTTTCACATCTCACACAGTTTTTCTGGAGCACAGGGAGTAACCAGGTCCCTGATTTTGGAGCAGAAAGAAAGCCCAATAAAAACTGTGAAACTCTTGAATAGCCAGAGTAACCTGGGGCAGAAAGAGAAATGCACGCTGCCCGGTCTGCCATTTCCAGTAGGAACCTCGCCATCAAATCCAGCTAGAAGGCGCCAGACAAAAGATTTGCTCAGTGTGAGCGTCTACCAAACAGGTACTGCATGCCGGGCACGGGCTTCCAAAGGTGGATGAAGCGGGGATCCTGCCCACAAAGAGGGAGCAGACTTAGGGGTGGGTGGAGCATTCAACACCGACATGAGGGCCCATTAATGTGGGAGGCACACAGAAGAGGGAGCAGACGGAAGTGGGAGTGATGTAGACGGAGCAGAGAGCCTGGTGCCTGGTCTGAGTCAGCCGGAAGGAGCAGCGGGGTGCCCCCGGGCCCTGGAAGAATGGCGGTGCAGTGGTGAAGGCAGAGGTCAAGACCAAGGAAGGGAGCCAGTGGGTGAAGCATTCAGGGGTGGGCCACCAGCCTGGAACCAGAAAATGCTGTCAGGGTGGTAGGGAAGACAGCCAAAGAAGTCAGGAGAAAGACAGGATGTGGGGACCAATTAGATGGGGAAAGAGGTTGATGGGTGAGAAAGAGAATTCAAAGATGGCATTAAGGTTGGGTATCATAGGAAGAGGATTCCTTCATCCGAGACAGAAAGTCAGAGGAGAAGGACAGGGTGGGGAACACAGAGGGTGAGGTGTCAGCAAGGTAGGTGGTCAGGAGGCAGCTCTCTGCCCGAGCTCAGTCCGCTGCGGTGCAACTGCCTAGGGTCAGCAGAGAAGACGGGAGTGGCTGAGGCCCCGCGGAGTGTCTCGGGCACTGACGGAGAGGCAGGTTGGGCTGAGAGGAGCTGAGAAAACCAGAGACGTTTCCTCACAGATATTACAGGGAACCAAAGGATTAGCTCAAGGTAGATAGCAGCTAGAATCGCACACAATTGCCTGATTTCCCTCTAATATCACTGGAAGTCCTCTGAGAGTGAAGAAACCAGATGACCGGTTCCCTCTGGTGGGGCAGTTAGCTCCTTCTGCAGACGCCTAGTCCACCAGGCACCATGAGGAGCCAAAGACACAGAGGTGGCCTCAGGCCTCGAGGACCTGCCATCTAATTGGAGACGAGACATACAGGCATCAACCGTGTTAATGACAAGAGCACGGTGCATATTCTAGATCGTACTAAGAATAAGCCCTTCGGAAAGGAAAGCCACAGCAGGCTGAAACTGGGAAGAATGTGTAGAGGAGGGGAGGTTAAGCATGTTTAAGAATAAAGCACATTAAGCTCATCAGAGGAGAAAGGAAGCATGTAGCTATATGGTAGTTTTAAATACAACATTATGGATAGCTACATAGAACGGAAATGATCTTTAGAAAAACAATTAGGGAACTTTCCTGGTGGTTCAGTGGTTAAGACTCTGCACTTCCAATGCAGGGGTTATGGGTTCCATCCCTGGTGAGGGAACTAAGATCCCAGATGCTGTGTGCGGGTGTCAAAAAAATTAAAATAAATAAGTAGGATGGCCCACGATAATTGAAAACAAAAAGGACAGATTGAATAAAGAAGCATGATCAATATATATATATATATATATAATCTAAATAAAGATATTTTTATATGAACACATATATCTATATATGTGTAACTATTTCTGTTTTAAATGGGTTTGTACACAATTGTATTGAAAGCAAAAGAATATAAAAGGAGGTAATGTATGAACACTAATCAGAGAAAGAAAGCTGGAGTGGCTACATTAATATCAAAGTAGATTGCAGAATACTATCTGCAACAAAGAGTGCCATTGTGTAACTCAGCAAGAAGTGAAGCCATCCTAAACATCCATGCAGCTCACAACAGAGCCTCAGGATACATAAAGCAAAACCCAAGAGGACAGAAAGGCAAAAATAAACAAATCCATACACATGGTTGAAAAACTTCCACAATCCTCTTTGAGTAATTGAAAAAAAAAATAAGACAAAAGAATCAATAAGCATATGGATGATCTAAACAACACTTTAAACCAACAAGACCTAATGACGCTCCATACAATAACACCTTCTTTTTAAGAGTAAATTGGATATGCACCGGGATAGGGTATACTGTGGGCCCCAAGACAAACTTCAACAAATATAAAAGAATTAAAATCATACAAACTGCTCTCTGACCCAAATGGGTGACACTAGAGACCAATAGCAGAGGCGCCTGAAAATCGCCCCCAAATCCCAAATTAAGCAACACGTTTCTAAACAACCCGTGGGGTCACAGGGAAAGTCCCAAGGGAAATTAGAAAAGATATTTAACTGAATGAAATAAAAACATAAGATATCAATATGTGTGGGACACAGGGCAGGCAGTGCTTATGGAATAACTTTTAATAACAGTTTCTCATATTAGAAGAGAAAAACGTTCTCAAATTTATGGTCTAAGTTTCCACTGCTAAAAATAAGACGAGAAGAATAGCTCACCATGAAGAGAAGAGCAAAGTGATGCAGAGAGAGCAAAAATCAAAGAAATAACAAACACCACGGGGAGAAGTTGCTCCTGCTTTCAATCTGCACCCTCATGACTTCAAGACACAGAGCTGTGCCCACAGCCCTGAACAGAAGTTTCAGGCCCCCGGGTCCCTCAAACCCCACCTGCCCCAAATGCACGCATCTCCTTACTCCTCGCCCCCCGCCCCCGGCCTCCCACCACCACCCACCCCCTCACCCAAACTTCAGTCCCAGACAGTGTTATTCACCTCTCTCACCACATTCCACACATAAATCGGCACCAGACCCAAGAAAGCTTCCCCCCAAACTCCCCTCAATCTCTTCCGAGTTCCCCGTTCCTATGACTTCTGTTGTTGTTGCGTCATTAAGAGACGTCCAACTCTTTATGATCCTGTGGATCGCAGGCCAGCAGGCCCCTCTGTCCATGGGATTTCCCAGGCAAGAACACTGAAGTGGGTTGCTATTTCCTTCTCCAGGGGGTCTTCCCAACCCAGGGATTGAACCCGTGTCTCCAGCATCACAGGTGAGCTCCCTACCGCTGAGCACCTGGGAAGCCCCCTATGACTTCTGCTCTGGGTCAGCTCTCATCTGCCGCCTCCCTTCTCCCAACAGCCTCCCGAGTGGTACCCATCCAGTCACCATCCCACTGCAGCTCTGGTAACCTCTAAACTAAGACTCAGTGTTCGAGAGGACAGGGTGAGACCTGCCAGAGCCAGCCAGTGCCCAGCGCGGGGCTGGGACACCGCCATCACCTGAACTGGGCTCCCGGACGACACAGCAGAGAGTTTTCGCCCAGTACTTAGGAGAGCTGCGCGTGTACCAGCACTTCATGTATTCTCTTAAACCCAGCACACAGGACGTAGAGAGGCCACAGTACACCAGCTCCTGCTCAGGAAATCAGAAAGTACTTTTCAGTAACTCATCCCGTAGCAAGAACTCCGGGTCAGGAGAAAGTGCACATAATGACATCATATCTGAAGACACCAGCTCCAAGCCCCCCGTTGAGCCCGCTGACATGCTGGAGCAAGGGCAGCAGAAGGCTGTCGTGAGCGGGCTGCCCCCAGGAGCACAGGGGCTGTTTCTGCCCCAAGCAGCAGTTCACTTTCGCGATGTTTCCTTTTGTCTTGCTAACTCAGTTAATTTGGATGTGTAGCTGAACGATCCAAGGCTTTTTCCAGTTTATTCTGGTGGAGAAACTATTTACAGGTCATTTCCATGTTAGGCGGCAGACAGCGGGGATGCGGGGTCAGACGGCAGGCTGGGGTACCATGTGACAAGTGGGGAAACCTCGACCCAAGACCCTTCAGTGCGTCCCTGAGCAGAGCAAGGTGTGCAGACAGCGGGGGCCCCCTCATCTGAACAAACGTCACGATGAGGTCAATGAGCCAAGACAGGAAACCCAGGTCTAATTTCTTCATAACCTAAAGCAATCCACAGAGCAAAGGCATACAAATCTGAAGGAAAAGAAAGACTGCTTTCAAAAGAAGGTTTTATTTGATCAAGACTTAGTTGCTCTCTGCCTGCAGTGCAGGAGACCTGGGTTCAGTCCCTGGGTTGGGAAGATCCCCTGGAGGAGGGAAAGGCTACCCACTCCAGTATTCTTGCCTGAAGAATTCCATGAACAGGGGAACCTGGCGGGCTACAGCCATGGGGTCACAGAGTTGGACACGACTGAGCGACTAACACTTTTCACTTTTCACCAGTTGCTCTTACCTTCGTACTCGGGTGTCTGCCCTTAACTGGACCTGTTTCTTGAAACAGAAACTGCTGAGCTTAGAGGCACTGTTACCGCATCACAATGACCTTCATTGTGTTCAATTTCAAGAGGCACAGTCCTCGAGGAAAAGCCAACTTGGAGGACCCCCCTCCAGAGGTATGTCTGCTCCCCCAGAAGACCCAGGCCGGGCCAGACCTCCTCTCCCAGGCCACACTTGGGCACTGCCAGCCTTCAGCCCTCAGGCGGCCCTCAAGCTCTGTCCCCGACGGCTTCAGTGCAGGACCAAGCGACCCGCGCCAGGCACAGGGCGGGAGGAGGTGGCGACACTGTCCGTCCGTCTCCAGCCTCCTCCCAGGCCAGCGGGAAGGAAGAGGCTGTCTCGGTGTGCGTTTCCACAGCACAGCAGGAGCCGCAGCAAAGGTCAGGGTCCAGGGAGAAATGTCATCCAAGGAGTCTGAAATCTCCCGGAGTTGACCTGGACCATAGAGGAAACTGAAAACCACTGTATCTGAACAGTTTCACAGTTGGAATACGCCTGTAAGTCCAGGGCAGAGATCCCTCGAGGTTATGTTGTGCCTTTTGAGGAATGCAGTGGGAGGCAGACATCTTGGAGAAGTTGAGGTGCCACAGACAGAGTCAAAGCCCACTGAGGCCTCGAGCTTTCCTGCTGCACAAAATCCCCCACAAGTTCCTCCTCTCCTCCTGCCTCACGCCTGCAGGGGTACAGGCAGCAGGTAGGGTTGGCTGGGAGAAGCATGCACAGGAGAAAAAGTGGGGGTCTCTCCTCGTAGACTCACCCTCAGTTGGATGCAGTAAGAGCTCCATCCCAAAGGACCCCACACACTGCCCACCTGGCGTCGGAGGCAAGAGAGTGACTTTTAGAAGAGAAGCGAAACGGCAGTCTACACTTCCACCCATCACCCTTAGACACAAGGCTCAAGACTAGCTCAAAGGGAGTTCCACCCAGTTCCTGAACAAGAAAACACCCGCGTGTTGAAGGAACAAGGAGCATCAATTGTTTTGGCAAAATGCTAGATTGCACTTTTCAAAGACTCGGGCATTGGAAATAGTCTCTGTATTATCTCATCTTGGTGTTAATACCCGTCCAAGATCAGTGGTTCTCCTTGCATTATGATTCCATTATAATTTCATAAACCTGTATCTTAAAGTAACTCAAACCAGGTTTCCTGCAGAGCTCAACGTTCAGCTCCAAATGCACTTTTTCCTGAGAACGTGACATCCAGAAAGAAGGTCTTCAGCAGCCTAACAGGTGCTGTCGGCTGACCCCGCCCAAGATGGGGAGCTGTCAACACAGATGGAGAACAGAGGGAACGTTTTATTCAAAATAAATGAAAATCCTTCACCCTGTTTTCTCTCTGCCCACCCAGCAGAGGGAAGCCCTGGCCCCATCAGTCCCTGCGGAGGAGAGGTGAGCAGGTGGGCGTTAGCACAGGGACAGCCCAGGAAGACAAGGACACCTCCCTCTCCAGAAGGGGCCAGGCAGCAAGAATGTCCCAACAATTCACTCAGCTCGGCTACAGAGGAGACCTCACTGGGGGTCTGAGGAGCCCCGCAGTGGGCTAACTCACCTGAGTCTGTCTGTCTCATCCATCTGCCACGAACACCTCGGAAAACAGCTGCAGGGCTTCCAATAACTGAGGCCAGTGATGACTGCTGAGTGTCTGCTGTGTGCCCATGATGGTGCCGGGCGATTCCCAAACATCCTCGTCTGGAAGCCCCGCCACCCTGGGAAGAGGCACCCTCACCTTCTTCACAGATGAGGGAAGGTTCAGCCGCTTGCCTGACGTCAGCCACTCGGCTTGCATCTATCTGAGCAGGGCTCTGACCAGGTGACCACCAAGGTCCCTCCTAAATCTAAGGTGCTAAGTGTGAGGCCACCACCAGGGAGGGGGGTGAAGCTGGCACCCCCTCCGTGGCCCTGAGTGCAGTCATCGCCAGGGGAGAGGGAGAGGCTGGCACCCCCTCCATGGTCCTGAGTGCACCCATCATGAGGGGAGAGGGGAGGCTGGCACCCCCTCCATGCCGGTGTCCCTTCCACCATGGAGGGGAGGGAACCTGGTGCCTGTCTTGGCCTCTGTGCTTCCCCACCGCAGCAGCTGGGCTGCACAAAGCCCTGGGCTTCAACCTCATCTATCAGCTGCTCCCAGATGACCTCATCTACCCAGCCCTGTGCCAGAGCCTCCCAAAGAGCCTGACCTGTGCACAGTCCAGACCCACGTTTCCAACAACTGACTTGATGTCTCACACGTGCCCCAGACCCAGCCTGTCGGAAGATAACTCACCTTCCTCCCCAAACCTCACCATCCATCCACCACCCCAGCCAGGGCCAGGACTCATGAACTCACACAATCACACACTCATACAATCACACACACACACACACACACAATTAGATCAAGCTCCTCACGCAAGGAGCAGATACAGAGGCTGCCCCTTCCTGACACTCCAGTCCCCTCAGCTGCGGTTGGAGGGAGAGGCCCACAGCCGGTGTGGACACTGTCTCCACAAGCTAGCAAATCTGGGTCTTATAGACCAAAGGAGCCAGTTCTTCTGGGACCAGGGTTCTTTTATGCTGGGAGGTTTACATCAGTGATCAAGGAGGACTTATGCAAGTCATCTTTGCCCTTCATGGCAAAGGGACATGCCCTTGATGTCCCATGTACATCAAACATCATCATGGCTCTCAAGGTTCATCAAGTCTTGCAGGCCCTCTCAGGGATCCAGGAGCATGTCAGCGCCCAGGGGTCTTTAAATAGCAGCCCCAGTCTCTCACAAAGCCTACTGGGTCCCGTGGGTCCCAGCACCTTGTTTAATACTCATTGGCCAGGTGGTTTTGACGTGGAATTTTTACCAAGACCCCATTCACAACTTCCTTCCCTGTTTCTCCCCAGACCCCGATGGTGGTCACATATCAAGAAATCATGGGTCACGGATGTACAGCTTCTATAAGTTGGAACTGATCAATACTCCCATTAGGCTTCCCTAGTGGCTCAGCAGTAAAGAATCTGCCTGCCAATGCAGGAGACATGAGTTTGATCCCTGGGCTGGGAAGATCCCCAGAGAAGGACATGACTACCCACTCAAGTATTCTTGCCTGGAAGAATTCCATGGACAGAGAAGTCTAGCGGGCAAAAGAGTCAGACATGACTTAATGGCTCAGTTCAGTTCAGTTCAGTTGCTCAGTCATGTCCGACTCTTTGCAACCCCATGAACTACAGCACGCCAGGCCTCCCTATCCATCACTAACTCCCAGAGTCCACCCAAAATCATGCCCATTGAGTCAGTGATACCATCCAACCATCTCATCGTCTGTCATCCCCTTATCCTCTTGCCCTCAATCTTTCCCAGCATCAGGGTCTTTTCAAATGAGTCAGCTCTTCGCATCAGGTGGCCAAAGTATTGAAGTTTCAGCTTCAACATCAGTCCTTCCAATGAACACCCAGGACTGATCTCCTATAGGATGGACTTGTTGGATCTCCTTGCAGTCCAAGGGACTCTCAAGAGTCTTCTCCAACACCACAGTTTCAAAGCATCAATTCTTTAGTGTTCAGCTTTCTTTATAGTTCAACTCTCACATCCATACATGACCACTGGAAAAACCATAACCTTGACTAGACGGACCTTTGTTGACAAAGTAATGTCTCTGCTTTTAATACGACTTAATGACTAAACAACAACAAAATACTCCCATCAGTCTCTATGATCTTTTTCTAACATACATCCTACCTTTGTCCCTTCTTTGAGCTTCATCCTGGATTCACAGCCCTTTACAAACTCAGCTGTCAGCACCGAGGTCTGTTTCTGAGGTTCAAACTGTAACACATCAACCAGCGATGTCCCCTGTGGTCTGGCTTGCTGTCCCCACCTCCCCAAGGATTGCACGCACCCTTGTCTCCTCAGGAGGTGTTGCAGGCCTGTCTTCAGTTTTTCTGCTCCAAAAATGGGATCTAAGGCCCTCGCAGCAGCCCTGGTGCCCTGCGGGGGAGAACGGCCTCAGAAACCCAGGCCCGACTCCAGGAGGGCCCTGCAAGCCTCAGAGCTGTTGACAGAGCACCGGCCCCCGCTGGTACCTCCGCCCACCGGCCCTGTCCCAGCACACACAGGGGGCTCCCATCTCTCCCCCGGGTCGGCTTGGCCTGTCTTTGCCTCTGTACCGGTCTCAGGGCGGGCAGGGATCGCACGCTGTGATCCCCGCGCACCGCTGACCCTGTTTGCGATACCGGTTATCTCGCTGTGCACACCGTCCGCTGAGCCCAGGGCGGGCAAGGCGCGAGCCGGGAGGCCGGGAGGAGACCCGAGGAGCCGTGGGAGCTGCGGGCACGTGTACTCTCTCCTGGCTGGCGCAGCCGCCGTAGCAGCCGCCAGAACAGAGGCTCGTGTAGCATAATCGCGGGGTCGCTCCAGTGTAACCGCAAGCGCAGCAGCAGCCAGGGCTTCCATGGCAGAGCTCGCACGGGCTGCCGCGCGCACGGCAGCTCCTGACCAGGCGAGGGCCTCGTGGCCACGTGCGCGGTGCTGTGCGCCGTCTCAGCGCTGCCATAACCGCGCTATGTCGCTGTTCACAGAACACGGGGGGAGAGCATGGGAGAGCGTGGGGCGAGAGCGCCTGGCTGGCACCAGCCTATTGATTTCCCCACACCCAGTGAGTGTGCCCAGCCCCACGTGCTTCCTCTCTCCAGATTCCTGGGTCAGGCAGCCGGGACTGAACTTCAGAAGACGCTCCTAGACAGCCTCCGGCCCCACGGCCCACGCTCCAGATGAAAAGGACAACCCCCGCCTCCTCTGGAGACAGAGGCTTCAGGAAGAATCCCAGGCACTTAGGAAGCAATGCTATGGAAAGGAACACTGCAAACAACACGAAGTTCCCCACAGACTCTCCATTTCCATGAGCGGTGATGCCATTATGCATCTTTCATTTCATGTAGGCTGGCACGGACTTGAATCTCTTTTAGCCGTTGGATAAATACAAATATTTGACAGGTCCATCATCTCAAAAGAAAACGAACCCTTGGATAAACCTTGAGGACATTATGCTAAGTGAAATCAACCAGCTGCCAAAAAAAAAAAAAAAGATAAATACTGTCTGATTCCATCTCTGTGAGGACGCAAGAGCAGTCAGACTCACAGACAGAGAAGCTGGTTGCCAGGAGCTGGAGGAGTGGCTACGGGGAGTTCGTGAAGGACAGAATTTCAGTTTCACACGATGAAAAGTTACGGAGATGGATGGGGTTGATACTGCATAACATTTTAAGGGCATTTTATACGGAACTGTACACTTAAAGGGGCTTCCCTGGTGGCTCAACTGGTAAAGAATCCGTCTACAGTTTGGGAGACCTGGGTTCAATCCCTGGGTTGGGAAGATTCCCTGGAGAAGGGAAAGGCTACCCACTCCAGCATTCTGGCCTGGAGAATCCCATAGACTGTATTGCCCATGAGGTCACTTAAAAATAATGAAGATGATTAATTTTATGTTGGAAATGTTCAAGAGAAACAATTTCTAGAAGGCCGTGTAATTTGCACAATAATATCTGAGTTCCATAAGAACCAGCTATGAAAGATACCCCAGCAGTTCTGTATTACAACATCCTTCATTTTTGTTCACATTACCTTTCCATAACCTCTGACACCAACCCAAGTAGAGGTTGGTTTTTCTGACAGAAACTTTGGAAGGTTACAGCCCTAGGAAAATGATTGTGCAAAATACCCAAGTAGGTCACAGAAATGAAATGTACTATCTGTACCCCTAATTTTATGTTCTTTGATGACTGCACAACAATGAGAAAAATAAGACCCATCTGGGGGCACTCATGGGTCGAATGCAGTAAACCCCGAACAGGGTTCGGACTGGCCCAAGTCCCGGGCAGACAAGCGGGCCGTGATCTCCTCTTGAACCAGGAGGGGAGGGCACCAGCGTGCCCCCGACTCCCGGCGCTCTCATGCTGGCACCCGCCCCCAGGCTCGCCTGGGTGGCACTACTCCCTGTTGGCCGCCTGCTTGGGGCAGGCAGCAAGGAGACGCCACCTCGTGTTACAGGCGCGCCAGACGCCAGGTGCCTGCAGCCTGGACTTACTGCTGTGTCCTCCCCAGAAGGAGCCACAACTCTCAAATATCCAGCCAGGACCTTCCCTTCCCAAGGATTAGGAATTTGCTTTTCAGCTGGAGGAAACGTGTGGGTTTCATGGGTTCTCAACCTCCCTGCCATCATTCTCAACACGGTGAGTATAAAATAAGTGCATTTCCTGGGAGGAGGGTCAAATACGGACACATGTCTATGTATGAGAGTCCCTTCCCTGTTCCCCTGAAACTATAATAGCACAGCAGCATTAACCAGCTATACTCCAATATAAAATAAAAAGTTAAATAAAACATCCTTATCTTTAAAACGAAGAAAAAAGACAAAGCAGCTACCATGACAGAGAGGTATGTGGTGGGGTGGGGTGGTTTGGTTTCAGACTATAAGGAAGTCGTTTTGTCTTTTCCCCACCAAGTGAATGTGCAATGTTTAATTTAGGCAAAGGCAGACGGCAAAAGGTTTAAAGCAACAACAGCGTAACGCCCTGTGGCACGCCTGCAACGTCTTAGAAATTAACGCGGCTTCGTTCTCCTGCTGCTGCACAAGAATAGCAACTCGGCACTTGGGGAACCCCGTCGAGATGTGAGCACTGAGGCTTGTGCTGAAGTGCACAGCTCCGGGGTTCAGCATCTCTGGGGGAATCGGGGCTTTGTGCAGCCACAAAAACAGAATGCGCCACGGGCCTCGGGCACTTCAGAAATCGCAGCGGTTCTCCACGCCCGTGGCCTGGCTCGGAACCCTGGCCACTGCGGGGCCGCAGACAGGGGTGCTGCCAACGTGGCTTCTTAAGAGCTGCCTCCTCTGATATATTATTCAGCAACCAAAACCCCAGGAACAAACATCTATTTTTCGTTCCCACTCCATGCAGGAGGGGCCCAGGAACCTGGAGAGGGAGGCATCCTCTGACCAGGACATTGTACAGTGAAGGCTGTGGTCAGGAGGCCCGGGAAACCAGACTCTGAAGCTGGGCCCCGCCCCGGGCCCCTGCCTGAGGGCCTCGCTCCAGACGGCAGGAGCTGCCTCTGCCCGGTCTCAGGGAGGAGCAGCAGGGAGCCCCCTTCCCGGGTGCAGCTGCCCGCCTGGACCCCGATTCCAGAGTCCCAGGCCCCCACCCCCACCAGTGAGGACTCCTGGAGCCCAGAGACATCTTACCTACTCCTGAACTTGGAGCCCTCCCAACCCCACACGCACCCCCCATGACCTTCAGAAAACATCCTGGAGCCCCTGTCTTCCAGGCAGCCACAGGAACACCCTCCCCTTTGCATTCACAGGAACCACCATGACGGTGGGCATTCGGGCAGAAAGTCCCCACAGCCAGGGGCGGGTAGTGGGCAGAGGACGGGGAGAGGGGCCAGCCCCAAGAGCAAGTTCCCGGAGGCCCCGGAGGACGGCGCTGGGCCTCCATCCAGCAGCTCTGCTGCCCGGGGCTGCACCTGCAGCGCCCCCACCGTGTCCAGAGCAGTGGGGCCCGGGCAGCCCGCAGGCCTGCACATGCCCGGGGCACTGTGGGCCGGGGGTGGCCAGCCCGCAGGCCTGCACATTCCCGGGGCACTGTGGGCCGGGGTGGCCAGCCCGCAGGCCTGCACATTCCCGGGGCACTGTGGGCCGGGGGTGGCCAGCCCGCAGGCCTGTACATTCCCGGGACACTGTGGAGCCGGGACTGAGATGGGCCGGGGGTGGCCAGCCCGCAGGCCTGCACATTCCCGGGACACTGTGGGCCGGGGGTGGCCAGCCCACAGGCCTGCACATTCCCGGGACACTGTGGGCTGGGACTGAGATGGGCCGGGGGTGGCCAGCCCACAGGCCTGCACATTCCCGGGACACTGTGGAGCCGGGACTGAGATGGGCCAGGGGTGGCCAGCCCGCAGGCCGGGCTCCAGCGCTGCCCACCACGGCCACTGTCCATTGCTGACAGTTTCACTGACCCAATTCCCCACGCTCGCTGGCCAAGGGCCCCCTGCCCCTAACACAGGGAGAACACCTGGCTCTGGACTGAAGCTCGGGAGTCCACCCTGCCAGCCGAGCAGTGGGCCTGGGCAGCACAAGAGCTCAGCCCCGGCTCCACGGTCACCTCGGGAGGCCTAGCCCAGCCCGTGAAGAAGGGGGAGAGGGGGCGAGCCGGCTCCATCTGGGCCTGAGGACCCCCCACAGAGCCCCTGGCTCCACACCAGCCCTGTGGTCCAGCAAACTCACCGCGGAGGTGGTTTCCGAGAAGCTGCCAAGCGCTTGGTGGGAGCTGGGAGGGCGGCGGGCTCGGTGTCAGGCCGGGGGCCAGGACGCTGCGGTGGCGGAGCAAAGGCACGCCGGCATCCAGGAGCTGTGATAGCCCTAGGGGCCTTCTGCCGTCTGCGCCCCGGCTCAGGGCAGCGGTCATGTGCCGCCCTGAAACAGGATCGTCCTGCCTCTCCCGCCCGAAGGGCCTCGCTGCCCCGGAAGACAGGGCCTGGCTTTCTTTGCTGTACTTTTTAGGTCAATTCCCACAAACCAAACTCTGCTCTTTGAACTGAAAACGCTGCAAAGGCCCACCCAGCGCGTGGAGCCAGGTGGCTCGGCCCCTGGTTGTTAGCAAGCCACGCAGCCCGGCTCCTGGCAGAGACAGAACAAAGGGGCTGGGGGTCTGAGGGACCCTGGCCCACGCAGCCACTCCACCCCAGCCACCCCCTACCCAGGACACACTGAGGCCCCTGAGCCACGCCCAAAGAGCTCCCAGGAGCTTGTGCACATCACTGGTGCTGTGAAGCAGAAAAAAAGTTAAATTCAGTTTTAAAAATCCAAGCAGGTGTGGCTGCCACCTCACCACAACCTCAGTCAACACCCGTGCCCTTGGGAACATGAGGGCCCCCATCTGGGGAGCCTTCTGCAGTCTTGAGCTGATGCAGAAATGCCTTCCCAGAGGAGGTGCAAGCCCCAGCCCTGGGATCAGCACTGAGGCCCCATCTCCTTTCAGGAGACCAGCTCTAAGATAATGGATGTGATAGACACAGAGCTCCCCAGAGAGGGGGTGGATGTCTGGGACACCCGGAGGGTGAGGACTGGTTCCTCTAGGAAATGGTAGGAACCCCCATGCCGGGCCCCCAGGGCAGCCCAGCAACACAGATTCTAGACTCAGCCATGCAGACATAATTCATTCAAACGTTTCACTTCTGGATCCGTGAAATCAAAGTAGACAGAGCCAGGCATGGAGACAGGACTGGCAAAGCCATGGGTCATCGAGCTGTGTGGCACCGATTAGCCTCGGTCAGGCAGTGGCCCAGCCACCCCTGGACAGAGCAGCACCCCGCAGAGCCGGCCACTCTGGCAGAAGCCTCCAGGGAGCCTCTGTCGGCAGGTGTGTGACAGGCGGACAGAGCTGGAACACGCCCACTCCCCCTCTAACAACCGCCATCTGTCTGGGAAAGGCACTGGGGTCAGAGCGCATGGCCACTGGCAAAGCTGCCTGACAGTGCCGGAGCTGGGGTCCCGAGCAGCGAGGGCTCCCCCAGCCCCCACAGCCCCTTGACCACCAAGGAGGAGAGCAAAGAGCACGCTCCGGGAGGCATGGTGCTGAGCAGTGTCCATGACACCTAGAGGCCAAGTGGCAGTAACAGCCTCAGCCCAGGGGACAAAGGGAGGGACGACAGAGTGTGGGGGGCATCCTCCGCCAGGAGGGCCTGCTGCGGTAGGTGCCTTATCTCCAGGATGGCTCACAGTAGCCTCGTGGTGGGAGTCGTTACCAGTGAGGTTATCAGGTTACAGGTAAGGAAGCCAGCTGGGTGCCGTCAGCAGGCCAGACATCAGGCTGCTGGTGCCTAGCAACACTGGGATTTGCCCGACGCGGTCCAGCTCCAGCTCACTGCACTCTGGTCCCCGGGTGGTGCAGCCCCGTGAAAGCTGAAAGCTCAGATGGTTGCCCCCTCCAGCAAAGTGACTTCCGTGCACTGGTGACTGAGGCAGGAGGACGGGGCAGATGGAGGGAAAGCAGCCCATGGAGGGAAAGACACGCAGACACTCATCCAAGGCTTGTGACCATGAGGAAGAAGCATGAAACTGGGGGCAGAGGAACAAGGGAGAGTTCACCATGCTGAAATTCACTGGAAAAGACTCTGATGCTGGGAAGGATTCAGGGCAGGAGGAGAAGGGGGCAACCGAGGATGAGATGGTTGGATGGCATCACCGACTCAATGGACATTAGTTTGGGTGGACTCTGGGAGTTGGTGATGGACAGGGAGGCCTGGCGTGCTGCAGTCCATGGGGTCACAAAGAGTAGGACTTGACTTAGCGACTGAACGATAACTCCGTGTTGATGGTATTATAACTGAACTTGGTTGAGCATGGACAGCAGGGGTTTTGGAGAGAGGAAGACTCTGAAGCTGCATGAAAGGTAAGAGAGCAAGGCATTGGGGGGTGGGGGTGGGATGCAGAGCCCCCCTGGAAGGCCTGGTCTCAGATGGCAAGACAGCACCATCTGTATCCTGACAGGAGAGAGAGAAAGGATGCCTGTGGGTGCAGAGAAGTTTATAGGAAAAAGAGGCTGTTCCCAAAGGCAGTTTCTCTTTTTTGTAACGAGTGTAAGGTGAGGATTCGGCTCAGAGTGAGTGTGGGAGCTGGAGGCTCAGAGATTTGAGGAGGATGAAAAGAGATGAAAGAGCCTCCACAGGTCCAGGAGCCCACCTGCTCGAGGGTCACGCTGGCATGACAGCAGCCCCGGCGGCCCAGGTGCGGCTGGAGACCATGGGTTTACCGTGAGCTGGTTATTGACATGACTAAACGCCATAAAGATTCAAAACAGCCACAGTACAGCCAAGGTTTAGGGCAGGAACAAGAAGGTGAGGAGTGGGGAAGGATGGCGAGGATTCTATCAGCAAACAGCGCAAAATGGAGCATGACGTTACTGCCACAGATTTCTGTTTTCAAAAAATAACCTTCTGTAATTTATCTCTTTATTCCATGGTTGAAGTGGGACAATTAACTGCCTACAACCTACTTGGAACAGAAGTTTGACATCTTGTTTATTATCTGTTTTTTCCCTGTTAATGTATTATGAACTAATTTCCCTTTTAATTGGACAAGGAAATGGCAACTCACTCCAGGAGTCTTGCCTGGAGAATCCCAAAGACAGAGGAGCCTGGTGGGCTACAGTCCATGGAGTCGCAAAGAATCAGACATGACTGAGTGACTATCATGTCTTTTTTAATAGATTCATGCCAATAAGTATACTTCTATAACTTCAGTTAAAAATCTATATAGATTTTAAGTAATCCCTTGGTTGAATATTTAGATTATTTCTTTTAAAATAACTTTTATTTCTTTTGGGCTGTGCTGCCTCTTCATTGCTGCATGGGCTTTCTCTAGTTGCGGCAAGCAGGGGGTACTGTTGGTTGCAAACTCTTGTTGCAGATCATGGGCTCTAGGGTGCTCGGGTTTCGGCAGTTGTGGGGCACGGGTTTAGTTGCTCCATGCCCTGTGGGATCTTCTGGACCAGGGATCAAACCCATGTCTCCTGCATTGGCAGGCATATTCTTTACAACTGAGCCACTAGGGAAACCCTAGATCATTTTTTAAACATATTTTAGCCAATCTTATGTCTTTATGATAAGTCCTTGAAGACAGAATAAGAAAATAAAGGCTTTAAAATGCTTTTTCATTGTCTCTCTTTCTTAGAGAGTGTTTAGGTTGGCTGGTATCATTTTTATGAAGTCCTTTTCCTTAGTTTATTAGGCAAGACTTAGATGTTTTCCTGCTTTATTGTATATTTGATTTTCTATCTTACAAAAATGTGGACTCCACTTGTGATTAAGAACAATGCCTATGTAGATAAAAACTGCTAATATAGCCATTTCTAGTCAACAGGATTTCTGCCTCCTGTACAGGCTGCTATAAACACTGTACGGATGTGTTTCTCTTTTCTGTTGGTTGGCTAGCTGCTTGCATTTCTCAGCAAGCAACACTTGAGCTGTCCTTAAATATTTTGTTCTATTATCCTTGATGTTTTCTCCCCTACTTTCATTGATAGATAAGTGTCTGGTAATCAAAAGATTGAGAGAGGAGATATCTAGATATCTAGAAAAGTTTATCCTCAAGCCTAGGTGGTTGTTTGACTTCCCTGGATTGCTTGCTTCAATTAAAGATTTCCTCGGCCTCTTAATCTGTGATACAAGATGTGTGAAGGATTTAGAAAAGCACCAAGAACACAGGGAATTATTAAGCAATGCCGGCAGCTGTCATGGCCGCCGTTGTGGAAATCAGCACCATCTTCATGTACCATCACCATCACTGCCACCATCACCGGCATCGCATCATCACCAGCATCGCATCATCACCAGCATCGCATCATCACCAGCATCATCACCAGCATCGCATCATCACCAGCATCGCATCATCACCAGCATCATCACCAGCATCATCAGTAAAGGGATAATAAAGATATTTTAAAACCAATGAAAACAGAGTGTTTGTTGCTAGAAGGTCCATACTACAAGGAACAATAAAAGAAGTTTTTAATGGCAGGGTAAAGAAATCATCCCAGATGCACACAGAGAAATACATTAAACAATAAATAAATCGATAAATGTGTGAGTGAATACACAAGAATATTAACTGTCTGATATGAAGATATACAAATATGCTCCTTACATGAAATATAAATAGAATAAGCACTTCAACTGAAAGACAAAGATTGTCAGACTACATGAGAAGATTAAACCCAATTATGTGCTTTTTATAAAATGCACAATTTTAAATATGACACACTTACGGGCAGGACCCAGCCTGGCTTTGCAGTGTTGGAGAAGATTTACAATATTGAGAATTCTGCCCGAGAGAATAAGAATGTGGAACCCGTGCACCCACGGAAAAGGTCTCAGAGGCCCCAGGAGCCTTAGCAGGACTGATAAAAGGCATTTCTCCCTCTAAGCCAGTCAGTAAAGACTAGAGGGGGTAACTGTTTCTTCAAATGCCAAGACAGTCACACAGGCTTTCAAGGAACATGAAAAGTTAAGGAAACATGACACCACCAAAGGTACACAATAATTTTTCAGTAACCATCCTCAAAGAAACGGAGATCTACAACTCGCCTGAGAAAGAATTTAAAATAGTTGTTTAAAAAGAGCTCAGTGAGCAACAAGAAAACAGAGAAAGACAGCTTGACAAAATCAGGAAAAACATTAACTAACAGATAGAAATCATTAAAATGAGCCAAATAAATGATGAAACTGAGAATATACTGAATGAAACAGAAAATGCAGTAGAGACCATCAACATCAAATTGGACCCAGCAGAAGAAAGAACCTGTGAACTCAAAGACAGGTCACTTGAAATAATCCCACCAGAGGAGTACAAAGAAAAAAAGAATGAAAAACAGTGAAGAAAGCCTATGTGAATGTGGACACAATTAAGAGCAATCCACAATTTATTGCAGTCACAGAAGAAGAAAAGAGGGAGAAAGGGGAAGAAAGTTTATTTGAAAAAATAATGGCTGAGAACTTGCAAACCTAGAGAGAATTGAACACCAAAGTTCATAAATTTCATAGGTCTCTCTGATTTTTTTAAACTCAAAAAGATCTTCTCCAAGATACATTATAATAAAACTGTCTAAAATCCAATAAAAAGAGAAGTTTAAAAGCATCGAGACAAAAAAAGTCCCTCACATACAAAGGAACCACCTAAGGCTATCAGCGGTTTCTCTTAGCAGGACTCTTGCAGGCCTGCAGAGAATGGGCTGATATATTCAAAGTGCTGAAAGTAAAAACTTCCAACCGAGAATATTTTACAGAAAAACTGTCCTTCAGAAGCAAAGGAGAGAGAAAAGATTTCCCAAACAAAAGCTGAGAAAGTTCATCACCTCTAGAACTGCATTACAAGAAATTTTGAAAGGATTTCTTCAAGCTTGAATTAAAGGACACTAATTGAAAAACCAAAAAATTAGAAGGAATATAGAAGATTTGAACATGATTTGCAAACAGTACATAATTGGCAATAAATAATAAAGGGAAACAATAGAATGGGAAAGCCTAGAGATCTCTTCAAGAAAATTAGAGATACCAAGGGAATATTTCATGTAAAGATAGGCTCGATAAAGGACAGAAATGGTATGGACCTAACAGAAGCAGAAGATATTAAGAAGAGGTGGCAAGAATACACAGAAGAACTATTCAAAAAAGATCTTCATGACCCAGATAACCACGATGGTGTGATCACTCACCTAGAGCCAGACATCCTGGAATGTGAAGTCAAGTGGGCCTTAGAAAGCATCACTACGAACAAAGCTAGTGGAGGTGATGGAATTCCAGTTGAGCTATTTCAAATCCTAAAAGATGATGTTGTGAAAGTGCTGCACTCAATATGCCAGCAAATCTGGAAAACTCAGCAGTGGCCACAGGACTGGAAAAGGTCAGTTTTCATTCCAGTCTCAAAGAAAGGCAATGCCAAAGAATGCTCAAACTACCGCACAATTGCACTCATCTCAAACGCTAGCAAAGTAATGCTCAAAATCCTCCAAGCCAGGCTTCAACAATACATAAACCATGAATTTTCAAATGTTCAAGATGAATTTAGAGAAGGCAAAGGAACCAGAGGGCAAATTGCCAACATCCGTTGGATCATCTAAACAGCAAGAGAGTTTCAAAAAACATCTAATTCTGCTTTATTGACTACACTGAAGCCTTTGACTATGTGGATTACAACAAACTGTTGAAAATTGTTCAAGAGATAGGAATACCAGACCACCTGACCTGCCTCCTGAGAAATCTGTATGCAGGTCAGGAAGCAACAGTTAGAACTGGACATGGAACAACAGACTGGTTCCAAATAGGGAAAGGAGTATGTCAAGGTTGCATATTATCACCCTGATTATTTAACTTCTATGCAGAGTACATCATGAGAAACACTGGACTGGATGAAACACAAACCTGAATCAAGTTTGCTGGGAGAAATATCAATAACCTCAGATATGCAGATGACACCACCCTTATGGCAGAAAGCAAAGAAGAACTAAAGAGCCTCTTGATGAAAGTGAAAGAAGAGAGTGAAAAAGTTGGCTTGAAGCTCAACATTCAGAAAACTAAGATCATGGCATCTGGTCCCATCACTTCATGGCAAATAGATGGGGAAACAGTGGAAACAGTAACTGACTTTATTTTTCTGGGCTCCAAAATCACTGCAGATGGTGACTGCAGCCATGACATTAAAAGACACTTGCTCCTTGGAAGAAAAGTTATGACCAACCTAGACAGCATATTAAAAAGCAGAGACATTACTTTGCCAGAGGTCCATCTAGTCAAGGCTATGGCTTTTCCAGTAGTCATGTATGGATGTGAGAATTGGACTATAAAAAAATCTGAGCACCGAAGAATTGATGCTTTTGAACTGTGGTGTTGGAGAAGACTCTTGAGAATCCCTTGACTGCAAGGAGATCTAACCAACCCATCTTAAAGGAAGTCAGTCCTGAATATCCATTGGAAGGACTGATGCTGAAGCTGAAACTCCAATACTTTGGACACCTGATGCAAAGAACTGACTCATTGAAAAAGACCCTGATGCTTGGAAAGATTGAAGATGGGAGGAGAAGGGGACGACAGAGGATGAGATGGTTGGATGGCATCACCGACTGGATGGACGTGAGTCTGAGTGAACTCCAGGATTTGGTGATGGAGAGGGAAGCCTTGCGTGCTGCAGTCCATAGGTCACAAAGAGTCGGACGCAACTGAGCGACTGAGCTGAGCTGAGCGCTGCAAACACTGACAGAATATGTATTCTGCATGGCTGTATGTGAGACGTTTACCAAACTGAATCAATCTGCTGGGTCAAAACAGCTTGTCTCAACAAATTTCAAATAATTATAGCCATACTGAGCTGTTCTCTAATGACAATGCAACAAACTAAACAAATAACAAAGTCTGTAGGAAAGCACACACGTATTTAAGTCAAATGAAATGTTTGAACAAAAACCCATGGTTGAAGACTGAATTGCAAAGGGAAATATTTTGAATGGGACAGTAATGAAAATATGAATATTACAAATTGTGGATAAGTTAAAATAGTGCCTAGAGAAGAGTTTATAGCCAGAAATTTATATATAGAAAGAGATGGAAAAATGATTAACATTCGTTATCTATATTTCCATGTCAAAAATCTAGAATAACAAAGTAAAGTTGAAGAAAATAAATAACAAACACAAGAGGAAATGTCAATGAAACAAAAAGCAGATTTACAATGTGGAAAATCAGCCCCAAAGTGTGTTATTTAAAATAGTAATAAAACCTAAAATCCCCTTTCAAAATGACAAGACGATAACAGAGGAAAAAAGCGACCACCATCATGAATGAAAAGGGAACGTCACCAGGATCTTATAGACCTAGAGAAGAAAATAAAGGATATTATGAAAATAAATCTTATACTAAGGAATTTGTAAACTTAGATGAAAAGAACAATCTATTTTTAAGAGCACAGCATAAAATGCTGGCATGAAGAAAAATAGAAATAGCCTTATATCTGCTTAAATGTTAAATCAACAGTTAGAAAATTCCCATAAAGAAAACTTTAGTCTCAGGTAGAGTCATGATTAATTTCTCTAAACCATTAAAAATAATAATATCCACCTGGAAAATATTCTTCCAGAGACAAGAAGAGGAATACTTGCCACTAAATTTTATGAGTACAATAGGACTCTGATACCAAAAAATGACAGACACTAAAAAAAGAACCTATAGGTCACATCTTTCGTGAGCCTAGATGCTAAAACCTTATGTATGTACACATGCATACCTACATAATTAGAGAAATAGATACATCCTTACATTCAAAGGTATATAGGTAGGCAGGTAGATAAAAGATATAAAAAATGTCAAGATTCACAGATGACACAAACGCATAGACAATCCAAAATAATTACAAATAAGCTCTTACAATTAATAGGTACATTTATAAAAGTCACTGGATATATCAATTTAAAAGCCCATTTTATTTCTAAATACTAACAACAAAAATTGGAAGAAATTGTTCATATATTATTTAATATACCATCAAAAAATCATATTACCTATGAGTAAGTTTATTGTTTTCAAATGTAAGACTTCTACATAGAAAACTATAGAACATTACTAAAATAAGTTAAAGAAGACATAAGGAAGAGATATTCCTTATTTATAAGTTAGAAAATTCTTTATTTAAAAAAAAAAATGTCAATTCATCTCAAACGCATCTCTGGATTCGATGCAAGCCCAGCTGAAATCCAGCAGGTATTTTTTGTGTAGGTCAACAAGCCAATTCTAAAGTTTACATGGAAATACAAAAAAACCTAGAACAGTCAGGAGAGTCTTGAGGAAGAACAAAAAGAGTTTGGAGACAAACTGTCAGACAGCAAGGCTCACCATAAAGCAACGATAACAAGAGCACGATGGTATCTCTGCGATGATGGGTAAATAGACAGTGTCAGAGAGCAGAAAATGCAGACACAGACGCATGTGTACAGCCACCTCCTTTAGGAAAAGCACGTCTAAATTCGGTGGGAAGAGGACAAGCTCTCGAACACATGGTAATCAAGCAATAGAAAAAAGCACACACTTCTATCCTGCTCCACGTCCAAAAATCAGCTCAAGAATTATTATGTCTAAATGCCAAAGATTAAACAACAAAGTTTCAAAAAGAAAGCACCGGAACATTTTTTTTTGCATCATCTTGAATAGAGGAATATTTCTTAACACGACAGAAAAGAAGTAAGAGAAAAGAAAAAACTTGATGAAATGGACGTATTAGCATTAAGAACTCATGTTCAATTAGACCAATTACCGTGGAAGGAAAATTTGCTAAACATATGTGCAAGAATGAACTCACGTCCAGCATATTAAGAACTATCACAAATCAATAATAAAAATCTACCTTTTTTAAATGGGTCAAAGACTTGAATAGGCAAAACATAAAAGAGAATATTTGAGTCACTAATACGCCTGTGAAAAGGTTTCCAGCATAAGTCTTTATCAGAAAAAAAATGTATATTAAAATCATAATTAAGTACCTTCATAGACCCACCATAATAACTAAAATTGAAAAGAAACTTGTGAGGATATGAAATGATCATTTTAAAACTCTTTAGTAGAATCTGTTAAAGATAATCATATATGCATTTTACAACATGAAATATTTCTCCTAGAGTATTGACTTAGAAGAAATGGGTGTGTATATATCTCCCAAAAGATATACACAAGCACGGTCCTGTACCTTTGTTCCTAGTAACCAAGAACTGCAAAGCAACCCAAATGTTCAAAAACAGGAGACAGGCTGTGGCATGTTTATATGATGGAATGTGACTGTGCAATTAAAAAGAAGCACCAGTCAATCCTACAGGAAATCAACCCTGAAGATCCATTGGAAGGACTCATGCCCAAGCTGAAGCTCCAATGTTTTGGCCACCAGATGTGAAGAGCCGACTCATTGGAAAAGACCCTGATGCTGGGAAAGATTGAGGGCAGGAAGAGAAGAGAGCAACAGAGGATGAGACAGTTAGAATCACAACTCAGTAGACATGAATTTGAACAAACTCCAGGAGATAGTGAAGGACAGAAGAGCCTGGTGTGCTGCAGTCCATGGGATCGAAAAAAGTCAGACATGACTTAGGAACTGAACAACAAGCACTGCTACTTTTATATACACAATCGTGAGTGAATGCCACATGTACTTCAGAAAAGTGTGCACGGTGCGTGATTGCATAAATCTGAAGCTCTAGAAGGCAAGGCTACTTCCAGTGTGAAGCAGTACAGCGAGCACCACATTTCATGTCCTCTTGTCTCTCCTGAAAAGGACTTGAATAGCAGGGATTTGGGGACATCCCCAGTAGCTCAGCTGGTAAAGAATCCACCTGCAATGTGGGAGACGTGGGTCCGATCCCTGGGTTAGGAAGATCCCCTGGAGGAGGGCATGGTAACCCACTCCAGTATTCCTGCCTGGAGAATCCCCATGGACAGAGGAGCCTGGTGGGCTACAGTCCATGGGGTCGCAGAGAGTCGGACATAACTGAGTGACTAAGCACAGCACAGGAGGGATTTTTGCCTTGATCTTGTTGGTGGTTACCTGGGTATGTATCTACATAAAAGTTTATAAGTTGTACACTTAAGATTAGTGTACGTTAGTATAGTTCAGTTAAAAGGGGGGAATGATGCAACTGGGGAAGCCCATGTGTATGCACACATACAGATAAAATCTGGAAGAACAATCATCATAAAACAGCAATGCCTGGTTGACTTCAGGTGCTTGCTTTATGGGCGATCTTTCTTCGCTTTTTTCCTTTTACTTTTTGCCCATGCAGTGTGGCATGTGGGATCTCAGTTTCCCATTCACTCTCCCTACACTGGAAGGGCGAGTCTTAACCACTGGGAAGTCCCTTTATTCCTATTTAAAGTACCTGTATATCCTTGTCTTCTTGAATGCTATGAAGAACTTGAACATTACTGGCGTGATATTCATGAAACATAAAAGAAGCCCTGTACAAGCTCTGTAATGCCATTTTCTATTCAATCCACACCTGGAGACAAGACCCTGGGCTCCGGGTCCAGCGTGCCACCCCGTTTGCTCTAGGTGTGGGGAAACTGACTCTGTAATTAATGCTGCTTGAAATCAGAGCTGGCTCTAAATCTCCAGTGCGGCTGGTGGCTGCTGTGGACCCAGGAGCATGACGTGTCTATGATCCGAGGCCCAGTCCCCAGCGGGCGCAGAAGAGCAGGCGTGCTCCTTCCCCTGCAACCCAGCCTCTGCTCCACACCTCCTCCGTCTTTAAATGCACATCCTTCAGAGCAAAGCAGAAGGAGCCACCGGGTGACTGTCTGCCTTCGAGGTCATGTCATTAAACACGGTGTCAGTTTTACGGCGAAGAACAAAGAAAGCCCTTTTTATTGCCACTGGGCTGGCAGCTTGTCTCCTCTCCTTGTGTGTGGCTCACAGTTTATCCTCCTTGCGGGAGATGCTATCACGTTGGTGAGTTACGGCCACTTCACCTTTACTAGCGCAGATAATTCTTATATCTCACAACCTATTTATTTCATGTGGATCAGCATGATTTCATAGACTGCTTCTCAAAGCCGTAGGCAATTATTTCTACATTTTTCCCTTTACGACGTACTGTTAAGGGGCTCGAAGCCATCTTCTGACCTGTGGAACTGGAAACAGTATTCTTAGGCTGGGAATTCAAATGGGGTTACAGACTGTTCACATCCGAGGGGGAGAATTATCCTGAGGGTTTCCGGTTCAGGTTACTGAATTATGCATTTTCTGAATCATTTCAACCAGAAAACCTACCCTGTAATGTACATTTGAGTTTGAATGGAAGACCGAAATACCCAAAGTCTCACTGGAGTCAAAGAACTGTATTTATCGACTTTCTATAACGTACCAAAAGCCAATGAATCAGTCCCTCTGATCTTATTAAAACGTAAAATTTAGGATCCGCGCTTTCTTTATAGGAAGTCTAGTTGCAGAACCTCATAAATCTTTAAAGAAGTCATCCATTAAGTCTTTTTTTTTTTTCAAATGTATTTATGGGGTTGCAGATGTTTTCGGAGGCACAGCTCAAGAAACAGCAGCCCTGCCTGGAGCTCTGGCATGAGTCAAAAAGAGGGAAAAATCACAGTCCTGAAGGGAGAACAGGAGCCTCGCGAACCGCCCTTTGCTGGTCTGGGATGGGACAAAGGAGGCGTCATCGTCATTCTAGAGCCAGCACCATCTGGGGCCACTCACTCCACACCGAGAGTTAAGATGAATTTAAAACCAAAGAAAGCAGACACCTACAGACAAATGCTTCGCAGTCTATCAAGCCTGCAGTTCATCATCCTTGCCTCAAAAGCTACTTCATTATCAGAACTGAGGAAAACAGAGCACAATTATACAGTTTAAAAGGTTTCAATCAGAATGATGAATGGTGGTCTTTGGGTAGCTTATTAACATGTGTAGACACTAATTTGTTTGTCTGTTTTCTCAAGAGAAAAAAAAAGTGAAAGTTCAGCCCACCTTTAAAGACTCTGGGTTGGAAATGTCCAGCTGAGCAGAAGCAACGTGCGTCCCATTCAATCAGCTCTCGAAATGGCCTAGGTAGGACCGGAATTCAGAGGGAGGGAGCAGGGGCTGTCCAAGCTGACGCCTCATTTTACAGACGAGGGGCCAGGACCCAGGCAGGGGTGACACTGGACCAGGTCACAGGCGCCCGGCGGCCAGCCTGGCACCTGCCCCTCACTTCCTCTCTGAAACCTTCCTGGTCAGCCTCTCGTTAATTGAAGTGAAAAGCAACACGCTGCCCACAAATAAGAGACACGCTGAGACAGAAAATAAAAAGGAGAAAAGAAACACAAAGCTACAAAGGGCCCTTTCAAGCAGAGGCATGCGTTCTGTCTTCCACCAGGAATTCGAGGGCCCTGAGAAAGGGTGCCTTCCAAAGTCCAAAATACAGCTTTGATTCTCTTTTTTCTCACTTTTTTCCTGCATCTTTGAAATAGATGATAGAGTGACAAACTTACACTTTTTTCCTTTAAACACATCATGAAATCTTCATGAAAGGAAGTTAATGGGAACCTTTAAGCTTCCATTTAATAGAGTTTTACAATGATGCTGCAGTTGTTAGTCAACAGCCACTCTTTGCCAAAATTGCTCCCTGCACACGAGGATTCAGCCTCGTGCATCAAAGGCAACAAATGGTCCTCATTTCAGCGGAGGTACCAGGCTAGCTTCCTATTGCTGCTCGAACAAATGGCCACAAACTCAGTGGCTTAAAAAAAGCACACACACACAAATTTCTTCTCTTCCAGTTCTGGAGGCAAGAACGCTAAAACCCTGGTGTTGGGAAGGCTGCGCTTCTTCTGGAGGCTGCAGCGGAGAATCTGCTTCTGTGCCTTCTCCAGTTTCTAGAGGCACCTGCGCTTCTTGGCTCCTGGCCCCCTCCTCCCTTCTAAGTGCATCACTCCAGCCTGAAGGAGCTTTGGTCTGGTCACTACACCTCTTCTCCTGCCTCTGATCCTCTGGGCTCCCTCTTAAAGGACCCTGTGATCATACTGGGGCCACCCAGGCAATCCAGAATAATCTCCACTTGTGGGCCCAGTCGCTCAGTCATGTCCAACTCTTTGCAACCCCATGGACTGTGGCCTGCCAGGCTACTCTGTCCACAGGATTCTCCAGGCAAGAACACTGGAGTGGGTTGCCATGCCCTCCTCCAGGGGATCTTCCTGACCCAGGGATTGAACCTGCATCTCCTGCGTTGGCAGGCAGATTCTTTACCACTGAACCACCTGGGAAGCCCCATAATAAATTTACATTTGTTTTAAAAGGTTCTTTTTATGAGCCTTCTTGAAAGTCTTCTTTTTGTGAAAGCAATGTAAAATTATGATAGTCTATAAAGGACAAAACTAAAAATAGCATGGCAAAAGATTTGAGTACAACTCAGTTACCAGGAAACTTGGATATTTCTGCAACATGTAACATCTTAGGATAATAACTAGAATTTTGACTGATAACATTGTATCAGGACATATCAGATGTTAGGGACTCCACATAAATTTTGGAATATTTATATTAATGACATACAAGTATACATGATAACCTAAGTTCAGTTCAGTTCAATTCAGTCGCTCAGTTGTGTTCACTCTTTGCAACCCCATGGACTGCAGCACGCCAGGCCTCCCTGTCCATCACCAACTCTCAGAGTTTACCCAAACTCATGTCCATTGAGTCAGTGATGCCATCCAACCATCTCATCCTCTGTCATCCCCTTCTCCTCCCGCCTTCAATCTTTCCAAGCATCAGGGTCTTTTCCAATGAGTCAGTTCTTCCCATCAGGTGGCCAAAGTTTTGGAGTTTTAGCTTCATCATCAGTCATTCCAATGAATATTCAGGACTGATTTCCTTTAGGATGGACTGGTTGGATCTCCTTGCAATTCAAGAGACTCTCAAGATTCTTCTCCAACACCCCAGTTCAAAAGCATCAATTCTTCGGCACTCAGCTTTCTTTATAGTCTGACTCTCACATCCATCTGTGGAAAATTCTTCAAGAGATGGGAATACCAGACCACCTGACCTGACTCTTGAGAAACCTGTATGCTGGTCAGGAAGCAACAGTTAGAACTGGACATGGAACAACAGACTGGTTCCAAATAGGAAAAGGAGTACATCAAGGCTATATATTGTCACCATGCTTATTTAACTTATATGCAGAGTACATCATGAGAAATGCTGGGCTGGAGGAAGCACAAGCTGGAATCAAGATTGCCGGGAGAAATATCAATAACCTCGGATACGCAGATGACACCACCCTTATGGCAGAAAGTGAAGAGGAACTAAAAAGCCTCTTGATGAAAGTGAAAGAGGAGAGTGAAAAAGTTGGCTTAAAGCTCAACATTCAGAAAACGAAGATCATGGCATCTGGTCCCATCACTTCATGGCAAATAGATGGAGAAACAGTGGAAACAGTAACTGACTTTATTTTTCTGGACTCCAAAATCACTACAGATAATACAGTTATGTAAAGTTTAAAAATAAAATAAAATTTAAAAAATAAAAAAATAAAAAAAATAAAAAATTTAAAAAAAATAAATAAATAAAAGACACCTTGGAAGGAAAGTTATGACCAACCTAGATAGCATATTCAAAAGCAGAGACATTACTTTGCCAACAAAGGTCTGTCTAGTCAAGGCTATGGTTTTTCCAGTGCTCATGTATGGATGTGAGGGTTGGACTATAAAGAAAGCTGAGCACCAAAGAATTGGTGCTTTTGAACTGTGGTGTTGGAGAAGACTCTTGAGAGTTCCTTGGACTGCAAGGAGATCCAACCAGTCCATCCTAAAGGAGATCAGTCCTGGGTGTTCATTGGAAGGACTGATGTTGAAGCTGAAACACCAATACTTTGGCCACCTGATGTGAAAAGCTGACTCATTTGAAAAGACCCTGATGCTGGGAAAGATTGAAAGCAGGAGGAGAAGGGGACGACAGATGATAAGATGGTTGGATGGCATCACCGACTAAATGGACATGGGTTTGGGTGGACTCCAGGAATTGGTGATGGACAGGGAGGCCTGAAGTGCTGCAGTTCACGGGGTCGCAAAGAGTCAGACACAACTGAGTGACTGAACTGAACTGAATTCACATCCATACATGACCTAAAGTTTACCTTTAATTACTTGACAATGTTTTTGAAACTCCCTGTATCAAGATATTTGATTCAGTCCCATCTGAAGAGTCCCTTTCACCACATGAGGTGATGTAGTCATGGGCGTCAGGAATCAGAGTGTGGAAATACTTGGGGAGCCTTGATTCTGTCCACAGCAGGTGCAGTTCCAGGTAAATCCACATTAGCCAGAAACCAAGTGTAAATATGTGCCGTGAGAAAAAGGTGCTCAAGGATTCCCAAAAGAAGGCAGGTGAGGGCTGAGCGGAGACAAACTGAATCTCAAACAGATCCTGGTGAGGGGGCACTCTGCCAATGCTAATATTAACCTTCCAGCCACGTACTTAATAATGTAGCGATGACCAGCCTCCCAGGCTTGATACTCTTTTCTCTTGCAAGGGCTCCAACCAAGTGCCAGATGAACCTGAGCACGGCACATCAAGAAAAAGCCATCTCCACGTGCAGCCCACCCCATCTGTCAGGATAGAAGCAGCCTCTAAGGGCACGAACGTATCTATACATAAGTCTAAAAAAGGCATTGAAGCCGTTATCTGCATGGATCTGCAAGGTGGCCAAAAGAGAGCTTAATGGATCCAGAAGGGCTGGGAGTCAGGGTAATGTGTTTTCATTTCCAAAAAGACCTCACTCTGGCTCTAGTAATTAACAGTGATGGTGCTGAGCTGATGAAAATCCAATTCAGGGACCTTCCCAACACAGGGGCCTCTCCTGCTCATGACGATGCACCCACAACTAACAATTAATTACCCGGGCTGCAGGCAATTACACAGCAGTGTCAGTGGAAAATGAGGACGGAGACAGGAGAAAATGAAGTTGATGCTGAAGTCAGCCGCTGGATACAAGCCCACATGTGACAACACACTTGACAACCCGCCCCGCTAGGCTGTGAGGCTGAGCCCCCGTTCTCCAGAGTGAGGAGACTCCAGGGAGGCTGAGCAGACACTAGGACCAGGCAGCCTTCAGAGAGCCAGGACTGCAGGATGCAGCCCTGCCCACGGGTTACACGGCCAGTTCCCAGAGACACCCCCTTGTTGCAATGAAATCACAGCCCCCAGTTACATGCCCCTGAACTGCTTGCCATCATGGACACCCTGCAGGGATAGACAAGGGCCCAGCAGTCTTCCAGATGTGTGGTTCCAGGAACCAGAACATCCCAGGGCATATGTGGACTTGACATCATGCATTCCTGATGGACTCGGCTGGAAAATTCTAACTCAGGTCCCAGATAATCAGGACCATCTGCTGTGATGTGTTGTAACAGGTGTCCCGTTTCTGAACTCAGCATGGTGACCCACTTAGATGCTAAGTTGGGACGCCCTGTTATGGAATTCCAGCACAAGCCCCCTCAGCTCCTTTCCATCCACGGTCCTCAACTGATTGAAGTTTGAAAGCTCTTGGCTTGAAGAGGTGCGGGCTCACCAACGTGTGCAGGCTGGGGTGGGTCTAAATAAAACAGACAGGCAGCAACCCCAGGCTTCTTGGCTTCTTTTCATTAAGCAAAGCCAATTGCACTTCAGAATTTGTTTCTGCGAGTGATTCTGTAAAGCTACGCTGCCTGTCTCAAAATTCGTAAGTTCAGAAGATGCCATGAAATGTCTCTCTATTAAATACTGTCGCCAAGAGAAGCATGAACAAGATAAATTCATTTCTGCTCCAAACCGAGCTTTGTGAGGCACAAATAGAGTATCAGTGCACGCCTTCTGTGCAGACAGTCCACGTGGTCCTGGGAAGGCCACCCTGGGTGCTGCTGACCCCAGTTCTAAGGGGAAGTTAAGTTCACACCAGGGGTTCATGAATAGGCGAGATGCAAACTGCACAAAACACAGATTCGCTCTGCCTGACGAGGCTTCGGGAGTGATAGTAACAAATGAGCCACCTCACAGGACCTTCACTTTCAGACAAGCACGTTCCCAGGTACGCTTTCACCTCCGGAGGTGCCAGCCCAACACTCAGATGAGGACATCTGACCCTGCAGAAGGGGGGACTCCCAGGCCCCCCCAGCTGGGGGACAGCAGTATCCCCCACCATGTCCTGGCTTCCAAGCCCAGCTCTTACCCCATGGCTGACACAGACTGCCGGGGTCCAGCCCCGGCTGATCCAGGGTATTCGAAGCGGGGACGGCGTCGGCAAGGATCAGGATACAATAGCTTCAATTAGATATTAATTAAAGATGTAAAGAGTAAGAGAATGAGGATAGCTCAGTAGGAAAATTCAGTGGAGAAAAGAGGCTGAGTAGCTTGGTTTACGCGGGAGACCAATAAAACTTCAAGACAAGAAGTTTGCACCACTTACGTAGGCCGCAGGCATCCTTCCATTCTCCCGAAGGAGAGGAGACACTGAGGCCTCCCTGATCGGATCTTAGAAGCCCAGGCATAATTAGCAAGCATGGGGGGTTCCGCGCTCCAGATGGAGACTCAGCCAGAGTGAAAGAGAGAGCGACATGGGGAGACCAGTATTTGGAGAAACTGATCCCAATTCTTTATTTTCCATGGTATACTTTTATACACTGAGATGTTATGCAAAAGTCATGCGGGGTCAGCAGTCCTGACTTTTATCAAAGTCAGGTGCTTCATTCAAATGTATACAGAGGTCTTAAGGATGTTACATCATCTTCTGGCCAGGGGGCCTGCTGACAATTCATGACCCTCTCCTTGTGACAGCGGTCAGTCAACCAGGACACTTATTTCTCCAGGGGTGATTATTCTTAAAACAGACGCCACCCAAATAAAGTTACATTCCTATAGGGTGAGGGTATAGTGGGTTTTAGTTAAGGAAAGAATTTACTTAGCCTAAGGTCTAACGTGATTTATATCAAAAGGTTAATACTTATTTCTTCTATATATTCATTAACGTGTGTAAGGGCAGGGGATGTGGAGACTTAGCAACAAACATTGGCTCAACAAATGAAAAACCCTTCACCAATACAATTTCTAATCAGCCCATTATACTTATACTAATAGTTTTCTAACTTTTCTAAGGAACCTGTTTTTAGAAGGTTTAAAGCATCTCGTGCCTCTCACGGTTGGGAGGCTGTGAGCAATCACATGTGGCCGGACAAGCCTGTCAGGCAGGCTAGAGAACCTTCAAAGGAGTTTGTAGGTTGAAATACTCCTATCATGCCCAGGAATTATTATTAACTGGAGCTCTAAGTTAACTCCTTCTCCGAAAGAGGTGGTGGGGGACAGCCCCCCATAAAGTCAGAGGTCTAGGTGGGAGCACAAAGTAGTAAAGCAGGCAGGCTCTGGTTATGGGGGTAGATGCTCGAGGATTTCCAGGGGGACTCCTGAGGCTCGATCCCGCCTTTGCATATGTCGAGCCTCCTTCCTCATGACCTTTGCCATGGGCCGAGTGCCTCACTCTGGCCCCCAACAACAGACACCAGATCATGGTCACTAGGACGAAGCAGGAAGCAATGGCCATATGTGCACAGGGGCCCCACACTGCCTTGGGGGGATTACACAGCCCCCACAAGGCTTGTCCCAGTTACCTCCCACACTTGCTAAAGTTAGAACTCGAGCACGGTCCCCCTGGGATCTCACCAAGAGGTTAATCCCCACCCACCCCCTCCAGAAGGCTTCTCTTGACGCTCATCCCTGGCGGAGGCAACGTGCCTCCAAAAATGCCAGGGAGACTGCAGAAGCTCACATGGATGAGGACAGCTCAGAGGGCCAGGGGGTGGGGGTCTCCTGCCCCCTGCCAGTTACTCTCAGTTTATCTGGTCTCAGGGCAGTGGGTCCTCCTTAACGGATCCCAAACTCAAAGGCTGTGTCACTTACTTGAAGCCCTTGCACAGGACTGGTCCAGAAGTGCCAGAACCAGACTTGGCCTGAGGTTAGCATCTGCCCCAACCAGCCACCCCAACCTTTTCTACCCTCAAAGCAAGTTTCCCCTCGAAAGGTCATCTCTGCCCACTGGCTACATGTCCATTACACTCTGAGATGCTCTAATGACATTGAGCCTAAAAGGGGGAAAGAGATGGGCTCTGCACTGCCTTCATTCCCTTTCTCTGGGGGTCTTTTGGGCTCAGAGGCAAACTGCTGACCCCCAGGCCCTACATCCTCAACAACCTCTGAGGTCTGGGATGGAACAGGGGGTGGGATGAATCAGGGGCCAAGCCTTGCAGCCACGACTGCCCATCATTGCCTGTGTGACTGAGTAGCCACCCTGCCGGGTTCTGCAATAAAGTAACTGCAAAAGTATGGGCAAGGTCAGCCAGAGGAGGTCAACTCCAGCAGCTGGTTTTCTGATGCGTCAGACGAAGACGTTGTTTCTAGGAGGGAAAACATCACCGTGCACCTACAGATAACCGCAGTCAACCACTTACCCTCCGCAAGGGGTGATCCCATTAAGCCTAATTGCCTTGCACAGATACGAGAGTTCCAAGCCGGGAACAAATGAACTGCAATTTAGCTCTGGGGTGTTTTCTTAACTTGTCTTATCTGGAGTGTTTAAGGAGGTGACCCCGCAGGCTCCCTGAGGAGCAGGCAGAGGTGCCTTGAGGAAGCCTGGGGGAGTATCTAGCGAACAACAGCAGGTGCACATATGAGGTCAGGAGTGGGGGATGGGAGGGGGAGATGCCCATCTTCCGTCTAGGGAATGGTAGTGCACAATTTTATCCTAAATCCTCTCCTTTTGGTGCACCAGTTTCCAAGCAGGAATGGTGATGGATTTAGCTCTCACGGTCCCTGCAGATATGACGGTGGGCAGTGCAGAGAGAGCTGTCCCTGGGAGGCAGGGACAGACAGAGCAGAGCCCCAGAGATTTAAAGGGATGCATTTAGAAGAAAACCAAAACAAGCATTAGTTTGAAAGAGTAAAGAAACAGAGAAAGAGTGAAGAACGTCCAGCCCATCACAAACTCAGACATGCAGGACACAGCAGCTAACACTCTAGGGTCTGCCCAGCACCACTGACTGCATCAGGCTGGTTGGAAATTACACATGAAGCAACTTCTGGGGCCTTTTTCTCTCTACCATTCCCTTGTTGTTAGGGTTCCAGGAACCTCATCAGGACCTGGCATGGCAGGGTCATTAGTTTCCTGGGCTGCTGTTACAAAGTACCGAAAACTGCGTGACTTACAACAGAAATTTATTCTCTCTACAGGTCTAGAGGCCAGGAGTCCTACGTCAAGATGTCAGCAGGGCTGAGCTCCCTCCGAGGCTGCAGGGGAGGGTCCTTCCTGCCTCTTCCAACTCCCAGTGGCTCCTTGGCTTGTGTGAAGCATCACTTCAGTCTCTGCCTGCCACGTCCTGACCCCCTGCCTCCCAGCTGCACCCAGGCACGAGGCAGAAGGCTCTGCACACACAGCAGGTGGCACCGCCGATACTGCTCTGACCCCCCCGGAGCCCATCCAGCCCGACTGACGCCACAGCTCCACCACTTCCACGAGCTCAGGGGAGAGCAACTGCAGGCCCTGGAGGTGGCACGCATGTGTGTAGAAAGCTCTTCAAAGTCCCCACCCCCCTTTGAAGTAGGCGCCTCCAGGCAGGGATGGCTCAGAAGGCAGTTATGTTGCCACGTGGGCTGCAAATTTATGTGACTGAAGCCACTGTGAGTGAGGAGGGACCAGCCTCCAGACATCGGTCCTGCCAGCGACATAAGGGAGATTCGATTTGCTCTAATAATGTGGCTAATTACTAGCATTTCAAATTTAATTTAAAAAGATGCTCCTGGCCTTATTTGTGTTGAGCTTCATATCTCTGTGCATCTAACATCTCTGGATTAACAAGAAAAGGAACTATTTACATACAATCTTTAGGACATCCAAGGAGAATGTGCTGCATCTCTCCAGACACTGTTTAGACACCAAACCAGTCCATCTCTGACTACGAACACTGCTGCAGTGGAGACTGCTTGGGTGCTCCCAGGGAACACAGGTTCACAGGTGAACATGGCCCTTCCCCGCCTGGGGCAGGAGGGGGTTACTAGGCCCCAAGTGTGAAGGATCAGCCCCCAGTGAAGGGGGACTAGGCAGGGCTTCTGGATGAGGTGGTATGAGGCTGGGCTTCAGAGTAGGGCAGGGGGACCAGATGGGAGAGAGCAGGGACGAAGACGGATTCTGGGTAGAGGGAAAATTCTCTGTAGGAGCTTAGAAATTGTTGGAAGCTATTCATTTGGTATTAGATTACCAAATAATGAGATGGAGGTTGTTTGGCAGGAAAAATTGTAAGGAGTTTCATCAGCCACGTGACACCACAGATAGAGCCTGTGAATGACTGTGGCTGGCATGAATCCTTAGCATTTTAACTTTCACAAGTATTGTGTTGGTCCTCACAGTATGATTTCTTGTCCAGTTACCTCCTCATCCTGCTTCCCATGTTCCCACAAGAATTCACCTAACAAGAGGGCCAGTGGGAGATTCCTGGCATTTATTTCTAAGGGAGAATCCAGGAACTTCCTGGGATCCCCAGGTTACTTTGAGACTGAGAGATAGTGAGTCACTGAAATTCTGCCTATTCATGGAACTGGAGGGTGCAGCCTGGAGCAGAAGTATAACACAGCAATTAGCCAGATTACTAATGGAATAAAAATCTGACCATCCTGTGAACAGATATCCAATGCATTCCCACTAGTGTGGATACCAGGTTTGAAGTCTGAGTTTAAAGAAAGAGAGAGGGAAAGGGGGAAGGGGGCCTCAACTAGAGACATGAAATGAAAAATAAAAGACTGGGACAGGCAGAGGGGAAAAGCCAGAGAAGTCAAACAGTGATGGATGAAGTGGCTGGGGAGGGGCAAGGAGGCACTGGGTGTGTGGTGGTGAATGAGGGGTACACGGGGCTGGGAGGGCATCAGCGAGCATGGTTTCAGGCATGCTGATTATGAAGCAAGATCAGGGCGCACACAGCCATATCAGCTACAAACACAAGTGAAACAGAAGTTCGCTGCTGCAGGGAAAGAGTCACAGGATCTGCCTCGAGCTACAGCTCTGCCCTACTACTCTGCAGCTTCCGTTTTTCCCGTTTAAAAATGGAGACATAATACCGGTGCCTCGAGACCATAGTGAGGATTAGAGACTGTGAGTCCTCATAATTGGGAGATGTTATTGTTGTCAGCACAGATCTGGGAAGTACTGAAAGCAGAGGTTCAAGAGTCATCGCACAGAGGAAAGCCAGTGTGCGAGGAGGATGCGGGCCGGTCAGCACCTTGGAGAGCGCCGCCGGAGGGCGTAGGTGGTAGGGGGCGGGAACCAGTGCCCCATCATGCAGTGAGAACACGAAGGCAGGCCGGTCAGCACCTTGGAGAGCGCCTCGTAGGTGGTAGGGGCGGGGACCAGAGCCCCTTCATGCAGTGAGAACAGGAAGGCAGAAGGAAGAGAAGCCTCATTAGGGAAGCGCAGTGGTGACCTGGGGCAGAGGAAGGAATGGGCATAGGGCTGCGTGAGATGGGGAGAAGTACCAGGCTGGGTTACCCTGGCAACCACATCCACCAGCTTCCCCTCTGGGATGCCTGGTGCCCTGGCTCTCACTGAGACACGAGTCCATAGCAGCCTTTTCCAGAGCCACCCACTGGTCTCAAGTGATCAGGCTGATGGAGATGAATTGCCAGGAGCTGAGCCCATGCATAGGTCTCACAGCTCATTTCCAAACCTGGCACTATCTGCAGCAAAAGGGAGCTTGCAGAGATGGACTGGCATGACCTGCTGGCAGTACCAGCTTAGAGCAGCAGTTGTCAAACTGAACTGAGAACCCCTGCCTGGAGAAACCACCCCTCTGTCTAGATAAAACACCAAATGCCCCAGTCCTGGGGATACACTGGAAGAGGAGCATGGTCAGCCGACTTGGTGGGGTGAGCACGGAGGTACCCCCATGTTTCACTGCAGTAAATGTGCAAGCTTCCCTGAGTTCTGGCAGTAATAGTAGAGAGCATTTAATGAGCACCTGCAGCATGCCAGGGCTTCCCTCATAGCTCAGTTGATAAAGAACCTGCCTGCAATGCAGGAGACCCCAGTTCGATTCCTGGGCCAGGAAGATCTGCTGGAGAAGGGGTAGGCTACCCACTCCAGTATTCTGGTCTGGAGAATTCCATGGACTGTAGAGTTCATGGGGTCGCAAAGAGTTGGACACAACTGAGCGAATTTCACTTTCACTTACACTTTCACTTTGCAGCATGCCAGACCCTGCTCTCAATGCTTGACAGAGACCATCTCATTTAATCTTCTAATCATGCCTAAAACACCAGCTGCATGTAGAGGCTACCATCCCCACCCCACAGATGACAAAGCAGAAGTGCAGAGTCAGCATCCCTATTTCAGCCAGACCCAAGAGGTGACCCTGACGGTGGAGCCCGTGGAGGCAGGACTTCAGGCCGCCCCACGTCTCCAAGCTCCGGCCCACTGCTCCCTCCTGCACTCGGGTAGGATAGGGCCTCCGCACACTGCACTGAGGCTTGGGGAAGTGGTTGCATTCTCCGAAAGGAATTGGCCTACTCTGTGGATCCATGGTGACCTCCTCATGTGTTAGCTGCTCAGGCATGTCCGACTCTTTGCAACCCCATGGACTGTAGCCCGCCAGGCTCCTCTATCCATGGGATTTCCCAGGCAAGAATACTGAAGTGGGTAGTCATTTCCTTCTCCAGGGGATCTTCCTGACCCAGAGATCGAACCTGAATTTCCCACACTGCAGGGAAATTCTTTCCTGTCTGAGTCACCAGGGAAGACCAGTGACCTCCTTACTTATTTTTAAAGAGATTACATCCCATTTGCATGGCCTTTAAAATCTCCCTTGCAGCTTTACAAATAAGTGCAGATGACAAACACTTTGTACCGACTCAGTGCAGCCCGGGGGTGGGGGGAAGGTCAGGACAGACCGTGAGCACGGTGCGTGACACCCCCGTCTGCGTGCTGCCTTTTCCTCAGAGTCTCCAACGAGGCTTTCATCTGGCCCCAGCACTGTCATCTGCCCAATGGCTTGTGTGAGACTGAGGCCGACTTGGTATCAACATTCACATAACAAATTAAAAGATTATTCTGTTTTCAGATATTCTACAGGCTCTCTCAGTACACGGACACTCTCCCTGAGACCCGGCCAGTAAACAGTCCAAGAACAGTCCAGCAAGGTAATAACTTGCAGAAAGTTCTGGAGCCTCTGACTGGGGAGACCAGACTGTTCTAGAAGTAAACAGGCCTTGAAGAGGAGGAGGCACATAGGCCCTCCGGGGCACCTTCTCATACAGTCAGCGGCTCAGACTTCAGGATAGATATGAGCTTCTGAGTCAAAGGCTTAAGGTTGTTTAAATTATTGAGGTGGTTTATTCTTTCCACATCTTCTATAGCCCACGGGGTCTCTTGCTTTGCTGAGGTATACTTTCAGAGGTGGATCAAACATTATGTTCACTTCCTGGCCAGCTCACATTGATTTTTCTTTGAGTCTCCAAGCATTGAGGGCCTGGGTACTTAGCACTGGAGCTCAGCCTCCTGGACACTCACTGTTTGGACTCAGCTGGGAACAATGCAGGAAGGGATACGGGATTCTGGTGTGCAGACCTTGGGCATTGCAGTTCAGGGCCTCTCAAGAAAGCTGAGGCCTCTTGCTCTGCAGTCACCCACCTACCCCCACCTCCCAGCTCGTTGATATTCCAACCAGCTTGGATCTCTGGATGCCTCACTGCCCTGTGTGTGTCTCTGCATGGGCTGCAAGTGTAGAGGCCTTGGGCATGAGTGGGAGCAACTTTGCCTCTGTCCCTCCTTCCACCTAACTTCCTCTTCCTCCGTGGTCTGATTAACTGTCCACTCTGGCTGGAAACCTCTTCCACGCACATCAACAGAACTGCAGTTTCAGCTGCCTACACACTGGCTGCGAAAGCCATCGATTGCTGAGACCCGATTACAGTTCTCAGCACTAAGACTGTAACACACGTATCTGGAGATAAGGGGAGTGATCGCATTCATTACTTAAAACGATGGAATCAGATTTTTCAGAAAATCAATACCCTGAATAAACTTCTATTTTTTTTTTCCTAAAGTAGGGCACACAACTTGTTCAATTGTGAACACAAATTGTTCAATAATGTGCATGAAACACAGAAGATATAGGACAGAATCGATATTACAATTCCAAAGCATTTCCTTGAACTTAATTTGGAGCGGATCTTCCTTGATGTGTCTCATGAATTACACTCATCAACCACACATGCCATGCACACCTAACCCCCAGTGATGGAGACTGTGGGTGCCAGGGAGCAGGAGTGGCCAGAATGGGGGCCCTGCCCTCCAGAAGACCATGGCATGGTGAGGAGAGCAGCATCCAGGGCAGGCAGGTCTCTACAATGACATGGACTCTGCCAGGATCGGAACAGACGTTCAGAGGCAAGAGAGGCTCAGCTACTAGCATTCAAACTCTGCTGATTGAACGTTGAGTGGTAACTCTGCTGGATAATAGGTTTTGTAGCCAGTATGTCATGTGCTGATGCCCTGAGATAAAGTTTTCCCTGAAGGTCCACAGCCAATGCATAGAGTCATAGACAGATTTGGGAAGGGCCCCAGCCATCTCCCTTTGCGGGTCACCAGCCTTCCTTCCCACTGAGTAGGAGTAGCCTCTCTCCTGCAGCATCCCTGCCTCAGTCCTCACCTCCCCACCCTAAAGGCCACCTCGTCTCCTCCTCAGTCCCTCATCTCCTACCAGGGACCACAACTGACCTCCCGGGCCCCTGTGGCTCCCCACCCAGGACACCCTGGACCTGGATTCAGATGATTCCTCCTAAGGGCAGCTGTGGCCACGTCTCACCCTGCTCAACCCCTCATGATGCTGCCCTTTCCAGGGGGACGAGGACTGTCTGCCTGACCCTCAGGGCCTGGCTCCATCCACCCCCAGTCCACCTGGCAGCACACACGGGTCCCCACCACACAGCCCAGCTTTTCCTCTCCTGCCCTTCATGCTCTGCCTCTTCCAAATGCACCCACCTCCCAAGGTCTGTACAAATGCCACCTCCTTGAAGTCCCCCCTGATTTCACTGCCACTGTCTCCCCAAATAAATCTCTCCTGCTCTAAGAAATCAGAGTGTCCACTCCTCTTGCTGTGTTAAGACCTGGTGCTGCCCACTGTGGCTCTTCTTCCCTGCTGCCCCCATGGCTCTTGCCCTCCTCTGGGACATAGTCAGGTCTGTGTCACACAGAGTGCACCTTCCTGCATCCTCTCGCTCCTTCCACCAGTGCCCAGCACAGGCCTGGAACCAAGCAGACCTTCCACACAAATGCAGATTACTGCATGAACTCAACTCAACTTGGATTGGAGAGGAGTTCCATCAGTTCTGCAGCTCAGCACAATATACAAAAGTCAGCAAACAGCAGGCAGAAAATACCAGATGTTCAATGTCTGTTTCATGGAGGATGAGCACTTACTAACATGCTACATGCTCAGTCACTCAATCGTGTCCGACACTTTGTGACCCCATGGACTGTAGCCCGCCAGGCTCTTCTGTCCATGGGATTTCCCAGGCAAGAATATTGGAGTGGGTTGCCATTTCATCCTCCAGGGGATCTTCCTGACCCAGGGGTCAAACCCATGCCTCCTGCATTGGCAGGCAGATTCTTTACCACTGGGCCACCTAGAAAGCCGCCCCTTCGTGTGGCCCCAGGTGAATCTGTCAGTGTTGTGTCCATTTCCTGAGGATGCCAGGACAAGTTATCATGAACCTGGTGTCTTAACAACAACAGAAATCCATTCTCTCACAGTCTCAGAGGCCAGAAACCCTAAACCAAGGTGATGCCAGGGGTGGGGCTCTCTCCCAGGCCCCTCGCCTACCTTGCAGCAGCGGCCGGCCACCCTCAGCATCCCTTGGCTCGTGGCGGCATCACTCTGGTCTCCGCCTCTGTCATCATATGGTGGTCCCTTCTGTCTGCTCTCATGTCCTTATTAAGGACACCAGTTGTGAGATTTAGGGCCACCTGAGGGAGCACCTACCCCAGGAAGAAGGTGACTGATTTAACTGATTACACCTGCAATTACCCTATTTCCAAACAAGGGCACAGTCTGAGTGGACGTGAATTTTGGGGAAGGACACTATTCAAGCCCCTACAGGCAGCAAGGACCTCAAGGTTTAGGCGGACGCCCCAGAGGTACAGCTCCTCCTCCCACAGGAGGACGGTGGTGGGCTAGAGCCACAGGTTGCAGCCACACCTGCAGCCCAGCATCCTCCCGGGTCACACACAGGCTGCGCCAGCGCAGCGGAGCAGACCTCAGGATGCTCCCTGCTCCTCGGAACTTGACTCCATCTCTAGTCTCCTCACTCAGAAGAGCACAGGTCATGTATCTGAATGTTCTCCACCCACCAGACCACTGAGAGCTTCTGGTTCTTCAGGCAGACACAGCTTCCTGGTGGTGTCTGTCCTTCCTAAGAGTGGTCATCGCCCAAAGAGTGCTGGCATGCCACCCAGGGATTCCCTGGGAATGCGACACACTCTCCAGGCCCCTTCCCACCATCCAGCAGAGCTCACGGTGGTCACTCATCTAAACCACAGCTCCCACCATAAGGAGAACCACACTGGGTTTTCTGGAGGCCTTGCAGAAGGAGCATTGCCTGAAATGCCCTTTGGGTAGAATGCAGAACCTTCAGCAGCAGGAGCTGCATGCATGCAGGAAGGTGGGGAGTGCAGGGCATACAGGAGACCCCAAAATAGCCCTGTGCGGGTGAGGCTGGATGTGTGAAGGGGCAGAGACGGACAGGGTGCAGACAGAGGCAGATGCCAGGGGACGTAGGCCAAGGCTTCACTCCTAAATCCTGCTGGCGTGGGCCCGTGGCCCTCACTGTACTTCAGGAAGATTCAAGGCTGCAGCGTGAGGCCCCATCAAAGTGGCTGAGGAAGAAGACGCAGCAGCCTGCTCCTCCAGGGGTGAGGGTCTTACACTTTAAGCCACAGCTGTGGCCATTTCGCAAAGCCTAGGGCCCCTTCTCAGAGCAATGGTTGCTAAAGGCATGGAATAACCAGCAAAGTGCAAGGGAAATCAATCATAAGGAAGTAGCGCTATCGAACAGTTTTTAGAAAACACGCACGATAGGGTAACATGTTCCTTATCCGCAGCTACCTAGCAAGCCTGCAAATAGCAGGTCCAACTCTGCGTCTCGGAGCTGGAGCACGCTGAGCAGGCGTGAATATCCAGATGTCTGCAACGACTGAGATGTGGCAGGAAAACACACATGGAGCTTCATGAAGTTCAAGGCTTCCAGTGTCAAGAACGTCATACGTGCAAGAGCGCCCCCCCAAAAGCAGAGCGTGTGTTATGGACAAAGTCCCTGGAAATTGTGAAATAGCACAGGGCTTTGATGTGTGCATTCATAATGGAAGGAAATGCTAAACTTCAGTAAGAGGTTAATGAACATGAAGATGTCATTTTTTTTTCCCCATCCTAGTTCAAAGATCCCCTGGATTCTGCCCTGATTAGAACATGATGGCTGGTGTCTACGAGGAAGTGTCAGCCTGGAACAGGGCAGGGTGGGAGGAGATGAGGCTAGAGAAAAGAGGATGAAAAGGAGAAAAATGACACAGCAGGACAGCTGGGGCCGGGCAGCCCCGCTGAAGGGAGCGCTGAGCCAAGACACACAGAGCCGCCCTCAGAATTCCTGGAGGGTACCGCACCAGGAGAGGGGCCCCAGAAGGAGTGGCTCTGTCCCAGAAGGGTGACTGGCTTCCGTGATCATGTGGTAGAAACACAGCATCCGTCCGTGGTAGAAACATTCCATCCAGGAAGCAACCATCCACCAATCCTGAAACGGCCAGGAATGGACACAGTGCCACAGATACTCCAGACGTTCCCTCTTTTGTTCACCTTATTCTGGGACAGTCAGAGTGTTTTATTTCCCAAGTGATATAATAATATCTACAATTGCATGTGTGCCTGCTAAGTCATTTCAGTCGTGTCTGACTCTTTTCCAATCCCATGGACTGTAGCCCTCCAGACTCCTCTGTCCATGAGATTTCCTAGGCAAGAATACTGGAGTGGGTTGCCATGCCTTCCTCCAGGGGATCTTCCTGACCTAGGGGTCAAACCTGCATCTCTTACATCTCCTGCATTGGCAGGTGGGTTCTTTACCACTAGCACCACCTGGGAAGCCCAATATCTATAGTTATCAGATACTTACAAGTAAAAATTTTAGAAAAATCTCTGGAATACATTAAAAATCCTGAGACACAACTGATAAGTAAAAATGTATATATATTATGGTGCTCTGATACATGTTTACACTGAGAAATGATCGTAACAATTAAGTGAATTAACACATCTGTCACCTCGTATAGTTATTTTGCAGTGAAACCACTTAAATGCCATTCTTTTAGCAAATTTCTTGTGTGTACTTAGTTGCTTCAGTCGTGTCCGACTCTGCGGCCCCATGGACTGTAGCCCACAAGGCTCCTCTGTTCACGAGGATTCTCTAGGCAAGAATACTGGAGTGGGTTGCCATGCCCTCCTCCAGGGGATCTTCCCGACCCAGGGAGCAAACCTGGGTCTCGCACGCTGCAGGCAGACTCTTTACCAGCTGAGCCACCAGGGAAGTGCAATTTCAGTATCAGTTCAGTTCAGTCGCTCAGTCGTGTCTGACTCTTTGTGACCCCTTGGACTGCAGCACTTCAGGCTTCCCTCAGTGAACATGTGAATACAGATACCTTTTCAAGATGTTGTTGTTGTTCAGCTGCTAAGCCATGTCCAACTCTTTGTGACCCCATGGATTGCAGCACGCCAGGCTTCCCTGTCCTTCACCCTCTCCTGGAGCTTGCTCAAACTCATTTCCATTGAGTCGGTGATGCCATCCAACCATCTCATCCTCTGTCGTCCCCTTCTCCTCCTGCCTTCAATCTTTCCAAGCATCGGGGTCTTTTCCAATGAGATGGCTCTTCACATCAGGTGGCCAAACTATTGGAGCTTCGGCTTCAGCAACATTGAATGCCATGAATATTCAGAGTTGATTTCCTTTAGGATTGACTAGTTTGATCTCCTTGCTGTCCAAAGGACTCTCAAGGGTCTTCTCCAGCACCATAAAACAAAAGCATCAGTTCCTTAGTATTCAGCCTTCTTTATGGTCCAGCTCTCATATCCATACATGACTATTTGAAAAACCAAAGCTTTGCTATACAGAACTTTGTCGACAAAGTGATGCCTCTGCTTTTTAATATGCTATCTAGGTTTATAGCTTTCATTTCCTCTGAATATATCCCCAGAGGTGGGGTTGTTGAATCATATGGCAGTTCTATTTTCCATTTTTTGAGTCATTTCCATAACATTTTCCATAGTGACTGTTCCAATTTATGTTGCCACCAACAGTGTACAAGGGTTCCCTTTCCTCCACGTTCTGGCCACGGTGTGTGATCTCCTGTCTCACTGATAACTGCCATCCTAACAGCTGTGAGCTGCTTTTAACCTCCTGTGTGGTTTTTGCTATTGAGTCGTATGAGTTCCGAATATGTTTTGAATATTTACCCCTATCATGTAGCTGGTTTGCCACCATTTGCCCTCATCTCATGGGCTGCCTTTGCATTTTGCTGATGGTTTGCAGGGATTTGATGCAGTCTCAGTGGTTCATTTCTGGTTTTGTTGCCAGGGCTTCTGACATCATATCCAAAAACTCATTGCCAAGACCAATATCAAGGAGCTTATTCCTGTGTTTTCTTACCGAGGTTTACAGTTTCAGGTCTTACGTTTAAGTTTTTCATTTCAAGTTGATGCTGTGAGTAGGCTAGGGTGTGAGTTTTGTTCTTTTGCATGTGAGTGCCCAGTTTTCCTAGCACCATTTATTGAAGAGACTATTCCTCTTCCTCTGTGTATTCTTGGATCTTTTGCCAAAGGCTATCAATTATATTTGGTTTACTTCTCAACTCTTGATTCTGTTCCATTGGTCTATGCATCTGTTTTTATGCAAGTACCATATTGTTTTGATTATCATAGCTTTGTAACATCATTTGAAATCAGGATCTGTGATGCCTCCAGCTTTGATTGCTTTGGCTATTCAAAGTCATTTGTGGCCCCATACAAATTTTAGAATATTTTTCTATGTTAGTGAAAAATGTCATTGGAATTTTGATAGGGATTGCATTAAACCTGTCTGTCACCTTGGATAGTTTGAAGATTTTTAACAGTACTAATTCTTCCAATCCATGAACACAAGGAATTTATCCACTCATTTGTGTCTTCCTCAATTTCCTTTCTCAATGCCTCATAGTCTTCAGTGCACAGGTCTTTCACCATCCTGGTTAAATTTATTGCTAAGTATTTTACTTTCAGGTGTATTATAACTGGAATTGTTTTCTTACTTTCTCTTTCTGGTAGATCATTGTTAGTGTATAGAAATGCAACTGACTTTTTTATTTTGATTTTACAAATTCATTTATTACTTCTAACAGATATTTGATGGGGTCTTTAGGATTTTCGATACATAAGATAATTTCATCTGGAGGCAGAGACAGTGAATGTTACTTCTTTCTGATTTGGACATCTTTTATTTCCCTTTCTTGCCTAATTGTTCTGGCTAGGACTTTCAGCACCATGTTGCATGAGGTACCCACAGTGGACATCCTTGTTTTGTTTCCTGATCTCAGAGAAGAATCTTTCACCTTTTACCATTGTGTTTTCTGCTGAGAAATGGATTGATAGCCTTATGGGAGCTCCTGTATGCGACGAGTTCCTTTTCTCTTGCTGCTGTCAGAATTCTTTCTTTGCCTTGGATTTTTGACAGTTTTATAATAATATGTCTCAGTGAAGCCTTCTTTGGATTGTATCTGTTTGGGCACCTATAAGCTCCATGTAGCTGTATGAATGTCTCTCTCCAGATTTGAGTCATTTCAGCCATTATTTTCTTAAATAAGTTTTCTGCCCTTTCTCTCGCCCGCCCCCAACCCTCTCTCCGTCTCCTCCCCTCCCTCCTCCCGCTCCTGGGATTCCCATAATACAGACATTGTATCACTTGATAATGTTCAATAATTCACATGGGTTTGCTTTACTCTTTTTCATTCTTATGTCTTTTTTCCTGCAACTGGATAAATCCAAATGACCTGTTCTGGCGTTTACAGCATCTCTCATCAACTTGGTCAGGTCTGTTGTTGATGCTGTCTGCATTATTCATTCATTCATTCAGGCATTTGACACATTATTTTGGCTCTAGAATCTGGTTACTTCTTCATGAATCCACTCTCTCTGTGGAACTTCCCGCTGTGCTCGTGTGTTATCTTCCTGGCTTTGTTGCATTGTCTCTCTGAGTTGTCTCACAGCTCGCTGAGCTTCCTTAAAGCAATTATTTTGAATTCTCTGTCAGGCGGTTCATAAATCTCTATTTATTTTGGGCCAGTTAGTGGAAAATTATTGTGTTCCACGGGTGGCATCATGTTTCCTTGATTTTTCCTTGAGGTCTGTGTTGCTTTCTTCACATATAAAAGCAGCAGTCCCTTCCTCCAGGCTTTCCCGACTGGCTCTGGGAAATGCCTGCAGCAGTCAGCCTGGCCATGGATTCCGAGGTTTTCTCGGACTTTTGGACATGCCTGCTCCACATTGCTTATTCCCCTTCAGGAATAAGATTATTGGCCTTCTCTCTTCGCTACTAAGCCAGGTCTAGTGCTGAGACCCTCCTGTTTCCCTAACACCATACCCTGAAATGCTCAAGCATGGAGTATCCTCCCAAGCCTTTGGGCCTGGCTGGCTTCTTGTGTGAGCTAACCTGTGAGTGGTCTGCTCACACTCACCCTTGCTTCCCTTGGGAGTGCACACAGGGAGCCTGTCCCAGGAAGGGGGGGAATGGGTGAGACACACGGAGCCTTGGGCCAGCTGTACTTGTTACCGCTGTCCAGGAGCCAGCTGGGGGGTTTGCAGAGGTGGGGTCCCCAGAAGCTCATGGTGGCCTTCCTGCTGACGTCCATGAAGGATTAGGAGGATGGACCCCCAAGTGGTTAGTGGCATCTCTTTGATGAGTTTGAAACTCCAGTTGCTGTGCCCCCAGCTTCCCCCACCCACTCAGCCATGCCCGTCACCCTCGTGTTCTGGGCAGGGTGAGAAGTGAGTGTGCCTCAGATGGTGTCCAACAGAGCTGGATGAGCTAGGCCCTGACACATCCTTATACACTCTCACTTCCCCTGTGGGAGACTCACGTGACAGAGACTCTACCCCAGATGCCCCCTGCCCCATCTTCTGGGGATTGTTGGCCATCTTTGATCTTCCTCGGCTTATAAATGCATCACTGCAGTGCTCTGCCTTCACGTGGCATTCTCCTGTGTTTTCATATCATCTTCCCTCTAAGGATGTCTTATCTGAATTTAACTTTCCCCATTTTTTAAGATCAGCAGTCATAGTGGATATGACTTAATTTTACCTTGCTAACCTCTGTAATGACTTTATCTCCAAATAAAATCACATTCTGAAATACAGGAGTTCAGGACTTCAGCACGTGAATTTAGGGGAGAGGGTGACACAAGTCAACTCACAGTGGGGAGCGAAGGCAGAGAAATCCTTGAGAAAGGCCATGAGCGGGCAGCTTCCAGCAGACGGGCTATGATGAGGCCTCCCTGGGGGTGTGGGAAGCAGATGAAAGCCATGCACATAATCCATTTTTGCTTCCACAGTTTAGGCTGAGCAGGCTTCATGAAAGCCTTCACTTCTTAGACAGGCAGGGCATGTAGGGCCATAAGTAATGCCTTAGGGGTGCTGTTGGCAGCCTGGGGACTCTGCAACCCCAGCCTCTTCTGTCCCCAGCTTGTTTGAGTCCTTGCATCTGGACTGGGCACTCAGGTACCTCCACCACCTTCCAGACTAGAAGTCTCCTGACCCGGCCCTGCCCAGAGAGTCAGTGGGCACCAAGAACCTCAGAGACAAAAGACAGTGTTGAGCCATGATCAGCCCCCAGACACCGCCTGTTATCCACCTACTTTGGGGACTCATTGGAGAAAATGTCAAGCGATAAAGCAGCACAGAATGTGTCTTGATCTCCTGGTGCTTCTAATGCTGATGTGTAAGTGCTGGTAAATAATCCATCACCCGTGTGTTCAGAATCAGGCTCAGAATCCGAGGTGCAAGCTTACAGATCACACCTGTCCATTAGTTTAAAAATGCATAGCTAATAAACTGTTTTCCTCTTTAGAAATGGCATAAATGTCATTAGAAACTAACCTGAGCTTATTGGCTTTATTTAACTCTTGACAAGTATAGAATATAACATTAAAAATGCAATTAACTTGGGCAGTGGGGGAGAAACAAACCCATTAGATGGATGTCTTTGGGGTAAGGAGAGATATTTACATGTCATAAATCAAAACTTTCATAGGCACATCCCAAAATAGGACTACAGTTCCTTATTATCCCAAATTTCTCAACTCTCAGAAGTAAGTTATTAGCTGGATGTTACCAATGATTAGACAGAAAAACACAGGCTCGCCGCAGACTAAACCATCTCTCAGTAAAATAGATTGGGAGTCGAGAGAAGTTTGGCTGGGTCAACCTATCAGAAAAACGCCATCCTGTCTGTGATGGTGAATGTGAATTTTATGCATCAACCAGCCCGGGTGCCCTGGCATCTTGTCAAACTTAATTCTGGATTTCTGTGAGGACGTCTCTCAACGAGACCAATATTTGAATCTGTGAGCAGTAAAGCAGAGCCTCCTTCCCGATGCGGTGGGCCTCTCCAATCAGTTGAAGACCTGAAAAGAACAAAAAGCTGGTCTTCAACAAGTGAAAGGGGATTTCCTCTGCTGGGCTGCCTTCAGCCAGGACACTGAGCGTTTTGCTGGTTTGTTTTGTTTTGTTTTGTTTTGTTTTACTGTCATGGGATTTAAACGGAAACTCTGGCTCTTCCTGGGTCTTAGGCCTGCCAGCTTTGGACTGGAGTTTACACCACCAGCTCTTCTGGGTCTCTGGCTTCAGAGCTTGAGCGTCAAGGTCCATATCATGTCATATATATATACGGGCTTCTCTGGTGGCGCAGTGGTAAAGAACTTGCCTGCCAATGCAAGAGATGTAGGAGACGCAGGTTTGATCCCTGGGTTGGGAAGATCCCTTGGTGAAGGAAATGGCAACCTACTGCAGGATTCTTACCTGGAATATCCCATGGATAGAGGAGCCTGGCCAGCTACAGTCCATAGGGTCGCAAAGTCAGACACAATTGAAGTGACTTAGCATGGACTACATTCATTCTCTTTCTCTGGAGAACCCGGACTGATACACTCTCTGTGCATTCTTATCCATCCGGTGACCTAAACATTTGCTGGGCACTATGGAAAACTGCGGTTTTTACACTTAGCGTTGGCTATGCGTTCTTCTGGTTTTCTCTGGAGGCCAAGCCCTCCATCACTCTTAGGCTGTGCAGTTCAGCTGGAGCTGACCCCACCTCCCCTGCACCACAAGCATGCACCCCGTACCCAGCAAACTCACACCCTCCACACTGCGGCTGTGATGACTGGGTCAGAGATGGGAACGTGACCCAAGATCACGCAGAAGTGAACAATCCCAGGACTTCAACTTCAGAAGCATCAAAGGAGACACTGTCCTCCTGCTGGGATTTTAGATGAGAACACTGCTGATGCTGGAGCTGCTCTGTGGGGCTGGCTCCCAGGGACCCGCCGATCAATGGAACCAGAGACCAGGCCTGGACGAGCTCAGCAGGGACCCTGACTCTCTAGTCTCTTGAATTCTAAATGCAAATGAACTTTCTGTTTGCCACTGAGAGAGGGGTGTCTGCCACTTGTACCCAAAGGCCCCTTTTTGTGCCAAGGGGCCAGGAAATACTTCACTGTGGGCTAAGAAACGAAAGTAACTTTCTGGGCATTAGTGGAGCTGACTTTAAAGATTAAAGCAAATGGGTCTCTATGTCTGCATCTCCACTGTTGCCCTGAAAACAGGTTCATCAGTACCATCTTTCTAGATTCCATATATATGCGTTCAGTTCAGTTCAGTCACTCAGTCATGTTCGACTCTTTGTGACCCCATAGACTGCAGCACACCAGGCCTCCCTGTCCATCACCAACTCCTGGAGTTTACTCAAACTCATGTCCATCGAGTCAGTGATGCCATCCAACCAGCTCATCCTCTGTCATACCCTTCTCCTCCCACCTTCAATCTTTCCCAGCATCAGGGTCTTTTCAAATGAGTCACTTCTTTGCATCAGGTGGCCAAAGTATTGGAGTTTCAGTTTCAGCATCAGTCCTTCCAATGAACATTCAGGACTGATTTCCTTTAGGATTGACTGGTTGGATCTCCTTGCAGTCCAATGGACTCTCAAGAGTCTTCTCCAACACCACAGTTCAAAAGCATCAATTCTTCAGTGCCCAGCTTTCTTTATAGTCCAATTCTCACATCCATACATGACCAATGGAAAAACCATAGCTTTGACTAGACAGATCTTTGTTGGCAAAATAATGTCTCTGCTTTTTAATATGCTATCTAGGTTGGTCATAACTTTTCTTCCAAAGAGCAAGCATCTTTTTAATTTCATAGCTGCAATCACCATCTTCAGTGATTTTGGAGCCCCCAAAAATAAATTCTCTCACTGTTTCCATTGTTTTCCCATCTATTTGCCATGACATAGTGGGACCAGATGCCATGATCTTCATTTTTTGAATGTTGAATTTGAAGCCAGCTTCTTCACTCTCCTCTTCCACTTTCATCAAGAGGCTCTTTAGTTCCTCTTCGCTTTCTGCCGTGAGGGTGGTGTCATCTGCATATCTGAGGTTATTGATGTATCTCTCGGCAATCTTGATTCCAGCTTGTGCTTCATCCAGCCCAGCATTTCACATGATGTACTCTGCATATAAGTTAAATCAGGGTGATAATATACAGCCTTGACGTACTCCTTTCAAGATTTGGAACCAGTCTGTTGTTCCATGTTAATACACGATTTTTTTTTTTTTTTTCTCTTTCTGACTTAACTTCACTCTGTATAATAGAACAGAAATAGGACCATGTGTAAAATAAATAACCAGCAGGAATTCACTGTATGATTCAGGGAACTCCAGTCAGGGCTCTGTAACAGCCTAGAGGAATGGGAAGGGGTGGGAGGGGGGCGGGGGAGGGGGTCACATGTACTCATGCTGATGTATGGCAGAGGCCACACAATATTGTGAAGATGTCCTTCAATTAAAAATAAATAAGTTTGAGGGGGAAAAGTGAATGGATTGTTCACTCCGCACCACACAGAAATCTGAGACACCACAGACCAGCCTGTCTGCCCCCCTTTCAGATAAGGACACCATGAGCGAGTCATATGGCCAGCTCCCGACCACAGAGAAGCTTATCCAGGGACAGGGGATGTTCTCCCCCTGAGGATCAGGAAAGGCCGGGGAGAATAAGACCACTGCCAGAAGAAGCTGGGGTCTAACAAGGAGCCTGGAGCCTGCCAGCCTCTGGATCCAGCTGGAGCAACTCTGCGCACCTTTAGGGAAAAATGGGAGATAGTTTAAACCTGTTCATTCTGAAACATGTACATCTCCTGCCACTGGCTGTGACGGTCACTCCTCACAGCCTGTCAACCTGATTTTCTTCTCCCCTCTCCCATTTCACTGACATAACAGGATGGAAGGAGTCACCGTACCCGGCACGGACACCCGTGAAAGTCAGGGAGGAGAAAGCGACAGCCCAGCGCAGGCCAGATCTCTTTACGCCTGCCTGGATGTCTTCAAGGACACGAGCGTCTAACTCACACTTAATTTCACGGGTATGTAGCTGATACGGCCCCTCTACCAGCTCAGACTGCATAATGAGCTCACACACCTTTTAACAGTCAAATTAATAACCCTGCATGTTCAAGCTGTTCTTGTGACAAGGCTTCCCTTCCTCCAGCTAGGAACCCCCTTTCACAAGCCATAGCAACCCCACAGGTGAGAAGCCAGGGAAAGGGCAGGGTCTGCAGGGCCCTGACAGTGGCGGCGGTCACTGAGACAGCCATTTGACCAAGCTGTGCCCGAGGCTCCAGGCCAGGCCCCTGCACAGGGCCCACAAGGAGGGTCTCACCGCTGCCCCAGCACCGGTTTCTCTGGGTCTGGAGTCAGACTCCTCTCTCCAGTGCTGGGTTCACCACTCCAGGCTTAGGTCCAATGCCCAGTCCTTCAGGGTCAGTTCTCTTAATTAATACATGCACACACGCAAGCACACACACACACACATACACACACACTCATGCAATTTTCGTATAGCAATCCAAGGCGCCAGGCTGCTGGGTCAGAAGTTCGCCCATCAGCCACACACACGCACGATGTCTGGAGACTTGGCATAGCTCTCCTCTAAGATCTTAAGCAGGGATCACTTGCTCAATGCCCAGGGCTGAGGTCATTTGCCAAAGTTCATCGCCACAAATCAATGCCACCACGCTACCGATAGTCGGAGAAGGAGATGGGTGGACAGGAGCTGAGCTGTACGCTAGACCTGGACTCACAAGCTCTCCCCACACAAACACACTCCAGGGCTTCTGCGAGACCTCCCACGGCACCCTCATCGTGCCCCAGGGAGACTGGAAAGAGCTGTGGTATCTCCAAGGCCCTGGAAAGGCAATCACAAATCTGAAACAGGCAGCGATGGTGGTAAAGAACCCGCCAATTCAGGAGACACAGAAGACGCAGGTTTGATCCCTGGGTCAGGAAGAGCCCCTGCAAGATGACATGGCAACACACTCCAGTATTCTTGCCTAGAGAATCCCATGGACAGAGGAGTCTGGCGGCTTACAGTCCATGGGGTCACACGGAGTTGGACGTGATGGCAGCAGCTGAGCATGGCACGGCTGCCAGCCCACAGCCCAGAAGCCAGGCTGGCCAGCCCCAGGGATCTCTGAGCCACTAAAAGCTCAGAACCAATCAGGGCTAATTGCAGGTTTCCGTGCCACCCTCCTGGCTCAGCTGTTCAGCAAAAATTACATCTCATTACTTTTTTCACTAATCAGCTTCAAGAGCAGAGTGCAAAATTAACTTGAAATAATTTCATGCTTTCAAGTAACCTTTATTTTCTAAATTGTGGTGCTTTGCCATAACTATTTCATCCTACTGTATAATAACAGTGTTTTTTGCGTGAGGGTAGAGCACTTATATAACAGCTGCTATCTTAATCAAATATCAATAGCTCATCTTTATTTCAGCATTAAGTCAATAGCACATGCCATTTGTTACTTCATAAACCTCAATACCATAAGTATTATCAGTTAAATAAGTGTTCTCTAAAGTGTGGTTTAATGAATCAGAACCAATTTAAAAGAGTCTGGATTGAAATACTGAAATCTGCCAAATTTAAGACTTCTATAAAACACTGAACTCTTCAGGTAACCAAATGTTCAGCTATATTTTGAACACACACCCTCTCCTAACAAGTGCTCACATACTGTGGTTTCACTTAAAATATAAGTTAGCATAATTATGCTGAAGACTCAACCAATCGCAAACCGAGCTCCTGTGTTTCTCTTTTTCCTCTGTCCTAATAAATTGTTAACACACACTTGCCCAACCTTGTCCCCCAAAAGCCAAAACTGAAGCAAAGAAATATGCTTGTTGTTGCTTAACCATCATGAATGTAAATAAGACCTGGGGGCTCCAGACAACTGTAAACTCCTGTCAGAAGACAGAACAGACATAAAAAAGGGGCCAGAGCAATCCTGAACATTATCAGGGTCCTGGTGCCTAGGAAGCAGAAGGCGACAGCCACATCCTGTACCTGGAACTCGCCTGGAAGGACATATTCACATATGAGCCCCTCGCTTGGAAAGAAAAGATGCGACAGAATGACATAGATGGAATCAGGCCCCAAGACACACGGAGGAAGGTTGGTCAGAGGATTTGCACACGTGTCCCAGGGGCAGGGCCAGGATGACCCAGTAGAAGTAATCGGCTAGGAGGTCTGTCTACACTCACAGCTGCTCCTACGTGGAACGAGCCACTTACAGGACAACTAACTGAATTCTCTCATTCCCAAGGTGACAGAAAACTACAAAGAGAGGACCTAACAGGTGGGCTCTTTGTATTTGCCTTAAAAGTCAGTATTTCCCAGAAATGTCTTCTGGGCAGAGGTCGGGGGTCTCCTTGAGTGGAGGAGGCAGAGCGGGGACTCCATGAGAGCCCAAGAGGCTGGAAGTCACAGTGTGCAGGGGAGGAGAGGGCAGCTCCTGAGAGCTCCAGAGACCCTCAGTCACTGATGCCTGCAGAAAAGCTCCCCACGTCCAGGAAGAGGACCGCCAGGAACGTCACAGGGGACACTCACCAGAGCTCACACGGGGCCGAGAACGGGGCCTGTCCCCACCAGCCCGAGCAGAAAACCTTAAACGTCCAGGAAGAGGGCCGCCAGGAAGGTCACAGGGGACACTCATCCGAGCTCACACGGAGCCAAGAACGGGGCCCGTCCCCACCAGCCCGAGCAGAAAACCTTAAAGTAAAGGGAGAGGGTAAATCTCTCCAAAGAGCTGCGCTCAGAAGTGGAGCAACTCATAACCCTGGGCTAAAAGTCGCTCTGTTCCCACCCAAGAAGTATAAAAGCAAAACCTGGAAGGATCAAACTGTCTCTGAGGACCTAAGCCATGGCACAGAGCAGAGCTCAAGGATATCTATAGGAACAGAAAAGTATCCACTGTACAAGGCAAAAATCACAATGCCTGGTTTCCACCAAAATTGCTCAGTGTGCTAAAACAAGAAAATAATGCTCACAATGAGGAGAAAAAGCAAGCAACCAAAACTGAACCAGCATTGACACAGATGATAAAATCAGTAGAAAAGGACATAAAACAGTTACGATAACTGTTCTATATGCCCCAGAACATAGGGAAGAGAGTAGGCATGTTAGGAGGAGCCATGCGTGCTTAGCTGCTCAGTCGTGTCTGACCATTTGTAACCCCATGGACTGTAGCCCACCAGGCTCCTCTGTCCATGGAATTCTCCAGGTAAGAATACCAGAGTGTGTTTCCCTTTCCTTCTCCATAGGAAGAGCTATAGAGAGCAATTTTTTTAAAAAGAACCAAATTGAAGTTTTAGGAATGAAAACTAGAAGGTATGAGATTAAACTAAATGTGACAGATGGAATTAACAATGGGTTAGACTCTGTGGAGGAAAAAAGTAGTGAACTTGAAGACACAGCAATAGATGAAATTAAGCACGGCATTGGGGAAATGGCTCCAAAAAACTGAACAGAGCATCAGAGTGGGCGGTATGGGACAACTTTGGCCAAACACAATGGATAGGACCTCAAAAAAGAGGAAAGGCTGGGGAGAGCACAGCCAAAATTGTCTAAGGTTGATGAAAACATAACTCCATCAGTCAAAAAGTCATCAAACCTAAAGTACAATAAACATGAAGAAAACCACACAAAGGCACGCTACAGGGAGTCCCCCACACACGAACCTTCAAGTCGTAAGCTTTCAAAGATGCGAACACGCATCCCACCAAAGCCAGGCGGGAGTGAGAAGGCACCTTGCCTCTGTCTCCATTGCTGACGACCCTTCAGCTCCACCCTCTCCCTCCTCCTCGCCCTCTTCCAGTCAGTGACTCTTCTTGCCTCTTCACTCCACTCCAGCCCCTGTGTGCCCACTTTTCCAGGTACTGCACTGTAAGATTTAAAATGCTTTCTTTATTTTTTGTATTTGCTTTTTATGTATTATTTGTGTGAAAAGTATTATAAACTTATTACGGTACAATACTATATAGCTGATTGTGTTAGCTAGTTACCTAGGCTAACTTTGTTGGACTTACAAATGCATTCTCAGAACGGAACTCATTTGAATGTTGGGAACTTACTGAACTTTCAAACTGTTCAAAGGATTAAAAAAAGTCTTAAAGGCAGCCAGAAAAAAAGGGTCACATTACCTGGAGAGGAAAAGAAATGAAGGTAACCGCAGACATCTTAGTGAGAAGAGTGCCAGATGAAAAGCAACACCACAACTTTTAAATTATTGAAAAACACTGTCAACCTAGAAAACTCTACTCCATAAAGATAGCTTTAAAAATAAAGACAAAATAAATGGTTTTCATACATGCAAAAGCTGAAAATGTTATCACCAGTGAAAGTTCCCTACAGTAAAGGAAGTTTCTCAAGCAAAGGGAAAATGAGAGCAGATATAAATCTCTACACAAAGTAATCATGTCAATGTATGGCAAAACCAATACAATATTGTAAAGTAATTAGCCTCCAATTAAAATAAATAAATTTATATTAAAAAAATTAAAAAAGTACTGAAAATGGTAACTATATGGGTAAAGATAGTTATTATTTAAATCACTTTAAGATATAGTTGACTATTTAAATGAAAATTAATAACAGTTCATTGTCTAGTTTGTAATATCAGTTCAGTTCAATTCAGTCGCTCAGTTGTGTCTGACTCTTTGCGACCCCATGAATCACAGCACGCCAGGCCTCCCTGTCCTTCACCAACTCCGGAGTTCACCCAGACTCACGTCCATTGAGTCAGTGATGCCACCCAGCCATCTCATCCTCTGTCGTCTCCTTCTCCTCCTGCCCCCAATCCCTCCCACCATCAGAGTCTTTTCCAATGAGTCAACTCTTCGCATGAGGGGGCCAAAGTACTGGAGGTTCAGCTTTAGCATCATTCCTTCCAAAGAAATCCCAGGGCTGATCTCCTTCAGAATGGACTGGTTGGATCTCCTTGCAGTCCAATGGACTCTCAAGAGTCTTCTCCAACATCACAGTTCAAAAGCATCAATTCTTCGGCGCTCAGCCTTCTTCACAGTCCAACTCTCACATCCATACATGACCATAGGAAAAACCATAGCCTTGACTAGATGGATCTTTGTTGGCAAAGTAATGTCTCTGCTTTTGAATATGCTATCTAGGTTGGTCATAACTTTCCTTTCAAGGAGTAAGCCTCTTTGAATTTCATGGCTGCAGTCACCATCTGCAGTGATTTTGGAGCCCAGAAAAATAAAGTCTGACACTGTTTCCAGTGTTTCCCCATCTATTTCCCATGAAGTGGTGAGACCAGATGCCATGATCTGCATGTTTCTGAATGTTGAGCTTTAAGCCAACTTTTTCACTCTCCACTTTCACTTTCATCAAGAGGCTTTTGAGTTCCTCTTCACTTTCTGCCATAAGGGTGGTGTCATCTGCATATCTGAGGTTATTGATATTTCTCCCGGCAATCTTGATTCCAGCTTGTGCTTCTTCCAGCCCAGTGTTTCTCATGATGTACTCTGCATAGAAGTTAAATAAGCAGGGTGACAATATACGGCCTTGACGGACTCCTTTTCCTATTTGGAACCAGTCTGTTGTAATATACATAAAAATAAAATGTGTGGAAACAATAAAGCAAAGACTAGGAGACTCTGGATGGGAAAGGGAGAGAAGGGAAGGAACCAAAGAGGCATAAGTGAGAAAACTCAGGCTGGCTTGAAGATGGAGGAGAGGGAGCCTCTAGAAGCAGGAAAGGCAAGGAAACAGGCTCTCCCCTGGAGCCTCCAGAAGGAACAAAGCCCTCCTGAACCCTTGATTTTAGCCTCGAGAGACCTGTCAGATGTCTGACCTCCACAACTATGCGATAATAGAGGTGCATTGTTTTAAATCACAAAATCTGTGCTAATTTATTACAGCAGTCACAGGAAACTCATATATTCAATTCAATGAGTGAATGAGAGGATGGATGGATGAACAGATGGATGGATGAAAAGATGGATGAGTGGATGAATAGATGGACAGGTAGATGGATAGATGGATTCATGGATGAACGGATGAAGGGAGGGAGGGATGGATGCACTGATAAATAGATGGGTAGATGTATGTATGGATGGATGGATGGAGGGAGGGAGGGAGGGGTGGCTGGATGGGTGGATGGATGAATAGATGGGTGGATGAATGGATGGATGGATACATGGATGAATGGATGGAGGGGGAGGAATGGATGGAGACATAGATGAATAGATGGGTAGGTGTATGGATGGATGGATGAATAGATGGATGGATGAATGGATGGATGGATACATGGATGGAGGGGGAAGAATGGATGGAGAGATAGACTGATGAATAGATGGGTAGATGTATGTATGGATGGATGGATGGAGGCATGGAGGGAGGGATGGATGGATGATAGATGGATGGATGAATAGATGGGTGAATGAGTGGATGAATAAAAGTGCCTGCTGCCACCAAACTCCTGACTTCTATGTCACACATTTCTCATTTTTCCTTACCTCAGCATTGATTCCATCTGGTAAAAGCACCTCAATTTGGCTTTGGAAAATCGCCCTTCTCTCATCTTCTATCCATATGGTTCAGGTGAGGTTAACATGAGTGTCGAACAATAGGGGTGGCCCAGGGCCTGGGCTGTTGGCTAGAACACACCTCCTTCTGGTCAGTGATGGGCCAGCACTGAACACATGGCCACACGGGGCTTCTGCTGCGAAGTTTGGAAAACAAAGCTCTTCCCTGCCAGAGAAGGGGTGCCAAGCTCGTAGGGTCTGCATTTGGAGCTCTCGGTGGCTATTTCTGTCAGCCTGTGGGAAGGGCCTGCCTGAGAATGAAGATGACATGGAGGAAAGCATGGCGGAAAAGTGGTGACCGAGTCTCAGCTAAGTCATTCGAAAGCTTGCGTCCAGCCACGCCAGTTGCGTAGGCCAGTTCACTCTGCCCAGAGCTTTAGCAAGTTAGTCAGGCCTCCTGCCTTGAAGTAAAGAGGAAATACAGCCTCTCACTTCCAGGTTCTTGGTTCAAGCCACTCCCTCAAACTAGGACCTGCGTGCCCATCCTGGAGAGCTCAGCTGAACCCCCCGTGCCCATGGAAAGCGTCCCTGATCCCTGGATGGTGCCATCAATCCTGACATCACCAGAGCACAATGTCCATTCATGCTGAGAATGCGCATCTACAGTCCTCGGGCTGTGGTCATGGCCAACATATCCACCTATCCTCCCGGCATGGAAGTGCCTTGCCCTTGGGCTGTGCCTTGCTCACCTCTACACCTACTCCCACCAGCAGCCTGTGGTCAATAAATAATTTTACATAGAGATGCCCCACCACTCTGAAATAATTATGACATTAATTATTTGACAATATTCCCTGTTTATCCTTAAGTGCCTTTAGAACCTGTAATGACTCCCTCTCTCAATCCTGATATTGATAAATTGTGTCCTCTCTGTCTTTATCTTGACAAATCTGGCTAAAGGTTTATCAAATGTATTGATCTTTTCCAAGAGCCAGCTTTTGGTTTTATCAATTTTCTCTACTTTTCTGTTTTCAATCTCATTGGTTTCTGCTCTTATCTTTGGTATTTCCTTTCTTCCATTTGCTTTGTAATTCTTTTTCCAGGTGAAAAAAAAAAAAAACTGGAAAAAGAAACAAATTCTTGATCTTAAACTGTTTTTATTTTAAATACAAGTATTTAAAGCCATGCTTTCCTGAAAGCTCAGCTGGTAAAGAATCCATCTGCAATGCAGGAGACCCCAGTTTGATTCCTGGGTCGGAAAGATCCGCTGGAGACGGGATAGGCTACCCACTCCAATACTCTTGGGTTTCCCTTGTGGCTCAGCTGGTAAAGAATCCGCCTGCAATGCAGGAGACCCATAAATGTCTCTCAAAACACTGCTTTAGTTGTGTCCCAAACATTTTCATATCTTGAATATACCTCACATAATTTAATTACTTTAAGTATGCTGAGGTATTGAAGCTCATCTTATGGCCCAGTGCATGGTCTATCCTGGTGATCACGTGCACTTGGAAAGAATGAATAGTCCGCTGTTTTGGGGAGAATCATCCCGAGTCACTAAGATCAAGCTGAATGAGAAAGCTGCCCTGATCTCCAAATCCTCACTGATTTTTCGGTTTCCTTGTTTCTTTGATTACACAGAGAGAATTACAGCTTCCAACTCTAATTATGGATCTGTCTGTCTCCCTTGTCAATCCAATCAGTTTTTGCTTTACAAATTTTAAAGTTCTTTTATTAGTTTCACACACATTCAGGATTATGTCTTTTGGTTCACTGACCTCTTATCTGAATGTAACGTCCCTCTTCGTCCCTGATAACAGTACTGTTCCGAAGTCTACTTTGGTAGATACTAGTTCAATTAATCTTTGCATGATAGAGCTTCTCTCATTTTTATATTTTTACGCCAACTATGTCTTCATATGTAAAGTGGGTTTCTTATAACTTATCAAGCATATTGATGGGCCTTGCTTCTTTATCTGATCTGATAATCTTGGCTTTAAAATTGCTTTAAAATATTTACAATGTTTAGGACATTTGCATTTAATACAATTATTGATTCCCTTGGATTAAAGCTATCATTTTGCTAGTGATTTTCTTTTTGTTCCAATGATCCTTCATTCCCTTTTTCCTCTTTTTCTGACTATTCCTGGGTTATTTGATTGTTTTTTATGATTTCATTTTGTCTCCACTGCTGGCTTATTAGTTATACCTCTTTTTAAATTGCTTTGAGAATGGCTCGGCTTTAACAAGATTCAGTGAAGAGGAATCTAGATTGCTGCAAGAGAATGTGAAAGGTAACTGTTTACTTATGGAAAAAACCCTCTGTTCCAGAGAACAGATCCACTGGGGACTCCAAGCTCTAATCATCTGCACCAACGCGCTTGGCAGGGTTCAATTTGCTCATAAAACTGACAACCAGCTTCCCAGCGTGATGCCTGCACGTCCACACCAGCCAAGGGGCAGTGACAGAGTGGGGCTCCCAGGAGCAGCCTCAGCCCGAGTCTCTGGAGGGGCTCCCAGCCCTTCTCAGCAGCCCCTCCCCAGGGCAGCCCCCGGCGGCAGGACAGGCCAGCCCGGGAGGAGCCTGGACGTGGCAGGCTCCTGTCTGTCCCTTTCCTACCTCACCCTGAGCATCCAGCTGTGACCACAAGGGGAGGCACCCCAGCGACTCCCTCTCTGCCCCAAGGGGGCTGCTTCATCGCGCAGGAATCTCCAAGGATGAGTCTGGATGGCTCAAGCCACTCCCTGAGGTCAGTGAGCCGAGCTCAGACTCACATAATAATGCTCACCTCATCTGAGCAGCCTAGTATTCAAAAAGCAGATAGAATTCTCAAAGACAAGGGAAGATAATTTCCCAACTTCCAATTAATCAGCCAAGGCAGGTTCTTTCTACTTTTGTTGCCAGACCACTGAGCTATCAAGGGGCTGCACAGAAGCATCTGAAAATGAATATCCTCCCCATAATGACAGAGAGAAAAGGGCCTCAATCATCCACCAAATCAAAGCCCATTAAGAACATGATCCATCACCCGAAACTCTGAAACCAGACTCCTCAGACGCTCCCCCTTTCAGCGACACCCTCTCCAACTGCTAATACTCTGATGCCGCTCCAAGGCCACGCGGTCCCAAGGATGACACATCAGCACATCCCTGGAGGCGGCCCTCTAGAGCCTGGCCTGGCGCTCTTCCAGCTGCTGGGACCAAGCCCCCTCCCACCACCGAGTGCTCGTTCAGGAAACAACGAAGGCTCCTACATACCCAGATGAAAGTGAGAACCCATATTCACAGGAGATGAAGGGGTTGCCCATGCGGCCAGGCGCTGGCCACAGAGGGGCACCAGGTAGTCAGGGGCTCCCAGAATGTAACTTTGGGAGCGAATGGCCAAGAACTGGTCCCGCCCAACTGAGAGCCTGAGACGCCCCTGCCCCCTGATTCTCAGACCTGCCCAGACAGCCGTCATCCCAAGACTGTTGTGTTCATGAAATAGCAGCTGGATCAGACAACAGGTGGCAGGTAACTGACTTTCTGGGAAAGGAGGAACAGGTTTCCTGGTCTTCAAGCTGAGCTGGAGGAGAGAGGGGACTTCATTCCTAGCCTGGGACGGGAATGATGGGTCCACAGGCCCAAGACCAGAACCACTCATGGGGCTGTCTGCTGTGCCCCCAGCCTGGTGCCCAGATCTGGGAACAGAGGTACCTGCTACGAAGGAACGTGATGACCGGGAGGGAGCTGGCTGCTCCTGCTGCACAGGCCAGCTTGAGGCAAGGCCCCCTCAAATCCCTCCCTTCTCACCCCACGCCAGGGCCGGGCCCCAGGAACGCCCCGCGGCCATGCTCAGAGAATCTCATCTCCACCATGGGCAGAGCTGAGGTCAGCAGAAAACCAGATGCAGTTTGTTTCGCTGGGTAGATTCCAGCAGCTTTTAAGTTCATGTCCTTACCAGCTCTCTCCTGAAAGGGAGACTGGGCTGGAAAGAGCAGGACACCAGTCACTGCAATGGTGTGATTCCAGGGTCTTCAGAGACCCCAACCCACGCTGACATGCTCTAAATCCAGGGACTGATTTCTGCAGACATGAGGTTTTTTCAAGTTGTTGTTTAGTTGCTGAGTTGCGTCTGACTCTGGACCTCACAGACTGTTGCCTGCCAGGCTTCTCTGTCCATGGGATTTTCCAGGCAAGAACACTGGAGTGGGTAGCTGTTTCCTCCTGCAGGGGGTCTTCTCAACCCAGGGATCAAACCCGCGTCTCCTGGATTGGCAGGCGGGTTCTTCACCACTGAGCAACCAGGGAAGCCTTTTCTCAGATTATTAGAACCTAAACCAATCTGGAAAACTCAAGCCCTTAGGGAGTTCATCAGAAGCCTATGAAAGAAGTTCACAGACTCAAAGAAGCGGCGAGGGAAGCAGGCACAGAAAGACAGAAACCAGGAAGCTGACGGGCCCCATGCCTCCACAGAGGAAGCACCTCCAGCCACCTTAACCTTTCTGCCCCTTCACTCGGGGCTCGGAGTCTTTGGAGGAACCTGCTGGGGTGGGGCGCCCCCTTCTCCCGAGGAATGCAAGGGCCCCTTAATCTAGGTCCCACAAGACTCTGTCCAATGGGATGGGTGGGTCCCCAAAAGGGAAGTGTCAGATGACACCCCCAAAGGGAAGCAGCGGGTACATCAGGCAGAGGGTCAGCTTGAAGGGCTCTCACCCAACTGGGAATCCAGGCCTGGCATCAGGGGCTTTCTGCAGGAAATGGCCAGCGCGTCGGTCAGCTGAAGCCCACACCTGCCGTCTGCGGTCTGGAGTTCAGCTCACCCTAGAGGTGCCGTCCAAGGCCCGAAGCCGCGTTCACACCAAGTGCTGTGAGCAGCCGCACGTGCTCAGAACCGAAGCGCCACAGAAGGCGCTGTTTTAACCTCTGGGCGTCCTCGCTGTTGTGACACAGCCGCCCTCTGTCCCCTTGTCCATCGAGCGGCCCTCACTTGCGCGTCCATCCCACAGGCCACGGCAGGCTCGCACTGGAGCCCCAGGGGGTGCGGGCTGCCGCATGGGTCTGCCCGAGGCTGAGGGTCCTGCAGTCTTAGAACCAGAAGAGTCCCAAGACAACCATCTCCATTTTCCCAGGATTGAAAGTGTTCCTGGCACACAGGACTGTGGTTTTAAAATCAGGAATGTTCTGGGCCACCTGGAGCGCTCCACCTGATCACCCCACCCTGGGCAACGCGAGCCCCCGGGCCCTCCTCCGAGGACCCTGCTGGCCCATCCCAGTGCACGACACACGTTCCAGGGTCATCAAGGCTTGGACCTGACGCTCGAGGCATTACAAGACGTGTCAGCTCAGCAAACGCCCTGAAATCCCGAAGTGCACAGCCAGCCTTTCTGCAGCTTCAGCCCCTCGCAGGCGGCGCGTGCTCTGATGTGACTGCAACCGCTGCCTTGTCCCCTGGGTTTCAACTGACAATGTCCATCTGCACAGATGCAGTCTGGATGGCACAGGCCCCGGCAGGCGAGCGGTGGGCAGTGGGACGCCTGGACCCCCGAGGGCCAGGCCAGTGTCTGTTCTTTGCTATGGAGCAGAAGAGCAGGGGTTGGTTCATTTTTGCACTCCAAAAAAATATAATAATTAAAGCGTCATCAACATTAGCATTTAGGTATGAAATATTATGGCACCGATGCCTAATTAACATAGTAATTAGACAGATTAATATATTTCCTTCTTCATTTCAAATCCATAATCTACACTAATTACTTGTAATGCACGCATTTTGGATGGATGCTGATATTTTCAAGTGTGAAATTATAACTTATTCCATTACCCAAACACCAGAGGCAGCACGGTCGTCCCCGATGCGTTCACACTCCTTGTCTGTGTTGCCACCAGCCATCGGCCTGGAGAGACAGGGAGACGTTCATTTGCAAATTCCCGGAGCAGGACAGGATGATTAGGACACAGGGTTAGCACTTCTCTCCCGCACTCCAGAACCATAGAGAGATGGATCCCAGAGGAAGCCGTGGGCAACGCTCCATCAGGGCTGACAGAAGCGACTCCCACACCGAGTGTGGGTGTTGTTGACTGGAAAACAGTGCACAACCTACAATTTGAGAATCACGTTTCACTCGGCAGGCATGCTGAGGATGCACGCCTGGAGGCAGCCTCCCAGCACCCTTGGAGCAACCGCTTGGTAGAGGTCAGGGGTGGGGAGCCAGGAGAGACGGGGGTTTGTAGCAAAGCCCAGATGGTCAGAACATCAAAAGATCCCTGTTAATTAAAGAAAACCCAGACATCTCAAGGCAATGAATTTAGTGCCTTCCTGTGTATGGGAAGGTGCAAGAGTCTGGGCTCATTGAAATTGCTCCTTTTGACGTGCCCCTCAGCTACCTGGGGCCAGGGTCCTGCTTTTCTCCATCCTGACTCCTCTCCAGGGCACACTCAGGGCGGCTGCTGGGGCCAAGGGTTGATGGCCGCAACGTCCTTTGCTTACTCATAAAGCTCGTATGCTCAGTCGTGTCCGACTCTTTGTGACCCCATGGACTGTAGCCCGCCAGGCTCCTCTGTCCACTTCCCAGGCAAGAATACTGGAGTGGGTTGCCATGCCCTCCTCCAGGGGATCTTCCAACCCAGGGATCCAACCCAGGTCTCTTGTGTCTCTTGGCAGGCTGGTTCTTTACCACCGAGCCACCTGGGAAGCCCTTCTGATCTGGCAGCGACATTCTTTGTCCTCAGATTTGTTCGGATGAGGCTGTTTTCTGTTCCGTATCCACAGCAAATAAGGTGGCAGAGCCCAGGATCCCCCCTATTTGTTTCAGGAAAGGTTCCCACAGGCCTTAGAAGAAGGTGGTGCTCTTGAGCAGACTGTAGCCTGGGATGTCCAGATGGTGACCAATTGGCTGAGCGAGCCTGCTCTGTTCTGGGGCCTCCATAACCCTCCTTGTCTTTGCAGACACTCAGGCTGCCCTGGCGCCTAGTCACGCACTCCCCCCATCCCTCTGCACCCCTGCAGAGGCCAGTCTTGGAGCTCCAGGGTCCCTTCGCCTGCTCTGGGCATGTGCTTAGCCACCCTGGGGGCCACCTTGGTGGACAGAGGGTCCAGCAGACAAGTGCTCTGGACCCTGCACTTAGGGGGAACAGCACAGCCTGAGGCTATCTCACCCCTGGCCAGCCACACCTGTCTCTCTTTCCTCCTGAACAACCTTGGAAAAACACATTTGGAGAGAAGTTGCCACCCCACACCTAGGCACCCCACAACTGGGCTTCACGACTTCAGAGCCCAGAGTCATTTGTGGACAATGCGGACCTGCCCCCCTGCCCCCCAGGATGCTGATCTTGCAGGGAAAGCAGAGAGCAGAAGGGGACGGCAGTGCCCAGGTACACCCTGGCCTCCACTGCTGACCACCAACCAGGACCCGCAAGTCACTTTCCTCTGATTCTCAGTCTGCTCATCTGAAAAGAGGAGAGGTGGACCTAGAGGCCTGAAAATCCTGTGACCCCCCACCCCAAATTGTACACTGGTTCAAAGGTCAACCAAACTGTGCCTTCTTTCCTGACAGCCAGGGCACCCACACAGGGGAAGGTACCCAGCCCCTTCTGTCAGCTTTGAGCACCTGTCTAAGGCAGATGTGTTAGGGAACTGTTGATGGAATGCATCCACCTCGGCCAGGCCCATGTGCCTGAGCTGTCTCACAGCCTGAGGTCCTGATAAGGAACACCACGCTGCCTCAGAAAACTAACTGGGAGAATTCAGGAGGGGCCAAGAGAAGGAGGGCTTCCCTGATGGCTCAGTGGGGGAAAAAAAAAAACCACCTGCCAATGCAGGAAACCCAGGAGATGAGGGTTAGATCCCTGGGTTGGGAAAACCCCATGGGTAGGTAATAGCAGCCCACTCCAGTATTCTTGCCTGGAAAATTCCACAGACAGAAGAATTTGTCGGGCTACAGTCCTTGGAGTCACAAGAGTCAGACACGACTGAGCACACACAAGAGACAGGGGATACACCAGCCCACAGTATGTCCTACAGCCCCCTAGAGTCCTTCACACTGGAATCCCTCTTGGTTGAGCGACGTGCATGAGAAGTGGAATATGTTCTGCTGTATCAGTAGACAAAGGATGTCACTATCATCAGCAACCACAGCCACGGCCAGCAGTAAGCCAGTGAGCCCTGCAGAAACTGGGGAAGAACACCTGCAGTCTGGTAGCCATCAGACTGCAGCCACTCCCCGTGGTGAGCCCTGAAGAACTAAGGATGTGAAAACATGGGAGACTGGCCCTGGACAGCTGAGGTGCATACAAAAGGAATGATGTCAGGGGGCCCAGACTCTTGCATCTTCCCTTTCATAGAAAAGCACTAAACTCCTTAAATTATGATATCTGATTTACTTTAATTAGCAGTAATCTTCTGTTCAGACACCTGCCTTTTGTCTCAGAACTTCTATAGAACGTGGCTCCCCTCCTCACCTCCTCAGAACAGTTCTTCCAGGGCTCCTTGAGATGCTGCCTCCCCAGCTTGAAGTCCTAAAAATTTCTGCCAAATAAAACAACCCTCAACTTTTAGCTTGTGCCTATTTTTTTTTTTAAGTCAATACATCTGCCACTGGGAAGGACCCTGAATCAAACCAAATATGGGCCACACAAGATGACTGACCAGAAGCAACCTGGAAACTCACCCCATCACCATAAAACCTGTGACCACAAGCCTCATGGCAGAGCAGTCCTCCTGGGCTCCCTGATTCTCCTCGGGCCCGGCACCCCTCCCAGTATAGTCTCTTGCTTTGCCAGCTGTGTGTCTCCTTGGACAGTTTATTTCTGAGTGTTAGAGAAGAGCCCACTCTCTGGCCCTGGAAGGGGTCTCCTTTCTTGGAACAGATGTACCCTGAGTTCCGCACTAGGGAAGGGGTGTTTCTTGCATTCCTCCAGAGCAGAGAGCAGCTCTATGCTCTCTGAGCTTTTCATGGGGGTGGGAGGGTGGGAATATTCTTCTACCCACCTCCACTGTATTGGCTGGGGCCCTGCAAATTTCATGGGCCAAAGATTAATAAAAGACAAACAGAAGTTCACTGCTCATGCATCTCTGAAATACAGGGCATCAGTCCCAGGTGACTCAGAGGGGCGCTTGGAACTCTTAACAAAAGAGCAACAAATGTGCGGAGAAGTGGCAGGACAAAAGAGAAGGACCCTGAGTCTCCAGGGGAAACTGTGGGAAGGCAAATATAACCCGGGGAAGCTGGTGGGAGACAAGCCTGGCGAGCAAGTCTTGTTAGCGTCAGCTTCAGACTGGCGCTTGCCATGGGTGCTTGCCGTCTACCTCCATAAGGGTTAAATCACGTGCTGCTATAGCTGCTGACCTCCAACACCCTGAAAGGAGCTGTGGGTGGAAAGCAGAAATGAGGTCCTCTAGCAGGACAGACCGCCATGGAGTTAGATATTCTCAGGAGTTTATGTAGGAGCCCAATTCTTGGAGCATCTCACACCTGAAAAGCACTAAAATCCTTCGTGGTGACTATTGTTTCTTGTTTCTAGCAGAAACTTTCTAAAAGCAAATGTGCTTGATTGCATGAACTCCCCCATCATCACAGTCACATACGTACTGTCCTTCCCTCCTGCTCTTTGGAGCGGTCTCTTGGAGCTCCCTGAAGTGCTGTCTCCTGGGTTGACGTCCTCATTTTGCCCCCAGTAAAACCTGGCCCACAACTCTCAAGCAGTGCATTTTTTAGTCAACCTTATGCAGAGTCCTCTGGGCTGATAAGGATCTAGTTTTCTCCAGTCATCAGCTTTGGCCCTCCATGGAGAGAGAAAGAGGACACTTTTACAAACTGATGTCCTGTTTTTAGGCAAATCAGTTCAATCGCTTAGTCGTGTCCAGCGCTTTGTGACCCCATGGACTGCAGTACGGCAGGCTTCCCTGTCCAACACCAACTCTTGGAGCTTGCCCAAACTCATGTCCGTCAAGTCAGTAACACCATCCAACCATCTCATCTTCTGTCGTCCCCTTTTCCTCCCGCCTTCAATCTTTCCCAGCATCAGGGTCTTTTCCAATGAGTCAGTTCTTCACATCAGGTAGCCAAAGTATTGGAGATTCAGCTTCAGCATCAGTCCTTCCAATGAATATTCAGGACTGATTTCCTTTAGGTTGGATCTCCTTGTCCAAGGGACTCTCCAACACCACAAATCAAAAGCATCAAAATTCTTTGGTGCTCAGCATTCTTTATAGTCTGACTCTCACATCCATACATGACTACTGGAAAAACCATAGCTTTGACTAGACAGACCTTTGTTAGCAAAGTAGTATCTCTGCTTTTTAATATGCTGTCTAGGTTGATTAGAGCTTTTCTTCCAAGGAGCAAGCATCTTTTAACTTCATGGCTGCAGTCACCATCTGCAGTGATTTTGGAGTCCCCCAAAATAAAGTCTGTCACTGTTTCCATTGTTTCCCCATCTATTTGCCATGAAGTGATGGGACCAGATGCCATGATCTTAGTTTTCCAAATGCTGAATTTTAAGCCAGCTTTTTCACTCTTCTCTTTCACTTTCATCAAGAGGCTCTTTTGTTCTTCTTTGCTTTCTGCCATAGGGTGGTAACATCTGAGTATCTGAAGTAATTGATATTTCTCCCAGCAATCTTGATTCCAGGTTGTGCTTCATCCAGCCCGGCATTTCATATGATGTACTCTGCAAATAAGTTATATAAGCAGGGTGACAATATACAGCCTTGACGTACTCCTTTCCTGATTTGGAACCAGTCTGTTGTTCCATGTCCAGTTCTAACTCTTGCCTCTTGACCTGCATATAGATTTCTCAGGAGGCAGGTCAGGTGGTCTGGCATTCCCATCTCTATAAGAATTATCCACAATTTGTTGTGATCCACACAGTCAAAGGGTTTGGCATAGTCAATAAAGCAGAAGTAGATGTTTTTCTGGAAATATTTAGGCAAATAACGGAGCACAGTATCTGCTTCTCGACTGCCCTCAGCTCAAAATAATCTTGATGCCAAAGTGGCCTGTTTGGGGGGTGGCATGTTCTGGGACCTTTAGCCTCCGGCATGGAGCCCAGCTCTAGGGGCTGCTCAGCATCTAGGGAGGAGGGTGCTCTGCTCACTGGTCCCTCCACTCTCCAGGGCTGCCACAGGCTCTGCGGGCTAGCTGACATCTTCAGTGCCACACCTATGCCAATGAAAGATCAGCACTCCACATCTAACCTCTGATGCTGGGACGATGCATTTCATTTTTCAATTAAGAGTTGATTTTCCATGTTCAGCCCTGTTCCGCATCACCATTACCTCTTTAATTAATTTAGCATCTCTCAAGCAGCAGTTGTTAAATTGCCCGAGCAGAGATGGGAAAATGAAACCCAAGCAGCTCCCAAGCCCAAGGTGAGCAGGCCTCTGGAGCACTGGGAGCTGGCTGGCTGTTTGAATAAGAAAGCGTTTATCTGACAACACTTAGCTTAAGCAGCAATTAGTCGGAAAGGGAGACAAAGCCATTTGGAAGGCCAGTAGGCAGCCCTGGGCCAGCCTGGGGAAGACCGTCAGAACCTGCCTTGCACTGAAACAGGCTTCCTTAATTAGTTCCTGGCGGAATCCGACCTCCACTGTTTGCATTTCAGGGAAGTTCCTAAGACCTTCTTATTTGCTTTCCTAGGGGTTTTGTTTTGCTTTTGTTTTCATTCTTTTTTGTTCTTCAAGCCATAACATTCAAGGCCCACGTCAAAGGCGGGCAGTTCTGGCAGGCATCTGGGTTGGCTCCATGCTCTGCCCTGGAACAGGAGTCTCAGGATGACTGCAGAGCAAAGAGCCTCCGATAAGAGGGGCCTGGTCACAGCTCCCCACTACCCACCCCCCCAATGTAAGCCAGCTTTTAGCAGCTCTGCATTCATTTAAAAGAAAACAATAGCCTGTCTTAACAAGGCCTTCGAGTCACTGCTTTTGAAGACCCTGGAGCCCCACCAGCAATATCACTCAGCGAAGAGTCTACTGGGTCATCAGACTGACTCTCTGAAACGCGTCCACCACCAGGTCACTGGTTGTGATGCAGCGTCTTGAATGTAGGTAGAAGTCAGACTGCTGGTCACGGAGGCCTCAACTGACCTAGACCAAGATTTGTGCAAGGACTGGAGGGCTGTGGCATGGAGGCAGATACCCTGCCAACCTCAGAAGGGATCAGAGTGGCACCCCCCACCCCCAGATGGCACAGACCCACGCACCTCTCTGGAAAGCCTGGGGAAGCAGGGTAAGGCAGGAGATAGCTGGACTCAGGCTGAGCAGCTGGGTCTGTCCCCTGTGGGCAGCTATGCCAAGACAAAAGAACAGCAGGAGCAGAGAGGAGCTGAATCTGCCCAGATGCAAAATAGAGAGACCACATCTTTCTCAGTCTTGAGGCCAAGGAGACCTGTCCCACTACACATGCGCAGAAACGCCGCGTGGAGTCACAAAGGGAGGGGGGACCACCCTCACAGCAGGTGAGGTCAACCCACCCACAGGCCTCTGCAGTGGAACACATCCTGGCTAAGAGATGCGCGTGCACATGGGAAGACCCTGAGACATACCAAATACCGACTCAGAAGCAGGCAAAGCGAGGCAACTGGCCAGGGCACACCCAGAAGAAATGCCCCATGGGAGTGATACAAACAACCGCGAGGCTGAGCCTCTGAGTCCGCCTGTGTGCACCTCTTCACTTGACTTGTCTCACTCCTTCCCGTTTCTTTGTGCAGATTCATTTCTACAAAGCTGACGGGTCAGGGCCTCATCACGGGTGGTCTGGAGGCTGGGATTCAGCGCTCTCACTGCCGCGGCCTGGCTTCACTCTCGGTCGGGGAACTGAGGTCCTGCTTCAGGCCACTGCAGGCCGAGGCCGCCAGAGACCACACGGCCCCACCAGGTCCCCTGGACAAAATGAGGCTTCTCCCCATGGGACGGGAGATCCTGGGGTCCTCAGAGACGTGAAGTCCTCAGGATGACGGCACACCCAGCGTTGGCATGCTCCAAACACCCCATGGTGGGGAGGAGAGGCAGACCCATCACCCTCCAGCTCGGCTGGCCTGGTGGTTCTCCTCCAGCTGAGTGCTGGAATTCCCTGGTGGTGCTCCTGGCTAGCGACGGAATCGGTTTAGACTCCTGATTCAGGGCGCCATCCCCGGAGGTTTTGATTAACTGACTGGGTCCAGGGCAGGCCCAGGCACGGAACGCTTCAGAAGCTCCATGGGTGATCCCAGCACACAGCCCCTGATGGCCGAGAAGGGCTCACCAGGTCAAGGCAGACCACCTCCCCTCGCCCAGGCAGGTGAGGCCTCTACACACTGCAGCAGCCAGAGAGGAACCTCCAGGCAGCTCCACCCCTGGACCCAGACTAAAGGCTTCCTGCTACCTGAGATGCAACACTAATGGAAGGCCTGGGCCCTCCCCAAGGGCCTGCGACCCCAGCAACGTGAGGAGAGACGAGGCTGGGGAATCCCATCACACCTCCAGAGAGGCAGACAGACACCAGATGGTCCTGTTAATGTGGACGGACTCATCTACCTTCCCCCCAAGGCCTCCCTTCCTCACCAACCTCTTTCCTCACAGCCTTTTCCATTGCAGTTACATGTCCTCATGCTTTACAAAGTATGTGGACCTTTTAACAATAATCCATGCCATTAAAATGCAACAATGATTCTTAAAAACAGGCCCAGGGAGCCACACACTAGGACAGAAGACAAAACCCTGGAGGAAGATGGTAACTAAAGCCACGCTTCTCACTTGGCCTCGAGCTCCCCCGGGCCGAGGTGCACAGGTACTGGTCTACACGGTCCTCCTTGGCAGGCGAGCATTCTGGCCTCACGGTCTGAGCCAGGCTTGCTGTGCTGCTGTGGAGGGTCCCCCAGAGCGGGGGCACCCGGGCAGGTGGCTTCTGTCTCCAGGGCCTGCTCCTTCCATGATTAAGTTCAAGGGGAACCAGGAAACCCCACCCTTCCCTTTCTAGGGCCATCACAGGGGCCTCCGGGGCATCCAGGGCCCACATACCTGTCCCACCAGCTCCAAACCGGAGTTCCCCCGTGAACTAAGCCAGGACAGCTGAGCAGAGTCCTGGGGTCACGGGATGCTGACCTGCAGAAGGAACTGTCCCTCTGGGAGCTTGAATCCCACCACTGGTCAGCACGGGGGTCCTGGGGTCCAGCGGGAGCCATGGCCCCTGCAGAGCCCTCTCCAGCACCTCCTCCCTGTGTCTCAGGGCTGGCCAGGGAGTTCCCAAGCCCTGCTGTGATCCATGACACCTTCCAGAAGGTTTCACCTGCTCCTGGGGCTCCGTGAGCAGCACACGGGCACCTGTGCTTGGATGGAGGGGGCCGAGTGGACGGAGCGGGAAAGACGGTCGATCCTGAAAGCGCTGGGCCTCCACCCTGGGGTCTGCAGCCGCTGCACTGTTCGGGAGCCTGACCCCGCCCTGGCCCCCTGCCCCGCCGCGCCCTCCCGCTGCCCGCCAGCACGTGGACCCACCCCTGCTTAGCTAAGGTCCTGGCTTCCCTGACCCAGAGGGACCCTGGGCCCCAGCCAGGCATCCCACAACCACACCAGGCCCGTGTCCAACCACGCTCATCAAGATCTCCAGTTCCCTTCACTTCTGCCTAGGAGCCTCCCTCTACCTGACCGAGAGCTCAGACAGGTCACGACTGGCTTCAGTCATGATGAGAGGGAACAGTCACCACAGGCTGGCACTTGGCATCTGCTTCTACCAGGATCAAATCTCAAGCCACTGCACCTGCTGGCCGTCCACACCCCCTGAAAGGGGCCCAGGGTGGAGTACAGAAGCCCCCCATGCTCTGGAGAAACTGGCGGGCAGTTCTTTAGATAGTGAGCTATTTTCAGAAGAAGATTTTATGAGTCCAATTTTTGCATCTCCTCAAATCTAGAAAAGCACTGAACTCCTTCGTGATGACGTCTGCTCCTCGTGACGAGCAGTGACCCTCACAAGACTAACAAAGCCTTCTGCACGAACAAGTGCTTGATTGCATGAACTGCCCCGCCACCAAAATCACACATAGACCGACCTCCCCACTGCTCTTTGGAGCAGTATCTCAGAGCCAGCCGAGGTGCTGTCTCCCAGGCCATAGTCCTCATATTGCCCCAAATAAAGCTTAACTCACAGCTCTCACATGGTGCATTTTACTTCCAGTCAACAGAACCAATTCTGGACAGAAAACGTAAGAGCTGGAGCAGGACTTGCCATGTTCTCCTGTGTCAGGATGACCCCTGAGGTCTGTGTTGAGACTACAGTGTCCGAGGCCAGGGGAGCCCGCTCACCCTGGATCCCCGAGTGGCTACCCAGCAAAGAGCCCTCGGCTGTGTAAGATAAACACGGACGATAATAAGGGCACATGTGTTGCTTGGACACCGAGAAGCAAGGCCGTTTGTTTCTGCAGCATCACCTCACCTATCCTGACTGCTGCAACCAGGGTAAGCCGGCTGCACATACCCTGGCCACACAGACACGCTCACACTGCCCTCTCAGAGAGAGCTGGTCCCTCATGGTGGAAAGAGCCTCGGTGATTCTGGGGAGGCTTGCTTGACAAGGGCCACAAATAACTCTCCAACTATGTCAGCCCCTGGCGGAGACCACCCTCCCCAGACTGGTGGCTCTGGGCACTCCACGGTCCCCTCTTCCAGTTCTCCATCTTGCCTCTGAACCTGAATTTCAACCTGTGTGATCGGGAGCCTGGCTTCCTCCCTGCAAAGACAGATCTCTGATAATCACACTGTCTGTCTGGAATTGCTGCTCCAGAATCAATAGAGAATGTATTGATAAAAGTTAAATTGCCCCTGACTAAAGCATTTCCTGCCAAAGAGAGGCAGCATAATTAAACTGCAGACAATTTAGCAAAAATTTAAACTTAAACTTTTACAATCTTGAGAGGTGTCAGCGCAAAGCTTTCCCTAAGTGGCTCACTTTCCTGTGGGATAAAATTGCTCTAAGTGCTTTTGCTAGTGGACATTTGGTTTTGTTTTTTGTTTGTTTTCCAGAATGGATGTGAGAAATGGCAGATTTGGATCAGCAATTCGCACAGAAGAGAAGTCCTTTTGGACACTGAGTTTATAAGTGGGCCTTTCCTTTATTTCATTCAGTGACTACATATCAAATGCCTACTAAGTGCCAAGCACCGAGAAGACACGACCTTAAGCTGGGAGCAAGCGTCAAGTGATGATGGCGAGAAGCAGTGGGTAGATGTGGGGGTGCATGTGCATCAGGGGGGTCCCTGAGCCTGAGCCTCTGCTGGCTCCTCTGCACCCAAGGATCTTGCTGGTCCGCTGACAAGCTCCCCTCTTCATTCATTCACCCCCTACTCATCCACCCCCTCAGCTCAGGGCTGCAGAGCTCAGACTGTGAGGCTCTGCTCCCAGCTATGGGGGCTCAGCACCCCCACCAGTGACAGAATCGACCACCTCAGGAGCCCATGTGTAACAAGCATAAGAGGAAGGAGGGACACGTGGCACGTTGAACAAGTGTGTGTCGGGCAACATGAGGCAGAAGAGCAGGCGTGAAAGGACTGGGCAGGGAGGGCGCTGGGTGTCTGGACAGACCGGGCAGGTCCCTGGGGACCCCTTGCTGGGGTCACTTCCGCAGAGGCTGACCTCCAGCAGCCAGAAGAGGACTGGATGCCCTAAGATGGCCCAGCTCACAATGTTGGCACTGGGTGCTGGCTGATGGGGCCCCAAGAGGCCAGCTCCCCTCCACTCCACACGGTCTCTGACTGCCCCCACCCCCAGCATGGGCTACACTGGGCTCTTCATGGCCATCAAGAAAGCAGAAGCTTGGATGCTCCAGGAAGGCTCAGAGGCCACACAGCATCATTTCTGCATTCTGTCGACAAAAGCAAGGCTCAGAACCAGCCAGACTGGAGGGCTGGGGAGACAGCCTCTGCCTCTTCATGGAAAGAGCCGCACAGTCCCCCATCAAAGGGTGTGGATGCCAGGAGGGCAGGCGCTGCTGCAGCCACAGAACCTCAGGAGCGTACGCCATGTTCTGACGCATCCCAAACCTGAGCTCTGCATTCACCCCGACCGTCCCTGCAGACCCCTGCTGGCCATCAGTGGCAGCTCCACTGGAGCCAGGACATGCCTCAGAGTCCCTCCTGACCCCCCTCATCCCTCGCACATCACACCCATCCAGCAGCAAAATCTGCCAGTTGCACCGTCAGAATGAACCAAGAACGCACCCACTTCTCCCTGCCCCCAGCGCCACCCACTGGCTCCACGCCCCCGTCTCTCCCCCACTTGGATTGTCCCAGCCAAGCCCCTCTAGAGCACGCATCCCGGGCTCAGCGGTGCCGGCTGCTGAAGGACACTAGGGGCTCTCCTTCTGCCGCTTTGCATCTCATCCCACAGCATCCGCTCTGTGCCGTCAAACGTCTTCACCAAACAACTCTCAGCTACTCATAAATTATCAACACACCACCCTGAGATCTAAGTATGTGTAAGTCATCTTCCAAATCTGTGGCTCCTGAAATGTTTGAATGGTCCACTCGCATCCTCAAAAAGAGAAATGAGCATCCTAATACATGCATGGCTATTTCTTTATTATATACACCAGTGACCAAATGAATGCATAATATGCTGGGTGCACTTACTGCGTGCTCCAGACCTGTGTCCACCCCTCTCCAGGCTCTGTACCCAGAATGCTGTCCAGCATGGCCAATATCAACAGCCCCTCACATTCTGACTCCCACTGGATTTGGCCCTCAGGGAGCCTGAAAGATGCTAGACGAGAGAGAGAGGAAGGTCAGCCCCTCCCCAGGGGTCCCAGGGGCTGGAGCATTCTCCACCTGACCTGCTCCTCTCTGTACAGCCCTGGGGTGTCCTCTGCACCCTGACCACATGATCTTGAGGGTCCTTCTGTCTCAGGATCCTGACAAGAAGCATACAGCTCACACAATTAGCACAATGAGGCAGGAGGGCTTCCCTGGTGGCTCATAGGGGAAAGCGTCTGCCTACAATGCGGGAGACCCAGGTTCAATCCCTGGGTCGGGAAGATCCCCTGGAGAAGGAAATGGCAACCCACTCCAGTACTCTTGCCTGGAAAACCCCATGGACTGAGAAGCCTGGTAGGCTATAGTCCATGGGGTCGCAAAGGGTCAGACACGACTGAGCGACTTCACTTTCACTCTCACTTAGTAGAGGTGACATCCACAAGGATGAGGGGGCAGAGTGCAGAAGAGCCCCTGGGACATGACCGTGACTCGGGGCCGGCTGCTGAGACGTGGTCGCCACCTCTAGGCCCAAAGGGAAGAGGGGAAGGAGACCCTGAGCCCAGAGGGCAGAGTCCAGCACAAGAGGCAGCCTGGAGAGAATCAGGGCCCTCAAGTTGGGGATAAGCCACCGATGTAACCTCAGAGAAGGAAGGGAAGGGGCCCGAGGAATAACTACTGGCCCCCAGCTCCTCCCTCTCCCCAGAGTCGGCCAGGGATCCCAGTGTCCAGTCCCTACAGGACCCAGAGGGTGGGCCCATGGTCACAGCTCCTGAGGGGACAAATCACCCAGCATGGCCTCTGCTCAAGACTCCCCAGTCAGGTCACCCCGACGCTGAGTCTGCCTCTGTCTACCAGGACCCCCAACTAATGAAACGTACATGTGCTTGGTCGCTCAGTCGTGTCTGACTCTCTGTGACCCCATGGACTGTGGCCCTTCAGGCTCCTCTGTCCACGGGATTCTCCAGGCAAGAATACTGGAGGGGTTGCCATTTCCTCCTCCAGGGGATCTTCCTGAGCCAGGGATTGAATCTACATCTCTTTTGTCTCCTGCATTGCAGGTGGATTCTTTACCACTAGCACCATCTGGGAAGCCAGAAACATACATGATGTTTGTATGGTCATCTTCATCTTCATCAAACGTGACGAACCAACAAACAATGTGATTTCTTCAGATTGAAGGTGAGTTTTGACAGAAGTTCCGTGTTTCTGCCCACTCCTGGTGGCTGGTATTGCACACTTTGCAGACGAGGGCAGACCACCTGGCGGACCATGATACGGGGCCCGCAGGGTCCAGAGCGGGAGGCCAGGACAGGCGGTGAGGACCCAGCCAACACCTGCTCCCCGGAGTCCTCACCTCCTCAACTTGAGTCCAGCCCCCAAAGCATCTTCTGCGGAGACACAATTTAACCCACTCTGGGGCTGCAGGGTGACAGGCACCTCTCCTGAAACCAACGTTAAGACAGTAATTGGGGAGCATCCATCTGTCCACACTCCAGCTGTACCCAGGGGACTCTCCTTCCTCAGGAATCACGCATTCTGTTAAGACAAGGCAACAGAGACAAGGTTTACCTGAAAGCCCCGGGAATCACTGTGCAAGTTTCAGGACAAAGCCCTTCATTAAGTACCTTCCACACACTGTGGCCATCTCTATTTTAAAATGATCTCTGCATTAACATGACCTCCTCCCAAGCACCCCTGGTAACAATATCCTTGTAAAAGCATCTCTCTAAGGCAGGTGGCCAGAACCTCTCATGCTGTTACACCATCTGCAAATTGTCCTCATTAGCACTCCATGAGTGTATTTAAGAAGCCACTTCAAAGTCATAGATCCAGGAATAAGAAGTCCTCTCCTTACTGAGGTCCAGCAAGGACTGCATTAAGAATCTTCCAACCCTGAATTCTCAAATGTCTGCTTTCCATGGAGACAATGGTAAGTTCACCACTGAGTCTCCATCCTATAAGCCAAAAGAAAAATGAATGAGTTTTCTGAAGACTCCAATTGAGTTTCATAGAAAGAGCATCAGAGTTCAAAGTCTTTATAGAAAAATGTCAACACCAATTTCCAGGGGAAGAAGGATATCCAAGTGTCAAAAAAATTACATCTAGAAATTCCTGATAAAAATGGACATGGTATAGAGAAGAGGGCAAAAACGAGGATATTATTTTTGAACTAACTTTGTTAAATGTTCCCAGCAATTGGATCAGAATAGATCCAAGGCGATCTCAGCACAGATTCACCGGCACTCACTCAACTCTCAGTTCTGCAGAGGATAAACATATAGGCATTTTACCAGCGTCGGGAGAGATCAAAATACAAACTCACAAAGCAGACCTGAAAAATCTTGATAACGTTATTTTTGGCTACAAAAGTATTTCATAGCTGTTTCAAGTCAATGTGAATAATTTAATATGTAAATAATTTGGTTTTAAAAATACAATGAAAAACAGCTAGGGCAGCGATGTCAAATAAATCTGAAATGCAGAAACAGAACAAGATGGTAGCTCAGGACTGGAGAATAAAATGAGCTGAGAGTGGGACTTCCCTGGTGGCCCAGTGGCTAAGACTAAGCAGGGGGCCTGGGTGCAATCCCTGGTCAGAGAACTAGATTTCACATATGGCCACTAGGAGTCTGCAGGCCACAACTAAAGACTCAGCACGCCACAACCACTGAGCCCACATAGAGACTAAAATAGGCCCGCACAGCCAAAGAAAATAATAGCAAAAAGTTTTAATTAAGAACAAAGAGCTGATAGTCCCTACAACAACATCTGGACAACAGCGGGGAACGGGGATAGATTAAGAGGCGTGATGTTGAGCTTGGGATCAGCTGGGAAAGCAGACAGATGCAGTCAGTATAGCAGGTACCTGAAGCACTGAGCCATCAGGCGGAGCGCTCCCTGATGGAGTCCAGGGGGTAATTCAGGAGCACGTGCACCTCTGCTTTGGCTCAGTTGTGTACATCAGCCACAAAAGGGCTCTCCGGTTGTCACGTTTCACCTCAGTAACCACAGGGAGACTTAAGAGAGGCTGCAAGAGAATGAAACAGTCCACTGAGCGATGAACAGCTAATAAAAAAAAAACCCTTCATTCTGTTGTTTATCACATTTTGACAAGAAGCTGAATGCCATGAGACGGAAATCATAACAAACCTAACACATTGCATTAGGGGGAAAGCTTAAAGCATCTGTAGAACAACTCATCTGCCCGTGTTCAATTTCTCCGGAGATCTCTGCTGAAGCCATGGTGTCTGGAGAAGGAGAGGACTCGGGGTTTCAGGGCATTAGGAGGCTCGTCGGGGTGTTAAACTTGCCAGTGAGACGTCCTATGTGACAGGAAATAGAGCTTCGGAGGCTGGCACGAGAAACAACAAATCTGCCACAGAGCCCGCCAGAAGGAAAGTGCTGATAATGAGATACTTACCCAATTGCTCAGCTCCCGCCCGGGGGGAGTCAGAAACTTTGAGAGCAGGTTGAAGGACCCGGGAAGAGCGGGAACGGGAGAGTCGCAGCTCACTGGTGCACAGAGCCTCCCGGCCAACCCCGACGACGAACAAGAGCAGAGAAGTGACAGCAGACCTCCCCCGCCCAGTTCAGGAGGAAACCGTTGTTCACTGGGAGTAAGTTAGAAATGGATTCTTACAAAAATAGGTATCTTAAGATAAAACCCATTTCCAACCTGTGCTCAGTCGCTCAGTCATGTCCGACTCCTTGTGACCCCATAGACTGTCCTCTGTCCATGGAATTTTTCAGGCAAGAGTATTGGAGTGGGCTGCCATTTTCTTCTCCAATTTCCAATTTAAACAGCCTTTCGTGAACAGCATTAAGTACCGCAAATATCAGAAGAGAAATCCCACAAAGCTGCAACATGGAGCATCAGCTAAACTCAGAATGCCAGGGGCTGTGATTCTCCCGTTCCCGCTATTCCAATGTCCTTCAACCTGCACTCAAAGTTTCTGACTCCCCCAGGTGGGAGCTGAACAATTTGGGTAAGTATCTCATTATCAGCTCCTTCCTTCTGGCTGGCTCTGCAGCAGGTTTGCTGTTTCTCGTTCAGAGAGCTGATCACCGGAGTATCCTTGTAAAGAGTCCTCCTCTGGAAATACAGAGGCACAGAGGGTCTACACATGGCCAGGAACTTGTGCCGAAATTGTGATTGTTTGGTTGAGAAATTTCCAACCTTGTGAAAGAACAACAAATTGCTGACTACAGAGGCTTGCTGGGTTGGGGGTAGGTTTCTTGCAATGTTCTCCACCAGCAGATACTCTGTCTTCAGAGCTGAGAGAAGCCAGGGAACGGGCCATCTCTCCTCCCTGTCCCCAAAAGGCAGCCATACTTTTCCCCAGATATCTGAGATCTATGTCTCAGCAGCTCGTAAACTCCAGCAAGTGGGCAACACGTGGGTTGCCAGACTCCCCCAAGAGCGCAAGTTGTTTGTTTAGTTGCTCAGTTGTGTTCAACTCTTTGCGATCCCATGAATGGCAGCACATCAGGCTTCCCTGCCCTTCAGTATCTCCTGGAGCTTGCTCAAACTAATGTCCACTGAGTCAACAATGCCATTCAACCATCTCCTCCTCTGTTGCCCAGAGGACAAGACCAGCAGACTTTTTTTTTTAATGCTGTGCCATGTAGCACACAGGATCTTAGCTCCTGGATCAGGGATCAAACCTGTGCCCCCTGCGTTGCATTGGGAGCATTAGCCACTGGCCCACCAGGGAAGTCCCAAGACCACCAGATCTTTTATTTCAAAAGTTGGGGGCTGAGAGAGGCAGGAGCAAGCAGCTCCAACCTGGATTCCTGCCCTGGAGACTGAGGCCTGGGAAGTGCAAGGAGCCCAGCCAGGAGCAGGGGTGAGCACCCACCTGGCTGGACATGAAGGGTACAGGGCACCGCCCATATGGGCACAGCCCGGGAGGGAGCCCTCAACCCTGGAGGAAGCAGGAAGTCTTCCTCCATGGAAGGAAAGGCAGTTTCCTGCTCAGGACAGAGCTGGGAGAACTCGGGGCTGTTCCAACCACCCTCCCCATCCCTCCCTTCCAGTGCCGGGTGACAGTCACCTTGGAGAAGAGCCCAGGGAGGAGGCAGGCCTGGGTGGTGCTAATAGCAGAGAGAAGAAAGGAAATGTACAGCCTGGAGTCACAGTCTCTGCAAATCCCCAGCCATTGACAAAACGGGGGGACCCGGAGCAAAGCAACTCTCACCCATGAAGCCTGGAGTCCCGGATTCCCGGCAGAAAGCAGATTGGTCTTTTTCTGTGGGAACCCCAGGAAACGGCCCTTCTGGGGTCCTCACGTAGCACCTGCTCAGCCCTGCGTCCATCCACCGAGAACAGGAAGGGCGTGCGACAGTGGTTCTGGCGCATCTTGTTGACGGCAGCTGCCTGAGGGGTGGCCCGGCAGGTTGAGATGCCTTGTTCACAGGAAGCATGTGTGGGGCCGTGCTGCATGGCTGAGGGTGGAGCCTCCTGCAGCAAACGTGGTTGTTGACATTCACTGAATCCAGGCCAGACAAGCTACCCTTGGTAGAATGATCGTCAGTGTCCCCCAGACGCAGAATTCTCTGCTTTCCGCTTTCCTTTCATCTTGAATGACGACAACTCCAGGAAATGCTCATCTTGAGATGGTACCTCGAGATCACACACAGACAAAGAAATCGTGGAATCTCAAGGGCAAGCAAACAGCGTCCAGCTAATCCCCAGAGCTGACTCCGAGAATCCACTCGCCAGGCCTTCCGACTGTCAGCGCCACGAAGACAAAGCGGGAGGCCTGGACGCTTCGGGGGAGCATGGTAAGCAGGCCTGGTTCCCTGCAGAGGGACAGGCCGGGAGCAATCTGCAAGCTCGTGTGGTCTGTGAGCTCACCTCTACATGATTCCCCGTGGCCGCCGTAACACACGACCACCGGGGGTGGGTGGGGGGGTGACCAAAAGCAACAGAAGTTAATTCTCCCACCGTTCAGGAGGCCGGAGCCTGAACTCCAACTCTGGGCATGGTTTCGGACACATGCAGCCATGAGTCATCCCTCGAGGTAAGCAGCAGCAGTGAGCAGGGGCTGGAAGCAAGACCTTAGTTCCCTGACTGGGAACCGAACCCTAGTCGCCTGAGTAGAAACCAGGAGTCTTAACCACTAGACCATGAAGACCAGCAGCCACAGCCTAAATCCCCAGTCCTTGGCTGCCCTGACAAGAAAATTCTGGTGAGAATATAAAGCAAAACGCATATTGGAAAAGTAGAGTACACGTGGAAAGGCTAATAGGTGAACTCAGGGAGAGACTGGCGTGGAGTCCCGCCTTCGGGGAGTTAAGTCACTTTTAAGGGGGCAGCTTTCCTCTGGCCGGCTGCCTTGTTTTCCACCCCCTGGCTAATCTGTCTCAGGACCCTCCCCCAGGTGTGCACACACCCCTCAGCCAAGGTAGATTTCAACACAAAGGCATCTGGGAAGAAAGAAGCAAGACTTATTATGGCCTGGTATGCCCTGCCTTTTGAGCCCCAGGGAGTCTTTCTGTGCACGTGTAGGGTCTCCTTCGCTCCAAGGACAAGGAACATGCAACCACCTGACCCTCTACTCAAACAGGGTTCAGCCCCTCTCTCTCTGCCATGACTACGATCTCAAGGTGTCCACAGTGGACAGCGCCTGGCTGAGCACCCTGTTTAAGTTGTTACTTTCATTTCAGAAAGCACACGGAGGCTGACTGCAAATGCCTAAGCTGGAGCCCACCTGTCTGCCAGCTAAGGAAATGCAAACAGGAGGCTAGTTTTAAGTGTCCAGCCTGAAGCCCACCTTTTTCCTGCCCCACGTAAACAGGAGGCCAGTTATAAACGTCTAACCTGGAGCCCGTCTATGTCCTGCCTCAGGCAGGCTTGGCTCCTCCTGGAGGCTCTGACGGACAATCTGGTCCACATCTCCCTCCTGACAACCCGTGGCTGTGGCAGCATCACTCCAGTCTCACCTGCATCCTCACCCACATCTCCCTGTGCATCTGGACGTCCTCTCCTCTCCTTGCAAGGACACCAGTCGCTGGACTGAGGGCCCCCTTGAACTCCAGGATGATCTCACAGGAGACCTTAAATTAATCACACCTGCAAAGACTCTACTTCTAAGGAAGGCCACACTCACGGGTACCAGGGGTCAGGACTTGGACCTATGTTTTGGTGCTACATTTCAAGCTGCTGCAGCCTTGTAAAGACATGCAGCATAGAAAGGGTGTGGACTATGGACTCTCACCCTTCCTTAGATGCCCACCCCTTTGGTGAAGTCTTGTCAACAGGTTTCTACTAACCCAGCACTTACTAAGTGCCAAGCACCATGCTGAGGCCTTGGCCCAAGTCCCTGGTTTAGCATAAATGTATCTGTTGCTGTTGTTCAGGCACTAGGTCATGTCTGACTCTTTGCGACCCTATGGTCTGCAGCACACCAGGCTCCCTGTCCTTCACCATCTCCCAGAGCTTGCTCAAACTCGTGTCCTTTGAGTCGGTGATGCCACCCAACCATCTTATCCTCTCCCGTCCCCTTCTCTTCCCACCTTCAATCTTTCCCAACACCAGGGCCTCTTCCAATGAGTCAGCTCTTTGCATCTAGCACATCAACTTTCTGCTTTGATGTGAATCGGGGGGAGCGGCCATTGCGGTCATTCTACACCTCTGTGTGCGTGAAACTGACGTACCTGACAAAAAGGAATTCACGTCCGCATGGGGTCAGCCAAACAAGGATTCCCGGGGATAATCTGCTTCAAAATGTCCAAAAATCAGCTGGAAATGTGTGAAAAGACAGTTTAACATGTAGTCTACAGAGAACACCTGCAGAAACAGACTTTTTAAAAAATCTTAATAAATATGTTCACAATTCTAAGATAATATATTTGAGAACATAGAATTAATGGGCAATTTCTAGGTACACATGAAATATAAAATTGACCCAAGAAGAAAGAGAAAACCTAAAGCAGTGGTCCTCACCCTTGAGTGAATCTCCGAATCGCTGAGAGGCTGGTTAAACCACAGGAGGCTGGGTTCAGCCAGAGTTTATGATTCAAGGGGTCTGTGGGCAGGTCAGGGGCAGTGTTCCAAAAATCTGCATTTCTAACGAGTTTCCAGGTAATACTGATGCCACTGGTCTAGTAACTACACTTTGAGAACCTTGTCTGAACATCAAGCCCCTTGATAGCAAGAATCTTGTCTATATAGGACACATTCTTTGTAATTGGTTGAATTAACAAATGAATGAATGGTTCAATATTAGGAAATTTAATATAATCTATCATCACGATATAGGAGAAAACCTTGGTGCCCTAGGATTTTTAATGTCTGTCATGGTTTTATGGCTAGAAGGGCATTCATACTCCTTAAAATGTAATTCTCAACATACTTCAGAAACAAAACTTAGATAATAATTATTCTTAAGCAATGTTTACAAGTGAAATTAATTCAATTCCCTTAAATAATTTAAACCATATCTACAAATAAAACATGACAGACCATTTTGAAACCTTCAAGAACATAAAGTGCAGAAAAGCTTTCACAAATAAGATGATTATACAGGTTATTACTGCACTTGCTCAGTCCCCAGTCTAACATAAGGTGCGGACTTGACTGACTTCCTTATATATAACGTAAATCTTGTCAGCATTTATAATAATCTTACAAGATGACTTATTTCTCTACCTTCTGAGGTTCAGGACCCAAAGGAAGTAGGGAAAGCATATCTCAGTCTAGCCAAGGCTGCAGGTTCTGGGGGGCTGGTCGACTGATTCTTGTCCAGGACAGAGACCAGTGTGCCTTCAAGGTGAGTAAGGCAGGCTCTGATCACGGTGCAGAGATACCGTGAAAGCTTCACTCTGGACATCGTTACTTTACATGCCCAGATCTTTCATGTAACTTAGAATTTTCCAAACCCTGATGCTCTTCTGTAAACAAGTGCGTTTCTAACCCCATGTGGCCTTCATTATTCATTGTACGTCCCATCTGGCAGGTTAACGTGATCAGAGATTGACACAGAGTTCACTGACATCTCATCAGAGTGAACAGAATCGTTCCGAGTTCTCCTCCCAATCGAGGGTCTCGGCGAAATTAAACTGACTCACACAGTTCTCTGTACGTGATAGGCTTTCTGTACCTTTTCACTACCATTCTTAGTGGCTGCAAAGACGTGATAAGGACAAACCACTCCGAGACTTTCTTAATTTGCAATGACACGTCACTCAGATCAGACCATTTTTTGATCTCCAGTGTCCCCCAAATCTTATTTTAAAATATTCTTTTCTCAAATACCATATGATATCACTTAAATGTGGAATCTAAAATATGGCACACACGAACCTATCTACGAAGGAGAAACAGACTCACAGCCGTAGCAGACAGACTTGCGGTTGCTGAGGGGGTGGGGGTGGGTGAGGGATGGACTGCGAGTCTGGGGCTAGCAGATGCAGACTAGTGTGTATAGAGCAGATAAGCAAGACCCTACTGTGCGGCACGGGGAACTATATTCAATATCTGCTGATAAACCATCATGGAAAAGAACACAAAAACAATGTGTGCATGTGTATAACCGAGTCACTTTGCTGCATCGCAGTCACTAACAACACTGCAAACCAGCTACACCGCAATAAGAAAGCGTCCTTTCTCACACGGCTCCCGTTTTCTGAAGATCCTGCCTCTTCCTTCTCTGCAGCCACAGGCCCTGCAGCCACAAACAGCCGCATGTTCACCATCACTCTGCTTGGCACTTAGTAGATGGTAAATGAGCACTTTTGGGATCAAGAACACGTGGGGGAAGTATTCCTTGAGTTCAAACGGCACCGTGCGCATAAAGCGGCCCCACCGCTGCCAGCTGAAGGGGGTCCCCCTCCTCCCGAGGGCTGGGGGTGTCTTGGCTTCTGTCTTTCACACACAGCACCTCCTGCCTGGAATGGGGTCTGAATGAACCCCCGTGAGACTCTCAGAGCTTCGAGGACAAGGACTGCCTTGCATCTTCAGGCCCGTCATCAAGAGCTTGAGCAGAGCAGGTGCTCAGTAAATGTTCACTCAATGGGTGAAGCCACAAAGAGACCTTCTGCTCACACACCCTTCATCTCAGCACCCTTCACAAGGAGACTGGAGGGCGAAACGATCTGGAGAAGAGCAGGGTCTCCAGGGGGTCAGGATGTGACTGCAGGCCCTGAACCCTCAGCCCAGGGGCAGGGCATGCCCGATATCACTCCCCAGGCAGCACCAACCAACAGGAAGGCAGGAGGACTCCCTCGGGGGGAACTCAGAGCATGAAGATAACCAGGAGGGCCGAAAGGCAGGCACTACTTCCAGGTCAGGAGTTCCCAAGCTTGCAACAAATAACTCTATTAACTCCTCTAGAGCCTTAACACCCTGCCCAGCTCCAACCTGCAAAGCATTTACTTCCCAGCTGTATCTGTCAGGTTTTCTGTGTAACAAACAAGCCCCACATCTCAGAGGAACAAGGCAATAAGCATTTATTTCTCAGTAAAAATCGAGGTGTGACTGGGCAGCTCAATTTTGCACTGGGATCAAGTTCAGACTGCTCCATGAGCCGAGTCTCCGTCTAGAGAGGCAGACCCCAGGGTCACGATCCCCTAGCAGACGGCAGAAGCTCTGGAGGGGCAGAAACAAGTGATGCCCAGCAGGGGCTGGGTTCCAGCTGGCATGCTGGCACTTCCTTCCAAGTTCCACCTACCAAAGCAAGTCACACGACCAAGCTCAGCGTCACAGCCGGGTGCAGGGGTGAGTGGAGGACAAGGCGTAAAGAGGAGGCAAAGAACCAAGGGAATAAGCATCTGTGAACAGTGGTCTCACCTGCCAGCCCACACCTGGGGCTCTGCCATCTCTGAAAGCACCGGTGCACCCAGCACCAAGGGCTCTTTTATTATTTATACACAAAATTATAACTCCATACTGATAGCTTCACAAAACAAGAGACCACCACCGACAATTCTGACTTTGGAGGCAGACTAGACCAAGGGAACTCGGCCCCCATCTCTGGAGTCCACCAGCTGTAGCACCTGGGCAAGTCACCAGGCCTCTCTGAGCATCCGTTTCAACATATTTAAAACTGAGGTATCAGGACTTCCCTGGTGGTCCAGTGGTTAAGAATCCACCCTCCAATGCAGGTTACCCGAGTTCAATCCCTGGTCAGGGATCTAGGTCCCACATGTTGCCAGGCAATAAGCCCAGGCAGCAGTTATGAAGCCTGCGCTCTAGAGCCCGCAAGACGCTAGAGAGAGAAGTCCACGCACCACCACAAAGATCCCGTGTCCCACAATGAAGAGCCAATGCAGCCAAGTAAATAAACCAAGAATTAGGTACCTCTTGTAGTGATGCTGGGCTTCCCAGCTGGTGCTCGTGGTAAAGAACCCACTTGCCAATGCAGAAGACATAAGAGACATGGGTGCAATCCCTGGGTCAGGAAGATCCCCTGGAGGAGGGGATGAGAACCTATTTCAGTATTCTTGCCTGGAGAATCCCATGGACAGAGGAGCCTGGCAGCTATGGTCCATGAGGTCACAAAAAAGAGTCAGACACAACTGAGCGACTGAGCACATAAGTGAAGTCAGGGCTTCCCTGGTGACTCAGCTGGTAAAGACTCCGCCTGCAATGTGGGAAACCTGGGTTTGATCCCTGGGTTGGAAAGATCCCCTGGAGAAGGGATAGTCTACCCACTCCAGTGTTCTTGGGCTTCCCTTGTGACTCAGCTGGTAAAGAATCTGCCTGCAATGTGGGAAACCTGGGTTTGAGCCCTGGGTTAGGAAGATCCCCTGGAGAAGGGATAGGCTACCCACTCCAGTATTCTTGGGCTTCCATGGTGGCTCAACTGGAAAAGAATCCGCTGGCCCATGAGGTCACAAAGAGCTGGACACAACTGAGTGACTGAGCACACAGGAGGATCTTACATGTGAAGATTATCTCGGGTCATCTAATCACATAGCTCTTAAAAGCAGAGCACTTTCTCTAGCTGAAGCAAGAGGGAGGAAGCAGAAAGGCAACTGAGAGCAAAGTCAAGCATGAGAAGGCTTCAGTGCGCTGCTGCTGGCTCTGAGAGGTAGGGACCCACCTGCAAGGACCCCAGAGAGGCCTCTTGGAGAAAACTGAGCTGTCAGCCAGCAGCCAGCAAGGAAATGGGCCTCAGTCCTACAACCCCTCCGAGAAACTGAATTCAGGCAACATCCTGAATGAGCGTAAAAGTGGCTTCTCCCCAGAGCTCCCGGGAGGAACACAGCCCTGCTGCAAAGTTGACTTTATCTCAGCCAGAGCCACGTCAGACTTCTGACCTCTGGAAACTGAGATAATACACCGGTGTTGTGCTCAACTGTTAAATCTGTGATGATCTGCTACTATGGCAACAGGAAACACATGCGGCCAACCTCACACCAACTACCCACATCACCGCGGATCAGCGTTACGCTCCCTGCGTGACACTCTTAATGACATTGGCTCTCCCAGCACCCACACGCCTGGCACACGGACGTGCAGCTGTCCCCTTGCAGAGGAAGACGCTGAGGACGGAAACCAGCAAATGCTGGAGCCAGGTCCGATGAGTGTGAAGCCCCAGTCCTGCCCGATGGGCTGCCAGGCCTTCCCCTCAGGGCTCTGCAGGGGACGCACCACCTCTGCCCACAATGGCTGCCCAGCACTGGGGCCTCCCCCTAGTTCATAGTGGCCTGACAGCTTCACTCAAGTCACCCCGGGCAGGCACTTCCACCCAGGCTCCTTGCTCCCCAGGAGCCCGTGTCACTAAGTCCTCTGCCAGGTTCATGGGCAGGCCCCCCTCACTGCTGGCTTTCTGCAGCGGGCAGAGCGTACTGTGACACATGGTGATGCCCCTAACTACTGGTGGAGCGGAAGTCCCCACGCTGGGCAGCTCCCGGACTTGTCTCTTGTGCTTCTTCCCTCACAGTTCCTCTCTGAATCAGGCCCTCTGTGACGGAGCCTGCGTGTTCATCAAACTCTCTAGGAGAAGTCCAAGCGAAGCAGCAAGCCTCCTGGCTTGATTGTTTCTGCAGCGCCTGAGATACACGACACAAGTAAAGAGCTGGACTCGGGCCTGCGGGCAGCTGACCTCCACAGCCCAGGAGAGGGCTCAGAACCAGTAGCAAGTCTGTCTCCTGTGGCCACGCGGGGTCCCTGGCCCCCAGTCCCACAAGGGCTTCCATCCAAGCGCTCTCAGCACCCTGGCTATTGATGGTCTGTCCTGTGGCCAGGCGGGGTCCCTGGCCCCCAGTCCCACAAGGGCTTCCATCCAAGCGCTCTCAGCACCCTGGCTATTGATGGTCTGGGCAGACCCCAACATCTGCTTCCGTTGTTCATTGCAGTCGCCGGTTGACCTGCTTCCGCGCAGGGCGTTTGAATATTCTCATCAGAACGGAGAGATTAGTCAGAGCAGAGCCCTGCTTCATTAGCCTGGGAGAAGCGTGTTTAGCAGAGACACCACAGCAAACAGGAGGATTGTAAATTAATATAATTTATTATGCCTCAAAGTCCCCTTAGCCCAGGCCACCTGCTTGCCTGCTTCCCGGTCTTCAGACACACAGGCTGATGTATTTCTACCCCCTTCTGAGTCGTGCCGGCTAACAGGAAAGTCTTAATTCCATCAAACCCTTGAAATTCCTATTTCCCGTCCACATTAACACCGTAATGAACAGCACCGGGCCTGTGTGAACACGGAGGGCGGCCACCCCCGGCTGGGTGTCGGGGCTCGAGGCAGAGCCGTGTGCTTCATCATTTGGGAGCTTGGGGAGGTGTATGGTGTGGGCACCTCCAATTACAGCCCCTCCAGGAGCAGCAGCGAGACCTGTATTCAAACGCGGGCTGGCCAGGTGTCCGGGAACCGGAGGACAACCAACCGTGCGACAGTGACAAATGGTGAGTCCGCTGCAGCGGGCTCCCCTTCTCAGCTGTCTCCCTGCTCCTGGGGGAGGGATGGAGCTGCAGAGAGGGAGCCTCCCTGGAGGAAAGAGGCCAGCCCACCTGGGCCAGGCCCGCCAGGTGGTGAGGGGGCTTCCTGGGTCAGACCAGTGCGGAGGCCTGAGGAGTGGCCAGCAGGGCCCCGGGTGGCCTCCTTCTCCAGCACCTGGCTACCCGCCCCCCCGGCACCTCTCCCCCTACAGCCGGGGACCCAGGACTCCTCTCTGCCTGTCGCAGGGGTGTCCTGAGAACAGAGGAGCTGCCTGACAGCAGAATGGCAGAAAGGTGCCATGAAAGGGCCAAGAGCTGTGACTCATCAATCAGACCCGCCCCCCCCGCCCCCAACCCCGGGAAGTCACTTCGTTTGCTGAGCTTCAATCCACCGAGGACTCTGCACCAAGAACTGAGATCAACCCACTAATTGTTTAGAGACAGCAGAGCCTTGAGATAAAGGGGGTTTAACCTGGCAGACAAATTTGCTCTCAGCCTCTGCAATCGGCCAGAATCAGCCACAGAAAGCTGAGGGGAGGGCCCAGAGGGGGCTGTCAGTCTCCCACCTCCGCAGGGAGAGGAGGTGTGGAGGGGCCCCAGGACTCCCCAGCTCCCTGGAGAGGAGACAGAGGCAGCAGAGGCCTCTGCCACCAGGAAGCTGGGTTGCTGCGATTTGCAAAAATGTATAAATTTTCATTACAGCATCTGGCAGCCTTAGGCCAGGTATGCTCCGTAAAAATTAACATCTTTAGGGCAGCTCAGGGCAATTGGGTCACAGCTGTCTTGGGGGCTCTGTGTCTGGCAAGGGCGGTCCTCCCAGGCTAGGGACACAGTACAGCTGGCCTCCAGCAGGCCACCCCGCCCCCCTCGACAGGCCTGGGGCCACCCCGCCCCTCCCCCCACAGGCCTGGGGCCGGCCTTCCTTGTCTGTCTGCTTCCAGGAGCCAGAGAAGCAAGGCCCGGAATTCTCAGGGGAATCTCCCCCTGGGGGTGTTGTCCCCCCCCCCTCCTCCTTCACCTCTCTTAAGGGTCCTTCTGTGGAGGGCTCCCTGCAGGGCACTTGATCTGCATCACATTCGTCTCCATGGCAACCCCAGGAAAGGGGCTACCCCATCACCAGTGGAAGGAGGAGACTCAGAGAAGCAAAGTGATTTTTCAGAAGAGAACACAAGATACCCAAGGCTGAAACCCAAGGACGGGGTCTGCGGCCCCTTGAGAGCAGACTCCTTTCAGCTCTGGTCCGGGCTCTCCGCACAGACCCAGCAGACACCCTGAAACGTCAGCGTCAGGCCCTCGGGCAGGGTGAGGGGTGTTTGCTGTGAAGTCTCCGAGGCCCCTCCTGCCCCTCCCCACCCCAAGCTCCAGACCCAAGGCGGCCATTCCTCAATAGAGGGGCCTGGTGGGCTACAGTCCACAGGGTCTCATACAGTCAGACACAACTGAAGCGACTTACCACACCCACACCCGCCCCAAGTCAAGACGAATCAGTCTATCAGCTGCTAGTCACATACTCAGTTTAAACAGAGTTCTAAGCCCCGATGCCTGTTTGCAAAGGCAGCCTTGCAGCACCTCGTGGAGTATGAATACTGATGACCAGGGTCCCCCGGGTGGTCCCACTGCAGACACAGGGCCAGCTGCCTGAGGCTCAACCCTGCAGGGAGATGCTCGCACCCACTGTCCAACCGCTCCCACAGCTCCCCTGGACCACCAGCATCCTCTCTCCCAGCGGGGTCCTGAGTGCACCCCTTCTACTCCCAGACCCACTCCCCTCTCCCTGTCCCACCGCCAGGAGGTGTCTCGGCTTCTTACTAGAAATAAGAGAAGGGAAGCAGGGGGTGGAGAAGCCTGGAGCAGGGAATGGGAAGGCACAGCACAGGGAGAAGTATGCAATTCCTCGAAAGTTCTCTTGCAGGATCAGCTTTCCGTGGTAGTCTGATTCAGTTTCCTAGGGCTGCCAAATAAAACACCCCAAACCTGGGGCTTAAAGCAACAGAAATTCACGCTCTCGTGTGAAACCGGGGGTCCAAAATCAATGTGTCCTGGGACCACTCTCCCTCCAAAGGCTCCAGGAGGGACTCCTTGCTTCCCTCGTCCAGCTTCCAGGGGTGGCTGGCAACCTGGAAATCTCTGCTTGTGGCCGAATCACACAAGTCTTTGCCTCCACTATCAAATGGACTTTCCATCTGTGTATCTGCATCTGGCTCTGCTTCTTTTGCCTTATAAAGACTTAGCTTTGGATTAAAGGCCCGAGATCCTTACCTTAATTACATTTGCAAAGTCCCTTATTACAAATAAGTTCAGGGTCTGAGGTTCCAGGCAGATATGTCTTTGGGGAGACACAACTCAACCAATTACAGTCCACCCTCTGGCCCTGAAAATGTCCATCCCGTGTGTGGAGTAACCTGTTCACTGAATCCACTGAGATCCTGTGTCTGCTCTGGGATCACTGCAGACAGAATGACAGCTAGACCGTGCCCCGCCCCCACAGCAGGCCTTCCTAACGTCCAGGCTGGTGTGTCTCTTCAGGGGCACGGAGGGACCGGCTGCCCCCTCCCCTAAAGCCATGGCAACCGTGCACGCAGGCCAGCCGGTGAGACGTGAGCAGACCTGCCCGGGCACGTCTCAGCCGGGCAGTTAGTCCCCAGGGCTGGACGCTCCTGCTCTGGTTTCCCCACTGCGACGAGTGGAGCCCCTGCAGATGGTGGAGCCTGGGCCCCTGAGTGAGGACCCTCCAGTGTCTGATGGAGAAGAAAACTGAGGGCGACAAAACCTTTCTGGCTTCAAGCCACTGGGATTTAGGAGTGCTTGCTGCCTACCTTCACCGCATCCCCATAGAGACTGCACCTAAGCTGCGGTGACCTTGGTTGACTTTCCTTCAGGCCACAGAAGTAGCAACTGGCCTCATTTTTCCCCCAACATCCAGGTGTTCTTGGCCCCAAGGACTGACATGCACATTTGCATACCCACGCATACAGTTAAGGGGATGCAGGTAAGGGATGCCTCGACTGTCACGGAACTGACTGAGTGAAGGCTCTAACATAAAGCAGTATGACTCAGAAATCCTCACTCTTAATGTCCTATCTGGGGGAAACATTCCTGTCTCCTTCATATTCTAGCTATAGGATATTCATATTGACTTTTTTCCCACATAACGGAGATAAATCCAGAGGAAGCGTGTGCAGCTAGAGGAGAGAATAAGGGCTGACCCTCTGGGTAAAGGCCCCCGGCGTTTATGACAGTAACCTCCTTCCTCCTCCTCCGTGTGGAGGATCATTGGCGCCTTCAGATTTAATCACTGACAGGTTTCCTGGTGCCTTCTCTCTGCCTCAACCTCTCCTTGCTCGTCCAGACTGATGAGGAATAAATCTTACATCATTGTTGCATTGCTCCCTGGCGAAAAATATGCCTTATTAATTAACTCTGGTTTCTAACACTCAGACGGCTAACACAGAATGAAAAGTCTAGAGAGCTGTCTGAATCAGGTACATCATTTTGTCACCGCACCAGCACCCTGGACAGAGTGTCTTTATAAATATGGGAAGCACACACATTTCACATCACAGCCTCTTGCGTTTACAATACAAAGGCCTCTGCAGCACATTGTGAGAGGCAGGATCCAAAAGCAGTCCCCTCCAGGGACTGCCCCGGTGGTCCAGAGGCTAAGACCCCACGCTTCCAACGCAGGGTCACTCTGCACTGGGGGGTCACCAGGGTTTGATTCCTGGTCAGGGCACTGGATCCCACATGCCTCAGCTAAAAACCCTGCCAGCCAAAACAAAGATCGAAGATCCCATATGCCGCAGCTAACACCCAGCACAGCCAGACAAATAAAAGTAATATTAAAAAAAAGATGTCCCTCCAGTCTCCATCCTCTGGTTTTCCCATCAAGCTCTAATCTAGACATGGCCATCTGTACTCACTTCCTGGGACCTCCATGTCAAATCACCATAAACTGGAAGGTTTCCTGTTGCTCAGTCACTAAGCCATATCCGACTTTTTGTGACCCCATTGCCTGCAGCATGCCAGGCCTCCCTGTCCTTCACCTTCTCTCAGAGTTTGCTCAAACTCATGTCCATTGAGTAGGTGATGCGATCCAACCATCTTATCCTCTGCGGCCCCCTTCTCCTCCTGCCTTCAATCTTTCCCAGCATCAGAGTCTTTTCCAATGAGTTGGCTTTTCGCATCTGGTGGCCAGAGGATTGGAGCTTCAGCATCAGTCCTTCCAATGAATATTCAGGGTTGGTTTCCTTTAGGATTAAAATGTCTTAACACAAAAGAAACGTATTCTCTCAAGTTCCAGATGCCGGAATTCAGTATCAGGTGTCAGCAGGACCACACTCCCTCCAAAGCCTCTGAGGAGTCATCTTTCCTGGCTCCTCCAACTTCTGGTGGCTCCTGACAGTCCTCGGCATCCTGGGCTTGCAGACACATCACTCCAGCTCTGGCTCCATCTTCAGGTAGATGCCTTCTTCTCTAGGTCTCTGTGTCTCTTCTCCTCTTATAAGGACACCAGTCATTGGACTCAGGGTCCATCCTAATCCAGCCTAATCTTGGGCCTCAACTATTTACAGTTTCAATGATCCTATTTCCAAATAAGGTCACCCTGAAGTTCTGGTGGACGTGAACTTTGAAGAGACACTATTCACCTCGCTATCACTGGAAAGGGACTTTGCAGATGGAATTAAGATCTCTAATCAGCTGACTTTAAAATTGGGAGCGTGTCCAGGATTATCTGGGTCAGCCCAGTGTAGTCACGTGAGCCCTTAAAGGCAGAAGAGGAGCAGAAGAGTGAGAGACGAGGCAGAGGGGAGAGAGCAGAGCATGGAAGCAGGAGGGACCATGGGCTCTGATGGCAGAGGAAGGCAGCCAGAAGCCGAGGAGGGACAGCCTCCAGAACCTGGGGACCACCCCAGCAGCCGGCCAGCCAGCAGGGACCCGGGACATCAGACCTGCAACCTCACAGAACTGAATTCTGCCAGCACCCGAATGAGCAGAAGGGGTTTGTCCCAGAACCCCCAGGAGGGAACCCAACCCGGCCGACCCTCTGACTTCATCCCATGAAAGCCTGAGCAGAAAACCCCCGGGGGTCGCAGAGGGGCCCCTCCACTGACACGGGTGCACAGGAGTGCCAGCACAGAGCCTTGCAGAAGGAAGCAAGAGCTTCCCCTCAGGGGGTTCATTTCCAAGCTCAGGAGTGCACGTGGGTGTGCATGGGAAGCCCCTACTCACAGCCAAGCCTCTGCTCTGAGCACCTCCCAGTGCAGCCCACTCAGCCTCCTGCAGGGGCTCCAACCGCACCGTGCAGATGAGGAGGCCGAGACAGAGGACACGGTGCCCCGCTCACCAGCCGGGACGAGCAGGGGTCAGCGTCGGGTTTGGCATCTGCTCCTGACCCAGCATCAGCTGCCCCCAGAGGTTCCAGGTGGCCCTGGGAAATATTTCACTAAGCTTTTAGAGTGTAACTAGGGCTTCCCTTGTAGCTCAGTTGGAAAAGAGTCTGCCTGCAGTACAGGAGACCAGGGTTCAATCCTTGGGTCGGGAAGATCCCCGGAGGAGGAAATGGCAACCCACTCCAGTATCGTTGTCTGACAAATCTCATGGGCAGAGGAGCCTGGTGGGCTGCAGTCCATGGGGTCACAAAGAGTCGGCCACGACTGAGGGACTAACACCTGAGTGTAACTGAAATTCCCTGTTCCTTTAAAATCAGCAGCAAAAAGAGCTGTTTCAGTCACTTATTAATTCAACAACAATTAGTTGCTGAATTGCTGCTGCTATGTGCCAAACCAGAAATGCCTTTATGCTGAATCAGATTGATACCAAAACAGCTATGGCATGGGTCCCAAATGGGCCAGATTCTGAGTCAGACCGCCTGATACCCTGCAGCCTCCTTCAACGGAGACCAGACGTGAACCTACATGTTGGAGGGGATGGGCCATGGGGAGTCCAGTGGGAACCTGGTGTGGGCAGGGGAGAGCATGCAGGGAAGTGTCCCCACGCAGGACGGGGCAGGTCCCCCGGGCCCAGGTGCTCCCCACCCAGCTTGGGGCCGTGTGGGTGGTGCAGGCTGCAGGAGGTCGGGGCTTCCAGAGAGCACAGCAATGCTAGCCGCAAGGTGAGGGCACGCCCAGGGGAGGGTCCCTGGTGGCCGTACTTGGGGCCACTGGTAATGGGCACGAAGGCCCCCAGAGGGGAGTCTGGGCCCCAGCAGTAATGACCAGGCCAGGAGCAGGGGGCAGCAGCCTTGGTGGCGGAGAGACCCAGCCCATGCCTGGGAGTCCACGTGGATTCAAGAACAGTCAACGGCTCCACCCCTGGGGCAGACCCTAACTGTAAAGGCTGCATATTTCTAAATGCAAAGTGACCTTCTGAGTTCCCTCCTAAGCCACAGACTGTGGGCTCATGTTCCATCTGAGGTGCGATTGGCTTCGAGTTTTGGCAACCCACTCCAGTGTTCTTGCCTGGAGAACCCTGTGGACAGAGGAGCCTGGTGGGCTGCTGTTCATGGGGTTGTACAGAGTCGGGCATGACTGAAGCAATTTAGCATGCATGCATGCCTTGGAGAGAGAAATGGCAACCCACTCCAGAATTCTTGCCTGGAGAATCCCAAGGACAGAGGTGCCTGGTGGGCTGCCGTCTATGGGGTCGCACAGAGTCGGACATGACTGAAGCGACTTAGCAGCAGCAGCAGCCAACCTGAAGTGCTTTTTCACCCCTGGTCAGCTCAGCCAGAGTGACAGCAGAGTGGGCCATCCTGGCCCATGCTCCTCAACTCAGCCAGAGAAAATCAAAGGCTTCCCCAGATGTCAGCACACGGACCAACTTCAAGGTTTAACTAAATCTAAAGTCTGAGAAGCTTCCCTGGTGGCTCAGATGGTAAAGAATCTGCCCGCAGTGCAGGAGACCCAGGCTTGATCCCTGGGTCGGGAAGATCCCCTGGAGAAGGGAATGGCAACCCACTCCAGTGGTCTCACCTGGAGAAACTAACTTTCAGTTTCGCTTTCCAGATCTGATAAGGTCAGAAGTTGAAGCACAGCTTCCAAAGATCAAGTGCTTAGATGTTGGGAGCCCCCATCCCTACAGGCCCCAGGTGAGAGCCCTCCCCCCACGCACCACGACCCTCCCTCCTGTGATGTGTCCGCTGTCATGGAAGGGGTCTCAAAGCCTGAGGGCCCTCAGGAGCCTCAGAGAGCTCAGGTGCCTGGCTCTGAGCTCCTCAGGAAAAGAGCACCAAGGGAGCAGCGAGGTCAGAGGACACCGAGGAGGGTGCCCAGGAGGTACACAGAGGGCCTGAAGGAAGGGTTTCCTCCGGACGGGGCAGGCACCAGCTGAGCTAAGGACTGGGGAAAGGTGACCGATCAGACGTTCCGGGAGCCTCTGTAATTCCCTAAACCTCGCCTCAGGCTGCTGCTTCTTCACTTTTACTGTAGAAGGAGGAGACGAGGGTGGGGGTCTCTAGGCGCCCGGGGGTCCCTGTGGATCAAGACCCTGGCAGCACCCCGTCTCCACCTGTGGGGAGCACGCCTGTACCTCAGTGTAATGGAGAGGAGATGTTAATAAATACAACCCAGGCTGCCGCTCCTCCTGCTACGGAGTGACGCGGCCCCTCTTCAGAGCACGCTGTGCCTTCCGATGAACTCCCCCGTGAGCCCGCTGCTGCAGACAGAAAGCCCACGGGGCAGAGTCCGGAGGCCTCCAGGGAGGCCTTAGTCACGCCAGAGGAGGCGTCAGCCGGTGCTGAGGACCTGCAGGACAGCTAACACGCTGGGGAGGCAGGACCAGCAACCCTTCCGTGCGGGGCCACAGGGTGAGTATTCTCAGCTTTGCAGGCCGTGGGGTCTCTGTTGCAGCTTCTCAACCCTGCCCAGCGTCAGAGAAGCAGGCCAGACACGATGAACAGCACAGGACTGGGCTCGGAGGTTTTTATCTGAGACCAGACCCGCAGGTCCTGGTGTCCTGACCCCACCTTGCAGGGGGGTGGGGGGGGAGGGGGGCGGGGGACACTAGGTTTAGACCCACAAGGATTGGTGTGTGTCTGTGTCTGCATGTTCACTGTGTGCAAGAGTCCAGCAATTTCATTTGCAACTTTCCTAACAGGGTCCCTCTGCTGACGTCTGGATGACAAGAGCAAAGCGTTAAGTCTTGAAGTAAATGAATTCCCCCAAATAATCTCCTCCGAGGTCACATCTAGAAAAGATCACATTCTCTTCTTCTCGCCTCTGTTGGTTCTGTCTGTCACGTCTCCGTGTGTGAAGCAGGAACTCGACAGGCGCTTCTTGTGCCGCTTCCGGGGACTGCAGTGGACAGTACCGACTAGGTCTTGGTCTCCAGTCTCCGAGCTCCAGGGCCCACATTCTAGGGTTTGGGGGACCTGGTCGCAGTCCCAGAGCACCTGTGCTGCAAGCACAGCCGACCCGCAAGGCTGGGGAGCAGCCCTCCCCAGGGTCACGTGAACTGACCGTTTCTGGCCGACCTGTCAGCAGCATCTGGAAATGCATAGCTTGGCCTGAGTTTCAGGCGCTTCGCCCAAGACCGCTGTGCTCTAATGAGAAAGAGATCTGGTCTTTGCACAGGGCTTCAGAATCCCTTGCAATTTCTTGAGTACCAGGGACAAGGGAGTCTTGGTTATGCTAATGAGCATATGTGAAGAGCCAACTCATTGGAAAAGACCCTAGGAGAGGAAGAATGGAGCTTCAGGAAGAGGCTGGTCTCCAGAAAAGGAACCACCTGGGGTTTCCAGAGCTAGAACTTCCAGCTGCCTGGCCTCCAGGGACTGAGAGGCTAGAGGCTGAGTTCAACGCCATGGCCAGTGATTGAACCAATCATGCCTGCACAATGCTCAGTCACTAAGTCATGTCTTACTCTTTGCAACCCCATGGACTGCAGCATGCCAGGCTTCCCTATCCTTCACTATCTCCCAGAATTTGCTCAGATTCATGTCCAATGAGTCAGTAATGCCATCTAACCATCTCATCCTCTGCCACCCCCATCTCTTTTTGCCTTTAATCTTTCCCAGCATCAGGGTCTTTTCCAATGAGTTGGCTCTTCGCATCTGGTAGCCAGAGTATTGGAGCCTGAGCTTCAGCAACAGTCCTTCCGATGACTATTCAGAGTTGATTTCCTTTAGGACTGATGGTTTGATCTCCTTGCAGTCCAAGGCACTCTGAAGAGTCTTCTCCAGCACCACAGTTCAAAAGCATCAATTCTTTGGTGCTCAGCCTTCTTTATGGTCCAACTCTCACATCCATATATGACTACTGGAAAACCGTAGTTTTGACTGCTCAGACACACTGGTAAGAACTCCAGGCCATGGGGTTACAGAGCTTCCTGATTGACAATCATATGGATACACCAGGAGATGAAGCACTCCACCTTCTCGGGGACAGTGGCCCCTGAACTTGGGACACTTCCAGACCTCATTGGTGTACCTCTTCATCCAACCAATGGTTTGTACCCTTCATAATAAAATGATCATGGTAGGTATAATGTTTCCTGAGCCCTATGAATCATTCCAGTGAATTATTAAACCTGAGAGGGTGCTATAGGAACCCCTGACTTTGTAGCCAAGTTGGACAGAGGTGTGGGTGACCTGGGAAGCCCCAAATGAGGTGAGGACAGCCTTGTGGGAACTGGCCCTTTAACTTACAGACTCTCTGCCAACTCCGGGTGGTCAGGCTCAGAATGAAATTGCACCAAAAGCCTCCAGCGACGTCAGCACCCCTGTGGAGGCTACACTGCAGAGGTGAGGTCACCGGCGGTGGGAAGGCCCCCGCCCTGCCCTCTCCACCGCCTCACCCTCAGCTGCTGCCCAAGACGATCCCCTTAGACGGCGCTGTTTCATCCAGGGCCCAAGCATGTTTGGGTAGCAGCAGTGCGGGGGGGAAGCTGCCATAAAGTCAGAATTCTTTGAAGGTATCTACCTTCAGGCATTAAAGGTCCAAGGACTCGTTTCGGTGATGAGTGAAATATAGAATCAAAGCTTCATTTCAATGATCAAAGGATAACAGAGCAAAGGAGACCCGATTCTATTGTCAAAGTGATAAAAGACATTAACAATATATCTGCAAGATATCAGTCAGGGGAAGGGGGGTCTCCACGTGGGAAACTCCCATACTTTCCTCTCAAGCCCAGGAGGTTTTCCAATAGTTATTCCCGAAATTTTTTAATTAAACCTAATTAGTTCCATCAAGCCAGAGTATGCCATGCCTCAGAATTCTCCAAGTGAGCCTAAGGTCTGGAAAGCACACTATTTTAATTGTGGAACCTCGCCCCCACAGTGAGAGAGATTACAAGCTTTCTGAAGGCGCAGTCCAGCTGCAGCTGCAGGATGCTGGAATAAAGGATGAGGAAAGGGACCTAGCTGGGGCCACATGCCTCGCCGCCACTGCACCCCGCCACCTTCTCGGCAAGCCACTCAGCCGCTGTTTGAAAGAGATCCAAACCAAGAAAAACATTAACTCTCGTGAAACAGCGTCGAGGTCCTGCAAGGGCAGAAGAGGCTGGTGCTGCTAATTCCAAGGTTGTCCCGAGAGCTTCTGGATGGAGGAACAGTGGATAAATGACTGCAGAGCCCGGGCAGGTCACGTGGGCTGGCTGTGAGCCCAACATCATCTCTCATTTTCCACATTTTCTGTTTTCCTATTGCAAACCGTTATCCATGTCAGTGGTTTTACAGGCTGTTAAATACGCAATTAGTCTAAATAACACACATTCCACTGTATTCCAAGTCACATATTAATTACCAACTTGCATTAATATTAATTAAAGCAAATAGAGGGAAGGGGCCTTTGATCAACTGGAAACTACACTCTTCATAAACGAAAACGGTTTCTCCCAAATCCTGGACTGGCTAGAGAAACAAAATGGAGGACATTTCATTATGCCAGTAGAAAAACCTATTTTAAAATCATTTTTAAAAGCCCTATTTTTTCCAGTGGTATTGCACACCACGATTTCCACTGGAACATGAAAATCTAAGTTTCCAGAGTTTCTATAAACCTATTGACTGTAAAAGTACTTGCAGAATCCAAAAGAAGGTAAAAATTGATAGATCAATTTTTAAAGTTCATGGCGTTAATCATTTAAACAAATAATAATGTGATCACAGGAGCCCCAAATCAATAATCCTTTGTACCTGACTCCTTGTTCAGTTCTGCATAAAATAAAATCATCCAGGCTATGTTCTTTCCAAAAATGTTTTAATAACAAATTAATCTTCAAGTTGGAAAAAAATTAGGGCTTTTTAAAATGATTTTAAAATAGGTTTTTCTACTGGCATAATGAAATTTCTTTTCCAGAAAAATGCTTTTATTTTTTCAGATACAAATCCTAAAATACCTTTTGCTTAAACTCTGACATTCTATTCAGTTCAATTCAGTTCAGTCGCTCATTTGTGTCCGACTCTTTGCAACCCCATGAATCGCAGCACGACAGGCCTCCCTGTCCATCACCAACTCCCAGAGTTCACTCAAACTCATGTCCATCAATTCGGTGATGCCATCCAGCCATCTCATCCTCCGTCCTCCCCTTTTCCTCCTGCTCCCAATCCCTCCCAGCATCAGGGTCTTCTCCAATGAGTCAACTCTTCGCATGAGGTGGCCAAAGTATTCAAGTTTCAGCTTCAGCATCAGTCCTTCCAATGAACAGCCAGGACTGATCTCCTTTAGGATGGACTGGTTGGATCTCCTTGCAGTCCAAGGGACTCTCAGGAGTCTTCTCCAACATCACAGTTCAAAACCATCAATTCTTCCGTGCTCAGCTTTCTTCACAGTCCAACTCTCACATCCACACATGACCACTGGAAAAACCATAGCCTTGACTAGATGGACCTTTGTTGGCAAAGTAATATCTCTGCTTTTGAATATGCTATCTAGGTTAGTCATAACTTTCCTTCCAAGGAGTAAGCGTCTTTTAACTTCATGGCTGCAATCACCATCTGCAGTGATTTTGGAACCCAGAAAAATAAAGTCTGACACTGTTTCCACTGTTTCCCTATCTATTTCCCATGAAGTGATGGGACCAGACGCCATGATCTTCGTTTTCTGAATGTTAAGCTTTAAGCCAACTTTTTCACTCTCCACTTTCACTTTCATCAAGAGGCTCTTTAGTTCCTCTTCACTTTCTGCAATAAGAGTGGTGTCATCTGCATATCTGAGGTTATTGATATTTCTCCCAGCAATCTTGATTCCAGCTTGTGTTTCCTCCAGTCCAGCATTTCTCATGATGTACTCTGCATATAAGTTAAATAAAGCAGGGTGACAATATACAGCCTTGACATACTCCTTTTCCTATTTGGAACCAGTCTGTTGTTCCATGTCCAGTTCTAACTGTTGCTTTCTGACCTGCATACAAATTTCTCAAGAGGCAGGTCAGGTGGTCTGGTATTCCCATCTCTTGAAGAATTTTCCACAGTTTATTGTGATCCACATAGTCAAAGGCTTTGGCATAGTCAATAAAGCAGAAATAGATGTTTCTCTGGAACTCTCTTGCTTTTTCCATGATCCAGCAGATGTTGGCAATTTGAACTCTGGTTCCTCTGCCTTTTCTAAAACCAGCTTGAACATCTGGAAGTTCACAGTTCATGTATTGCTGAAGCCTGGCTTGGAGAATTTTGAGCATTACTTTACTAGCATGTGAGATGAGTACAATTGTGGGATAGTTTGAGCATTCTTTGGCATTGCCTTTCTTTGGGATTGGAATGAAAACACCTTTTCCAGTCCTGTGGCCACTGCTGAGTTTTCCAAATTTGCTGGCATAATGAGTGCAGCACTTTCACAGCATCATCTTTCAGGATTCGGAATAGCTCAACTGGAATTCCATCACCTCCACTAGCTTTGTTCGTAGCGATGCTTTCTAAGGTCCACTTGACTTCACATTCCAGGATGTCTGGCTCTAGGTGAGTGATCACACCATCGTGATTATCTGGGTCATGAAGATCTTATTTGTACAGTTCTTCTGTGTATTCTTGCCACCTCTTCTTAATATCTTCTGCTTCTGTTAGGTCCATACAATTTCTGTCCTTTATCGAGCCCATTTTTGCATGAAATGTTCCCTTGGTATCTCTAATTTTCTTGAAGAGATCTCTAGTCTTTCCCATTCTATTGTTTTCCTCTATTTCTTTGCATTGATAGCTGAGGAAGGCTTTCTTATCTCTCCTTGCTACTCTTTGGAACTCTGCATTCAGATGCTTATATCTTTCCTCTTCTCCTTTGCTTTTCACTTCTCTTCTTTTCACAGCTATTTGTAAGCCCTCCCCAGACAGCCATTTTGCTTTCTTGCATTTCTTTTCCATGGGGATGGTCTTGATCCCTGTCTCCTGTACAATGTCATGAACCTCCGTCCATAGTTCATCAGGCACTCTGTCTATCAGATCTAGTCCCTTAAATCTATTTCTCACTTCCACTGTATAAAGGGATTTGATTTAGGTCATACCTGAATGGCCTAGTGGTTTTCCCTACTTTCCTCAATTTAAGTCTGAATGTGGCAATAAGGAGTTCATGATCTGAGCCACAGTCAGCTCCCAGTCTTGTCTTTGCTGACTGTATAGAGCTTCTCCATCTTTGGCTGCAAAGAATATAATCAATCTGATTTCAGTGTTGACCATCTGGTGATGTCCATGTGTAGAGTCTTCTCTTGTGTTGTTGGAAGATGGTATTTGCTATGACCAGTGCATTCTCTTGGCAAAACTCTATTAGCCTTTGCCCTGCTTCATTCTGTACTCCAAGGCCAAATTTGCCTGTTACTCCAGGTATTTCTTGACTTCCTACTTTTGCATTCCAGTCCCCTATAATGAATAGGACATCTTTTTTGGATATTAGTTCTTAAAGGTCTTGTAGGTCTTCATAGAACCGTTCAACTTCAGCTTCTTCAGCATTACTGGTTGGGGCCTAGGCTTGGATCACCGTGATATTGAATGGTTTGCCTTGGAAACGAACAGAGATCATTCTGTAATTTTTGAGATTGCATCCAAGTACTGCATTTTGGACTTTTTTGTTGACCATGATGGCTACTCCATTTCTTCTAAGGGATTCCTGCCCACAGTAGTAGATATAATGGTCATCTGAGTTAAATTCACCCATTCCAGTCCATTTTAGTTCGCTGATTCCTAGAATGTCGATGTTCACTCTTGCCATCTCCTGTTTGACCACTTCCAATTTGTCTTGATTCATGGACCTAACATTCCAGGTTCCTATGCAATATTGCTCTTTATATCGGACCTTGTTTCTATCACCAGTCACATCCACAAATGGGTATTATTTTTGCTTTGGCTCCATCCCTTCATTCTTTCTGGAGTTATTTCTCCACTGATCTCCAGTAGCATGATGCCGGGAGCCAGCATGGGAGTTCCCACTCATGACAAAGGTCATGCAGAGAGAATCTGACATGCAAAGGTGAATCAGAACTCGAGAGGCCCCTGGACCTGCCCAAGCATCTACCCCAAAACTAAAATCTGTCTGTTTTACTATTTTACAACTTTCACCAACTCTTCTGACATTAACGGGGGGCTATCCAAGACCACCTTTCTCTGAAGAAATCAATTTAGAGCTCTAGTTAATAATTCTCCTGGGCATAATAGGAATATTTCAATTCAAACCCCTCTGATGACTTTCTAGCTTGCCTGACAGGTTTGTTCAGATTCACAGCCTCCCAACCACAAGAGGCACGGGAAGCTTAAGATATTCTAACAATGCAGAGCTTCTCAGAGAGTTAAAATTGTTAGAATAGAACTAGTAGAGGATTTCTTTGTTGAGCTAATGCTTGCTGCCAAGTTTCCATATCCCTTACCTACTGTGTCCCTGGGAGTGTATTGATTAATATAGTTGATGTATAGAAATGTTAAGTAGTAGCTTTAATGTTTGTAACCTTGGAACCTTGAGTTAATTCTTTTCTTGTTATAGCCCACCACACTTTGGCCCTATAGGAATGCAACTTTATCTAATGCTTTTGGAGGGTGGCACCTGACTTTAAAATAATCACTTTTAGAGAAAAATAAGTTTTATGAAGAAAGGGTCATAAAATGTTAACAGGCCTCCTGGCCAGAAAATGATGTAAATCACCTAAAGCTTTTGCACATGATAAGTTTGCAGAAAGAAAGCCTGGCTTCGATAAAAATCAAGGACTGCTGACCTTGCATGACTCTACCCCGCCTCCCCATTATCCTCTATGCACAATTTAAGGTATAAAAACTACTTTGGAAAATAAAGTGTGGGCCTTGCTCATCAGGCTTGGTCTCCCTGTGTCATTCTTTCTCTTTCCTTTTCCTTTTCAGGCTGATCCCCTGGAGCACAGGGGCCCTCTGCATTCACTTTCCTGCCTGGGCTTCTAAGACCCACTCGAGAAGGTGCCTAAGGTGGGGCACCTTCCGCGATTCAAGAGGGCACCTGCAGCCTACTTGAACAGAGCAAGTCCAGTGCTGGGGCTTTATTGGCTTTCTGTGTAAACCCAGGAATATCAGCCTTTTTTCTCTCCTCTATTTTCTTAACTGCAAAATTCTTTCCTTATCTCTTTCTCTATTTCTCTCAGTCACCAACGTGGTCCTCCCAAGGGAATCCCTGGATCCAACTGGGGCTGGACCCCAGTAGCATATTGGGCACCTACTGACCTGGGGAGTTCCTCTTTGAGTATCCTATCATTTTGCCTTTTCACACTGTTCATGGGGTTCTTGAGGCAAGAATACTTAAGTGATTTGCCATTCCCTTCTCCAGTGGACCACATTCTGTCAGACCTCTCCACCATGACCCATCCATCTTGGGTGGCCCCACAGGGCATGGCTTAGTTTCATTGAGTTAGACAAGGCTGTGGCCCATGTGATCAGATTGGCTAGTTTTCTGTGATTATGGTTTCAGTGTGTCTGCCCTCTCATGCCCTCTTGCAACACCTACCGTCTTACTTGGGTTTCTTTTACCTTGGATGAGGGGTATTTCCTCATGGCTGCCCCTATTAGAAAGACGCAAATAGGTGAGTTTTGAGAGTTACTCGCAAGGTAAAGTTACCACTACCCCCGAAGCAGCCAGCTAGGAGGGGAGGAATAGCCACAAAAGATGGGAAAGGCCCGTTCTCAAAACAGAAAACCCAAAGGAAGCCAGGCCATGGCCAGGCCAGAGGGCTCGCAGGCAGAGAAGCCACACAAAGCAGGGAGCATCTGCCTAGGCTGCTTCTTCCCTGAACAGCCACCACGCAGCAAATGAGCGCGAGCGATAGGGAGTGGACGGGACCCTCGTCCCCACCCCCTGCAGGAGAACTTCACGCTGCCCTAACTGACCAGCTCCCAGGCAAGCCTCACATCAGCACTCAGCCCTCCTGCCCAATTCAGTCCTGCTGAGACTGTCAGCTGAAGAACGTCCCTCCATCAGATGAGTTTGCAGGCACCGTTATTTCTATGACTGGGTTTTACTCTCCAGCTGCAGCACCAGCTAAAGTTCTCTGCCCGTGATGAGCCCCCCGTGGGGGCCGTGCGCAAGGCGGAGAGGGAGCAGAGAAATGAGACTCTGCGAGTGGCCCATCCCCGATATGTGCCAGGGTGTCCCCCTGCAGGGATGGGTGGAGCGGCTGGCAGGACCACAGGGCCCACAGGAGAGCACAGGGCAGCATTGGCCAGGAAGGCAGAAAACCGTTCATGCGTGAGAGCTGGGCCTGGGGGGTGCCTGTGGTTTCCTGGGAAAGGCCAACAACTCATGGATTCATGGTGGGACCAGGCATCACAGGGGGCACCACTGCCAAGGAATACCATACCCACAACACTTGCTGAGCGAATGCCACACTCCCACACTCTGGGCATTTCTGCAACAGGCCTAGCTCTCTGACAAGCTGGCAGGACACTTTCATTGCTATGAACACAGACACACAGTGCTCACATGGAAGACAGGTGTCCAGTCTCTGAGCAAATCCAGACCCACATCTCAAGGGAAGCAGGCCGAGAGGGACAGGATGGGTGCCTGGGCTCTGAGGGGTCTGGGCCTCAGGTGCCATGAATCACAGTGGAGGGACCAGACGTGGTAACCAGTAGGAGAGAGAATTGTTGGTGAGAACCTCCCATCTTTCAAAAACAAGGCCAGCAGAGAGCAGAGGCATCCTTTTTAAAGGAGGTGAGTTACCAGGGATGCCCACTAAAGGTCCAGGACCACGAAGACCATCCCTGCAAGCTGAAGGCCACCCATCTCCTGTGTCTTTTGGAGAAGGCCCCACATGGCACATACAGGCTGCCCTGGGCCCAGCCCTCCCCTCAGCTGTCCATCACCATCTCCCAAGCTTGATCAGCAGATGCCCCAAGCCTTCTGCATGGACCACAGCTGCCAGCCACTGGTTCCTCTCACACCTCCCTCTCCAGTCTCGCCTCCAACCCCTCCTCTGAGGGCAGTTTGTCCTGGCCTGGCCCCTCCCACCCCTACCCCATGCTCTCCTCTGACAAAGTCCTCATCCAGCCCCCACCAGGGCCATCCTGTCCAGTCCTGTCTCCATCCAAATCCAATTCACTTCTATATACAAGCATGTACAGAACTTGTATCCTGAAAATTACACAATGTTATAAATCAAAGAAGACTTAAGTATATGTAGAGGCATACCATGTTCATGGATTGGAAGACTCAACGTAATAATCATGTCAATTCTTTTCAAACTGATATACAGGTTTAATGTAATTCCTATCAAAATCCCAGCAAGAGATTTTATAAATAGAGATAAGATTATTCTAAAATTTATATGAAAAGGCAAAGGAACTTGAAGAGCTAAAATAGTTTTGAAAAAGTAGACTAAGAAAGGATCAGTCTACCTGATTTCAAGACTCACTATTAACATGTAGATACAATAATCAAGACTGTGTAGTACTGGCAGAAAGAGACATAGACTGTGGAATGGAACAAGGAGCCCAAAAATACACCCACACTGATGCCAAACTGATTTTCCACAAATATGCAAAAACAATTCAATGAAGGGAAGACAGCTTTTTCAACAAATGATGCTGGAACATGAATTGGTCATCCATAGGCAAGAAAACAGAAAAGAGGGCTTTGACCTATGTCTTATACAAAAATCAGCTACAAATAGATCACAGACAAAGGTAAAATATAAAACTATAAAAAGTTTAGGAAATAAAACATGAGATAATCTTCACAGTCTAGGACTAGGCAAAGAGTTCTCAGACTTGATACCAAAACCACAATCATAAAAGGAAAAACTGATAAAATGGACTGGAGCAAAATTAAAACTGCTACTTGCAAAAGACTGTTAATGGGATAAAAAAAAGTCAAGCTACAGGCAGGATAAAATAGTTGTAAACCATATATTTGATAAAGACTAATAAATTTAGAATATATAAAGAACAGTCAAACAACAATAAAAAAAAATAGTCTCATTAAAAAGTGAGCAAAAGACTTGACGACACATTTTGCCAGAGAGGATACAGAGACGGCAACAAGCACACATAAAGATGCTCCACATCATTAGCCGCTAGAAGACGCAAATTAAAACCACAGTTTGATATCACTAAACACCTACTGGAATGGCTAAAATTAAAAATAGTGACATCAGCAAATGCTGGCTGGAATTCAGAGAAACTAGATGACCGTAAAATGGTATGGCCACCCTGGCAGATATTTTGGCAGTTTCCACGAAAACTAAATGTCCATGAACACTAAACAGATGACCCAGCAATTGAACTCCTGGCCACTATCCCAGAGTCATGGAGACTCATGTGCAGAGGGAAACCTGTGTATGAATATTTACAGCATCTTCATTCATTACAGATGAAACTGGAAGCAACTCAGACTGTCCTTCAGTGGATGGATGGTTATAAAAACTGGAGTCCATCCGTACCATGGAGTGTTTGTTGTTGTTTAGTTACTAAGTTGTGTCTGACTCTTTTGCGGCAGCATGGACTGTAGCCCACTAGGCTTCTCTTCTGTGGGATTTCCCAAGCAAGAATACTGAGTGGATTGCCATTTCCTTCTCCAACCATAGACTCCTGCCTAGCAATACAAAGGAACAACCTACTGACATGTGCTATGACCTGCATAAATCTCCAGAGAACTAAGCTCAGTGAAAAAAAGCCGAATCCAAATGGTGTCATAATCTAAGATACCATCCATACAGCATTCTTCAAATGACTAAAGCATAGAATTTGAGAGCAGGTGAGTGGTTGCAGGAGCTAACTAGGGATGGAGGCAGAAGGGAAATGAGTGTGGCTATAAAAAGGCACCCTGTGGGTCCTTCTGGTGATGGAACATTCTATACTTGACTGCATCAATAACAGAACCCTGGTTGTGCTCTTATAGAACCCAAGTAGAGCATCTGCTCTATAGTTTTACAAGATGCTACCATTGGGCAAAGATCCATGGGACCATGCCAGACCTCTGCATTATTTCTTACAAATGCATGTGAATCTACAATTACCTTAAAGTAAAGAGGACTCTTGAGAGGCCCTTGGACTGCAAGGAGAGCAAACCAGTCAATCCTAAAGGAAATCAACCCTGAATACTCAGTGGAAGGGCCGATGCTGAAGCTGAAGCTCCAGTACTTTGGCCACTTGATGTGAAGAGCCAACTCATTAGAAAAGATCCTGATGCTGGGAAAGGTTGAGGGCACAAGGAGAAGGGGCAACAGAGGTTGTGATGGCTGGATGGTATCAGCAACTCAATGGACATGAATGTGAGCAAACTCCAGGAGACAGTGAAGCACAGGGGAGCCTCGCGTGCTGCAGTCCACAGAGCCGAAGAGTCGGACACAGCTTAGCGAATGAACAACAGCAAAAACAAAGACCTCTTCACCTACAATCACAAGATGGCCAGGGATGCAAAAAAAAAAAAAAAAAACCTTTGTCTAAAAAAAAAAGGAGGGAAGAGGGGCCACGGTTATTATTGTAAACTATTACAGAATACAGTGGAGTCTTTAAACACCAGTTTATACATGCCGTCAGAGACACAATCACAGCATTGGTAGAAGACTGGAAAATAATTTTGTGTCTCTTTCTCAATCTACACTCCCTGGAGCAAACTATTACTTAATTTTTTTTCTTTTTTATAAATTCCATAATTATGTTGAAAACAGAAAAGTCTTATTGCTTTTCTCTTTATTAAAGCATTATTTTATTTAATGCCGATATGCAAAATATCCCAGAATTTCTGTGACTCTCCCTTGGAGATCTTTATGTTTTAATAAGCCAAGAACCTCAAAAAATGAATGAAATAAAAAGATTATAGTCCTAAATGTAAAAGCCAGAATTATGAAACTTCTGGAAGAAACCAAGGAGAAAATCTTTTGAGAGCTTGGAATAGGCAGTTTTGTTAGGACCCAAAAAGCATGAACCAAAAAAGAAATCAGATGAAAATTAGACTTAATCAGAAATAAAACTTTAGTTTTCAGAAAGACACACAGCATCTGAAAAGCCTTGGAATCTTGGGAGGGAGAAGTCTTTTCATTTATTAACAAGAGAACTGGGGCCTGGGGGCTCCTAGATGGCTGCCTGGATGGGGGCTGGTGGCCAGGAGGACCAACAAGCTGATTGGAGGGTGGGAACTTTCAACCCCACCCTCTCCCCACTTTGCCAGACAAGGAAAGGGATGGGGGGGCTGGAGCTGAATTTGCCATCAGTAGCCAATGATTTGATCAATCATGCTTAGGCCTCCATAGAAACCCAACAAGACTGGGTTCAGAGACCTTCCAGGTTGGTGAGCATTTGGAGATGCTGTGAGGGTGGTGGTCTGGAGGGGGCATGGATGCCCCCCACCCCTTCCCCACACCTCTCCCTGTGCGTCTCTTCCATAAGTTGTACCCTTTTATAACAAACTCATAATCTAGCAAGGAGGCTGCTTTCCAGAGTTCTGAGAGTTGCTCTAGCAGATTATGGAACCCAAGGAGGGGGCTAGGGAACCTCTAATCTATACCCACGGGACAACCTAGACTCTCAGGCGGGGTCTGAAGTGAGGCCAGTCCTGTATGGAGCCCTTAACCTGCAGGACCCATCCCATCTCCAGGCAGACAGTGTGAGAACCGAAATGCCATAGGACACCCAGCATTTATCTGAGGATTGTGGGGGTCGGGAACCCACACATCTGGTGTCAGATGTGAGGTCAAATGTTGCAGGAGAGGAAAAAGAGGCTTTCTTTTTTAACACGGATACAACTCAAATTCACATCTGTAGGTGAGTGGGTGAACAATCCTGAAGCCACACACCAGAACACGAGTTAGCAATAAAAAAGAATTAATTTACTTACACTCACAACATGAACGAACATCAAAATTATTATGCTGAGCAGAAGCAGCCAGACACTAGAGGACAGGCTGTGTGATTGCGTCAGCACAAAATTCAACTATAGTAGCAGAAAGGTGATGAGGTTTGCCTGGGGCTGAAAGCAAGGGAACCCTCCAGGGCCATGAGTCCTTCTGTGTCTTGATCCTGGTGGTGATCACAGGGGTAAACTTTCATTAGAACACACCTTCTCACCACTAAAATAAGTAAACTGAAGTTGGTCAGTTGTGGCCGGCTCTTTGCGACCCCATGGACTGTAGCCTACCAGGCTTCTACATCCACGGGATTTTCCAGGCAAGAATACCAGAGTGGGTTGCCATTTCCTTCTTAAGTGGATCTTCCCAACCCAAGGATCGAACCCTGGTCTCCCGCATTACAGGCAGACGCTTTACCGTCTGAGCCACCAGGGAAGCCCACCACTAAAATGGATGTATGTTATTCTATAGAAATTACTCCTCGATTGTTTAAGAATGATCGGGAGTGTAAATCCACACCACATGTGGCTTTCTTAATAATTTTGAATCCTTTTGCCCACCTTCCTCTTGTCAAACCCTGTTAGATCCTCACTGATTCCACAGCTGAGGAAGAGCCTGTCCCAGACACAGAAGTTTCACCGGTTTCCTTGCCACCAGTTTGTGCGTTATTAGTAACATCTTCGATCCACATGTTCTTCTCGGAACACTTTACAACCCCCTTTTTGAAGGGGTTGACTTCCTCAGACCCAGATGAGGTGAGAAATAAATCCACTGGCCTGGCACGTGTAGACGCAGACCCCCTGGTCTGCAGGGCGAACCACAGCTGAGGGTCCCTCTGCTCTGCCTTGGGGGCCCCAACCAGGGGAGAAGAGGCGAGTGCCTCCGGTGCAGGTCTGCCTCCTTGAAAGGCGCTTCCTTCGTGTGTCCAACTTTCAATGCCAACAGTGCCCCATTCATGCAGCTAAAGGGCGTGTCAATTTGGGGGCAGAACTGAGAACCCTGTAGGGAACATGCACATTTAGCAGAAAGCCCTTTTTCTAAACCCCACAACTCACCCTATTCTCATCACTGAGGTCTTTCAACCCCAAAACAGCCCAAACACCAATGCCTGATCCATCCTCGAAGCCCCAGTGACCTGAAGAGGTTTAGAGAGAGACCGCTGAAAAACAGCTGCTTTTGCTTCACAGAAAGCTCTTTGCTATGGCCGTTTGACAAGGGAATGCTCCAACTGGGCCCTACAGCTTGTCGATTTCCTCCGTGCCCAAGAGAACACAGCAGAAAGACCTTTGGGAGACGCCGTGCCCTCAAACTGCCTGCATGGTTTTCTCCCAGGGACCTTGACTGTCAACACCAACAAAGCCAGAGGGCTTCCATGGTGAGGGACCGGCGTCTTCTGCTTGCAGCAAGCACTTTGCATGTAGAAGAGCGAGTCCTCAGGTCGACAGACACGGGAGCTGCGTGGTGCCCCCTCAGCTCTGATGCAGAGCTAATCCATCATCTCCAACCCTGCAGACTCAGAAAGGAGTGCCACTGCTCCCCTCCCACTGTGGGTTGCAGCTTAACTTTCTTACTTTTTTCTAAAGTCACATTTGGAACTAGGGAAGGGAGGATGGTTCAGTTGTTCTGTATTTGCCCCGCTTCCTGGCTGTAGAAAACTATCCTTGAGGACAAAGTTGTTCAAACAGAATTCCAACCGATAGCGTGGACCACAGCCCTCTGGCCAGGCGCAGAGGGAAGGGCAGTGGGACACAGGCAAGGAGGCCAGGGCTCCCTGAACCCAGAGCCAGAGCCAGGCCAGTCTCAGCCGACAACCTGGAGGATATTCCCATGCCATCCATCCTCCCAGCCAACCAAGCTGAAGGCAGGGCCTCCACCGCCGCACCTGCAGCCAGGAAATGTTCAATTCTGTTTGGAAACAGAACAAATCAAGGGGAGATGCAGGTCTTCAGGGAAGGTCCCCTGCAGGGGGAAATGGCACCCACTCCAGATTCTTGCCTGGAGAATCCCATGGACAGAGGAGACTGGGGCGCTATAGTCTCAGGGGTGGGATGGTCACACAGAGTTGGACACGACTGAGCGACTGAGCACATGGACCCTGCCACTCAAGTGTGGAAACCCACACCTGTGAAGGTGACCACTTTGGGAAACAGGGTCTTTGTAGCTGCAATTAGACTTTGAGATAAGACCATCCTGGACTTAGGGCGGCCCTAAACCCAGTGACTGGTGTGCTTGTAAGGGAAAGGAGAGTGATCTCGGACACACAGACACACAGGGAGAAGGCCATGCAGAGAAAGACAGAGACTGGAGTGACGCGTCCACACACTGAGGTCTTGGCAATGGCTGCCAGAGCCTCCAGAACCAGGAGAGGGCCATGGAAGGGATCTCTCCAGAAGGAACTGGCCTGCAGCCGCCTTGATTTCAGACTTCTGGCCTCTAGAGCTGGAGGAAAATACATTCCTATTGTCAGAAGCCATCCCATTCATGGCAACTTGCTACAGTAGCCCTGGGGAGCTAATCTTGGGTTCAAATATGGACCATGTTATAGAATGAATTCCCCCTTCCGGAAGGGGCCGTGCAGAGGCTTCTGCAGACAGGGCACACAGCACTGACCTCTGGGCAGGGTGCAGCGGATGCCACGGTGGGCTTGCTCTTTGACCAGAGGCTCCGTCTCTAGAAAGTCTAGGAAATGAAGCTCATGACGCCACGTGAGCAGGATGTCACCACACCGTGGGTGACACCAACGAAGGGAGCATGTGGACCCGTTCCCAGCTCCTTCCAGAACCTCTCTCAGGCAGAGCCTCTGCAGGTCAGTGACTCCAGACACGCCGGGTGGAGCAGGTCTGCACCTGGGGGACGAGACCCGCCCCACCCCACATCCCACCCTGCCCAGGACAGTCTGGTCAATGCCCACTAGTCTGCCGTCCTGCCCAGTTTCATGTCTGTCCCAGCATTTCTTATCTTTAAGGAAGGATTACGAGGGGTTGCCCCAAGGTAGGGCTTCCCAGGTGGCGCAGTGGCAAAGAACACACCTGTCAAAGCAGGGGACATAAGAGACATGAGTTCGATCCCTGGATTGGGAAGAACCTCTAGAGGAGGGCATGGCAACCCACTCCAGGATTCTTGCCTGGAGAACCCCATGGACAGATGAACCTGGCGGGCTACCGTCCATGGGGTCACAAAGAGTCAGACGTGACTGAGGGACTTAGCACACAAACAGGCCCCAAGGTAAGTCCAGGTAGGCCTGCAGAACCCCCTCTCTACTCCCACTTCTCCCATCTGCCACTTTGGAGACACAGGCGTGCTGATCAGAGCTGGTTCTTCAACACAGGGCTCCACCAAAAAAGGCCAGCAACAGCCTGTCCTCTGTTCTCACCCTGCCTCCCTGGCAAAAACGCTCAAATAATCTCCATTTAGAAGAACTTCTCTAAATTTGTGAGATCAATTAAAGCAGCATGATCAGCAGAAAGGAGATCATTTAGTGCTTATTTTCCATCAACAATAAAACACAACTTTGAAAAAGATCTGAGGCCATTTGCTGAAAAACTAAATTGGGCACCACATTTCAAAAACTTTGTTTTTTCAGAAAACTGCAATAGACAGTCAACCACCCAGGAAGGCCATGTTCCTGAAGGCACAATCCATCTCTGAAACACAGGATGACTTCTGGCCAAGTCAGCACAAGGTGGGGGATGCTCCAGGTGGGGGTGGGGGTGGCTGGGCTGAGAAGCCTCATATGGAGGGTGCCCCGCGGGGCCACAGGGACAGAAGTAGCCCCCAGGCCCCCTCCCTCCCCCTTTAGTGCAGTCCCACCCCCCGCCCCAGGCAGGCGGCTGGCAGCACCCACCTCCCCACCAAAGCCCTTCCTGGCAGGAGCTCTGTCTTCATCCGAGGAACCCGAACCTTGCCCAGCATAACCGACCCCCAGAGGGGAAACGTTCAACAGGCTCCCTCACGCCTCCTTCTCTAAGACACCCCGGTCCTGCAGCAAGGCTCACCACCCACCTGGCTCCCACGAGGCCCAGGCTGGACTGAACCCACTAGTGTTTCCATCAGCACCTCCCAGGGCTGGGAGCCTCGGGGTGGTGGCCAGCCAGGCCCCACAAGGTGCAGGGCTCCAGACAGGCTAAAGGCCAGACCCGAGGCCTTGGTCCAGCCCTGGGGCCCAGGATGCCCTCTTCTGGCTCTCAGTCCTCCTGAGCCTTGGCCTCCGGGGCCTCATGCACCCCGTCCCAGGTGGGCACAGAGTCCTCTAGGTCTTGGGCTCCTCTTCTTCCAGAATTGTGGGTGCATTTCTTTGGTGGGGTCAGGACCCGGCCATACCTGGGCCACCAGGAATCAGAAAGCTTCCAGACCTGCATCTGGGCTCCATCCCAGGGTAGGGGGTAGAGGGTCTAAATTACCAACCAGATCAAGGAAGAGTGAGGTTGTTGTCACCTATATCATGAACACAAAGATGGTAATAGACACTCATTCACACACTCAAGGACACACACTCACATGCTCGCAGGCACACTCACATCTGCACTGGGCTCTCGGTCCAGTGCGGAGAGACCCGGTCCTGCACTTGGCGCGGCTGTGGGCGGGGCCGTGGGCAGGGCGGGGCAGGGCGGGGCCCCACCAGATGCTGTCCAATCAGTCCAGACACAGAGTTCCTGGTGCAGGAACAGACCAAGGGGAGTGGCCCAGAGGGATCGGCCCAGCTGCAGGCAGCGCTCACGTTGGGTCTGCGGGTCTGGAAGGTGGGGAGCGCGTGCTGGAATTGTTCATCCAGAAAACAGACACGTCGCAGGCCGCCAATGCCTGAGCAGTGCCCGCAGGTAGAACCTTGTGTGAGGACGTCTTGAAAAAGGGCTGTGCTTTGGGCTCACGGTGAGAGGTCCAAGCCAGTGGCCAGCCTGCTTCTTGACTTTCGTTAGACCTGGTGACCGCGCTGGGCCAACACAGCTAAAAAGCTGATAAAAGGAGCAAAGCCCCCAGCTGCCCCAGCCCTTGCTGCTCCCAAGTCGTTATGAGATTAAAATGCTGCGGCCAGGCGGGGGATCAGGCACTGGTCTCGCTGCCAGGAGTGGAGTCAACAGCTCGGAGCTTCCCGATGCAACTCGGCCATGAGGGCACAGAGCCTCAGAGCTGACCCGGCGGCTCTCCCCCACGACTCTCCTGAGGAGCCAGGGATGCAGACGGCCGTGTGGATGCGCCGGAACACACAACAACCGGAAGTGAAAGGAGATACTGGGACGAAAAATGGCAGATCTGTGAGGTAAGAAGCTATGTGACCATTAAAGATGACAGCAGCTAAGAACTGATAAATCTGTAAACATGCCCACGTGACATGACGGAGAGAGAAAATTCCAGAACAAATCTGTCTCCCTCCCCCCGACCCGCCCCCTGCCCCCCAGGTACAAGCAGCACGGTCCTGCCTGTTGCAGGCTGTGGGGAGGCCACACAGAGCCCAACCCCCGCCGGGGCTGCTCCCCAGGGAGCCGCATCCACCACTCGGCCAGTCACCCCATCCACCCGTGAAGCCTGCTGCTGGTGGTGGCTCCCCAAGGAAGGTCCCGACAGCTGCGGATCCTGTAGTATGCCCCCCACACTGAGCCAGCTATGAGGGTGAAAGGGAGCGTGACTGATCGCTACCCAGGGCCAGGCTGGCCCTGACAAAGTGGGCGCCGGGCCTCCCCGCCCTGCGGGTCACACTCTAGAAACGTCCTCTCCTGTAATCAGATGCTGGAATGGCAGTGAGAGGGCTCGGCTCCCCAGCAGTGGGGGAGGAGGGGCGGAGAGAGGGAGAGGCAGAGAGTCCCCGAGGCTGCCCCGGAGGTGGGTGAGGGGTGGGGGCCAGGCCTGGACTGGGGTGCCCTCTCAGGGGTTAGCCTTTGGAGTTCCTGGGGTTAGAAGCTTAGACACAGAGATGCTGTCCACTCTGTGCATGTCTGCAATGGCAGACTAGAAACCAGACGCCCTGTCCCACTTAGGGGAGTAGCCCCGGGTCAGGCTCGTCCTTGGGTCCTCTCTGGGGTGGGTCAGTAGCAGGCCTTTCCCCTAGAACTTGAGACCAGAGCTCACAAGCCCTGCATTGCACTCAGTGTCACCAAGAGTCAGGGGATCACTCTAGTCTGAACAGATGGTCACCCACCTCATGCCCACTGGGGAGAGGAGAACCCCATCCAGGCTGTCGAGGGGACATGTACTCAGCAAGCCTCGAGGGTGAGTCTCTAGTGGGACGACCGCTACTTCCCCTGCCCCTCAGAAGGGAAGCAGGGTGAGGGAGAGAAGCACAGGGACAGACAACCTACTGAACGGGAGAAAACATCTGCAAATGATGTGACCGGAAATAGGTTAATATCCAAAATATACAAACAGATCATACAACTCAACGTCAAAAAAAAAAAAAAAAAAAAAAAAAAACCTGATTTTAAAATGGACAGAAGACCTGAATAGACATTTTTCCAAAGATGACCTACAGATAGCCAACAGGCACATGAAAAGATGCTCAACGTCACTAACCAGGGAGATGCAAATCTAAACCACAATGAGATACCACCTCACATCTGTCAGGATGGCTGTCCTCAGAAAGACCACAAATAACAAGCATTGCGAGGATGTGGGGAAAAGGGAACTGCTGTGCAGTGCTGGCAGGAATGCAGACTGGTGCAGCCAGTGTGGAAAACAGCATGGCAGTGTCTCCAAAAGTAAAAACAGAATTACCGTATGACCCAGAAATTCCACTCCTGGGGATATATCCAGAAAAAAAAAAAAGGCAAACACTAACTCAAAGAACTACCCAGCAGCATTATTTACAATTGTCCAGATATGGAAGAAAGTGTCCGTGGACAGATGGATGAAGATGTGGTACACATATACAATGGAATGCTACTCAGTCATAAAAAAGAGTGAAATTTTGCCATTTGCAGCAACGTGGATGGACTTAGAGGGCACTATGCCAAGTGAAACAAGTCAGACAGAGAAAGACAAATACTGTATGATATCACTTACACGTGGAATTCTACAAATAAAACAACTAGTGATATAACAAAAAGGAAAGAGACTCATAGATGCAGAGAACAAACTAGTGGTTAGCAGCGGGGAGAGGAAAGTGGGGAGACTGGTAAGACGGGGGTGTGGGATTGAGAGCTACAATCTCCTGTGTAAAATAAATAAGCTACAAAGACGTGTTGTACAACATGGGGAACACAGCCAACACTTTACAATAACTATAAGTGGAATATAATCTTTAAAAAATATGAATCACTATGTTTTTGTACACCTGTAACTTATATAATGGGGAAACAGTGGCTGACTTTATTTTGGAGGGCTCCAAAATCACTGCAGATGGTAATTGCAGCCATGAAATTAAAAGTCACTTACTCCTTGGAAGGAAAGTTATAACCAACCTAGATAGCATATTCAAAAGCAGAGACATTACTTTGTCAACAAAGGTCCGTCTAGTCAAGGCTATGGTTTTTCCAGTGGTCATGTATGGATGTGAGAGTTGGACTGTGAAGAAAGCTGAGCACCAAAGAATTGACACTTTTGAACTGTGGTGTTGGAGAAGACTCTTGAGAGTCCCTTGGACTGCAAGGAGATCCAAGCAGTCCATCCTAAAGGAAGTCAGTCCTGAGTATCCATTGGAAGGACTGATGCTGAAGCTGAAACTCCAATACTTTGGCCACCTGATGCAAAGAGTTGACTCATTTGAAAAAACCCTGATGCTGGAAAAGATTGAGGGCAAGAGGAAAAGGAGACGACAGAGAATGAGATGATTGGATGGCATCGCCAACTCGATGGACATGAGTGTGAGTAAATTCTGGGAGTTGGTGATGGACAGGGAGGCCTGGCGTGCTGCAGTCCATGGAGTCGCAAAGAGTCTGAAACAACTGAGCAACTGAACTGAACTTATATAATATTATCCATCAACTGTGCATGCATTCGAAGTCACTTCAGCTGTGTCTGACTCTGCAAGCCTATGGACTGTAGGCCACCAGGTTCCTTGTCCATGGGATTCTCCAGGCAAGGATACTGGAGTGGGTTGCCATGCCCTGCTCCAGGGTATCTTCCTGACCCAGGGCTTGAACCCACATCTCCTACGTCTCCTGCAGTGGCAGGCAGGGTCTTTACTACCAGCACCATATCAACTTGTGTGCTACATAGTCTCAGTCATGTCCAACTCTTTGCGACCCCGGGGACTGTAGCCTGCCAGGCTCCTCTGTCCATGGGATTCTCCAGGCAAGAATACTGGAGTTGGGAAGATCCCCAACCCAGGGATCGAACCCACGCCTTGTGTCTCCTGCATTGGCAAGTGGGTTCTTTACCACTAGTGCCACCTGGGAAGTCCATATCAACTAGATCTCAATAAAAATAAAAAATAAGGCACCAAGGGCAAGGAGGGGGCGAGGCCTCAGGGTTGTGCAGGGTTTGGGGAGCGGTGAGGTCACTGTGGCTCAGGCCCTGTGCGGAGCCTGCAGACGCGGCCCCACCCTCTCTCCGTCTGCTGAGGGCCGTGTCTGCTGGGACGCTCGGCTCAGACAGGGAGAGAAGGGAGCAGATTTGCTCACACAAGATTCACTCTCGGGAAGGAATGCTCTTTCTGCGGGATCAGCAGATGTCTTAGCACATGACACTCTCCCTCTTTACAGGGAACTCGACGACTGGTGAGCAGACTTGTTTTGAAACTAAATGCCCTCAGCTCTTTGTATCCACAGGCTCCCCATTCTCCTCAGGACTGAGTGACTGTAAATCTCCCCCATCTGTTTTATCATCACGATCCACTGCTGGCTGCTTTTCAATATCTCTGCACTGTACTGCAGATGTAGTCTTGATTGAAGAGGGAGTGTTCACAACCTGATTTTTATTTCTGCCAAGATTCCCACACCTCAGTGTTGACGATTAAAGATGCTGTCATCATGGTTCTCCCTACACCTTCCTTCCGGGTGCCCACATCGCCGGTTAGAGTCCTGTGCTTCTGGATGTAAAACACTGAGTCCATAAGGGATGCCCTTCCCTTATTCTGAAAAGGGAATATCATTCTTCCTTCTTTACTGTGTTCTACATGCACAACAGTCAGCAGGACAGAGGAGATGGGTTTAAAATCATGAGGAGAATGGCAGATATATCTCAAGGACTCGAGTGTAAAGAACAGTGGCTGTCCCTCCCCATCTATCACGTTGGCAAACCTGCAAAGTTGGCTGCTGGCAGGACTGTAAATTGAGGCAACCACACCCCAGGCCAGCTGAGCAACAGGAATGCAAATCTAACACGCATGGCCCTGCACTCAGACATTCCTTTCCTGGGAATTTGTCCCGAGCAGATCATTAGACAACTGCTTAAAATATATATTCAAATCACATGAAACACCCTAAATACCCATGGTTATGCAGTTGGTTACATAGAGGATGCTAGATTGATTCAATGGAAACCAAGGCAGCCATTAAAAAGAATGATACATACCAACATCCGTCATGTAGGTTAGTGGTGCTGCCCAGCAAAGACAGAAGAGGACCTCTTATGCAACAAGCATAAGCATAATTTAATTTTGTTTCAATTAAAGCGTTTGTGTGTGTGCACATGCGTGCACACACGTGTAGACATGTTTGCCTATTTGCTTAGAAGAGATGTGAATAGCGGCTCTTCTGGCAAGAGAAGTGTGAGAGTGGCCTTCTACTTCTGCATTCCTTACTGACCTTTGCAGTTAAATACATGAAGATGTATTATTATTTTTAGGATCAGAAAAGAAAAAAAGTAGTTTTCCTTTGGAAAAATATGCCAAGGTAACCTCCTCACGTTTATGAACCCAGGCCGCAAATGGGAGATGACACCACATTTGCCGACTGCTATAATGGCCAACGTGGCAAGGCCACCGTGCTCAGCTGTAGGTCAAATGCCAGCCCAGGCCACCGTGCTCAGCTGTAGGTCAAATGCCAGCCCAGGCCACCGTGCTCAGCTGTAGGTCAAATGCCAGCCCAGGCCACCGTGCTCAGCTGTAGGTCAAATGCCAGCCCAGGCCACCGTGCTCAGCTGTAGGTCAAATGCCAGCCCAGGCCACCGTGCTCAGCTGTAGGTCAAATGCCAGCCCAGGCCACCGTGCTCAGCTGTAGGTCAAATGCCAGCCCAGGCCACCGTGCTCAGCTGTAGGTCAAATGCCAGCCCAGGCCACCGTGCTCAGCTGTAGGTCAAATGCCAGCCCAGGCCACCGTGCTCAGCTGTAGGTCAAATGCCAGCCCAGGCCACCGTGCTCAGCTGTAGGTCAAATGCCAGCCCAGGCCACCGTGCTCAGCTTTAGGTCAAATGCCAGCCCAGGCCACCGTGCTCAGCTGTAGGTCAAATGCCAGCCCAGGCCACCGTGCTCAGCTGTAGGTCAAATGCCAGCCCAGGCCACCGTGCTCAGCTTTAGGTCAAATGCCAGCCCAGGCCACCGCGAAGCTGTTTTTAGGATGAGACTAACATTTAGGTCATCAAGTAAAGCCAATCAACTCCACTCATCCAATCAGTTGAAGCCCATACGAGTAAGACGGAGGTCCCCCGAGGAAGAAGGAATTCTGCTCCAGATGGCCCCAAGACGGACCTGCAGTGCCGTCTCCTCCCTGGGTCCCCAGCCTGCCGGCCAGTCCTGTAGATTTCAGTCATGCCAACCTCCAGAGCCGCATGAGCCAGTTCATTAAAATAACTCTCTGTTTCTTTCCTGGTCTCTCTCCCTCTCTATACATAAATACACATCCTATTGATTCTGTTTCTCTGGAGTACCTAAACTCATTTTTATATTTTTAATAAACTTTGATTTTTAGAGCAATTTTAGGTTCACAGCAAAGTTGAAAGGAAGCTAATGATTTCTCCTGCTTCTACACATGCGTACCTTCCTCCACTATCAAAATCCCCAGCAGAATCATACATTTGCGACAACTGATGAACCTACATTAACACATCAGCATCACCCAATGTCCATAGTTTTACACTAGGGCTCACAAACGTTTCATTAAATCTATAGGTGGCTTTTGGTAGCATTGGCATTTTAACAATATTAGTTCTTCCAGTCTATGAACACAAGACACCTTTCCATTTATTTGTGCCTTTTTCAATTCCTTTTATCCATGTCTTCTGGTAAGTTTTCAGAGTAAAGTTCTTTCACTTCCTTGGATAAATTTATTTATAAGTATTCTATTATTTTTGATGCTATTAAACTGAAATTGACTACTTTTTCAGAAAATTCACTGTTATTGTATAGAAACACTACTGATTTCTATATTAATTTATATCCTACAACTTTACTAAATTCTTTGATTAGATATAACTATTTTTTTGGTTGAGCCTTTGAAATTTTCTGTATATTCAATCACATCATCTGCAAATATAGACAATCTCTTACTTTCCATTTCTGATACCTTTCATTTCATTTTCTTGCCTGATAGCTGTGGGACTTCCCATACTATGTTGAATAGGAGTGGTGAGAGTAGGCACCCTCATCTTGTTCCTGATTTTAGAGGAAAAGTTTTCAACCTTTCACCACTGAGGATGACATTAGCTAAAAGCCACAATACATATGGCCTTTATTACATTGAGATATGTGTGAATCCCCAACCCCCCTTGACTAAATCACATTGGCTGGTGTGCTGGCTGTGGCCAAAATGACAGAGGCTGTGGCTGTAAGTCAGTGGGTCTCTGACTGGTTGGGAGACAAAGGGCACTTCAGTTCAGTTCAGTCGCTCAGTCGTGTCCAACTCTTTGCGACCCCATGGACTGCAGCACGCCAGGCTTCCCTGTCCATCACCAACTCCTGGAGTTTACCCAAACTCGTGTCCACTGAGTCAGTAATGCCATCCAACCATCTCATCCTCTGTTGTCCCCTTCTCCTCCCACCTTCAATCTTTCCCAGCATCAGGGTCTTTTCAAATGAGTCAGCTCTTTGCATCAGGTGGCAGAAGTATTGGAGTTTGAGCTTCAGCATCAGCCCTTCCTGGAAGGACACAGGGCACTATAAGCTGGCAAATGGACATGTGTTCAGAGGTGGGGTGGCCAGCAGAGCTGTTTCAGGATGTGAATGGATCCTTTCTTATAAAGACATCGAGACCACATATTTTACAGGCTGGGGTCCAGAGTCCACCCAGCAATTCTCCTTGACAAGGTCTCTGACTGCGCCAGCTTCCTTCATCCGTTTTATTGGATTCCAGATGCATTCTCCTGAGTCTGCTCCTCGGGGTCCACCCCCAGCCTCCAGCCGTTTAAGGAAAGAGCATTAAGGCCTCAGGTTGGCGCTCTACCTGCACACCGCGCCTCAGCAGAAACCACCTCTCGTCCCCTCCAGCTGGCAGGCAGAGCTGGCCCGAGCACTGCCTCCTCGGCAGATAATAAAGGTTATGGCAGCAAATTCTAGAACCAAAGGTCAACTCACTCCATGACAAGTTTTTTTAAAGCTCTCGTTTAAAGACCCATTTGCTTTCAGCGCAGCAAAGCCGGTCAGCCAACTGCCCGATGGCCACTGTCCCTGTGACGGCCTGCCCCAGCCATTACCCAGGTCTGCAAGGAAGAGCTGAGGTTTCCGCGGGAGAAGCACAGGCCTGGGTCAGGAGTCCGGTGACCGAGGAAGAGCAAGAAAAGCTCCCTGGACTGAGAGCCGGGTGGACGCTGTGTGTCCCCTCTGCCCGGAGTCCCCGCAGGCAGGGCCATGAGTCCTCAGGGTCTGGAATGCTCTGTTTGGATGGAGAGCAGAGTTCAGGGGCCAGGCCCACCCGCCTCGAGGAGCACACTTTGCTGGAGCACTTCTCGGTGTGACAGCTCTGCCCCGGCATGTGTCTCCAAAGCCATGACCCGACCGCCTGCCGGACGCACACCTCCATGGGGAACAGTCTGACTCTTGCCACGGGGAGGACGATGCTACCCACACTGCAGCCTCCCAGAATGCAAGATGCAGGCAGAGAGGTTAAGCACCAGTTGGCGGGGCCGGATGGACAGGGACACAGGTGGGCCCCTCCCGAGCCTGGCCGACCTCACAGACACACTGGGTTGTGTCCTCACACCCCAGGACGGCGGCCATCAGACCTTTCCGTGTTTAGTGCCGACAGACGTGTGCGTTCACACGCTAGCAGCTGTGCAAATGTCCGCTGGTGAGTGCACCTAAAAGACGACGCAGGGGGATGGGGAGTCACCGTTTGATGGGCAGAGTCTCTGGGAAGATGAGAAGGGTCCCTGGACGGAAGAGGGAGCTGATTGAAAGCACTGTGAATGTAAATGCCACTGAGCTGGACACTTAGAAATGATTACAGTGTTAACTTTCATTTATGTGTATTTCACAAGAAAAACTTAATTTTTAAAAATATAAGATGACTTACTCTGACTGCTAGATTCCAGGACTAGTGACATGAGATCAACTCCAGACCAGAAGCGTCCTTAAAATGCCAGCAGGCATGATGTCAACTGGGGAGCCAGAAGTGCCTGGACCCCCAGGATTTCTCAGGAAGAACAGACACATCGGCTTGTGAAACACAGGACAAACCACACAGCTTGGACTTTCTCCTTGGATCTAAAGGAGGAGAGAGTAAAAGACTGCATCCCCGTAAATATAGCAGACTGACTGACGCTGATGACACGCCTGCGGGTGGCGGGCACGCGTCTGCGGCCCGAGTCTTAGCTCACCCGGAGTACAGGTGCCCCGGCACTGGCAAGACCAAAGACCCGCCACGACGCATTCTGTGGAATGTAGTAACTCACCCGGAGTACAGATGCCCCGGCGCTGGCAAGACCAAAGACCCGCCACGACGCATTCTGCGGAATGTAGTGACTACTGAAAAGTCAACGTTTTGTGTCTGACATCTTCAGCTCATGTTTCCTCTCTTCAGGGATCTCTTCTCTATTACACCACCTAAGAGAAAAGGCAACACGTATTATAGTACCCATCAGACAAACATGTAACTGTGCAACAGGCTGGAGCTCCTGCAGGTCAGCCCTGTGTGACAGAAAATACCCTGAGCCAGCATCGTGGACCAGAAAAGGGAGCTTCTCAGTGAAAAGTACTACAGGCCAACCGGAAAGCAAGACCAGTGATTTAGCTGAGATCTGAATTAAGAGGATTAAAGAAAAAGAATATCATGTGGCAGAAATGAAAAGGTCACAGTATATGTGTGTATATATATACACGGACACAACTGAGTGACTGAACTGAACTGATACACACACGTACCTACTAAGTCCCTTCAGTCATCCCCGACTCTTTGCAACCCCATGGACTGTAACTCACCAGGCTCCTCTGTCCATGGGATTCTCCAGGCAAGAACACTGGACTGAGTTGCCATGCCCTCCTCCAGGGGATCTTCCTGACCCAGGGATTGAGCCCCTGTGTCTCTTACGTCTCCTGCTTGGCAGGTGGGTTCTTTACCACTAGCGCCACCTGGGATGCCCCATATATATCTATCTATACAAGGACACTGTGCACATGGGCAAGACCACCCGAGGACAAGGAGAAGGAGTCTGTCTACGCTCCAGGGAGAGTGGTCTCAGGAGGAACCAGCTCCAAGCACCTGGACCTCAGGCCTCCAGCCTCCAGAGCCATGAGGACTAGATCCCCGTTGTTTGAGCCACCCCATCTTGGTCCTCCGACAGCCTGAACAGACTGACACAGGGGCCAGTGTTACCTCTGTCCTTTGTAAGGTCACTGGGTTCCTAAGCTTATCTGAGCCAACGCCTTGAAATCCCTGTCTCCAACCATCCTCTGCAGGAAGGAAAAAACCACAGACTTCGCTTCTCAACTCAGGATAGTGAATCAGGCTCTGCGGAATTTCACGATCCCTCGTGTCTGGGGAGGGTGAAGCCTCCGACTTACAGCCTCCTCTGGGACTCTGCACAAGCGCTGGGCCAGCCTGTCCCCAGGGCACTGCCCAGTCTTCCTCTCTGCTGCAAGGTGCCTCCCTGCAGACGGGATGCCAGAACCCAGGGCAGCGCCATCTGCCCCAGCAGCCCAATCGCGCACCCCTGGCTATAGTCCAGGTCATCCAGTGAGTCACAGCATCCCTGATGAGCCAGCAGGGCCCTCGTCCAGTAATCGATGCTGCTTTAGGCACGATGGTTTCCTCATAAACTCAGCCGATGGCCTGCCCATTATTGCTTTTCAGAGAGAAGATTTAGAGCAGCAGAAAATACTATGAAAAAGGATATTAGGCTTAGATTGACCATAACACAATGATCATGACATCCGAGCTCCCCAGTCTATGCTGTACCATTAACTACACATCTTCCCCACATGCCACCCGGCGGGCTACAAAGCGAGTGTTGGCTGGAGATTTCAATCTCAGTGAGCAATTTAAACTCAGTGTTTTGCATAAATAGATTACACAAAATCTGTTTATTGTGATTTCCACATATATGGGATGGGGAAATGTCATAGAGGATTTCTCCTTCTCTAGGAGGCTCGAACAACAGAGAAGTAAATTCCACTCATCTAAGTCAGTGCAGGTGGGACACATGGAGAGGAAGGTGACAAAATGGAATTTCACATCATGAAGGCTAGGACTCTGGAGAGTCCCTTGGACAGCAAAGAGATCAATCCAGTCAATCCTAAAGGAAATCAACCCTGAATATTCATTGGGAGGATTGATGCTGAAGCTCAAATACTTAGGCCACCTGATGCAAAGAGCTGACTCATTGGAAAAGACCCGGATGCTGGGAAAGATTGAGAGCAGGAATGGAAGGGGGTAACAGAGGATGAGATGGTTGGATGGCATCACTGACTCAACGGACATGAGTTTGAGCAAACTCCGGGAGATAGTGGGGGACAGGGAAGCCTGGTGTGCTGCAGTCCATGGGGATGCAAAGAGTCGGACACAACTTAGTGACTGGACAACAACAAAGGCTTGGACGCTGCCCTCTGTGCTTCTGATTTCACACCAGGATCCGTCTTACTTTTAATCTGCCCCAGAAATCTCTCGGATTGCAATGTATTATGCAATGCCTCTCCGAGCATCAGAAACCACTTCATCCAAAGAGGGAGACGCCACCAGTGTGGATGCCTCAAACCCAGGGTCAGAGCAGGAGGAGCCAGGCTGTGAACGCCCCTCACCGCCCACCTGCACAGCCAGGTGCGGTCAGGACACCTGTCTGGGCGTCAGGACACCCCTGTGGCCTCCGCAGGGCAGCCCTGTTGCCGGGACCTCAGGCACCTCGCAGTCCAGCTGGTGCCGAGGGCGTCTCTCATTTCCTGTGGTATCTGGGTGCATTTACCAGGCACTTGCAGGCTCCCTCCCCACCAGCAGGGCAAATGTATCGGCTTCCTGTGGCCGCTATAACAGAACATCACAAACTAGTGGCTTAAAGCAACACAAATGCATTCTTCTACACTTCTGGAGTTCTAAATCCAAGCCCCTGGCAGGACTGGTACTTTCCGGAGGCTTCATGGAAACTTGTGGCATTGCCTTTCCAGTCCCCAGGGATGCCTGCATCCTTGGCTCCAGCCCTTGCCCACACCAGTGACCTCTGCTCCAATTCAGACTCTGCCCACCTGCCCCCTCCTATAGGGACCCTTATGAGGACAGTGGGCCCACCAAGATAACGCAAGGTAACCTCACCATCTTGAGTCTTACACCTGCAAAGTGCCCTTTGCCCTGGAAGGTCCCATATTCTCAGGTTTGAGGGATCAAGATGAGGACTTCTTTAGGGACCATTATTGCATCTACTATAGGGAACTCTGGTTTTCTCTGTAATTCTCCAATACAGGATAGTTCACAAATGTTCTTCTGTGTTTATTAAATCATAAACTTGTATTCTAAATATATCATCCGTGAGCTCAGAAGCCTGGCTTGGGGACAGGGGTGTAGAGAAGGGACAGACTATGGAAAATGACCTCCACCAAGGCCAAACTCGGTCCTGCACGACCCGGGCAGGTCACACAGATGTTCACAGAAAGGAGGGGCTGGCTCCAGGCCCAGTATCACCTGGAGATCTCGTGCATCATTGTGATGGTGTGAACCCCAGAACCTCCAGCTCTCAGAAAACTGAACCTCATTCTGAAGCCACAGACCTTCTGCCCTTCTCAGGCTTGAGATCATCTGACACATTTCCCTAACAACCACCTGTAGTCTCTCTGTCCTGGGGCTTCTCTGAAGTTCAAGCAGCACTTCTCGACCTGACGCCTCATCTCTGTAATCCCCCAGCTCTTTCCTGGGATACGCCTGGCCCACAGGAGAGTCCCCCACTGTGGGGACTGCAGAGGACAACAAGCCAGCTTACAGGGGATGCATTTATAGTAGCCTCTGGAGGGATGATGTAGAGACCTTAGGAGATTTGCATCCGATGCTGAGACTTCAAATGAGATCCTCAAGCAGACTCTGGGGAGAGTCTAGAGCACCCTTCCAGCTCACTGGGGAGTAACACAGGGGGCTGGTGTATTACAAGGGTTCTGTTGGCTGCAGAGACAGAATCCAATTCAAACTGGCTTGAGCAAAAGAAAACATACAGGCTCACACTCTGCATAATCCAGGTGTGAATGGCTTCAGGCACGGTGGGATCAGGAGCTCAGACGATGTCATCAGGAATTCTTGAATTCCCTCCCTCGGGTCTGCCTTCAGTGGTGCTGTCGGGGCCGACCTGACTTGCACGACCCTAAGAGTGACACCTCCTTAAGCTCTGTACCCCTGGGCCCCACTGGCTTCTCCCTCATCCCAGCTCTGGTTTATGTCTCTGTTTTTAGGCAGGCTTTCCCCTCATGATGACAGAATGGCTGCAGCCCAGTTCCCAAGCCTTGCCTGAAAAGCAAAGCCCATCCCCCAATGACATTTTTCTCATCCATCATCTGGGAAGTGAGGTCAAAAAACAGGTGAGGAACTTCCTTGATGGTCCAGTAGATAAGAATCCGTCTGCCAATGCAGGAGACACAGGTTTGATCGCTGCTCCGGGAGGATCCCACATGCCTCGGAGCAACTAAGCACGTGCATCACAACTACTGAAGCCCACACGCCCTAGAGACTGTGCTCCCCAACAAGAGAAGCCACCAGTGAGAAGCCCACACACTGAAAAGGAGAGTAGCCCCCGCTTGTTGCAACTAGAGAAAGCCCATGCCCAGCACGAAGACCCAGTGCGGCCAAAACTTAATTAATGAATTTTAAAGAGCAACACAAGGAAGGCCCCTGGAAAACCAGCTTCAGATGGACGCTCTGCCTAGAGTTCCAGCTTGGACTGTACAGTCTGTGAAATCTGATACTTGATGAAAATTATAAATTGCTCCTAACCGTGTGTCCCCACCGGGCTCCATCTGCCTCAGACTTTTCCCAAAATGAGCTCCTTCTTTGTCTCACCAGCATATTAATCAGGAAAATGATGTGGGTCTCAGCAGCTCTCAGACCCAGCGTGATTTCCGCCTCTGGGTCGGCAGTGATGTCAGCTCAGATAGCTCACACCTGGAGCAAAGGCCGAAGAACACCCCACCAATCTGCTCCTCACTGATGGTGACCAGTCCAGGAGGGGACAGAGCCACCCTGCCAGGCCTACCTTGTCATATAAAACTGCTATCAAAGTGAAATTTAGAACCAGACAAATTCTCAAATCATTTCTTTAATGTAGCAGAGAAGATCTCTAAAAATGCTTTATCTGAGCAAGGCCCTGGTTCTCCTGGGAAGAAAGTGACGAATGAGGCTTCTCTCCAGAAGTTCAGTTCCACCCAGGAAAGTCCCCGGCTTGTGGTTGAAAGTGAAAGTGAAGTCGTGCCCTACCCTTTGGGACCCCATGGACTGTAGCCTACCAGGCTCCTCCATCCATGGGATTTTCCAAGCAAGAATACTGGAGCGGGTTGCCATTTCCTTCTCCAGAGGATCTTCCAGACCCAGGGATCGAACCTGGGCCTCCTGCATTGCAGGCAGACACTTGACCATGTGAGCCACCAGGGAAGTTGTGGTTAGGGTTAGGATTTTGACTCCATGATGGTGTGAAAGTGACGTGCGTACAGTAGAACCTGCAGAGTTCAGGTTTTGAATTTGAATCATTTCTGAAGCTGGAAAGACAGGGTCCAGTCCTCTCTCCTGGTCAGCCCTGTGGTCTCAGGGCAGAAAACCAGCACATTTCCAACCATCCAGGACCCAGACAGCCACTGTGCTGTTCACCTTACTGCAGGACCCAGTAAGTTACACAGGAGGGTCAGCACTTTATTACAGGCTTTGTTTCATCCAACTGTAGGTGAACGTCAGTGTTCTGAGCACATGTGATGGAGGCTAGGCTGAGCTGCAACGTTTGGGAGGAGAAAGGTCGTAAACCTATTTCACCTTACGATGGTTTATAAGAAAGTGGGGCTTCATCGCAGGCGGAGGAAGACCTGTATATCCTGACTATTGTGTCCGCAGAGCAGGAAAGAGGGCCCTCAGGGACGACCATTTGAGACCAAGAAAGGGGACCACAGACTCGGATCAGACACACTTGAGTGTCTGCACACCCACGTCTCGTGTTGGCCTCCGGTCCTATCGGTGAAGTGCCACCCTTGGGCCCCCAGGTCACACCCCTACAAGGACATGCTCCATGTTCTCTGCTTGTGCCAACAGATGGCAGTGTGATGGGGTCGCTGGAGCCCAGGGCTGAGCCCTTCAGCATCTTTGCATGAGGTGGATCTCCCATTTATATGACTTTTGGTCTAAGAGCAGGTCCAAATCTGAGACATCCAGGGCAGCTAAGCTTCAACAGAAAATTCTCAGTCTTTCTGGCATGAAGAACCAGCGTAATGAGTTTGGGGCAAGCACACCCACTGGAGAATATGTGGGAAATCCTGGAGAGGACACAGCCAGGACAGGAGAAGGTCCTTTGTGTATGAACTCAGCCCACGTCTCTGCTGACCCCTGAACAGCACAGACACAGGGCGGGCTAAAGTGGCCCTGCTAAGACTACAAGGCTGTGCCTGGATATGAGTGATCCACACTGCAAGAGACAGGATTTGAAGTTTGAGTCAGCCACAGACACTGCCTGCTTACCAAAGAAAATAAGTACTCTCTGGAGACACAGGAAAAAATCCAAAGTCCCTATGGCATAACACTAACAAAGTACAGGATAGAAGCCAAAAATAGAAGATATATGAAGAAACAGGAAGACAAACCAATCTTAAATATGCATGTACCTAATAGAATTTCAAACTCCATGCAGCAAAAAATTGATAGAATTAAAATAGACAATTCCAAAAGGACTGTTGAAGATTTTAAATTTCCTTCCCTCATACATAAACCAAATAGATTAAAAACGAATAAAGCTATATAGATTTACTCTTTACTACAACCAAAAACTGCATAATACACATTCTTTGTCAGCCCACCTAGAATGTTCTCCAGGACACACTACAACGTTGGTCCAACAGAATAAGACCTATTAAATGTAAAGGGGTCAAAATCATATAGTATGTTCTCTGACCAAAGTGGAATTAAATTAGAAATTAATAATAAGATATTTCAAAAAACTATTAATGTAGGGAAATTCTTCTCATAGAAGAAAACATAAGGAAAATTCAGAAAATATTCACAGCAAATAACAATGAAAATACAACTCATGATTTTTGAAATATGCTGAGATTTATAACTTCAAATGTCTGTGTTAGAAAAAAAACAGTTGAAAAATTAATGACTAAGTGTATAACCCAAGAACCTAGTAAAAGTAGAGCAAAGTAAACTTAAACAGAAGAAAGGAAATAATAAAATCAATGAAATGGAAAACAAACAAATAGAGCAAAGTAAACTTAAACAGAAGGAAGGAAATAATAAAATCAATGAAATGGAAAACAAACAAAATCAATAACATTTATAAACCCCTAGCTGTACTGGTTTAAAAAAATAAAGAAAGAGGACAAATTATCAATTTCAGGAATGAAGGATGGAGTATTGCTGTAGAACCTACAGATTTTAACAGGAAAAATAAAGGAGTATTTGAATAAGTTTTTGCCAGCAAATTTGGTGACTCAGATGAAATGAACAAATTTGTGAAAAATGTGTAGCTTACCAAATTTGACACAGATGAAGCATAAAATCTGAATAGCCTTGCGTATGTTAAAGAAGAAATTAACAGCACTCGTACAAATTCTTTTAGAAAATAAGAGTGGGGAGCATTTTCCAATCCATTATATGAGGCCAGCATAATTCTAATACAATAACCTAAAAGTATAATACAATAAAAGAAAATCACAGAAAAAAATAAGTCACAATACATGCATATTTCCTTAACAAAATATTAGCATATATAAAGAAGATAATATCTTATGACCATGTGAGAATTACCCCAAGAAGGCATGGTTGGTTTAGAAAAGCAATAAGTTGCGTTATTAACAGAATTAAAGAAAATCACATGATTATTACAATAGACATGAAAAAAAGCATTTGATCATTTAACGAAATGCAACAATCATTCATGATTTTTAGAATCTCAGCAAACTAGGCATAGAAAGGAACATGTCCAATCTGCTAAAGACATCCAAAAAAAAAACCAACAAAAGCAACAAAAACAAAGTTATACCACCAACTGTTAAAAGAATGAATGTGAAAGTGAAAGTGAAGTCGCTCAGTCATGTCCGACTCTTTGTGACCCCATGGACTGCAGCCCACCAGGCTCCTCCGTCCATGGGATTTTCCAGGCAAGAGTGCTGGAATGGATTGCCATTTCCTTCTCCAGGGGATTGCCCGACCCAGGAATTGAACCCAGGTCTCCCGCATTGCAGGCAGATGCTTTACTGTCTGAGCCACTAGGGAAGCCATAGAAGACTGAATACTTCCCCCCTAATGTAGGGAATAATGCAATGACCTCTGCTCTGCTCTCAGCACACACACTCAGTTATGATACTAGAAGTCCTAGCCACTGTAATCAGACAAGAAAAAGCAAGTAAAAACCATAGGGATTAGAAAAAAGAAGTAAAGCTATCTATTTGCATATAATCTCACCACTTACAGAGACCATCCTTAGAATTTATAAAATTATTAGAACTAAAAGATGAATTAGCAAGGTCCCAGAACACATGTTTAAAATACAATAGGCTGTAATTTTATATCCTAGCAACAATTTCCTCATAGCTCAGTTGGTAAAGAATCTGCCTGCAATGCAGGAGACCCAGGTTCGATTCCTGAGTTGGGAAGATCCCGTGGAGAAGGAAATGGCCATCCACTCCAGGATTCTTGCCTGGAGAATCCCATGGACAGAGGAGCCTGGCGGGCTACAGTCCATGGGGTCGCAAGAGTCAGACACGACTTAGCGACTAAACCACCACCACCATCAGCAAGAATTGGAAAATTAAATTTTTTAAATTATTTTTGCAATAGCATCAAAAAACAAAATACTTAGCAATAAATTCACTAAGTGTATGCAATACCTGTTCACTTAAAATATTACTGAGAAACATGAAAGGGAAAGTCGGTCATTTGTGTCTGACTCAGTCACTCAGTTGTGTCTGCAACCCAGAATCCTCCAGGCCAGAAGACTGAAGTGGGGAGCCTTTCCCTTCTCCAGGGGATCTTCCCAACCCAGGGATCAAATCCAGGTCTCCTGCACTGCAGGCGGATTCTTCACCAGCTGAGCCACCAGGGAAGCCTTGGTGGGCTTTAAGTAATAAAGACATTAAGTAAGATCTAAATAAGTGAAGAGACGACCCATGTTCATGACTTTGAAGACTCGATATAGTTAAGAATGTCAATCACCCTCAAAATTCCTCTATGAATTTAACATAATCCCAATCAAAAGCACAGCTGGCTTATATGTGGAAATTTACAAGCTGATTCTAAAATCTGTATGGAAATGCCAAAACAATTTTCAAATGCCGAAACAGTTTTAGAAAAAGAAAATAATGTTGGCAGACTTGCTGCCTGACTTCAATACTTACTACAAAGCTCCAGCAATCAAGGCAGTGTGACACTGTCATAAAATACCCACAAATACATCAATGAAACAAAACAGAGAGAGCAAAAGTAGGTTCCACAAAGGTGCAGAAGAGATCACATATGAAAAGGAAAGTCTTTATACCAAACTGGCTCAGAAGAGCCAGATATTCACATGAAAACAAATTTCTCGATCCTTACCACATGCTGTAAATAAAAATTAATTCAAAACATATCAGAAGCCTAAACATAAAAGCTTAAAGAATATAGCTGCTTGAAAAAAAACATAGAAAACCTTTGCAACTCAGGGGTCTGTCAAGCCAACCTGCCGTCAGGCACAGCACCATCCTCTTCTGAAATTTCCTGTGTCCAGGCTTCACACACAGAGCCCCATCACGAGGATTCTGAGAGCCCCCACAATCCCGCCCGGCTTCAGCCCCAATGACCTGGAATGGACACAGGGATGGATGGCACTTTCATTCTGAGCCTAGGAAGATAATTCCTAATAACTCTATCGATCCTGCTCAAAATGGTTTCATCTTAGGGCAGCACTCACTGAACAGAAGGATGATGTCCAAAACTGCCAGGATGCTTGCTGCCACTAACGTCATCTTTAAAAGAAATTGATGCCACAGAAAGCCTGCCGAGGAGCTGCTGCGCCTTTAGGCGTCTGGGAGCAAGGACCAGAGCAGGGGCTCAGCACAGAATCACTGAGCGGTGAGTCGTTCCTGCTCAACCTGGCCAGCGTATGCCCACTCCTGGCTGGTCCCCAACCGGTGCACACCCCCCCCACCCCTCCCCCGGGGAGGAGGGTCCTCTCCAAAGCCCAAGGCTTGTCCATCAGCCCTGGTCCCAGTGACTCCCACCGGGGACATCTGGGGAGGAAACGGGCCACGATGTGGCAGCTGGGAGTGAGGACTGTGCAAAGCGAAGTCTTCCACCCAAAAGGGCCGAGACGGGGCCGCTGGTCCCCATTGCAGGCGGCACCGCATTCACCACCAGCAAGAGACAACACTCTCACTCTGCGTGCCCAGTTATATGAGCCCACAAATCCCCTTTTGTGCCCAGGGCTCTTTTGGCAATTACAGTCATGAGTCACTATGCTGTACATGACTATATTTAGAAATCTCGGAAATGAAAAGGTGCTGATTTTAGGGGGAAAAAAAAGAAGAGGAAGAAGAAGGACCTAGAAAGATGGACTTAAAGGAATAGCGAGATGCAGGTGACATGCTTGGAATAAGGAGAAGACTGCCTGACCCCCCACTGTCCCCGCATCCACCCACACCCTGTGACCGACTCCAGCTTCCTGGGGCAGAGAGCATCCAGCCTGTGGTCACAGTGACCGGACTAGGGATCAGCCCAGGACACAGGGCAGGCTGACCGTGATGGAGGAGACCCAGCTCCACCTTCTTTCCCGGAAGACGAGAATCAGAGCCAGAAGAGGCCAGCTTCCGTGTCCTTCCTGCCCGAGGCGGGGCTGGGGAGGAGGCCCGGCCAGGGGCACGGCTACAAGCGGGGTTCACACAGCGGCTGAGCCGGGACACCCCTTCATGGCTCAGGCTGGCCGGGTCAGCTCACCTAAAACAGACACCGTCCACACTGAGGCTGCGAAGCCTCCGCTCAGCGTGCAGGGACCGCCTGGCTGACTCGGGGCGTGCACGCGTGTGTTGCTGTGGTGGCTTCCACACAGAAGTCTCGGGTCACAGACGGAACCGTGGCTCAGCCAGGCCCCTGTCTCCACCGCCACCTGGCCTGTGGACGCCTGCCTGACCGCCGAGCCTCCCGTCATCCAGGCTCCAGAATGAGCTCAGGACACTTCTGCCTCCGTCCGTGGGCATGGGCACTGCCCCAGCCCAGAGCTTTCTCATGCCCCCAGCTCCACTTGCGGAGGAGAGCGTGGGTTCCCTGCCCTGGTCACCCCAGACCAGGTGTCCAGGAGCCACCGCGCTGGGCCCGAGCGGGCGGGCTCAGGCCTGCGCTGTGCCGTGAGCGAGAGCAAGCACCCCACCCACACCTGGAGCCCCTGTGAGCACGGCCGTGGGTACGGCCACATGGAAGGTTCTGCCAAAACCCCGCTCTCCCTTCAGAGGTCCGCAGACGGGCCAGAGGAGCCCTCCTCTCCTCCCAGCGCTGACCAGGGCTCCCCGCCTTGGCCCTGGCCTCATGCTGCCGACCGTCCCCGCTGACAGACGGCAGGGTCGGACCTGGCCTGTCCTCCTCGCTCCAGCGCTGCTGTCGGGCAGGCGGGCCCAGGCCTCGGACCCACACCCTGGAGGCGACACTGGCCTTGGAGCCCCCGCCTTCAGAAGAGCTGCCAAGTTCCCTCTGTGTGGTCATCATTGCAAATCCAGCCAGGCCCCCTGGTGGCAGTGCTGGGAAGGTGGCCAGAGTCAGCGCGGCTGAGCCCAGCTGGGACAGAGGGCCCAGGCGGGCACACAGGCTCCCACCCGGGGTGGAGGGGGCAGAGGGGCAGAGTGCACACACGCCCCACCCCGGGGGTGAAGCAGGCAAGGTGTGCAGCCCCCACCCCGGGAGGGGAGGGGATGGGCAGGGGGCACAGTCCCCCACCCTGGGCGGAAGGGGCGGGGCGGGCAGGGGGCACAGCCCTGCCAGGTGGCCTCCGTCCACCCTGGCCCCGCTGGGATGCACCCACGGCTGGTGGACTGCATCCACGAGGGATAGTCACTGGCTTTTAAGGGCTTTTAATCCAGCCTCCCTGTCTTCCCAGAGCTTCATGCGTTAATTTACCAAGCTGTCCTTCGCTGAGTTGCATCCCTTTCTAATGAGGTGAAACTGAGAGAGTCTCTGAATGTAAATTAGATGGTCTTTCAAGGCAGCCGAGTTGTCCCCCTGCCTGGAGCCCGCCCCCACTTGGCAGCCACACTCAGCCCTCCCCTGGGTGTCCCTGTACCAGCTCCACTGGGGTGCCGGGGGAGGATTTCTAAACAACACTTGTCACATTCCCCACTGTTGGAAACCCTTGCATGTGGCTATCTGTTACACGTGGCTTTCTGCTTCCATATGACCTTCCCTGGTGGCTCAGACGGTGAAGAATCTGTCTGCAAAGCAGGAGACCCAGGTTCAATCCCTGGGTTGGGAAGATCCCCTGGAGAAGGGAATATCAACCCACTCCAGCATTCCTGCCTGGAGGATTCCATGGACAGAGGAGCCTAGTGGGCTACAGTCCATGGGGTCGCAAAGAGTCGGACACAACTGAGCAACTAACACTTTCTTTGGGCTTCCCTGGTGGGAAGTGGTTAAGTACCTGCCTGTCAATGCAGGAAACATAAGAGACTGGGTTCGATCCCTGGGTCAGCACGATCCCCTGGAGGAGGGAATAGCTACCACACCACTATTCCTGCCTGGAGAATGCCATGGACAGAGAAGCCTGACAGGCTGCAGTCCACGGGGCTGCAAAGAGTCAGACACGACTGAGTGACGGAGCAGCAGCAGCAGCAAGGGCATCCCTGCCACCTGCTCCCAAGGCCCGTGACCCCCGGAGGACGTGTGTGCTGTGTGCACTTCAATCATGAAACACGGGAGAGACACAGAGATGCTGTGCCCAAGAAGACAAGCCCACGTCCTAAACCCAGGAGCCAGGGACTGGGATCTCACTTAGAGAAAGGATCTTTGCAGATATAAATAATTAAGGGCCTCAAGATGAGATCATCCTGGACTTATGGTTGCACTAAACCCAATGACAAGTGCACTTAATAAGAGACAAAGAGGAGACAGAGACACAGAGGGAAGAAAACCATGTGAAGATGGAAAGAGCCTGCGGTGATGCTCCCACAAGGGATTTCCCTGCTGGTCCAGTGGCTAAGATTCCTCCTCACAATGCTGGGGACTGGGCTCCGATCCCTGGTCCGAGAAGATCCCACATGCTGCAGAGCAGCTGAGCCCGGGAGCCACAACTACTGAAGCCCGTGTGCCCCAGGGCCAGTGTCTGCAACAAGAGCAGTCCCTGCAATGAGAAGCCCCCGCCCGCCGCAAGGAGAGAAAGCCTGTGCAACAACAAAGACCCAGCACAGCCAGAAATAAGTGAGCAAGTAAAGATGCACCTACGAGCCAGGAATCACAGAGGACCACTGGAGCCCCCAGATGCCGAAGAGCCATGAGGGTCCTCCCATGGGGACCCCCGCACCCAGCACAGCCAGAAATAAGTGAGTGAGTAAAGATGCACCTACGAGCCAGGAATCACAGAGGACCACTGGGGCCCCCAGATGCCAGAAGAGCCAAGAGGATCCTCCCACGGGGACCCCCTCAGTGCACACAGCACAAGGTGCTGACACCTTGATTTTGGGTGTCCAGCCTCCGGAACCGTCAGAGAACACATTTCTGTTGCTTCAAGCCACCCAATGTGTAATCATCAGTTACAGGAGCCCCAGGAAACAGAGCCGGGAGGTAGGCCTCCCAGATCTCATCTCTGGGAAAATGCGCCAAAGAAATGTCTTTAAATGATTATCCCAGTAACGATTCCCTCTGGGAATCTAGAAGGTCCTATACACACTGATTTTGTTATTGACGAGAAGGTGGAGTTTTGAGGCTCAGTGACTGACCTTTGTCTTCAGGAGCTGCCCGAGTTACAAACGAGGAGCTATTGAATTGAAAGTCTGAGGATTTAGAGGGGGAAAAAAGGGCATGTTTGGTAAAATCCTTTTCCCACTAACTACAATGAAAGTACAGAAGACCTTGAGGGCTCAGAAGACAGAAAGTTTCGGTTGGCTAAACAGCAGGGCCTGCTTATCCAGGAGGAATGTGTCTTTGAGATGCTTCTCATCTACACATCACGTGGAGATCAAGTGAAAACACGAAGCTTCCTTCCAGAAGAGCAAGGAAGTGCAGGGGGGCTTTTTCTCTCTGTGCAAAAAGGAAGGTGTTCTTGTTTCCAGGAAAGAGGAGATGGCCACAGCACACAAAATCCACGTGTGCATCCCCTGCTGTAACAAGTGAGGGCAGTGGGCTCAGAGTAACGTCATAGCCGATCCCAACACGGCAAAGCCAGGGCTCAGCTTCATCCATTGAGGCTCCAGGGGCCCCCAGAGGTATCAGACTTCACTTTGGAGAAACCTTTCCCAGGAGCCCAAACTTGCAGCTGGCAGGTGTGTCTACAAAGACCTCCTTTACAGGAAGGAGAAACAGAACTCAAAGGAGTTGAATGTGTGCTCCCAAAGGCTCAGGTCTACTAACATCTCTTCACAAAACTCAAAGTTTTGTTGATTTCGAGTGATCTAAAAATAACCCTACTTCCCCCATGAAAACAGGCATCTTTCAAATGATACTCCAAATTATCTATAAAATAATTGCGAAGAAACAGACGAGCCCAACCACTCTCAAGCTTGGTTTCTGAGTAAGAATTCAAAGGAAAAGTAATTAAAATCGATATGATTCTTGGGGGTTAGTAATGGCCCCACTTTCTGCGGTTTGGAGGGAGAATGTTCCTGGGCCTTTTGGTTGAAAGGCCACTGACATCATGCAAACCCAGCAGCCTCTTCTAAGAATATGAAAGGATCCCTCCCCAGCCTGTTCACAGGCAGGGCCTCCTTTCATCCCGGCAAAGTCAGTTCTCATCAAAAGGATTCCTGCTCCCGTGGGTCCGGGGTAATTATGCTGTATTGGCAGCACTCACTCATCACATTACACAGTTTCAAAAAACTATTGATTCCAACCACATTTGCATTTAAAAGTTCAAGACACCCTTGCAGACCCGGCCATGGAGATTCTTCTTCCTAGTACTCTGATTTCTTGAGCTTAATGCTTTCTTCAGAGGTTTTGTATGTGGTGGGGGTGTTTTCCTTTGCTCAACAGGATGGGGAAGGCTTCCTTTTTGCCAAATACAAAAGAAAAGCTCTTTGGTATTACCAAGCTCTTGAAAAAAGTCAAGTTTTTTTGTGAAAACCCAAAGTGGTTCCCAAAAGCCTACTTTGAAAAAAAAAAAAAGTCACATATGAGACGTAATTCTAGTCAGTGTGACCAATATTTCACTAAATGGGTCAAATTTACACATTCAAGTACACACAGTTTCCTAAAAACATCTATTTTTATTTCATTATTGGGAAAAATCTCTTTACCAGTTGCTTTCAAGTCAGTATAACAAATTATTTTGAACCAGGGGGAAATCTTCAAATTTGGAGGATGAACTGGAAGTTGGGGGCAGTCTTTGGTGACGGGGTGTAAATGAGCCAGGAGGGTGAGCAAAAGGCAGGACACACAGTTGGCCCACGTCAAAGTAGTCGCTCCAGCAGGCTGTAACCAAAAGAGGCCGTGGTGTCCCAGCTTCGGGGGGAGAAGGGGTCTTGACATTGAACCTCTACCAGGATAGGAGATGAGCAAGGTCCCCTCCCGCGGTGCCCTGGGGGGACACTCAGCCTTTGCTGTGTCCCCCACGAGGGAGGAGGGCCACTCAGAGACCCAGGCCAGCGGTGGGGGCTCCAGGCCAAGCCCCAGAAGGGGCATTTCCAGCGCTGTGCAGCACCCCTGACTGGCTCAGCTGAAGACACAGATGGGGCCGGGGGTGCAGTTTTCTGGAGGGACGCTTTTGTGTCAAGCTTCCCAGGTGGCATTAGTGGTAAAGAACCCACCTGCCAATGCAGGAGAGACCTAAGAGACCTGGTTTCAATCTCTGGGTCGGGAAGATCCCCTGGAGAAGGAAATGGCAACCCGCTCCAGTATTCCTGCCTGGGAAGTCCCATGGACAGAGGAGCCTGTTGGGCCACAGTCCAGGGAATCACAGAGTTGGACATGACTGAAGCAACTTAGCACGCGTGCACGCACACAGCACATGAATTTCTCCCCAACAAACAAAACAGCTCATTTTAAACAGGCACCCGTCGTCCTAAAACACAAGATTCACCACATCTTGGTTCAGGTTCCCCAGGAGCTGAGCTTAGGGTAGAGGTCTGAGCGCAGTAGTAGACCAGACGGGACTGCAGGGAGCACTGGTGGGGAGGAGGGACAGGGAGCTGGGAACAGGAGGGCCCTGTACAAGCAGCTGAAAAAGGAGGAGAAAGCCCCAGCGCGGTTCACGGCCGCTCGGCCCGGCCAGCATTCAAGCCGACCTGGGCAGCAACAGCACCCTGCCAGCGCTCGCAGAGCCTTCGTGCCTGCGGTTCCTGGGGCTCTGAGCTCTGGGGCCGGGTGGACTCGGGTGGGGTGGAAGTCCTGATCCCCACAGGGCACATACGCTCGCCAGGAGACACCCAGGGTCCCTGACTCAGGGTCGCCGGCTGATGCCTAGGCACTTTGGGCTCCTTACGTTCAGGCGAGAAGGAGACCCAGGTCTCCCAGGGGTGACTGGTCCCAATCCCTGGAAGCAAGGCTTCGTCACACAGCAGGGACATGAAGGAAGCCACGCGGAGCCCAGGGCAGCCCCCGCACTGAGGCCCGGCCATGCACCACACAGACGCCCTGGATCAGAGTCTAGAAAGGAAAACCCGACTGGGTTGTCAGAATGTGCATATTTTGTTAGGAAAAACAGTGTCAAGCGCCTGCTTCTGTAAATAGACCACGTTGATTCGGCATTTCCTAAGCACTTCCGGGGCCAGGCTCACGGGGGAGGGGGCAGGGTGATGCTGGGAACGTGCGGTAGGAGAAGCCTGCCCCTCTGATTACAGCTTCGCCTCCACAAGCTCCCTCCGCACCAACCCGAACGCTCTAAGGGGTTGGCCCCACTCTCCCCACTTTTGAGAGGAAAAGACAAGACTCAGAGGTTAAGGAACAGCCCTTCATAAATCAGATAAAGACAATACTGTATGTTATCATTTACATGTGAAACCCAAGAAAGCTAAGCTCATAGAAACACAGTGAAACAGTGGTTACCAGGGCTGGAGGGGGCCGGGGAGGAATGGAAGGTCAAGGGCACAGGCTTCCAGTTATGAGACAGACGAGTACTGGGGATGTAACGGACAGCATGCTGACTACAGTTACTAACACTATTATATGCTTGGGGCTTCCCCAGTGGCTCAGCTGGTAAAGAACTGGCCTGCCAATGCAGGAGATGCAAGAGACTCAGGTTCACTCCCTTGAGTAGGGAAGATCCCCTGGAGAAGGAAATGGCAACCCACTCCGGTATTCTTGCCTGGGAAATTTCATAGACAGAGCCTGGTGGGCTAAAGTACGTGGGGTCACAAAGAGTTGGACATGACTGAAGAGACTTAGCATGTACACACTCATAGTTGAAAGTAGCTAGGATCGGGCACGCATGCCAAGTCCTATCGGTCGTGTCCAACTCTGCAACCCTATGGATCGTAGCCTGCCAGGCTCCTCTGTCCTTGGGGATTCTCTGGGCAAGAATACCGGAGTAGGTTGCCATGCCCTCCTCCAGGGGATCTTCCTGACCCAGGGATGGAACCCCTGTCTCTTATGTCTCCTGCATTGGCACACAGGCTCTTTACCACTAGCGCCATCTGCTAGGACAGTAGATCCTTAATGCTCTCACCACACACACACACACACAAACTGTGATCATGTGACAGGATGGGGGTGTCAGCTACACCCATGGTGCTTCATTTTTGCAGAATGTAAGCATATCAAATGAACACACTGTACACCTTAAACTCACACAACATCAGAAGTCAACTGTACCCCAATAAAGCTGGGGAAAAAATGACACAGCCCATTCGGACAGGTGGCATCAGCAGTTTTCCATGAACAGGTCTGAGCTCAAGACGACGATTCAGTCACCGAGCCTCCCAGACCAAAACAATCAGAGTAACTCCATTAAAAATATCCAACACTGGCCATTGGTTAGAGCAAGCCCCCTTGACATCAGGACATGAATTTCTCCAGGAGTAATCCCAAGAGCTGTGCAGCTGGGGATCCGAGCCTGTGAGTACTCACACACTGTCACTCAGCTGGAAGGACGTGGGAACACTGTGGATTTGGGGGGATTTGGGGAAAGTACTTGTATTTTCAAGCATCTCTCAGGGAAACCATCAAAACTCCATATGTCACAGAAATAAATGTGATTTAAGGTTGTCGAGAAGTACTCTCAGCCTTTATCCAGGAAGCCCCTGAGGGCCCGGGGAGAGGATTGGGGAGGGAGAGGTTTCTCTCCAGTGTCACACCAGGGTCTGGAGCCAACTGACCCCACGGGCAATTCCAGGACGGGACTTCCTGCGTCACTAGCCACACCACGAGCAAACTCTCCAGAAATACTGTTCCAAAAACAGTTAACAGTTTGGAATTTAACAGCCTTACATGGCATTCCCTCGCCGGTTTCATGCATATTCATCGGACTTTTCTCTGAGTTAGAGACAATACAATCCTGAAAAGCATCTTTATTTTGGATATTTCGTCACAGTCATTTAATGTTAAATTAAAATTCGAAACCCTGCACTATTCACAGGGTTTGCTTCTGCCGTAATGCTGCTGCTGCTGCTGCTGCTAAGTCGCTTCAGTCACGTCCGACTCTGTGCCACCCCTAGGACTGCAGCCCACCAGGCTCCTCTGTCCGTGGGATTCTCCAGGCAAGAATGCTGGAGTGGGTTGCCATGCCCTCTTCCAGGGGATCTTCCCGACCCAGGGATCAAAACTGAGTCTTCTGCATGGCAGGCAGATTCTTTACCACTGAGCCACCAGAGAAGCCCTCCACCTTAATAACATCCCCTATTTTCAGCTGCCATCTGCTTACCGTGAGAACAGGAGCAGCGAAAACACCGACTCCTCCAGGATCCTGACTCCACACCTTTCCATTTTAGGCTTCAACATAGAAAGTAATCACTTTTAATAAATAATAGTTAAAGCCAATGACAAACTTGCTATGAAAATCACACCAACTCTACCCTGAAGCAGGAAGAACAAAATTAAACTTCAATTCAAAGACAAAGTGCACACAGGCCTTTCCAGAGGGGCACCAACACATTTAAACAGCTCTGCACGCTCCCTTCCTTCATGCCGCTTGCTCTTGGACAGCGTGAAGATGTCAGGGTGGACGCTTCCGAGTCCAGATTCTGATGTACAGGGAACTGTGATGGCAAACGGCTCCAGCGGTGACCCCAGTAAAAACAGGAAATGCTGTTAAGATTATAATAAATACCTGGGAATATAATGGGCTTCTCTGGTGGCTCAGTGGTAAAAGAATCTGCCTGCCATGCAGGAGACACAGGCTAGATTCCTGTGTCGGGAAGATCCCCTGGAGGAGGGCATGGCAACCCACTCCAGTATTCTTGCCTGGAGAATCCCATGGACAGAGGAGCCTGGTGGGCTGCAGTCCACGGGGTCGCACAGAGTCAGACATGACTGAAGTGAGTAAACAGCAGAGCAGAGTCCCCGTAAGAAACGAGGACACTGAGGCTCAGAGAGGGCAGGGGTCTGTCCGCAGTCACACAGAGAGCAACTCTAGGCCACTCCCCCTCCAGCATGCAATGTGCAGACTGACTGGACTGATGGACTAACTAGCAGCTGCCTCCCGCATCCTCTCTTTGCTCGCTGCAGCGGGGACACTGGCTGCCCCATGCCCCTGCCCAGGGGTCCACCAAGGCCCTCTGTCTCCTCAGTCCCCCTTCAGAGAGGACCTCTTCCCCTTTCCCCAGCCCCGAGACCTCTCAAACTACAGCATCCCAGCCTCCCTCTATTGGCCAATTCATTTTATCACCGACCTGTGACCTGATAAGTTAAGTCATTAACTTATCTGGTCTAATTCCCCCACCCCGTGAGGTCCCGGGACAGTGCAGTCAGCCAGCCCCTGCACCCCTGAGTCTGACCCCCAGCCAGGCCCAGGTGGTTAACAGGGAGAGAAGTCGAGACACAGCAGGGCAGCAGAGACCCACACATCTATGGCCTTGTCGTCCTGCTACAGGAAGGAAGGGGCTGGAAACGGATAACAAAGTGCTCCCCAAACTGTAACCATGACAACCAGTGGCACAAGGGGGCTTTTACGCCTTCTCTGAGTTTTATGAGGCGCATAGCACAGCTCTTTTACGGACCTTGGCATTAATTACACTCACATAGGATGGAGTACTCTAAAACCACGAGACTTATTCACCTGTGGGGCTCCACTCGATTCATACGCATTCCCCAGAAACGTCTAAAGAAGTAATTAGAAAACTTCCCACTTGTGTTCCTTTATCATTTAACAGTTGATAAGACATCATATTAAGGTCAAAACATCAGTTTAAACATGGAAAGGAGCAGGAAGAGGAAGCGTGCCATCGAGTTTTAGGAAAAACAGAATCTCAACCTGAAACAGCAGCAATGAATTTCCTAAATAATAAAGACAAACACTTGGCAAAACACAGGAAGAGGGAAAAATATTTTGACTTGAGTCTCAAGAGCTACAGCAGATGGTGACACAAGACCTGTTTAATCTTTCTAGGTCCCATTAAATTCAAAAATAAAGCTGATCCTGATACTCCATCACAGAAGAGTCCTTACCTCTCAGCAGCATTTATTTCCACAAAATATCTTCACTGGATTCTGAACAAATAAACCCATGAATGCTATTTAAACTTTGTCTTGAGAGTCAGCCCATCAAGGTTTTCTGCAAGAAAAGGAGATGTATTCAGTTTCACCAGGAACTCCGTGCCATGGTGTAGCCACACCGATGCAATCCTGTGGTCTTAGGTCACAGAAATCACAAGGGTGGAACGCAGCATACCTGCACTGCCTTCAGCATGCTTAGCCCACATGGGAGGCACCCACCGCGGACTTCTGATTAGACATGGCCCACCCAAACCACTTCTGTTTCCTCAGATCCTGCCCAAACTCACCACGACAATAGCAATACAGGAATAATGGGGGAATAGCCCAGCAAGGACAAAGAGGAGAAAGAAACCACAGCTGTTCAGTGAGGTCAGAGCAGCAAGCAGCTGTGAGCAGGTGATGCAGGTGGGTGGGGGAGTAGGGCTTGGGAATTCCTGGAAAGGGAACCAGAGCACCAGCTACTCTGGGGGTGAGCCCAGCAAGACTGTGGGCAGGAGCCGCTGTGAACCCAGATCCACATGGCGCCCCCAACCCAAGAGGAAACAAGAGATGTCTTTGGGCAGAAGAACCATGCAGGCCGTGCACTCAAGGATGAGACTCGAGGGTGTGGAATGAAGCACCGAAACAAGGGCATTCGGCGAAAGTCATTTTCAACAAGAGGCTCCCAGCCCCCACCCCAGGCTCACAGACGCTGACAGCCAGCTTACACCCACACTATGGATCGAACTGTGTCCCCCGACAATCCACATGCTGCAGCCCTAGTCCCCAACAGGACTGTGCTCAGAAACAGGGCCTTTAAAGAGGTAACTGGTTAAGCGAGCTCATAAGGTGGGGTCCTGACCCAATAGGCTTGGCAGACACATCAGAAGAGGAAGAAAGACTGAGGATGCACACAGAAGCATCAGTGAGAAAGAGAACCAACCAAGGTGCAGACACCTTGACCTTGGACGTCCTGCCCCCGACATCCACCTTGGGAGGAGACAAATGTCTGCTGTCAATCATCCCAAGTGTGGTATTGGCTCGTGGCAGCCCCAGCAATCTCATACACTCTGTTAGCTGGCGGTGGAGGGTTTCTCTCCAGGGAAACGTCTGCCCAGGAGGAAGACGTGCAGAAACTGACAACAGGAGCTTCCCAGTAAAAGAGCAGGACCCAGCAGCCACCCCCACGGAACCACCAGTCGGGAAATGCCACCTGCAGGAAGCTTCAGCCCGCCTCTCGGGGCCCCTCTCTTAGATGCTGGTGAGAGGCCACAAGCCACCAGGCCAGCGAGAAAAGGCTCTGGAGAAACCGGCCCAACCAAACACAAGGGATTCAGAAACAGCAGACACAGTGCAGGGATCTGAGCAGATGCACTGCGGGCAGAAACCTAAGATCAGTGTCCTCAGGGAGGCAGGAGGAGACAGTGCATCCGCAAGAGAAGGGCCGGCATGTGGAAAACAGGAATGTGCAGCCAAGACAGAGAGCTCCTAGATGTGAAAAGCACAAGAGCAGACCTAAAAGAAAGTTATTTCAGAGGCTGGAAAGATAAAATGAAGGACACATTCCAAATATGTGAACAAACAGAGATAGAAAACAAGAGATCAAAAAAAAAAAAAAAAGGGGAATTAGGTGATTCATCAAGGAGGTTCAACGTTCAAACAATAGGAGTTCCGGAAACAGGGAACAGAAAGAAACAAACAAGACTCAATTCAGTTCAGTTCAGTTGCTCAGTCATGTCCGACTCTTTGCAACCCCATGGACTGCAGCATGCCAGGCCTCCCTGTCCATCACCAACTCGTGGAGCTTACTCAAACTCATGTCCATTGAGTCGGTGATGCCATCCAACCATCTCATCCTCTGTCCTCTTCTCCTGCCTTCAATCTTTCCCAACATCAGGTCTTTTCCAGTGAGTCAGCTCTCTGCATCAGGTAGCCAAAGTATTGGAGTTTCAGCTTCAGCATCTGTCCTTCCAATGAACATTCAGGACTGATTTCCTTTAGGATGGGCTGGTTGGAGCTCCTTGCAGTCCAAGGGACTCTCAAGAGTCTTCTCCAACACCACAGTTCAAAAGCATCAATTCTTCGGTGCTCAGCCTTCTTTATAGTCCAACTTTCACATCCATACATGACTACTGGAAAAACCATAGCTTTGACTAGACGGACCTTTGTTGGCAAAGTAATGTCTCTGGTTTTGAATATGCTATCTAGGTTGGTCATAACTTTTCTTCCAAGGAGCAAGCATCTTTTAATTTCATGGCTGCAATCACCATCTGCAGTGATTTTGGAGCCCAGGAAAATAAAGTCTGACACTGTTTCCACTGTTTCCCCATATATTTCCCATGAAGTGATGGGACTGGATGCCATAATCTTCGTTTTCTGAATGTTGAGCTTTAAGCCAACTTTTTCACTCTCCACTTTCACTTTCATCAAGAGGCTTTTGAGTTCCTCTTCACTTTCTGCCATAAGGGTGGTGTTATCTGCATATCTGAGGTTATTGATATTTCTCCCGGCAATCTTGATTCCAGCTTGTGCTTCCTCCAGTCCAGCGTTTCTCATGACGTACTCCGCGTATAAGTTAAATAAGCAGGGTGACAATATACAGCCTTGACAGGCTCCTTTTGCTATTTGGAACCAGTCTGTTGTTCCATGTCCAGTTCTAACTGTTGCTTCCTGACCTGCATACAGATTTCTTAGGAGGCAGGTCAGGTGGTCTGGTATTCCCAACTCTTTCAGAATTTCCCACAGTTTGTTGTGATCCACACAGTCAAAGACTTTGGCATAGTCAATAAAGCAGATGTTTTTCTGAAACTTTCTTGCTTTTTCAGTGATCCAACAGATATTGGCAATTTGATCTCTGGTTCCTCTGCCTTTTCTAAAACCAGCTTGAACATCTGAAAGTTCATGGTTCATGTATTGCTGAAGCCTGGCTTGCAGAATTTTGAGCATTACTTTACTAGAGTGTGAGATGAGTGCAGTTGTGTGATAGTTTGAACATTCTTTAGCATTGCTTTTCTTTAGGACTGGAATGAAAACTAACCTTTTCCAGTCCTGTGGCCATTGCTGAGTTTTCCAAATTTGCTGGCATATTGAGTACAGCACTTTCATAGCATCATCTTTTAGGATTTGAAATAGTTCAAGTGGAATTCCATCACCTCCACTAGTTTTGTTCATGGTGATGCTTCCTAAGGCCCACTTGAGTTCGTATTCCAAGATGTCTGGCTCTAGGTGAGGGATCACACCATCATGATTATCTGGGTCATGAAGATCTTCTTTGTACAGCTCTTCTGTGTATTGTTGCCACCTCTCTTATCCTTCTCCATCAGAGGGCAGACAGACTGAGAACCACAATCACAGAAAGCTAACCAAACTGATCACATGGACCAGAGCCTTTTCTAACTCAATGAAACTATGAGTCATGTCGTGTAGGGCCACCCAAGGCAGACAGATCATGGTGGAGAGTTCTGACAAAACATGGCCCACTGGAGAAGGGAATGGCAAACCACTTCAGTATTCTTGCCTTGAGAACCCCATGAACAGTATGAAAAGGCAAAAAGATAAGACACTGAAAGATGAAATCCCCAGGTTGGTAGGTGCCCAGTATGCTACTGGAGATCAGTGGAGAACTAGCCCCAGAAAGAATGAAGAGACAGAGCCAAAGCAAAAACAACACCCAGTTGTGGATGTGACTGGTGATAGAAGTAAAGTCTGATGCTGTAAAAAGCAATATTGCACAGGAGCCTGGAATGTCAGATCCATGAATCAACGCAAACTGGAAGTGGTCAAACAGGAGATGGCAAGAGTGAACATTGACATTTTAGGAATCAGCAAGCTAAAATGGACTAGAATGGGTGAATTTTATTGTCAACCTGCTTATTTAACTTATATGGAGAGTACATCATGAGAAACGCTGGGCTGGAATAAGCACAAGCTGGAATCAAGATTGCCAGGAGAAATATCAATAACCTCAGATATGCAGATAACACCACCCTTATGGCAGAAAGTGAAGAGGAACTAAAAAAGCCTCTTGATGAAAGTGAAAGAGGAGAGTGAAAAAGTTGGCTTAAAGCTCAACATTCAGAAAACTAAGATCATGGAATCTGGTCCCATCACTTCATGGGAAATAGATGGGGAAACAATGGAAACAGTGTCAGACTTTATTTTGGGGGGCTCCAAAATCACTACAGATGGTGATTGCAGCCATGAAATTAAAAGATGCTTACTCCTTGGAAGGAAAGTTAGGACCAACCTAGACAGCATATTTAAAAGCAGAGACATTACTTTGTCAACAAAGGTCCGTCTAGTCAAGGCTATGGTTTTTCCAGTGGTCATGTATGGATGTGAGAGTTGGACTGTGAAGAAAGCTGAGCGCCAAAGAATTGATGTTTTTGAACTGTGGTGTTGGGGAAGACTCTTGAGAGTCCCTTGGACTGCAAGGAGATCCAACCAGTCCATTCTGAAGGGGATCAACCCTGGGATTTCTTTGGAAGGAATGATGCTAAAACTGAAACTCCAGTACTTTGGCCACCTCATGCGAAGAGTTGACTCATTGGAAAAGACTCTGATGCTGGGAGGGATTGGGGGCAGGAGGAGAAGGGGACAACAGAGGATGAGATGGCTGGATGGCATCACTGACTCGATGGACGTGAGTCTGAGTGAACTCTGGGAGTTGGTGATGGAGAGGGAGGCCTGGCGTGCTGGGACTCATGGGGTCACAAAGAGTCGGACGCGACTGAGCAACTGAACTGAACTGAACTGACCATTATATCTACTACTGTGGGCAAGAATCCCTTAGAAGAAATGGAGTAGCCATCATGGTCAACAGAAGAGTCCGAAAGGCAGTACTTGGATGCAATCTCAAAAATGACAGAATGATCTCTATTCATTTCCAAGGCAAACCATTCAATATCACAGTAATCCAAGCCTGTCCCCAACCAGTAATGCTGAAGAAGCTGAAGTTGAATGGTTCTTTGAAGACCTATAAGACCTTCTAGAACTAACACCAAAAAAATATGTCCTTTTCATTATAGGGGACTGGAATGCAAAAGTAGGAAACCAAGAAATACCTGGAGTAACAGGCAAATTTGGCCTTGGAGTACAGAATGAAGCAGGGCAAAGGCTAATAGAGTTTTGCCAAGAGAATGCACTGGTCATAGCAAATACCCTCCTCCAACAACACAAGAGAAGACTCTACACATGGACATCACCAGATGGTCAATACTGAAATCCCATTGATTATAGTCCTTGCAGCCAAAGATGGAGAAGCTCTATACAGTCAGCAAAAACAAGACCGGGAGCTGACTGTGGCTCAGATCATGAACTCCTTATTGCCAAATTCAGACTGAAATTGAAGAAAGTAGGGAAAACCACTAGACCATTCAGGTATGACCTAAATCAAATCCCTTATGATTATACAGTGGAAGTGAGAAACAGATTTAAGGGATTAGATCTGATAGACAGAGTACCTGAAGAACTATGGACAGAGGTTCGTGACATTGTACAGGAGGCAGTGATCAAGACCATCCCCAAGAAAAAGAAATTAAAAAGGCAAGATGGTTGTCTGAGGAGGTCTTACAAATAGCTGTGAAAAGAAGAGAAGTGAAAGGCAAAGGAGAAAAGGAACAATATACCCATTTGAATGCAGAGTTCCAAAGAATAGCAAGGAGAGATAAGAAAGCCTTCCTCGGCAATCAATGAAAAGAAATAGAGGAAAATAACAGAATGGGAAAGACTAGAGATCTCTTCCAGAAAATTAGAGATACCAAGGGAATTTTTAATGCAAAGAATGAATTATCAAATAGTAAAGTCAACGAAAAGTCCATAAATACTCCAAATGGAGCAATCAAAAATACAAGCCCATTTTAAATATAGAGAATTTAATTTCAAAAGAAAGAGCTCAACAGAGTGACAATAGTCTTGCCTGGAAATGGGCACGAATCTAAAGAGAGAGCTTGGGGCAGCGACTGCTGTTCTGGTTATTAATTTAGTGGTGATCTGTGACTTTTATACCCCATACATTTATTATATCCATTGAAAAAGAAAAAAAAATATTGAAAAAAGTGAAACATTACAGATGAATCTACAATCCTGTCCCCCTCCTAAGAATGAATCTTTTACTGTTTGTGTGCATGTATATGTGTTAGTCGCTCAGTCGTATCCGACTCTTTGCGACCCCATGGACTGTAGCCCACCAGACTCCTCTGTCTATGGGATTCTCCAGGCAAGAACACTGGAGTGGGTTGCCATTTCCTTCTCCAGTGTGTGCATCTATACGCACCAACAAAAACTATATATCATTGTTACTACTTAACTTGGACATAGTTGATAAAGCATTTAAAAAATTCCAGGGATTTCCCTGGTGGTCCAGTGGTTAAGACTCAGTGCTTCCACTAACCTGATCCCTGATAGGGTAAGATCCCACAGGCCGAAAGGTGTGCTGGATTAAATATATATGTGTATCACAGGGGAGCTCCCAGAAAATGGAATGTTCTGGCTCATAGACCCCAGGAGGAGCAGTCCCTTCGTCTGACGGTGTGAAATAAGAGCTCCCAGCCCACTGATTTAGGGGCTCAAGGCACCATCCTGCCTCTGGGAAGAGAAGGGAGTGAGACCCCAGAGATGGCAGAGCTTCTGAGCAGAGCTGGGGGAGCGTGGGAAACCCCCAGGCCCCTCTTCCACACTGACCAATGGAATCATGGCTTCTGCCTCCTCCCTGCTCTGACAGCAAAGTTTTAAATCCAAGCCAGTTTCCTGCCCACCTTGTCTTCATAAAAGTAGCTTTTATTTGTGCAGGCTTTAGGGCATGTAGTATTTCATATTATTTGCACCATTATAATTCTGTGTTATTAAACTGTGGCTGAAGAAAAGCCCGGTTGGTTCTAAAAACAAACAAAATACTACTTTACTGTTACACTGAAAGGGAAATAGCAGAAAGAATCCTCAAACCTGGCTTTGGAGGATTAGAATCTGATGGTCTGTATTATGAAGACATACATCCATGCGTGTGTCTAAAGGCACAAGGAGCTCTCACTAAAGCTGCTAAGAGCAGCCCTGGTCGGGGGGCACAGTACAGAGGGGCTGGCTTAGAACCACGCCCAGGTGCTGACCCCACCCTGTCACAAACACGCTCCCTGCAGGGACTCAGCAGTCACAATGAATTCAAATGGGTTATACTTGAAACTCACTTAAAGTAGTAAAAATAGTAATAATAAGCTGAGGATAGAGTCCTGTAGGGCCAATGCCCAGGGCCCTGATCCTATGTCCACTGAAAAGAAGCCCTGAGGCTGCTTTGGACCAGGGAAACAGAATATGTGACTCTGTGCTTGCAACCCCAGAGGTGTCTAAGGCCATGCCTGCTGGACACTACTGCAATATCACAGTTAAGTGACAGGTATCCCCATTCAAGACACCAAAATTCCTTATTTCAAGAAATTTTGTGTGTAAAGGTATTTTTCCTAGCTTACCCATCCTTAAGCTAAATATTTTATTCATTGAGTGTAGCAGACTGGGGCATTCCTGGCGGCGCTGTGGTAGAGAACCCGCCTGCCATTGCAGGACATGAGAGATGTGGGTTCAGTCCCTGGCTGGAGAAGATCCCCTGGAAGAGGGCATGGCAGCGCACTCCAGTATTCTCACCTGGAGAGTCCCACGGACAGAGGAGCCTGACAGGCTACAGTCCACAGGATCACAAAGAGCTGGACACAACTGAGCGACTGACCACAGCACAGAGCACAGTGGATTCAACGGTGTCCCCCCAATTCTTGTCCAGCTGGGATTCCAGAATGTGATCTGATCTGGAGATAGGGTCTCGGCACATGTCATCAGTTCTACTGAGGTCACAATGGGTCCGGTGGCCCTAAACCCAAGGTCTGGAGTCCTTACGAGGAGAGGAGACACATGGGGAAGGGGGCCGTGTGCGGACAGAGGCAGAGGCTTGGAGGACGCAGCCACAAGTCAGACCCACCAGGAGCTTCTGGGGGGCAGAGGGGGCAGGAAGGAGCCCTCCGGGGCCCTAGAGGGAGCCCAGTCCTGCCTGCCCCTCCTTGACTTTGGACCCCGCCTCCAGAGCTGCAAGCAAAGAAGTGCCTGCAGTTTTAAGCCCATTTGTGGTGATTTGTTGGGGCGGCCCCAGGACACGGGCACATTGGGCACTTGTGTGAAAGGGAAGAGCCGGGCTTCTGTGCAATGGATCTACACTAAACCCGCAAACGTTCACGGTTCTCCAGATGAAAGCGGGTGTCTCGGGAGCCAAGCCCATTTGGGAACAGATCGCCAGCACGTCCAGACCCTGGCACCGGGGACAGCTTGGGCTGGAAGGCAAGCCGGCCGCCCTCCCCCAGGGGACGGAGAGTGACCGCCGGCCCCGACCAGGAGGGCCGCGACCCGCAGCTGTCACTCAGCAGTCCCCACACTGCAGGGAGAAGCATCCTCCTGAGTATTTCATTCTTCAGGAAGATATCCACTTAATAACGGGGAAAAGGCAGGTTTGTGGCTGTCAGAGTTGTTTCCTCTGGGCTTCATTATGAATCTCTCTGCCTCATTTGGAAGCTTGGGGAGCTTGGCATAAAGTGACTCTGTATCCCCTCTAAAATCTATGAGGCTGCATCAATGTTAAAATTACTTTTTTGAAGATCTTACTACTTTCATGGGGGGAGCTTTCCCTGCTTTATCAATAATGAATCGGACATGGACATGAATTCCTTCCAGTTTTATTTCCTAACTTAAATAATTTGGAAATAGTGCTGAAACCTGTTGGATGGACCAATAGAAAGGTAAATAGAGGCTTAAATGCAATCTATACACATCTCTCCATCCACCCCACCGGACTGATGGGCGCTCAGCGGTCGTCAGCGGATAACTTTACACGTGTCCAAACAAGAGGCTTCCAGACATCTGGTCCTGGAGGGCTTGCTCCACACAAAAGCCCCCTGCTGTCCACGGCTGATCTGGACAACCACTGGAGTGGGACAGACCACACAGGCTTTGGGGTCTCATCTGTCCACTGACCGTGATCTTGAGAAGGCACCTGACCTCTCGGGGCCCCAGCTGCGCCCCTACAGGTACCGGTAACACCACCCCCTCCAAGGGCTGCTGGGAGTCACCTGGACTCAGGACGTGGTGCCCCCACCAACAGGGCCTGGCTGGAGCTGGCCCCCAGACCCCTGCCCAACACACCCTCAGTCTAACGCTGCCTTCTTCTGGAAAAGAGCCACAGATAGTCACCCTTCAAAGGGAAAAGCACCACTTGCCGAATACTTAGTATGCGCCAGTCAGCACTCATGGGATTTACCTGTCACTTGATTCAAAATGTCATGTAACACACACAAAACACCAGCAGCTTGAAGCAATTTGAATTTCTAGAGACAACCCACGTTAAAAACTCACTTTTCAAGACATCACCACAAGCACCCGATATTTCCTGAAGTCCTAACGTGAGGCTCTGGGGACCGGCAGTCTGCCTTCTGGCGGGGACGGGGGGGACACGCCAGTGGGAGGGTGATGGACACCCGCATACAGAGTCTCTGCAGAGCACACTGGCGACATCCATCAAAATGTTAAGAGCTTCTGCCCTCTGGCCCGGCAATTTCAATCCTGGAGTGGTACCATGGAAATGCTGGGCTATGGGCATCACGGTGTACGTACCATCAAGTTGACCGTGTGGTAGCTTGAAATTGCAAGGGACTAGAAACCGCTAGTCATTAAAGCAAATGATGAAACACCCACTGACTGTGACTCTAGGCAAGCTGTAAGGGGACGGGGTAGTTCTTTAAGTGTGAATGTGGGACAATTTCCAAGACACTGTGGAAAAACACAGGTGGAAGGAGAGGGCGGACACGTCCAGGTTTTCATTAGGTGAAGCACATATGCACATGTATTGGCTTTAATATGCAAACAGGTATCTGGAATGACACTGGGGAGCCAGGGACCATGGCTGCCTCTGAGGAGGACACTCGGGCTCTGCGAGGGGAGGAGGGGCCCTGTATATTCTACTCCTAAATTGATGACTATTGAATTGTTTACCACTCTGGTGAAAATCAATAAGCTGTGCTCTTGGTGACAAACATCACTGAGCGCTTATGATGTGCGAAGTCGTGGACTCGATGGGGTAGGTGGGGAGCCCAGCCTGCAGTCTGGTGGGGTGCAGCGTTTTGTCCATGTTAAGAGTTGCTGGGCTGTGTTCACTCCTCATGGGGTCTTCCCTTCTGGGATGGAGGGGGTGGTCAGGAAGACTTGCTTCCCCCAGGGGAGATCAAAGTGCAGGTCTTATCAAACGCTGGGCTGACACATGGCTGGCGCTAAAGACACAAGGGCCTGGAGCTCCCCCACCTCCCTGGCGCAGAGTGGTAGCCAGTCTTCCAGAACTATAAGCCCATCTGTGACATCATTCCCGTTTCCAAAGTGCTATCTGCCTAATGAGAACATGGGCTTCCCTGGTGGCTCAGCTCGTAAAGAATCCACCTGCAATGCAGGAGACCCCGGTTCAATCCCTGGGTTGGGAAGATCCCCTGGAGAAGGGAAAGGCTACCCAACCTAGTATCCTTGGGCTTCCCTTGTGGCTCAGCTGGTAAAGAAACTGCCTGAGATGTGGGAGACCTGGGTTGGGAAGATCCCCTTGGGAAGGGAAAGGCTACCCACTCCAGTATTCTGGCCTGGAGAATTCCATGGGCTGTATAGTTCATGGGGACACAAAGAGTTGGACATGACTGAGTGACTTTCAGTTTAATGAGAACACAGCACCCAGTGACTGATACAGCCACCCCTCACTCTCCCCACCACCACCCCCCAGCCCATGTGCCGAAGACTAAGATAATAAATTAAGATTAAATCTAGACAAGTCCACTCAGCTCTCAATAGCTAGTAAAAAGTACATTCTGGCTTTCTCTGAATTAATGCATATTCAGAGGAAAAAGTTTAACCTGCTGTCCGCGGAACATTCTGATCTGTACCTGGACAAGGCATGCAGTTTGCTGCCACTGTCTCATTGCAAATCTGTAGCTTCTCCTGCCTCGGTCTTTCTCATGCTCCCAAGGGTGGGTGAGCTCAACCTTGAGCTGGGCTGCTCTCTGCCTGGGTCACACAACCCTGCAGGATCCCATCCACGCTCCACTCCCCAAGAAGTCCCCAGGGTCAGCCCCGACCCCCAGCCCCTCCCCACCACCCTCCCTCATGGAAACCGTGACCCTGACCTCTGTTGAACTGAGCACTCAGAGACTGGCCTCAGCTGGCTCCTCCACTGGAGGTTGGGGGGCTAATCCCCACTTGCCCCCCTGAGTCCTAAACCAGTTAGAGACAGAGGAGTAAGGCAGAGGGGGGTCAGGAGTCCCCCTTGGCCCTCTTGGAGAAAGTGGCTTAGGTGCTGGGCACCAGCCGGCTTTGTCACCACACACCCCATAAGCAGGTGACTCCCATGCAGGCCAGGCCTCCCAGTCAACCGCAGGATCCCCCGAAGGCAGGCCTCCCCCCAGGACTGGCCACAAGCTCCTACTTTTATGACCATTATTATTAATTTCACCATTACCTCCATCAATAACCAGCCCACAGCCTACCCATCTCATTAGGAATTTCACTCAGAACAAACCGGGAGGCTCTTGGTATAAAACATCCCTCCCCAGAGTCAAAGCAAACATTTGGACACAGACAAAGAAGATGATTTAAAATTGGACTAGAAAAGGTAGAGCCAGTTTTCATCCTGAAGCCCTGCTGCCCCCAGGTGGGGAAACAGTGGCTAGAATCAGCCTGCTTGGTGTGTGTACAACCACCTCCTCCATCTGAGGACAGACTGGGGCTGGCAGGGGGGCTAAGGGGATCAGCCCCTAGTGAGGACAAGTTCTTCTCTGCAAAAGAGAAGACTCTTCTTGCCTTTGAGATCACTGGAACACCTCCTTTAATGTCCCCTTCCAGCCCCTAACTATTTTCCTAAATTGGTGCAGAGGAAATCCAAAGTCAAAAGCGTGTCCCCTGGGCTGCACTGTGGGGTACACAGGAGCATGGCTGGTCACAATGCTGGAAATACCAGGGTAACAAAGCCAGGGGCGTCCCAGACCATGGAAGACATTCCGGCCAGTGACAGGCGGGGTCTCTTTCAAAGGGCATGTCACATGCAGAGGTGGTCAGCAACAGCCAGCCGAATTCACACGGCTTGTGTAGCTATAAACCATGGGTTCCCCAGAAGCAGTCAGCGTTTGGACAGTTCCCGAAAGTTCTGGCTGATTTAAGAGCAAACCTGTTTATCATCCCAAATCCCTGGGCAGTTCACTGGGAAGAAGCAGCCCTTCCCTGTTATGTTCAAAATGAGAGAAAGCACAATATTCAGGCTGCAAAGGAAACTTGGAGTTTGTGGAGAACGGAAGAAGTGACAGTTTATTAAAAAACAGAGGCTATGCCGGGGAAAAGTAATATTGGATTTTATGATTATTTCATCCTGGGAATTGTTACATGGTTCCATGTCTGTTTATTATATAACTACAGATTGCAATAATACATTTTGTAGCTTGTAAAGTTCTGAACAAGCAATTTTTACATAGCTACATCTAGTAGGTTGTTTTTTTTAATAAAAGGAAACAAGCCCACATTTAGAAGAGAGAAGATAAGCCTTTGGAGAATTAAAACTACAGCGCTTTTGTCACATCGTTTCCTTGGAGTCTGACAGAACCGGATTTAACAGCCGCGCTCTGATGGCCACCTGGGCCAGATCAAGCAGAGTTCTGTGGCGAGATCACTGGACCATTTGCTGGAAGTGGTTTTCATGGAGCTTTTGCAGTCGGCCCCAGGAGCTCTCTCAGGATTACAGAACCGCGGGAAAACTTTTTAACTTATTCACAAAAGTTCTTCAGTCTCTGCCGTGACTGGGTGCCATGGAGCATGCTGGGCACATGACCCCGGGTGAAAAACTCACAGGACCAGGGTCCCTGCCGAATTTACATAAGGGGAGGAGGAGACGAGACCACCCAGAGCCGCGCCCCACACACACCAGTGTCCCTGCAGAATTTACATAAGGGGAGGAGGAGACGAGATCACCCAGAGCCCCACCCCACACACACCAGGGTCCCTGCAGAATTTACATAAGGGGAGGAGGAGACGAGATCACCCAGAGCCCCACCCCACACACACCAGGGTCCCTGCAGAATTTACATAAGGGGAGGAGGAGACGAGATCACCCAGAGCCCCACCCCACACACACCAGGGTCCCTGCAGAATTTACATAAGGGGAGGAGGAGACGAGATCACCCAGAGCCGCACCCCCCCGCCCCCCCTCCCCCCGCCCAACACACACACACACAGACAGTTTTTCTGTTAGGTAAAATTTCCCTGTAAATATAGACTAGACTCTCTTGAACTCCCTGGGCACAAAAGAGATTATTTCTATGCAGAATAATGACAGTCCAGTCATATAGCATCTCCCTTGACTTAGATCTGTGAAACTTTTCTACGAAAAGCTGAGGTGGCTCCTACAAAGGCAATCCAGGGGCAATCAGGACCCCAAAGAGGCGGTCAGTCAGTGGGCAACCAGTTACAAATTTCGATCAAAATCCACCCTTGCTGGTGGAATGGAGTGCCTGATTCTCTTCCATGACCAGTAACATTTCAGTACAAAATGGTTCAGTGCCCAAAGTTGCTAATTCTCTCACTGCAAACATCTAACCCCCCTTGGACTGCATCAATAAAAGCGATAAGAACCATATGAAATCTAGCAGAGCCACGAGGCTCTTATCTCAAAGTCCCTGTAAGCCTGCTAACACTCCAACGTAACCAGCCTTTCCAGGAAGTGCTTTCTTCAGAAGTTAAAATAAATTACTCCTTTGGTTTCAAGAGAGAGCGTGATACAAACAAGATAATATCAGCCAATGCTTCACCCCAGGTTTTAATAAGAAAGTCAGCTCTGTTGGCTGAAATGGACATTTTGAGGCACCTGTGCTCAGCCCGGAAGATGAGACAGACGTTGTCTCCGAGCACATCTGACTGGCCGGGTCATCCTGCAGTCTGGGAAGGGGAGATGCTCCCAGGCAGCTCCTGGTACATCCTGGAAGGATGGCAGAAGAGGGTCCCTTTGGAACAAGCTCATTAACGAGCAGTGCGGTCTGAGCAACCACAAACTCTATCGTACCAACCTCCCCACCCTCTTAGAGCTTGGTGTGCATCGAACTCCAAACCCAGGATAAATGGGTTTTACTGGGCTGTAAAAGGATTGCATTTGGTCTCAGAGAATCGGAGCTCTCATGGCTCTTCCAGCTCCAGGAAGCAAGAGGAGACAGCCACTTTCACCATGAATGTGAGCTCACTTAGCAGGGGTGGCGTTGGTGGGTGGGGTTGCTATGCAGCCCTGGGTCTAGAGGAGGGGGCCCGGGAGGGGCGAGGAAGATAAGAACTGGATCGAGCCAGTCCAGGCAGGACTTTGGGGCTACGCGTCCAAGAAGCTCCACTTCTGATGATGCCAGACCTACCTCCACTCCCTCCCCTCAAACCAACCTCTGCTCCTAAGCAGATGCAGAAGCAGGATCACACCTCTGTGATGGGGCACTCTCAGACCAGGCTGAACCACAGATGGTCCCCAGGACAGAGAGATGCCAGAGCTGGGCTTTGAGTCAGCCCTGCTGAGAAATTCAGAGGGTGACGGTCAACCCACTGCTGCCTGGAAGTGTAGTGGCCGGGGTGGGCCTGAGCATCCCCTCCAAGCTGCAGCTCAAGTCTTAATGCCCAAAACATAGGTGAAAATACTCACGTGCATTTTCAAAAGCAACAAAGGAATGATAAAATGAGTGGATGACCTTATTTTATTAATTTCATTATAAACTACAAATATATTATAAATGTATAATGACAAATGAATTAATTTTGTATCTGATAAAAAAAAATCAGCTCTAACGTAGAGAAAAAAGAGTAGGGGAAAAGGAGGTAAGGTAGGTTTTTCCTCAATATACCTGGTTTTATATTTTGAATTTGGGGCTACATAAATGCTTCCTATGAAAAATAAATAAAAGGATAAAATGTTAAAAAGTGGTCCCCCAAATCAAAAAATAAACTGAAACAAACTTCACAGTAAATCCAGTTGGTGCCACAACCACACAGAGAAAAAATTTTGAATGAACCCGAAGCACACGCTTGACCATTCAGTCTTCAGCTTGATAGCAGCCTTCAGACAAAAGGCACGCTTACACTGCATCCGGTCCCTTATTCTTTTTAATAATGTCACATTCACGGGGATTACTCACAATTATCTGTGTCCCCCCCTTGCAGCTGCACTTCACACCCTTGCCCCACCAGCTTCAGTCTTGGGCTAAATGATCAGCAGGGTCCACCCTGCTGAACTCAGGATGGGCCACACAACCTGAGGAGGCAAACCAGAAAATTCAGGTGGAAATGATGTTGCAAGAAGTTTAAAAGCCAGCATGTAGTCCATGGAGTCTGTTTTCTCTCCACCGGAACAATGAACCATGTTTCAGAAAGAGGGGCTACATGAATCTTGGCTCTGAGTGAGACAGAACCACAGCCAACCATGATGGGCGCAGAGTGAAAACATGCAGTGAACCCCTGTTGTGGCAACCCTCTGGGGTGTCAAACTGTGACCTAACTCATCTCTACTAACACTGTTTGGTCTCTGTCTCACAATAAGGAGCACCATGATTATACCCCTTAAGCCTGTGCCTGTGTGTACTCAGTCACTCGGCTGTGTCCAGCTCTTCTCGACCCCATGGACTAGAGCTGGCCAGCCTCCTCACTCCATGGGATTCTCCAGGCAAGAACACTGGAGTGGGTTGCCATTTTCTCCTCCAGGGGATCGTCCTCACCCAGAGATGGAATCACGTCTCCTGCGTTGGCAGGCGGATTCTTTAACACTGAGCCACCTGGGAAGCCCCTATACAACAAGGAACATAGTAATTGCGCTGGTAAGGACCAAGATTTTCAGTGCAAAAGAGAAACAAATATAAAATTACTGTCAAGTCATTAAGTTGAAGACCTTATGATCTTTAACTGGAATTGTAGATATGGGTATGAACTCATAAACTTTCTTTTCCTTTCTAAAAAGCATGTATTCCTCAATTCTGTGCATTGAAAAGGCCTAAAAAGTCAAGGACAAGCGACTAGCAGTGAGCACCCCTGGCTCTGAGATTATGGTCTCTAAATGCCATTTCTCACTGAAAAGGACAAAAGAGCCTTAGAAGAACAGTTCATTCCAGGTCTAGAGCAAGAAATCCTCCAAATGAGCTGGAGACCATTTTATCAGCCTAGACACAGTCACACAGTCAAAGGCCACCGGGATTTCACCTAAATGTTAGCAGCTGGTTGGATAGGAAAAAGAAGGAAAAAGAATGAACACCGAAAAGATTAATGTTAACCACAATGTGATATCTTAGATTAGATCCTACAGAAAAAAAGGGTGATGGTAGGAAAACCAGAGGAATCCAGATAAAATCTGGACTTTAGCTAACATGATCACATACCAATGTTTTTATCTTAATTTTGACTAATGGCCACATAACATCAGGATGTCAGCATTAGGGAAATGGTGTGAAGAGGGTATAGTGACCCTAGGCCACTTTTTTATAAACCTACAATTATTCCAAAATAACAAGTATAATTTTAAAATATAAGTGACTCTGAAGGGTTAAATCACAATAGATATAAATTCATGGGTTCATGGGAATACTGAAAATGATGAGGTTTAAGCCAACTCATCTGTATGAACTGTAACTTATAAAAAGGAAAGAATAAAGCATCTATCTTACCTGTTCCGTGGGGACTGTAGTTCAGCTAAATCAAATAGTTAATGAAGGTGAACAGTCTTTATTGGTAATCCAGTTAGTAAGTGCAGAAGAAATGACAGACTTTAAAAATCACCATGCCAATACATTATAGAGGGTATGGAGTATGGCAGTATTTAGAAAAATTACATATGCGATGATTCTTTGCTACAATAATTGCAACTGTATAAATCTACTCTGATGCATGTTAGACATATGCCCCAAGCTATTTAGAGAAGTACAATTAGTAATAGAATACACTGAAACTCACTTGAATTTTCATTAATGGGGACTGTTTGATTAAACAATGGTATACATTCACAGAATGGGATACCACACACCTGTAAAACAGAAAGAAGAATTTCTCTATATACTTATGTGGAATAATCTCCAGGATATTACTGCAGGAAAAAAGCAGGGTGGACAAAAATACATATGGTGTGTTCTTTTAAAAAAGGTAGAGGACTGCCCTGGTGGCTCTGTGGTAAAGAATCTGCCTGCCAATGCAGAAGACACGGGTTTGAACCCTGATGCAGGAAGATCTCACGTGGGCGGATAAACCCACGTGCTCTAGAGTTAGTGCTCGGCAACCAGAGAAGTCGCCGAAATGAGAAGCCTGCACAGCAACAAAGACCCAGCACAGCCAAAAATTAAGTAAATCTTTAAAAAGGTAGAGACCTTCTTAAAAATATCTAAGTATATATTCGAACATATGAAAATAAGTTCAGTCGCTCAGTCAGGTCCAACTGCACTGCAGCACGCCAGGCTTCCCTGTCCATCACCACCTCCTGGAGTTTACCCAGATTCATGTCCATCGAGTCAGTGATGCCATCAAGTCAGTTTATGTTTTGTGAAAATAAAACAGATAATAAATACATTTCTAAATGTATTTCATTTAAAAATTAAAAGCTATTTTTAATGGTTACTTTTGGAGGGAGGCAGAACAGAGATGAAACAACAAGGAAAGAAGTCCATTCTTTGCAAATATACATGGTTTTATAGATTTGACTTTGAAAACAAGTAGATACTTCATATGTCTATCAACCAAAATTAAATTTAAAATCAGTCCCTAAAATTCAAAGTTGAGTCATATGAACATAACTATGTTTCGAGTTAATGGCATAACTTCTTAGAGGGGAGTTATTTTTAATGAGTAATAAGTTTAAGTCACAGCAAGGTAATTGAACATCCTAGTGGGATATAGTCTAAGGAGAAAAGAACTGCCAGAGCCCTTTAAACTGGTTTCAGGAGCCGTATTGTTAGCAGGGGCGGCGGTGTTGGCGGTAAGGGTGATTGTGGTGGTTTTATCCTGGGACCGTCATGGTGCACGTGTCTTGTGAACCAGTAATTACGCTGGTGCACTTGGGAGATGGAATTTCCAGCACAGGAGACAGGAAGAGAGAGACGCAAGAGAGACACAGTTATGTAAAAATTCTATAGGCTTCAATTTTAACTGAAACGATTGTATGAATTTTTTTCTTTATCTCTAAAAACATCTGTGTGCTTCCTAGCTTGACTACTGAAAAAGCCTAAAAACAGCCACTAATCCAGTGGCACTAAGCTCTCCTACACCCTATTTCCTGTAAAACTAGGTCACACGAAAACTAAACGATCCTTGTCAAATATCTGATTCAGTGAGATGGAAAATGTACAAGATGTGCCTGGAACACTTTATGTCAGCAGAAAGCAAAGATGCTATCAAAGATTGGGGTCAGGTCAAAAGGACTCAGAATCCAGCGTGAAGATGCTCCCATAGTCCCAAGATGGAACAAATCTCAGAATCAATAAAGATAACAACTGCAACAGGTTAAATGCATCAAACTGTTCAAAGCCATGAGCTCATGATGATCATTTTCTTGAGTCAATGGTCACCTTTGGAACATGTGAGAGAACCAGGTCATTATTCGGAAAGATATTAATAGTAAACAGAGGAAATGGATCAAGCATTTATCCTGCCTTCCTCTATGAACTTTCTCTTTTAACTAAAAAATTAATGAGACTTCTTATTGTAGAAATAGTACATGTAACAAAGGAAGAACTCTAACCATTTGAAATTCAATCCCTAGTAAGTTAACAGATTTGGGCTGATCATTGATGGCTTAACACATCATAAAAAGAGAGAGACTTACACACCATCGCCTTTTAACAGAAGTGCCCACATTTCCCTCTGGTCAAGAAAACCCCCACAACTTTGAATGTGAGTGAAGTTTGAGATCTAATTACCAGCTTACAGGAAATGCAGGGGAATGTATATCACACACACAGCATGCAGTCAACAAAACCCAAGCTGTGGGAAGCCCTACAGGACCAATAAAATGGGTTTTCCCAACCAATAATTTGCAAGGGGTGTGAGAGAGTGAAGAGGAGATGGAGAAGAACAAGAAAAAGAAATGTGCAGCTCCAATCTGATTTACACAGCACCCCTGGGAAATCTCCTTTTCACCGAAGGGCAGACATGAAGCTGGAGCTAAACTCAACTCTAACTTCCAGCACGCAGGAAAAGGACAAGAGGATGCATTAAACAAAAGCACAGATCACCATCACGGAACCCAGAGTCTGGAGGTGCTACAGGACAAACATCCCAGCTCCATCAAAGTCACTGGTGTGAAGGTGGATAGGAGGAAGAGGGGCCGCCACTTACCAAGTCACTCAACAGACGTGGCAGATAAAGCAACATGAGCACCAGGCTTAGCTCCTGATTAAAAACAAGCCAACTGTAAAAGTGCACTATATTAGGAGCTTAGGAGAAACTGAACATGGGTTGGGTACCGGTTATATGCACAAATCATTGCTAATTCTGCCGAATGTGATAACGAAATTTTGTTTCTAAGTCCTTGTATGTTATAGATAGTAAAGTATTCATGGGAGAAATCATGGGATGTTTGGAATTTGCTCTAAAACACTCCCAGAGAAAAAGCTTTTGAGTGTTTGCAAGGAAGACAAAGGCCAAGTTGTGCACGGTGCACGTGGGTTTCAGAGACTTAATAAAGTTACCCACTCTTGTGATTTCTTGGCCTAAATCTACCAGCTGCTTGGTTCCAAAGTGACCATCTAAAATGGCAGAAAACAAAGCTAGGAAGCACCTTCAAAAATGAAAGAATATAACTGACTGTCTCATTGTACCACGCGTCTTCTACGCCCAACAGCTAGAGACAGAAATCCTGCCATTCCAGGCTTTGTGCTAATAATTCTGGCGGTTAGTATTATCTTTTATTGTTTTTTCCTTTCAAAATTCCACTTGTTTTTAAACACTAAACAAATAAGAAGAACTCATTTTGTGTAAACTGATGTTTCCAAGCCAAGAGGAGAAGGGGACGACAGAGGATGAGATGGTTGGATGGCATCACCGACTCGATGGACATGAGTTTGAGTAAACTCCAGGAGTTGGTGATGCACAGGGAGGCCTGGCGTGCTGCAGTCCATGGGGTCGCAAAGAGTCGTACACAAATGAGCAACTGAAATGAACTGAACTGAACTGAACTGATGTTTCCAAACCTAATCATGGATCAGGATCGCCCATGGAACAAACACACACATCCTAGAACTTTGGATCCAGCTGGGCTGATGTGGGGCCAGGTACTTGGATTTTAACAAGCTCCCCAGGTGTTCTGTGAGCAGCCAGTCCAGTGAGGCGTTTGGGAGCCACCGTGCCAAGTAGGCCCATGTGTGGCGTCTTTCCTTATGACAGTCAGCCCAGTGACTAAGTAATCCTGAAACTCTACCTGACAGATAGAACATCCCTGGCCACCTACAGCAGTGTCTGCAGTGGCCAGTGCACATTCACCGCACACTTACTACACGCCCAGCACTCTGCACGCACCAGCGCATTCAAGCTTCATGACAGCCTCCTGGACCTGTTTGTTATTAGGGTCCCATCGTACTGATGTGCCAGCTGAAGCCAGGAAAGATGATCAGTCCAAGATCAAACAGCCAGTAAAGCAGGAAGCTAAGATATAAACTCAGACTCCAGGAATTCTGGGTTCATGGTCTTACCCAGTACCCAGACTTGACTTTGAGGGTTTCATAAGAGCAATAAAAGAAAACTAGCTGCATTTTAGAATCGCTTGCTTTTGTACTTAAATTTAGTTCTCACTTCTCCGCAGTTAACAAGCCTTCAAAATATACTGCTGCCACCACCAGGGCCACCAAACACATTTTCAGGAGAAAATACACCATTTCTCTTCTCCTAAAATGTAAAGAAGGAAAGAGGAAGTAATGTATCCAGAGCTTCCTACACCCAAGACCACTCTGAATTTCCTTCCTCTGAAGCACAATGGAGGTTCCTGGATGTTCACTGAGGATCACAGAACAGCCTGCAGGACTCAAGGAGGAAGCCCCACACTGTCCAAACGCATTACAGCAAGCCACCACAGCCCCCGGCCCTGCTGGGACTGCGGCCCGCAGGTCACTTCCAGCGCTGGCAGCTGCCACCCCCGTCCCCAGAAGACGAGAGCATTCTGATAATAAAGGACTCTGAACAGTCTTTCAAAAGTAAAAAGAACTTCTGTTACTGGCCATGAAGGGTTAAGTACTACCAGAATTGTCCTCCCATCGGAAACAACTAGAAAATCAGACAAAATACATTAAACGACTGTTTCGAGAAAGAAAAAAAAAAAATGGACAAAAGACAACACAAGACTGTGATCCCAAGGGAAGAGAAACAAATGGGGTGAACCTTACATTCACCCCAGCTCACAGAATGTTCATGGGGAGCCCAAACAGGGCTCAGTGGTCTCTCTGAGTTGAGATTAGAGTTCTCGGAGGACAAGGCAACTAGAATTTAGGACGAGAATTCCAGAGAGGAGGGAGCTATGCCAAGAGCAAGCTCCCTTCAGTCTTTAGCTAAATGCCAAGCTGCACATCGAGCCAAATGGAGCCCACCAGGCCAGACAAGACCAACACCCTAGGAAGGATTTCAAGGTGCTGTCCAACAAACAATTTCCATCACATAGCCAGGGTTGAAAATTGTCCAACTGTCTCCAATCAGATGAGAGAAACCTAACTAAAGACTGGACATTCAGCACAGACGCCAGGAGGGCCATTGTTTAAAATTGAGCTAAAATAGCTCTGAAATAAAAGACGCATAGACCTACTCTTAAAAGTGAACCTCAGAAAGTTCACACTAATCAATTGTTTTTCAGTCACTGTCGTGTCTGACTCTTTGTGACCCCATGGACTGCAGTATATACACCAGGCCTCCCTGTCCATCACCATCTCCCAGAGCTTACTCAAACTCATGTCCATTGAGTCAGCGACACCATCTGACCATCTCATCCTCTGTCGTCCCCTTCTCCTCCTGCCCTCAATCTTTCCCAGCATCAGGGTCTTTTCCAATGAGTCAGCTCTTCACATCAGGTGGCCAAAGGATTGGAACTTCAGCATCAGTCCTTCCAATGAATATTCAGGGTTGATTTCCTTTAGGATTGACTGGTTTGATCTCCTTCCTGTCCAAGGCACTCGCAAGAGTCTTCTCCAGCACCACAGTTCGAAAGTAACAATTCTTTGGCACTCAGCCTTCTTTATGGTTCAATCCACAAGTAATTTAAATACCAGCCAGAAAAAGTCCAACACTCTCTAAAGGAATGAAATGAAACTCTGCATTCAGCAGAAAACGTCCAGAGCCCAAGCAAAAATCAACACGTACACAAAAGCAGGACACTGTGACCCGTACCAAGGAGAGAAATCCATCCGCAGAAACAAACACCGGGAAGACGGGATCAGCAGGAAGGACATTAACACGGCGGTTATCAACATGCTCCACATGCTCAAGGGAGTGAAGGAAACCAGGAACGCAATGAGAAGAGGCATGGAAGACACTTTTAAAGAGCTGAGTAAAACTGCTGGACGTGAACAAACACAACATCCACTATTTTAAAAGTACACTGGACGAAGCAAACAGTAGAGGAGACACCAAAGAAGAGATCCATGAACTTGACTCGGTTCAGTCCAGTTCAGTTCAGTCGCTCAGTCGTGTCCGACTCTTTGCGACCCCATGGACTACAGCACGCCAGGCCTCCCTGTCCATCATCAACTCCCGCAGTTCACTCAGACTCACGTCCATCAAGTCAGGGATGCCATCCAGCCATCTCATCCTCTGTCGTCCCCTTCTCCTCCTGCCCCCAATCCCTCCCAGCATCAGAGTCTTTTTCAATGAGTCAACTCTTCGCATGAGGTGGCCAAAGTACTGGAGTTTCAGCTTTAGCATCATTCCTTCCAAAGAAATCCCAGGGTTGATCTCCTTCAGAATGGACTGGTTGGATCTCCTTGCAGTCCAAGGGACTCTCAAGAGTCTTCTCCAACACCACAGTTCAAAAGCATCAATTCTTTGGTGCTCAACCTTCTTCACAGTCCAACTCTCACATCCATACATGACCACAGGAAAAACCATAGCCTTGACTAGACAGACTTTTGTTGGCAAAGTAATGTCTCTGCTTTTGAATATGCTACAAAGCAGTAAAAACTATACACAATGAAGCCGAGAGAGAACAAATGTGAGCAGAGGCTCAGCGGCTCCTGGAACAATAGAAAGGTGGCTTAATGTACGTGTGATGGAGTCCAGTGAGAAGGGGAGAGAGAGGGAGACAGAAAATATATTTGAAGGAATCACTATTGGAAGTGATCCAAATTAGGTGACATGTATAAACCCACAGTTTCAAGAAGCTGGACACGCGTCAAACAGAGTAAACATAAATGAATAAATAAACCAAGCAATCAATTAATTCAAATAACACAGGCAAGTGGTAATCACATTGCTATCAATTAGTTCCAAAGAGAAAATTCCTAAAAGGAGCCAGGGGAGGGTGGGGGTGGGGGGGACTCATGTGCAAAGGAATAAAAGTAAGAATGATGGTCAAGCTCTTATCAAAAACTATAAAATCCAGAGCACAGTGGATTTTTCTTTCAGTGAATCGCTAAAAGAAAAACATCAGCTTGGAATTCTACACTCAGCAGCAAAAATATATTTGAAAAGAAAGGTAAAATACAGACATTGAAACAAACAAAAGCTGACAGGTTTCATCTCCAGCAGAAATATGCCATAAGAAAGGAATTTTTTTCTTACACTATAGGTAAATCATAAAGCAATCATGAGAAATAAAAAATAAAGAGGAAAACTATAAGCAAATAGTAGAGATAAGATGCGGAGAAGGCAACAGCACCCCACTCCAGTACTCTTGCCTGGAAAATCCCATGGATGGAGGAGCCTGGTGGGCTGCAGTCCATGGGGTCGCTAAGAGTCAGACACGACTGAGCGACTTCGCTTTCACTTTTCACTTTCCTGCATTGGAGAAGGAAATGGCAACCCACTCCAATGTTCTTGCCTGGAGAATCCCAGGGACGGGGGAATCCTGGTGGGCTGCTGTCTACAGGGTCGCACAGAGTCAGACACGACTGAAGCGACTTGGCAGCAGCAGCAGAGATAAGATGAAAGTGGACATGTTAGTCACTCAGTCGTGTCTGACTCTGTGTGATCCCATGGACTGTAGCCCCCCAGGCTCCTGTCCCTGAGATTCTCCAGGCAAGAATATTGGAGTGAGTTGCCATTTTCCTCCTTCAGGGGATCTTCCCGGCCCAGGGATTGAATCCCGGTGTCCTGCATTTCAGGTAGATGCTTTACCATCTGAGCCACCAGGGAAGCCCAAGAGATAAAACAAAATACATAAAAATATTGAATCATTATGCTGTACACCCCAAACTAATATGATGTTATATGTCAACTGTATCTCAGTAAAAGGAAAGAAAAATTAACTATGAAAGCGGTTCAACCCCAGAGGAGTCACCCTGCCCTCCCGGGTGAAGCTCACAGGGTGCTCAGCTGTGCTGTCAGCTCCAGCTCGGCTCCAAGCCCGCCTCTGCCTCTGCTGCAGGGCCCTTGCCCCAACCCCCTGGGAAACGGAATACCTGTGCCCACCACCCTGAACTCGCCCCGGGGTGAAAAGAGTGAGGGTACCAAGCGCCCGCGGCCAGGCTGGCACAGCGGCCGTGTTCAAAGGATGCTTGCCAAACCTGGAGCCTGGGCGTTTGTATGCAGACTGTGTTCCTGGAGAAATTTTACAACAAACCTAAGTCTCTGATGTCCTGTTAATTTTAAAAGCTCTTCTGTTTGTATTACAGAGACACACCAGCTGGGGAGAGGTGCCTGCTCCAACACAAGAAATGTATTGCAAAGGACAAGGAAAACACGGCTTCGAGCCACTAGAAAAACAAGCTGCACAGTCGCCAAACAAGAGGAGACGACACTGACGTTCTGAACGCAGAGCACAGCCTCGAAAAAAGCCCAAGTATCCCTATTGAGCCACAGCTCAAGGGTTAGAGCAGTGGTCTTGTAAGCCACTTGGCTCAGACGGTAAAGAATCTGTCTGCAGGGCAGGAGACCCGAGTTCAATCCCTGGATTGGAAGATCCCTGGAGAAGCGAATAGCAACCTACGCCACTATTCTTACCTGTAGAATCCCATGGACGGAGGAGCCTGGTGGACTACTGTCTACAGGTTCGCAAGGAGTCAGAGACGACTGAGCGACTAACACTTGTAAGCCAGGGGTTTTGAGTTCACGTCTTCCTGGGGCCTGTGCTTATTTTTTTTCCTCAATCACTAAATAACTGGACCGAACAGTGTTAACTTATAAAAACAGATGGTCAGAGGGACACACCAGAATGCGGGACATAAAGAAATCAGGAAGGCCTTGGCTCTCTCTGCAGTGAGCGGAGGGGAGCTGCCCTGACCCCAGCCCCCAAATCAGCCCAGACCCTGTGTTTCTGAGAACCAGACACTCACCACGAGGGTCAGCTCACGCAAGCTCCTGGTTTCTGGATTAAGCTGAAAAGTGTATTTAATTTGAAAACCAGAAAGAATGACCCCAGGGGAAAAAAAAATTCCGATTACCTCTTCCTTCATGATTAAGAATCGAAAGTTGATTGATAAATAATGCAAGGGCTTCATTGACACAAATCGAACATAAGAACATCAGAGAAGCGAATTCCAGCAGATAGAAAACGTGGTCCTTAAAGTCGTCTTGTCACACTGAGTCACGCCCTGCCACCTGCCTGAGCTCACGCAGCGGGGCTGCAGCTGCCTCTGGGCACCTGGAAGTGGACGGGGCCAGAGCCTGGCCAGGGCAGGGACACCTGGCTCCCCCAGCCCCGAAGTCCCAGATGGACCCCAGCGGCTGAACAGCCTCCCTGAACCTGCAGCATCCTGTCATCAAAACGCAGGTGAAAAGGCTGGCGGCCTCCAAGTCAAGATCCTTCTCGGGACAGTTTCAGCTTCTCCAGCCACAATCCCGCCTAAACCAAATCCCTAAGATCCAGTTAGGAGAGGCTGCCAGCGAGGGGGGGGCCCAGGCCAGGGCTCAGCAGTGCCAGAGGGGGCCTGGTCGTGCTGCCAGAAGGCACAGGGGCCTGCCAGGGGCCAGGTCCAGGCTGGGCCAAATGAGACCCACCCAGGAAAGGGACGGGCAAGGATCCAACAGAAAGGGCAGCCGGCAACGCCCTGGAGTCGGGGCTCACCCGGGGCCCGGGGAGGCCACAGGGTCCAGACAGAGCGCAGAGACAGCCAGGGACGGAGCCCCCGGGAGCAGGCGGAAAGGCAGGCGCGTCACAGGCTGAGGTGCACAGGAGTGATGTGGTCAGCAGAACAAAGACCTGGGGGAGCCCCCGGCCGGGCCCCCAGACAGACCTCACGCGGCGGAAGGGACTTTGCGAATGTGAGGAAGACAACAGCGCTGAGACGGGGAGATGCTCTCAGATTCCCCGGGGGGAATGGGGGCGGTGGGGGGGTGCACGCCGTCATCCTCCCAAGAGGGAGAGGCGGGCCAGATAACGAGACGTGGGGAGACAGGGGCAGAGGCTGGAGAGTTCTGGGGCGTCGGCCGAGGCCCACGGGCCCCTCCAGAGCCGGGAGAGGCAGTGAGCCGGCCGTCTCCCGCAGAAGGAGTGAGCCGGTGGTCACCAGCAGAAGGAGTCCACTCTGCCAACCCACATGGGACTCTGACCCACCCGGAACTCTAGGACAATAATCTCTGCGGGGTCACTCCTCCAAGTCTGTTACTGCAGCCACCAGAAACGAGTATATTAACACAAAAATCTGTTGTGCTGCTTAGTCCAGGGACGGACAGCCTCCCTTCCCCTCCCCTCCAAAGGTCTCCCAGCCCGCCGGGGAGGACAGAGCCAGAGTGTCCCAGGATGGCACGGCTGAGGTTTGCGGTTCCTGACTCTGAGAGGCTGTGCCCCCAGCCCCCAGAGAGGAGGTGGGAGGATGGGGCCGTGGTGACCTGTGGGCAGGGCTGCAGGTGCAGGACCAACGACACGGCCCATCCTCAGCCCGGCGTCGTGGAGGAGCAGGCAGGGGCTGCCTCCCCGGCGCCTCGCCCAGACTGAGCACCTGAACAGCAAGCAGCTCCAGATTCCAGAAGGGAATGAGGGGGGGGGCACCCCTGTCCCAGGTTCTGGTAAGATCCGAGGGGACAGGGAGGAGCCTCCAGAAATCCCAGACCCCACACCACCTCCCACCCACCAACCAGGTGATTAGGAGCCAAACCAGATTGAGTTCTATTTCGAGAAACAACAAAATACAAGTCATGTCTGCAAGAGTCCTGGGAAACAGTCACGTGGCACAGAGCACACAGAAAATTATAACTCGTCCCCAGACGTTTTCAGTATCCGGAAACTTCTTTAGGGTCTGCTGTGGAGGGAGGGTGGAGAAGGCAATGGCAACCCACTCCAGTACTCTTGCCTGGAAAATCCCATGGACGGAGGAGCCTGGTGGGCTGCAGTCCATGCTAAGGGTCGGACACGACTGAACAACTTTACTTTCACTTTTCACTTTCCTGCATTGGAGAAGGAAATGGCAACCCACTCCAGTGTTCTTGCCTGCAGAATCCCAGGGACGGGGGAGCCTGGTGGGCTGCCATCTATGGGGTCGCACAGAGTCGGACACGACTGAAGTGACTTAGCAGCAGCAGCAGCAGTGGAGGGAGGGAGGGAAAGGCAAGGCCCGGCACTCTTTGGTACCCCCACTTGAATGAAAGCAGCGTTAACTGCCTGACTGGTTTCTGTGTGCGTGCTAAGTCACTTCGGTCATGTCAGACTCTGTGACCCTAGGGACTGTAGTGTGGGATTCCACAGCTAAGACCTTGATCCTCCAGGCTCCTCTGTCCATGGGACTGTCCAGGCAAGAATGTTGGAGTGGGTTGCCATGCCCTCCTCCAGGGGCTCTTCCGACCCAGGCATCAAACCTGCATCCCTTACGCCTCCTGCATCAGCAGACGAGTTCTTCACCACTAGCACCCCCTGGGGCACCCCTAACTGGTTTATGCTTCCAGGCAAAGTCTCCTTTAAGTGGTTTTCACAGGACTATCAGCTTGGCGCACAGCTGGAAGGGAGATGTGTCTGAGCAAGTGAGCAGGTGGCCTGGACCAGCACGCCTTGGGTCCAGAGGTTGGGGGGGTCAGCAGGTGGAGCACACGGGGATGGGTAGGGCTGGGGAGTGTCCGCTCACCCACCTGGCCCCAACGGGGACCCGAAGGCATCTGCTGTGGGATTTCAGGGAGACTGTGGGAAGGATCTGGGGCTGGGTCAGAACAGAGTATCACGGACCCTCCCTAGCCAGGTGTGCCCACCCCACCAGGGGACAGGTGAGGCAGGTGCGGCCGTGGGCGTCTGGCCCTGGGCGAGCCTGGCATGATCTGCCCCAGCACGCGTACCGCTGCCCCCTCGTCCACATGCCCCTTCCAGGACTGCCGACTCCTAGGCCGCCCTCTTCTCTCCACTGCAGGCCCAGGGAGTGTTAACGACACCAGCACAGAGTCTCCCGAGGATAACCTGCATTTTTAAAAGCTGGGGGGGCAGTGTTGGCCAGATCCCAAGAACAAACCTCCCGTGGGAGTAGGTCGTGTGCTGGTGTCTGAGACAGACAAGCTGTGGCCGGGGAGGGGGCCTCCTTTACGCCTGGACCCGCCCTCTGCCCCCATATCTCTTCCCCTTCCTTGCCCAGAGCTGATTCCCCTGGAGGACCCAAAATGCCCTTGACGGAGTGCCCCCCGGACCTCCCCCTCCCCCAGTGCAGGCAGCCCAGGTGTGGGATTTCCACAGCTAAGACCTTGAGAGTATGATCACGCCCTTCAAGAACAGAAGCAGCCCACGGTAATTTGCTTTGGAGGTTTCTATCAAAACAGAAAGAATGAAATTAACTTCTTAGAGGGCCAATATTAGTTCAGCATCAAACAAACAGAAAATCACCACCGGCCTTTAAATGAATGTTTTCATCCCATGGCTGCCTTCCTGTCTGATCTAAATAAATAATGAGGTCATTAATAGAAAACACAGCTATTTACCTTAAAGAATAGAATTTCAAATCCCACAAAACAGTTGCCAGTGTTCCAAGCTCTGATGAGAAAAGAATAGGTTTACACCAAATTGTATATTCAATATGTTAATTAAACCAATAAAGAGTAACTGTATTTGAGTTTCCTGATCTAATAATAAAAAAGATATGTTTGGCTGACTATTTAAAGTGCTTGATGGAATATTTTACATACGTTATTTGCATACTGAGTAAATGCCAGACTAACATTTCAAGTTTCAGTAAACTGCTCAGAATTCTGCGGATGAAGAGTTCTGTGCAAGTGCGAACACCCCACTGTAATTAACTTTTGTTGTTTAGAAAACCAAGGCTATAAAAGTCTATTTAATCAAACTTCCATGTGCTTTTTTTAAAAATTATACTTAAGAAATCTATATACCAAAGGGTCTCATTCCAACCGTAGATGGTGAGATTATTTGACTAACTTCCATAGAAGAATCACAAATTAAAAAGAAGACAATTAGCAAAACTGAATTCTGAGACTCACATAAAAGCACAGAGACCATTAGGTTTGATTAATGAGCACCGCTTTTTAAAACTCTGCCATTTCTAAACTCGGGCTGTGTTGGCTGCACTTTGTCCCTAAAGTGACAGAAGTGTGAAAAGCACACACCACGCACAAGTGATCATATTTCATTTCTTTTGTGTCTCGGTCTAACTAAGCTTAAAAGCACCGGACAATAAATCTTACTTCATTCCTTGAAGCTGGAGAGAAAACAGTGCTTCCAGCCACCACCGCTGCATAACAAATCAGCCCCAAATGTAGGGGCTCCAGACAACAGCCCGATTTATCGTCCTCTCTCGAGGGCAGAGCTGGACGGCTCTCAGCAACGCATCTGGAGGGCGCGGCTCCCCGCACACCCTCCCTGCCTCCACCGCAGGATGATGGGGCACCCGGAGCGCCTCCCCCAGGGAGCCAGGAGCTAGGGCGCCACTGTGATGACACGGCCGCACAAGTCACGGGTGCCACTTCCATCGGACCATGGCTCCACCCAAGGTGGAGGAGAGAGAACCCAGCCCACCTCTCGACGGGAGGGTCACCTCGTACCATGAGGATGGAAGGGCTTGTGGTCCAGGATCTGCTGGAAGGTTCCAGTCCGTCACGTTGTGACCCGCCCACTCCCAAGTCGCCAGCCCACCTCTGTCGTCAACTTGAGGCCTGAACAGCCACCATGACTCCACTCCATCATCTCCACCATGTGTCCCACAGGCTCCTCGAACCCCATTCCTAAGTGTCAGGGGATAAACAGCGTCCCCAGATTCACGCTGAAGCCCTTATCCTGGTGACTCAGACAGTAAAGAATCCGTCTGCAATGCGGGAGACCCAGGTTCAATCCCTGGGTTGGGAAGATCCCCTGGAGACTGGAAAGGCTCCCCACTGCAGGATCCTTGCCTAGAGAATTCCATGGACAGAGGAGCCTGGTGGGCTATAGTCCATGGGATCAGAGAGTCAGATATGACTTGCTGACTAACACCCATCCCCAGAACCTCACAGTGTGACTGCATTTGGACACACTGTCTTTAAAGAGGTCATGGTAAACCAGGGCCACTAGGGTGGCCCTAATCCGTTATGACTGGAGTCCTTATAAGAGGAGATGAGGATGCAGACACACGGGGAGGATCACGGGAGGACACTGTCAGCCAAGGAGCAAGGCCTCAGGAGGACCCAGCCTGCCCACATCTTGACCTCCAACTTCCAGCCTCCAGAATCATGGAAAAATCCATTACCGTGGCATTAAACCTCCCAGCCTCTGGTTTTGTTATGCAGCCACGCTGACTGATACACCAAATCAACTCAACTCTTCACGCATGCGTGTCAAGTCGCTTCAGTCATGTCTGACTCTTTGCGACCCTATGGACTGTAGCCTGCCAGGGTCCTCTGTCTTGCCAGGCAAGAATATTGGAGCGGGTTGCCTTTCCCTTCTCCAGGGGATCTTCCCGACCCAAGGATTAGACCTGCGTCACCTGCATTGCAGGTGGATTCTTCACCACTGAGCTGCCGGGGAAGCCCTCAATTCCTCATACCTGCAATCTTAGGAAACGGACACATGTCTTTGCCTGGAGGAATTCATAGTGACCCCTCCTCACCCCCAACACACATTCACCACCCACCCACCACCCCCCAGCCCGGCCCTGATGCCAACGTGGACGACCGTGGCCGCCCTGCACGGGCCCCTAAGCCTGCACCCCCTCCCATCGGTCCAGCCACCCACCAAGCCCTTTGCAAAGACAGTCATGCTCTTCCCGGAATGAAAACGTCTCCCCCTCCCTTTGGGACAACTCCAGAGCCCCAGGCCCAGCACCAAGGCCTCCAGAGGTGGCAGGATGAGCCGGAGAGGGCGTGAACCCCACACCAAGCCATCTGGCTCAGCCGCAGCTGCACCCTCACCAGGAGCAAGACCTGGTGAGTGACCAGACTCTGTGCCTCAGTTTCCCCGGCAGGAACTGTGGGTGGTCATGCCCACCAAGGAGGACACCGGGTCTGCCCACTCCTCCTCCAGGGGTGCCCTAGGGTGACCCCACACCTGTCACAGCCCTCCACTCGCCTCAGTCTTGGGGGCTGAGTGGGACAGTGTCCACACACATGCACTCACACACACACACTCATACACACACACTCATACACACACACACACTCTCACACACACATTCACACACACTCACACACACATTCACACACTCACTCACACACAGAGAGACTCACTCACTCATACTCTCTCTCACACACACACACTCACACACACAGACACACTCACACTCTCACACACACACACAGACACACTCACACACACACAGACACACTCACACTCACACACTCACACACACACACACACTCACACACACACACACTCACACTCACACACAGCCACCATTCTCTTCTGTGCCTTGCAACTTCTCCAGCTGCCATGGAAGCCGCCTCAACCCCCAAAAGGCACAGCCCAGCACTGGCCTGGTGGGCATTTATCCCAGAGAACCCAGGACCGACCTTCGCACAGACACCTTGCAGGGTGTTTACAGCAGCTTGACTCATAATCTCCAAAAACTGGCACATAAACGGCGGGATGAAGAAATTCAGGCATGTCTGCAAATGGACTCCGCTCAGGGGTGGGAAGGGACAAGCTATTGACCTGCACGCCCACTGCGCCGACCCTGGTGAGAGAAGCCAGACCGGAAGGCGCCGAGTGCACGACACCTTCACCCGGCATCTGGAACAGGTGGTGGTCGAAGCTGCACCAATCTGAGGAATGAAATAAATAGTGCAAAATGGAACTATAACCAAAAGTGTAAACTAAATATGCACACGTCCCAATCAATGTAAAGAAACGTTTGAATAAATAAACGGGGAGAAGACAGACGTCTTCCTTACATAAGTTCAAGTAATTTATGTGGTTACTTCCCCCTCCAGAAAGGACAGATTGCTTCTGAGCTCACATGCTCCCACAGAATAGAGTCTGGATGGGCGGGAACATGACCTGACCAGGGTTGGGGGCAGCCAAGGAGGACCTGGCAAACACACCTGTAAACACGCATCGAGGCTCAAATCAGCAGTGGGAGGCCATGTTGAAAGCACACACCCTCCAAAGCGATGGACGGGTGCTTAGTGTGAGTGGTGTTTATCCCAAAAAAACATAGTGGCTTATGGAAAAGCACAAAATACATGAGCAATGTCCTCAGAACTGGGGAGGTGACTAAAAGTGAGGTAAAGAAAGAGAAAGCGTGCCAGACCAGAGGAGCCCAGGGAAACTCGACAACCAGAGGCGTGTTATCCTTACGTCCTGAACCGGATTCCGGAAGAGAAAAAGGACCCGTGGGGAAACAGGTGAATGCCAAGTGAAGCCTGGAGTTCAGTCACTCATAGCGTGCCAGCGCTCGCTTCTGAGTTGTGATTAAAAAAACACCACATAGCATAAGGTGTTGACTCCACAGGAAACAGGGCGAGGAGCACGCAGGAATGCTCTGTGCCATCTCTGTAACTTTTCTGTAAACAGAAAACTATTCCAAAATGAACATTTTATTTAAAAAAAAAAAAAGCACATAGCGTGGGCATCCTTGGACTCCTTCCAAGGTGGGTTTTGCCGAGAGCCATTCCTTCTTCTCTGGCTCATGAGCACCAAACGAGGTAATTCACAGGGTATCCCTCAGCCCCTCTGCCTCCAGCTGCTGTCTCCTCCTCCAGGTATTTTGTGTTGGTCACTAGGCAGTGTTCACACGGGCTCTGGTTCTGCCAGAATCCAAGTCAGCGACCAGATGGAACTCTTTGTAAAATATATATATTCAAATAAGTAAACCCACTAGTAAAGACTGGGAAGTTCAACACCTACTGGACTAACCCAGTCCTCTGGACCTTTGCAGACGGCTTAGCCAAGGCCTGGTTCCCAGGGAAGATGGGTGTCAGCCCCTGGGAGCCACCATCAGCGAACAGCGCAGATGGGCGGCTCACGAAGGACAGTTCTCTCCGAGCAATCCAGAGGCTGCAGTCTGAGACCCACAGCCCTTGCACTCGGGTCTGGGTGAGGACCCCCTTCTGGCTGCAGGCGGCGGCCTCCTCACCAAGTCCGCTGCCCAGGGCCGCGTTTACGAGAACACTGATCCCATCACCCCCAAAGGCCCCACCTCCTGACACCACCACTGGGGACTGCGAATCTGGGGGATGCAAAGGCGCAGACCAGGCACTCGGGCAGGTACACGGGGAGGCCCTCGGGGACTCTGTGTCACACGGGATATGCGACCCGGGGACAGGCGGAATGGGAACGATCCGAGGACGACCGACCATACAGTCGGCACTCCGGAGTACTTTCTTAAAAGACATAAAATGTAAATTGCCTGGCTGCAAATCACATTTTGAGTACTGTCACTTCAACTCTAGGAGCATCCGTTACCGCATCTATGAAACCAGATCATCAATACGGGATTGTAGGCAGGTCGCTCTGGGTTCACGGAGAGCTGCTGGGATCATTCCCTGGGGGTGCGGGGCATCCCAGCCCCTGATGTGCTCACAGTCCTTCCACAGGACATGTGGCTGTCAGCTGCCAAGCATCACCGCCTCTCAGAGGTCAACAGTCCACGCAAACTCTTCCAGGTCTCTGCTGCGGTTTGGGGTTTCAGCCAGAACAGCGCACCTGCAGGTCAAATCATGCTGACACAACCTCTCCTTGAACCAAGGGCCTCGGCAGGTGTGAACGACGCAGGGACAGAGTACAAGCAGGAGAAGTTCCACGACGCTGTGACCCTGGGTGGTGGTGACGTCCGGATGGGTTAGCATCTGAAACAGGGCCGTGTCAACCAGGAGAGAGAATTCACCCCACAAGGTCCAAATGAAGAGTCTCTGATGTAACTACTAGTTACAGGGTCAAATAGAGAATGGCGAGGCACCCAGAGGAGGGCCATGGCCACCACTCAGCACGCTCATTACCCGAGAGGAGGGGCCAGGTGACATCCAGGCGTGAGGAGGGCAGGCTGCTCCGGGGAGACGCTGCCAGGGAACCGGCACCCAAAGAAGCAACCGCAAGAAACACTGGACCACTCTCTGCCCCCGCCCTCCTCTCTCCTGCTGGCCTCTCATTGGCTGAGCCAGAGTGAAAACCAGCCAATAGGGGAAGAAGACCCAGGAGAGGCCGCCTCCAGAGGCTCCAAGAGGGCAGAGAGAGGAGGGGACGCGAAAGACGGTGGAGAACTACCACTGCGGGAGCACGGAGAACCATGGGCCGCCCGGGAATTAAAAGCTGTAGCCAGAGGAGGATACCCCCACGATCTCACACGAGTAAGAGGACAAACACACATGAGAAGGTGAGAGGCAACAGCACAAGCTGCTGGGGGCTGGCAACCTTCATTTGCTCCTTTAACCTTTCTTTGCCTTCCAGACTCTCATAACAGCTTTTATCATAGTCAGAAAAACAAATGTTTCTGAAATGTGATATAAAATACACACATTCGCAAAGAGACATTAGATTGAACCATAGGAAACTGCAGCTTCTGCAGGTCAACATAGTTGAATGTCAGGCTTCCCTGGTGGCTCAGACAGTAAAGAGTGCAATGCGGGAGACCCGGGTTCAATCCCTAGGTCGGGAAGATCCCCTGGAGGAGGAAAAGGCTACCCACTCCAGTATTCTCGCCTGGAGAATTCCACAGACAGAGGAGCCTGGCGGGCTACAGTCCATAGCGTTGAAAAATGACTGAGCGACTAACACTTTCACTTTTCAATTGTTGAATGTTTGTTCAACTTAACACACATGCAAACACACACACATATAAATATACATGCACACCCACAAACGCACATGAGACGCTCGTGCACCTCAAGCACTCTGAAGTCAAGGCTACTAAACAGTGCACATCGACGGTACCTGTGACTTGGAAGACAGCCAGGACAGCCTTGCTGCTACGGACTCGCTTCTGATCACGTGAGAGGTGCCGGCCTTCCCGCAGACCCCCAATGCCCACAGGTGAAGTGGAAGCCTGGACACCACGTCCCTGACCCGGCCCATTACCTTCTTCCCTGTTTCAGCATCTCCGACGACTCATGAAATGAAACCTAAGCAGACGTCCCCTTCTCCTTCTCTTTGGTGGAAATGTGTGTTGCTTCCTCTGTTATCACTGGCCAAAGGTCCGGGTTTTGCCAAAATGCACCTCTTGTTGGCGTGGGCGTTGGCCGCCCTGAGCTGCGGGCGGGAAGCCCTGTGCTGAGCTCCGGCTGTCAGGACACCCCACCCCCTAAGCAGGCAGGCACCAAGGACGAGGGCCGGCAGCCAAGTCAGAGAATCACTGAACATCATCACATTATTAAAAAGATACACCTTGTGATAAGTCTGTAACAGCCCCTGATTTTGCAGGAAGTTTATGGCATGAATACTTTCTAAGCCCTGAACAAATGTCTCCCTGGTTACATGCTGTCAGGGAGCCCAGAGTTGCTCTTCTTGAAGATGGATATTTGCTTCGGAAAGTTCTCTGCCGAGGTGATGGATGACAGAGCCGCTGGCAGGCCTGCTACAGGAAGGTATCCAAATTCAAAGCCCTCATTGGCCCATTCATCCACTCCGCCCATGGCCCTGGTCCACCAGACCAGTTCTCAAAGACCCTAAACCAGCCCCTTGAGCCCGTGATGCTCACCAATCCCAACCATCGCAGAAGTCACTGTGTCCAGCACGTGGTCAGCTCTTCACTAACCACACATGGAGGCCACTCACAGCCAGCTCACTGGATGCTCAAGGGCCACTGACAATCCTCCAGGGCCCAGGCCAGCGGGGCCAGAAGCTGAGAGCGTTTCCAATAGACACCCACCCCTCCAGGTTGGGCTCCCTTCATCAACAGGATGCAGTTTATTCTCTGCATCCCCTTCAAACTTGGCCTGACACACCTGTCCTCTGCAAGCACATCCTTAAGGATGCAAATCAATGTGAGCTCCCCAAAGTGGCTCACGGATCATGTGTCAAGCAGTCAACCTAAGATATTATTGCGTCTTAAAAATCAATGATATTCTAGCACCTGCTACAACAGGGAAGAACCTTGAGGACATTATACTCAGTGAAATAACCCAGTCACAAAAGGACAAATACTGTGATTCCACTTATTTGAGGTGCATAGAAGAGGCAGACTTACAGAGACACAAGGTGGATGGTGGGTGGGGAATAGGGGGATGGGTTGTTGTTGTTCAGTCGCTCAGTCGTGTCGGACTCTTTGCGGCCCCATGGACTGCAGGACACCAGGCTTCCCTTTCCTACACCATCTCCTGGAGTTTGATCAAACTCATGTCAATTGAGTTGGTGATGCCACCCAACCATCTCATCCTCTGCCGCCCCCTTCAGTTTCAGTCCTTCCAATGAATATTCAGGGTTGATTTCCTTTAGGATTGACTGGTTTGATCTCCTTGCTGTCCAAGGCACTCGCAAGAGTCTTCTCCAGCACCATAGTTCAAATGCATCAATTCTTCATCACTCAGCCATCTTTATGGTCCAACTCTCACATCTGTACATAACTACTGGAAAAACCATAGATTTGACTATATCCACCTTTGTTGGCAAAGTGATGTCTCTGCTTTTTAATATGCTATCTAGGTTACGGAGAGCTGTGTTTAATGGGGGCAAAGTGTCTGACAGAAAGTGATCTGGAGATGATGGTGGTGACGGCTTCACAATAATGTGAATGTACTTAATGCCACTGAATGGTACAATTAAGAATGGTCAAAATTTTCAAATGGTTAAATTTTATGTTATACATATTTTACAGTTGTTAACAAAGAAAGAAAACGGAGGTGGGGGGACAAGACAAGAGGAGGAAGAGGAAAGGAGACAACGTGAGCCAGAGAGAAGATGCAGATTCAGAGGGAGCAGTGAAAGGGAGAGCTCCACAGTGGGGGGCTTGGGAGGATCCCCAAAGCCCCCCAGGAGAAGGGGTGGCACTGGACATCAGCATGCAAAGGAGGCTCAGCAGCAGGTGCAGCCACGCCGGTCCAGCGAGAGGGTCTCCCCTCTTCCCACTGTGAGTATGGCGGGGGGCGGTCATGGTCACAGGACACTCATTCCAGCCACCGTCTCTGGCCCCTCCCTTCATCAGCACCAGCGTGGCTCCCCAACACCACTACCCTCCCCCATCATCACATTTGCCAGAGCAAAAGGGACTGGCCCAACTACTTGGGGCTGTTTTTGTATCACAATTTTTAAATCTGCACTTTTATTATAGAAAAATTTAAAACACAAAAGAAAATTGATAAAACACAGAAGAAAATTGAAGTCAGTGACCCTGCCACCGAAAAATGACCCAATTCATTCTGGCACACGACAGCACTTCCAGACTGAAGGGAAGCAGGGCTCGCCGCCCCACAGCATGCCGCTTCGGAGCACAGAGACCCAGGGCAGGGAAGACACTGACCCTCTGTCCTCTGCTGGAATCGGGAGACAAAGCTCCTGGAAGGTCCTCTGCATGCCCCCGGGAAGGGAGGCGCCCGTGTCACCAGGGGCCGAGAGGCCTGGACACACAGACCTGTCAGACGACCCTTGTCATTTAGTTGCTCAGGCGTGTCTGACCATGTGACCCATGACTGTAGCCCACCAGGCTCCCTGTCCATGGAATTCTCCAGGCAAGAGTACTGGAGAGGGTTGCCGTTTCCTTCTCCAGGGGATCTTCCTGACCCAGGGGTCCGACCTGCGTGTCCTGAATTCCATGCGGATTCTTCACCACTGAGTCGCCAGGGAAGGCCTTAGCTCCTAGTTACATCCTCACCCTTTACAACCCCCAGCCCAGACCCCTCTGACCTGTCAACTCTTCACAAACTTCCTATTCCTTCGACTAAAAGCTGTGAAAGCTTCCTGCCCTGGTCCCTTCTGCATACCTTCATTCTCTGGCGAAGATTTATATACAGGCACAAATTCAGTAACATTTTCTCCTGTCAATCTATCTTATGTCCACTTAATTCTTAGGTCCAACCAGCAGAGACTCAAAGAAGATAGAGGAGAATTTGTCCTCCCCTTAGACACACACACACACACACACACACACACACACACACGTGTATGCACACATTCTAGAGAACCATCCACACATTTGCACGGAGACACATTCAAGTATATTTTTTTTTCTCATCATCAACCAAAATAAGATTTACTTCATCTACTCTTTTAATGCCTTTTTAAATGTCACTTATTACAAAATCTCCCATTTGATTAAGTCTTCTTCTTGAATGTTGTATTTTACTGGCTGTAGAACATGACATTACATGGCTTGATCGCATTTCATTTGGACTAATTCATAACAGAGAACATTGAGGCTGCCCGCTTGCTTTTAGTATCGCAAGCGCAGCAGAGATGTGTATCCTGAAGGCTGCACCTCGAGCCCAAGCTTGACTCATTCCTAGTTGAGGAATAATCAGGCAAGGGGTGTGTCTGCACAGGTTGCTTGATGCATGCTTTTTTCCAGAAAGTCACCCCAATTTACACTCCACCTCAGTGTGACTTCCCTGGTGGTTCAGACAGTAAAGCATCTGCCTACAATGTGGGAGACCTGGGTTCAATCCCTGGGTCGGGAAGATCTTCTGGAGAAGGAAATGGCAACCCACTCCAGTACTCTTGCCTGGAAAATCCCATGGATGGAGGAGCCTGGTGGGCTACAGTCCATGGGGTCGCAAAGAGTTGGACACAACTGAGTGACTAAACATTCACTTCCGTTTCAGTGTGTGGCATCTAAAAGGAAATCACCTTTGACTCAAATAAATTTGCTAAATAGATGCACGTGAAGAAAGATATGAAATGAAGGCAACTCAGATGGGACGTGACAACTCAGACCTTCAGGGATTCTGAGCTTGTCAGCCCAAAAGCTGATAGAGTTTGCTGTAAACATGGAGCCAGCGTTCAGTGCAGACCCACTGCCCCAGGCCAGGGGACCGAGCTCCTGGGGCTGTGCCTCCACGTGTGCAGAGACGGCCTCAGGCCAGGCCAGGCCAGAGAGGACTCACAGGGACAGCCCAGGCCAGGCCAGGCCAGAGAAGACTCACAGAGACAGCCCAGGCCAGGCCAGGCCAGAGAGGACTCACAGAGACAGCCCAGGCCAGGCCAGGCCAGAGAGGACTCACAGGGGCAGCCCAGGCCAGGCCAGGCCAGAGAGGACTCACAGAGACAGCCCAGGCCAGGCCAGGCCAGAGAGGACTCACAGGGACAGCCCAGGCCAGGCAAGGCCAGAGAGGACTCACAGGGACAGCCCAGGCCAGGCTGGGCCAGGCCAGAGAGGACTCACAGGGACAGCCCAGGCCAGGCCAGGCCAGGCCAGAGAGGACTCACAGGGACAGCCCAGGCCAGGCCAGGCCAGGCCAGAGAGGACTCACAGGGACAGCCCAGGCCAGGCCAGGCCAGAGAGGACTCACAGGGACGGCCCAGGCCAGGCCAGGCCAGAGAGGACTCACAGGGACGGCCCAGGCCAGGCCAGGCCAGAGAGGACTCACAGGGACGGCCCAGGCCAGGCCAGGCCAGAGAGGACTCACAGGGACAGCCCAGGCCAGGCCAGGCCAGAGAGGACTCACAGGCACACCCCTCCCAGACCTTCTAGGCCCACATGGAGCCGGAGCTAGTCTGCACAGACAGCTGCGATGAACAGGCCACATGGCCCAGCCCTCAGGGCACATCAGAGCCCCCTGCCCAGACCGCTCCTGCTGAGGCTCATGGCATTGATTTTGTGTCAGAAGTTAGCAGGATCCTGTTTTAATTGGTGTCTTGCAGCTGACCTCTGAACTGCATTATTAATGAAGGCCATGTCTCCACTGTCGGTTCCCAGCCCCTGCAGGGTGGTGAGCATCTCGTGGGCCTCCAGGTAGAGGACCAGGAGGCTGGCAGGACCCAGGAGGCAGGAGAGACGGGCTAAACCTGGGGCTCTTAACTCCATCCTGCCCACATTCAAAGGGCATCCTCTGGTCCCTGTCAGGGCCCTGGCAGCTAAATCTCAACTTTGGCTTAGGGAAAATACTTAGGGCTGCTGCACATGAGACTTTCACAGCTACCGTGACCTGATGTGAGTCCCCTCGAGGGGCCACTGGTTCCAGAATCCCTGGGTGTGTGTCAGAAACACACATTCTAACCCCCACCCCAGGTCAGGCCAGTTCAGTGGTTCCAAGGTGAGGCCCTGGAACCTGCATTTTTCAACAAGGACTCAGGTGGGTCAGGTGACCCCTGAGTTGGGCAATTACATCCCTCAAAGAGGGAAACTGCTGGTGTCTCTGCTGCTTCTCTTTTTCTTTCTTCCTTTTTAAATTCAGCTGGCAAAAAAAAAAAAAAATCCCTGATTTTTTAGAAATAGGAAGACCATTCCCATGGAAAAGAAATGCAAAAAAGCAAAATGGCTGTCTGGGGAGGCCTTACCAATAGCTGTGAAAAGAAGAGAAGCGAAAAGCAAAGGAGAAAAGGAAAGACATAAACATCTGAATGCAGAGTTCCAAAGAATAGCAAGAAGACATAAGAAAGCCTTCTTCAGCAATCAATGCAAAGAAATAGAGGAAAACAACAGAATGGGAAAGACTAGAGATCTCTTCAAGAAAATCAGAGATACCACAGGAACATTTCATGCAAAGATGAGCTCGATAAAGGACAGAAATGGTATGGACCTAACAGAAGCAGAAGATATTAAGAAGAGATGGCAAGAATACACAGAAGAACTGTACAAAAAAGATCTTCACGACCCAGATAATCACGATGGTGTGATCACTGACCTAGAGCCAGACATCCTGGAATGTTAAGTCAAGTGGGCCTTAGGAAGCATCACTGTGAACAAAGCTAGTGGAGGTGATGGAATTCCAGTTGAGCTATTCCAAATCCTGAAAGATGATGCTGTGAAAGTGCTGCACTCAATATGCCAGCAAATTTGGAAAACTCAGCAGTGGCCACAGGACTGGAAAAGGTCAGTTTTCATTCCAATCCCAAAGAATGGCAATGCCAAAGAATGCTCAAACTACTGCACAATTGCACTCATCTCACACGCTAGTAAAGTAATGCTCAAAATTCTCCAAGCCAGGCTTCAGCAATATGTGAACCGTGAACTTCCTGATGTTCAAGCTGGTTTTATAAAAGGAAGAGGAACCAGAGATCAAATTACCAACATCTGCTGGATCATGGAAAAAGCAAGAGAGTTCCAGAAAAACATCTATTTCTGCCTTATTGACTATGCCAAAGCCTTTGACTGTGTGGATCACAATAAAGTGTGGAAAATTCTGAAAGAGATGGGAATACCAGACCACCTGACCTGCCTCTTGAGAAATCTGTATGCAGGTCAGGAAGCAACAGTTAGAACTGGACATGGAACAACAGACTGGTTCCAAATAGGAAAAGGAGTTCGTCAAGGCTGTATATTGTCACCCTGTTTATTTAACTTATATGCAGAGTACATCATGAGAAACGCTGGACTGGAAGAAACACAAGCTGGAATCAAGATTGCCGGGAGAAATATCAATAACCTCAGATATGCAGATGACACCACCCTTATGGCAGAAAGTGAAGAGGAACTCAAAAGCTTCTTGATGAAAGTGAAAGTGGAGAGTGAAAAAGTTGGCTTAAAGCTCAACATTCAGAAAACAAAGATCATGGCATCTGGTCCCACTTCATGGGAAATAGATGGGGAAACAGTGGAAACAGTGTCAGACTTTATTTTTCTGGGCTCCTAAATCACTACAGATGGTGACTGCAGCCATGAAATTAAAAGACACTTACTCCTTGGAAGGAAAGTTATGACCAACCTAGATAGCATATTGAAAAGCAGAGACATTACTTTGCCAACAAAGGTTCGTCTAGTCAAGGCTATGGTTTTTCCTGTGGTCATGTATGGATGTGAGAGTTGGACTGTGAAGAAGGCTGAGCGCCGAAGAATTGATGCTTTTGAACTGTGGTGTTGGAGAAGACTCTTGAGAGTCCCTTGGACTGCAAGGAGATCCAACCAGTCCATTCTGAAGGAGATCAGCCCTGGGATTTCTTTGGAAGGACTGATGCTAAAGCTGAAACTCCAATACTTTGGCCACCTCATGCGAAGAGTTGACTCATTGGAAAAGACTCTGATGGTGGGAGGGATTGGGGGCAAGAGGAAAAGGGGACAACAGAGGATGAGATGGCTGGAGAGCATCACTGACTCAATGGACGTGAGTCTCAGTGAACTCCGGGAGTTGGTAATGGACAGGGAGGCCTGGCGTGCTGTGATTCATGGGGTCGCAAAGAGTCGGACACGACTGAGTGACTGATCTGATCTGATCTCTGACACAGAGTAGCCATCTTCCCAGGTGGCTCAGTGGTAAAGAATCCTCCTGCCAATGCAAGAGATGTGGGTTTGATCCCTGAGTCGGGAAGATCCCCTGGAATGGGAAATGGCCAGCTGTTTCAGTATTCTTACCTCAAGAGTCCCAAGGACGGAGGAGCCTCGGGGGCTACAGTCCATGGGGTTGCAAAGAGTCAGACACGGCTGAGCAACTGAGCATGCACAGGGTAGCCAAGGGTGACAAGATTGCTACGTGTTAGATTATCAGATCCCTCAGAGCCTCTGGGACAGGCCTGGAGATGCTCATTTTTAAGCTCTTCCAGTGACTCTGATGCTTGATCCCTTTGGGAACTGATCAACTACATGACCAACTGGGTTTTAGAAGGGAAACACGTTGAAATACAAATTCATGAAACATGGCTCCCAAGAGCCAGCTCCCCACATCCAGGCCTCAGGACTCTAAATGCAGCGATGGGATTGTCTCAGAATTCACAGGGTGAGGCTGATCAGGCAGCTTTTCCTTGAGGACAGCCTCCTTCCTACACTAGGACGCTCCCACCTGGTCCAGAGGTCAGGCTGCAGTCGGGCAGGATCGGGTCAGGCAATGGGGCTGATGACTGTACCGATGACTTCCAGACCCTTCCTGGCCCGCCCAGGAAAGGACCCATCTTAAAGGTGAACGTCCAGCGCCTGGGTGGGCCGCCTGCCCTGCTCAGCCGCAGATTCAATCCTGTTCACCTACTGCTCTCCTCACCATCACAGGAAAACCCCAAACAGAAGGATCCACAGTGTGAAAGAGGACAATCCCTCTGCAGGCCCCTGGGGGGAGAAGCTGCTCTTGGAGGGACCGGACACCTGGCTGGGCCCCCATTACTGGACCGCATAAGGACCCTGCAGGAAAGACGACTTCGGACACTCTGCCCTGCATGGGGGTCTGTCAGTGCCCAGAGCATAAATCAAGAAGACCACAATGGACAGGTCCTTGTGGTTCTGCTTGATTTTTTAAAACCCTCTTGGTGTTCCTTCTACTGGAGGTCAGTTCAGAATTCTCAAGGGCAAATGGACTTAGAAACTTCGGAGTGCCCTGTAATCCCGCCTACTGTTCAGAGCAACACTCGCCCCCATGAGGGTCTGCGTGCTTGCTGGGGAGGCCACCTCCATGCCATCTGTGCTCTGCGGGCACATAGACCGCAGCATGGCGAGTGCCCAGGCCATGTTAGCAGGAGGCCCCATCGGCTTCCCCGGACCATCACCCCTCACTCGTATCCTTATTAGGGTGTCAGCAAGGGCGGGTTTCATTTTTCCAAACCTGGGCTGTCACGCAGATGCTTGCGTGATGGACTAAGTCCAGTGCCCTCCCCTTCCTGCTTGCACAGATTCAAATTCCACTCATCCCCACCCATTCCCTAGAGCCACCCCCCTCTCAGGGCCAGAGAAAGTCCCCCCCAGGGAGGCGGCTGCCCTGCAGCTTCCGCCCATGCTGGGATAAACATCCAGGCAGGAAAGCGGTGACTGTGCCCAGTGCCCTAGCAGGACTGGCCCGAGGTAATCCATCAGTGAATATTTACTGTACACTCTGAAGTATGTGTCCTTAATTTTGCCGATTAAGTTCCCAACTGCTCCAGTAATGGGCGATGCAAATTCCTAGAGTAATAAAATCATTAGACTTACGAGCACTGGGAAACCTCGGTGGGCACCTGAACCACTGGGGTGGGGAGTCATTCTGACATTTGTTTATTCAAAAGCACAGTGTGTTCTTAGGTCAGTCTCCCAAGGCAAAAGAAATAAAAGCAAAAATAAACAAATGGAACCTAATCAAACTTAAAAGTTTCTGCACAGCAAAGGAAACCATCAATAAAATGAAAAGACAACCTCTAGAGTGGGAGAAAATATCTGCAAGCAACGGGACTGACAAGGGATTAGTATCCAAAATATATGAACAGCATATACAACTTAGCACCAAAAAAAATAAAATAAAATAAAAACCCAGTTAAAAAAAATGGGCTGAAGATCTGAACGGACATTTCTCCAAAGAAGTCATACAAGGACTTCCGTGGCAGTCCAGTGGTTAAGACTCTGTGCTTCCACTGCAGGGGCATGAGTTTGATTCCTGGTCAGGAATAAACGAGGATGAGATGGTTGGATGGCATCACCGACTCAATGGACATGAGTTTGAGCAAATTCCGGGAGACGGTGAAGGACAGGGAAGCCTGGTGTGCTGCAGTCCCTGGGGTGGTGAAGAGTCAGACACGACTGAGCAGCCAAACAACAACAGGAGCTGAGATCCCACATGTCCTGCGGCACAGCCAGGAACAAAGGCCAGCAAAAGACGCACAGATGGCCAACAGGCACACGAAGAGAGGCTCGACATTGCTAGTTCTTAGAGAAACAGAAACCCAAACCACCGTGAGATATCACCCACGCCCGTGAGAATGGCCACCATCAGAAAGTCCAAAAATAATAAATGCCAGAGAGGATCTAGAGAAAGAGAAGCCCTCCTACACTGTGGGTGGGGATGTAAATTGGTGCAGCTACTGTGGAGAACAGTATGGAGGGTTCTTTTCTTTTTTTTTTAATTAATTAATTAATCTTAATTGGAGGCTGATTACTTTACAGTAGTGTGGTGGGTTTTGCCATGCATCGACAGTTAGGGGAGCAGGCCAGCGCAACTGCAGGCCGAAGCAGAGCCGGTGAAGCTCTGGAAGTGGGGACTAGCTGGCCAAAAAATAATAATAATAATAATACTTTAAACAGAGCTACCCTGTGACCCAGCAATCCCACTTCTGGACATGTATCTGGAGAAAACCATGGTCCTGATATTGGTAAAGACACATGCATCCCAGTATGCACAGCAGCACTGTTTACAATAGCCAAGACAAGGAAGCAACCTTAATGTCAATCAACAGAGGAACGGATAAAGAAAATGTGGCATATACATATATATATGCTTAGTCACTCAGTCACGTCCAATTCTTTGTGACCCCACGGACTGTAGCCCGCCAAGCTCCTCTGTCCATGGGTATTCTCCAGGCAAGAATACTGGAGTGGGTTGCCATGCCCTCCTCTTCCCAACCCAAGGGATCTTCCTAACCCAGGGATCGAACCCAGGTCTCTCACATTGCAGGCAGATTCTTTACCACCAGATCTGAGCCACCAGGGAAGCCCAAGAACACTGGAATGGGTATCCTATCCCTTCTCCAGGGGAACTTACTGACCCAGGAATCGAACCAGAGTCTCCCGCATTGCAGTGGATTCCTTACCAACTGAGCTACCCGGGAAGTAAGTCAGACACAGTAAGGCAAACATTACATGATGTCAGTTTATATGTGGAATCTAAAAGATAAAACAAGTGAATGTATACACAAAACAGAAACAGCCTCAGAGGCATAGAAAAATTCATGGTTACCAAAGGGGAAAGGGAGACGGGGAGGGGTAAACCAGGAGTCCAGGATTAACAGGCACAAACTATTCTGCATAAAACAGACAACAACGTGGATTTACATACCGTACAAGGAGCCATGTTCAATATCTTACAACAGCCTATAATGGCAAATCACTCAAAACATGTATATACGTATATACGCATGTACGTATATCTGGAGAGAGCTAAATCATGCTGCTGTACGCCTGAAACCAACGCAACATCGTAAATCAACAGCACTTCAACCTAAAAATAAAAAGAAACTGCAGTGTTTCTGCCGGGCCTCGCAGGGCGGGAGTGGGGGTGGCTGGGGCCAGCGCTCGCGAGTGCCGTCCAGTCACTAAAGGAGCCCCGAGCCGGGCGCGGGAGGTGCAGGCGGGGAGGCCGCCACAGGCTCAGGCCAGGGCCCGCAGAATCACTCCATTTCTCCCAGTAAGCAAGAGTCGTCACTTCTTCATTCCATTCGCCTTTATACCAACTCGTGTGTGTGTGCACACACGCTCAGTTCTGTCCGAGTCCCTGTGACCTCATGGACTGTAGCCTGCCAGGCTCCTCTGTCCATGAATTTCCCAGGCAAGCACACTAGAGTGGGTTGCCATAGTGGTAAAATATAATTTTAATATGTTTCTGCCGAGGAAGGGCCCACAAAGGCCAGAGTGCGCGGGCCCAGGGAAGCCCAGTGCAGCCCCTGCAGAAGGGACCAATGGGGACCAGTGGGCACACCCTGGCCAGATGGCTCCCTAGGGGGTGGGAGGCCCCAGGTGAGAGGTGATGAGACCCCCACCCCAGGGCTGGAGAGCCGGCTCCCGGGAGGGCAGGGATCAGGCAGAGCAGTCCTCGATGGGCGCGCCCAGGGGCTGCAGGTGAGCGCACCCTCCAACATTCACCTGGATCTCCAGGGACCCTGACACAGCTCTCGCCACCCGTGGCCACTGCCTCCCACGGCCTCCATCCCTCCTTACACCACGAGACCCCCACACGGTTCAGCGGCCACCTCGGAGGGACAGCAGCCCCCAGGAGCCATGGAAAAGCTCCCCAGCTCAAGGCCACAGGCTGGAAATAAAGGGAGGGAACTGTCCACACAGATACCTTGATGGGCAGCCCTCCCACCCGGGACATCAACCCCAAATCCAGCCAAGTCCTAGTCGGGCAGGCTTAGAGGCCTGCCCGCACCCAGCTCTGGGAGGCAGGGCCCACCCACCTCCGCCGCCCCCAGCTCACCCAGCCGAGGCCGTCGAGTCCGACTCAGGACGGAGCCACCGGGGCACCGTCGTCATGGTGGACGTCCCAGTCCTGCCCACCCGCCCCGTCAACACCTCCGCGGGCTTCCTCGGCCAGTGCAGTGAGCCCCTTCTGCATCCTCGTGTTCACACGCTTAGCCCAAGGGACCCTCCCGGCCCAGAAAGTCCGTGTCCTTCTCGTCCTTCGACCATTAAACTACCAACAGCCCCAGACTCCGGAGTGCACTCACGTCCACAGCCTCACGTGCATCTTGGGTGACACAGTGGAGACACAGAGACCTCAAAAGACGTGTCCACACCCTAATCCCAGCACCTGTGGGATAACCTGATTTGAAAATAGAGTCTTTGCAAATGTAATTAACTCAAGGATCTCATCAGAGATGAGACCATCCTGAATGATCACAGTTCAGTCGTGTCTGACTTAGTCGTGTCTGACTGTTTGAGACCCCATGGACTGCAGCATGCCAGGCCTCCCTGTCCATCACCAACTCCCGGAGTTTACTCAAACTCATGTCCATTGAGTCGGTGATGCCATCCAGCCATTTCATCCTATGTCGTCCCCTTCTCCTCCCGCCTTCAATCTTTCCCAGAATCAGGGTCTTTTCCAATGAGTCAGTTCTTCACATCAGGTGGCCAAAGTAGTGGAGTTTCAGCTTCAGCATCAGTCCTTCCAATGAATATTCAAGACCGACTTCCTTTAGGATGGACTGGTTGGATCTCCCTGCAGTCCAAGTGCCCTAAATCTGGTGACAAGTGTCCTTTGAAGAGACAGAAGAAGAGGAGACACAAGGAAGATGGACGCAGAGACGGGAGCCACGTGGCCATGAACCAAGGACCACCCGGAGCCTCCCGACACAGAAGAGGGAAGAAAAGATGCCCCTCCTCACGCAAGAGCCTGGGGAGGGAGCATGGCCCTGCCATACCGTGACTGCAGACTTCTGGCCTCCGGACAGGGTGAGAATGAACTCCTGGCGCTTTACACCGCCCAGTCTGCAGCCATTCATTGCCGTGGCCCCCGGAAAACTCACACAGCTGACAAGCGTCGGTGTGGCCAGCAGGCAAACAAACATCAGATGTCACGCTCCGGCCCTGACGGCACACCTGGGAAAAGACCCACACAGAGGAGAGAGACTACAGAAGCCTGTTTCTCCTGAACCACCGGGGGAGCGTTACCGTTCCTGGAGGAGCAGGTGTGGGAGACAGAAGTGTCCTGACACAGCAGAGGATCCAAAGACTCAGAGTGTGACACAGCCGGGCCCGCTGGGGCCTTCTGGGGACAGACACCACCCCCCACGTCCTCCACCTGCCTCTTGTCTGTACAGAAACTTCAGCCTCCTAGGCATCCCCTAGCTCCCAAGAATAAATGTTATCAGAGAAGTGAGAAATGCAGCAAGAAAGGAAAACAGGCAAGACAAAACACTAATAGTCCAGCCGTTAAACAAGCCAAGGGCCTTTAGATCTCCCTCAAGGGCGACAGGGGGCTCCCAGGTGGCACCAGCGGTAAAGAACCCGGCTGCCAATGCAGGAGACATAAGAGACTCGTGTTCGATCCCTGGGTCAGGAAGATCCCCTGGAGCAGGAACTGGCAACCCACTTCAGCATTCTTTCCTGGAGAATCCCATGGACAGAGGAGCCTGGCAGGCTACAGTCCACAGGGTCGCAAAGAGTCAGAGCCGACTGAAGCGACTTAGCACACACACACACATGCAAGGGCTATTGGTAATATTCTGAGCCATGTCCCATGAGCTCCTTTGCAGATACTGAAGCCCCCACCAGGAGAAGCTGACTGCATGCTGCCCACCAGCAGCAGACCCCAGACCAGCTGGAACCAGAAGGCTGAGGATGGTGACGCCCAGTGACCTCACCACCAGCCAATCAGAAGAGCGTCCATGAGCTGGCCCCACCCCCACAGACCCCCTCCCTCACTTTGCCTTTAAAAGCCTCTCCCGTGAAGCCTTCAGGGAGTTCAGGTCTTCTGAGCACGAGCTGCCTGGACTCCTTGCCTGGGGCCTACAATGAACTCTGCACTTTCCTTCCCCACAGCCTGGGCAGCAGATGGACTTTGCAGCAAGGGTGAGCACACTCGAGCTTGGTTCCGTAAGAAGACCTCTGTGGGTTACAGGCCAGAGCTTCGTGTCAAGGCCGACACTGAACCCCGAGCACCACTTACCCTAAGTCTCCACACCCACAGGACAGGCCCTCAGAGCCACCCGACTGTGGGCCAGCACGCAGTCAGGACGACCTGACTCACACAATGCGCACGGAGCCTGCTTCTCTGGAATTTGGAACCGGCAAGGGGAGGAGGGGCGGGGGTCGCACTGTGTGTCGGCCCTGCCCCCGCTGTGCCCACTGCCGACCACAGACCACGGGGCCAGCTCCACTTCGCCAACAGTCCAGCAGGCATCAGGCCTGCAGTTCTCTCTGTGAAGCAAACAGAGTCTTCCGTGCTGCCACTGGTTTCAGGCTCTATTACCTCTTCAAAGCAACAGATTTCTATTTTTTTTTAACTGTGAATGGTTTCAAACAACAGTAGTGATGAAATATACATGAGCATTATCGTGCATGGCTTTTTAGCTAGAAAAATTTCCTCGTACTTAGAATAACTGCTTCAAAGGGTTGTATAGCTGGGAGCCATCTGATTAGGTAATAACACTAGAGAAACAACATTTGCAAAAAATACAAATCTCATCACCACATCTGGACCAGGAAAAGTACTGTATTAATCAACAAAGAAATGAGATATCTGGGCCCTAGAAAGGAAGAAAGAAAGAAAATGAAGTCGCTCAGTCGTGTTGGACTCTTTGTGACTCCATGGACTGTAGCCCACCAGGCTCCTCCATCCATGGGATTTTTCCAGGCAAGAGTACTGGAATGGGTTGCAATTTCCTTCTCCAGGGCATCTTCCTGATCCAAGGATCGAACCTGGGTCTCCCAGATTGTAGGCAGACGCTTTACCGTCTGAGCCACCAGGGCCCCAGACACCTACCCAGAGCCACGGAAGTGTCCACACTGAAGGAGCAGTGTCAGCGCCCCCAGATCACTGCCAGCACCAAGCCCTGAGCCCAAGCCTGGCTGAACAGTCACCCTGCCCAGGGGTACACACGTCCCTGCCTCCCTGAGCACAATTCTGAGAGCCGCCCAAGCTCTAAAGCTCCCACCGCCACCGTGGGCTTGTGTGTGGTCTCCACTGTGGCTGCATCAGCGTTCAAGCCCCCCGTCTGTCCCATCTTCCCTCAAACCCTTACAGGTATCGCTCTGAGAGCCCTTGAGATAAACGCCCTGCACAGAAGCCTTCCTCTCAGAGCCTGCCTCCCGGGAACCAGACCAGACCTAGCCCGACAGCCTCCTTTTCCATTTCAAGGGAACGGAACACAGCCCGCTCCTCGGTCTCCTTGACTCTGAACCCTCCGCCTTAAAGTGTTTTCCGACGGTTGTTATTTCTGTTTCACGGAGCGCACATTCTCCCACGTGTGTCGTCTCCTGGCCGCTTCTTGAGTCTCTTCCTGTGATTTGTAATTCTGTTTGCAACTCGTGCCCTGGACATTTTCCCTCTTACCCGATTTTGCAGTTGCCTTAACCTGGCCTGCAGGTTGTGTGGTTAAAAGCAGATCTTACAAGAAGCATTTGGGGCTTCAAAAGCCTAGGTTCCACTACTCCCTCCAGTCCACCTCCCTTGAACCCACTGCTCCAGCCTCTGCTCTCCCTGGACTTCTCTCCACTCCTGGAGCTGGAAGCTCTCCTCTTCCTTTTGAACGTGGCTCCTTTGTTTATTTTTTTAACAGTTCACTTCTCAGGCACTTGAGTCAGGAGCAGAGAAGAGGGGAATATGCCTGGATCTACCACTCCCTCCAACCCACTGGGGCTTGGACTTTCAGCCCAGTGCTTCTGCAGAGATATCTGAATGCCCAGAGGTCTGTGCATTTTGAGTCTAAGTCAGCCTCCTCTAAGTTGGATTCATTAGTCTTAGCTCCATCCTCTGGAACCACAGAGGAAAGGTTTCCTTCTGTCCTTCCAATAGGTGATCCCTGATTGGTGGTCCTGATGGTGGTCCCCATGCTTTTCAGGCTGAACATCCCTGCTGATGAAAATACAGTTTCGAAATCTTTCACCAGCCTGGAAATCCTCCCCTGGATTCACTCCCATTTGTCAATTAATATTTAATTCTCTTAATATAATTCTCACCATTTTGTTCTACCATTGACAAGTCTATTTAGATGCCTAATTTCACTGCCAAAATTCTCCCAAGAGCAAAGAGCTTTGGACCCATAGCCCAGCAGTCTCCTCTAGGACCTCACCAACAGAGGGCCAGCCTGCCCCCTGGACCATCTCAGAGATGGAGCACTGCTCAGGGCGGATTCCTGGGCCACTGGGCAGACACTGAATATGCTGGTATTTCTTTCACTGAATGCAGATCTTCCTCCAATTGAAAGATGGACGTACAGGGACAACTGATGCAAAGTTCTTTCTAAATGAGATATGGGGGTAGGGAGAATGCAGGCCAGACACCTCAATGTCCCAGGTAAGAAAGTGATTTAAAAATTGAGGTAGACTTCCCTGGTGGTCCAGTGGTTAAGAATTCACCTGCCAATGTAAGAGACACACGTTCAATTTCTGGTCTGGAAGATTCCACATGCTGCAGGACAACAAAGCCCAAGCACCAAACTACTGAGCCCACGCACCTCAGAGACTATGCTCTGCAACAAAAGGAGCCACGGCAACGGGAAGCCCGCACGCTGCAAGTTCAGAGCAGCCCCTGCTCACCACAGCTAGAGAAAGCCCGTGCCCAGCAACAAAGACCCACTGCAGCCAAATGTAAATTTTAAAAAATTGAGGTAACTTAAGCCATGGAAAAGGTAACATTTGTAAATGTCCACACTGCATGTCAAATGACATAAGCCAGTCCAGGATATGTTGCGATACGTGCAGAATAATGAGTGCTGAGGAATTCCAACAACGTAAATGCGCATGGTGGATCCACATTTGTAAACACCTAGAAAAAAGGTCTGGGAAGCTATCTGCCAACAGCTGACAACGGTCTTCTCCTCTGGAAGGGGCAGGCAAAGCGTGAAGCAAGTTCACGCTTTGCTTTATAATTAAATACGTCTATAGTTGAAATCCCATGGACAGAGGAGCCTGGTGGGCCACAGTTCACGGCACGACTTAGCAACTAAACAAACAGTGTTGGAACTTACGAGCATGTGTTACGCTTGTAATTTAGAAAGGAAAGGGAAACAGTCTCCAAAACCATGTGCAGACGAAGAAGAGCTCCAGGTGCCCACGTGTGTGTGTGCCGCCTCCCGGCCTGTGCTAAGAGGCCAGGTGCCCACACTTACTGAGACCACCTCCTGTAATGGGTGGGAAGGCAGAACCACAGACAGGTCAAGCAATTTGTGCAGGCCACACAGCAAGAGCCGCGTTGGGCCAGAGCATGCATCCAGGTCCAGCCCAGAGCCCCCTCGCCCACCCCCTGCCCTGCAGAGGGCTTCTGCAGCCTGAGTTTGTGCCAATGACTTTGGGGTACACGGGGCTGTCCAGTGTCCAGAGCAGCTGCCCTCCCTCCCTCACAGGCTGTCCCCAACACTACAGTGGACACACATCCACCCTGGTCCTATGGGGGCCTGAGGGCCAGGCGGCTGGGCCTCATTCACCTTTGCTCCTGAAAATCCCACAATAGTTGACATTACAAAACACTCAATAAACACATTCTTGTATGTTCTCAAATGCATTCCACATATTCACTGATGTACATTATATGTTAAGCCCATTATTTAGAATATCTGTGGGTCCCGGATTTTTGGTTTATTAGTTACATGGCTTGGATCAAGATTCTTAAATTCTTTAAGTGTCAGTTTTCTCATCCTTCAAATATGAACAATACCTCACAGGGACTTCCCTGGTTGCAGTGGTTAAGAATCCACCTGCCAATGCAGGGGACAAGGGTTCCATCCCTGGTCCGAGAAGATCCCACAAGCCTCGGGGCAACTAGGAGCCACAGCTACTGAAGCCCGCACACCAAGAGCCCGCACTCTGCAATGAGACATGCCACTGCAGTGAGGAGCCATATACTGCAATGGAGAGAAGCCCCTGCTCGCCACAACCAGAGAAAACCCCGCGCTCTGCAATGAGACACGCCGCTGCAGCGAGGAGCCACGTATCGCAATGGAGAGAAGCCCCTGCTCGCCACAACCAGAGAAAACCCCGTGCAAGGCAGCAAAGGCCCAGCACAGCCAGAAACGAGTACATATTTCTAAAGAAAAAAGAAAATCTGGGAAAGGAAAAAAGAACAATACCTCACAGAATTTTTTGAGGATTAACTGTGGACAGTGGCTGCAGCCATGAAATTTAAAGACACTTGCTCCTTGGAAGAAAAGCTATGGCCAACCTAGACAGCATATTAAAAAGCAGAGACATCACCTCGTCTAGTCAAAGCTATGGGTTTTCCAATAGTCATGTACTAATGTGAGTTGGACCATAAAGAAGGCTGAACACTGAAGAACTGATGCTTTTGAATTGTAGTGCTAGAGAAGACTCTTGAGAGTCCCTTGAAGAGCAAGGATATCAAACCAGTCCATCCCAAAGGAAATCAGTCCTGAATACTCATTGGAAGGACTGATGCTGAAGATGAAGCTCCAATACTTGGGCCACCTGATGCAAAGAGCTGACTCATTGGAAAAGACCCTGATGCTGGGAAAGATTGAAGGCAGGAGGAGAAGGGAGCAACAGAGGATGAGATGGTTGGATGGCATCACCAACTCAATGGACATGAGTTTGAGCAAGCTCCAGGAGATAGTGGAGCACAGGGAAGCCTGGGGTGCTGCAGTCCCTGAGGTCGCAAAGAGTCATGTGACACGACTCAGTGACTGAACAGCAAGCACAGAACGTGTGAGGACTCTGCACACGGTGCTGGCCACGCAGAAGCGTCTGAACATGCAGCCTAAGCACACGTGTGTTTACTACAGGGGCCCCTCTACTGCCTGAACTAGGTGGCAGGTGCCCGTCATTTGGTAACATATCAGGACTCAACCCACCCACCCAACTCCAAAGTGGTCCAGCTGCACAAGGGCAGGCCGAGCACACGCCATCTATGCTGACCATTAAGTTACTCCAGAACTTCCCAGGCCCAAGGATGCTCCTTCCAGAAGCCTGCTTTTGCTGGAAAACACGTCACATCTGCACTGCCCACCCTGACGCAAGAGGAGGGGGCCCCTGCCTGGACACCCAGCTTCCGCCCACCAGGCTCAGGACCCCTGCCCTGTGGGGGCAAGCGCGTGGCCCCTTCATGACACCTCTCCATGAAAATGCCACCGCCTGCTTATAGCAAAACGCCTTCACAGGTAAGCATGTCTTCTGCACAGAACGTTCCTGATGCTTTTTATAAATGTCACATCTGGCTGGCTGAGTTAATTAACAGAATGAAAATAATGAGAAAGACAGAATGAGCTAAGCCATGAGCTAAGCCGCTCACCATGGCAGAGGCGGGAGGAAAATATAGCCCCTCAAAATTCCAAGTCAGACTTGAGCCTGTTTATCAGCCTCTGGTTAAATAACTGCTCCTTAGGAAAATAAATTCCCATCATTCTTTCCCTGACTAGACCCATAAACTGTTACTTAAGTGTTTTTCCCTTTAAAGTTCTCCTAATTCCTCACTCTCAGATCCTGAAACCAAATGTCTACACTTAGCAGCAAGTAGGTCTTCAGTTCAGAGAAGGCGATGGCACCCCACTCCAGTACTCTTGCCTGGAAAATCCCATGGATGGAGGAGCCTGGTGGGCTGTAGTCCATGGGGTCGCGAAGAGTCAGACACGACTAAGAGACTTCACTTTCACTTTTCACTTTCATGCATTGGAGAAGGAAATGGGCTGCCATCTATGGGGTCGCACAGAGTTGGACACAACTGAAGCAACTTAGCAGCAGCAGCAGGTCTTCAGTTCTTGGTCCTGGTCTTTTTCCACGCCCACTCAGGGGGGGGCCGCCTCACCCTGCATCTGTCCATGGTGCTGAACAGACCTGCCGGAAGAGGGCCTGGCTTGGAGCCAGGCTCCTCCACTGACCAGCTAGGGGACCAGAGGCAGCAGTGGACCTTGAGTCCCCAGCAGGGAAAGCAGAACTAAGACACAACTCACAGACCCCCTGCTTCCTGACTGTTCTGGAGCACGTACCCGCCAGGCTCAGGGAGGCCTGTGGTTTGGGCTCAGATCCGCACCTGCACTCTGCGCCTTTCCTTAACTCTCTGAACCTGCTCCCCTGTCTGCAGAACAGTCAGGGTGAGCACTCAGTCATGCTGGGAGGCTACGTGCACATGAGCGCCCGGCTCCAAGCCTCTGGTCCATGCATCCCGAGAAGCGGATGCTCGTTTTGGCCGAGAGTGCGGAAGGGACTGCGTGCAGACTGGAGCTGTGTCCTGGATGCAACCCTACTCTTGGCCGCCGACACAGAAAAATGTACTAACCCGTATTGATGAGGACACTTCCTTAATAGCCAACTTTGATGCATCTTTTCAATATACTAAAACCCCTAATGAAGACGTGTACGAGATTAACAGATACAATTAGAAAGAGAGTCTTTCTGTTTCATTCGCTACAGAATCAGCTTTTTATTGCACAATTTATAACACCTTCACATTTCAAAGTCAGGGAACACAGAAAGGGGAACTCGGCACACCCAAGTGTATCATACATAATTATCTTTAGAGGAAAATGAGAACAAAAGTGTGAGATAAATCTCATTGCCTGTTGAATAGTGAAAATCCACAAGAAACAGAAAAGTGTCCAGGAAGTTTGTGTTCATCACAAGCACCTTTCCACACTGGCTTCATAAACCCTTATGACCTTCAAGACTCTGGTTAAGTCTCCTGGCCAGCATTCTCAACATGAAATAACAGTATTTAAGGAGTTTGTAACATAAGAGTTTCAATGGATTTTGGAGCCAAGGTCAGAAAGACAGGCAGCCAGAAGCCCTGTACCAGAGCATCTTCATCTGAGGGCAGATTGGGGCAGGACCCCACGCGGGCCAGGTCAGGGGTCCGCAGGCACACAGGACATGGCTGGGAGCCCAAGGCTGCCAACAGGCTGTGCCTGGAACAGTAAGGATGCCTCTGGCCCTGGTCATCACCCACTGTGGCCAGAGGCCTGGAGGACCTGCTTTCATGAATGAGGCAATGGTCCAGAAAACCACCTGAACTCCAGGCCCCACCAAGGATGCTGGGCTTCTGGCCTCTGTGACTGGACAGACATCCTGTACCAGACGCCAACCCTGAGCCCGCCTGGCAGGCCCGAGCCAGGCACAGCGGCTGAGAGCTGCCACCAAAGCACAGGTCTGCCCCCGGGCCTTGTGGTGGGCACCCACCAACCAGCGCTTGGACCACAGCCAGCATTTAATAACATCTGCTGCTCAGGGCATCAGGCACAAGACACAGGGCGGCAAGTGAAGAGCCGTGTATATTAGCCTCACATCTGCAATCCCTGACCCAGGGAGGCAAGGGAGAGGGGAGAAGGCGGGAGTGGAAGGGAGGGAGGGGGCGGTGGACAGGCCGGGCTCTCCAGGGCTGACACAGCCCCAGGGCTTGAAGGAGAAAAACTACATCCAACTGCTGACTATTCCTTGTGCGACTCCTGTAACAAGAGAGTTAAAAACAACCAGTGGGAATTATTCTGACTTTCTGGGAGCTCTCTAAAAAGCTGAGCATTCCTCGGGGAGGGTCACGGTAAGATTCTCTCATGTGTTAAAAACCGATTAAGGCCTACGAGCTAATGGTCACTGTGGGTCTCAACTGCAGGAGGTTACCGTGGAGACGTGGAGAAGCCAGGAGGAGGCTGCGGCTTTCTCCCCAACCATCAAGGACCCACAAAGCCGCCAGCAAAATGGGACAGTGAGTTATGAAAACTGAGGCCTTGGGGCTCCTGCAGGACCTTGGGACCTTGGAGATTTGGGGCAAAGAGTGCAGAACAGTATTACATACTTAACATCACTGCACTGTACACTCAAAATGGCTAAGAGGATACAGCTCAGGTTGTGTGCATGTTACAACTTAAACGATAAATCAAAAGATTCGGGAGCAGGAAGTAGTCAAGCTGAACCCGTCAGTGCCTCACTGCCCTCCCTCCCCTCCTCAAGTCCCCTCCTACCCACCTCCCTAGGGTCCCCCCATTCACTTCCCTAGGGTCCCCCTCACCTCCTCGGGTCCCCCTCACCCCCTCGGGTCCCCCTCTCACCTCCTCAGGTCCCCTCACTTCCTCAGGTCCGCCATCTCCCTCACCAGCGGGTGGTATCTCATCCTGGCTGACCCAGTGCCCTCCTGGGTCGCAGCCTGAGTGCTTGTGTCCAAGCCCCCAGGGTGTACGCTGGTGGCTCTGGCATCTTCTACCCCCACCCTGGAATGCACGTCCCCAGCTCAGACGGGACTAACCTGTCCCCATCATGGGGCCTGCCTGCTCCCCGGCACTCCGTGTGCCTTCAGGGGGACACCACCAACTCGCCGGGGGGCATCAGGTCTCCACTGACTTCCAGGAGGTGGTTTCACAACCTCTCCAGCTCAGCTAGGAGGGTCCCCAGGTCACGTCACCAGCAGCCCCTGTGACAGAGACCTGGGTCTCCTTGCCGTGACCACAGGTGGGCAGAGTGAGCTTCCAGGAGAGGGCTGAACTGGCTGCAGCCTCCCAGCAGCCAGGGCATAAACCTTCGCACCCCAAGAGGAGCCAGGGCACTCAGGCACCTCCTGTTAGGACGACCCTACGACATCACCTGCACCAGGAGGACGGCCAGAGGCCCACCCAGCACTCTGCTGGTGTGGACTGGGATGGGCCAGCCAGGCTGGGACATGTGGTCACCCTGGTTACAGCGATGCCACCTGGGAATTTGGGGACTGAGAAGAAAAGGCGCATCTGATGCAGATTCCAAGTCTGCGAAGACACTGACGGGGCCGACCCCGTCCCAGGAGGAGGTCAGAGGCTCATGGGCCAGTGACGTGCCCAGGCTCACGGCCCAGGCAGCCTGGACATCTGCAGCGGAAGCTCTCCATGCCCACGCTGCAGCTGGGTCCAAGACCTAAGGCTGGCTTATCACATATGCTAATGCATTTCCAGGTTTAGTTGGGGCTCAAGTAGTCAAGGATGAAGAGAATGCATTATTTCCTATCCTTTAAATCATGGGGGAAAATCCAGAACATAAAATGGATCATCTTTACGTGCACAGTTCAGTATGAAATATGTTCTCATGGCTGTGTAACTGTCACTGAAACAGGGAAGGGCCTTCATATCCTATTTCAAGTTCATCACTAGAGGGATAGTGCCTACCAGCTTAAATTACTCATAATGGCCCATCTCTGGGAGTCCTACATCCCAGGTAATGAGCATTAAGCTAAAATACCCTTGCTTAGCTCATAGGAAACATTCTGACCAGACCCACCTGTGAAGGCTTCAGGAAGGAAGAAATTAATATTCCCTCCAGAGTCCAGCTAAAGCAGACCTTCATTCCCTCCCCCTCTGAGTATAAAAGAAGCCTGAATTCTGATTTGGGGAAGATGGTTCTTGGGATGCTAGTCCGCCACCTTCTCAGGCTGCCAGCCTCTGAATAAAGCCACTCTCTGCTGTCCCGACACCTCGTCTTCCATCAACTGGCCTATCATACAGTGAGGACTACAAGCTTGGACTCGATGACATCACCACTGCCCATCTCCAGAACTTTCAGGGGAGCAAAGATCCCACATGCCTCGCAGCCAAAAAATAAAAAACACACAAAACAGAAACGATATTGTAACAAATTCAATAAAGACTTTAGAAATGGTCCACATCCAAAAAAGAAAAAAAAAAAATCTTACCAAAAAAAAACACACTAACTTACCATTCCCCTCCCCCAGGCCCCAGCACCCACCATCTACTTCCTGTCTCTACGAATGTGATTATTTCCAATACTTCACAGAGACGGAATCACCTGCTGCTTATCCTTTTGTGTCCGGCTTACTTCACTCAGCCGGATGTCCTCAAGGTTCATCCATGTAGTAGCAGGTGTCAGAACTGCTTTCCGTTTAATGCTAAATAATATTCCATTGCACACAGGCATGCAGGTTTTACAAAACAGAACGCGATCCTCAGCCTCCAGGGTGGCCTCAAGGTCAGAGGCATCCGCCGGGCCGGGGCGCAGGTCATGGCAGTCGTGACCTTGACACTGGGCTGGACTCTCCTTTTGTGCTGGGAGCTTCCCTGTCCCCCAGGCCGCTCCGTACATTGGCCCTGAGAGCAGCTTTCAAACTAATAAAAGCAAATGGAGTTTTCTGATCGCTCCTAATGAAGTTATGGGACTTCTGACACTGGGAGGAGAAGTTAATTCTGAAAGATGGTGCTCATCTCTGGGTGGCCTTTCAGGGGGAACAGCACAGCTCTGGGGCCCCGGCTGGCACAGCAGATGGGCGGCGGGTACTGGCGCTGGGCTCTCGCCAGCTGGCCCTTCTGCCCATTGCCAGGGCCAGTGACCTCCTCTGCAGCTGAGTGGCCTGGCTGCGGAAGGCTGTAAGACCCCCCACTCAGACAGAAGCGCATCTCACACAACACAGGCAGACACGCGATGGGCCACAAGGAGACCGGCCTGGAGGCAGCCTGGAGGATGGGGGCAGGACTGTTTGTTCTCGGGGCGTCCACATTTGAGAAAGCCCCATAAACCAGAACCCCGTGAGCCCTGTGGCACGTGAGGGTGAAACCCTCGAGTAAGACTATCCATGCATACAAATGGACCCTGAACTGTACAGATAACTCAGAGTCCCACCCAGAATCCTGTGCACGTGGCTGGAGAAGGTGGCTGAGGCTTCAGAACAGGCCTGGATGACTCCCCTGTGTCAAAACCCTGATGATCTTAGCGGCCTTTCTGACTCTTCTCCAGTGTAGACAAGGCTCTTGCTTCAAGGAGACAGGAACGTTGCAAGGGCAGGCGTGCTCATCCTCACCCTGCCAATCCATGTGGACAGGCTGCACCCAACCATCCCCCTCCCCCAACCTCCAGACTGGCCCCCAGTGCAGGGCAGGGTGGCCAGCCCACCCAGCTCCGCCACCAGCTCCCGGAAGCCCCGGGCCAGCCGCTCTCCCTGGCCTTGGTTTCCCCTTTGCCCCCATCACACCCAAGCCCCTCTCCTCTAAGTGGCTCCACACACACACACACACACACACACCCCGATGCACCCCTTCCTTCTGATCAGGAGGAAGCCTGACCAGGAAGGGAGCCCCGTGCCCTGGAGCTGAGTTAGGACTGGCCACCGCCTTCATGGGACCCCTTCCCCAGGGCCAGAGGTGGACTCAGGCGCCACATCTCCCATCTGGCTGAGGTCCAGGGAGCTGTCTGATGTCCTGCTGGGCACAGGAAAGGGGTTCCCTCATGAAGGGTCCCGGGGGCTTCTCCACCCCCTTCCTGCCCAGGCAATGATGATAACGGTGGCTCAGGGCATGGTCCCCAAGGACAAGAGAGCCCCTCCAGGGCAGAGTGTGTAGCCCTCATACCAGGCTGTGAGACTCACCCCCCTGGGACACTGCCCTCTGTGGTCAAGAGCATCCCGCCCCGTGGGCCACCTGCTCTGACCCCTGAACCACCTGGAGGAGCTCCTCCACGTGGGCCACACAAGTCACCCCGCAAGAGCTGGGGGACCACACTAAGAAGACTGCTCTCCCGTCAGGGGTGGTGGAGAAGCTGGGGGCAGGGTTACCCCTTTCCCTGTTCTATGTCGAGGGTCTCAGCCATAGGCACTGAAAGAAATCGCTTCCGTTTTTATTTCCTCATAAAAGATCCTCTCTGCTCCCACGACTTCCCCGGGCTGAGAGAAGAAAGTTCTAGCAAACCCGACTGACACCAGCCGACACAGAAGATGTGGGGCGGAAGCGGGGCGTGGGGGCCAGGGCACCATCCCCCTCCTCCCCTCCCCCCCCCACCGACTTCAGGGCCCACAGGCCCCGTCCACTGGGAAGGGGCTGCCCGGTCAGCATTGCCCAGAGCCCAGGGAGGCGGGGCCCAGACGCCCCGAGCAGACAGTGGGGAGGACAGGGCGACCGGACGCCGACCCGGGCAGAGTCAGACAAGCCAGGGCTCGGAGCACCTGCGGCCGCTGCGCCCACAAACCCTCGGAAGATCGATCACAGAGCACGGTCACTGCAGCGCGCTCTCAGCAACATCGCCGCTAGGGGGCGTGCACGAGCAGCCCCGGGGCTCCCTGGGCGGCCAAGCTGGACTGCGCTCTGGGGGGCCGCTCGCCCCGGCCGGCAGCTCCTGCCCGGCTGCGTCTGGACACAGATGTCGGCCCCACAAGACGGCCAGGGGCAGCGGGAGGCCCACGAGACGGGTCGGAAACGGGCTGCGTCTTCCCACACAGCTGCACGTGTACGCGTGTTTGTCATGCCTGTGGGCACAACGCACACCCACACACGCACACGTGCACCCATGTACACACCGGCCTGTCTCCCTAGGTGCTGCCTGGGACCCTGGGCTTCCCTGGGGGCGCTGCCGTCCCCCCGGAAGCTCAGCTGCCACGGTCAGCACAGTGGACCCTGCCCGGCGGCCCCACTGAGAAAACTGGTCCCCTGTGCCCTCCCCCGAGCCAGCTCTGCAGCTGCAGAGGGGACAGGGCACATCTCCAGCCCGGGCTCCAGAGGCACTAGATGCCTGCCCGCCGTCTCGACCCTGTGACCACCGCGAGGACAAGCCCAGGCTGGCCAGGGGCGTGAGGAGGGGCCCTGTAGGGCAGCCCCCAGCCGACCCCACGTACCCCATGCATGTGAGACCCATCACCCCCAGCCGAGGCCAAGGCAGGACCAGAGACCCCGAGCGGGTGGCGGAGGGCGGGGTGCACGCTGGCCCGGAGGTGACACCAGCAACCGTCCAACTTACACAAAAGCGAAACCAAAATCCAGCTGCGCGCAGGAGGGAGGAGTCTTGTCAGACGCTGGGCTCCCTGCCCTGGAAACCAGAGTCCTGCCACGAAACCAGGAAAGGGCCACCCGGCCCAGCGCGGCTTTGCAACAGCGGGGCCAGGAGACCACACTTAGGCTGCTGAGAACCACACGCAGGCTGCCGAGAACCACACCGGAAGGCAGCTGCTCTCCTCCCGGTGAGGGAGCGGGCTCCTCCTCTGACCCGCCAGCCCAGCAAGGAGTGGGCCTGCACCATCCGACACTGATGCACAACCCGCCCCCCACTGGGGGGGTGGGGAGGGGGTGCTGAGAGGACAGCCCCTGGGGTCTTGTCCAACCTGGGCTCACACCTGAGCGTGGCCTTTACCACTTCCATCGCTTCGTCCACAGCCACATCCAGCTGCCCACACCTGGATTCCCGCCACTGCCTCCTTGAGGCCAGCCTCCCTAGCATGGTGCCCCCTGCCTCCCCTTCCAGGCCCGTCTCATTCAGCAGAGGTGAAGTGCCCATGGCCACTGCCCAGTGGCCTCTGGGGCTCCCCGGCCCTCTGCGTGGTCGAGGTCCAGCCTCACACTTACCCAAGGGACCCGCGCGGACGCTGGACGCAGACAAGCAGGACGTGCCTCGCGCCTCAGTGGAGCCAGCGCTCGGGAGAAAGGAAGTGGGCACGCGGGCAAAGGCACCAAGGCGTAGGGGGCAGCTGACCCGGACCCGGGCTCATTCTTGTCCCCCACTGCGGGCAGCGGGGCGGGGGGGGCGGGCAGGAAGGCAGGTGGGCGAGCCCAGCCGCCTGGGCAGCGGGGGTGGGGGGGCGGGGCCAGCCCCCTGGGCAGCGGGGGCGGGGCGGGGGGCGGGGCAGGAAGGCAGGTGGGCGAGCCCAGCCCCCTGGGCAGCGCAGAGGCAAGGGCTGCAACTGTCACATCACCAAGCGCCATGCGCTGAGCCGAGGCGGGTCAAGGGTCAGGAGAGCAAGGCAAGAGCTGGGGAGGGCAGTGATCTGCTTAGAAGGGGCCTCACTGGCCAGGCGAGGGGGGCAGGAGAGGTGGCCCTGGGCACGCAGGGGCAGCGGCAGGGAGCCCCGTGGGGAACAGGCTGTTCTGTGTCCTGCCAGTGGGCATGGGTGCATGAGTTCACACGTGTAGTAAAGGGCAGAGAACTAGACACGTGCACGTGCCCACACACACGCATGCATGCACGGGGACCCCCAAGAGCACACACACGCAAGCACACAGCAAGGCACATGGACAGATGAGATCTGACAGAGGTCAGCAGGCGGAGTCGCGGCCATCAGCCTGCAGTCACTAACCCTGCGTGGGCAGCAGGCGAGGACAGCCAGGACTCCTGTTGCTTCTTACCCTTGCTCGTGAGCCTACCATTATCTCCAGTTTTCTCAAAGCCCTGCCGGCCAGCACTCAGAGAAAAGGCTACAGGGAGGCTGGACCCCTTAAGGGATGACCAGGTGGGGGCCTGCTGGGGGCCGGGGGCCGCAGGCCGGGAGCAGCAAGGATGGCACGGCTGCCTGGGCTTCAGGCGGAGGAGGCAGGGTCGGGCTCCCCCAGGTGCCCGCATCACCCCTAGGCTCTGTGCTGAGCTCCCCCCAAACAGCAGAGACTCAGATGGAAATGAACCCAACTTATAACTTTGACGGGTCATTTGAGTTTGTGAATGAGGCTAGTTTGCCAAAATGATTCTTCCCTCTTTAATTAAAATCCTTTATTAACTGCCAAGCTAACACCGTCCCACAAGACAGACAAGATAATGACTCCACATCCTTCGGCACAGGCGGGCAGCCGTCCAAGTGAGGCGGGAGGTTCAGCAGAGGGGCCGGGCCCCTGCAGACACGCCTCACTCAGGATGCCGTGTGGCCCAAACCCCGGCAGAGGTTCCAGCTGGGGTACAAATCACAGACCTGACCGAAGATCATATGAGGAACAGGGTCCAGCCCAGGGCTTTGCCAGGCCACACGGTCCCCCACAGGCTCCATGCAGACCAGGCCGGGGCAGGGTGAGTGCCCAGTCAGGGCACCTGGAAGGGAGGCGGCCTGGACCGGCAGGGCCCAGACTCACTCTCAAGCTGTGTCCGCTGAGTGAGGACCCTGAAAACAGCAGGTTCTGGATGCCAAGGGGCAGCAGGCTTGCATCCCAGTCACCCCGGCCGTGACCACAGACAAGGGGCAGGGCCAGGGAGAAGGGGCGGGTACAGTCATCCTTGCCAAGGAGGCACATGGGGAAGTGACTGTCCACCAGCCTGGTTCAGCCCCAGGACATCAGCCCTACACTCACCTCCCATTCACTTCACTTGAAACATTTAAAACAGACAAGAACAGTGGCTCATACAATGAAAGCCATGTATAGGCCACCAGCCTTTCTCAATCCTAAATCACACTGCCCGCTACCCTTTTAAGTGTAAAATAAATACCCGAGTCCACACCGACATAAATGTTATTGGAAAAATTAATGCATGGAGAAAAGAGACAAACCTCCCAAAATCTCCTTGTAGAACTCTAATACTCTGCCTAACGATACCCCTTACATGTGGGCCATGCAGATGGCTTCCTCCCAGAGGACACTGACCAGGGAAAACCGTGGCTTGACTGTGGAGGCGTGACAGACCTCAGCCAGGTGACCAAGGTCACCATCAGCAGCGTTACATGCGGACCATACTCTAGGTAGGACGTGATGAGAAGCACACTTGGCTCTGGTTTTCCTACCATAGCCCCATCTCAGTTCAGTTCAGTCACTCCGTTGTGTCCAACTATTTGCAACCCCATGAACTACAGCACTCCAGGCCTCCTGGTCCATCACCAACTCCCGGAGTTTACTCAAACTCATGTCCATTGAGTCGGTGATGCCATCCAACCATCTCATCCTCTGTCACCCCTTCCTTTAGCCTCATCTCAGCACGACAAAAACCTCAGACAAATCCCAACAGAGACATGTCTCACCTGCCTGGCACTCCTGGACAGCACCTGCCCAGCACTCCTCAAGCTGCTAAGTTTATCAAAAACAGGGAGTGTCTGAGAAACTGCCCAGCCCAGAGGAGCCTCTGGAGACACAAGCCTAAGAGTCAATGTGGGATTCTGGATGGGACCCTGGGACAGAGAAAGAGCACTAGGTAAAAACTTTGTTGTTTAGTCACTCAGCTGTGTCTGACTCGTGACCCCATGGACTGCGGCACACCAGGCCTCCCTGTCCTTCACCATCTCCCAGAGCCTGCTCAAACTCATGTCAGTGATGCCATCCAATCATCTCATCTTCTGTCACCCCCTTCTCCTTCTGTCTTCAATCTTTCCCAGCATCAGGTCTATTCCAATGAGTTAGTTCTTCCCATCAGGTGGCCAAAATGCTGGAGTTTCAGCTTCAGCATCAGTCCTTCCAATGAATAGTCAGAGCTGATTTCCTTTAGGAGTGACTGGTTTGCTCTCCTTGCAGTCCAAGGGACTCTCAAGAGTCTTCTCCAGCACCACAGTTCAAAAGTATCAATTCTTCGGTGCTCAGAGTTTTTTATGGTCCAACTCACATCCGTACATGACTATATGGACCTTTGTTGACAAAGTAATACCTCTGCTTTTTAATATGCTGTCTAGGTTAGTCATAGCTTTTCTTCCAAGGAGTAAGCGTCTTTTAATTTCATGGCTGCAGTCATCATCTGCAGTGATTTTGGAGCCCAAGAAAAGAAAGTCTGTCACTGTTTCCATTGTTTCCCCATCTATTTGCCATGAAGTGATGGGACCAGATGCCATAATCTTAGTTTTCTGAACGTTGAGTTTTAAGCCAGCTTTTTCACTCTCCTATCTTCATCAAGAGGCTCTTTAGTTCTGCTTCGCTTTCTGCCACAAGGATAGTGTCAACTACCATATACGAGGTTATTGATATTTCTTCCAGCAATCTTGATTCCATCTTGTGCTTCATCCAGTCCAGCATTTCTCATGATGTACTCTGCATAGAAGTTAAATAAGCAGGGTGACAATATACAGCCTTAACATACTCCTTTCCCATTTTGGAACCAGTCTATTATTCTGTGTCCAGTTCTAACTGTTGTTTCTTGACCAGCCTACAGTTTTCTCAGGAGGTGGGTCAGGTGGTCTGGCATTCCCATCTCTTGAAGACTTTTCCCGAGTTTGTTGTGATCCACACAGTCAAAAGCTTCGGTGTACTCAATGAAGCAAAAGTAGATGTTTTCTGGAATTCTCTTTCTTTTTCGATGATCCAACAGAATTTGGCAATTTGATCTCTGGTTCCTCTGCCTTTTCTAAATTCAGCTTGAACATCCGGACATTCTCGGTTCACATACTGTTGAAGCCTAGCTTGGAGAATTTTGAGCATTCCTTTGCTAGTGTGTGAGATGAGTGCAATTGTGCAGTAGTTTGAGCATTCTTTGGCATTGCCTTTCTTTGAGATTGGACTGAAAATTGACCTTTTCCAGTCCTGTGGCTGCTGCAGAGTTTTCCAAAATTTGCTGGCATACTTAGTGTAGCACTTTTACAGCATCACCTTTTAGGACTCGAAGTAGCTTAGCTGGAATTCCATCACCTCCACTAGCTTTGTTTGCAGTGATGGTTACTAAGGCCCACTTGACTTCACACTCCAGGATGTCTGGCTCTAGGTGAGTGATCACACCATCGTGGTTATCTGGGTCATTAGGATCTCTTTTGTACAGTTCTGTGTATTCTTGCCACCCCTTCTTATCTTCTGCTTCTGTTAGGTCCATATTGTTAGAAAATGTGAATGAGGAATGAACTTATATCTGATAATAACGTATCAATATTGGTTCATTAATTATAGCAACTCTTCCATACTGGCGTAAAACGTTAATAACACAGAAAACAGGGTGTTGACGGGGATATGGAACCCTCTGGACTTTGTGCCCCAGTTTTCTGTAAATCTAAAACTAGTCTGAAAAAAATCAAGCCTATTAATTTTAAAAAAACAACTAACCCCTGATGGTCCCGACTGTCCCCCCAGGTCCCTCAGCTCCCCCTTTGTAGGACAGGGAAGGTCTTCTGAGGCTAAAACACAAGATTCAGAGCGGGGGAAGCTGACCCAAAACGGCCAGAGGTCTCTGTGCGGTGAGGGCAGGCAGGCCCGTCCTTGCGCGCTGCAGCACCGGCCGGGTCACCTGGGCGCACCTGGGAGGGCCGTGCGGGTCACCAGCAGCGAGGCGCCCCACCCCCAAGAGCCGTCTGGACAAACCAGGTGGGCTGTGAGGGTGCCGGCTGGGGCTCCCCGCGGCCACCCGGGCAAGGAGGGGTCGCAGGGTCCTCCCCCACAGAGGCGCAGACCCCGGGACGCCCAAGGACCCCCTAAGACGGAGGTCTCAGGTGCCCGCCCTGTGGGGGCGCCCTGCTCCCCAGACACTGGCGCCCGGACCAGAGGCCTCCGAGGGACCAGGTCCCTGGGACCCCCGAGGGCCGGGGGGGCAGCGAGGCTGAGTCGTCGTCGTCCCGGCTCCCTGGGCACCGCGGCCTCCGTGTGCTCGCCTGGAAATGAGGCCCACGGTCGGGCCCAGGGCGGAAGCTTGAAGAGAGGTAACGCCGACGCGAGACACCTGCACAAGTGCGCGAAGCGCCCTCGCGAGAGTCTCCGGCTTCCGGCGCCTCCCCTAACCCCCACGCGCGCGTGCGCACACGGCCCGGCGCGCGCTCCCGGACCCGCTCCCGCGCGCGCCTCGGTCCTCGCGCGCCCCCTGGCGCCCGGCGGCCGGCCCTGCGGGCGGCGCGCACCGGCCCGGAGCGCGGAGAGCAGCGCCCCCGCATGGACTCGCGCCGTCTCCGCCCGCGCGGAGGGCCGCCGCCCACGTGGACGTCACTCCCCCGGCCCAAAGGCCGCTGAGCCGCGCGGAGCCCTGCGATCCAGGAGCGGCTAGAGAGCCAGCGCGCCAGCCTGGGCGATTCTGCAGACGGCAGAACGGACGCGTGAGAGCCCCTGGAGGACATCCTGGCGCCTGTGACCATCAGTGCCGGACTGGTCCCCCCGCGGCCGCCCGGGCGTCACGCGGCACCCTGGGTGTCGCCTGCAGTCACCGGGCCCTGTGGCTAGGGCAGAGGGGCGTCCCTGTAGAGCTACGACCGCGGCACGCGGGGCGTGGGACGGGGGTCTGGGGGCAGGGACCCGCCCCAGCCAGGCAGAGCTGGCAACGCTCTCCGATCTCTGGTTACAGGACCGGTATCTGCCCGCGTCCTCCTGGGCAGTGCGGCCCCCCGGCCAGGCTCAGGGGCTGCGCGTCCCCAGGGGCGAGGAGACCCCTCACCCACCCACCAACCCCCGCCAGCACGGACGCGCCCAGGCCGGCCCTTCCAGAAGGCAGGCTCACAGGGACCCACCCCCCAAGAGGAGGGGCTCACCGGGACTTACCTCTCCAGAGGCAGGGAGTGCCTGGGGTTGACCTCTCCAGGACGGGGTGCACTGCGGTCGAGCCCTCCAGAAAGTTGTCTGTGCAGCGCCCCTCTACCCCCCCCCCCCCGCACGTGCTCGGCGCGCCCCTTCCCCGTGCACCCCCGAGGGCGCACACCCGTCCCGGGTTGGGTGGGCAGGGCCTGCACAAGTCCGGGCACCGGCCCTCTGGGATGGCCAGGGAAACAGGGTGGGAGAGACGGGGAAACAGGGTGGGCAGCTGGACGGGGCGATCTGCCACGACCCCTGAGCAGCTCTCCAAGGGCTAATTCAAGGGCAGGCCTCTGGGTCACTGGCTGGGTATGTGTATCAGGTTAAGAGAACACACACAGTAACGCTGTGTTCCCTAGATTTAGCACTTGAGTGTTTGCACAGAGGGTGGGAGCCTTGCTCCATCAGCACCTGCTGCTCCCCAGGTTGCCCCAGCCAGGGTGACCGCGCCGGCCAGGACCCGCTGGGCAGAGAGGGGCTCGCCCTGCGCAAAGACGGTGCCTTGCCGACAGCCGCCGCTTGGCGAGCCAAGGGGCTACTGGCCGGGAGCCCAGTCTGAGCACAGCACTTGCTGGTGATGACCCTGCGCTGCACTCCAGAGGCGCGGGGCGTAGGAGCTCAACCACCCCCTTAGAGGGGAGACTTTGGCAAATGTCTGCACCTGTTCCCCCCACGACAAAGACGACACCTGTGGCACCCACGGTGCCGAGTCCTCAGCAGTTTCTGCGCGAGAAGCCCCAGGCTTCCCACAGGCTGGCCTTCGCGGAGGCAGCGCCCCTGATCCAGTCTTCTCCCCACCCCCACCCCACACCAGCTCTCCACCCCGTTAGGGCAGCAGGGCCGCTGGGCAGGCCAGCGCTCTGCCCTGTGCTCAGTCCCCTCTGGACGCCTGGAAACATGAATGGCTTCCCTCTGTGTCACCGGGGAAGGAGCTGATTCAGTGACTCCACTATGTGTAGGATGAGCTCTGGGGCCAGGTGACCCAGGGCCAAACGCCAGCTCCACTGGGTACTGTGTGACCTGGAGCAGGTGGCTTACCCTCTCCGTGCTGTTTCCCCAAGTATAAAATGCGGTTGATGATGCCCACCTCACAGGGTTATTGTGAGAAGTAGTGATTCATGGAATCAAATATATAAGACAGGACTCAACATGTGATCAGCACCAGGTGGGTGGGGGCTAGCTGTCGTTACACCATGCCACTAACTCAGGGATGCACACTGAGCAAGGAGACAGGACCCAGTGACCATGTTGAGGGTAAGCTGTGTTTCCCTGGCGAACAGTTCAAAGTTCAAAGAGAAGACTCAGGAGGCCGGTGGTTACCCTAAGTGGTTCTTTAACAGGTTCCCTAGGGAAGAACACTGATCCCCCACAGATCACATGCCCAAGGCTTCTTCGGCCTGTGCAGGACCCCTGGCAGGCCTGCCCTCAGGGAACCCAGACTGTTCAACACTCCCGTCACCTTGAAATTTTTCATCACTGTACCTTTGGACTTGGGTTTGCTAAGTGAAGTCCTGTGTGGATCTGAGAGTTGGACTATAGTCCTGTATGTATAGTCAGTAGTCAGGTGTGGATTTGAGAGTTGGACTACAAAGAGCTGAGCGCCGGAAGAATTGATGCTTTTGAACTGCGGTGTTGGAGAAGATTCTTGAGAGTCCCTCAGACTGCAAGGAGATCCAACCAGTCCATCCTAAAGGAGATCAGTCCTGGGTGTTCATTGGTGGGACTGATGTTGAAGCTGAAACTCCAATACTTTTGTCACCTGATGTGAAGAACTGATTCATTGGAAAAGACACTGACGCTGGGAAAGATTGAAGGCAGGAGGAGAAGGGGACGACAGAGGATGAGATGGTTGGATGGTATCACCGACTCGATGGACATGAGTTTGAGTAAACTCCGGGAGTTGGTGATGGACAGGGAGGCCTGGCGTGCTGCAGTCCATGGGGTCGCAAAGAGTTGGACATGACTGAGCGACTGAACTGAAGTCCTACAGGACAAGGGTATGTGTATGGAGAGGAGGTGCCCACGACATGCATTCATACATATCCCCTGCCCCCCGTTCATACACAGCATAGAATCCCAGTGCCCCATGCACGGGATGCCCTCAAGACTCAGAGCAAGTGCAGGGGAGCGTGTTACACCTATGACCCCACAGCCCCGAGGCCATGCTTCCACTCAGACCACAACTTGTGTCATACACAGAAAGAAGGCAATGGCGTTCTAAGAGCCACACACGACCAGGAACCCTGTCTGCCCTTCTGACCTCCAGGGATTCATACGAGAAACTTGTAATTTACTCACACAAAATGTGTTGTCTTAGGAGATAATTAAAAATTATCTACAAATGGTAGTCATTTAGATGAAGGTGGGAGAGCACAGGAGAGGCCCTTTTGGTCCTAAGTGCTGAGTCCTGGCACCTAATTTTAAAAACCCACAGTACTCTTGATGGATGTAAAAGTCCTGTCATTTTGGAAGCCCAAGACCTCCGGCTGAAGCTGTCATGTCAAGATGCCCAAAGCACAGTTCCCAGGGCTGGAGTTGGCATCTTCCTGGTTCAGACCCTGCTACCAGCCCCGGACCCCTGCAGAGTGACATAGACACCCTGGAGTCAACCTCAAAGGATGCTGAGTTCTCAGCTGAGCTGGCGCGTAGCGAGCCCAGCAATGCCCCACACACACCCTCCCTGTTGTGGCCAGCTGAACTCATCTTCCGGATCTGAACATCAGTAGATAACGGACAGACCTCTATGCAAAAGCCCCTGGAATTCTGAAACCAGTGTGGGGCTACAAACTATAAAACCCTGTCTTTGAAATTACCCATTTTGGTGCATGAGGCAACAACTTATATATCCATTACAACTCACCATCTGACATGTGGTATAAAAAATGAATTTATCTGCAAGGTGGCTCAGATGGTAAAGAATGTGCCTGCAATGCAGAAGACCCAGGTTCAGTCCCTGGGTTGGGAAGATCCCTTGGGGAAGGGAATGGCAACCCACTCCAGTATTCTTGCCTGGAGAATTCCATGGAGAGAGGAGCCTGGTGGGCTGCATGGGGTCTCAAAGAGTCAACACTTTCACCTTCAGGGGAAAAAAATGTTTGAATTTTGGTAACATGTATCTTTTGTCAAGTTTAAGAAAACTGACTTTCATTAAAAATTAAGCCAGAAATCATGTTTCATATTTTGGTCTTAAGCTTTGAATTTCTGATTTGGCCACACAAGCATACATGCTAAGTCGCTTCAGTCATGTCCGACTGTGTGTGACCCCATGGACAGCAGCTCACCAGGCTTCTGTGTCCAGGGGATTCTTTAGGCAAGAATAGTGGAGTGGGTTGCCATTTCCTTCTCCAGATTTGGCCACAGGATAGGTCTTATTTCTGTAATTCCTTCCATTGAGGCAGGTAATGATCACCTGTGTCAAGTGCTTTAAACACATTACAGGTATTTCTGAGGTCAACTAAACTTCTCTGCAGAAGTTTAACCTAACAGAAGCAGAAGATATTAAGAAGAGGTGGCAAGAATACACAGAACTATACAAAAAAGATCTTAATGATCCAGATAACCATGATGGTGTGATCACTCACCTAGAGCCAGACATCCTGGAATGTGAAGTCAAGTGAGCCTTAAGAAGCATCACTACAAACAAAGCTAGTGGAGGTGATGGAATTCCAGCTAAGCTATTTCAAGTCCTAAAAGGTGATGCTGTGAAAGTGCTGCACTCAATATGCCAGCAAATTTGGAAAACTCTGCAGTGGCCACAGGACTGGAAAAGGTCAGTTTTCCTTCCAATCCCAAAGAAAGGCAATGCCAAAGAACATTCAAACTACTGCACAATTGCACTCATCTCACACGGTAGCAAAATAATGCTCAAAATTCTCCAAGCTAGGCTTCAACAGTACATGAACCAAGAACTTCCAGATATTCAAGCTGGATTTAGAAAAGGCAGAGGAAATGGAAATCAAATTGCCAACATCCATTGGATCATCGAAAAGGCAAGAGAATTCCAGAAAAACATCTGCTTCACTGACTACGCCAAAGCCTTTGACTGTGTAGATCACAACAAACTGTGGAAAAGTCTTCAAGAGATGGGAATACCAGACCACCTGACCTGCCTCTTGAGAAATCTCTATGCAGGTCAAGAAGCAACAGTTAGAACTGGACATGGAACAACAGACTGGTTCCGAATTGGGCAAGAAGTATATCAAGGCTGTATATTGTCACCCTGTTTATTTAACTTCTATGTAGAGTACATCATAAGACTGCTGGGCTAGATGAAGCACAAGCTGGAATCAAGATTGCCAGAAGAAATATCAATAACCTCAGATATGCAGATGACACCACCCTTATGGCAGAAAGTGAAGAATTAAAGAGCCTCTTGATGAAAGTGAAAGAGGAGAGTGAAAAAGTTGGCTTAAAACTCAACATTCAAAAAACTAAGATCATGGCATCTGATCCCATCACTTCATGGCAAATAGATGAGAAAACAATGGAAGCAGTGACAGACTTTCTTTTTTGGGGGTACAAAGTCACTGCAGATGGTGACTGCAGCCATGAAATTAAAAGACACTTGGTCCTTGGAAGAAAAACTACAACCAACCTAGGCAGCATATTAAAAAGCAGAGACATTCACTTTGCCGACAAAGGTCCATCTAGTCAAAGCTATGATTTTTCCAGTTGTCGTGTATGGATGTGCGAGTTGGACCATAAATAAAACCGAGTGCTGAAGAATTGATGCTTTTGAACTGTGGTGCTGGAGAAGATTCTTGAGAGTCCTTTGGACTGCAAAGAGATCAAACCAGTCAATCCTAAAGGAAATCAGTCCTGAATATGCATTGGAAGGACTGATGCTGAAGCTGAAGCTCCAATACTTTGGCCACCTGATGTCAAGAACTGACTCATCTGAAAGGACACTGATGCTGAGAAAGATTGAAGGCAGGAGAAGGGGACGACAGAGGATGAGATGGTTGGATGGCATCACCGACTCGATGGACATGAGTTTGAGCAAACTCCGGGAGTTGGTGATGGACAGGGAGGCCTGGCGTGCTGCAGTCCACAGGGTCACAAAGTGTTGGACACTACGGAGCAACTGAACTGACTGACTGTAACTTCTCTGCATGACTGGAAAGTTGTTTTCTTAAAAAACAAAAATTGAGATTTTCTAATTATAAAAATATGCTTTTTAAAAATTTAGTCTCTATTTCAAACTCATCAGTAGGTGTCTGAAAATGGAGAATAATTCTTCTTCCTTCTTGAGCAAGTTTTCCATCAGTCAAGATGGGCGGGATCTCAAGCTTCTGATAGAGGTCAAGAGCCCCGCTGACCCAGAATGACAGGAGGTCTCCGTCACCACAGGGCAAGGTCACCCCGTCCTTTAACCTTCCAAGGACCACTGACATTATTAGAGCAAGTCTCAACGCATTTGCCTACAGCCTTCTTCAGGTCAGTCTTTGGACTACAGGAGTGACAGCGATGAAGGAGGAGGTGGGATGAACTGCCTCCCTGAGGAGGCACTGCCTCAGGAGAGGGACAGCCAGAGCGGAGCGTGCTGGCCAGTCACCCCGGACTTCTCATCACAGGCAGAAAGGCAGTCTGATTCCATCCACCTTGGTGGGGCGGCCTCATGGAAGGGGCGAGCCTCAGGTCTCAGGGGTCGTACAATACTGGAGTCATACGTAAAAGCCCAACCCTGCACTGGGTCCTGAAGCTAGTAAGTCTCGTATTTCCCTGAGTTCCTCATCTGAATTCCTAACTCCTTTCAAAAATCAAGCAGTTCTATTGGGATTTTTTAAGTCCATTCCTGCAAGCTGTTCCCCTAAGTGGATACCAATCCCCCAGGAACCCTCACCAGGAGGCCACCTCAGGGCGGGACACACGGTAGAGCGGAGCTGCCTGCCCTTCCCTGGTGAGCCCTCCTGGTTCCCGGAAGAGCAACCCGGACGACGGGAGGTTTGGCTCCCCAGGGTCTAGAGATGAAGTCCTAGCAGCAGTCACTGCCAGCGGCCTCAGCACCTGTGCAGTGACCCGCCACTCCCGGCCCCTGGCCCGGCACGAGCCCTCAGCCCAGCATGCCTCCCCGAATTCCCAAGTGAATGCAAGCACAGGGAGCTGTGCAGGCGAGGAGCGGGCGGAGCCGGCCTGTGGGGAGGCCCTGCTCCCTGGCAGACAGCAGTGATGCTCAGCCCTTCTATCCACACGCACACCTGCTCCCCAAGTATGTGACCTCACTAGAGCCCTCACACAGCACCAGCCCGCGGTCTGCTCCCAACAGAGCTCGGCCTCAGGTAGCATCTGGATGACACCCTGTCGCCTTCTGACATCTCTCGGATGCTGGGAAGTACTTTGTCTCCAGAGAGAAGACAACAACTCTGACAAAAGGTGATGACTAGGGCAGGCGCAACTGTTAGGCAATCTGATCGGGGTCGACCTGTGAAAGGTGAAGTTCCACTGGGCACAGGAATCACCTGCCTTACTCCCAAAATACATCCAGAAAGTCAGCGAGGAATGGCTATCAGTTTGCACAAAGGTCTCTTGGCCTTCCCAACGTCTAGCCAGAAACATCTGCAAGGTAGAAATCTGCTCCAGTGTCACTCCAACATACCTGGAGCCCACGGAGCCAACAGCTAACAGGGCTCAAGAAGTCAGCCTCATGTTCAGCACGGGGACAAATCCCCGAAAACTCTCCCAACTCAAACCGGATGCTCAACCGAGGACGATACTGCCAGAGCTCTTCATCACGCAAGAGTCCCCTGAAGGGAGTCTGTCCTAAAACGCATGCGGCATCTTACGTTATCAGAGTAACACCTCTGAGCAGAAGGGTGGCTCCCTAATTGGAGGCCAGAGTTTTTGCCAAAAGTTACGCATTTTATTTGAATATACAAGAGGAGGAAAAAAAAAAAAAGATCTTTTCACGTTGTTGTGACAGCAGATACTTTTTCTTGGGATAAGGTCAGGTTAAAATCTGACTTAGTAGAAAATACAAGAGGGCAGGCAGCACCTATGGAGAGCGCAGAAGTCACGAAAGTGGCATGGGGCTTAGATGGTTTGGGTTTGGGATAAAGGAAATCAGGGCCCCTCCATGAGTCACGCACATCCATGGAGCCAACAGCTTAATAAAATTTCAGTCAAAATCCATTTCCATCTGCATTTTAGAGGTTTTGCTTATACAGTTATTTTCAAAGTGGAAAAAAGTAGTTCACAGACTAAAAAAGAGCCCAAAAGAGCCCCATCTAATTATACACAGTGGCAATAAGACACTAAGCCATGAGGGGCGTCCTCCTCGTGGCAGGAGCATGGCCACATGTGACACACGGGAGCACGTCTCTCCTCTCTGCATGATGCGACAGCAGGGAGACGGCCTGCCGCGTGAGAGACAGGAAATGCCAGTGCCCTGGTGAGCGAAGGCTTACCTGCGCTGGAACCACCTGCGCTTCCTCCCGTCTCTCCTACCCAAACTGCTGGCTGCTGCGCCCCTTTCCTTACAAACACCAATTTTATGGAGCCTTAGCCACCCAGCTCAACAGGCAGGGAAAACTCCATGAGAATAACATGTGCCTCAGGTACCGGCAGAGTCTAAGAACATGGCAACGGACTCAGCCATCTGTTTAAGGCATGCACGGCAGAGACCTAAAGGAGTAACTGTTTTTTTAGCATGTTAGATTCAGAATCAAAAATACTACTGAAATGTTCATGGACTTCTGGATGTTCTCAACTTATTTAAGGACTAAACTAGTATTTTTAGTGCAAAGATTAGAGTAAGTTGTGATGCGTAACACAACCCAACACCACCATCCTGCTCTCTGCCAGGCTACCTATCCTTGGACAAGTTATGAAAGAAACCTGCTGACACCCCACTGAGAAGCCCCCTCTTCCGGGAGGCTCCCAGGTACTACGCTGCTGGGGCTGACACAGGTCCTGGGGCTGACACAGGTCCTGAGGCTGGAGACGCCGACGTGGACCCAGCCATTTCACCAGGGCCCAGCTCAGTGATGCTCAGAAAAAGGCCTGCAGCAGGATTTTCTGAGCTGTAAAAAGATCTTTGGCCAGTGAGGGGAGCCATTGGTTTGCTCTATGAGTGGCTCTAAATGCTGATGTGGTTCAGATTCTCAAGTTCCCCACTCTCTGAAGACTATTTCTTAACTGCAAGATGCCCACAGATGATGAAAAAGAGATGAAAAGTGGGTTAGTTACAGTAACTACAAACCTAACATCACTATAAAGACACACTTTTTTACACAACTATTTTTAATTGAACTTGAAGATGTTTATTGCGTTCTATTTTTGGTGGAAAAAAGGTCACATACGTTATTTAGCACAGCCTTGTGAAATACACAAAGCGTAACTGGGGATGAGCATTTTCTCCTCCTAGTCCATTCCTGAGGACTAAATCATGAACTGCTCCGCTGGAGGAAGCCTTCCTGCGGTGGTGGGCACCAAGTCTACTGTTCATTAATTTTCTCCTTTCAGTATAGGCAGCAACTCCCCGTTTTCTTTCAGTTCCTAAAAATAAAGAATGAAACCGTATCATGCATATGTATAGACAGAAAATGAAAACATCTAAACAATGGCAGACTGTATCAGAGAACCCTAAGAAACACCTTACTGGATGCAAACTCCAGTCCACCAGCACATTCAAACTAAGGGCACCGCCATAAAAACTGCAGGTACACTATCACCTTACAAAATTAGAATTAAAAGACGTTCGAAAACCCACAGATTTTTCAGCATTAGCAAACACAGCAATTGGAGCAAAACAGTTAAGCTTCCTATTTAAACAATAGCAATTAACAGGGAAAATGAACTTTTAAGTGATTGAAGGAACATCAGGTCCACTCAGATACAATGCACATCACGCCTGCTGTCCTACAGGCAGTAACGAGGCTTCTTGGTTTCAACCCAACATGGAAAAGCCAGGCACTGGTATGTACATGTAAAGGCTGGAAACCATTAAAAAGCTAAGTATTCAGAAAGGGTGTGTGCCTATCTTTCAGATCTAAAATTGGAACACAGCCATCAAGTTTAACATGTGACGGTGGAGGATAAATAAGATTTTCTAGTTTAAGATAAACAATTTGACAGGACATTTCAGGTTATTCTTAAGCTTCATGAACATCAATCAATCAAACCACTAAAACCCACTGGCACTCTCTCTGGATTAAACCCAGACAGGCAGGTCTTGGGATCCTGTACCCATTTAACAAGCACACATCCGGCGACATCAAGAAGCCATGCACAACTCCTCAGAGCACACGACTTGGAGGCAGCAGGCCGTGCAGCTCGATGGCTGGGTGGGTGGCAGGCCTGACATGAGACCGGGACTCAAAGGCTCCCTGGCCAGGAGGGGGCACACCGCTCCCCTAACTTCCGTCTGTTTCCTCACCTGCTGGGAGGGTGTCAGGCAGTGACCTATGGGAAGCACCTGACTCGCAACTGATTCTTCGTCCCAAGCTCTGCAGCGATGCGCTGCCCACTCTTCAGAGCTAATGTCAGCTCTCTGCGTCTACACTAACCAGTCGACGTTTTTCTCCAGACATCAGCATGGCAGTCAGTCGGTCACCAGAGAATCCATTCACTTATCACTCATTCAACCAAACCAGCACTCACGGCTCCTGCTGAGGAAGCCAGGGGTGGGCCGTCAGCAACACAGCTAAGGCTTTAAGTGACATAAAGATGAAGAGCTGCCCTCTGCCGGAACAGACCAACATGGCAACACAACATCAAACCCGTTACCTTCTCACAGAAAACTGTTACCAATATCACAAATTTCCAGACATGTAAGTTCTTAGCAGGTGAACACAAGAAGTCATGTAACACACACTGTTACACACCTGAAAAGAAGCTGCCCACGCAGCTCAGCTTCAGGGTGAAATGAGACATCTTGACTGCATCTCCCCCAGAGCTGCCGTGGCTGAGGGACAGGCTACAAACCTTCAGACAAGAACAGGCTCTGGAGCGTCTGGGCTCCGCACACTGCCTGTGTCTCACACAAACACAAATAGATACAGAACAACAAATGCAGACCGAGTTTTGCTGCCTCAGGGCTGTTCACAGCTACTATGTTGTATGTTTTCTTCCCTCCAGGAATGAGAGTTTACTGGGGAAATGATTCACTGGCTTCCTCAAGAAGCGTGACATCAAACCTGGAACTCAGCAGGAGACAAAACCTGGGCAGTGAAACCGCAGGACCGCAGCTCTGTGACTCGGAAAAGCTGCCAGCACTCAGCGCTGAAGGCTCCCAGGGCTGGGCCAGAGCTCCTTCACGGGACGACAGCGTTAAGTCAAAAAAGTAGAGAGGCAACAGCAACCAGACAGCAGGTTATAAGACAACCAGAGGCAGCAGCACTTACTCCGTGCTTTCCACTTACAACATCAAGGACCTGGCCTCAGATACAATCCTCCAACTGGCCAGGCCGAGGAGGGCCTGAGCCCTGCAGCTGCTCACCCCCTCCATGAGGCTGCCCTGCAGCCTCACCGCTGCCACCGCGTTCCCGCACTGTGGCTCCAGAGGGGGCTCCAGGGAGGCGTCCATGATGCTAAAGCTGCAGCTGCCCCCTGTTGTCCTGGGCTGCCCTGGAGAGCTCCAGAACACATGCGTGCTACCAGGTGGGGTGCCCTACATTCTGGACTGGAAATCCTATAAGCAAAGTCATGTCTGTTTAAAATTCACTTCGAATTTACTTAAAGCCAGTATCTAACAGAAGCAGAAGATAGTAAGAAGAGGTGGCAAGAATACACAGAAGAACAGTACAAAAAAGATCTTAATGACCCAGATAACCACGATGGTGTCATCAGTCACCTAGAGCCAGACATCCTGGAATGTGAAGTCAAATGGGCCTTAGGAAGCAGCACTACAAACAAAGTTAATGGAGGTGATGGAATTCCAGTTAAGCTATTTCAAATCCTAAAAGATGCTGCTGTCAAAGTGCTGCTCTCAATAATGCCAGGAAATTTGGAAAACTCTGCAGCAGCCACAAGACTGGAAAAGGTCAATTTTCATTCCAATCCCAAAGAAAGGCAATGCCAAAGAATGCTCAAACTACCACACAATTGCACTCATCTCACACGCTAGCAGAGTAATGCTCAATATGCTCCAAGCCAGGCTTCAGCAATACATGAACCATGAACTTCCAGATGTTCAAGCTGGATGTAGAAAAGACAGAGGAACCAGAGATCAAATTGCCAACATCCGTTGGGTCATAGAAAAAGCAACAGAGTTCCAAAAGAACATCTACTTCTGCTTTATTGATTACGCCAAAGTCTTTGACTATGTAGATCACAACAAACTGGAAAATTCATCAAGAGATGGGAATACCAGACCACCTGACCTGACTCCTGAGAAATTTGTATTCAGGTCAAGAAGCAACAGTTAGAACCAGACATAGAACAACGAACTGGTTCCAAATTGAGAGAGGAACACATCAAGGCTGTATGCTGTCATCCTGCTTATTTAACTTCTATGTAGAGTACATCATGAGAAACGCTGGGCTGGAGGAAGCACAAGCTGGAATCAAGATTGCAGGGAGAAATATCAATAACCTCAGATACACAGATGACACCACCCTTATGGCAGAAAGTGAAGAGGAACTAAAGAGCCTCTTGATGAAAGTGAAAGAGGAGAGTGAAAGAGCTGGCTTAAGACTCAACATTCAGAAAACTAAGATGATGACATCTGGTCCCATTGCTTCATGGCAAATAGATGGGGAAACAATGGAAACAGTGACAGATTTTCTCTTCTTGGGCTCCAAAATCACTGCAGATGGTGACTGCAGTCATGAAATTAAAAGATGCTTGTTCCTTGGAAGAAAAGCTATGACCAACACAGACAGCATACTAAAAAGCAGAGACATTACTTTGCCAACTAAGATCCATCTACTCAAAGCTATCGTTTTTCCAGTTGTCATGTATGGATATGAGAGTTGGACCACAAAGAAAGCTGAATGCCAAAGAATTGATGCTTTTGAACTGTGTTGTTACAGAAGATCCTTTAGAGTCCCTTGGACTGCAAGGAGATCAAACCAGTCAATCTTAAAGGAAATCAGCCCTGAATATTCATTGGAAAGACTGATGCTGAAGCTGAAACTCCAATACTTTGGCCACCTAATGCGAAGAACTAACTCCTTGGAAAAGACCCTGATGCTGGGAAAGACTGAAGGTGGGAGGAGAAGGGGACGACAGAGGATGAGATGGTTGGATGGCATCACTGACTCAATGGACATGAGTTTGAGCAAGCTCTGGGAGTTGGTGATGGACAGGAAGCCTGCTGTGCTGCAGTCCATGGGGTCCCAAAGAGTCAGACACAACTGACTGACTGACTGAACTGAAAGCCAACCAAACAAGGAAATTCATCATCAAACACATAGAAGAAACAGAGTCCTTAAAATATACTGACAACCTGACAGAGGTCTCCAGTTTCCCAGCATTTGAGAATCAGTGGGGGACCTGGAGATGACCTCATGCAGTCCTGAGGTCAGTGACCTCAAGCCTCAGTGGCACAGCCAGCAGGGCCAGGCCAGCACTGTGTCCCAGGCCCCCGGCCCTTAGCCTAGCACTCTCTACTCCGTCACCGAGTACATGTGAGTAAGGCAACTGAAATGACACCAGAAAGTAATAAAATTATAGTAACAGAAATGTAACAGGGCAGGAGAACTTCAGAAGCAGATGCAAAACAAACATTTCTGGCTGAAAAAATCTAAGATTCACAGACAAGACGAGCCTGAAGGATACAGAAAGCATATTTAAATATGGACTATGCAAGGAAATTCAAAGTAGAGACAGGAAAGAAGCTAAAACATGGGAGAACTTAGTACGGTGTGAGTGAATCAAGGCTGGAGCCTGGGCACACCCAGAGCTGCTCTGAGTGCTGAGTCTCTCTGGGGACCCTGGCTAGCAGCTGCTCAGAGCCAGAGCAAAGGGCCTAGTGGGTAGGAGAGGCCATACAGTGAGGGGCGGATTCTGACTGGCTCAGGTGAGAGGCAAGAGACAAGATATTCTTGTCGGAGAGATGGTAGCTCTGGGCTGGAGCGATCAGACACGAGGCCCAGGACAAGTCCAGTGAAACGACAGTTTTCATACACGCTCAGGCGTTCATTCCTTCAGGGTCCCAGTGATTCCTGACCTCACCTTAACGATGTCCAGTCCTCCGACAAGCTCGCCCTTCACATACAGCTGAGGGTACGTCGGCCAATTGGAGTAAGCTTTTAATCCTTGCCGAACCTACGGAAACAACAGGAACTCTGAAATGACCCTATCAGATCAGAATAAATGACAATCCTAATGGTTAAAACTAAGACAAAAGACAAAACCTAAAACACAAAACTTACTTCTTCATCCTCCAATATATCAAATGTCTCATATTCAATCCTACAAAAAGGAGAAAACATTTTAACAAGAAATACAGTTTTAGACAAAAATTATAAACTCTATTTGGTGTTTCAAAAACAGTCAAGAAAAGTAAAACTATTTCGTCGCTAACAAAATTTGGGGGAAAACAGAAATTATTTTACCTCTTTATCTGTCTTGTACTTGACAGAATAAGTCATCCCAAGATACAAATTTTTCTGGATTTTCTCTGCTTCGGGAGCAGGAGGGAGCAGCCCTGCGGCACCCAGGGATGGAGGCTGGGAGTTCACCAGCTCGGGGACACACCCCCAGCCAGCTCCCCTCTGGAAATGAGCCTTCCACAGAGCATGATCTACTTCAGAACACACGTGCTATTTCCACGACGCACACAACCAGGGCAAGTGCTGTGGCTTTATGCCGTGTGATGGACGCTACTTGTATAAACGAGTGAAAATTCAACCACATCTACTCAGGAGGGTTTCATGACAAGGCGGTCAAGGAATTAGTAAGCGTGTGTGACTGGATCCCTGCAGGAAGACTGAGTGTACGTGCAATTTCAAAACCTGGCCAAAGAAAATGCCACATATGAAAAAATGAATTTCGTTGTCCATAAAACCAAAGCCATTTTCATAGGGAAATCCTGTTTACTTAATACACAAGTTCCAAAGAAAACGGTCCATAATGCAAGAAAGAGTCAAAAAAAGAACTTGACAGGATAAATCAGCAACAAGTATCAAGAATGTAATGTTTGAAAGAAGAGCAAAAAAGATTAAAAAAAGAAAAACAGAACCACACAGTTTAAGTCTCCCTTCAAGTTGAACTAAAGAGGCAGATCTCCTAATTGACACAATATCATAAAAATACTGAGTTCTGGAACTGCCCACTGATATCAGGGATCTAAGAAGCGCTGGGCCTACATGTTCACAGGCACACCGAGTCACAGCTGCCAGTACGCCTCCTGAGGTTCCCTGTAAAGGGCGCCTTCCACACCCCAACGCACACTGGGTGCTCAGCCCCTCGGGGCACATGTCTCTTCTATGGAAGGAACAGACAAGAGCAAGGATGGAGGAAAGGAATAGAGCGCTAGAAGCGCCCCCTACATTCCAACAGCTCCAGCAGGATCACAGTCCTCCACGTTAACAGAGGCTAGGAGGTGTTCAGCCAGCCTGGAGTCAGGAGGGTACTCTGTCCCAAAAAGCTCCCTGCTCTGGGGGAACTGGTGCTTCCAATCCAATCCGGCTTACACAGACATGGGACAGAAAGTAAGTGATGGAGACTTTCCACCAAATACTTAGGCTGTAATGGGCCCAGAACTGTCCCATCCTGGTCTCAGAACCCCAGGGGACTAGCTGGCGCTAAGGACAGGTAGCCTGAGGGTGACTCACAGGACATGTGGCAAAGGGAAGAAAGTGACCAGAGCCGAGCCAGCCTCTCCTGCAGCCCAGGGCAGGGTGAGGACGGGGCAGCTGGAGGCCGGAGCACAACAGCGACCTGTCTCTCCTCTGTGAAGCATCAAAGTCACTAGAATAGAATGACTGTTCTTTTATCCCCAAAGTTGCATTTGGGGCTGTGTTACTCCGCCCAGCCCAAGAATGCCCACACACTTCAAAGGTAACTTTCCCTGTCATGTTGGCAAGTCTATCTAAAGCTACAGTTAGAATCCTTACAATACTGAAAAGAGGCAGTTGAGAATAAGGAAGAAAAATAAGCAAAAACAGCGGGCAACACAGAATATGTGCGAAGTGTCTCTAAATAAGTGGTCTGACCACAATCCCAGTTTTCTTACCTGGCAGATCACTGAGATCAAACGCACGAGCACCACACTCTAACCCACCACCTCTCAGATCCAGATAACAGACCTTCATGTGCTTCCTGTTTCACAAACTATTCGGAAACTAGAATCTTTTTTTTTGAAGAAAATTAAAAACCTATAATACACTTTCGCTAAAATAGCTTTATGCATGCTAAGAACTCAGTTATTAATTTTCCTCTGGGAAAGTAGACAAATAGCTATCTCAATGTCTGCCAAAATACCTCCTTTATGTTACCAATAGGTTGACATTGGTCAAAAAATTCTACTGTGGTCTACGTTAAAGCATTCACAAAATGCCACAGCAAAAATAAATAGATAAAAATACATGAAAAGATATAGCAACTAAGAAGAATCAGTGTCAGAACTGAAAAGTTAGAATTTCTTAGATACACCCTCTGAAAACAAGATTTACTTACCCAGTACTATTTAGTATTTCCAAAATCTGTCTGCTGAAGCCACACTTAGCTTCCTAAATTTAGGAAAAAACACAAACTTTAGGATGCACTGCATGCCAACACAGCCCACGAGCACGGCCCTGTCTGAGGCTCTGTCGGGGGGACGGCACTGCAGAAGACAGCCGGCTCCCAGGGCCTCCTCGTACCAGAGCCGACAGAAGGATGAGACCCGCCCCTTCAAGAAGGACCCATCCAGACATCACCCCAGGCGCACGGCCCCCAGCCTGACTCGGGCTTGTCACGCCTGGAGATGACTGTGTTCTGACACTGTCACCTCGTGATCAAAAGCCTCCAGAGTCAAACCCTGCCGCAGCTGCTGCCACTGCTTCACTTCACACAGACCCACAGCCGCAACGCCTCCCTTCTTAAGCGGTTGGAATCATCCCTTTCCTAGTTTCACTTTTTAAACGTATGTTTACATTATGGAGTACCAAACTTTTCTGAGGTTACAGAAAAGTCTAACAGTTTTTTTTCATGCCAGAGGATCCCAAATCCCAGTCCTATAGAAAAGACTGGGGACACTGTCTTTTCTATAGGGGACACTGCAGCTCTGGGGCGAGTGGCTTGCCCGACACACCCCACTCGACAGGTGAGGCAGATGGTATCGGCAGTGTCCTGACCGCCTCCGCCCAGCCTTCCAGATCCGCCTGTCCTCTGCCCAACCCTGCCCGCCTCAGCGCCTGATTAGAACAAAGGACGGTAACAGGGGCTGGCTTCTAGAGACCACCCATCTGATTCAGATACTCAGGATAGACGGTTCTGATCACCCATCTGATTCAGATACTCAGGATAGACGGTTCTGATCACCCTATCAGTAGGGGTGAGCTATCAAACTTGATATTCAGAATGATGCACAATCAACACAACTCTCTTCCATCAGAGCGACAAGAACCACCCAATCACAAATCACACCTGTCAAACCGCCCCACGCATCCACCAAGCAAGTTCTGAGCCCCTAGATGCAGCCCTGCTCCCTTCTGCATCGCCAGCACTTTAGACCATGGTCCAGGGCTGCAAACCAAGAAACCGTGAGGTTCCCAGCCCCTAAGTGCACGCTCTGGGAGTAGACAGCAGCTAACGGAACCACCCAGTGCTAGCAGTGCTGACCACGTCCGCTGACCAAGTTTGGCAGCAGAAAGAAATGCACCCCGCTGAGATGCTGATGATGAAGTCAAGGAAAATGTAGATTACTTTGTTTGATCTCCATAAGCACCAATTAAGGCCTGGATAACTTCCTGCTACCACTACAGCTTCATTAGCTACAGCTAGGAAAAAAAGATTTAAGTGTCCCCTTGTTGCAGATGTTAACATCAAAAGAAATTACAAATAAAACCATTTTTGAGTTCTTTACCTGTTTGTTTCCTTTCATAAACAGCATCACAGAAGCTTTATTTGTCAGTACTTTGAGCCTGAAGAGAGAAAATTGATATGAAAGGGCTCAGCTCAATTATTAAACACCACTTTCGCTCCGCTTCGCAGATAGCGTGCACATTTGAGGGACGGCAGGATGAGAGTTCACAGCACTGAGTGTATTAAACAAGCAAGCGCACTGACATTCCCCTTATTTCACCGTCTCCCTAAGCCACTATAAAACACGATATGGCTTTTTAAGGCAACAAATGTGCCTTCAAATTGCAAATTTAAGCCCATCAACTCACAGAACTAAAAAAATAATAATAACCAACTCAGTAAGGAATTGCTCAATAAGGGACGTACAGGCTGAGCCCACCCGGAATTCCCAGAGCTAGACTCGTGGGTCCTTTCCCATCACGAGGCCGGCACAGCCCCACACTCTTCACGCCCACAAGGCTCCACCCGGAGGGAGACACGCTCAGCATCAGTTGCTGAAGTCTAATGCTCTCCTCTCAACTTTATACCATCTTTCAAACCTCCTGATCCAGCTTGCTGTCCCGAACGCTGACCATCTGCACACACCCTGGAGTCCACAGCGGCTCTCAGGGCCCACCCCCATCAGGACCAGGGGCCCCGCGGGGGTCACAGCACCGCACTCTCCTCCTTCCACACACTCTGGAACACTCGCGGCTCCAAATCTCCTCAGAGGAAAATGGTCTCACAAATGAAGCACGCAAATCATGCACAAAGCTGCCTGACACACGCTCTCACATGGTGCAAGCAGCCACTTTTCAGGAAGCGCCCACTCCCTCACCTGGAGATCCAACTACTGGGATCTGGGGAACCGAAACAGGCCCCTCTGTCCCACAGAGACGTGGCCGAGGCCAGGGACTCGGGCCTGACACCGTGCTTTCCAGGAGCCCTTTAAATTATGACTCAAAATGTACTGCCTGCTACCTTCTATATAACTCCAGCCAGCCATCTTCCGGTGCCTGAACACAGCACATTAGGAAAGAGCGGCCTAATGAAAGCAGGGACCCAAACAACAGCAAAGGTGCGCTCCACACACGGGAAAGTAAACTAAGAAAACACAAGCGTGTCTGGAGACAGACTTCTGAGGCCACGGCCCTCGTCGAGCCACCCAGGCTTTTGAGCAAACCCTAGCCCAGGACACGAGAGTGCCACAGGGGCCCGGAGCCGCACCTGCCTGCCACGAAGGCACAAAGGGTGCACGCTGAGTGTGCACGCCACCTGAGGGTGCACGCCATCTGAGAGCACGTGGCACTTCCAGGTCAGCTCGACATACACGCCAACTATGAGGAGCACTGTACTAACCAAAACAGGGAAGTGAACATTTGCAGACAATCCCAAAATGTTAAATGAGAAGAAAATTAATTACGAGAGAAAGTTTTACCTTATAAACTCAAGCCCCAACTATGAATGGTTGATACGCTGCTATATTTCAAAATAAATTGCTTTTTAATCCTCTACCTTAATATTTATTATAACTACTTACTACAATTAATATTTATTAAAATTACAATCCTACAGACCCAAGTCCAAACTTTCTATAAGACAGAATCTCTAAAAGCAGCTTGAGACCCTTCATAAGACAAAGCAATTTCACAGCTACAAACAAAACCTCCTTCAATTTTAAGTTACTACGGTCCTAAGAACGGCAATGAGAAATCCCAGAGTCTCCACATGACCTCCACGCACAGCCTCTGCCTTCCACATTCAACACGTCTCACAGAGCTCGACCAAGATGGAGACAGCAGCCAGCCCGAGGCCGTGAGCTTCAAGCCGTGAGCAGAACTGTCGCTAAAACCTAACACCAAGACTGGAGCCCAGCTCCAAAATGCAGAGGAGAACTGCAATTTGGTCACTGCATGGTGACAGTGACATTTCTACAAAAACCAAGAATATCCTCCACATAATCATCAAACTGGTGCAAAATTTTCTCTAGTCCAAATGAGACCTTTCCAAGTTTGCACGGTTAACTTTGTAACAATGTAACAATTATGACCTCAGCATACAATAGCAAACCTCTGATTTCCATATACAAAGAGTAATCCAAAAACTGAAAACTCAAAAATATTTTTAAAATAATAGCAAACTGAAACTTTAAACACACTTACCTTTCCTCTAACTTGGGGGCTTTGGGGCAAATTGTATCTAGTTCTTTAGATGCTTCTAGCTCCTAAAATAAACACATATGTTTATTTATACATTTATTGTAACAAATCTCCTCAGTCATACCATAACATAAAATATCAGTGTATCACCTATTAGTAAATTCATTAGTGAATTTACAGGAGTGAATCATAAATATTATATTTATTCCAGATTCATAAATGTAGATTCTACAAAAATGTATACTTTTGATTTAATACAGCACTTATAAAAGTATGCTTAAATATGAAAATACCAAACTGGTGGCTCAGTGGTAATGAACCTGCCTGACATTGCAAGAGACACAAGTTTGATCCCTGAGTCGGTAAGATCCCCTGAGGGAAGAATCGGCAGCCCACTCCAGTATTCTTGTCTAGGAAATCCCATGGGCAGAGGAGCCTGGTGAGCTGCAGTCCATGGGGCCCCAAAAGAGTCAGATACAACTTAGCGACTAAACAACAATAAACATGAAAATTCTTTACAATGGTCTTCTCAATTCTAACCTTAATTATATCAAGTCCTCCTATGAGCTCTCCAGAAACATAGAGCTGGGGATAGGTGGGCCAATTGGAATAGGTTTTGAGACCCTGACGAACTTCTTCATCTGAGAAGATGTCGAAACTGCTAAACTGAATATTATGTTTGTTAAGAATTTCCACCATCTGCTTGCTGAAACCTGCACACAGAAAAAGAAAATAAAGAACTTTATTTCTCTCTCTCACGTACACACAATTTTATGTTAATTCAGAGTGTACACTACCTACTGAACACAGACAATCTACCTCTGTTTTACCGATAATTAGCATTTAACTAGGCTGACTAGCGTGTAAGGAGGAAACCAATTCCAAGAACCCCTTCTCTGGCCTTGAACCAGAGTTTTTTTAAGTGTGTTTATTTATCTGAGTTCCTCTTCAATGTTAGGTATGTTTTCATAGCAGGGGAAACGGTGCCGGCCCAACAACACAGACCTCAAGCCCAGGCGCCCAGCTGCGCTCACCGAGCCGAGGCCCCGTGCAGGCCTGGAGGCCACCTCGCCCTCCTGCACTTTGCTATCAATCAGGAGACTGGCCCGGGCACCCATCCAGTGCCCCTGCCCCCAGGCTCTGCTGTTCTGTGAATCTGTGAGAAGCAGCAGTAGGTGGAAGAGAAAACTCTACAACTGCTATTCTCCACTACGACTGGACTACACTGGGAAACCCAACTCTGTCTGGTCTCTGTTGTCCTTTTACGACTTCCTGTGCATCCATTTCAATAGTTCTCAATTTTCATCATCCCTAAATAGAATACATTAGAAATCAAGAAAGCAATATGTTCTCTTCTAGTCTAAAATGACACAGCACATTGAATTTCAAAGCCATCTCCTCTATGTTGTATATGAACTGTCAGTAGACTGGCAGTATCCTTTCTCGTCCCGTGTCATTACTTGACAGTTTCTTTTCTAAAACTATTTCTATTCCCCAAAGCATGTAATGTGATTTCTTTTTAACCACACTGTAGTGACGATCTCATGTTCCATGATTTTATTACACTTTTGTGACACATTTTTGTTCTGTGCTTTTTTGACACCATTTTCTTATTATGACCTTAGTACTGAAGAATAAGAGTGTGCATATCAGTCTTTTATAAACCTATTTAGTCTTGTCTGAAAAGAGGGTATTTTTCTTCCTATAAGCTAATTCTTCCTGATTGTTTTTCAACACTCTGTACTCCACTCGTTCACATTCCATCATTCTTCTTCCCAAATACAGTCGTAATCCACTGGAAAATAAACTACTCTTCAGATTCAAAATTCCTAGAAGGTAATAGCATCTGCAATTATTTTTAAATAAAATCAAATCATGAATAGGCTTTACCTGATGTCATGCAAAAGCACTTTTACTATTAGAATGTGGATCTATAACTGAGCTCCAGACATCTGAGATCTGCCATTCACTGGGATGAAGCACCAGTGTTTATTTGTATAGCATGTAAGTTGCTTTTCCCACAACTGAAGTGTTAAGTTCATGTACAGCCTGAAGTAAAACACTGATTCTGAAATTTTTTCATTCATCTGGGAGTTCATTAGTAAACAGCTAACGGCTGATTGCTGATGGTTATTCTGTTGCCAATATATTAACTCATTTCTACTGTAACTGACTGAGAAAAAGCTTTATTTTTGCTTTAGGCAATTACATGCAGACTAGAGAGATTGACTGGTAGTGTTTCATTTTTAAGGGTTAAAGTGGCAGACTGGAAATGTTATGCTTAAGGATAAAATAGAAGGCTTTAATAACAAAATATTTACACACTTTTTTTTTTAAGAAAAATGCATGAATGCAGTAAAACTATTTAGAAATAGAAAAACCATGTTTAACTGTTATAGAACCACCATTTTTCTCCACAATCATTTCCACTCATGACAGATGACATGAATAAGGAGCCTAACTGCCACATTTCATCACTATCTAACAACAATAAAACCCTAAAGAATGCTTCGGAATCTGTAATGTTTCCATGTCTGATTTAAAAAGTAAAACCCAATCAGATGACTCACTGCAGGAAAATATCTGCACTGTGGTTCAAATACCTTTTGCTTCACTAAAAGTGCTGTCAGAGGAAACAGACATGAGAGCTCCCAGATAACTTAATTAACCTGCAAGATCAAGGATGTATCATTCTGTTTTAAAAGATGTGCATCTCAGTGCTCCTCGAAAATCATCCTACAGCACGACAGCCTCCTTTCCTGTCCTCCTGGGCAGCATAGAAAAAGGACAGTCTAATCCTCTGACGACTGAGACCCTATCAGCATGCCAGGCTCCTGAGACACTAACCATACTACAGGTAGAGCCCAAAAGTTAGGGTTGAGAAGACAGATGTGCAGTGTGCAGGGGCTGGGCTGAGTCCAAGGAGATTCCAGGGCAGACGCTTTCAAGGTTTCCTTGATAGGAAGTTTAAGTGTTATTCATTGACGTTTTTCTGTTTTACTGAAAGCAAGGTGTGGACCCGCTAATCAAAAATCAAGTGTAGCTCTACTCCCAAAAGAAGTCCAAAGGAGTAATGCGCGTTCATGACAGCAGTGCTTTCAAAGTGAGTTCTGTGCAAAGTATGGAAACAGCAGCCACCTGAGTTCATGGGAGCTGATGGCCATTCTTTGATAAAGAAGAGTTTGCCTAGGCCTCATCTCTAATGTACCATCAGAAAAGCAAAAGCAATTTTCCACTAAACAAGCTCAGAAAGGAAGAGGGTAAAAGTTGTGTATGTTGCTGTAAGAGAACAGTTTCAAGATAAAGACAGTGTATGGAGCCATGCACACAGACAAGGACAAACAGTTAGAGAGCAGCCCCAGTGAAGGAAGCAGCAGGGCACAGTCACAGCAGAAGACTCCCGGTCAAGCCTTAACTAGATGCTCTTGTAAAGAACACCAATACTCCAAAGTAATCTATTTACTATATGTGATAGAAAGACATGCTGTCACAGAAACCAAAAGACTGGGAAACAGAAAAGCCTACTAAAACGTAGTCATAAACATTCTATATAACATCTATATAAAAATAATGAAGAATGAAACTGTGTTTATCATATGTATCTAAAAATCTTTTTTATATCTCCCAAATATTATCTAAATGTATATAATATAGTGTATAATATAAAGCAATAATATATTGCTCTGAAATGTTTCCAAGCTTCTTTTTCATTCTAACTCATTATTTGTACAGCCTTCTAAATGCCACTCAGGCAGTTAATATAAAGACAGCTAGAAATACCTCATAAATTCAGCCTAATAAAGTAAATGGTAAGCAGAAAAATGATTACTCCTAAGTGTAATTCTATTTTATTTGAATACTCATTCAGCATCTGGATGGCTCTCTGAGGCTAACTCCGACCTCTGACACTACAAAGAAAGAACCGCAGGCACGAGGAGGGTGGCCGACGTGAAGCTGGAGGCGTCAGGGCAGCACAGTCTCAGGCGGCCCGCCGGCCGGCATCCGGTCTGCAAGGCATCCCAGGACACCCCTCCCCGCTGCCACTTCAGACCACCTTCCCCGGCTGCAGTTTCACCACCTGCCAGGGAAGCTCTTCATTCAGAAGATTAAGAGAGTATCAGTGTTCTGCTCCCAAAGACGATACCATGCTACTGGTTTTACTGTGGGCCTACTGTGCATAACCTGTCACGCAGGCTGCTCTGCACCGTACCGCCTGATGACGGTCCTGACTGGGACCCACGGGACTGCTGTCGTGAGGTCAGCACAGAGAGTGCCAGAAACAGTGCCCCTACCTGACGGGGAGAGGCGAACCAGCATCCATCAAGAACAAACCACCAACACTCAGAGCCTCTCTGCGGCTCCCTCTGGTTAACTCTCACACGGACTAAGTTAGCTCTTCAGTATATACACAGCAGGCATCTGACACGTAACTGCTGGCAAGGAAAATTTTCAAGCAGAACTGAGAAAGGAAGGAACCATTTCTTTCTCTAAGACAGAATTCACCATGAAACTTTACATTTAAAACTAGACTTTTTCATAATTTAATAGGTAATTTGCTAACTATACAGGGAAGAATTTGTAACTAACTTTATAGTGGAAGTTTGGCTGTATTTATAAAGTCACACTGGACATGCAGTAATGACATCAATAACACATTTAATTTCCCTGCCACCTATCTTTAACAAATCCCTCCTGCGCAGTTAAAGCAACATTCTTAGATTCTCAACAGCATCATCGAAAGACATTAAATGCTCGATTATGCAGCATAATAATGTTACACGAGGCACAGTAAAAGGAACACAATATGAATCCAATACCTGAGGGGCCAAATGACTCTGAAAGTTACTTAAGGACAACACTCCATGCACATGTGAGGCAAGGCGGGAAGAGTGACTGTCAGCCACAGAACTAGCAATCTTTAAATCCCGAGAAGCAATGAACTGGAAATGACAGCAATGGGTGAACAGTGTCATCAGACGCTGAGATACAACGGGAGGCAAAAGCATACAGGGTGGACACTGGAACACTACCGTAATTCTGTGCATTTCTGAACTGCTGAATCTGAACCATATGAATAAAAGGAGGCTGCCAAGAAAGAGAAGGTAAGTGTTAAGTGCAAGATTAACTGAACAGACCAAAAGCCTATTAATGGAGACGGCACTACAGTGGCCAGGACTCAGTCCCAACTCTGCTACTGAGTGACGGCACACCGCCTTCACTGGGAATTAGGCAGACAACTAAGGTTTGAACTAGATGATTTCCAAGATGTCTTTTGGTTCCAACATTCTCCAAGTCTACACTGCAAACAAGTTCTCATCACCTAACTCGAGTCCACTGGAAATTACGACCTTTCTGCTCTTCTAAGGGTGTCTGATCGCAAGCGTCAGTAGAAGGTGTCCAGCGCAGTCTACACAGAGCACGTGGTCTCGAGCCCAAGCCACGTGTGGCGCGGCTCAGAGCAGGCCCTTACCGCAGCGCGGCTCCTGAGGCGTCCCCTTCATGAACAGCATGCAGGGGGCGGCGTGGGTTAACTTCTTCAGGCGCAGGCTGAGGTCCTCCTTCGGGTGCTCACTACCACTGGGCGAGAAGGAGCCGCTAGACGCGTGTCGCTGAACTTTTTTGGTCAACTCTGGGGCGTGGGCACCATCTAATCGGTCGATTTTCTGAGAATTCTGAAGTTAAAGAAGTCATTCAGAGTATGTGTACATTCCTTCTTCATCTATTTTAAGCTCCAAAATTATAACAAGCACAAGTCCATAGCTCTAGCCAGTATTTAAAGAGGTCAACACTATCACTGGAGAAATTTTTTGAAATTCGGATTACAAACTGCCTGCCATGCATGTCAATTTTAGAAATAAACAGTTGGTTTCTTTTTTCCTTTTTGGAAACACTGGGAAAGCAGCACTACTCCTCAAACCAGATCAGAAAGGCTCTCCCCACCCCTGCTGCGGTCAAGCTATTATGAAGTACAAATGAGGTACCTGGGGAACTCTGGTGACACCCAGGGGTGCCCAGAAACACCGATTTGCACCCACTTCCTAAGAGAGTCACTAATCAAACCAGAAGCAGCAAGATGTTTCATCATACCCAAGCACATGTCCCAACCAACCAACCTCTGACCCAACTCAGGGAACATTTTGGGTTTACAGCCATGCCTTCTGGTGGTTGGACCTCCACAGTCCATGTCACCTTCCCAGAACCCCGAGGGCAAGCAAGCAGTGAGACTACAAGACAGGTCAGGGCGAGGAGCAGGCAAACACCTTGTGCTCAGCATCAGGGAAAGGGAGAAGGAACTGGCAAAGACAGCCCCACTGGTACTCCACAAATAATCTCTTCCACCGTCTTTATCCTTACCTTGAAAAACAGAAAGGTGGGAACAGAACTAATTTCATATTTTTCAGATACTTCAGGAACAGCTTCCGCTTCCAACTTTAAAATAAAAGAATTTAAGCATGATTATAAAAAGGTCTTTTCTTTTTAACTACTTCAACATGTAAATCAGTTTCACATGCATTATCCCTTCAGGTAGTTGACGTTTTTAAAGAGTACAGTACAGAAGTTTATGACACATTTACATTTAAATGAGACTCACTGGGCTGGCATGTCATCCACTGAGTCTGCGGTGTCAAAACAGGTTCAGAGGTTTTTATTTTGTTGCACATTTCAAAAGATGCCTGGAGGCTGTGAATAAAATTTTTGGTGCACTAGTGACCTAGTAAATTTTCAATCATATGCAGCTACTACTATATTGAAATCCATAAATCACTGACCCCAGTTATGTCATGATTACAGTGCTTATTTTCTGCCCACAGCAATTCTTGCTGTTTGCTCTATTGACTAATTTCAAGAGGCAGTACATCATGACTGACAGTTGCAGCCTTCTGCAAATTATGAAGCAAAAAGGAGTATTTCTTCAATAAACTATTGATGTCTGATAAATTTTACTTTTAACTCCTGCAAGGCTGCTGAACCCTAAGCAGATACTTGCTTCTGGGTCTGTTCATACATTTAAATGCATTTTAAATAAGATGACCACATTCTATTTGAAAATTTCCTTGAAGCCCTTCAACAAGATCTGATGTGATATCTGACATATAAACATATTTATTAGTAACACGTTCTCTAAATGAGAATAAAATTACTATAAGCTTTTTATGTGGACTTTAGATACTTTGAGAAAAACCAAGATATATTGTGTTTTTCCCTCACAGGACTGTCAATGCTAATACAAACTTTTAAAACCAATAAAAATCTGTATCCACATTATACCTATAGGAAATAAAGTTTATTGATAAATTATGTTATTAAAGAGTTTTTAAAATATATACACTGTGTTTTTCCAAGAGTAAAAGATTTCCACTGGGCTTAAAATACTATCTTTATCCAGAGCTTTAACCAATCCACTGTTTCTATCCATAAAAATGACCATGACACAGGGGGAGGCTATTCTATGTCTGTGGCTTGTATCGTCCATCTCGTATATTTTTGGGTGCTCTTTTACCACCTTAATTCTATTTTCTTTAGAACACCCTTTTAAAACAATATTTTATTTTCATTTTTAATGTGAGAAACCACATATATTTTAAAATCAATGTCAACTGTCCAATAAAACTGAAAAAAAGAACAAAGAGAAGGTTAAGCATTTGGAGACAGCTATTCAGAAGATACTCTTTCTAAAGTCTAAGGAACTTCTGTACCATATTCTTTCAGACAACTCCACACTAGACCAAAGAAGAGCAGAAAGGTGGTGACCGAGGCAGCACTAACGTCTGGTAAGTGCCCCCCACACTCTGGGCACTGGGCCAGGCTCAGTGAAGATCCCCATCACTTGCACTCCGGGATTCTAACAGAAAAGTAATACGAATCAAAAAACAGGTGCTACTAAGTAGAAGCAAAATAACAGACTCTTAAACAGAACAAAACAAGTCACATCCTGACTCATAAAATCAAATTCCTATATGCTTTTAAAAGCTGATCTCTTCTCATATGTCTGCTGGTTTCCAGTAGGGCCTCTTACTGACAACTCTTCTGGAAAGCAAATGATGCTCTCAAAATTCCTGCTGAAGCCAGGAGGATCACTACACGTGCCTCCCCTCAAATGAGCTCCCAGAAGACGGAGCTTAATAAGACAAAGGCAACAGTGACAGGCAAATCCTCCTGAGTCCAGACCAGGAGGGCCATTAAAGGCAAAGCCGCTCCCCAGAATAGCAAGGGCAGCTGAAGTCCGAAAACCTTCACAGCACTAAAACTCCTTGGAAATATTTCTGTTGGATGTAAAGCAACATAACAGTTATAACAATAGAAGCAGAAGATAAATGCATACATATTCAAGACTTTTAATTTCAATTTTCTTCTGCATTCTGAAGAGACCAAAGATGGCCAATAAGAGCTACCTTCCTTGGAGGCCTGCTCTGTGCTGTACACCAGACTTGTCACAACCTGGAAAGCAGGGGCCGAGTTATCATCTCAGCTCCACAGGGGCCAGAAGAGAGGTCACTCCAGACACAGTTAATTAGCAGCAGAGCTGAGAAACCAACCCATGTCTGTTTGATGACAAACCCTGTGCTTTTCTCATTATGCTACGGTTACCTTTTCCACCACAACAAGTAGGAAACAGCAAATTTAAAAGACAGGATTATATATGACTTCAGGACCAAACAGACATGGACACTTCCAGAATGGATTCCCAGCCAGAATGCCTTGGGGGAACCACGTGCTTCCTACACCGTGACTCTCAAACTTGGACCCTTCCCACCCAGGGTGCTGTGTGTCTGTGGAGAGGGGAGGAGGGCAGGGGCGCTCTACTACAGCAGGATGAATCCAGACGGAAGGAATCTCCATCATCTCCTTCGATATATCAGGGGTCCCCAAAGACCACCGTGATGGTAATGGCTAAGAGCTATGGTGTATTCTAAGCCAGACAACATTCTGAGTGCATTCACACACTGAGTTCATTTAATCCTCACAGTGAGTGAGCGAGTGAGCGTTAGTCGTTCAGTCATGTCTGACTCTTTGCAACCCCATGGAGTGTAGCCTGCCAGGCTCCTCTGTCCATGGAATTCTCCAGGCAAGAATACTATAGTGGGTAGCCAATCTCTTCTCCAGGGAAAGCTTCCCAACCCAAGGACCAAACCCAGGTCTCCTGCACCGCAGGCAGGGTCTTCACCGCCTGAGCCCCAGCAGGGGCCCTCACGGTGGGTGCTGCCATCACAGCCCGTTTCTAGGTCCCTCACTGCCAAGCGGGGGGTGAGGCAGTCTGGCTCCAGGCACAGTCCACTCTACACAGCCCTGTTACCAGCTCACCAGGCCCAACGGTTCCTTCTCGTCTCCTCATTTTACTGACCTTACAGTCTCACTCAGTAAGCGTGACCACAGCTGCCTTCTCGGATTCCCTTCCCTTGGCTTTCCATGTCTTGTCTTCCTCTAACTCCTGGCCTGAGTGTCTGGCTTCTTCCTTCACCTTTGCCAACCACAATGTTGCTGCACATCCCAGGACTTGGTTCTGCACCTGCGTCTCTTACCTACACTCACTTTCCTAGCAGAGTGGTCTCAGGCTCTAAGGAACTCCAGTACAGCACCGCCACCCAACCTCTACCCAGGACAAACCTCTCCTCTCACCTCCAAGCCACACACTCGACATCTGCCCGCAGATCCCCACTAGACATTTCCCACTGCACCTGTTCCTCCCCAGGGCAGACCCGATCTCATTTAATCCACCGAGCTGCTCAGATCAAAAAGGAGACAACCTTAACTGATCTATTTCCTCCACCCTGACATCCAATCCATCAAGAGGTCTCCTGGGTGCCCCCTCTAAAATATAAGCCAACGCAGATGACAACAGCATTTCAACAATTTCCCCACTAATGTCCAAGAAATCTCTTACCTGGCCTAGTGAAACAGCCTCCTAACTGGTAGCTTCTAGTCTGTACTCATACCCACTTCAAACCATTCTCCACGTGGCAGCCACAGTACTCAACTTAGGAATCAGACTGCATCAGGACTGCACTTGCAATAAAACCAAAACTCGACCATGGCTCACAAGGCCACGTGGCCCTCCCTGCCTCTGCAGCTTCCGGTCAGGGCCTCGACCCCTTCCCTCTTCTCCAGCCCCGCTGGCCGCCCACTGCTCTTCTGAGGTCTGCACCTGCTAAGCCTCTACCTAAAGGCTCTCTGCCAGCACTTCCAGTGACTGTCATCTTTGCATTTTTTAACTCTCACTTGTTAAATACACCCTTTCAGCACAACCTACATAAAAGCACCCCGCCTACCCAAGACCCCCTCTTCACAGCCTGCCTATTTATTTCTTCTGTTGAACTTCACACCACCTGAGATTACCCTGGCACTGTGTTAGCCATTTACTGTCTACACCCTTACTGTCCTGCATTCCCAGTAACTAGCATCCGGTGTGGCATACAATTGAGTGTCCAAGAAACAGAATGCTGAACAGTAGTCACTATTCCTAAGCCAAAAACGCAAGTGACTACTTGCCAGTGGCGGCACTGAGGCTCCAAGGTAAAGGCAAGGATGAGAAAACTCAACCTTTCAACGTAAATCAACTAGACCTCAAGGAAACAAGCAAGCAAACAAAAGCGCCTGACACTCTGGGACTCTCTGTCATGCCTCACACAGGACTTCTTTCCACTCTGTGACGTGCTACGAAAGGCAAGTTTTTCAAAGTCAAGTTCTTTGTTTGCCAGAAAGTCAAACATAAATTTCAAAATAGTACTTAAATGAACATTTCTAATAACTTTTTATAATACTTTGCCAAACTTTACCCAGTAACAGCTAATAAACTATGTTAATTATGTTTTGTTTTGTTTTTTTACCAAGACAGCACAGATTAAAACTAGGTTGTTTTTAAGATTTAACCATCCTACTAGAATTATCTGAGAGACATTTCCATAGTTCCTAAAAAATGGAATCCTACATATGCTCTGTAAGACACTAAATAAACTGATCAATATTCTGACACACAAAAAAAACAAGTTCAGATACTCAGCTGATACCTAGTTATACAACCAGTTAGCCGATGCCGATACCTATTTATACAGCCAGTTAGCCAATACCTAGTTTTACAGCTAGTTGGCACCCTTCTGGAGACTGCCCTATATTTTCTGCTTAAACACCCTGATCGTAAAGATTATTTAGAATTTAAACAGTGTAAGCTACAGAAATTATCTATACTAACTGTACAGACCTTTAGAAATTACAGTGTAAGCTGTTCTTTAAGATGGTTGCACATTTAAGAATATATCAAACTATAAAGATTCCTTTTTAAGGAATCAAAAAAAAAATTTAAGCATATAATTCCTTCTGTACCCTTGATTTCACATCTGAAGATACCATGTGCATAAAATGCAAGAACAGCTACCATACAAACAAGATTAATAGTAAATGAAATACAATAATACTAAATCTCACCAACCAGGTGGTTGCTAAGTCTGACTTCAAGAATAAATTTCTGTACCAAAGTGCAGTATATGGTACATTCAGTATCAGAGCCTAGTAGGCCTAAGCTAGAATGAGGGGTAGGGAATAAAGAGGAGAAAGGGCTGGCACGTGAGGTGGGAGCCACCTGCACAAAGAAAAGCAACTTAAACAAACAAAGCAAACTGGGTAAAGGCCCCGCCCTCAAGCGTCTCACCACCTAGTCAAGAAGGCGACAAAACAGGGACAAAACCAAGGACAGAGCCGATGAAAGCACAAGAGACTCCCTGACAGTCCAGCCATGGGACAGACTACACTCAAAGAGGAAAGGGAAAAAAAGTCACGGGGGTACACAGAAAAGACATCACACAAAATGGGTTTGATTTAAATCATCATGTTGTACGCTTTAAATACACACAATCTTTACTTAAAAAGCAAAAGTAATAATAATACCAAATATAAGAATTTAATTTTTTTTTAAATGGCTTTGATTTGGACCATGAATTTGACCAGTGGCCCCAATTTCACCACCCAAAACTACTCTTCCTCTTTCCCACACCACCACCAGACGCTGTATCCTGAAATAGTCTACTGACCAAACAATTTTGATTTAATGATAAATGTGTATCCCATTGTAGCTAAAGTGCTAACAAACTGATTTAACATAATTTGAAATGCAAAGACACTTGACATTTTAATTAGCTATTTAATCTTATTCTGAATAAATGTAAGATTTCTGTGAGACTTCAAGCAACAGACATAACTAACGTATGTCCTCCAAGCCCTTGGAGGTGTGAGGTCAGGGAAGAACCCAGCCCCAGGACCCGACTGGACGGGGCAGCCAATGCAGGCGAACACAACAGCAGGCAGCCTAAACGTGGCACCGGGAAGGAGCACACATTCTTTATCGCCATATCATCAGTCCAGGAAGTGAGGGGATTCTTCAGCAACCTATTCCAATGGGTACAAACTACTGGGATTAAAAAACAAAAAAAATGTATGCTAGGTTTTCTCAGATGTTATTTTACCATCTTCTACAAAATAAGGAATTGATGATCACAAAACTTTAGAATTAAAGTATTAAAAACACGGTGTTTAAGATCGTTCTATGCAATGGTTCTGTAAATCTAAGTCATAGAATGAACTAATCTCTATACTTCAAGTCAAAAATGCCAAACAACTGCAGTCGTTAAAAAAAACAAAAAGACCAAGAAATCAAATTGTGAGAAACAGAGAGTAACAGGATGTCGCTTCTATAGACTGGAAGAGTCACAGAGCTCTCACCGAGTAAGCTGTGTTTAGTTGAACCACATGCCCCTCCTCTGGAAAATGCCACCGCCGCTCTCAAGTACTTCACCTCTCCCAGGCTGGCTACTGCTCAGCACTGTGCCCTTTAAATCACCTACCTTCCGAACTCCATGCAAATGATCTTTGCCTCTGAAGATGTCTAAGAAAAGAAAAACTATGCCACAGAGTGACTTCCCAGAAAGTAACAACACCTGAGCAAACTACCCATGGAAACCTGTCACCCTCTCTGAACGGCAGGTACAGTCGGGGTCAGGTATCCCCAACAGATAAGGGCTCCCAATCCTTGGCTTGCCGAGACACTCAAGCACTTGAACAACTTAAAATCTCACTGCCGAGTCTGGTACTGATGTGAGAAGTAATCCTATAGTCACTTTAAATAAATCATTCAAATGGCAGCTAAGAACAATGCGTTACCTAAACCAGTAACGTGATACACATAAAAGCAGACTTACAACAATTACCATTGTCTTGATTAATCTTTCGATTGAAATGTTTAATCATTTATTTCACTTGTAATCGTTATCTTTTATCACTGACCAAACATGCAGTTTTAATGTCCACTTCTATTATTTATATTGGACATTTTAAGGTTGTATTCTAAGGTTACATTACACATTTCATTGGAATTTTAAATAAGTCCTTAAATTTTAAAAAGCTAACTATTCATACATGCTCTATCTGCATAAGGAAACACTGCAAGAATTCATACAAGATTAATACAAGAGCTACTTATGGGATGGGACGGCAAGGCTGGCGAGAAGGAGTGGGCTGGGCCTTCTCAATGGACTTCTTCCTGCAGTGTTTTGATTTTGAACCATCTAAACACAATCAATACCTGTTCAAAGGACACATATTTAAACAGAAACTGTCTGAAAAGTATATCAGCTGCTATACAAATAAATTAATGTGTCAGAATTCTGGGTCTTCAGTCTACATAAAAAGAGGCACACATACAAATACAGTTGACATCACCTTTAACTCCATATACTTGCCAACACATCCTCTAGCTATTTTTTAATAAAATCAGGCTTTGGGGTTTTGTCTGCTTTTTTAAAACCTAAAGATTCAGCTTCTGAATATAGGGTATGCCTCCCTTCCCAAAAGTTCATTTCTAAACCACTCAACTCACATGCTGGCCATGTTGCCTCAATTAAGTCCTGACTGATACATTAAATGTGCTAAAACCAAGCGAGCTTGTCCTTTGTAACTCTCACTATCCACCCAAGAAAGATACCAGGAATGAGGAGGCTGGAGCACCAGAGCAAAGACAAAGAAGGCCACATGCAAAGTGAGTGAAAACAAAGGCAGCCAGGCTGCTTCCTTCTCCCTTTGCTTCCCCAGCAGACAGAGAGACTCTGTTTCCCTGCAGGCCTGCACTTACCCAACCCCTGGCAGCAGGCTCCCCCTACTCCCCTGTTCCCTGCAGCCCTCACACACCTTTCCTGAATCACTTTCCATGTCCCACTTAGCTTTTCAATGCAGCAAGTCTTGTTAACATCTCTACTGTACAAAACCACAATTACCCACAATGAATGATCTCGCCTGCGAGTGCCCACATAAACCCTCTCCTGATTGCCCATCCTGTCCTCCCACCCAAGCGTGTATTCAGGAAAGTGTAGTGAGTTTTACACCACTCCCTGCTTGAAAAATATAAAACCATTTTAAGATTTTTAAGAATAATCTACTGTGAAAGTAACAGATCCCAATACTACCTATGAATATGAGGAATCCCACACCACCGCTCCTTTCTATGTCAATAAAATGTAGTCTAACTCATAAGTCAGAATTAAATTCCTAAGACATGACACTGAAAATGCAGTACCTTCACAAATGAAACTTGTGGGTGCTCTTTGGCGAGCTCTGCCATCACGTCGTTCATCTGAGCGCACTGAGGAGCCCATGGTGCCCAGAAATGGACCACAAGAAGAGACCTGTAAATCCGTAAAACGCAGATTTTAAAAACACAGTAGCTTTAGAAATAAGCAAATGATGATAAATTCTATTACCAAAGAAACCTTTCAAGGACCGCCTGAATTGTTTTTGTACTGCTAGAATCTTGTATTAAACACAGGCTGAAATATGATTTCAAGGACTTCTTTTGGATGAATTTTCAAGTTAATGACATTTTTTGAATTAATACTTAGCTCACATGAAGTGGTTCTGAATATTCACCCACCTCAACTACTAGCCATGTAAATTAACTCTATTTTGAGACCCTGTGGAAACTAGATTTCTGCAGTCAGGGCACAATGTTTGTGAAAAATGACTGTATATGCGTTACTACTATTAATGTTAGTATTTTTAAACATGGTATTGTGATGAAGTGATCATAGGAATAGGAATAAAATGGGGCAAATGAAGTATATAAGCAGAAAACAAGGAAAAAATAGAACTGCTTTTTATACAAACTTTCTTATGCTACAAAGTATTTTCTAAAAATTGACAGTATGAACAGACAGAATAGTGGACCAATAAACTGTTGATAAAATCCCTAGAAACCTCAGTATACATCTATCAACTATTTTCATATAAAACTACCTTGGCAAAGATACTTTTAAGTCTAACCTCATACTCAACTGAAAAACCCTTCACTTTTACAGAATTCTAAATTCAAACAGTTGCTTCAGTCGTGTGCAACTCTGCGACCCCATGGACTGGAGCCCACCAGGCTCCTCTGTCCATGGGATTCTCCAGGCAAGAAGACTGGAATGGGTGCCATGATCTTCCCGACCCAGGGAGAGAACCTGAGTCTCTTACGGCTCCTGCATTGCCAGGCAGGTTCTTTAACATCAGCACCACCTGGGAAACTCAAATTCAAATACAATCTCTCTCAACTACAAAAAGGCTTCCCTCATAGCTCAGTTGGTAAAGAATCCGCCTACAATGCAGGAGACCCCAGTTCGATTCCTGGGTCGGGAAGATCCCCTGGAGAAGGGATAGGCTACCCACTCCGGTATTCTGGCCTGGAGAATTCCATGAACTATACAGTTTATGGGGTCACAAAGAGTAGGACCCAACTTAGGACACGACTGAGCGACTTTCACTTTCAACTACAAAAAAATCTGAAAACACATTGAAAAATATGTTACAAGGAGGAAAAAAACAAGGACAATTAAACTTGGGCAAGGAAAGAAGTAATCAACTGTTAAACCATTAAAACAATACAACTGAGAAAAGAAGGGGCTCAGTACCTCCAAGTTTCTGGCTTAGTGACTTAGGTAGTGGTGGCACTCGCCACGATTCACAGTCCAGAAGCTGGCAACCTGAGAGGAAAGAAGTCTAGTGGGCTGTTAGTGACAGTCAAGCTCAGGAGAGAAGTCCACACTTGATCCGCAGATCTCCAAATCAAGAGATAGCGGGCACCACCCTCATCCACGCCGGAGAATAAAGAAGGGGCGGAGGGCAGAGCCTCTGGGGCTCGTCAACACCAAGTCAAGAGTGACAGAGGGAAAGGAGTCCTGGCAGTAGACCAGAGAAGGTTCAGGGGTCTCACAGGAGTCAGGAAGGAAGGGGGACAACCATCAAACAGAACAGGAAGAGTGACCAGCAGTGGGCAGTCATTTCAGCAGGTGACAGAAGCAGTGTGTGGACCACTGAGCTGAGGATGAGGATGTAAACTGCTAGGAACCTACTAGATAAGAGACTGGGCTGTTAACAGAGAGAGAGCAAGGATCCAGACAGATCAAGGGATGGGCTTTTATCAATGCAAGAACATCTTCATAGTTTATTTTGTGAGGGGAGAGTGCAAGTGAGAGGGAGAGGCTGAAGACATGAGATTCAAGGTCTCAGAGGTGGCAGGACAGGGAAATCTAGAGCAGAGAAGAATTCAACTTGAGAAGAAGACAGTCTCCTCTAGGTCAGCAACAAAGGAATCAAGAATGGGTAAAGTGAAAGAAAGTGTTAGTTGTTCAGTCACGCCCAATTCTTTGCAACCCCATGGACTGTAGCCCGTCAGGCTCCTCTGTCCATGTGATTCTCCAGGCAAGAATACTGGAGTGGGTTGCCATTTCCTTCTCCAGGGGATATTCCTGACCCAGGAATTGAACCTGGGTCTCCTGCATTGCAGGCAGATTCTTTACTGTCTGAGCCACCAGGAAGCCCCTACAGTGGGAAAAGCTACAAGCAAATCTGTTGTGTTGGGGGAGGGGCAAGTAGAAGCAGCAGTCTGATGAGGCTACTGAAGTCCTGTTTTCCCACGCAGGAAGCAAGGTCTTGTGCTGAAACAAAGGAAAATGGAGGACAAGGGCCACAGACAGGACAGAGGAAGAAGGGACAGCTGCCTGGGACACAGAAAGCAGGAGGCTCCAAAGGAAGAGCCACCGAAGGCAGGAGAGGAACACATGGTCAGGCCCCCACTCCACGGGCCCCACTGTAGCTAGAACTCAGTAGCTTCGGCGCATGGGCAGAGACTATGGAGGAAGTACTGATACTTCACCAATTACTGCTTCCTCTTCCTCTCACACGTGAAGCTGGACTACATTACCACTTCTTACCAAACTGAAAAATGATTTTTAAAATCAAAATATTCAATGATAAAAAGGATAAAGTGAGACAACACTTTTATATCCCACTGGTAAAAGTTCAATTGGAAACTTTCAGAAATTTCTTGTACCACTTTCAAGGATCTATCCTACAGAAGTCATTAAAGAGACAAAGATGTATGTATATGACTACTTCCCCAGTATTTTACATAGCAAATAACTGTAAAAATCTATTATTCAACAACATAGTTTTCTTAATGGTCATAAAATATTATAAAGTCATTAAAAATTGTATCTCAAAGAACATTTAATAACATGGGAAAATACAACGAGTATATTTTTTAAAAATTAAATAGGTTACAAAACTTTTTAACAGTATGGGCCAACGTAAGTAAAAAGAAAAAGTACACATATACAACTTAAATTCCATCATTACTAATGCGGCTTTGAAGAGTAATTTAACTTCCACATCTGTGAAACAGCAATAATACCCTGAGAGGTTGGGAAGATCAAACAAAAATATGTAAGCCCTTTAAAAATATTAAAGAATGATATTAATGTTCTTTTAAATTATCCACGTTATTCTCAAATTTAGATGCTTAACTTCTACTTTCCAATTAAGTGAACAACGCCTAATATCATGAGGACATAAACCTGAAACAAACAAAAGCTGTCACCCTCTCCTGATAGCCCACTGTACTCTCCATCTTCAGGGACAGCTCAATGTGCAGGGTGCACTGTTTAAGGAAAAACCTTTTAGAGAAGACAAGGTTCAAATCCTAACTGCTGCTGCTAAGTCGCTTCAGTGGTGTCCGACTCTGTGAGGCCCCATTGACGGCAACCCACCAGGCTCCCTCGTCCCTGGAATACTCCAGGCAAGAGCACAGGAGTGGGTTGCCATTTCCTTCTCCAATGCATGAAAGTGAAAAGTGAAAGTGAAGTCGCTCAGTCATGTGCACTCTTAGCGACCCCATGGACTGCAGCCCACCAGGCTCTCCGTCCATGGGATTTTCCAGGCAAGAGTACTGAAGTGGGATGCCATTGCCTTCTCAAATCCTAACTACTGTGCTTTTAAACAATGTAATGAACCTCCGTTCTTTGTCAGTAAAATATTTAGTGGTCAATAAACTGCTGTCTCACTGTTATTTCAGATGTTCTGCTCCTGAAGTTATTCCTGTACAGATAACACTAACTACCATGTATTAAAATCATGTAGTATTAGACTATATTAAATATTTCACAAATGGGCAAAACCTTAATTATTCTGCAAATGGGTATTAATATTCCCACTGTGTAGACTGACTGAGGTTTCAGTAACATATAAACACATAAACCTAAGTCATGTAATGACTTAGGCAAAAAACATTTTCAATTCACATTAAATTTTTAAATTGAGAAGCAATGATCTGTCAAACAGACGTTAAATGGCATTAACAAGTACTACTTCATATTCTGAAATGCTGCCATTTCCACCAAAAGGAGCAGAGATCTGTTCCTTCCTCAGATGCCAAGCACCACTTTCCACGTGCCCATCTAAAGGAATCATTTCACTTAATACCATTTGGATGCGTTCTTGCCACTGCTCTGTACTTGGATCATTTCACCTACAAGCCAGTGGTAAGAACGCATCCAAACGGTATTAACACTGACATTTTAACCGACTACGACGTCTTACGTTTAAAAAAAAGGACTTTTACGTTAAAAAAAAAAAAGATAACACAGAATCAAAAATGCCAAACACACAAACAGCAAAATAGTCTCCATCCTCACGGGGAGAGGGTGACAGCGTTTATGTTTGCTTCGGGTTTGTGTCCTCATGACGTCAGGCGCTGTTTACTTAAGATGGGTAAAGTGAAGTGAAGTTGCTCAGTCCTGTCCGACTCTTTGCGATCCCAAAGACTGTATCCTACCAGGCTTCTCCGTCCATGGAATTTTCCAGACAAGAGTACTGGAGTGGGTTGCCATTTCCTTCGCCAGAGGATCTTCCCGACCCAGGGATCGAACCCAGGTCTCACACATTGCAGGCAGACAGTTTACGGTCTGAGCCACCAGGGAAGCCCGTTTATTAAGGACAGATCCACACAAGCCCGGCTCCTTCCAGAGGCCGCCTCCGGGCCGCATCCGTTTTCATCAATGAGTCGACGTCATTCCCCACGCACCCGCCTCCCCGGGCCCACCTCTTTCAACAATTTACCAAGTGAACCTGAAACGCCGAAGGAGCAGTTCTGATGAACACTTTTCGGCACCGCGGCCAGGAAGACAGGGGCTCTCCCCTCTCACCCGCCCCCTGCCACGCTCCCAGGGAGCTCCCCAGCGGCCTCCAGCTCAAACTCGGGGCGGCACTCAGGTCCGCACGCCCCACCGGCCTGAGCTCCGCGCAGGCTCTCTGCCCCCGGAGCCTCCGAGGGCGCTCCCGCCCGCCGGCCACGCGCCGCCCACGGCCCTGACCCCTCACCGCAGAGGACACCGCAGCCCGGCCAGGGCGCGAGCGCAGGGGCGGCCCAGGGCTGGCAGGGGGCTGAGCGCGGGGCGGGTGCCCAGGCGAGGGCTCGACTCAACCGAGGCAGAGAGACCGCCCCGAGGCCCCGCGCGCCCGCCGGCGCTGACCCGCAAGTCGGGGGCCGGGGGGGCGGTGTTTCCGGGTACCCGCCGAACGGGCCCACCGCACCCCGCGGCTCTCCTTCCGACGCCTCCCCCCAGGCGAGAGGCAGCCGGGCCAAACCAGAATCGAGGGCGGCGGAGTGCGATCAGGAGGCGGGAGAGCCCGTCCAGCGCCCGGGCAGGCAGCGCGGCCCGACCACGAGCGCCCTCAGATGCCAACTGCCGGCCCCGCTCTGCCTCCCTGCAGCGCCCGCCCGGGACGACGCGGCGAGGGGCCGGGGTCTCCGCGCCCACCCTCGGCCAGGAGCTGGGGCCCCGCGTCACCGCCCCCCGGGGCCGCCGGGCCTGGCGCCGCGGGGCGCCCGGAGCCTGGAGACCTGGGTCTGCGGTGGACCTGCTCCCTCACCGGGGCGGGGACCCGGACTCGGGGTCCGGGCCGCCCAGGCTGGGCCGCGCGTGAGGGAGCCGGGCAGTGCGCCCGTGAGGCCGGCCCCCGCCGCGTCCCCTCACCCCTGCCGCCCGCCGCCTCGCTTACTTGGCTCTGAGGCGCAGCAGCTCCTCAAACTGCCCAGCTGAGCCGACCTCCACCACCGCCGCCGCCGCCGCCTCAGCCGCCCCCGCCGCCATGCTGCCGCCGCCAGACAAGAGCAATCGAGCGCGGGCGGCCGATGGGGGCGGAGCGCGGGCGGTGGCGCAGGAAGCCCCGCCCCCAGCCGTCCCGGCGGCCCCACCCCCTGCACCGCCCCGCCCCCCAGGGCCGCGTGCCGGCCCGGAGCTGGTGAACACCCTGGGGCCGCGGCGTCCGGCCGGCCAGTTAGGACCCTGACCCCCGGGGCTCTGGACTCTCAGGAAGCTCCCCTCCGGAGCTCCTGGAAGTCAGGGCTTCCTACGATCCTAGAAGCTCCCAAGGCAGCTGGGAGAAGGGTGTATGCGTGTGTGTGTGTGAGATGTTAGTGTGTATTTGAGTGAGTGAAGGCGCTCAGTAGTGTCCGACTCTTTGCGACCCCACGGACTGCAGCCCACCAGGTTCCTCTATCGGCGCTCAGTAGTGTCCGACTCTTTGCGACCCCACGGACTGCAGCCCACCAGGTTCCTCTATCCATGGGATTCTCCATGGCAAGAATACTGGAGTGGGTTGCCATTTCCTTCTCCAGGGTGTCTTCCCTACCCAGGGATCGAACCTGGGTCTCCCACACTGCAGGCAGACTCTCTACCATCTGAGCCACCAGGGAAGCGTGTATTTAACAAGCTGAAATTTTAATTCAAAAGGTAGGGATGGAAGAATGGGAGATCGGGGGAAGGGAGGTTGCGCCCTCTCCGAACCTCAACGCTGACAAGGAGTTTCGAATTCGGCCCTGAAGAACCTGAAGCCACGTCAGCACGTGGCCCACCATCACCCACTGTGAGGTCAGGCCCGGCTCCAGGACCCGCTCGCTCACGCCCCGCGCCCCTCTAACCTCAGGCCTCCCCCGGATTCCCTCCTCACCTCCTGATGCTGGCGCTCCAGGCAGTGTCCCCTCCCACCTTTCCACCACTGCTTCGCACTCCTCTCCTGGAGTGACCTTGTCCATGGTCCCGGTAGCCTCTATCGCCAGGGAAACCTCCCGCAGAGCGCCTTCCCTTGCCTCCGGTGCCCATGGCTGGGAGAGGGCCGGAGGTGGGAGAGGTGGTCTCTTTAAGGATCCCCCCAGACCAGCCCCAGCCTTGTCTCCAAAGCGCCCCTCCTCCTGGATCCCAGGTTCACTACCGCCATTGCTTCCACCCAGATACGTGGGGCTCCTCCTGGGCTCTTCTGGCTCTGTACCGGGTTGGAGGACAGACCCCGTGGAGCCGCCCTCAGGTGTTCAGGGCTCCTGCACGCCTTGGACTGCGGGCACACCTCACGGTGTTAGAAGCGTCTGTGGTCTCGCATCAAGGGCGGGAGCTGTGTCTCCATCCCAGAGCCTGAGTGAGAGCCCGGCAAGTCCTAGGTGCTGTGAACCATGTTCTCTACTTGGGGCCAGGGGGGATGAAGTGGACTTATGGAGTTTCGGAGACTCATTGCCAAAAGAAGTTCATGCAGTGTATCCGGTGAATAGTCTTTACAGTGATTGCCTGTCGAAATATACTGGGTTGTGTGAAACATTATTAAAATTAGGTTTACTTCTTTCTATCCTTTAAATGAGTTTTCCCTAGTAGCTCCGTTGGTAAAGAATCTGCCTGCAATGCAGGAGACCCAGGTTCGATCCCTGGGTTGGGAAGGTCCCCCGGAGAAGGAAATGGCAACCCACTCTAATATTCTGGGGAATTTCATGGACAGAGGACCTGGTGGGCTACAGTCCATAGGATCTCAAAGAGTCGGACATGACTATGTGGCCAACTTTCACTTTTCACTTTCACCCTTTAAACGTGGTTGCTAGAGATTTTTAAAGTGTGCAGGTGACTCATTTTAGGCTTACTTCGTGTTTTCTCTTGGGCAGCATTGTGCCAGTGACTGAAAGGGGCCTTTAGTTACACGTGTGCCTCTGCCTGAGAAGATGCAAATGAAGATGGTAAATTACCTGAATGTGATCAAAATAGCATAGAACAAAAAAACACACAAAAAGTAAAGCTGAGGAAATGGAGGAAAGATGGACAGATTGTATGAATATCCACATCCTAATTATGATATTATACTACAGTGTTTCAAGATGCTGTCCTTGGGGAAGAACATACACAGAATCTCTTTGTGTTATTTCTTATAACTGTCTTCATGCTGAGTCGCTTCAGTCATGTCCAACTCTTTGCAACCCTGTGGACTGTAGCCTGTCAGGCTCCTCTGTCCATTGGATTCTCCATGCAAGAATACCAGAATGGGTTGTAACTGCATGTGACCCTACAATTATTTTTAAATAAAAAGATTATTTTTATTAAAAAGTAAATAAAATCTAGACATTACTATGAAAAATGCAACAAGAGGGGAGAAAACAGCACGCTGCAACACAAGGTGTTTGCTCTGATGACCAACTTTAAACAGAATTATATAAATACGACATATTACTGTATAGGTGAATGTAGCAAAGAAAAAGTCTTCAGAAGGATGTGCCCCAAAGAGTTAGGAAAGCTTTCTCCCAGAGAGTGAGAACAGGGGAGTTTTAGTATTTATTGATCTGACTGTGCCAGGTCTTAGGGGTGGTGGCACAGTGGATCTTAGCTCTTCGTTGTGGCATACAAATTTTTAGTTGCAGCACGTGGGATCTAGTTCCCTACCAGGGATCGAACCCAGGCCCCCAGCATTGGGAGCACAGAATCTTAGCCTCTGACCACCGGGGATGTCCTCTCCTTGGAATATTCTTCCTTTTTTGCAGTTACCACTGTTGACATCAACAGGTCTAACGTTCAGCAGGTGAATCTCTGAGCTTGGCAATAAAAACCACTCCACGAAGCCCTGAGCCCCAATCATGTACCAGGGCTTGTCACGTCTGAGTTACAGGCAGACAAGGTTGTACACAGCTACAGGGTGCTTTTCAGACTTCCAAAGCCCTTGCTCTTTCCAGTCCATGATGCAAAAACATCACTGCCTGTGATACCTAACCAGACTTGGGTCCGCTTGCCTGCCCACGGTAAAGCCAATCTACCAGCCCCAGGTAGCCAACCTACCACCTGCTTTGTAGGGGGGAAGAAAAGTGCAGCATTTATTGAAGCAAAAGTGCTGCACCCTGCGTCTGTGAATTGAGCCCAGAGAGACATGTGAGTGTGGTTGAAGTGTAATTATGTTTGGTGACAGCTAACATTTCAGCGCTTCTGAGTAGGTGAGGACGTATTTTAGCCATCCCATTTTTGAGAGCACATTATTCCCTCTTGCGCCCAGGGGTTACTCCCCAGCAGGGCAGAGTGCTGAGTGCTAGGTGGGCACAAACGACCCAGGCGGAGAAAAACACCTACCTGGTCACGATAGATGAGGACTTGGAATTGGGTTCCCACCTGGCTAAATCTTTGCAGAGCCTGTGTCGAGAAGCTGAGAGACACACAGGTTTTTAATGGGCAAAGCATGGCACTGAAAAGTGTTGTTACTCCGGTAAAATGGCCAATACTTCCTTTGCTTTAAGAGGGAGTCTTAAATCCTAATTACTCCTCCCCCAAAGACCAGTTGAGGATAACCCAACTGGAGGAAACTAATTTCCTCAGGAATTTCACTGTTACAAGATTAATGGAGCCCCCCTGCAGAGAAACAGTAAAACTAAGTACAGTAGATTTGCACCTGAAGGATACATGCTTTAATTTCTGTTCTCAAGCTGCGATAACATCTTCTCAAGCTACTGTAAAAGGCATAAATGAGCACCAGCACCTCTGCTCCTGGGGGCTTGTCTTCCCGGACTGGGGCTTTCCCCTGGGATGGCCCCGAGTTGGGGGCGGGTGGTGGTGTGACTGCAGACCACAGCTGGCCGCAGGCCTGGGAGGGCTGAGCAAACGCTCCTCCCCAGGAGCCCCAAAGGGTCACCCCCATTGGACGGCCCCGGCCCTGCCACCCACCAGGGCACAATCCTGCTGACGGGCCTGGAATGAGAATGAGGTAACTAAGAGGTGGATGGTCTGTGTTCTGCCCCTTGGGAGCCTCCAGGGAATTGCACCCCACTATCCATCAGCTTTGAGGGTTCTGAGAATGGGCCTTGAGAAGATTGCCTCACAAATGATGTTGAGATAAACTGACACACGGGGGTCCCACCAAGTGACCACCCCTTGTTCTCTGTGGCCCAAGGGCCTCCTCGGCAACTGAGATGCTCCAACTGTCATCCTCATAGCCAAGAACTAGTCTGGGATAGGGAGGTGGAAACAGGTGTGAGGTTTCCTCTGTCAACCCCTGGGAGCCCTGCACGCGATCTTGGCAAAGTCTGGCCAATTTTCTGTCCCCTTCCTTACCAGGAACTGCTTTTATTGGAAGAACTCTATGTATATGCTGGCTATAAAGGTTGTTTATGCTGCCATAGCAAGATTTTTATTGGTTGTATTTTTGCTGCACTTGCTTGAAAAATAATTATTTTCAAAGAAAAGAAGAATTACATACCCCGTAAACTAAATAAGACTCATGTTTATTAGGGACCCTCTGACAGCTCCTCAAATGTGAAAAAAGATTTCGAAGCAGTGAATGGACAATTTATGGGCAAGTTTATTTGTAAAACAGATTTCAAGACGTACTTCATCTTGGCTCCGCCAATAAAAATACATTTCATTTCTTTTCAGAAGTGTGTGCTCTCTGATGGTTTCCTAGTAATCCCGTTTCCCCTAAGGAGGTAGGACAGTGAGGATACCTGTGTGCCCACTAACCTAATCCAGGACTGGGCTGAATGATTTGGGAGTGCTATATGTCAAAAAAAAAAAAAAAGATGTGACCACATCTCATAAGGCACACTTTAGAAGAAATATATTTATAAGACATGAAGTTCACAAACCTTGATCTAATTGCTACAATCTTCAGAATCTCTTTAGCCAAAATCATTTTTAAGCACACTTCTAGTTGTTTGCAATTTATCAGAGGAAATTTGTCTTGAGAGCCCATTTTCCATCCCCTGCATCGGTTCTCATCTGTCTTCCTCGGGGACCGGCCAGGGCGGCAGGTGTGGGTTGTAAAGCCGGTTTCCAGGCTGTAGGTGGCACCAGCCGCTTCTTCAGCCTGGGGAAGGAGCATCCTTTGTTGAGTGGTTCCTTTATTCAACCTGGAGACGCCGCAATTCAGGACTAACCCAAACTGATGCCCCATCTTGATGCTCTATCTGTAGAGGCTCTGTCGATCCTCCGAAAACATGCTTCACCCCTGACCTGCCAATTTTTAATACCTTCTCCTGCCTTCTCAGTTCAACCAGCAGCGTATGTGAGGTGCTGTAAAATGTACTGAGTCTGTCCTGTACAGATGAAAAAGGCTGGTACGGGGGCCGGGGCTGGGATGTGCGGTGAGAGAGGAGAGAAACTCGCGCACGCTGCTACCCACACCTTTGTCTACCCGACGGTTCGGTTTTCTGCGTGACCACCCAGATACAGCTGTAACGGCACTTTGTTGATCACGAGTGTACAGAGTCACTGTACGTTTGCACGCAGCTGTGTGTAATCTTGAGAAAAACATTTTACATATAAACAGTGGTATGTGTGTGTGTCTGTGTCTGTGTATTTATTCTCCAGATTATTTTGGAATTAATTTTCTGTTGCTGTTTGTAATTCTTATTTAAGGATACAAATGGCTTTGCTGTCACAAACAAGATCCCTTGTAAAATCCGAGGTAATTCTAGAGCGAGCTAATAAGTCTTAAGCAGTAAGCCCCTTGGGGCTATGTGGCTGTGAGATGTCCTATCTCAGAGGGGACCCTTCCACCCTGGAGTTCACAGGCCTTCCGTCCCACTGACCTTGGCTCTCTTGAGGGCCACTTCTGCCTTTAGCTCTCTCCTCACAGAGCCGATGTCTGGAGTATCCAGCAAGCGCCGTGAGCAGAGCTGGCCCTTCCTACCTGTGCAAGGAATTCAGGGTATGCTGAGAACACACACCCCTTAAAGAATACACCCTCCTGTACAGTGCTGGGGGCCAAGCCACGGCCAGTCGGTGATTCTCCCACACGAGGACAGGGCTGTCCCAACCAGGACAGCTAGCTGGTTTAACCAGTGACACAACAATCCTATGTTTGACAAAATGCCTCACAAGTCTGCCACACCTACAAAGGCCTTCTTCCCAGCCTCTCTGTTACCTAAACAATAACGGTGGCATTTCCTCCAGGTGTAGGGCAAAGGAACACCAACTATCTTTTTAATCATCTGATATCTGTATTCTTTTATTTATTTCACATGGAGGATAATCACTTTACAATACCGTGATGTTTTTGCCACACATCAATACGACTCAGAAATCTGGATTCTTGAACCTCTCCAGTGCTGTCGGGCAGGCTGTGTGAGCCTTGGCCGGCCACAGCCCCGCTGGAGTCCAGCAGGTAGGACAGGCAGGGACGCTGGTGGTCTCCAGCTGAGCAGCTGTGGGAGCCCCCCGCCCCACAGCGTGGCAGCCGCTGCTCTTGCTGCAGCTCAGGGGCAACTCCAGGAAGGTGGTGCAATAGTACAATAACCCCGCATGATGGGAACAGCCCTGGATTTGCATCAGATTCTGAAAGCGTTCCCAGTTCCCATGGTCTCTCGACTGGCTCACCCACCTCAGATTACAATAGCTAGGATGATTTTTCTGTTAAAAAAGAAAAAAGAAAAGAAAAGAAACAAAAATTTCCGACTTTAAATTTCTTCCTCTAGTACAAAACAAGAAAGGAAAAAGCAAACCACTGATTTTTAAATGATGCTTTAGGCTCTATTGCCCTGTGAAAGTGAAAGTCATTCAGTCCTGTCCATCTCTTTGCAACCCCATGGACTGTAGCCTACCAGGTTCCTCTGTCCATGGAATTCTCTGGGCCAGAATACTGGAGTGGGCAGCCTTTCCTTTCTCCTTCCTCCTTTTCTCTTCCCGACCTAGCGATCGAACCCAGATCTCCCGCATTGCAGGCTGAGCCTGCAATGAGCCACCTAGGGAGTTGAGTTTACAGCTGAGCCACCACGGAAGTCCCCTGTAGTGTGTATATAAAATAAATGGGTCAGTTCCTGCCCCATTACTAGTGTCCACCCTCCCAAACACACACATTTTGGGGGTGGTGAGTGCTCTCTTGCAAGCATTTATCACCTTGAACAGCAAATAAGTTTAACTTATATTCAAAACCCATTTTGCCCATTTGTTTCTTTATCCAGAGGATTCGAGTTCTATGCTCTTGCCATGTCTGTACCAATGCCGCCATTCTCCTTTTCCTGACCCTCGGTATCCTCATGTTCCTTCCCTATGACTTGGTGGACCTTTATTTTGTCTTATTTCAACTCTTGAAATAAAACACAAACGTCTGAAAAGATAAAAGTAAACCTGAGTCAGGATTTCACGTTCTCATGATAAAGCAGCCAAACCTCCTTCAGAGCAAAGCAGAAACCTTATGAAATAAGCTTCACTATTTTAATCAGAATAAATATCTCATGTAAACATGTCGATGCCCACATGACCTTCAGACTTTCCAGCTATGACACACGTTCTTTTTTCAGTCCATGGTCTGTTGAGATACACGGCGGGGAAGGTCTCCTTCCTAAGATAAGAGAAGTCGGGGCCACCCAGCAGGCAGCCCTTCACGGTGTGGACCTGAGGGAGGAAGCAAACACGGCCCCCAGCCCTGGCTCTGCCAGGCGCCGAGCCCCTCAGAGGTCAGGCCGCAGCGGCCCCAAAGCTAAGAAGGACGAAGCAAGGCTCCAGGGGCCTCAGGGAGGTCCTGCTACGCCACGCCCCTAGCCCCTCCCCCCAGGAAGCCCCTCCTCTGCACCGCGGTGTCGGATGCCCACTGCCCCAAACTCTCAGGTCTTTCTCTCCGACCGGTGAGGACCCGCAGGGGGCTCCTGCCCTCCTGGATGAGAGGCTGGTTTTCCAGTTTCCGCACATCCTCTGTCGCGGCTTCACAGCTAGAAATGACCAGATGCTCATCACAGGGATTCCTGGCCACCTTGCTTTTTTTCTCCCCTTGAATCAAATCTTACCCCGCACCGAGTTATTATTTGGCATAACTGTATTTACCCTACAGAAACATGTCCTTTTACGACGGGACATAAATATTAAATAACAGTGTTCTGGAATTCCTGTCCACTGATGCAGCTAGGGGAGTTGAGTTTAGAAGAATCCCGAGGCCTACTCCGATCCCTAAGTGAGATGTTTTGTTTTAAGGACAGCGATTTAACACTATTTAGCAATCCCTATGGAGGGATTTGTCTCTTCTTTACCGAAAGATGCAGTATGTGAGTTTGTGTGCCTTTGCTTTTGTTTTATAATTTCAAACAGTCAGAAAAGATGGCATTCACTGGCAATCAATTTATTTTGATTGATAAAAAGGGGTTAATAAAAGCCCCTCAGAAATAAAAAGAAGGGGACTAGTGATATATCTTTCAGGGAGCCTTCTTTCAGCTGCGCATAAACAGAGCAAGCTGTTTTACTTCTCCCCAATAAGTCTTCTCCCCTTGTTTTCTCTACCTACCGAGTCATTTATAATCCTTATTATTTCCAACCCACATGCTAACGCGGCCTCAGTCATATTTCCACAGCCTGGGGCTTTCTCCTTACTATGTTGTGAGAGCCGAGAGGCAAGAACACCCTATAATTTATATGAAAATACATGCCAAAAATGGATTGTCAAACATAGCCAATGTGGCTTCATACGCTTGCAAATAAAAAAATTTTAGGATGAAATATAAAACATCGTGCTAAAGTTTCCACCTACTGCCGAAACATAGCACAGCACAGAAAGTACACTTGTGTCTGCATTTAACAATCATTATGCAGCAATTAGAAGCAGAGGTAAGTTAGAATGAGATAAAATGTTCAAATCTAAAGTTAATACTTTTTCAAGCACAATTGTGGTTTACTAATATTTTAATTTTTCTACAGCACCTATGCAGAAAATGCAAAATGACAGACTATAAAATCCCTGCCCACTGTATGTAGCAAGTCTTTACAGTCCCGTTATGGGATGGATGGAGGCACATATGTTTTACAGTATCGTACAAATCTCTAATTTGCACTGGTTGTAAAGCCTTTCAAATAATTTTCTATTTTTGATCATCCCTGAAGAGCACATGTACAATGTCAGGAAATAATACAGGGAAATGGCTTAGATCCCAAAGGTCTCCATGTAGGGGTGTTATTTTGAAAGTTGAAAATGGTGGTTTATTATTATTGTTATTATCATTATGATTTGCCTTAATGAAATAAACCTGGATCATTATAAGGATTGCATTTAGAAAAATCTTATACTGAGTCTTGCCATAAAAAAATAATAATAACCTGAGAGAAAATAATATGGAGACAAAACCATGACCCTTAGGAAGACGAACATGTGCTGACTTTCTAGAAAGACGGGCATCCTTCGGACTCTAATCACCTTGGGATGGAGCAGCTGTCCATGATGAGTGGGACCCTCGAGGAACCCATGTGCTGTCCACCTGAGAACCAAGGCAGGAGAGGCGGCTGACTGTGGGGCCCTGTAGGCAGTCCTGACCAGCCACTCTTTAGTAACACTTTGACTGGGGCATGGAAGCATAAGATAAAATCACAAAGACAAGAAGTGAACTAGTGGATGGCTTGTGCATTCCCATTGTTTCATTGTCCCACCTAACATCCCAGAAACGTCGGCTGTCTTTAGCTGAAAATAGCCCAGAGTGGGCAGGTGACCCCACACAACTACCTCTGCTGAACACATTCATTCATCGGCTCAGCCCTGAGCACCCTCGCTGGGTCTCGTCTGTGCTGGGCACTGGGGACACAGATTTTTAGAAAGAGAAGCCCTTGGCCACACACTCCCATGCATGAACCACCTTGAGCACAAAGGTGGGTGTTCAGAATAAAGATTATTCACGTCTGTGCACAGCAGAGGCACCCCTTGAGGAAGCCCACGGGGGCTCTGTACCCACCAGCCGCGCCTGGAAACTCATGCGGGGACATCAAGGCCCCTGGGGCAACTAGCAGAGCTGTTTTGTTTGTTGAACTGTTGCTGTGGTTTGCTTGGCCAAACTCACTGGGTTTCAGGAAGACCTGCGACATAAGGAGGAGGGTTTCCACGGGAACGAAAGGCAAGGACAGGAGAAGACATCCAGACGGAGCTGTGTCTGAATTCAGGTCCGCCCTTCAACCTTGTGCTGCCGAGTCTCTGAGGCTGACGTCTCTTTCTTTATCCGAACCTGCAGACAGACCTGCAGTGTTGCTGCGAAAGTGAAGTTGCTCAGTAGTGTCCGACTCTTTGCGACCCCATGGGCTGTAGCCTACCACGCTCCTCCATCCTTGGGATTTTCCAGGCAAGAGTACTGGAATGGATTGCCATTTCCTTCTCCAGAGGATCTTCCCGACCCAGGGATGGAACCTGAGTCTCCCGCATTGTAGGCAGACGCTTTACCGTCTGAGCCACCAGGGAAATACCCAGCCCTGCTGCGAGGATGACAGCAAGCAAATCAAGGGTGCAGGAGTGACCACTAAAGATGGTTAACGACCGATGGGAGGGGACTTCCCGAGCGCCGACTGCAGGCCAGGCTCCGCCCCGGGGAGGCCAGCCCTCCAGGGGGACACAGAGACCATCACTGGACAGAAAAGAAAGAGGCTCGCTCCCCAGGGGACAGTGCCCTGGGGGCTGGAAGTCAGGCAGACAGCGTGGGGGTGGGGCTTAGCTTCTCTCAGCAGGGGATGGTTTCCTCAAGCTCCGGAAAATAAGGAGAGCTAGTGCCCTTTAGGGAGATGCATTTCCAGGCAAAGATGATAAACAGCACTGTCACAGAATATCTAAAGAAATTGTGAATTTCAAAGGAATGAAATAGTCAATAATCTATACTAGTGCCCAAGGAAGTTCTGGGAACTTTTTTAAAATAAGAGGGCAAGAAGAAAGGAAAGAGCATTTATTAAATACTTACTATGTGCCAGGCTCTGTGCTTCTGGCCATCAATATGTAAAACAGGGGTTTCCCTGGTGGCTGAGTGGTAAAGAATCCACCTGCCAGTGCAGGAGACGTGGGTTTGATCCCTGGGTTAGGAAGATACCCTGGAGAAGGAAATGGCAACTCACTGCAGTATTATTTTTTACAGATGTCTTTAAAGATTTAAAGGAGGAAGTTTAAGTCAGTGGAAAAGTAGAAGTAATGACTTTGCAACAGGTGAATCAAAAGTTTCTCACCCCCTTCTCACAAGATGTATACAGACACACAAGCCATGTATGTGTGCACACAACCTCCCACCCATTAGAGAGACTGTGAAGAGCATGCTACCAAAGGCAACCCACAGCTACTCCATGAAGCCCTGACATCCCTGAGAGGCTTCACTCCCATTTTATAGATGAGGAGACTGAGGCTGTGAATGCTCCTCTCAACACACCTCACTAGTTAAGCGGACAGAACCTTTCCAGAATCTTCCTGGACTCTGAATGATCCAGTGCTTGGCTAGGAAAGACTAGAGGTTCCTCACACCAGCCACGGTGAACTGTAAACGTGCCAAGTACCACACATCATGCTGGGTACTGTACAGGGTCTCACAGTAAACTCGGAGTGCCCCACTACAGAAGGGACAGTACACACACACACACATACACACGATTGTTATTGTTCAGTCACTAAGTCATATCTGACTCTTTGTGACCTCATAGACTGCAGCCCGCCAGGCTCCTCTGTCCTCCACTATCTCCCAGAATTTGCTCAGATTCATGTCCATTGAGTCGGTGATGCCATCCAACCACTTTATCCTCTGTCACCCCTTCTCCTCCCACCTTCAATCTTTCCCATCATCAGGGTCTTTTCCAATGAGTTGGTTCTTCGCATCATGTGGCCTAAGTATTAGAGCTTCAGCTTGAGCATCAGTGCTTCCAATGAATATTTAGGGTTGATTTCCTTTAGGATTGACTGGTTTGATCTCCTTGGTGTTCAAGAAACTCTAAAGAGTCTTTTCCAGCACCACAGTTCAAAAGCATCAATTCATTGGCACTCAGCCTTCTTTGCTTCCCTTGTGGCTCAGCTGGTAAAGAATCAGCTTGCATGCAGGAGACCTGGGTTGCATCCCTGGGTTGGGAAGATCCCCTGCAGAAGGGAAAAGTTACCCACTCCAGTATTCTGGCCTGGAGAATTCCATGGACTATATAGTCCATGAGGTTGCAAAGAGTCAGACATAACTGAGTGACTTCCACTTCACTTCAGCCTTCTTTATGGTCCAACTCTCACATCCATATATGACTACTGGAAAAACCATAGCTTTGACTATATGGACATTTTTCGGCAAAGTGATGTCTCTGCCTTTTAACCCACTGTCTAGGTTTGTCATAGCTTTCCTTCCAAGAAGCAAGCATCTTTTAATTTCATGGCTGCAATCGACATCCACAGTGATTTTGCAGCCCAAGAAAAGAATATCTGTCACTGTTTCCACTTTTTCCCCTTCTATTTGCCATGAATTGGCAAATACACACACACACACACACACACACACACACGCACATGCATAAACTGAAGAGTTAATTCATTGGAAAAGATCCTGATACTGGGAAAGATTGAAGGCAGGAGGAGAAAGGGACGACAGAGGATGAGATGGTTGGATGGCATCACCGACTCAATGGACGTGAGTTTGAGCAAACTCCGGGAGATAGTGGAGGACAGGAAGCCTGGGGTGCGGCAGTCCATGGGGTCGCAAAGAGTCAGACACAACTGAGCGACTGAACTGCACTGAAACTCTACCCCAGTTAAACTCTTCATCCCCCTCCCCTGGTCCCCAGAAGCCAACTCGCTGCTGTCGGTCTCTGTGAGTCTGACTACTCTACTACTTCACAGAAGTAGAATTCTTTTGCACTTGACCTTTTGTGACCTGCTTATTTCATTTTGTATAATGTCCTTAGGGTTTATTCATGTTGTAAACCGGTGCTGGAATTTCCTTTCTTTCAAGACTGAATAATATTCCATTGTATGCCTGGATCACGTTTTGCTCGAGCCTTCACCCACCTGCGGACACCCGGGTTGCTTCCACCCCTTGGCCATTGTGAATGGTGCTGCTCCCTGCTTTTCATTATTCGGTGTAGATACTCAGAAATGGAATTGCAGGATATGGTAATTTTATCTTTAACTTTTTAAGGACATACCATACTATTTTTAATAGTGTCCACATCATTTTACATTCTCATCTGTAACACACAACAGCCCCAGTTTCTCCACATTCTAGCCAACACTTATTAGTTTTATAATAGCCCTCCTAATGGGTATGAAGAGGTACCTCATTGTGGTTTTGATGTGCACGTTCCCTAATGATTAGTGATGTTGAGCATCTTCTCATGACCGTTTGTATATTACCTTTGAAGAAACATCTATTCCAGTACTTTGTCCTTTTTTTAATCAAGTTGTCTGAGTTGTAGGAGTTCTTTATGTGTTTTGGATATTAACTCCTTATCAAATATATAATTTGCAAATATTTACTCCATTTTGGGGGTTGCCTTTCACTGTGCAAATAGCATCTTTTCACAAAAATTTTATATTTTTATATAGTTCAATTTACCTAATTTTTCTTTTATTGACTGTTTCTGGCATCATATGCAAGAATTCAATGTCATGAAGCTTTCTCCTGTTTTATTCTGTTATTGTATATAATACATTAGAATGGTGAATACTCCAAACTATCACTTTTTAGATACTTTATATTTTTAAAGTCTTAAATTTTAAGATACAAGAACCTAAATATATTAGGTAAATAACAGGAGAGGTTTAGTACACATCTTTTGGTTGGTACCCAGATGGCCAATGTTTGGTAGTGTGCTACACTAAACTGTGTCATTCTAAATATACCAATTGTATTAAAGGAAAAAAGAATCATGACACTTGTTAAAGAATAAGGCAGCCTTAATGCAGGGGGACCCCTGGGACAGGTATAGGGACTACTGAAATGGAATTTTGTGAGCGCAGAGAGAGTGGGCTCAACTCTAAACACAAGGGAAAGGGGGAATTTATAGCCAAGGAGCATGGTAGGGAGAGTGGGGTCGTGGATGGAAACTTTCTAAGAGGAAACTTCATGTATAAGGGGAGGTTCTGGCTAAGTTAACCTAGCAGCATTCTTGCTGAACGCAGAGCACCATGATCAGACATCCCCTGGGGGACGGTGGAGGATGAGGAGCCCCATCAGAGACCAAGGGTGATCAGAGACCAGGGGCGAGGGCTTCCGGCTAAGTTGACTCAGCAGAATTTGTGCCAAAATTGGAAAATGCAGGGGTGAACCTGGGAGCCTGAAGGTCACAGCCTAGTTGATAAGAGGATTCAGAGAAGCCTGACTAGAATTTGGTCAAGGAGACCACCTGTTCCTCCCTCAGGGACTAAGCTTCTGTGCCCCTATTAGCCAATGTTTGGATCAAGCATCTGAAAAAGCAGCCCTAGGTGCAAAGAGCAGGGAAACTGAACGACCAAGCAGGTCATTTAATCTCAACTGCAAGACACATACAAAGCTTTTAAAGTAGAGGTAGTAATATAGGTCTACAATAATACTTTACTTTCAATTCTGAAATGCAAAACGTTCTAAAACTTAGAAGTTTTCCCCTAAGTGAAAGTAAAGTGAAAGTCGTTTAGTAGTGTCCGACTCCTTGAGATCCCATGGACTATACAGTCCATGGAATTCTGCAGGCCAGAATACTGGAGTGGGTAGCCTTTTCCTTCTCCAGGGGATCTTCCCAACCCAGGGATCGAACCCAGGTTTCCATTGCAGGCAGATCCTTTACCAGCTGAGCCACAAGGGAGGCCCTAAGTTTGGAGCAAACTCATTTGAACTAACATGGCATATAACATGGAGACTGAGACTATTTACAACCTTTATATATCCCATTTCCGGGTAATATTTGTGACTATTCACACATTTTTGCTACAGAAATACTGTCTTTGATTATATGTGGTTCCAGACCCCACTGAAAGTTTCTTGTTGTATATATACTGACCTTTAAAACAGAATCCAAAAAACTTTGAATTCCAAAACCACATCTGGCCCCAAGGTCCCCCACACGCATATTTACTGAGCTCTAGCGGACATTTAGAGAAGGCAATGGCACCCCATTTCAGTACTCTTGCCTGGAAAATCCCGTGGATGGCGGAGCCTGGTGGGCTGCAGTCCATGGGGTCGCTAAGAGTCGGACATGACTGAGCGACTTCCCTTTCACTTTTCACTTGCATGCTTTGGAGAAGGAAATGGCAACCTACTCCAGTGTTCTTGCCTGGAGAATCCCAGGGACGGGGAGCCTGGTGGGCTGCCGCCTATGGGGTCACACAGAGTCGGACACGACTGGAGCGACTTAGCAGCAGCAGCAGCAGCAGCAGCGGACATTTATTCTCTTAGTTTACTGTGTACAAGGCAATGATCTGATATACGTATATACCGCAAAGGGATTGCTAGAATAAGGTATGTTAACACATCCAGCACCTCACAGAGTTACATTTTGTGTGTGTGGTGTGAGATGTTTTAAAACGTACTCTTAAGCATCTTTGAAACATATAATACAGCACTGTTAACCATATCATCACCATGCTGTATATTATAAGCCCAGAACTTAATTTCCTCGTCACTGGAAGGTCCCAACGGTTGTTGGTACAGGATTAACTAGCAGTCCTAGAAATATTACCAGTACTATCGAGTATTTAGTTTGTATCAGTCATTGTTCTAAGTACTTTATGTAAGTACCTCATTTAATCCTCCCAATACCACGTGAAAGTGAAAGTGTTAGTGGCTCAGTTGTGCCCAACTCCGACTTCATGGACTACAGCCCACCGGGCTTCTCTGCCCATGGGATTTTCCAGGCAAGGATACTGAAATGGTTTGCCATTTCCTTCTCCAGGGGATCTTCCCAACCCAGGCAGCAAACCTGGGTCTCCTGCACTGCAGGCAGATCCTTCACCAACTCAGCTACCAGAGAAGCCCATCCTCTTTTACAAACAAGAAAACTGAGGTAATTAGCTATTTAATCTGCTGAATATCATGTAGCAGGTAGCCCAGCTGAGTAGGGCTTCATGCATTTCACCACAATGGATAAGGATAGGTCTTTGTAACAAAACAGCTTCCAACTGCAGAATAGTAAACTTACAGTGACTCAAATATCAGAGATGAGACAAGAAATCTGAAGATTGATGGGCTGCTGGTTTTGGTTGGTTCATAAGCTGCTTTTGAACTATTAAGAAAGCTGAGCACTGAAGAATTGATGCTTTTGAACTGTGGTGTTGGAGGAGACTCTTGAGACTCCCTTGGACTGCAAGAGGATCCAACCAGTCCATCCTCAAGCTAATCAGTCCTGAATATTCATTGGAAAGACTGATGCTGAAGCTGAAACTCCAATACTTTGGCCACTTGATGTGAAGAACTGACTCATTTGAAAAGACCCTGCTGCTGGGAAAGACTGAAGGTGGGAGAAGGGGACGACAGAGGATGAGGTGGGTGGATGGCATCACCAACTCAATGGAAAAGAGTTTGAGTAAACTCTGGGAGTTGGTGATGGACAGGGAGGCCTGGCGTGCTGCAGTCCATGGGGTCGCAAAGAGTCAGACACGACTGAGCAACTGAACTGAACAGCTTTCTTTATAGTCCAACTCTCACATCCATACGTGAAAACTGGAAAAACCATAGCTTTGAATAGACAGACCTTTGTTGGCAAAGTAATGTCTCTGTTTTTTAATATGCTGTCTAGGTTGGTCATAACTTTTCTTCCAAGGAGCAAGTGTCTTTTAATTTTATGGCTGCAGTCACCATCTGCAGTGATTTTGGAGCCCCCCAAAATAAAGTCTGTCACTGTTTCCATTGTTTCTACATCTATTTGCCATGAAGTGATGGGACCAGATGCCATGATCTTAGTTTTCTGAATGTAGAGTTTTAAGCCAGCTTTTTCACTCTCCTCTTTTACTTTCATCAAGAGGCCCTTTAGTTCTTTGCTTTCTGCCATAAAGGTGGTGTCATCTGCATATCTGAGGTTTGATATTTCTGCTGGCAATCTTGATTCCACTTTGTGCTTCATCCAGTCCAGCGTTTCTCATGATGTACTCTACATGTAAGTTAAATAAGCAGGGTGGCAATATACAGCCTTGATGTACTCCTTTCCCGATTTGGAGCCAGTCTGTTGTTCCATGTTCAGGTCTAACTTGCTTCCTGACCTGCATACAGATTTCTCAAGAGGCAGGTCAGGTGGTCTGGTATTCCCATCTCTTTCAGAATTTTCCACAGTTCATTGTGACCCACACAGTCAAAGGCTTTGACATAGTCAATAAAGCAGAAGTCGATGTTTTTCTGGAACTCTTTTGCTTTTTTGATGATCTAATGGATGCTGGCAATTTGATCTCTGATTCCTCTTGCTTTTCTAAATCCAGCTTGAACATCTGGAAGTTCACGATTCACGTACTGTTGAAGCCTGGCTTGGAGAATTTTGAGCATTACTTTGCTAGCATGTGAGATGAGTACAATTGTGCAGTAGTTTGAGCATTCTTTGGCATTGCCTTTCTTTAGGATTGGAAGGAAAACTGACCTTTTCCAGTCCTGTGGTCACTGCTGAGTTTTCCAAATTTGCTCTCATATTGAGTGCAGCACTTTCACAATATCATCTTTCAGGATTTGGAATAGCTCAACTGGAATTCCATCACCTCCACTAGCTTTGTTCATAGTGATGCTTCCTAAGGCCCACTTGACTTCACATTCCAGGATGTCTGGTGAGTGATCACACCATCATAATTATCTGGGTGGTGAAGATCTTTTTTGTATAGTTCTTCTGTGTATTCTTGCCACCTCTTCTTAATACCTTCTGCTTCTGTTAGATCCATAACTTTTCTGTCCTTTATTTTGCCCATCTTGGCATGAAATGTTCCCTTGGTATCTCTAATTTTCTTGAAGAGATCTCTAGTCTTTCCCATTCTGTTGTTTTCCTCTATTTCTTTGCATTGATCATTGAGGAAGGCTTTCTTATCTCTCCTTGCTACTCTTTGGAACTCTGCATTCAGATGGGTGTATCTTTCCTTTTCTCCTTTGACTTTTGCTTCTCTTCTTTTCACAGCTATTTGTAAAGCCTCCTCAGACAACCATTTTGCCTTTTTGCATTTCTTTTTCTTGGGGATGGTCTTGATCCCTGCCTCCTATACAATGTCACAAACCTCCGTCCATAGTTCTTCAGGCACTGTGTCTATCAGATCTAATCCCTTGAATCTATTTTTCACTTCCACTGTATAATAGTAAGGGATTTGATTTAGGTCACACCTGAACGGTCTAGCGGTTTTCCCTACTTTCTTCAATTTAAGTCTGAATTTGGCAATAAGGAGTTCATGATCCGTGCCACAGTAAGCTCCCGGTCTTTACAAGGTGATTAAGCTCTGGGCTTGTAATATACAGCATGGTGATTATAGTTAACACTGCTGTAGTGTGTATTTAAAAGACGCTTAAAAGTAGGTTCTAAACCATTTCACACCACACCCACACACTCACACACACACACACTGTAACTGTGTGAGGTGTTGGATATGTTAACTGCACCTCATTCTAGTGATCATTTTGCAGTATATACATATATCAGATCATTGCATTGTACACAGTAAACTAACAGAACAGTAAAAGTCAGTTAGAGCTCAGTACATAGACTGTGGGGGACCTTGGGGGCACATCCCTCTTTAAACAGGGAAGAACATCTGTCCCAGAGACAGCCGCGCACCAACAGTCCCATCAGCCCATCACTGTCAAAGGATTAGTTTATACCAACTTTAATGAAGCATAAAGGATCTTGGGCTCGGCGCTTTGGTACAGAACGTAGCGGGGGCTCCGCGGTGGAGTGCACGGTCCAGCCTGGACATACTGGCGGACTCCTGAGCCTCGGCCCTCTGAGAAGAGGGAGGCGCAGCTAGGCCCAGGGTTCCGCGGGTGGGACGGCACACGACCCGAATCCCACACCACACGACGGCCGCGGGAAGCACGACCTCGCTTGCCCCTTCCGCACGGCCCGAGGGCCCGGGCAGCTCAGAGCTGCGGCTTCAGATAACCGGGGGTGTTCCCAGCGCCTCTGGACGAGAAGCCACCGTGCACCGGGCAATATCAGGCTGGAGAGCACCACGCGCTGAAGCGTGGCTCCCGCCCGGAAGCGAGGCGGACTCCCAAGGACTACAACTCCCAGAGATGCCAGCGCTCCTCCGCTCTGATAGGCCCGCTGCGCCACCTATCAGCCAACCAGCGACGGCAGACGGGGCTCAGGGACCAATCACAAGAGGGGAGGCGGGCGCTCCCCCAGCCGATCGCAGGCCCCAAGTCGAATCGTGGCGAAACCTTAAACAGGTTCTCTGGAGCCCCAAGGCCGACACAGTGACCGGAGAAGTGACAGAATCAACGACCTAGGGCAGTGACGGTGACCGGCGAAATGACAGAATCAACGACCTAGGGGAGTGACAGTGACTAGAGAAGTAACAGAACCAACGACCTAGGGAGGAAATCCCCTCATCTCCTCAAAGTTCTGGCTTCCGCTACTCCAGCCTGTCGCCGCGCCAGCCAGAGCCCGCGAGTTCCTGGCGGCGCCCCGCCCCCAGCACTTTATTGGCTCCCTTGGGGGCACGTGAGCGCAGAGGGCGTGGCCTCGGCAGCCCGGGCTGGGCCGGGAGGGCGGCACCTGACCGCAATCGGGGACTGGAAGGCCCGGGCGCCTGGGGCCTGGGGTCTCATGGACACCCTGGCGCTGGGCCGATGGCGACGGCGGAGGCCTGAGGATCTGCAGGTCCCGGGGGACGCGGTGAGTCCCCCGGGGCCCGGGCCTTGCGAAAGGGAAGTCGGCAGCGCTGGGCAAACGCCCACCGGGTCTGGTGACTACTGGCGCCTGAAGCAGGAGGAGACCGGGCCCAGGCGGGCGGCGGGCGCCCGCTTGGGCGGAGCGTAGTGGGCGCGGCCTGAGTGGGGCCGACCGCCTCTCAGGCCGCGCCTGCGCAGAGATGCGGGCCTGGGCGGGCCGAGCGCACCCGCTTGGGCGGAGTACAGTGGGCGGGGCCTGGATGAGGCGGACCGCCCCTCCGACTGCGCCTGCGCAGAGATGCGGCCGGGTCGGGCGGTGTGCGCCCGCTTGGGCGGGGCCTGGGTGGGGCGGGTCGCCCCTCAGGATGCGCCTGCGCAGAGATGCAGACCCGGGCATCTCGGTGTCCTGGAAACCCAGGGCTGGTCACATGGTTCAGGGCTGCTGCGGAGGCCTCAGAGGTTCAGTGTCCAAAGTCAAGGGTCCTCCCGCCTTCTCCGCGCAGCTGTTCCTGAGTCAAACCGCCACGTGCAGGCGCTGGGCTGGGTGTGGTATGGGTGCCAGGCTAGCCGACACTCCAGTCGTTTGCTGCGAAAGAGCAGGGTAAGAGGTGATGGGTAATGGGAGGGTCTCTAATCAAGCTCGGGGTGGGTGCATCGTCGAGTCTATGCGAGGCTTGAAGGGAAAATTAGTGTGGGCAGGAAGTGCGTAGGGAACCGACAGAAGCCCTGTGGGATTGGGATAAGGAGGGCAGAGCCTCTGAGCTGCGCTCTTGTCCAACAACTCTGCCTGCGAATCGCCGGTTCTGATTTCGTCTTGTTTACCTCAGGGATCCCTCTAAGAGCAGTGCCGCCATACCGAGCAACAGAATTATTTATATTCTTCTTCGACTCCTCCCGGCTCCATAAGCATGGCATGTGCCTTCCCAGTTAGTACAGGCAACCTTTTTCTCCAGTGTTTTGCACAGCCTATCAGGAGTGAGGAGCTTTCTCCCCTGAAGCCTCTTTCTTCGCTGCCCGCTGCCTGACCATGAGCTAGTCTCACTTATGTTCTTGATGTAGCACTCCTCTCCCTGGTGCCACCTCACAGGGCATAGGCTAAGCTTCTGTAACAGGGAGACTTCACACCATCCTGGCTCAGACCTGAGGGAAGTTTGGTTCTGTGCGTAGCAGTATGGAGGTGAGCCCAGGGCAGTGGAACAGTTCAGTCCAGTTCAGTCAGTCAGTCGTGTCCGACTGTTTGCAACCCCATGGACTGCAGCAGGCCAGGCCTCCCTGTCCATCACCAACTCCCAGAGTTTACTCAAACTCAACATCCATCGAGTCAGTGATGCCATCCAACCATCTCATCCTCTGTCATCCCCTTCTCCTCATGCCTTCTAGTGGTACCCAGATCAAAGACATCCACGCACCCAGTCTCATTCTGTCCGTGGCTTCAGCAGCCCCCTGTCCTCCAGACACGTGTGTGTTCAACCTCTCAGTTGTGTCTCGTTCTTTGCAACCCTGTGCATTGTGGCCCGCCAGGCTCCTCTGTCCATGGGATTTCCCGGGCAAGAATACTGGAGTAGGTTGCCTGCTTCAAGGGATCTTCCTGACCCAGGGATCGAACCCATGTCTCCTGTGTCTCCAGCATTGGCTGGTGGATTCTTTACCACTGAGCCACCTGGGAAGCCCCATCCTCCAGACAGTGGGAAGTAAATAGGAAAGTGACACGATCATCCTGACATTTAAAGGGCCACCCTTTCCCCAGAGCAGCTTTGTGGGAAATGAAGGGGATGGTGGTCAGAGGGGAGGCACAATATATAGATGGTGAGAGGTGTCAGAGGCTCAGCCTGAGGGGAACGTAATGGCAGCACACACACGTGGCTGTGGATTTTGGAGGAAGAGCGGGCAGGTCTTGCTGGTGGAGTGGGTGTGGCAGGGAGTGTGAGTGGGGGAGTCCAGGTGACCCCCAGGGTTGCGGCTCGAGCTCCTGGGTGTGCAGTGGTGCTGTCACCGCAGGAGGGGACGTCTTGGAGACAGTTAGCTGAGGTGTGGCAGATTCTGCCAGTCCTCAAGTGGCCACCATGTGGGTTATCAGTTTCACAACAGCCCGTTGGGATGCGCATATGACCAACGAGGAAACTGAGGTACAGAGAGATTAATCAACTAGCAAGTGGTGGTTCAGTTCAGTTCAGTCGCTCAGTCGTGTCTGACTCTGTTCGACCCCATGAATCACAGCAGGCCAGACCTCCCTGTCCATCACCAACTCCCAGAGTTCACTCAGACTCATGTCCATCGAGTCAGTGATGCCATCCAACCATCTCATCCTCTGTCGTCCCCTTCTCCTCTTGCCCCCAATCCCTCCCAGCATCAGAGTGTTTTCCAATGAGTCTGGACAAAGTACTGGAGTTTCAGCTTTAGCATCATTCCTTCCAAAGAAATCCCAGGGCTGATCTCCTTCAGAATGGACTAGTTGGATCTCCTTGCAGTCCAAGGGACTCTCAAGTGTCTTCTCCAACACCACAGTTCAAAAGCATCAATTCTTCGGCGCTCAGCTTTCTTCCCAGTCCAACTCTCACATCCATACATGACCATAGGAAAAACCATAGCCTTGACTAGCTGGACCTTTGTTGGCAAAGTAATGTCTCTGCTTTTGAATATGCTGTCTAGGTTGGTCATAACTTGCCTTCCAAGGAGTAAGCGTCTTTTAATTTCATGGCTGCAGTCACCATCTGCAGTGATTTAGGAGCCCAAAAAAATAAAGTCTGACACTGTTTCCCCATCTATTTCCCATGAAGTGGTGGGACCAGATGCCATGATCTTCATTTTCTGAATGTTGAGCTTTAAACCAACTGTTTCACTCTCCACTTTCACTTTCATCAAGAGGCTTTTTAGTTCCTCTTCACTTTCTGCCATAAGGGTGGTGTCATCTGCATATCTGAAGTTATTGATATTTCTCTCGGCACTCTTGATTCCAGCTTGTGCTTCTTCCAGCCCAGCGTTTCTCATGATGTACTCTGCATAGAAGTTAAATAAGCAGGGTGGCAATATACACCCTTGACGTACTCCTTTTCCTATTTGGAACCAGTCTGTTGTTCCATGTCCAGTTCTAACTGTTGCTTCCTGACCTGCATACAGATTTCTGAAGAGTCAGGTCAGGTGGTCTGGTATTCCCATCTCTTTCAGAATTTTCCACAGTTTATTGTGATCCACACAGTCAAAGGCTTTGGCATAGTCAATAAAGCAGAAATAGATGTTTTTCTGGAACTCTCTTGCTTTTTCCATGATCCAGCGGATGTTGGCAATTTGAGCTCTGGTACCTATGCCTTTTCTAAAACCAGCTTGAACATCACGAAGTTCACGGTTCACATATTGCTGAAGCCTGGCTTGGAGAATTTTGAGCATGACTTTACTAGCGTGTGAGATGAGTGCAATTGTGACTACCGCAAGTGGTGGTAGTAGGTCCTAAACCCTACCAACGCCCTCCAGAGCTTGTGTTCTTAACCACTGGGCTATACAGCTTCCTCCGGGGGGCTTGTGGAACTAAAACATGAGACTTGAAAACGAAATCCAAAGTTGGCCATAAACCGATGAAAGGTGTGATGCGCCGGACTGTCAGGGATGGGAAGCCATAGGTCACTGTTGATCTGAGGAAACAGGAAAGGCTTAGTAGAAGAAACCTTGAGTGATCTTTCAGGTTGGAGTTGGTGGGATGAGGTGCCCAGGCTGAGGCTCCAGCACTTCCAGACTGTTACCAGACAGGATGAGGGCGTGTAGTGCCGGGGTGTGTCCTGTCTCCTGATCTGATAGAGTCCTCATTTACGTTGCATTGTTTTTGCAACATTGTTTTTGTCCTAGTTTTTGATCTGACAATCTGGATTGAGCTTCATAAAGTAGCCACATTCTGCCCTCCATTTTCCACTCTGGTTCTCCGTCTGTCTCACACACACCGGTTCAGTTTGGTTACTCGGGAAGCATGAGTCCCTTCGTACCTCTGTGACAGCCCAGTGGCTCTGCACCCTGTGTGTTAAAGCCAGCAGAAGAGATCAGGAGCTGCGGCCACCAGGACCGTCTCTGGAATGAGGAGTCTCATGAGCCAGGGCCAGGAGTCTCTCCTGTCCTCTGGGGAGTGTCCTGATGATGGTGAGGTCAGTGAATGTGGTAGCAGTTACATAGCAGTAGTGCTTATCCTTTCTGTTGCATACTTTTTAAAAATTATTTTTCTGAGCACCTATTGTGTACCAGCACTGTTCTAGGCTCTGGAAGAAGAGAAGTGAGGCTTTGCTTAGGTTGACCCCGTGACTGGGCATCCAGTGCCTGGCTCCTTGCAGTCCCTAACCACCACACTCACCACACCTTTCAGAATGGAAATGTCAACCCAGACGCCCAAAAATTCATGTCTACACCTCAGCCTTCTATCTCCCTAAAGACTCTTTTTCCAAAAAAGCTCTGTAAAGAGCAGGCTCTCTGGGCAGAGTACTGGTTGCCCACAGAGTTACCATTTCCAGTGCACTTCAGTCTTTTGTATATTCTTATTACCATCTGGTTTAATTTTTGGTTTTCTTCCTGAAGGAGTTCTTTTAACATACATTCTCTGGTGGCTCAGATCCGCCTGCAATGCAGGAGACCTGAGTTTGATCTCTGTGTTGGGAAGTTCCCCTGGAGCAGAGAATGGCAACCCACTCCAATATTCTCAAAGCTCAGGTTGTTACCACCGGCTGTAAGTCAGAGGTCCCCACCACCCCCTCCTTAGATCCAGTGACCTCTGGAGCCGCTCATAGAACTGCGGCAGCCCTCGACTCACCAGATAACTAATTATCTGTAAAGGGTATCGAAAGACGTGAGTCCACAGCCGTGGGAGGCACATGGAAGACGGGGTCCGGCCCAGAGGAGCTCTATCCTCCTGCGGCCAGCCCACACGCCGCACCGGCTCCCGGCTCCCGTCCTGAAAGCGCGCGGAACCCCTCCTTCTTGGCTTGCACGGCAGCCTCTGTGACGCAGCTTCTGTCCCCTCCCCACTCCCCAGAAATCGGAGGGTGGCACTGAAAGTCCCAAGCAGCTCCTCTTGGTTCCTCAGGCAGCCAGTCTCCCCAGCCCCCTCAGGTGCCTGCCAAAAGTCACTTCATTCGCGTGAGTAACAGGGCACTCATTCACCTTTGTGGCTCTGAAGGGACCTCAGAAACCGAGGACTAGAGACCACGTGTTGCAACAGAAAATACCCCCATTGTCCTGGTCGCTTAGAAACTCCAGGGGTTTGGGGACCTGCAGTCCAGGAACCTAATGTATCTTAAAAATACATTTTGGTCACCTGAATGACTATATATATATGTGTGTGTCTGTGTATAATGTACATATTTTTTATATACATATCAGTTCAGGTTAGTCACTCAGTCGTGTCTGACTCGTTGCGACCCCATGAATTGCAGCACGCCATGCCTCCCTGTCCATCACCAACTCCTGGAGTTCACTCAAACTCAAGTCCATTGAGTCAGTGATGCCATCCAGCCATCTCATCCTCTGTCGTCCCCTTCTCCTCCTGCCCCCAATCCCTCCCAGCATCAGAGTCTTTTCCAATGAGTCAGCTCTTCGCATGAGGTGGCCCAAGTACTGGAGTTTCAGCTTTAGCATCATTCCTTCCAAAGAACACCCAGGACCGATCTCCTTTAGAATGGGCTGGTTGGATCTCCTTGCAGTCCAAGGGACTCTCAAGAGTCTTCTCCAACACCACAGTTCAAAAGCATCAATTCTTCGGCACTCAGCTTTCTTCCCAGTCCAACTCTCACATCCATACATGACCACTGGAAAAACCATAGTCTTGACTAGACATATATACCTATATAAATAAATAATAAATATATATATAATAAATGGGAGTTTTGCAGATTTGTATCCTAGTGAAGTTCACTCTGAAAGTGCACAGATCAGTGGTTTTAGTGTAGTACGGACTTCTGTAAACACCATCACAACCTGATTTCAGGACATTTTCATCACCCCGAAAGAAGCCTGGTCCCTGGTCCCGCTGCTCCCCCATCCCTGAGCAGCCACCAGTCTACTTTCTGTCCTCTGCTGGCTGTCCTGCTCTGGCCATCCCCCCACCCCTGAGCAGCCAGCAGTCCACTTTCTGTCTTCTGCTGACTGTCTTGCTCTGGCCATCTCATGTAAATGGAACCACACAATATTTGGTCTCTTGTGACTGGCTTCTTTCACTTAACATAAGCGGTTCATGCGTATTGAAATACATATCAGTATTTTATTTCTTCTTGTCGCTAAATATTGCATTGTATAAATAATGCCACGTTTTATTTAAGCATTTCTCCGTGGATGGGCGTTTGGGTTGCTTGCTCTTCGGGAATTTCTGAGGAATGCTGCTGTGAGCGTCCAGGTACAGGCTTTCCGTGTGGACGTGTGTTTTCATCTCCCTTGGGCTGGTGCCTCGCTGTGGAATTGCTGAGTTATTAGGTAACTCTGTGCTTAGCATTTTGAGGAATCACCAAACTGTTCTGCAAAACAGCTGCACTATTTAAATTCCCACCAGCAACAAATGGGGGTTCTGTTTTCTCCACGTCCTTGCCAACACTTTTTTGGATTATAACCATTCCAGTGGGTAGGACACGGTATCCCGTTGTGGTTTTGATTTGCATTTTTGTAATGACTAATGATGTTGAACATCTTTTCAGGTACTTATTGACCATATGTATATCTTTGTCAGCAGAATTCCTATTCATATCCTTTGCCTGTTTAAAAAATTGTGCCATCTTGTTGAGTTGAAAGACTTCTTTATATATTCTGGAGACAAGTCCATTAGCGTGCATACAGTAAGCAGTTTTGGATATTGATGAAATCCAGTTTATGAATTTGTTTCTTTTATGAGTCATGCTTTTGGTGTCGTATCTAAAAAATCTTTGCCAAGCCCAAGATCACAGAGATTTAGTCTTATGTTCTCCTCTAAAAATTTAATGTTCTCTGCTCTTAAATTTAGCTCTCTGATCCATCCCAAGTTCATCTCTGTGTGGTATGTGTCAGGGCCCTGAATTCCTCTTTCTGCATGTGGATGGAGTTACGCCAGCACCACTTCTGATGAAGGTTCTTCTTTCTCCGTTGCGTTGTCTCAGCAGCCTTGTCAAAAGTTAGTTCACGGTAAACGGAAGGGTTTATCCTGGACCCTCGTTTCTGTTCCATTGGTCTCTGTGTGTGTCCTGTGCCGTTACTGCCCTGTCTTAATTACTGTAGCTTTATGTTAAGCTTTGATATATGTTGCATACATTTTTCAGTTTTTAGTGCTTCTTTAGTATATGTCTCAGTCTTGTCTCCCCAGTTTGACTTAACGCATGCTGAGCCCCAGGTCTGGCATTTCCAATCATTGGACTTCAGGCAAGTTAGCTGGGGTTGGTGGACTTCACCTTCTTCACGTGCAGAATAGAAGTAAAATGCCCTGCTTTTCTGGCAGCACGGGGCTCTACTTTGCTACTGAAATAACAAATATAGAAACACTCCATGCTGTAGTTTTTTTTTTTAATCATTGCAAGAACAGTTACTAGGTCCCACCTGTGGTAAATAGATTTTTTTATAATTTAGGTTTATACTGTCCTTGTAAATCACGCGTGCAAAATTAGTGCTCAGTCTAGAGTGTGTGTTTATGTCTTTTCATTTTCACTGGAAGTAAAAGAGTGGTTTTTCTTCGCTCTCCTCCACCACCTTCCTCTGGGGAGCCAGCTTTCATGGAATCACAGTGGTGCCCACGGCTTACCTCGCTTGTCTCCTCATTGGTTGCTTTCTCTTTCCTGAGCAGGACTTGGTCTGGGGTGTGGATGCAAGTCCGTGCCCGGGACGGGGAGGAGTCTCCTGGAAAGGGCAGCTGATGATGCACAGCATCCTGATGTTATGGTCCCCGTGGCTGAAGTCCCAGGGCACCTGGCCACAGGGGGTTGAGAGTAAGCACCCTTGCTTCTGCTGGTTTCTGTGGTTCAGTCTGTGCTGCAGAAAGCAACACCCCCAAGAGCGCAAGGTCATTTCCAAGCAACTGTCCCCAAGGGGGGATCTCTGCACGCTTTCTTTCTCGGCGACAGTCTGCAGGCCTCCTCAGTCCTGCTCCTCGGCCCTAGCAGTTCTGTCTCAGAGCTGGTGGATGTCCACGTCAGCTACTCCAGCCAAAGTGAACTTTCTTTACTGTGACAGAGATTAAACTAGACTAGAATACCTCACTCAGCAACTTTCTGATAACTGGACTCAGTCAGCGTCACACATTTATGATACAAGTGATCTTTAGAATAAATCCCACTGGTCAATAAAAATCCTTAAAATACCTTCAAATGAAAGATGAGATTATTGCGCGTGTATGTGTGTAGTTGGAGAGTTACCTTTAATTGCATTACCAACTCTGACAATTTACATTGGTATTCTAACTTGGAGTATATGTGCTTAACATATATTAGCATATATATTACATGTGCTTGACTTAAGGCTTTTCAAGAACCTGCCACTTTCTTGCTGTGCTGATTGAAGAGAATTCACAGGGTGTTTCTGTCAAAGCACTCAAGGAAGTTGGCCTCTTCTTTCTTTACCCTCCACGTCTGTTTGCATGCAAAGTCGAGAAATGGGTTTCCAGAGGGGGCGTCCTGTCAAGGGTCTTCTCTTACTCAGCTGTGTTTCTTTTTCAGCTCTTCTCTGGTGAGATTGCTGCTGATAGATCTTCTGTAGTTGTTAAGTAACGGGGTCTTTGTGTTTATTCAGGATTTGAATTTTGTTGACACGGTGCCAGAGCCATTTGTTGCTGTTTGGTCATGTCTGACTCTTTGCGACCCCATGGACTGCAGCACGCCAGGCGTCCCTGTCGTTCACCATCTCCCAGAGTTTGCTCAAACTCATGTCCGTAGGGTTGATGATACCATCCAACCCATCTCAGCCTCTGTCGTTTCCTTCTCCTCCTGTCCCCAGTCTTTCCCAGTATCAGGGTCTTTTCCAATGAGTTGCCTCTTCACATCAGGTGGCCAAAGTATTGGAGCTTCAGCTTCAGCATCAGTCCTTCCAATGAATATTCAGGGTTGATTTCCTTTAGGATTGACTGGTTTGATCTCCTTGCAGTCCAAGGAACTCTCAAGAGTCTTCTCCAGCACCACAGTTTGAAAGCATCAATTTTTCGGTGCTCAGCCTTCTTTATGGTCCAACTCTTGCATCCTTGCATGACTACTGGAAAAACCATAGCTTTGACAATGGATGTTTGTCGGAAGAGTGATATCTATGCTTTTTAATACACTGTCTAAATAGCTTTTCTTCCAAGGAGCAAGCATCTTAATTTCATGGCTGCAGTCACTGTCTGCGGCCAGATAGATGGTAAACCTTCACTTGCCTTGATGAAGGCTGACTGAAGCCTCTCTAGAAGGGAGTGGGGGAGAGCGAGGCATGTAACACACGCGTCCTGGGCTTCAGTGCCTCTCAGCCCCAGTTTTCCCGTGGTCCAGGCCAGTCCATGGTAATTGGAATATTTGCCGAGTAAATATGTGAGTCAGTGTCACATACTGCCAGCTTTCACTAATCCCTGTTTAAAGCAGAAAACATGAATGACTTAATCCCCTCGGCCAGCTGAGGGCCACCATGTTCCCTGGAGGAGCCCAGCCCTCGATGACTGACTTGGTCAGTGTGGCTCCCCTTCCCCGCCACGTGGGGACCCAGCCCCCGCCACCGGAGCCTCTCAAGGAGTGTCCACCGTGGGTGGCCACAGGTCTGCTGACCCGCTGTGCCAGGCCTTGTTTGACCCCACAAAGAAAAAGTTAGAATCCATCTAACTCATCAAGAAACATGGCGTGTGTAGACCTCCTCGAGAAGCACACTTCCTGCCCGTCCACGCCCCTCTGCCCTCCTGTTTGGAAAGCGATGTTCCTCAGAAAGGAGCACGGGGCTGCGATGTGACTGCAGGAGGAAAGTCGCATCCTGCGTGTGGATGACACGGGGCACAGCCAGTATCCCCACTTCTCTTTGCCAGATTTTTTCTGGCCGCACTGCGTGGCATGCACGATCTTTATTCCCTGACCAAAGGTGGAACTCAGGTCCCCTGCGGTGGTCACACAGGGGCTTAAGCAGTGGGCCACCAGGCAAGTCCCGCCCAGATAGTTGGGAGTTGGCAGGACACCCCTTTATACAGCATGCCCCTTTCTGCAATGTGAAGGCTGAGCAGATCCTGAGTAACCGGAGGTCATAGTCCTTGGTCTTTTCTTCCTCAACCCTTCCATCCAACTCAGGCAGAACACAGAAGGCGGCACCATTTCCAATTACGAAGGTGATTCCTATGATGATGGCGGTATTTGGCAGTACTTTGATACACTGGAAAATAGCAAGGAAATCAGATTAGACTTGGAAACTAAACTTAAGGATTACGTAGCAGAGCCTGGCGTTAAATTTAAACCAGAAGGACCCTCAGTAGTCCCTAGGAATGGGCTGTGCGTCCTCTAGGGCAGACAGATGTAAGCTGGGGGGGTCCCGGCCTCGTGTGGACCCAGGTGGCAGGTCGCTGGGTCAGCCGGAGTTTTTCCCTGCGGACTTGGGACCACGTCGTGGAGGTAGCGGGGAGCTCTGCTCTCCTCTGCAGTGGTGACAGCGTGTTGGGGGTATTTTACATGGTTCATTTCAGGAGGAATAATGACGATTTAGAAACTATAGGACATGGTGTCTAGAAGAGGAAAATTCTGGAAAGCCTCTCGGATATGGGAGAGTGAAAGAGAGCTTGGTCAGAGAGAAGCAGCCTCAGAGGTGTCTTCACACGTGGGAAAGGACTTTTGTCTTACACACGTCACTCTTTATGTCACTTAGGAGGGAAAAATTAGGATTGTGGAAAGGTGACTTGGCTTATATCCACATTTCTAGATGTGTGGTATACACTAGAGCAGGTGCAGGAGGTTTTTTATCTTCATTTTTAAAACTTCATTTCCAAGTAGTTTTAAGACTTATAGAAAGGTTGGGGAAAAGCAACTGTAATATAGAGAATTCACTTGAACAACGTATGTGGGCACAGTACGATTGGCAGGCAGCCAGGCTCGCCTCATGCACGGCCGTCGCCCGGGCTCCAGCCTTACTCCAGCCTCGCCTGATTTCCCGCTAGCACCCTTTTTCTGCCCTGGATCTCTTCCAGGACCCCACACTGCGCTGAGTCCTCACCCCTCTAGTCACTGATGCGTCCCTCCAGGACCCCACACTGCGCTGAGTCTGCTCACCCCTCCAGTCACTGATGCGTCCTTCCAGGACTCCACACTGTGCTGAGTCCTCACCCCTCTAGTCACCGACATGTCCTTCCAGGACTCCACACTGTGCCGAGTCTGCTCACCCCTCTAGTCACCATGTCCTTCCAGGACCCCACACTGCGCCAAGTCTGCTCACCCCTCTAGTCACTGATGCGTCCTTCCAGGACTCCACACTGTGCTGAGTCCTTACCCCTCTAGCCACTGACACGTCCTTGGTTTCCTGACCCTGGCACATCTATGGAGCAGCGGTCAGCTATCTGGCAGAAGACTCTCTGTCCATGTGGGTTGTCCAGCATCTTCTGTGATGAGGTTAAGACCTCGCCCTTTCTGGCACGAGTATCGCAAGGTGATGTTATGCTTTCTTCGTGCATCTTATGGGGACTGTGCCGAGATGTCTCAGTACCGTGATGCTGACCTTATCTCTGGATGAAGATGGTTTCATACCCTGTGAAGTTACCGGTCTTTTCTTTATAATTAATAAATACCTTGGGGGAGATATGTTGAAACTGCACTTAAATTATATTTAATTTATAAATTAAACTATAACTATTATAATTATTTATTATAATTAATAAATACCTTGCGGGAGATACGTTGAAACATGAAAATATATGTTGAAAGTATATGTAAAACAGTTTTATGTATAAAACTGAAACTTTGTAAATTAATAAATACCTTGGGGGAGAAAGCATATTTCTTCTTAAGCCTTTGCCTTCTGAGTTAGTATCTATTAGTAAATCTGGCCTAAAATACATTTCACTGTGTGTTTACTTCATGATGATTTTGTCTTTCCCTCATTCATTTAACACTTACTAGTCTTTTTCCTGATGCCCTTTGATACACGCCTGTCGCTGTACAGTATTGACCTGTACTACAGAATTTTTCCACTTTCCCTCTCCCTTCATCTCTCATGTTTTAGTGGAATTATTTCCACCATGTCAGAGGACGTAATATTTGCACATTTGTCTGTCAGCCTAATTCCACCTTTATTTTAAATTTAGTCTGAGATGTACATCTTAGTACCTTCAGATGCTTACGAAAAATCCTCACGCTGGAATTTCCCCAGTCATCACTGGGTAGTTAGATGAAGCTCACCCTCACATAGCATCCTCCGGAAGGGCTCATGGCTGTGGTGGTCTCTAAATTCACCTGTGTTGAAACGCTATTTCTGTAATCTTGACATTTGAAGGACAGCGTGGTAGATTTTACATTCTTGGTCTGTGTTTTCTCTCTCTGAGTTTTAAAAGCGTGTTTCTCCATCATCTCACTTACGTGTTGGCCTTGGAAAGCCTGATGCTGGTCCAGTTCCTTTTCACTCTCATTGACCTGCGCGCCCAGGGGCTTTGAGGATTTCGTCTTCATCTTTGAAGTCTGCTGGTTTTATTAGGACGCCTCCGTGTTGGTCATTCCGGGTTAATTTTCCCAGGCGCCGTGTGAGCCTCCGTTTTGAGCTTCAGTCAGTCTCGTTTCCATGAAGCTTTCTCGGGCTACAGTTTTCAGTCTTAGCTTTGCTGTTACTTTGCTTTCCTCTTTGCAGAACTCTGACTCAGCAAACATTCCTTGCTGCTTTGTCTTCCCTTCCTGCTGCTGCCCTTTTTTAGCCCCCTGTTTTCTTTATGCCGTCTCCTTCTCTTGACTGCGCTCCTGCCCGTCTTTGGTGTCCTCTGTTAGTTTTCGCTTGAAGTTATCCCCGTCAGTGCACTTTATAGTTTATTCCTCGTTTCCCTCCACTACTTTCCTGAATCATCCAAGTCTCTCTTGCTTCTCCCCATTTTTGTCCTTTCTGTTTTTACATCGCTAATTCAGGGTGGTTTTTCGTATCCTCACATGTTTGTTTGAGTATTTAATTATGTTTTTAAGAGTATTAAAATCTCCTTTTGACTCATGTCTTTTTCAGGAGGAATTTTTATTTTTGGGGTATTTTTTAAAGATTGCTGGTCTTTTAAAGACTGCCGTCCGGCACCTCCGCTGTGGGTGTGGCTGAGCGCAGGTGCAGCAGGTGTCTCTGCTGGTGGACGGGTGGCGGTGAGCCCCCTGGTATGATGGGCATCCTCACTTGCCAGACCCCAAACTTGCCCTCTCTCTCCTTCTCCTCGCCACCACCCAGCCCCAGGGGCACCGGCCCGCCCCTTTGCCCGTGCCCCTCCCAGGAGCTGAATTCAGAGGAGCACCTCTGTAAGTGCTCTGTCCGTTTCCACCGTGCAGACTTTGGAGCCCCTGCCCGCCTCTGGGCTCTGGGGCTCGGGCTCCTCCTCGCTGCGCATCTGGGCGCCTTTCCCTTGCTGATGACCCTGTCCTGTCCCGCTCACAGCGTCTCCTCCTGCCCTTCTCAGGGCAGGGCCACGTTGGAGGTGTGGGCTGGAGCGGAGGGGACCCGCGCTGGGCTCCTGGCTTTTCTGTCCCCCTGGCCATATTCTCTGATGTCCTCGTTCTCCGATTCAGGTTGTGCCCAGGTGTGGTTCTGCAGCAGTGACTCTGACCTTTCTGGACTTCCTTATGTTCAGGAAGAACTGTGGCATTGGGTGATGGGGGGCTGGCTGCCCTGCCCTTGTCTCAGCCTCCTGGAGTCTGCACTGTATTTACCCCAGGGCATTATTCTCTGGTTTGGGGGCTCAGAGGTCAGCGTTTGCCATTTTCCTCCTCAGGTATCTATTTTAAGACATGTTAGTTAGGGAGGAGTAAAACTAGCACTTGACACCAGGTTTCTATATTAGATAAATCCATGAAATAAAAAGTCCATTTAGAAGATAATATAATGGAATGAATCGTGAACAGATTTGGCGCAAATCATGATGATGGTTTGCCGGTGACTGAGGAGGGTGCGGGACCACCCGTGAACCAGGGGTGTTTCCTGACTCTGGCGGGCACCGCTCAGCAGCGGGGACCCAGGACAGGGCGGACCTTCTGTCCCCTGCAGAGGCCTCCTGCCCATCTGCTCTGTGTCGCTGAACACATCCTTACCCCGCGGAGCACAGACTGGGAATGTGGAGAGTCAGCCGTTTCCTTCAGCTTTGGAAGGCTGCTTCTGTGATTCGTCTTTAGTTCACGGGAATGCCAACGTCACATGCCTTTCCTGCAGGTTATCCCTTACAGGCTGTGTGTGCAGCTTGTGAAATAAAACCAGCCCACTCCTCAGTGTCAGGAAAACAAAGAATTATCCACATGGGATTATTCATATCGTATTAAGGAAGCACATAACTTGATATTGTATTAAAAAAGTACCTACCTGGCAAAAGTATCGAAGGGCATGACTAGATTCTTGAACAAAAATTTATAGGTTTTGTACATTCTCGATATCGATAAACCAGTCCCAACAGTTTATTATAAGAATTTTGACCAAAATTGCTCCAAATGACTTTTTTTTTTTTTTTTTTTTTTTCCAAATGACTTTTAAACTTGTAAAGCTAAGTAAATATCAGACTGTGCTGGAAGTAATGAGGTTAAGTGATGGTGGTTATTCCTGGAAGATAAAGTTGGAAGTTGTCTCTCCCAACGTCCTATAAACTTTCTGAGCTCCTCGAGGGTCTGTTTGCAGCGAGGTTCTCAGAGGCAGATTCAGTCAGAGCGCCGTGTGCTTTCCCAGGCCATCTAAAGTGAGACTGTCATTGCAGAAGCGGGCGTGCAGGAGGCTGGACACGGCGGCGCCCGAGCGGGACTGCCCCCAGCTGAGGGTGCGCATCCCAGCGTCCGGGGGCAGCGAGGAGCCCGAGTCCCTGGATGCCCAGCGCAGAGGCTACCTGCCCTCACTATGGCCCGACAGCGGCCAGGGCCGACTAGGCATGGGGGTAGGTTCCTGCTCCCACCAGACCAGCCTTTACCTGTTCAGTCAAAGTGTGAATAACCGCTGCCCTGGCTCATCCACGGCTGTGATTTGTTAAACAGGGTCCTCTGGATGGCGGAAGGAGCCGGGCCCAGCCTTGCCCGAGGTGCATCGCGGGAGAGTCTGTAAGTGCATCCCCCTGCTTGCTGTGACGTGAAAGACCTGTCCTTAAATCCTGGATCCGTAGGACAAGGGTGGTAGAAACGGCCGTTTCGTTCCTAAGGAAGAGGGGTGTAAACTGAAAGGCGCAGGTTGGTTTTCTGAGCATTCGACTCGGCTGCAAACTAACGTGCTTCCGGCTTCACACTGAGACTACAAATTGAATATACATTTTAAATTCTTTCTAAAAACAGGGTTTAGAGAAGGGAACAGGTCCTGGAAATGGTTAAAATAGAGCTAATTTGAGGACATCTTAGAGAAATGTCCTTAACTCATTTACTCACCCAAATGGGAATCAGTGTTGCTTTTTCTTTTCCCTCCTTAGGCTTTTCTTTCCTATTTGTATACACTTCACATAAATCACAAATTTCAGAAGGATAAACAGCATTCACACCATTAATTCACACCATTAATTCAAAGGAATGGGACGTCTTAGTGTCGCCAGGGTCAGATTCTCAGTCCCCTCTGTTGGGCGGAAGATCAGGAAGTGTGCGGTGCTGCTGTTCAGTCGCTAAGTCGTGTCCGACTCTGCGACCCCGTGAACCCCAAGCATGCCAAGCTTCCCTGTCCTTCACATTAGCATCATGATACCTTTGTTCCTGAATTTGGGCTTGTTCTAAAAATAAGAGCTTTGGAACCTCTATAATTCTTTTTTTTTTTTTTAATTTTAAGCTTGCAGTCTTCATATTGCAATAAAATAGAATTGTGTTTAATTTCCACATAGAAACCAGGAGCGTGTGTGTGTGTGTGTGTGAGTGTTTTCAGGATTTCCCCTAAAGATCTTTAGAGGAAACTCAGTGCTGCTTTTGATCAGCAAACCTTTGAGTCAGTAAATTGCAGAGTCTTCACGCGGTGCATTGTGGGTGACTGTTTTGTAGGGGAGGCAGTGATTTTGTTTTAAACAAAGGCCAGCCACCATGGGGCCTCTGAAGTCCTTAGACAAGCACGAAGACCAAGGCCAGGTGGACCTGCCCGTGGGGATGTGCCTTCCTACTATTGTACTCCATCCTCAGGGAAATTTCCGCAGGTCCTGTTGCATTTCGTGGTGTGGAGGTGGTGGTGGTTTAGTTGCTAAGTCATGTCTGACTCTTGAGACCCTGTGGGCTGTAGCCCACCAGGCTTCTTTGTCCATGGGCTTCTCCAGGCAAGAAGACTGGAGTGGGTTGCCATGCCCTCCTCCAGGGGAATCTTCCCGACCCAGGGATCGAACCCAGATCTCCTGCACTGCAGGTGATTCTTCAACGACTGAGCCACCAACAATCCTGAATAATGTTAAAACTAAAGATCCAGCGACTTAAACTGTATTTCGGTTGATTCATGTAACTGCCAAGTGTGCCCTGGGTTTTGATAGTTAATATTATGACCCCACTATGGGTAGAGCGCATTATTGTTGGTGACTAACGCGAAACCTCCCTTGTTCTCGTCACGTTTCCACGGAATGTGTCTTTCAAATCCCCCGTCTGTTGGGCAAACAGTTGGGACGTAATACGGGTTCCTAATGCTCCAAGAGGTTGCCTTCTGGCATGAACAGCTTAAAGGAAAAAAAAATTTGGCTCAAGCAGCTGATTGGATCATTTAAGCTAATGTTCTGTTTGAACAACAGCACCTATTTGATTAGGGTTTTCCTTCCCTTGTGATTCCCCAAGCTTGCCTCTGTATGTTTCCTAGGAGATGAATCTGTGCGTGGAAAACCTATATTGATATGTAAATATATCATTTTTCTCTCTAATGCTCGACATTCTTTTCATCTAAATTTTCAGAAAGTGACTTTAAAAAATCAGTTTCCCTTTATTTGTAGTTATTCTCAATAAAATTTCACCCAGGCTTGGGTGATTTAATATTTACACCCACTATTTCTAAAAGTCTTATGTAAATAAAGATTGAAATGTGAATTTGAAAAGTCACACCTCTTGATATTTGAACAGACTATAGCTGCACATATCTTCTTTTTCTAATAATATGGCTAGTTTCTCTCTTAAGCTTTTAAAATAATAAGACACTATTTTTGTATTCCAGAACATCAAGAGGCTCAGTGTTAAATAAAAAGCAAATAGTATTTTTAGAAATGCAAGATCCCAGGGAGAAGTGCTTAACAGTAAATCACCGATGGGCAGCAATTCCAAATTTCAGAAGACTTCATTAAACGCAGGGTTCCGCTCACGGGTGCACCCCGCTCACACGGAAGCCTGCCTGTCCAAGCCCGCCATTCCCGTGGCTGACCCCGGTGGCGAGCTTGGCTCAGAGAGCAGCAGGGGTCACACTGGGGGTTGTGTGGAAGCCCTGTGTGTGCGTGCTCAGTCGCGTTGGACTCTGTGACCCCAGCGAGTGTAGCCCACCGGGCTCCCCTGTCCATGGAATTCTCCAGGCAGAAATACTGGAGTGGGTTGCCATTTCCTTCTCTGGGGGTCTTCCCAACCCAGAGATTGCACCCACGTCTCCTGCATTGACAGGCAGATTCTTCACCACGGCGCCCCTGAGAACCCCACGGGGAGTCGCTGGCGGGAAGCTTGCCTTGGTGTCTCGGCAAGCTGGACGCTTTTCCCTGAGAACCTCCTCGGGTCCCCCTTCTCTGCCGTGTTTCTGACTGCAGCAGGTATCAGCTGACCCAGTTGGTCCTGCTCAGAATTCTCACGTGGCCGCCTCAGCTCACTGCCTGGGCCTGTTGTCTTTCTCCCATGAAGCTTTTCCTGATTGTTATCGTGAGTCCTTGCTCATGTACGCAAGGACTTTTCCCGTGGACCTTCTCCAGCTCACTCCCCAGGCTGACACGCAAGCCTGCCGTTTGGCCCGCCGCAGCTCACTGATGGAGTCTTAGGGCGATCGGTGCTGAGGCTCAGTCCCTAGTGCACGCTATTGGTAAGAAACAGCTCCTCGTCCCCCGCTCACGGTGCTGACAGCGGGGTGAAGCCATCCCTGATTCTTGGGACGTGGTGTTATGTCATTCAGGGTATCTGCCGCCCGGTGGGTGGCCCTCTGCTGTGCACCATCCAGGCTACAGGGCCAGGGCGCTGGTCTCCGCCTGCAGGAGGCTCCTTTCCTTCCTTGAGTGCTCCCAAGGCTGGGCCTGCCATGCAGTGGGCTTCCTTCCTTGCTCAGCTCAGCAGTCTTGGCCCAGGGGCTCATGGTAGCCAAGTGTGCCATGAAATCATGCTCTTCTTAGAAATTCTTCCCATTAAATGAATCCTCGCGAGGCTGTGAGAGGTCTGCAGGATAACCACATGAAGATGCATGGAGGGGGCATTATCAGGCTGGAAGCCACAGGAAGAGCAGGTTCAGGATGCTGGCCAAGGGGGAGTGCTGCCTCGTCAGCACCCTTTTCTGAGTGGCACCTGCCGCTGGTGTCCTGCAGCTCCTCAGGGAGCGGCCACCCCCAGACTTCATGGGTCAGCTTGGCAGTCACCCTCGGCGCCGTTCCCTCCCCTCGTCTCCCCCGACCCCAGGCAGCCTCCCCGCCCCTCCTTCCGGGGTCCCAGCTCCTGAGGACTTGGCCCCCTCGCTCCCAGCTCCTGCTTGGTGGCAGCCCTTGGGCTCTGCGGTCACCCCATCTCTTCCCTTTATCCTCCCAGCTGCCCCCAGGCCGGGAGGGGGACCCCTCCTGGGTGAACACGTGCCTCCCTCCCCTCTGTGGATCCTCTTCTCTTCCGTCATCTGTGACATTGAAACCCACATTCCTCTCGTGAAGCCCACATTCCTCACCTGAGTCTCTGTTCTGACTGGACCCCACCTGGGCTAACCAGCTAAGGAGTGGAAAGATCTTCCTGAGAACAGAAAGCCTGCAGTCTTTAACTAGGCCTGGGGTCTTGGTCGCCCAGCAGGCTCAGCATCTGGGAGCCGGTCCCCTCTGCTGGAGTTTATCTCAGGTTATTGAGTTTTTACCCAAGCCGATAGTGAGTTACTACGTAAGCGCCAACATGTAAAATGATGTTTTTGGTTTTGGGGACCCTGCTGCTCCCAATCCCCAACAAATTGTTTTGGCTAACAGCCTGTTCATTAGTGTTGAGGGCAAAAACTAGGGGAGCATCTCAACAAACTTCTACGTTATTCCCTTTTTGACACTGAAACCCATTGCCTGACAACAGCATGGGGGGCTGGGAGAAGAGAGGTGGGGACAGAGTGGAGGGCGGGGGGCGGGAGGGGTGGTCCCGGGGAGGGGTCCCCAGCCTACCGTCGGGGGCGGAGGGAGGCGCCCCAGGATGGTCATTCTGATTCCAGATGGATGCCTGTTTCCCGTGTACTACATCTTATCTCCAAATAAGTGACCTTTAAAGTATTTGCTCTATTTTATTTACCTGTCTGTCTCATTAGCAACTGCTCCCTGCATCCGCAGCATCTATAAATACTGCCCTGACCCAGGGGCGGGGGAGAAGCCGGTGCAGACAGGAGTCTCTGTCCCCCTGCCTGCGGTGATGGGGGCAGTGCCACCTGGCCCGGGGGTCAGGCCCAGAGCCAGGGCCGGGGTGGGCATGGCAGACTCTGACGTGGATTAACACAGATGCGTGCACAGCAGGTCACTCTCAGCTAGATCTAATCAGCCCTTTATCTATACGTCCTGAGAGAAAACAACAGTCACAGAGGGATCACCGGAAATTTCACTGATCATTCCTTACCAATCAGAGTGCCCTGTGCACTTCCCTGAGGTTCGGCAGGGACCCCAGCGGTCATCGGTCAGGTTGCCGATAAGGAACCCGGTCCGCGGGGTGGGGTGACCGGCCCGCCCCACGCCGTGGTCAGTGGGGAGGCCGGGCTCTGAGCCCGCAGTGTAGGCCTCCTGTGCCCGCTGTCCTGGCTGGTGTGGCCCCGTCACTTCCGCACTGGGCATGGCGGCGGCCCGCTCTGATGCGCTCAGACGGCTGTGAGGCCGCAGGGCTTCGTGGACGTCCTTCCCAGAACCGTGAGGGCTTTGTGGCCAAGACAGGGCTGAGTCCTCCAGACGGTGGGAGAGGCAGCGGGCCAAGGAGGAGTCTGGCTGTGCCGGTGTAGTCAAATAGAGGAGTTTGCATAGACTTGCTGACGGAATCTTCCAGTAGAATCTCTGACAATAAACGTTTCCTCTGAATATGGATGCCAGAAAATAAGTTAAAAAAATTTTTTTTTTACTGTGTTGTTGAGATCATTTCAGGTTCTGAAGGAGTAGAGAGCCTTCAGGTGACTAAAGAACGAAACTAAAACTTTTTTCTCTGGGGATAAAATGTTATACTATGAGGAGACAGTGAAACGGATTTTCACAGAAAAGCTAATATTTTTTTAAAAATGGAGTTTAGATTTCCTGCAAGCATGTGGGACTAAACTAATGTATGCTGCAGATAAGGACATTAAATACGTTGTTAATCATATTTTAAGTGAAGAGAGAAGCAGGACAGTAGATGCAGGCGTGCTCTCCTGTGGCTGTTGTCAGGACTTGGCTTTGTTGGATTTGGTCCTAGAGTCGGCCCACAGAGATGTGTGCAAAACACTTGGGCGCTGTTTGCTTAGCAGAAAGCCAGAAACCACATCCACACCCGTCAGGAGGAGAGAAGTGGCTCAGTCGCTCAGTCCTGTCTGACTCTGTGACCCCAGGGACTGCAGCCCGCCAGGCTCCTCTGTCCATGGAATTCTCCAGGCAAGAATACTGGAGTGGGTTGCCATTTCCTTCTCCAGGGGATCTTCCCCACCCAGGGATCAAACCTGGGTCTCCTGCACTGCAGGCAGATGCTTTACCAACTGAGCCAACGTAAGTGGATTGGCATATATTTATTCAGTAAATATACAGTTCAGTGAGAATGGATGACATTTCACCTGTGGCATTTTATCTCATAAGCTACGTAATGGTTCGTGTATATTTGTTATATTGCTGTCTATACTTTTTTGTATTCCTGAAAAGGCCTGGTGAGTCTTGGACCTGATGTATCTGCATATCTGCATGTATCTGATGTATCATGGTGAAAGAGAATTCTGGAGAGCTGCTGGAGAGAAACCACTGATAGCCATGAAGGAACAGTGCTTTGAGTGACAGCAGACCCCCCATTAGTTACAGACACCAAGGACCTTGGAATGACGCTCTGCAATGCTAGGGGACTGTCCCGTGTGAACATGTGTCTGTAACATGCTCAGAGCTGGGGAGACCGGTGCAGTGGGAATTGCCTTGCCCTCACAGTAATTCAGTTGCCAGAACTAACTCCAGAAGAGAGAATCCAATGGAATAATTTGGGAAAGTTCTCAAAAGCTACCATCCCAGATGGTTTTATAGTTTAAAAGAAATTCTACATAAAGGAACATACAGATGACTTGCTTTAGAAAAAGAACTACATTATTTGATCAAAGGAGGAAAAAAAGAAACAAATCAAACTGTCATCTTAATAGAGGCAGCAACTGCTCAGTTAGTGCAAATCCCACTCAAGATAAAACCAGAAACAGAGGGCTTATCCTGGTGAGGTTGAAGCCTCTGCACTTAGGGGGGTGTTTCTTTGGATGAAGAGAGAAGCAGATTTGTTTGCCATCACTACTTCTGCTTAGCAGGGTTTCTAACTCAGACCGTTAAACAAGGAAGAAGAAACAATGGTTATAAGAATTAGAAGGGGAAGAAAACTAAATTGTTATTTCCTGACATCATCTACATAGAAAATCCAAGCAATCTGCAGATAGACTATTAAAACTAATATTCAGCAAGATTGTTGACCATAAGATGAGCTTGCAAAAACAGGATGGAGGACGAGGTAGAGAAATTGTGCTCTTTATCCAATGGAATATTAGCCATAAATGAGGGAGATGCTGCCATTTCCAGCAACGTGGATGGCATCTGGGGGCATTGTCCTAAATGAAATGAGTCAGACAGAGAAAGACAGATTCTGTCTTGTACATGGAATCTTCAAAACAAAAAAAGGCTCATAGAACAGATTGGTGGTTGCCAGCGACGGTGTGTGAGGGGTGGGAGAAATCGGTGAAGGGAGTCAAAAGGTAAAAATGAAAACAGCAACAAGAATCTGTTTTAAAAGCAGCAGCAGCAGCGGGTAAGTGGGCCCTTGAAGCTCCTCAGACTCTTTGCAGAGCAGGGTCCTCAGACCCCTTAAGGGTCAGCGTCTCCGCTGAGGAGCCAGGCTGTCCCTCCCTTCCAGCCCACGGTGGTGAGTGTGAGATAACACGAATTTATGCACAAGAACAGCCTGAGTAGATTTTGGAGAGTGTCCTCCATGCCTGCTTTGGAAGTCCAGGAAAGCTGTGTATACAATTTTTTTTTTAGTTTTAAACTCAAGGCTTTTCCTGGAATATACATGCATGCTTATACCCTGTTTTTAGAGTTGCTTGTTTGTCCACAGCTCCTCCGTGAAGCTCTTGATCCTTGCGTGTCTGGGGCAGGAGTGTTGCCCATCACAGCACTGTGGCAGGGGGGCCCACCCCTCAGAATCCTGGGCCTGGGCTCATGCTTTCATCTTCCCTCCGAGCCTGAGCCCCTGACTCAGCCTCCGAGGAGCAGAGACGGTCATGGGATGTCCCCTTGCTCTAGCCCACCTCCCCCTGACTCCCGTGCCACCCACATGTCCTTCCCCTGGTCGAGAAGCATCGCTTCCCAGGCTTGATCTCTTTGGACATACTTGGTAGGAGACTGAGAACAGTGTGCTGGCTGCTGTTCTGAGCTGCTCGCCAGAAGCTGCTGCTGGGCACCGATAAGTACTAAGCCTTGTCCCCACCATCCACTTCCGCCCCAGAAGGCTCTCTGTGGACTGGGCTGGGACAGGCTCCAGTGCCTGGGAGCGTCAGGACAGTCCGGCACGGAGGCAGAACCTGACCTCAGGATTCCAGTCTCCTTTTTCCCTGGTGTGTGCTCTGCACTCCTCCAACTGCTGCAGACTTACACTGACCAACAAGCCTTCATAACAAGGTGGAAGGCAAGGTTCAAATAGAGAATTGTGGACTCTGTTGGAGCTCCATGCTGGGATCCAGTGCAATGAGGGAAAGCTGGCCCCTGGCCCACCCTGTTGCCAGCCCAGGCCCTGTCCTGACTGACAGGAGGCCTTAAGCACACAGATGCATCCTTTCCCATCCACATTCCACTCCCACCTCCCAGCAGTGGACCTTTCAGCCTGCAGCAGGCGGGTCAGAGAGGGGCTCTGATCTCAGGAGGGGACACCTGGTGGGGAGGCTCTCCCAGCCAGGGGACAGGCTCCGGAGGGGACAGGACCTGGGGGGTGGGGCAGGGGGCGTCCATGGAGAGGTGCAGCCAGAGGAGGTCTCAGAAGCTGCGACCCAAGGCAGAGAGAGCGCTGTTGAAATGAGACAGCTTCAGTGGAGGGGGGACTCATAGGTGGTAATTAGGGGGGAAAATGCTGTTCTCATGGATTCTTGTGGACTTGAGTTACGATCTAAGGTCCTTTAGTTTTAACCTGAAAGAGCCTCATCAGTATTTCTTGTAGGGTAGGTCTGCTAATGACAGATTTTTTGTTTTTGTTTATCTGGGAGTATCTTAATTTCTCATTTTTGAAGGATAGTTTTGTTGGATACAAAATCCTTGGTTGACCTTCAGCACTCTGAATTGGGCTGAGAAATCAGCTGTCAATCTTGTTGAGGATCCCTTCAGCTTGATGTGGAATTTTTCTTTCTGCTTTCAAGACTACTTGGGTTTTGACAGTGTTATTCTAAAGTACCTAGGTGTCTTTTTGGACCTTACTCTCTTTTGGTCCCAGTGTTAGAAACAAAACAAAACTCTGTTCAAGAAAAAAAAACACTCTTCTCTTGCTTGGTGGAAAAATACTGAAACTGTGTTTTATCAAAAGTGTTGTATTTCCCACTATTGCTTTTAATATCACTTTTCAAGCCTACTCAGACAGGTAGTGGACATATGAATTGCCAACAGTGAGACTGACGTTTAAGGCACAGCTGTCCTCTTCCTTCGTGACTTTATCAAATCGGGCTCAGTGCCCAGACCCCCCATCAGACGTGGCTCCAGTGGCTGGTCCCTGCCAGTGGCCGCCTCAGAGTCTGGGGACACGAGACCTCACTTCTGCATCAGGGACAGGGGTCTAAGCTGTGAGAGGGACATCGGCAAACTGGACCCTGGGGAGAAAAGCCTGATGGTTTGGGAACTTGAGGTCGTGTCGGGATGGAGATTGGGTGAGAGGTTTGAGTGAGTGGTTCCTGCGGGTTCTTTTGTGTAGGAGAGTCTAGGTTTGGTCCTCTTTTTGATGTGTCCATGTGTCTGGTTGTCCTGTGTCCTATTTGTTCTGCCTCCAGTGTGTCTCCAGACAAACCCATCCAGGCAGGGTGGGGTGGGGTGGCTCAGCGAGACATCTCAGCACTTCTGCATGAAGGTGGGGAGGCAGGAGGTCTGCTCCAGGGGCAGGGAGGCCAGGCCCGAGTGGGATCCTCGCGAAGCTGGATTACCTCCCGCCCCGGGCCCCCTGCGAGGAGCCTGCTGCAGTGCACGTGTGCTGAATTCAGTATTCAGACATCATAAAAAAAAAACAAACTATGAATTTATCAATGATTCTTTCATTCTCCTTTTTCCCCTCTCATAGAACTGTAGGAGAGAAGAGAAGTAACATTTATCGAGAACATTCTATGTGCCAAGCACTATAGGAGGCGCTTTAAATATCTTAATTATGGTATTTTATATATGTTCTGTAAATACGTGCTTAGCTCAGAGTGTGTGTCAGCTCAGCCTATTGAAAGGCAGAGCTCAGTGTTGTGAACCTGAAGCCAAGGTAGGTTCATTCCCACGACGCCCCGTTTTCTCGTTGTAGGGACACTTTAACCACACGGAGGACCGGTAGAAGACCGTGCCGGGAGAGGAAGGTCGCAGTCATGGTTTCGAGCCCTCATGCAGCGGCAGATGTGCTCCCCTGGCTGGACCTGGCGCCCCCGTCCCCACAGCAGCCGCCGTGCTCCCGGCGGGAGGTCCCGCCTCCTCACTCCAGAACCAGAGAGCCTGCAGACCTCGCTCCTCCCGCAGCCGCCTTCCCAGCGCAGCCTGCTGGGGAAGGTCACGGCTTTATTTGAGAGTTGAAAGTATCCGGCATCAAACGTCGTGTGCGGTTTGAGAGTCCACGTCCAGATGGAAAGCCCAGCTCCATACTTCTCTGTTGTTTCAAGGGTGTATCCAGAGCTGCTTATGTGCTCTTTTTTAATTAAAAGTCTTATTTTTATATTGAAAATGCTCTGTAATTTTACACTGAATTTTCCTAAATGTTAGCATCTAATCTGTTCTGTGTGATTTCCCCAACTGAAGTTACCAGGTGCAGGGCCACTTTTATATTAAAATGGGAGTTTCTCATCTTCTCTCGGGTTTTCAGTGTCTGGTCTGACTGTGGAGACTGGCGTGCTCCCCAGGGTCTGCAGGCTCCTTCAGGATGCCCTTGTCACCTCGAGACGGGTCCCAGCAAAACCCCGGGCGGCAGCTTGTGCACAGGCCCTCTCCCCTCCCACCCAGCTCTCCGTGTTTCCTGGGCCGTCCACGTGGCCGTGTCCTCTGCCAGCAGCCGGCCCGCAGCATCCACGTTCAGAAGCCTGATCTGTAGGCGATCGTGGTGTGCAGTCATGGGCGAGGGGTTCAGGCTGGACAGACGAGGCCAGAAGACAGGCTGCAGAAAGGAGATGAGCAAACCCCGTCTGTAGGACGGATTACCTGCAGTCACAGGGTGCTGCCAGGCCGCAGGACGGAAAGCATTTTCTGCCCCCAGCGTTTTTGGAGCCACTGGACAGTGAACCCCAAATAAGCTCGCAGAGCTGTGACCGGATGAAGCAACGTCCAGGCCGCTGAGAGAAGGAGCTGAGATTCGAGGCCTTAAAAAGACGTTTTTAAAAAGCGTTAATTTGCTTCTCTCTTCTCAAAATGAGATCGACATCTTCATTTGTATGGAAAACATGAAGATGCTCAGATCCCAACCTGGTGTTTTGTGTATAAGCTCTTCCTTTCCCCCCAGATCCGTGGGGAGAGGGGGTGTCCACATAGGTACAGCGAGTGTTTGGTCACTGAGACGGCACACGGGTCACCCCAGCCATTTACATGGACTGAAAGCTTTTGGGGGAGAAGAAGCCCCCGTGCAGCATCTGGCCTGGTGCGGGACAGCCACCCCTGCTGGGGGGTCAGGCGGACTCACCTCCCCACACCCGCCAGCATCTCCGCCTCACTCTCAAGTATGCAAGGGTCTGAGGACCCAGGGGCTGTCATTGGTATGAGACCTGAGTACACGAGGCCTGGCCGCTGCTGGGCGTCTGGCCCTGGCCCCACGGCCCTTCTGAGGCCAGAGCAGTGGGTCTTCTATGGAAAAGCCGTGCACGAGGACACCTAACAGCGTGAATCCAACAAGAGGGGTGCTTTAAAGCCAGCTGGCATGTGGGAGCCAGCAGCTTTATCCCAAACTCCTGCAGTTCTCAGGCGGGAAGGAGAGTGTGGCGGAGCTGGTGGGCCCCGCGGGATGTGGCCTCCATTCTCTGTTCACTAAGAACAGGCCTGCAGCGGATCACGCCAAGGGTCTAGGCTTCCGGAACCTTCCCTATGCCCCTCAGAGCCTGCCATCTGGCCTTCTCGCCCAGAGAGACCCCAGGCACAGAAAGCCCGGTGGGGCGACCTGTGGACATTCTGCCTTCCTGGCCTGGCCTTCACCCGGCCCCAGAATCACCCCCTAATCGTCCCCGTCTCTCCCGCAAGCCCGCTTCCTTCTGGGCCTTACAGCCTGAAACGGATGAAGGAGAGGGTGTTTTGGTAAAACTCTTAATTGGCATTTTTATGGTTATAAAAATATGCTTGTTCATGTAGAAGAGAGAGAGAACGGCCCACCTCACCCCTCGTGTCCACCCTGGGCTTGCTGGGGGCGCCCCCGTCCGAATACGGACTTCTTTATTTCCAGCCGAATGTTACCAAGCGAACAGGCTCCCACGTCATTTGGGAAAGCATCATCTTAAGAGGTGGCAGGGGAACCTCCCTGGTGGTCCAGTGGTGAAGTCTCCCCGCGTCCAATGCAGTGGGTGTGGGTTTGGTCCCTGGTCGGGGAGCAGGGTTTCCATGTGCTGAAGGGTGCAGACAACGAATGTTTAAAAATAAGTAAAACTTGTCAAAAATGTTATTTAAAAAAAGTGGCAGGGCACCCCACCTCTGGACAAGCGGCCATCACCTTCACGGCTCTGACACGAACTGCCATCAGTCGGGAAGGGCTGGCTCTAAGCGTGTAGGTAAGTGTCGGGGAGCTGCTCTGTCCTGCCTGGATGTGAGGGGCTGCGAGAGGCAGGAGGCGGACCTACCACCCAGAGACGTCACACAGGGACCCCCTCTCCCGGCACCTCAATCTGTCAGCCCCACAGGTACCGAAACAGATTAGGCAGCACGCAAAACTTGCACCGATTCCATGAAACTGGGTTTTGACACACCCGGGACAAGCATGAAATGTGATTATACCTTGAAAGTGGTCCATCTCTGTGTTCTTGCCAAAAAAGAGGAACACCCCGAGGAAACAGACCAGGCATTTGTGTGTGTATTAAATACACTTACACATAAGTTGATACCCATTAAATTTTCCATTCGTTCTCTAAACATGATCTGTCCTTGCTTTTTGTGTAGAGATGAAAATACCAATACATACCTTTTATCATTTAACAAAATAAGTTTATATTGGTTTCTAAAGCTTGAAACAACTTAGAAAACTCGCAGAAACTTTAGAAGCACGGTAAATGCTTATCACAGACACATTAGCATCACCTGAAATGATTTGCTTCCTTTTAAAATGTAGTTTAATCTTCAAATTTGTCTTTTACACATATTCCAAAAATGTTACCATGGGACTGATCTGGCAGCCCAGAGGTTAACACTCTGCGTTCCCAGTGCAGGGGGTGTGGGTTTGATTCCTGGTCAAGGAACTAAGATCCCACATGCCATGCAGCTCAGCCAAAAAAAAAATAAGCACAAATATACCTCAAATTTCCATAGATAGGTAGAAATAAAATATGAATATAAAAGTAATCTATAATCGTATTACACAAAGATAACTAATGCTCACATTTCATTGTGTATCTTCACAAAACTTCTGTGTGAGCATACACATCTACAAGCCTGTCCTCTGGATGTTACCGTCACGTACGTCTGCTCATGTCAGCACGTGTTTAAGTTGTCATTCTTCAGGTCAGCATAGGGATTTCTCCGGTGGTTCTGTAGTTAGGATTTGGTGCTCTGACTGCCGTGGCCTGTCCCTGGTTGGGGAGCTGAGATCCTGTAGGTCATGCATCGAGGCAAAAAAGGAAAAAAAGTTTGGGTTAGGATGCTGCACGGTATTAATTCCACCGACTGGAAACGCACAGTGTGTTTCCCCACTCGCTCCCTAATGTGAATTTATGTTCTTTTCATTCATTTGTCCTTTTTTTCATCTACCTGTTACAAAAATTGCTGGATAAATAGTCTTACATATACAGTTTTATAAGGTCTTTCAATTTGTAAGAGAAGATTCTGGAAGTTGTGCTGCTGGGTCAGTGGGTCTACTCAGATTTTTTGCCATCTGGAAAGGTGGTCCCATGTCCCTTCCCACTCACCAACACCAAATAGAACCCCCTCTTTTTAATGTTATTAACTTGGAACATCTCAAACACAGAGGAACGTAGGCAGAACCAATAGTACAAAGACCCTGTAGCCTTTGACCTTTGCCAACAAAGGTCGCCATGGCCAGTCCTGCCTGCCGCTCCACCTCCCTGTGCCCTGGGAACAGACTCTAGCCATAATACTAGTTCCGCTATAATTATTTCCATCTGTCCTCCCAAAGAAGCAGCATAAAAAGCATAACCACAATACAATAGTCAGACCTCAAACAAAATTTACAATAATTCCTTATTTATGAAATCTCTAGTCTTTGATCAAATCCCTCTGCCTCTTCAATTTCATAGATGATTGTTTTCATTTTGTTTGGTTTTTCACAGCGTGTTTGAGTTGGATGCATACAGGGTCCATGTACCAGGCTGGCTGATCCGTCCTGAGTCTCTGATCGAGGGTCTTCTTCCTCTCCCTTTACTCCTCTGCAGTGAAGTTTCAAGAAGCTCGTTTGTTCATACAGTCTGTGTCGAAATGTTGCTCTTTGCCTCTCCCAAGTTTACCTGCTGCTCTTGCCTCTGTCTAGGTTTCTCCTTGCTCCTTTCCTTCCAAAGAGCAAGTGTCTTCTAAGTTCATGACTGTGGTCACCATCCACAGTGATTTTGGACACAGAAAAGAAAGCCTGTCACTGCTAGACTGTGTATTAAAAAGCAGAGACATCACTTTGCCAACAAAGGTGTGTATAGTCAAAGCTTTGGTTTTTCCAGTAGTCATGTACAGATGTGAATTGGACCATGAGAAGGCTAAGCACCAAAGAATTGATGCTTTTGAACTGTGGTGCTGGAAAAGTCTCTCCAGTGTCCCCTGGACTGCAAGGAGATCAAACCAGTCAGTCCTAAGGAAATCAACCTTGAATATTCATTGGAAGGACTGATGCTAAAGCTGAAGCTCCAGTCCTTTGGCCACCTGATATGAAGAGCTGACTCACTGTAAAAGACCCTGATGCTGGGCAAGATTGAAGGTGGCAGGAGAAGGGGGTGACGGGATGAGATGGTTGGATGGCATCACTGATTCAATGGGCCCAGAGATGGTGAAGGACAGGGCTGCCTGCGTGCTGCAGTCCATGGGGTGGCAAAGAGTCGGACGCGACTGAGCCACTGAGCAGCAGCATCAGCCTGCCTCAGTTCCTGGCCGGGGAACTGAGATCTTGGTAGTTACTATAATTGCTGTTGATTCAGAAGCTTGATCAGATTCAATTTTGATTTTTTTGGCAAAAGTTCTCTCTTAATCTCTGCCAGTCTGACCTTTGCACTGACTTTGTGGTTTTAACGTGTGGGTCCCATATTGCATTTCTGATGTGTGTTATCAGCCACATTTGTCCTTCGTGAATGATCTGTCTTTGGATGTTTTTCTGTTGGGGTGCTTCTCTTTGTTATATTTTGAGGAGTTCTTTAAATATTAAGGCTGTTACGTCTGTTTTCCTCTCATTTGTTGCCCGTATTTTTTCCCCATTTATAATTTTTCACCTTCTTTTCAGTGATGTCCATGGCATCACTTACTGGACGGTTTTAGCCATCATAACTCTCGGCCTCCTTGTAGCGTGTTTCTAGCCTTGGAGCCATTCAAGAAAGACCTTCTTTTCCCCAAGATTATGTACGTTACATGAACTGATATGTAAATTATGGCCTACACTTTTGCATGATTCTGATTTCATTTTTTAAACTTTCTCTTTGGCTGCACTGGGTCTTCATCACTGTGAGCAGGCTGTGCTCTGGTCGTGGCGTCGGGGGCTGCTCTTGCGGCATGTGGGCTTCTCATTGTGCTGGTCTCTTGTGAATCACGGCCTCCAGAGCACAGGCTCAGTAGTTGTGGCTCTCGGGCTTACTTGCTCCTGGCATATAGGATCTTTTGGGCCGGGACAGACTGGTGTCCCCTGCATTGCAAGACAGAGTCTTAACCACTAGACCCCCAGGGAAGCCCCTGATTTCACTTTTAACACATAAAACTTTGTGCTTTAGCTACAGAGTTTTAGGGCATAAAGGGCGATATATCTAACTTTGTTTTTCTCCAATATTAACCAATTCTTCTTTTTTGGAGGGGAAGGTTGTGAAATGTTTTATTGAAGCATAACCTATACACATAAATGGATTTTCTTTATATACGTAGCAGAACAATGGTGCTGAAAGTAATGTTTTCTCTTACTATTTTAAAAAAATTTATTTTATATTGGAGTATAGTTAATTGACAATGCTGTATCAGTTTCAGATGCACACAAAATGACTGTTACACGTATACAGGTATCCGTCCTCCTTCAGCTGCCTCTCCCATTCAGGTGGTTATAGAATATAGAGTATAGAATATAGAATATATACTTCCTGTGCTGAATAGTAGGTCCTTGTTTGTTTATTTTATGTATAGCAGTGTGTATATGTTAACCCCAAACTCTTAATTTATCCCACCCCCCGCCTTTCCTCTTTTTTTGTTGTAGACATAAACTTGTTTTCCATATCTGTAAGTCCTTCTTACAGATAGAAAAGTTCATTTGTATCATTTTTGTTAGATCCCACATAACAGGTGATGTCACATGGTATCTGACTTACTGCACTTAATATGTCCATCTCTAGGTCCACCCATGTTGCTGCAAACGCTATTATTTCTTTTTCTTTTTTTCTGGTTCTGATGTCGTCCAGCTTGTCTAGCTTTGCTTCTGTTGCCTGTGCTCCTGGTGTCATATTACATGCCATAGGGGGCTTCCCTGATAGCTCAGTTGGAAAAGCATCCACCTGCAGCGCGGGAGACCTGGGTTTGATCCCTGGGTTGGGAAGATCCCCTGGGGAACGGAAAGGCTACCCACTCCAGTATTCTGGCCTAGAGCATTCCATGGACTGTACAATCCATGGGGTCACAAAGAGTCAGACGTGACTGAGAGCCTTTCACTTCACTGCACTTCACACTGTGTCATTGCCAAGATCAATATCATGAAGCTTTCCCCTATGTTTTCTTCTAGAAGTTTTACAGTTTTGGATCTTTAATCCATTTTGAGTTGATTTGTGTGTGGTATAAGAGTCCAGCTTTAGTATTTTGTGTAAGGATAGCCAGTTTTCCAGCACCATCTGTTAAAGAGACGGCCCTTTCCCCATTGTGTGTTTTTAGCGCCTGTGTCAAGGCTCACTTGACCTTTACGTGCATGGGTTTACTTCTGAGCTCTCTGTTCTGCTATGTTTGCCCTAATACCAGTACATAATTTTTTTTTGATTACATACCTTTGTAATATATTTTGAAATCAGAAAGTGTGATGAAGACATGTGTATGAAGAGATGCTTAACATCACTGATCATCACAGAGATGCAAAGCAGAACCTCACTGAGATAGCATTGAGCTCCTGCTGGGATGGAGCAAAAGAATGCTGCTGCTGCTGCTGCTAAGTCGCTTCATTGTGTCCGACTCTGTGCGACCCCATAGACAGCAGCCCACCAGGCTCCCCCATGCCTGGGATTCTCCAGGCAAGAACACTGGAGTGGGTTGCCATTTCCTTCTCCAATGCATGAAAGTGAAAAGTGAAAGTGAAGTCGCTCAGTCCTGTCCGACTCATCTCGACCCCATGGACTGCAGCCTACCAGGCTCCTCTGTCCATGGGATTTTCCAGGCAAGAGTACTGGAGTGGGTGCAATAGATACTACGTGTTCACAAAGATGTGGAGAAATTAGAAACGCGCACTGTTGATAAGAGTGCAAAATGGTGCAGCTGCTGTGGAAAATAGTATGGAGGTTCACCCAAAAGCTAAAAACAGAGGGACTTCTCTGGCAGTCCAGTGATTGGGACTCTACACTTCCCCTGCTGGGGTGAGAGTTTGATTTCTGGCTGGGGAACTAGGATCATGCATGCCACATAGTGTGGCCAAAAAATAGACCTGAAAATTTTTTAAATTGATGCAAAAAAAAATCCATGATGAACAAACAAAGTCAAAATTTTAAAAATTAAAAATAGAACCATCAGATGATCCAGCAATGCCAGTCCTGGGTATACAGCCAAAGGAATGGAGGTCAGGACCTCGAAATGAGAGCACCCCCATCATCACTGCAGCTCTGTTCACAACAGTGAGGCGTGGAGGCTAGCTACATGGCCATGCATGAGCGCTCGGCCACTTCAGTCATGTCTGACTCTTTGATACCCCATGGACTGTAGCCCTCCAGGCTCCTCTGTCCATGAGAGTCTCCAGGCAGGAATACTTGAGTGGCTTGCCATTTTCTCCTCCAGGAGATCTTCCAGACCCAAGAATCAAACCCACATCTTCTGCGACTCCTGCATTGCGGGCGGCTTCTTTACCACCTGAGCCACTGGGGAAGTCCAGTTAAACGGCCATCAGCTGATAAATGGATAAAGAGAATGTGGCACGTACACACAGTGGAATATTACTCAGCCTTAAAAGAGAGGAAATCCTGCGTTGTGTGACCACATGGATGACCCTTGAGGATATTATGCTAAGGGAAATATGCCAGTCACAGAAGAATGAATATTGCCTGATCCCACCGATATCAGGAAACTAAAGAGTCGAGCTCATAGAAGCCAGGAACAGAATGGTTGTTGCCAGGCCTGGGGAGGGATGCAGGGCAGTGGGTGCTGGGCGGGCAGAGTTTCGGATGCGCAGGGCAGCCAAGCCCCAGAGCTGTGCTGCACGACAGAGTGCCCGTGTCCACCACACTGTGTGTGTTGCACACGAGAAACCCTGGAGAGGCCAGATCCCATGTTGAATGTTCTCACCACAATAAAATTAGAAAGAGCGCGGGGCCCTTGCGGGGAGGGCTGCCCTCGAAGTCGGTCTTTGCTCTGAGTCTCGGTGCTGCCCCTCCCCGCTGGGTCCTGCATTCCATGGTGGCCGCCGAAGGCCCTCTCCACACTCTCCGCATGGTCAGTGGCTTCTCCTCAACCGGAGCGGGAGGGGACTTTCCACAAAGCCTCTTTGTCCCCCCAGATGGTTCCACTTAGGCTGTGGTTTCCTTGGCATCCGGGGTAATTGAAAGAGGCGCTCACGACCCCTAGTCCACAAGTCCAGGCTCTGGAGCCGCCTGGCTGGCCACTGTGCCTGTCCAGCCCGCAGAGCATCCCACGGCCAGCAAGCTGGGCCTCCGACTTCACATTCAACAGCAGAACCTGAACAGATGCACATACCCCAGTGAGGGCCATCACGGTCTGAACCCTGCTCTGGGAAAGGCCAGAGGCTCCCCCTGGAAGACCTGACTGTGTCCCCAAGACCACATGAACAATAGTGACAGGCCCAGGAGTTCCCAGAGGCCCTGAGGCCACTGAGCCTCATTTACATCCTCTCAAGCTCTGCCTCTCTTAAGAAACTTTGGTCTTAACAAAAAAGACATTGAGACAATTCGTATAAATGTGTAAGACGGGTGCCGTCCACATGGCACTCAGACTCGGTGTTTCTTGGACTGCTTATGTGAAGTGAGTTCACGTGGCTCCGTCTTCTTTGAGGCAGAAACCGCCACGTGGATTCTCTATTCCTTTTACAAACCGAATGTGTTGGCGTCTTGCTGTGCTGACACCTGGTTCTCTCCTCCACCTTGCCTGTATGTGGTGGCTCCTTCTTCTCGACCCCATGGACGCCAGGTTTCCCTGTCCTCCACCGCCTCCCAGAGTTTGTTCAAACTCATGCCCGTTGAGTGGGTGATGCTATCTAACCATCTCTTCCCCTGCCGCCCCCTTCTCCTTTTGCCTTTGTGGCTCAGTGATGTTTGTAAGTTACGGATGAGGCCAGGTCATGGTGCCTTTGCCCCCTACCCCATCCAGTCCCAGGGCACCCGTCCACCTCTATCTACCGGTCCCCTTGCAGAGCCCTGGGGGAGGCTGGCCTTGGAGGGCAGGGGTGGGGTCTGCTCGGGCCGAGTGGAGGCGAGGATGGTGCTTCGCTCATCGGTGCCCCAGAGCTGGGCAGGGCTCCCGGCCCCAGGCCGCTTCAGTGAGTATCTGCAAGGTCAACTGAAACCAATTTCTTTTAAAAAAAATTATTAATTTACTCTTGTCTGTGCTGGGTCTTCGTTGCCAGGTAGGCTTTTCTCTAGTTGCAGCGAGCTGGGGCTCCTCGTCCGCGTGGGGTATGGCCTTCTCAGTGCGGAGCTCGGGCACAGGCTGCAGGTTCATGGGCTGCGGCTCCCAGACCAGAGCACAGCCTCAACAGTGGTGGCTCACGGGCTGAGCTGCTCCAGGGCTCCTTGCAGATCAGGGCTCAATCCCTGATTGTCCTGCATTGGCAGGGGAGCCTGGGGAACTGATTTCTAATGAGCTTCTGAAAGTCAGGAGCCCAGGCCAGCCATGTGTTCGGCTAGCGGGGGCTGGAGGCTTGCTGGGAGGGGCCCACCGAGGCCGGTCCAGCTCCTGGTCCTGTTCCCACAGCTCCAACCTCCCGGCCGAGCCCACCACCTGCTTCCCGTCACAAGACCCTCCCTGCCTCTGTCCAGGGTGACCCTGGCCTGCTGAGAAAAGCCGCGCGTGTGCACTGCGGAGGCCGGGAACACAGAGCACACGGGGCCTAGGGCCAGGTGGTTGGAGGCGGGAGTCCAGGCCGCGCCAGGTGCCCGCCTGCTCCTCACTGCCCCGAGGGCTGGGATCAAACACGTGAGGAGAGCGTGGGCCCAGGCTGGGCCTCCTCCCCACCCCGGCTGCCCCCAGGGACTTAGCTGGGACCGCGCTGAGGGTGGAGCCCCAGTTCCAGGGCGTCCAGCTGGGGACCTCTGCGTCAGTACACAGTCCAGTAAGAGCGCGTGTCCCAGCTCCCTGTGTCACGTGTGAGCTCTCTCCACGACGCACGGGCTGTGTACGTCCATGAGAAAATCCCGTGGACTTCGGGGACCTGTGTGACTAGGCGGATCCCAGTGGTCCTCAGGGCCTGAAGATGACTGAGCTCCCTGCAGGCCTTAGCCTCCCCGGACCCCTGCGTCTGGAGCAACAGCCAAAGCCTCTCACCCTGCACCCTGATTCGGGGGCCCACAGAGCTGTCCCGGGGCCGCAGCCCGAGAAATGCAAGAGGCTGTGGTGGCCCCAGCAGTGGGCACAGGGGACTCAGCCCGTCTGCTGGGGCGGTGACGGGGTTGGGGTGCAGGGGTGCTGGTCTCGGGCAGGGCGGGGGGGAAGAGACTGCCTGCCCCCAATCAACCTGCCGGCTTGCCCAGCGGGTGGGGTGCCCAGAGAGGCAGGCTGCCCCCTCAGCCTTGGTGGGCAGGGCCAGAGAGGGGACACAGCCAGACCAGCCTTCACTCGCCTCCCTGCCCTGCAGCCGCCACAGGGCGCTGGGCAGCCCACCACAAAGTTCGTCTGTGACGAGCTCCGAGATGAAGGCAGACAACAACCGGGCACCAGGGCGGAGGAGACGGGACGGGGCACCAGGTCGCTGACGCGAGCGGGAGCTTTTTCTCTGGGCTTCTAGGGCACAGAGGTGGTCTGCTATGTGCCCCGAGGGTCTGAAGAGGTGAAGCACACCCGTTCTTCAGAACTGCATCATTTCCCTGGAGCTAATTCCGAAGAAACGCCTCCGGTGGATGTTTATGTAAATGACGTTGACGCGAGGTAGGGAACATCCCCACTTGGGGCTCCAGCGCCTGTGAGCTCAGGCGCTAAGTCATGTCTGACTCTTTTGTGACCCCATGGACTGCAGCCCACCAGGCTTCTCTGTCTGTGGGATTTCCCAGGCAAGAATACTGGAGTGGGTTGCCATGCCCTCTTCCAGGGGATCTTCCTGATGCAGGGATTGAACCCACGTCTCCTGTGTCTCCTGCATTGGCAGGCAGATTCTTTACCACTGCATCACCTGGGGCACCAGAGGGCTGTGTTAAATGTACACAGGGAAGCGTGGCCAGGGGTTCGCCAGTTTCAGCAACAGGAGTTAGAGGATGGGTGGGGCGCTCCCCTCCCCGCGTGCCCCCAGCTTCTTGGGGTCTGCTTTGCAGTGGCAGCTGGAACCTGGAAGCCTGGAGGGCTGGGGTCTGGGTTACTTATAAACGGGAGATCCAGGCAGGTACAGAGCTGTGGGCACTGCCCAGGGTTGAGGCAGCCCCTGGGAAGTGTAGGGCTGCTGGGGGCCCTGGTCCCCCCTGTTTTCCTGGCTGTGTCCCCACCTGGCACGCAGCCTTGAGAAGAGCCTCCAGGGTCCTGTGGGGACACTCAGGAGGAGAGAAACAGCAGGGTACCTTTATTACCCTGGCGGCGGGAAGATCACGTTCCCTGATGGACGCTTGGGCCGCACGACAGTGCACATGCCAGCTTTGTCCCCACTTTACAGGTGAGAACGTCAAGTCCAGAGAGGCTGCAGAGTGCACATGTGGGTCATCTGAGGTCACACAGTAGGTCGGTGGCTGCTCTTGGAGCCCACCTGGGCATCAGCAGGTGTGTGGTCACCCGCAAGGTGGCGATGTGACAAGCAGGGTGGCCCTCGTGGGTGAAAGACCCATCTGGATAAGAGTGTCTGCCTTTCCTTCCAGTTGCAGAGTTTTATTGCCTGTCGTTCAGAACACAGGGCAAGTGTGCACAGGTGTGCGCACACACACACCCCTGAGATGCGATTCACACTGCCCACCACCCCACCCTGGAAAGGTAAGGGGCCTCCCTGTGGGAGACCCAACTGGCCTCTCCCTGGAGACCCGAGGCCACACGCAGTGCGGAGGGGACTGACTGAACGACCTTCTCGTCCTTGTCGAACGCTCACGCGGCGTTGGAGCAGGTGGAGCTGCCAGCGGCCTCAGTGCTCGGGAAACACGCCCAGCGCGTGGCAGGGGTGGCTGGCAGCCGGCGCCGTCCGTGACTTATAGGAGGATGGCAGCTTTACATATTTAAAAGGAGCATGGCCGGCTTCCTATCTGAAGTATGTTTCCCCGGAGAGACCACCACCATTTGATCTATTTTTGATTAAAATGTAAAAATTAAAAATTAAATCAAATGGTAGTATAAGTCCTTGGGGAAAACACACTTCAGTTATGAAGTATTCCCTACAGTAACCTTGAGACTCTTACGGCAGCATTGTCTCATCTGTAGGTGGTCTTTTTATGTCACACGTAATTAAAATAAATTGCGGGGAGCTCCACCGAACGCCTGCCTTTGGATGTATGGCCTGCAGGCTGGGCCCCTTGGGCGGGTCTTGGTGGGGGAGGCACCAGCCGAGGGGGCCTGGCAAGGTTGCCCAGCCAGCCCGGGACCCAAGGGTGCCCACTGGAGCCCCTTCCCTGCTGAACCCCCTCGAGCAGTCTCATCCCACCCCCGTCGGATGAAGGATCTCGCCCTTCCCACTCAGAGCGGCAGCGCAATTCCTGTGCCATCACCGGATAACGGATGCCGCCCCAGAAACCAAAGCAGGTGCAATTGGATTTCCTAGGAAAATGTGCTTTGCAGAATCTAATCTACAACTGATTTGTATTAAACTACTTTATCAGTCTGCCTGGGAATAGGGGAGCGCATCTGATATGTTTAGGGGACGGTCGCCTCACAAACGAGACACACCAGTGTTTGCATCCGTGATCCCCGCCTCTCTTGGACGTAGCTTTCTGAGTCGTGACTTCACCTCCATCGTGTGGGTGTGGCTGGGCACGCTGGAGCCGCCTCATCACACTTGCTTGTCTGCATTCATTTGTTTGGAAGCCTCTGCTTCTAATGAAAATTCCCCAGAAGAAAAACGTTTCTGGAATGAAGGTCTTCACGCAGCTCCCTTCGGCGCTGTGCTGTGGATTCTAAGCGAACGATGCCGGCTCGGGGCAGGCGGGGTGCCGCAGAAATGCCGAGTCCAGTGTTGGAGCGCCCGAGGGCTGTGGCTGGCCTTGTCGTCAGCACACCCGGGTGGGGCCCGTGCTATTTTAATCAACGACTAGTGCCAGACCCCCGACACATGTAGAGTGCCCCTTCTGCTCTCAAACTTGCTGGCGGCACGGCCTGGCCCACGGAAGCAGTCCCTGCTGCTGTGGTTTGGGAAGGCCATCTTCTGAGGAACGTGGGCTGAGCCTTGAAAGGAGGGGACGTGCCTTTCATGCAAGTTCAAGGCGAGATGCTTCCCTCACGGCCTGCTCTGCAGGGAAGGCCATCAGAGCCCCCAGGGGCCGGGCCTGAGCTGACGGAGCTGGTCCCCGCTCTCCAGGAAAGCCAAAACTTCTGAATGGGGTCCGGCACTTTCTCCAAGGGGTGGGCTTTGTTCACCGGGACAGGCCCCCTGCCCTGCCCACGGTCTAATGACCCCTGGAGCCCATGAAGAAGAGGCAGCAGAGGATGCTAGTTTGGGGCCCTGGCTGGCAGGCCTGACCAGCCCTCTTGCGGGGCGGGCGCTGGGATGCGGCATATCCCGCTGAGCCTTGGCCAGTGACAGGAGGAATGCACTTATGCGTATCCATTTACAGACTCTTCTAAGAAAGTACGTTCAATACCGTTGGTGGATTTTGCATTTTCTAGTGTATTTCCTCAGTCAGTTACCTTGGTTCCTTCCAAACTGCCCTACCTGGTTAACACTTGCAGGATGACCTTTGCATCTATCTGGTGACTCCGAGCACTTTTTCTGATTTAACACCAACACTAGTCCAGCCCTGACATCAGAGGCAATGGCCTCCCTCATGCTGGGCCAGCTCCGTCTGATGTTTCCCCACTACCCGATCCCCACTGATGCCTCCGCCTAGGGCGTGTGTATGAGTGTGCACATGTACACACATGAGTGTGTGTACATGTGTGTAGACTGTTAAAATTATACACAGAGCTCCTGCAACTTCCATTTCCATTTAACACTATGTCCTGGATGTCCCTTCCGTGAGCATAGCTCATCAGCACAGATCTGGCTCATTATTTTAAGACCCACATATATTACATCGATTATATGAGCAATAATTCATGTTGCTGGTATCCTGTTGATAGACGCTTGAGTTTTTGCTGTAGCTGTATCTTGTAAGTTTAAAAATGAAAGTCAGAGCTATTAGATATTTTACTGTCAAGTTGGCAAGAAGTTTTAAAAAGCAAAGCACTTGGTGCTGGTGAAGATGCTGGAAAATAGGCATTCGGTCCTTCTTGAGAGCAAAGAAAAGTGTTGCAGTCACTTTGGAAGACAATGTGGCAAAATCTTTTGATGTGTAAAATGCCCCTACTCTTGGCTCAATTCATCACCCTCCTAAAAAATTGATTCTGTGCACAGGTTTATGCCCAAAGCTGCATTCTGCGCCTTTGGAAGGGACCACTGTCTTCTTTCCCTTCTGGGGTCACACACCCTATGTGGGGACAATGACACCTGTCACGGCCCTGGAGGTTTCAGTTTGTGAAGCCTCCTGCACTCGACATGTGCTGTCTCTGTCTCAAACATAGCATCTTCCTGGCAGGACGTCAGCCTGAAAGCCTGTTTCCTTCCAAGTGGAACAGATTTCCCCAACTCTGCCCTTTGGTGGCAGGAAGGGATGCGAGCACGTAGGAGAGCACAGCATCCCTCACCCACCCCAGGAGGCCTCACGGAGGTCTGACCAAGACCCAAGTATCCCTTTGCATGTCGGCCCATGCCCAGGAATGGTGCTCTGGACCAGGAGACCATGCACTGACCCCCAGTCGCCCACAGCTCTCAGGGCCCCCTCTCTGTGGGTCTCCAGCTCACTCCCGTGGTCTTTTCTCCTGTTCTTTTGAAGAAGGCCCATTTCCATGGGATGCAGGCGACATGGGCCAGGCCAAGGGAGAATCACCGAGGACTTCCATTGCTGTCGTTTCTAGTAAGGAGAATTTGATGCTGGTACACAATTTGAAGTCCATGAACCAAATGACCCACTGCCTGAGATGTTTTGTAAAAGCAGCCTTGTCACGACCTTCACCTTGGAGAAACCCCAGTGTTCACGTGTGCCTTGCACTGCAGAGACCAGCAGATGCTGCTACACAGCCATGAGGGCTCCTTGTGGACTGCCGGCACAAGCTGGCTGGCAGGGGCCGCCCTTTAGCTCAAAAGGGACAAGGGGCTGAGGCTGCAGGGACCTGGGCCTTCTGTGCTGCTGGCAACTGAGTTTCCCAGCATTCCCTAAAAAGGAGGCGCCCAGGCTCAGACTGCTTGTGCCTTCATCTGTGTGTCCACTCTCACCCTCACCCCATGAAGAGGGAGAGAGGCAGAGGACAGGAGGCCATCCTGGGCCCCCTGACTGGCTGAGTTGTCGAGAGATTGGAGCTCCCAGGCTGTCTCCTGCCAACCGTGGACTGCTTCCGCAGGCCGGCCAGTGTCCCGTCCCAAGCGCTGGACCATCAAGGCTGTGTGACTTGCCGCGTCTCTGAATGAATCACGCTCATCGGCGCTCTGGTGATGGGAAACTGATGGTAGCCCACCGTCTTCCTTAAAGGCGTCCAGAGTGCACTGGGGGAGGCCACGGACCCAGACACAGCAGCGTGTGAAAAGCCAAGAGGTCTCCTTGACGTAAAAGGCCTCCTTATCGTCTGTGGTGTCTGGATGAGGAAACAGGCCCAGGTCGTGAGCTGACTTCCAGGGTCACCCAGATGGGCAGACGGGACACAGCAGCACTGAGCTGGGTTCTGGCCGCCAGGGCGGCCGACTGCCCTATCTGTCTTCAACTGAGGGTTTCCTGGGACCCGTGATTCTCAGTGTTCACAGGGATGTTCCAGGCAAGCCGGCCCCAGCTGGTCACCAGGCAGCAGCTCCCAAGCTCCTCTCCAGGTGCTGCCTGCCACCGGGACTGTCCCCACGCCCCCCTCCTCCCCGAGCTCAGAGGCCCCCAGTGGATCACTTCTCTCTGGGCTGCCATCTCTGCATCCTCCCTTTTTCAAAGCCTGGTATGAAAGGGCACACACAGTCGGTGTGCTCTGAGCCACGCTAGACTGACTTAGGCAGGGCTAGTAGACAGGAATCGGGGGCCGCCCAGGCCAAATTCACAACCTGGGCTGTCCAGGGCTAAGGCAGGGACCCAACTTTGTTCGGCCTGGCGGGAGTGGGAAGGGCGCCCTCCAGGGCACCCCCTCACCCTCCGCACTTGCCCTGTGGGCCTTGGTATCCTATCATTTATGCTGAGCAAACAAACAAAAAAGCTGAAAGTGTTAGTCGCTCAGGTGTTTCCCACTCTTTCTGACCCCAAGGACTGGAGCCCCCCAGGCTCCTCTGTCCATGGAATTCCCCAGGTAAGAATTCTGGAGTGGGTAGCCAATCCCTTCTCCAGGAGACCTTCCCAGCCCAGGGATTAACCCTGCATCTCCTACATTGCAGGCAGATTCTTTACCATCTGAGCCGTGGTAAAGCCTGGAAAGCCCTGAAATGAGCACACTAGCTAACAAAAAAACCCACACAGATCATTTCCCTCCCAGGCTTCCTGCCTGTGTCCAGAGACAAAGTCCGGAGGGAAAGTCACTGCAGGCTAAGATGGACCTTGGCAGCGGCCGTAGGGACCCTGCTGGTTGGGCTGACACCTGGGCAGGAGCTGGGGCGAGGGGCCAGGTGGTCCTGATGCCATCAGGCACGAAGGAGCAGCCAGGACAGGACTCACAGGCCAGCGGGCTTTTCCGGACCTGCCTTCTTCTCTAATGAGCACGTTTCTCTTCTGATGAACAACACGCAACTGAAGATTTGTTTCTCAAAAACAAATGGGAAGGTCTGAACCAGAAACTTCAGTCTGGACCCCCTCCGGGCCCCCCGCCCCCCGCTGGCCCGGACACCTTAGGACCCGGTCCTTCCTCTTCGCCTGGACCCAGCAGAGCTGGCGCCCGTGTTTCTCCCTGTCACGAAAGAATTAAAGACAGCATCTTGAGTTGGAAGCAATTGTGGAGGGTGGAAGTTTCTGGCCTGGCAAATAAATTGGATTTAAGTATATTACAGTCCTAATCTTTTTCTGCCTCTCTCCAGACGGTCTCTGTACATGGAAAAATGAGAATGTATTCGCAGACAAAGCGTGACCTGAGGGAGAAGCCTGCCGGAATCTGGATTTTCAATAACATAAGACAATAAAGCTTAGACTTCTAACCTGCTGCAATATGGTCCAAGTATAAAGAGCTTAGCTGCTAATAAAAGGGAAGGGGCTCCCCCTCATATCTGCAGATCCAGACCCCCCAGAAGGACACTTCATAAAGATCATAGCGGGTTAGCCGGGATCATGCAGACACGGGCCCCTTGTTGCCCGACTGCTGACAGTTGTCATCTACGGGTCTGATATTAATAAGTCCCGCGTTGATTTCCTTGGGGTATTTTTGTCCCTTTAATTGCACATCCTCCTGTTGTGACCTACACTGGCAGCACGCTGGGCTACAGTTACCTGGTGGCAAGACACTCGCGTACATGCGGCGGCCCCTCCTTGGCGAGGGCTGACTTGGCAGTGGCCAGACTGTGGGGAGGCCAGGCTCTTGGGACACAGGACAAAGCTGACTGCCTCCTCCCAGAAGGTCAAGCACTCTGACTCCTTTTTCAGAAAATGGGAGTGAAATTCAGGATTTTAAGTGATCCATCTCTGATTTTGTTTATCAAATATTTTACCAGGGGATGAATGGGTTGTCAAGCTGGTCCCTAGACAGTGTAATTGAGGCAAATTGCATAAATATGCTGCATCAATATGGTTGCATGAATCAAGCCTGGTTAAAAGTGTTCTTTGACATTAAAATGAGCCAGCAACATGGCTGCAGAGAATTGTAACAGCCAGCAGGCTTTCTGCCTGTCCATCCTCTCCCGCCCATCCACCTGGACTCTCTGGAGGCTCAGGGCTGGCCCGTGCTCTTCAATATTGTCTGCACTTTAAAACCTCTCTGATGGCTCAGATGCTAAAGAATCTGCCTGCAATGCAGGAGACCTAGGTTGGATCCCTGGGTGGGGAAGATCCCCTGGAGAAGGAAATGACATCGAAGCCAAGTTTTCCAAAACATTCCAATTCTGTTCATTCCAGGTGTTGCTTCTTCCCTCCACCTGCAACTCAGAAGAGCCAACCCCAGTCCATAGATGGCAGAGCTCTTGAAGTTTTCATTTCTGTGGCTGTTCCCTGGAGTGAGCTGTTTAGCTGTCTTGAAGCCAGGCCATGCTCTAGGGACTCAGACACTGTATAGTGATTCACACCCACATGGAGCCACAGCTACTTCTCTGTCTTGTCATCAAATATGGACCATTGAGACATGGATGGAGTTAGCTGCTGATGAGCAAGGAGCCCTGCTCTTAGGTAAGGGACCAGGCAGGGCTTTTAAACAGGCTCCAGCTCTGGTTCTGGGAGCTTCAGAGAGCTGCCCACCTCTGAGTCAAGCTACTGGGGCTCCCAGGAGGCACTGCTGAGCTACAGACAGAGCCCACAGAGCTGACTGGACCCCTCTGTCCAACACAGGAACTGTCCCACTTGGTACTTTTGGATCTGTGATGGGAGGTTATAAGATCTGGTGGTGCTCATGACCTACTGGGCTTGGAGGACCAGAGCCCAACACCTAAATTGGGCTCCTGGTCAGACAGGCTGATGTGGGAAGTGGGCACCAGACATGCCACTCAGCAGCTCCATGGCTGCATCTCCCAGAGCCTGCATCCTTACCAGAATATGGGGGTAGCATGGGACCACTGAGTGGATCAACTGAATTAACTACAGTCTTTAAAGAGAGTGTGGCCCTTAGCCTTTGAGGGGTGGTGTAACAGGATGAATTCCTTCCTTCTCAAAATTTATACTCTGAAGTCCTAACACCAATAATTCAGAATGTGACTCTATTTGGAGAAAGAGTCTTTAAAGGTATTTCGGATTAAATGAGGTTTATTAGGGTGGGTCCCTATCCAATGCAACCATTGTCTTTATAAGAAGAGATTAGGACACAGACATACACAGAGGGAAAAGACACACGCGGGTAGAAGATGGCCATCCATTGGGTTGGCCAAAAAGTTCTTTTAGATTTTTCTGTTAGGTGTTACAGAAAAATCCAAATCAACTTTTTTGGCTAACCCAATACATGCCAAGGAAGAGAGACCTCAGAAAAAAGCAAACCTGTTGACACCCTACTTTTGGACTTTGAGCCTCTAGAACAGTGAGAACATAATTTTCTGTTGTTTAAGCCACAAAGTGGTTGCAGCCTGAGCAGACTAATAAAGGCAGGTTTGCCCAAATCTGGCTCTGCCCTCAGCCTAGAAAGCTGGCATTTTATTCCTTAATCTCTTCTGAAGGTGTTTCTACCCATCACTAAGTTACCTGCTCTGAGGCCTCCCAGCTTTGTGACAGGCGTACAAAACACATCTGCTTTAGAAACAAGCATGCAGATACAGCCAAGTAAACTCCTCCTGGTTGTAACCCTCTTGCACATAAAAACTAAAAACTTTGCAAAATAAGAGAAAATTCTACCCAAATCTCTGACTGATCCCTGACCCACACAGGGTTGTAGGCAGACTCAAGGCAGTTTAGCTAAAATAAAAGATCTGTACTCTGATTTAAGCTGATGCTAAAGACACAAAGTTTGCATTTTGAATCCAATCATGTTAATTGTCTACCCAAACTAACAAACAAAAAAGTCAACATTCTCTGGAGGATTAGAGTAGACTCCAGGATTTCTGTAACACAACAGTCCCAACACATGGCATTCAGGATACAATCTAAAATCACTTGAGACATGAAAAAAAAAAAAAAAACCCACAGGAAAATGTGACCCAGTCTCAAGACAAAGTCAATCCACTGAGAATAATCCTGAGATGATCCCAAAATGTTGGATTTAGGAGATGACTGTTAAGACGATATTACAGCTATACTCAATTAAGTAAAGAAAAATATGCTGTCAGTGAAAGAAGAGATAAGAAATCTCAACTAAGGAATAGAAATGTAAAAATAAGAGCCACAAAGAAATTCTAGAAATGAAAAAATACAGTGTTTGAAATTAAAAATGAAGGACATTAGCTTATTACCAGAATAGAGATAACAGACTAAAGAGTCAGTGAACTTCACTATAGATGAATATCAACGATCTAATCTGAAGAAGAGAGAGAAAACAGATTGAAAATAATGAAGGAATTATTATTGGGAAACTCTAGGACAAAATCAAAAGGTCTAACACATGAAATTTGAGTCCCAAGAGGAGACAAAACACGGATATGTAGGAGAAAAAACATTCAAAGTTATAGTGGCCAAGAAATTTCCTAAATTAGGTGAAAGATATAAATTTGAGTTTCAAAAAGCTCAGTGAACCCCAAACAGGATAAATAGAAATAAAATCATGTCTAAACTGAAAAATAAAAAGAAAGAGCAGGTCCCTGAAGCAGCCAAAGAAAAGCTATACACGGATACCATCTGAGCCACTAGGGAAGACAGAACCACACACATTGTATATGTGTATGTAACTAAAAAGCATCTTGATGAAAGTGAAAGTGGAGAGTGAAAAAGTTGGCTTAAAGCTCAACATTCAGAAAACTAAGATCATGGCATCCAGTCCCATCACTTCATGGGGAATAGATGGGGGAAACAATGGAAACAGTGTCAGACTTTATTTTTCTGGGCTCCAAAATCACTGCAGATGGTGACTGCAGCCATTAAATTAAAAGACGCTTACTCCTTGGAAGGAAAGTTAGGACCAACCTAGATAGCATATTCAAAAGCAGAAACATTACTTTGCCAACAAATGTCTGTCTAGTCAAGGTATGGTTTTTCCAGTGGTCATGTATGGATGTGAGAGTTGGACTGTGAAGAAGGCTGAGCACCAAAGAATTGATGCTTTTGAACTGTGGTGTTGGAGAAGACTCTTGAGAGTCCCTTGGACTGCAAGGAGATCTAACGAGATAAGCCCTGGGATTTCTTTGGAAGGAATGATGCTAAAGCTGAAACTCCAGTACTTTGGCCACCTCATGCGAAGAGTTGACTCATTAGAAAAGACTCTGATGCTGGGAGGGATTGGGGGCAGGAGGAAAAGGGGATGACAGAGGATGAGATGGCTGGATGGCATCACAGACTCGATGGACGTGAGTCTGAGTGAACTCCAGGAGTTGGTGATGGACAGGGAGGCCTGGCGTGCTGCAATTCATGGGGTCGCAAGGCGTCAGACACGACTGAGTGACTGAACTGAACTGAACTGAACTGATGTACATATACTATGGAAAAATAGGATTTGAGTGACTGCAGACTTCCCATTGAAAACTATGGAAGCCAGAAGGCAGTGGAACAACATGTCTGATTCTGAAAGACAAACCCATTAACCTAGGAGTCCAGGGACAGCGTCCCTTCACCAGGGAAAACATTTTTGGATTAAATAATACTTGGAGAATTTGTTGCTACTTATGAGAAATACTGAAAGAAGTTCTTTAAGGGAAATGATGCCAGTTAGGAATTTGGATTTTAGGGCAGTAATGAAGAATGTCAAAACTGGGAAATACATGGGAAAATGTAAATGAATTTTGAAATCTTCATTTCTTTAAAATATATGTCTGTTTAAAGCAAAGAATTATAACATTGTCTTCTGCAGTTTATTATGTATATGGATATAATACACACGACAACTACAGATTAAAGGTCTGGGGGTGCATATGGACGATAAAGTTATAGGGTCTCTACATTTCACATAGGCTGGCACAGTATTAACTCTAACTAGACTGAAAAGTCAAGGAGGTATTGTGTATATTTTAACCCCTAAGCAACGACTAATAGTCTAAGGTACAGTGTTAGTTGGTGAGTCGTGTCCGACTCTTTGTGACCCCATGGACTGTAGCCCGCCAGGCTCCTCTGTCCATGGGATTCTCCAGGCAAGAATACGGAAGTGGGTTACCATTTCCTTCTCCAGGGGATCTTTCTGACCCAGGGATCGAATGCAGGTCTCCTGCATTGCGGGCAGATTCTTACCATCTGAGCCACCAGGGTAAGGTACGGAGATACAGGTAAAAGACATAGATAATTGAAATGGATTTTTAAAAAAATATTCAAGAAATCCAGAAGAAGGCAGAAAATGAGGAACAGAGGCGCACAAAACAAAGACAATAAAGAGAAAATAAATAATAAACTAGCAGACTTAAATCCAACCACGTCAAAAATCATGTTAAATTTTAGTGAACTAATCATGCCAGTTAAAAGCCAGACGTTGTCAGAATGGACTTTAAAAAGCAAGGCCCACACCTCATACTCACTAGGGTGTACAGTCAAAAACCCAGGAAGGGACAGGTTGCAATGATGTGAAGAAGTTAGCATCCTTGTGAACAGTTAGGAGGCAGCTGTTTACAATGTACAACACTGTGGTGATTACTCAAAACTCAAAAATAGAGTTACCATATGATCCAGCAATTCCACTTCTGCATATATACCAAAAAGAATGGAAGTCAAGGCCATGAACAGATGCTATATTCACAGCAGCATTAGTCACCATAGCCAAACGAGGGTGACAGCCCATCAGTCAATCAGTGGAGGGAAGGAGAAACAAAGCATGGTGCATTTTACATGTACACGGCCCGTTACATATAGGGAAACAATGCTGCTGCTGCTGCTGCTGAGTTGCTTCAGTCATCCGACTCTGTCGACCCCATAGACGGCAGCCCACCAGGCTCCGCCGTCCCTGGGATTCTCCAGGCAAGAACACTGGCGTGGGTTGCCATTTCCTTCTCCAGTGCATGAAAGTGAAAAGTGAAAGTGAAGTTGCTCAGTCATGCCCAACTCCTCGCGACCCCACGGACTGCAGCCTACCAGGCTCCTCCATCCATGAGGTTTTCCAGGCAAGAGTCCTGGAGTGGGGTGCCATTGACTTCTCCAAAGGAAACACTATTCAGCCTTAAAAAGAAAGGAAATCCTGACACAACCTACAACACAGATAAACCTTGAAGACCTTATGCTGTTTCCACCACAGCCCTGAATGCTGAGTGAGGGGCGTGCACACCCCTCCACCCTGCTCAGAGCCCCAAGGGGCAGACATGTCAGGCTGAGTCCACTTCTCACGCGCCATTACCTGCCTTGACTAAAGACAGGAAGGAAAACCTCAGACTGAAGACTGGGGCTCTCCCCTTCTCCCACGTCCCTCTGCATCCCAGGGCACAGCCTCCAGGAGCTCCCTGGCCCGGGCAGGCCTGGCCACTGCTGCCCAACCCCTCTGGTTTTCGCTCTGGGCTGCACCTGGGATGCTGTCTGCGAGTCTGGGGTGCTGGGCCTGAGCAGGCTGGCTGGGGGCGAGCCTGGGAGCAGGGCCAGCTCTCGTGATGTTGCTGGGCATCCATCCCGACACACGGCCAGAGCTTGTCTCCCAGCAAGCTGGGGCGCAGGGGTCAGCCCACTGCTCTGCCTGACCTGGGGTGCAGGGGTCAGAGCAGGAAACCAGGCAGAGACACTACCTATGGACAGGTGGTGATGGGGGTTCCAGCTCTGAGTCCACGTGCCTGATGAGCCTAGATCCCAGAGTTCTGGGGATGCCCCTCCTTCTCTCTTGTATGGCTCTCTTGAGTTCGATTTTGTGTGATTTTGGTGTAACCACACCAGCTCTCTTTGCTTCCTGGTTTCAGGGTAGGTCTTTTTCCATTGCTTTATGCTCAGCCCAAGTTTTCATATTTCAAGTAACTATTTTAAAGGAACCTATTTAAGATGACTGTTATAGCTGGGTCTTGTTATTTTAAATTTATTTTTAATTATGGGGAAATACACTTAACATCCTGCAGAAGGGCATGGCAACCCACTCCAGTATTCTTGCCTGGAGAATCCCATGGATGGAGGAGCCTGGTGGGCTACAGTCTATGGGGTCGCAAAGAGTAGGACACTACTGAGCAACTGAGCATGCATGCACACTCTTTGGTGTAATTTCCCAGGCCTGAGTACATTCACATGACTGTGCAGTCAGTCTCCAAAACTGCTCGTCTTGCAAAAGGAGAACCGTTCCCACAAATGAAGTCCCCCTTTCTCAGTCGCCCTGCAATCCCCTAGACCACCATTCCACATTCATCTCACATCCCCAAGGGCTGTGAGCATGGTGGATGGTACGAAGGAATTGGGGGTGAGGGCATGCGGCTCTCCCCTCACTCAGGACTCCTTAGTCTTGTGAGCGGCCAGGACGCTGGGAGTCACTGTGCCCCACTGTTCTGTGTGGTCAGCCAATGTCACAAAGGAACCTGCCTCCTGCTGGCAGACAGCGGTGGTCTCTGGCACATCTTGGGCCTGGAGTCCTTGCCACGGGCACTTGTTCACACTCAGTGGTCTGGGGCTTCACGGGGCCTCCTTTATGGCCAGTGAGGGTCAGGTGTGGGCAAGTCCCCAGACAAGCCCTCCCCTGCCCAGGAGCATCGCTGGAGGAGGAGTTAAGCCCGGAGGACCCCAGCACGGGGTCCTGGCTCACTGGAGTCCCCTCCGTGCATCCGTGGGACTAGCAGGCCTCTTCCTCACTGAGGCCCACAAGGCAACGTTTCAGCTGCTGACTGCCGGGCCCCTGCCCTGTTTCTGTATTGCTGTGTGCACGGGGAGGTCTTTATCACCTTAACAGAATGCTGAATTACCTGCTCCACTTCCCACCAGCATCCAAACCTGAACGCTGGGAACGTCTGCACGAATCCTCGGGAGCGTGAGGGGAAAATATTTCAAATTAGGGGAATGTTCCAGTGATTGGGAGCATTTGGAATCCCCAGCCTCATCCACACAACCCTTTCCAAGTGTGTTTCCAAGGAGAGAGGAAAAATCTCCCTCATGAACATCCCTTGGAATTGCCTGACAGAGAATTCTCTGCAAGGGCATGGGGATGCCTCCTAGATTTTGTGGGTGAAGGACTCGAAGCGCTCAGAGGTCAGAACCCTCTGCTGTGAACCAGGCAAGTGTGTGAAGCCCAAGGAACACTGCCAACGCCCTGGACACGACACCCGTGACCTGTCCACATGGGGTCGTGACATCTTCTCCCTGGTGACCCACCATCAGGGCTGCGAGCAGACACTGCTCGCCCATGAGACCACCGTGCACAACCTGAGCACCTGAGCCACGTGCTGGAGACAGACAGCCTCGTTCTCACACCCGGGGTGGGGAGGGGCTTCCAAAAACATCCATGGTGTCCCTCGACCTGTTGACATAGATTTTGAAACACTTATATCCATCTTAAAGGAAAGTTACGACCAACCTAGATAGCATATTCAAAAGCAGAGACATTACTTCGCCAACAAAGCTTCGTCTAGTCAAGGCTATGGTTTTTCCTGTGGTCACGTATGGATGTGAGAGTTGGACTGTGAAGAAGGCTGAGCACCAAAGAATTGATGCTTTTGAACTGTGGTGTTGGAGAAGACTCTTGAGAGTCCCTTGGACTGCAAGGAGATCCAACCAGTCCATCCTAAAGGAGATCAGCCCTGGGATTTCTTTGGAAGGAATGATGCTAAAGCTGAAACTCCAGTACTTTGGCCACCTTGTGCGAAGAGTTGACTCATTGGAAAAGACTCTGATGCTGGGAGGGATTGGGGGCAGGAGGAGGAGGGGACGACAGAGGATGAGATGGCTGGATGGCATCACTGACTCGATGGACGTGAGTCTCAGTGAACTCTGGGAGTTGGTGATGGACAGGGAGGCCTGGTGTGCTGCGATTCATGGGGTTGCAAAGAGTTGGACACGAATGAGCGACTGATCTGATCTGATATCCATCTTGGAAGATGGCAGAAAATCAACGAATCTATGTTAAAAACTGAATGTTAAGGACAAATAAGATCAGGGAGGCTTGGGTATTTGTCTGCTAGGGCAGCTGTAACAAAGGGCCACAGCCTGGGAGCTTAAGCAAAGAAATGGATCTTCTCACAGTCCAAGCGACTGGAAGGTCAAGGCCAAGGTGTCGGCAGGGCTGGGTCCCCTGAGGCTCTGTCCCTGCCTGTGGATGCTGCCTTCTCCCGCATCTTCATGTGTGTGTCCTCCCAGGTCTCTTCTCTGTGTTCCTGCGTCTCTTCGAATAAGGATGCCAGTCCTGGTGGATGACCTCATGACCTCCTGTAACCTCAGTCACCGCTTGAAGGTCCCGGCTCCTGGCAGGGATGCCAGGGTCACCATGGACTTGCTGGGCCTCCATCACCTGACCCAGCAAATGGGGATCAGAGCAGGAGAGATGAATCCACCAGGCAACAGGAGTCTGCAGCACGGCTGATGTAGTCAAGCACATGATCGACAGGAACAATTCAGATCCCAGCTTTGTCAGCGAAGCCCCACCTGCTGTTTCCTTAAGTGTGTCCAAGGTTTGCTCCACCCATGAGTGGACTTGGCCACCCACTCAGGAGGTGCCTCTCCAGCCAGACGTGCAGGTGGCAGGGGCCAGGGTCACCACCAGGAGCTCAGCGGGCGAGGGACACAGATGTAGACTCGGGCGCTGACGTCCTCAGAGGCCGTCATTGAAGTGGCCTCTGCACAAGGCAAAGGGAGTCCAGAGGAAGAAGCCTTCCTTAAAACAACAGAATCTCTGTTCTCTCGCAGTCTAGGGGGCAGAAGTCCCAGTGTGGTCAGGGCCGAGGCCCTCAGGACTCTGCACTGGCCCTTCCTGCCGGTGGCCCTGGTTCATGGTGTTTGCCGGGGTTCCACGGATCACAGCTGCCTCCTCGTCATGTGGCCGTCTCCCCTGTGTGTTCTGTCCCTTTGTGCCCGTCTTCTCCTTACAAAGACATAAGTCACTGGATATGGCCCCCCCATCCAGAATAATGTCATCTTAACCAACTACACCTGCAGAGATCTATGTCTGAACATCATCACCTCCAAGGTCCTGGTAGACGTGAGAGGTTTGGGGAGACACTGTTCAACCTGTGCAGGAAGTTTGTTGTGAACAGCAGCCCCCTTTGCCCCAGCTTTGGGGGGACTTATTTCTCACTCTGCCATTCACCCCTGAAATACCCCAAAGCAGCATGTGATATTAAGTCCCATGTTTTCTGAAGATGTTTCTTTTCTTGCTCCTTTCCCTAGGGACAGAAGGCAAGCAGGCGCTTTCTCCCCCGGGCAGGGGTGGCGAAACCAAGCCCAGGACGGCGGGGCCACAGATCAGAAGGGGGCTTCTGAGGCTGTGGTCCCCCAGCCGCTCCTGGCCCTTTCTCGCCTCTACATTTATTGCGCCTTTGACCACTCTGGTTAGATCGCGCTTGTGTAATCACGACTTAATAGGACTCATTTGTCTGCAAGTGGTTGGGACGAAATGGGAGCTGGCTAAGCAGCCAGGCGCTTATCGCTAGGACCTGGAGTTGTCTCTAAGAGCCACTTGGCCCTAAAGAGCAAGAATGAGCCAGGCCTGGATGGGACATCCCCGGCCACCGGTGCCTCTGTCCCTCCAGCTGCCGCTCTGCTCCCTGCACTTGGCTTCCTTCACACTTGCTTCACATCAGCCTTCCCCACGTGACTGCCAGTGGCCCCCAAGTGGGTCAACAGTGCTCCAAGTCCAAAACCTCACAGCAGAGACTCATCAGCCAGGTCCCCCATGACCCCCCCACCCTATCATTGGAGGGCAGTTGAGGACAAGGAATTGCCCATGGAGAGGTGAGGGACTGGCAGGTAAATCTGGAAGGTCTGCTTCCTGCCACCATCACTCAGGGCTCGCTTGGCTCCGGGATGGCATTTAGAAGCCATCAGGCTAATGTTTGGGCTTCTCTGGTGGCTCAGATGGTAAAGGATCTGCCTGCAATGTGGGAGACTTGGGTTCAATCCCTGGGTTGGGTTGGGAAGATCCCCTGGAGGATGGCGTGGCAACCCAGTTCAATATTCTTGCCTGGAGAATCCCCATGGACACAGGAACCTGGTGGGCTACAGTCCATGGGACCACAGAGTTGGACACGACTGAGTGACACAGCACAGGCTAATGTTGGTCACTTGGAAATCCTTTCTCTGTAGGCCTGGGCGAGTGCCTGGCCTGGAGCCAAAGTCAGCTGCTGGAGCCATTTGTCAATATGTAGCCATGAGAGATGCTGCCGTGCTGGGTCCAGCAAGTCCTCCCAGGCCCTGCAGGCATCCGGAACGGGGGACACAGTGACAGCGGTTCTGTAGACCTGGAAAGCCCGTGCCCTCAGAGGGCCATTCCCATCTGACTGGCCAGCTTGCCCTAGACCAGTGCCACAGCCCTCCCTGCTCCCTGGGTTGGGAGTTCTTGGACCACCAGAGACGATGACCTTTCATGAAGTCAACCTCACGTCCCCACACACTCTTCAAAGGGAGCAGAACTCAGCTGTTGACCTCCTGGAAGAGAAGGGGAGATGGGGAGAGCAGGGGAGGAGAGGTGATGCTGAGATCTAGGGAAGAATGTGGATGGGGAGGGGGCAAGGCCCGTGCAGGCCGAGGAGTGAGCAGAAAGGGGAGGGAATTGCCCCAGAGGAGGGCCGCCTAGGGCCTCGGTGCGTGGAGCCTGAAACGGCAGAGCTTCAGTGGGAATTTTGATGACCTGGCTTTCCTAGTAGCTCAGCTAGTAAAGAATCTGCCTGGAATGCAAGAGACCCCAGTTTGATTCTTGGGTCGGGAAGATCCACGGGAGAAAGGATAGGCTACCCACTGCAGTATTCTTGGACTTCCCTGGTAGCTCAGCTAGGAAAGAATCCGCCTGCAATGCAGAAGACCCTGGTTTGATTCCTGGGTTGGGAAGATCCCCTAAAGAAGGGAAAGGCTACCCACTCGAGGATTCTGGCCTGGAGAATTCCATGGACTGTATAGTCGCAAAGAGTCGGACATAACGGAGTGACTTTCGTTTTTATTCACCGGGCCAACAGTAAACAGGGTTCTTTGGCTCGAGCTGGAGAGTCTGAGACGTGCTGGCTTCAGGCCTGAAGTGACCCACATCAGCGGTCGGCAAACTCTGGCCCTTGGGACAAGTCTGTTCTTGTAAACACGTTGTCACCGGAGCACGACTGAAGACATGCAGGTGTCCTCCGTGTCTGCTTTCTGCTTCCACATGACAGAAGCTGGGTTGAGGAGTTGGGCCAAAGACCGTCGACTGGCAGAATCTAAAACGTTTCACTCAGCCCTCTCCCTGACAGCTTTGCTCACCCCAGCTCCAGAGCTGTGCCCTCCAACAGGGAGACACTTGAAAACTGTCTCGTCTGAACAAAGATGGGCTGTAAGTGTCAGCCACGCACCAGATTCACACACTCAGTATGAAGACAAGGGTGTAAAATAGCTCATTGAGAATTTTTGCATATGTTTGCATATTAAGGTGGCATATTTTAATATGTTGGGTTAAATGAAATATAGTATCAAAAATAATTTCACCTACTCCTTTTTACACTTTTCGTGTGGCTACTGGGAAATTTTCAGCTGTGCCTGTGGCTCTTGTTCTTTTCCCCTAATATTTGTTTACTTCTTTTGGCTGCCCCAGACCTGAGTTGGGGCACATGGGATCTTTTAGTTGTGGTGCTCAATTCTTAGCTGTGACGTGTGGGACCCAGCTCCCTGTCCGGGATCGAGCTGGGGCCCTGCTCTGGGAGCATGGCGTCTTAGCCACTGGGCCACCAGGGATGCGCCTGCTCCGGTTGTGCGGGTTGTGTTTTTATCAGATGGCGTTGGTTCAGACTCCACGCCTCTCTCCCTCCTCCCGGAGAGGGGGCGGTTTCCCGTGTGCAGCGGAGGAGAGGGCTGCCCGCATCATCTTCTCAAATTGCAGATGGCAGTGGGCAGTGGGCCGGGAGGTCAGTGTAGTGGGTTACGGCCAGAAGCTTCAGACAATGAAGTAGAATGAAATAGAGAATGTTCAGCAGTGAGTCATGCACCAAAGGTACTGGTTAGCAAGACCTTTGTTAGTTAAGCATCTTTCTGCTCATCAGTCTAAGTGCTAGGAGTTGTAGGATGTACAACTTGGGTATCTTCTGGGGATGGGCTCCAGGACCTCTGTACGTATATGATCCAAGGATGCTCACAGCCTTATGTACAATGGAATTCTACTTGCGACTGATTCACTCTACAGATCCCAAACCCATGGATCTGGAGGGCCCACTCTACGATGATTTTATGAACAACTAAGAAAGAAAACCGGAGAAGGCAATGGCAACCCACTCCAGTACTCTTGCCTGGAAAATCCCGTGGATGGAGGAGCCTGGTGGGCTGCAGTCCATGGGGTCGCTAAGAGTTGGACACGACTGAGCGACTTCACTTTCACTTTTCACTTTCATGCATTGGAGAATGAAATGGCAACCCACTCCAGTGTTCTTGCCTGGAGAATCCCAGGGACGGGGGAGCCTGGTGGGCTGCCGTCTATGGGGTCGCACAGAGTCGGACACGACTGAAGTGACTTAGCAGCAGCAGCAGCAAGAAAGAAAACACGCGACTCAACTGTGATAAAGGCATTAATGACAGATGTCTGACACCCCAGCGTCAGTCCCAGCAGCTTCCTGGTGCCCTAAGTTCCTCATCAACTCCGAGGCCTCGGCAACTTCTCCTGCCTCGGGCTGCGCTGCTGGGAGGGGTGTGGTCAGTCCTTCAGCTCCTGTCCTGGTCACCAAACACAACCCAGCCTCATCTCCTTGAGGGCCTCTTCCCTCCTTCAGGTTCCCAAAGTGCTGGGTAGCTGTTTTGCAAAAGAAACTTGGGACCTCCCCATCATTCTTCCAGTGATGAGTATTTGCTTTGCTAATACTGAATTCTGGGTTCAGCACCAAATCCAAATCAGCTGCCCTGCTTGGGTACTTTTCTGCATACTCAAAATCCTTTCATTACAATGCTGAATCACTATTAAGAAGAAGGAAATTCACCCCACATGGTACCACAAAGAGGGACAGCTTGAGTAAGGAGGGTGCCAGGCAGCATTTCACTGCGAGACGGTGCCTTTGATTGTAAGACGGTGCATGTCAGAGATGGGAAAATGTGAAAAGCGCATCTTAGAATAGAGAGTATGTGGCTCAGATGGTAAAGAATTCGCGTGCAATGCAGGAGACCTGGGTTCGATCCCTGACTAGGGAAGATCCACTGGAGGAGGGCATGGCAACCCACTCCAGCATTCTTGCCTGGAGAATCCCTATAGACAGAGGAGACTGGTGGGCTACAGTCCATGGGGTTGCAAGGACTGAGTGACTAAGCACGGCACACACAGAAATATAAATACGTGAGGACCGCCCCAGCATAAAACACGTTTCCTGTTGTGCATCGTGTTGAAAATGTGTCAAGTAGTGTGTTCACGTTTAACGCTGAAGGTGGGGTGGGGCCCACACTTGTGAGCTCTCTCGCAGGCCATGTGTGACATCCACTCGTTCTTACAATGGTCCAGGAGGCTTATGGAGCAGGCACCACGTGCAGGCAGCCCCGAGGAGCAGCGGGCAGCGTCGGGACGGGGGACGAGAGGCCCCGAGTGCAGTAGCAGCTTCCGAACGTCCTGCAGGCATGGGGGAGGGGCGGGCGACCTCGCTTAAGATGCACCATGGCATCAAACCTGGACTGGCGATTCGTTTCTTATATGATATTATACATGTTTCAACTGGAATGACCCAGAGGGATGGTATGGAGAGGGAGGTGGGAGGGGGGGTTCAGGATTGGGAACACGTGTACACCCGTCGTGGATTCATGTTGATGTATGGCAAAACCAATAAATATTGTAAAGTAATTAGCCTCTAATTAAAATAAATAAATTAAATAATAATAATAATAAAAAAGAACAACAACAACAACAAAAAGATGCACCACGGCCAGGGGACATCTTTTCCAGGGCGACGCCCGGGTGTGAGCGATGCTGTGCAGAGGGAGCAGGGAGCACCTGATGGGTCAGCTAACCAACCAACCCACCAGGTAACTAGCCCTGCGTGCTGGCTCCACCCACCCGCCCAGTCCTGAGCTCCTCGTGGTCGGCAGAGGCCCCACAGAGGCAGCTCTGAGTATCCATGTACCTGAATTGAGGCCTCCGAGACTCTGACCAGCCCCTGAGTGCTCTTTCCTTTGGGGTGCATCCTTAGGGGTCCTTTTGGGGTGCATCTCCCAGTAGCCCAGGATGGCGGGGGCCCAGCTGCCTGCAGGTCCTCTCTGCACAGAGCTGTGGACCCTGCAGCTCTGGCCAGCCGCTCACCCTGCCCTGCCCACACTGCAGGAGCCCCGGGGTCTCTGGCGTGGAGGCACCTGGGTTTCCTGTGATGGCGAAGCCTGAGGGTTCTTTGAACTGAGGCAGTAGTTTTTCTGAGGCGGGGGGCACAAAGCAGGCCAAGCCTCATTTCCCATTATCCCAGGTGACGGTGGCTGGTCCCCCCAGCCCCACCATCCTTCCTGCGTGCCCGCTGCCCTGACGTTTTGACTCCCAGAAGAGGCGGCCCAGGTCTGACACATCTATGTTTGCGAGTGGTGAGCGCACAGCTTTGCAGGGAGGTTGGAAAGTTTGGGGCAACGGATTTAATAAATTTCGTATTAAGATATCACACAGCTGCTCTCGTTTGCATTTCACAGTGCTATTTAGAACAAATGTTTAATACTTAATGATGAATATTTAGATATGGCGATGCATTTGACACCTACCATTAAAGACGAGAGCTTCCCACGCAGGGACATCCTCCTGAAGCAGGGGTTTCAGGGTTTACGCAGTGAACTCTCCAATGGGCTGGGGGGACAAAGATCTCAAAGATGCTCTGCACCTTCTTCCTGTGCAGAGGGCTCCCGAGGGCCCGACTGACCACCCAGGCTGCTCCGGCCGAGCACCCCACCTCATTCGGACAAAGCGTCGCTGGGTTTTCCTGACTGGCAGAGATTGTCCTAGAAAGGCATCCTGGCCCCCGCAGACTGACTGGGGGAAGTCAGAACTAAGCGTGAACACCGAGAGTCCCTTACGTATTATGATGTGTACTGTGCTCCGTGGAACACTGCAGTGCACTTGTTATGGTTTATTTCATAAGTAGATGCACCTTAAGAACAATTTATTCCGATATTAATACCTCTTAAGGGAGACATCATCAGCCTGACTAGAAAACATGATTATGGTAAAGTCCTGGGGAAAACCTGGCAAAGCGAGGCAGCAGAATCAATAAAGAAGCAAAGCTACACGTGGCTCATTCAAGGAAGGGCTCGCGGAGCTGCCCTGCAGAGCTGGTGAGCCTGCTCGGGGGACGCAGATGGCCCCCCGATGGCCCCACGCCCCCTGACTCCCCCTGATGCTCGTCTGCAGCGCGTGGAAACCAAAGGTGGCCCAGGGCCCAGCCACGTGTGGGGACTGACGCCACCTTCCCCGCTGGCCTCAGCCGGGATCGAGTGAGGTGGTGGGCAGAGAGTCTCGCCCAGCTCGGACAACCTGCCTGACTTGCCACGGGGAGGGGGCAGGAGGGGTTGGAACCTGCCCTCTGCCTGGAAAGGGTCCCGTCTGTGCCTCTCATCACTGGAGCCTGGAGCCGGTGACCCACTTTCCTGCTGCGTGGCCTCAGATGAACGTCTGAAGCCCTCCACACCTCGGTTTCCTCATCTATAAAGCTCGGACGACCCGCAGCGCCCTGTGGGGAGGGTTAAGGGTGTTCATCATGGAGACATGCCCAGAGGGGCACCTGCACAGGCCGAGCACCCTGTGGGGAAGCTGCCAGCCTTGTCCCGGGACAGCTGTTCCGTCTCTGGGCCACAGAGTCCTCATCTGCACAAGAGTGATTGTAATAATACCAGCGTTGTCAGCAGACACTTAGGCGTGAGCTGCCTGGCAAGGCCAGCCCATGGCTGACACCGCGTGGGGAGGCAGGCCCGCCCTGCCTCAGCTCCCGAGACGGAGCCCCAGCCCACACTGGGCACCCCACTCCCGTCGCCGCCTGAGCCTTTGGGCTCATTTGCCTGGAAGGAGGCAGGCCAGCCGCAGCCTCACTGGAAAGGGTCATTTGGAAAATGGAAATGCGTATCCTAACCCCGTTTGTCACATTATCAGTGCTCACGACAGCCGCGTGGCACGATCCAAAGGAAAGATTTAGACCTAACAGGGAAAAATCTGTTAAAATTGACATATCCATTAGAAGATTTTAGAACCGAAAACATATTCTTCGCAGAGGGTTAGGATGACTTCTTAGGTGATACTAAATTAATATCTCATACTTGGGAGGAATCCATTATTTTGTTTTACGAGAACCGTCTGGTTCCGAAATTCTCTCCTGGTCTGTCATTCCTAAACCCCCCAGGAAGGCCCAGATGAATCCTGCAAGACACCAGCCATGGTTCCAACTTGAAACCCCCTTGAAAGGAGAAAAGATGAGGTGGAGGGCAGATGGTTCCAAGGGCTCCCCTCCTCACCAAGGGGCTGAGCTCTCCCAACCCGTATCCTCGGCGTGACGCCAACCAGGGACCTAGCGCCTGGCTCCAGGCCCACGTCCACCCTCTAGGCCTCCGATCCATCAGGGCTGCAACCGCCTGCCCTTTCTGTTTCAGCTGCTCTGGTCGTCAACAAGCATGAGAGACAGTGGTTCCCAGCGTGGGGACGATCGCCCCGACGGAGAGGAGAGGGACTCCCGCAGGCCTGGAGGTGGAGGGACAGGACAGGGGCAGGGTCTGGAGGGGAGGAAAGGCAGGAGGCCCCCAGACCCAGCGGCCTCCCCGCCCCGGCCCCCGCCCCCAGGGCTGCGGCCCACACTCGACAGGGAAATGGAAAAGGTGTCCTTATAATGCTTTCCCCTGAAGGGATGTTTTCACTCATATCCGAGGTCTCACCACATTGTTGGAACAAAGGAACCGGGTGTAAAATGTGAGACTTTGCAGGAACCGCTTGTTTTGATAAGAAGCAGCTTTCCACGGGGAGGCAGGGCAGGGCAGGGCTGGGACCGGCTCTGGCTCCCCTGTGCACTTGGCATGTTCCCGGCCTGCACATGACGTGTCCCCAGCCTTCACCGGCTCATGCGTGGTCTTGTCTCTGCGAGGGCAGGGGCCGTGGGGCAGGCGGCCGGGCCTGGCTCCCGGTCGGTGTGTGGCGCTGAGTTCCAGCCACAGTTCTCACTGCTGTTTTCCACCTGCTGGCTGGTTGGCGACCCAAGGTTGGTGGCTTCCCACTGGCCCATCCCAAGGCCCTGTGCAGGAGGTGGCGCTGTCTGATCGCCCCAGGGCGCCCAGTCTCCCTCTTCACACGGTGATCTCAACTGAAGCCGCCCCCAGATGGAGGGGCCTTGGAGGCTCCGAGTTTCTGCGGTTCCATCAGGCTGTCCAGACGGGCCCAGGAGCAGCTCGAGAAGAGAACAAAAACTTGACCGTCACTGCACAGCAGCGCCTCCCGCCTGCCCCCGAGTCCCAGCTCTTCCTCAAGCCTGCGGGCCCCTGGGTCTAGGGAAGGACGCAGGAGGGGAGATGGGAGCAGAGCAGCGCCTCCTGCCTGCCCCCGAGTCCCAGCTCTTCCTCAAGCCTGCAGGCCCCTGGGAAGGAAGGACGCAGAAGGCGAGATGGGAGCAGAGCAGCGCCTCCCGCCTGCCCCGGAGTCCCAGCTCTTCCTCAAGCCTGCGGGCCCCTGGGTCTAGGGAAGGATGCAGGAGGGGAGATGGGAGCAGAGCAGCGCCTCCTGCCTGCCCCCGAGTCCCAGCTCTTCCTCAAGCCTGCAGGCCCCTGGGAAGGAAGGACGCAGGAGGCGAGATGGGAGCAGAGCAGCGCCTCCCGCCTGCCCCGGAGTCCCAGCTCTTCCTCAAGCCTGCGGGCCCCTGGGTCTAGGGAAGGACGCAGGAGGGGAGATGGGAGCCGCAGAGACCCTCCCTTGGACGGGGCTCAGGAGCGACTCTGGAGCCAAAAAGCTTCCGAAAGGCTCGCATGAGCTTCCCGCACTGTGGCCCGCCCCGCAGCCTCAGCAAGGAGCTGGGCGCCTGTGAACCCGGACGCCCTCTTGGGGGTGGGCCCAGTGCACCGTCTGCCGCTGCTTCCGCCTGACGCATTCACCGTCTGTCAGTGTTCTTTTGGTTTTGTAAAGACGTCTGTATGTATCTATTGCTGCGCTGGTCTTCCTTGCTGCGCCAGGGCCCTCTCGAGTCGCAGAGAACAGGGCTGCCCTTGAGCTGCGGTGCACGGGCTTCTCACGGCAGAGGCTTCTCCTGTGGCCGAGCACTGGTTCTAGGGCGCGCGGCCTTCAGTCGTTGTGGCCTGTGGACTCGGTAGCTGGGCTCCAGGCTCTGAGCTCAGGCTCAGTCTCTGAGGTGCACAGACTGAGTTGCTCTGCAGCCTGTGGAGTCTTCCCAGGCCAGGGATCAAACCTGTGCCTCCTGCACAGGCAAGCGGATTCTTCACTACTGAGCCACCAAGGAAGCCCTGAAGTGTATTTGAATCAACAGAAACTTAACTCTCTCACAGCCCTGAGGCTGGAGCTCAAACTCGGGGAGTCCTGCAGGGCCATGCTTCTCCACAGGCTCCGGGGAGGGGGCAGTGCTTGCCACCTGCTCCCGCCTCCTGGGGGCCAGCAGTGCCTGGTGTCCCTGGCTTGTGGCCACTTCACTCCCGTCTCTGCCTCTGTCCTCATAGGCCTCCCCACTGTGCTGTGATCTGAACCAAACCTCCCCCTGGGTCCCTCTAGAAGGAGGCATGATGGCAGCTAAGGCCACCTGGATAGTCCAGGATAAGCCTCTCCTCTCGTGAACCTGTTTTTATTTTTTTGGCCACCCTGGATCTTCAGTGCAGCATGCAGGCTCTCTAGCTGAGGCCCACGGGCTTAGATATCCCACAACATGTGGGGTCCTAACTCCCCGACCAGGGATTGAACCTGCGTCCCCTACATTGGAAGGTGGATTCTTCACTAATGGGCCACCAGGGAAGTCCCTCAAGAACCTTGATGGCATCTTTTCCCATAGAAAGTAATGGTCACCTGTTTGCTGTGTGAGGTCCCAGCCCAGGAAACTGTGACCAGGGAACCAGCGTGGGACCTCAGGGCGAAGAGTGGATGGGAACCTCTCTGACTCCTGGTCAGCCACAGCGGGGGCTGCTGTTCAGCGTGCATGAGGCTGTGCCTCCAGCCTAGGGGTGAAACCACGGGGACATTGGCCCTCGCTACCCGTCCGGCTCTGAGCCCCGCCTCTCTGCTGGGTGGCAGGGATCCACTCCTGTCCCTGGGCCCCGACAGCCTGTGAGTGCCGGCACCCCTGCCCTCAAGCTCTGCATACATCTGTCTCAGCCATCCCCATTTTGGGCACCAGGGACCAGTTTCATGAAAGATGAGTTTCTCACGGGATCGGGGTGATGGATGGTTTGGGGGTGATTCGAGCGATTACATCTCTTGGGCACCTCCATGCTGTTTGGGGGCAATCTCAGGATATACTGTCCTGACTTTAGGGCTGGCATTCACACTCCTGTGAGAATTTAATGCCGTGGCTGAGCTGATGGAGGCGGAGCTCAGGTGGTGACGCGAGTGATGGGAAGTGGTTGTAAATACCGATGAAGCTTCACTCGGTCGCCCGCTGCTCACCTCCTGCTCTGTGACCTGGTTTCCTGGGGGCTGGGGACCCCTGAACTGCCTGGAGTTCTTGCCTGGCCACCAAGCCTTCAGTCCTCCTGGGGAAGTGACCACTGCATAGCCTAGGTGGTGCCCCCAGCATCCTCAGTGTGGGAGGGGCGCCCTCACAGGGCCCGAGACACTTGGGACCCAGCTGTGCAGGATGGGAGGCCCCTCGGACCTCGCCACCTGAACTACTGTCTGCCTCCTGCCCTGAGATGTCTGGAGAATCCCCAGTGCGCCTTCTCCCACGAATTCCAGGAGCTCCTGATGTCCCGCCAGTAATCGGCCTCTGTCAGAGTCTTGCAACCAAACCCCACCTGCGGGCAGTGCTGGCACCACCTTTGGGTTTGAGTTAGAGGTCAGCTCAGGTCAGGTCAGGTCAGGTCAGTCGTGTCTGACTCTTTGTGACCCCATGGACTGCAGCACACTAGGCTTCCCTGTCCATCACCAACTCCCGGAGCTTGCTCCAACTCATGTCCATCGAGTCAGTGACACCATCCAACCATCTCATCCTCTGTTGTCCCCTTCTCCTCTCACCTTCAATCTTTCCCAGCATCAGGGGCTTTTCCAATGAGTCAGTTCCTCAAATCAGATGGCCAAAGTATTGGAGTTTCCGCTTTAGCGTCAGTCCTTCTAGTGAGTATTCAGGACTGATTTCCCTTTGGATGGACTGGTTGGCTCTCCTTGCAGTCCAAGGGATTCTCAAGAGTCTTCTCCAACACCACAGTTCAAAAGCATCTTCTTCGGCACTCAGCTTTCTTTATGGTCCAACTCTCACATCCAAACATGACTACTGGAAACACCATAGCTTTGACTAGATGCACCTTTGTGGGCCAAGTAATGACTCTGCTTTTTAATATGCTGCCTAGGTTGGCCATAGATTTTCTTCCAAGTAGCAAGCGTGTTTTAATTTCATGGCTGCAATCACCATCTGCAGTAATTTTGGAGCCCAAAACGTTAAGAATAAATTTATCTTTTTTTTTGCAACCTGAAGAGCCCCACCTAAAATGCCTGCCACGTGCTGGGAACTGTATACAGTGGCGTCCCTCTGTGGCCTGTACTGCTGCCCAGTTGAGAGAGAAACATCAAACAGACACAGTGACAAGGCCTGGCCCTGGAGCAGCACCAGTGCCCCGCCCCGCGCCCCGCCCCCCGCCCCCAGCACTGGGCGGTCACAGCAGCCTGACCGCGCTCACCAGCTCCTATGCCCCGGACGCTGAGACCTGAACATGCAGACACTGCCCAGGAGAAGACGTCTCAGGTTGGCACACAGGTCTTCCTCTCCTCAGCCTGCTCCTGTCCTCAGGGTCTCCACCGCCATCCCACAAGCCTTCCCAATGGGCATCTCAAGGCCTCCACAAAGCGGGACCTGTGGATCTGAACATGTCCTGCCTCCACTTTGGCTGGAATTCAGGGCTAAATTTTCCAGGCTGGTGTTTTCCTCCAAAACCTTAGGGCAAGAACAAAGCCCAACATGGGAACCCAGACCCCAGGGCTGCTGCACATCCCCCTGAGCCGGATGGAGCGGAGAGCTGACCAGCCGCCAGCAGATAGGAGGACTCCAAGTGGGACCCACAAGATGCAGGACCCACCCCTGTGGCAAAGTCAGACTTGTCCTGCTCGTGGACGAGGTCCTGCTGTTGCTCATGGTGCCCCTTTGGCTAGTGTCCACATGCTTCTCTCAAAGCCCACGTCAAGGGTGAGCATATGGAAATAAGGTTTCACTCCTAAAGATCCTTGATAACTCAGCTGGTAAAGAATCTGCCTGCAATGCAGGAGACCCTGGTTTGATTCCTGGGTTGGGAAGATCTCCTGAAGAAGGGATAGGCAACTGATTCTAGTTTTCTTGGGCTTCCCTTGTGGCTCAGGTGGTAAAGAATCCGCCTGCAATGTGGGAGACCTGGGTTCAATCCCTGGGTTGGGAAGATCTCTTGGAGAAGGGAAAGGCTACCCACTCCAGTATTCTGGCCTGGAGAATTCCATAGACTGCTTAGTCCATGGGGTTGCAAAGAGTCGGACACGACTGAGCGACTTTCATTCACATAAGGATCCAACAGCCATTCTAGACCCAGGCCACCTTTGGAACTCCAAGTCTGTTTTGTCGAAAGTGAAATATGCTGTCTAGGTTGTTCATAGCTTTTCTTTCAAGGAGCAAGCATATTTTAATTTCATGGCTGCAGTCACCATCTGCAGTGATTTTAGAGCCCAAGAAGTTAGAGTAGATTTATCTCTTTTTTTGCAACCTGAAGAGCCCCACCTAAAATGCCTACCATGTGCTGGGAACTGTATACAGTGGCGTCCCTCTGTGCCCTGCGCTGCTGCCCAGGGCAGCACACGAGTACATGTGCTGTTTTCCATGCCAGCCTCATGAGTCTTCTTACCTAAGACACCAGCCTGGACCCACGTGAAATGAGGACCACAGCCCACCGACGGGGTGAGTTCTCACCAGCCACAAGCCTGCGTCTGAGTTATCTGCACCAAGAAAAAGGGATGACCTTCCTGTCTAATCCATCTTTTAGTTACCCCTCCAAGGATGTGGTTTATACCCAGAACCTTGCAACAGTGAGGGAACTGATAAGGAGCCCAGTTCAGCTTCATCATAAACAACTGCAAGGCCATCCAGAAACTGGGATGAGCTGGCTGAGATTATTGAGCAGATCATACGTGCATTTTTCCAGAAGCTCACGAGCACATTCTGAGGTTCTGAGGACCTTGCTCTCCCAGCCTGATGGGCACACAGAGGGCGGTCACTGCAGCAAAGCCCACGTGGATGCCTGCTTTATTAAAAAGCAGGAAGAGAATATCAGTGAATTGCAGAACACCAGACCTCCCTGTCCCTCACCATCTCCTGAAGCTTGCCCAAATTCATGTCCATTGCATTGGTGATGCCATCCAGCCATCTCATCCTCTGAAGCCCCCTTCTCCTCCTGCTCTCAGTCTTTCCCAGCATCAGGGACTTTTCCAATGAGTCAGCTGTTCGCATCAGATGACCAAGATACTGGAGTTTCAGCTTCAGCTCTGTCCTTCCGATGAGTATTCAGGGTTGATTTGCCTTAAGATTGACCGGTTTGATCTTCTTGCTGTCCAAGGGACTCTCAGGAGCCTTCTCCAGCATCACAGTTTGAAGGCATCAATTCGTTGGCGCTCAGCCTTCTTTATGGTTCAGCTCTCACAACCGTATGTGACCACTGGGAAGACCACAACCTTGATTATATGGACCTGTGTCGACAGAGTGATGTCTCTGCTTTTCAACACCCTGTCTAGGTTTGTCGTAACTTTCCTGCCCAGAAGCAAGCGCCTTCTGATTTCACGGCTGCAGTCACCATCAGCAGTGATCTCAGAGCCCAAGGAGAGGGAATCTGTCACTACTTCCTCCTTTGCCCCTTCTATTTGCCATGAAGTGATGAGGCGGGATGCCGTGATCTTAAGTTTTTTTAATATTTAGTTTTAAGCTGGCTCTTTCACTCTCCCCTTCACCCTCATCAAGAGGCTCTTTAGTTCCTCTTCTTTCTGCCATTAGAGTGGTATCACTCGGATATCTGAGGTTGTTGATGTTTCTCCCGCCTATCTTGAGTCCAGCTTGTAACTCATTTTATTCCTTTTTAGGGCTGAATAATATCCCATTGTGTGGGTGTATCCCATTTCGTGAGCGCGTTTCTGACCATGCAGATGTCCTTATTTCTTCTTGTGTGTGTACATTCCACCGGGCCCCTATGTTCCTGCAGCCCCTGGGCTCCGTGCCCCCAGCATGCCTGGGGGCCGCACTTTCTCCTGGCCTTGTGGTGCCGCGCCTCTGTGCCTTTGGCGTGGAGGTCCCAGCCGAGGCTGTGTGCCACTCTTGGCCCTCCCGTGTGTATTCCTCGCCTCTGCTGCTCAGCGACCAGCCTGGCTCTCTGGGGACAGTCAGGGGGGCGGCCGCTCTGTGTGCTCTCAGCAGGCGGCACTGGAGTCTGCACAGGTTACAGCCTGGACTTAGCTTCTTCTCCTGATAGATGCTCAGGTTGCGTCTGTGGTTTGTTAGGATAAGCTAAGTAATAACAGAAGACTCCCCAACCGTGGCAGCTTAAAGTAACCCAAGTTCTCTCTGGCTCACGTACGGGTCTAGGTGAGCCGGACAGCTGCGAGGGCCCCGGGCCGGCCCGTCCCCTCCTAAACTGGCTCTTTAACCACACAGAAGGGGGGTCAAATGGTGACTGACGCTAGCACTTTGGCCCTTGAAATACCTGCCAGGAAGTGAGTCGTGACTTACCTTCACAGGGCTGTGGCAAGAGTCAAACAAGCGTGCCACATCTGAGCCTGGAAGTCTGGCTAAGTGGTGCCCGGGACTCCTCAGGAACCAGAGCTGACACCTGGCTCCCGCACGCTTGGTGCCTCTGGTTAGACAGAGCCAGGTTCATTCTGTTTAGCCTTTCTTTTTCATTTTCGTTGAAGTATAATCGCTAGACAATATTATCTAACTTACAGGTGTACAATATTGCTATTCATCATTTTTAAAGGTTATACTCCATTTATATTGTTTATATAAATGTTATTTATATAATAATTATTTATATTATATAGTTATTCCCCACATTGTACAATATATCCTTGTAGCTTATATTAATGCTATCTTATTATTATTTTTATAAAGCTGCTAACCACTACTTTATTCTCTAAATCTGTGAGCCTGTTTCTTTTTTGTCTCATTCAGTGGCTTGTGGTATTTTTAGCTCTTTCTTACCAGAGCTGAGAAGGACGCATCACTTTCCAGATATTGTATCAAGTTCCTATATGGTCTTTTTTTTTGAAATTATTTTATTGAAGTATAGTTGATTTATAAGGTTGTGTTGATTTCTGCTGTCCGGCAACATGCTTCAGTTACACACACACACACGTTCTCTTTCATATTCTTTTCCACTACAGTTTATCACAGGACGCTGAATATAGTTCCCTGGGCTCTAGAGTAAGAGCCTGTTGTTCATGCATTCTGTAGGTAACAGCTTGCGTCTGCGCTAGTCCACCCCTCCTCCGCCTCCCGTCCCCTTGGCAACCATGAGTTTGTTCTCCGAGTCTGCCTCTGATTCGTGGGTGAGTTTATTCGTGCCGCCTTCTGGGCGCAGCATCAGTGATGTCACATGGCTTTTGGCCGACTTCACTTAGTATGGTAATCTCTAGGTCCATCCACGTTGCCGTGAGTTGGTGTTGTTTCCTCTTGCATAGCTGAATAGTATTGCACGTGTGTGTGCAGCGCGTCTTCTTTGGCCATTCATCTCTTAATGGACATGTAGGCTGTTTTCACGTCTTGGCTCTCATGAATAGTGCTGCTATGAACATAGGGGTACATATATCCTCTCAGATTAGAGTTTGTGTCCGGATATATGCCCAGGAGTGGTCTTCCCAGGTGGCACCAGTGGTAAAGAACCCACCTCCCAATGCACGAGACATGGGAGGTGATGGTTCGATCCCTGGGTTGAGAAGATCTCCTGGAGGAGGGCAAGGAAACCCACTCCAATACTCTGCCTGGAGAATCCCATGGACAGAAGAGCCTGATGGGCTACAGTCCATGGGGTCACACAGAGTCGGGCACGATGAAGTCACTTAACATGCGCTCACACACGCCCAGGATGGGATTGCAGGACCATGTGGCAGCCCTATTTTTAGCTTTCTGAGGAACCTCCATACTGTTCTCCATAGTGGCTGCACCAGCTTACCTTCCCACCGGCAGTGGAGGCCTGCTCCCTGTTCTCCACACCCTCTCCAGCATTTGTTATTAAAAAATGATAGCCATTCTGACTGGTGTGAGGTGCTACCTCATTGTATTGCTTTGCGTTTCTCTAATAATTAGTGACGTTGAGCATCTTTTCATGTCCCTATTAACTTTCTGTTTGAATTCTTTGTAGAAGTGTATGTAAGTCTTCTGCCCATTTTTCAGTTGGGTTGTTTTTCATTGTTGTTGTTGAGTGTAAGAGCTGTTTGTATATTTTGGAAATTAGTCTCTTGTCAGTTGCATCATTTGCAAATATTTTCCCCCGGTCTATATGGCCTATTTTTAAAGAAAGAGGCAGGACCTACCATTTTAAGATACACTGAACACTTAAACATTGCTCTGTCTGCTGCATTTGTCCTAGTCCCATGGGTCTAGCTCATTGGGAAGCCCTCCATCCTTTGAGGCCACTTACCAGGTGGTCCCCTGAAGCCACATCTGGTTCACCTGATATACTTTCCTGGACACTGTTGACTGCAGAGGGGAGAAATCAAACTGACCCAGACTACCCCCGGGTTCTTCATCCATCTTCCTTCTGGGCATAGACCCCTGTGAGCTCCAGCTGACACAGAGACACGGAGGGCAGCTGCCATGGACCAGAGCCGGAGGCCCCCCATGGGAGGCACCTGCTACGCTGGGTGCCCTTGTCTAGCCCAGGACTGTTGGCCCATCTTCCGTTGTTGAGAATCACACTTAGCTTCCAGGATATGTGACCAGGTGCCATAGGCTGGTGGCTTTCAATAACAGAAATGTGTCCTTCCACAGCTCAGGAGGCCAAAGTCCAAAAGCAAGATGTGGGCAGGACCACTCTCCCTCCGGAGGCTCTGGGGGAGCATCCTTCCCATCTCTCCCCAGTCACTGGTGGTTCTAAGCAGTCCCTGGTCTTCCTCCGTCACTCCAGTCTCTGCCTCTGTCCGCACACTACACGGGCCACAGAGTCTCCAACATCTGTCATTGGACTGATACACAGCTTTGCACCCTTAACCAATTATTTCCTTAGCCTCAGTTCTTAGAAGTTGAACTGCTGGACTGCCTCCAGTTGGCCCATGGAAAATGGTGCAAGATCCCCAACCCCCCCCCCATTACTGCCTGTCTCTCTCTTTCTCCCTTTCTCCCCTTTCTTCCCTCTCCCTCCTTCCCACATCCCCTCCCCCTCCTCCCCACATCTTCCTCAGGTCCCCTCCCCCTCCTCGCCCCCTCCTTCCCCACATCCCCTCCTCCCCCATCCCCTCCCGCTTTTCCCCTCCTTCTTCTCTTCTTGTCCCTCCTCCTTTTTCAATTCCCCTGGCTGAGGGGTAAGAAAGTTAATTTGCTGTTTTATTCGATGGTTTTTCATTTCTCCTGTAGTAAGGTTTTTTTTATATTCTTTATCTTCTTTTTTTGTATTGAGATATTTAGGAATTTTTCTTATTAACTTCAGAACATTTCTCTTTATTAAAAATGCCAGCTCTTTGGTCTTCTGTATCTACTGTAGATATTTTTCCCTAGTTGAGACAAACTTTCTTCCGGTAAGACATTCTAGGAGAGATGTGGGGCATGAATCCTCGTTTAGGGATGCCAGGTGACATAATGGACATGAACGTCTCTCACTGGGGCTTTCAGACCCTTCGGATGGCCATTTTTCATACGGACCTTCTGTAAAGTCCAGGGGAATAAGACTAAATCATGAACAAGCGAAGACATTTTTACAAGAAACAAGGACATTGCCGTCTGTGCCCATGGCTTTTCCCCCACATTTTTAAAAATTGTAAAAGTAATACACACAAAGTACAAATATTGAATCTGTGTAGACGGACGGATATGAAGTGAAAAAGAAGTGTTTTCCACCCCATTCCCTCTCTCGGGAGAGAACCGTTTTAACAGTTTATGTTTTCAGATCTTGTTACCACTGTAATTCTAAATAACATGCTTCTACTTCTGCCCCTGCACTTGTCAATTTTAAACAATTTCCATTTGACTTCTCAGTACGAAAGAGAAGTTTAAGTCATTTCGACTTCCTCCACTTCCACTAAATTTTGGTATGTTATTTATAGCCCTCCCGAGTTTTCATGGATAGCTCCGAATCCCAGGCATGGACCAGCCTTGGACACACCCTCCCGTCTCCCTTCTGTGTCAGAGGAAGAAGGGGGGCCCCTCTCTCCACACTGTCCCCCCCAATCCTGTGTCAGCGGTGCCCTGACATTTACACTGTTCAGTTGTCCTTTCTCTGCAAGAAGTTGTGAACATGCGCTAAACGCTGGCACCGCTGGGCAGCCAGCTTCCAAGTAGAGAGAGGCAAGCAATGAGCAAACTTCCTAACAAAATCTGCAGTGTGCCAGGTGGTGGCGAGAGCTATGGAGAAAACTAAAGCCAGGAAAAGAGGGGAGGGAGTGAGGCATTGCAGTTTAATAAACCGGTGGCGGAGGGTTTGTAGCACTTCCTCTCTGCCTTCAATCTGATATCAGTCTCTCCTCTGTAATTGCCACTGTGTTGACTCTGTAACTCGCCAGTAACATATATTATGATATTATAAATACTATTCCTTTCCTATACCACTAAACCGGGCTGCTGGCAGGGGGATGATCCAGGACCCACGTTGAAACGGATGTATAATTTTTACAGGCTGTCAACCGCTCCAGATCATGTCAGGATGCTTCATCTGAGCCCACGACACTCATCGGTAACTCTTTACCCTGGCATTGCTGCCTTTTTTCCCCACATCAATGGAGCAAGCATGCCTTCCTTGGTGCATCAGGAAGCCCAGCCAGCTTGCCTTCACTGGGTTGGAACTGGCTGTTCTCCAGGCCCTGAGACTAGAATTTATTTCCATGTTGCACACCTGAGTTAACCCAGCTATTTTCTTGGATCCCATTTCCTTCTTTTTCTTGAATTCTTTCTATTGTTGCTGTTGTTGACTTTTTGGAGTGCACCCTCAAGTCTTTCTCGGACAGGGCACAAAAGGAGAATTAACAGATTACTTCTCCCAGATTTGCATATCTGGGAGTTCTGTCTCCAAATGTAATTGCTGGTCTGGCTGAGGACAGATTCTGAGTCCAAAATATGCTCCTCGTGACTTTAAAGGTCGACTCCGCTGTGTTCTGGGACCCATTGTGACTGATGGGAAGTCTCTTGCTGATTCCCCTGTGGTTAGCCTCTCCCTTCCCTTTCTAGGCACTCCAGAGATGTGTCCTTAATCTTTGATATCCTGAAATTCCACAAGACTGGGACCACGTCTGAGTCTCCTTTTGGGCGGAGAAATCAGAATTTCACAGGACCAACAGGGTTGGTGGGCCTGAAATGTGAATACAGCTGCTTTGACTGTGAGAGCATCTGTGCAGGGTGAACAAATTCATACTGGGTGTGGGTGGCTGCTAGGCTGACTGCTCCCAGGAGGGGTGAGGAAGAGGTATTTTTTTCACTTATTTATTATTTTTTAAATTAGTATTTTACATTGGAATGTACTTGATTAACAGTAAGTTTCAGGTGTGCGGCAAAGTGATCCAGTTATACATATTCACGTATCTATTCTTCTTCAAGGTCTTTTCCCGTTTAGGCTGTTACGGAACAGTGAGCAGAGCTCTCTGTGCTGTGCCTGTGTGTATAGCTCCTTGTTGGCTACCTGTTTCAGATACAGCACTGTGTATATCTCAGTCCCAACCTCCCGGTCTCTCCCTGCCCACTACCCTTCCCTCCTGCTAAGCATACGTTCATTCTCTGAGAGTCTGTTTCTATTTTATAAATAGGTTCATTTGTATCTTTTTTATTCTGCATATAAAGGATATCATGTATTTGTCTTTCTCCGCCTGACATACTTCACTTAGTATGATAATCTCCAGATCCATCCATGTTGCTGCAAATGGCATTATTTCATTCTTTTAAATGGCTGAGTAATCCGTTGTCTATGTACCACATCTTTGTTCATCCCTTCTGACAGAAGTTGCTTCCACGTCTTGGCTATGGTAGACAGTGCTGCAATGAACACTGGGGTACATATATCCTTTGGAAACTTGGTTTTCTCAGATATATGCCCAGGGGTGGGATTGCTGTATCAAATGGTAGTTCTATTTTTAGTTTTTAAAGGAACTTCTATATTGTTCTCCACAGCGGCTGTAGCAATTTGCATTCCCATCAATAGTGTGCACTTCCCTGGTAGCTGAGCTGGTAAAGAATCTGCCTGCAATGTGGGAGACCTGGGTTTGATCCCTGGGTTGGGAAGATCCCCTGAAGAAGGGAAAGGCTACCCACTCCAGTAGAATTGCCTGGAGAATTCCATGGAGAGAGGAGCCTGGAAGGCTCCAGTCCATGGGGTTGCAAAGAGTCAGACACGACTAAGCAATTTCACTTTCACTTGCTTTCACCAATAGAGTAGGAGGGTCCCTCTTCTCCACACCCTCTCCAGCATTTCTTAGTTTTAGACTTTCTGATCATGGTCATTCCGACTGGTGTGAGGTCATATCTCATGTAGTTTTGACTTGCATTTCTCTAATAATTAGTGATGCTGGGCCTCTTTTCATCTGTCTGATGGCACATCTGTATGTCTTCTTTGGAGAAATGTCTATAGAGGTCTTCTGCTCATTTATTTATTTATTATTTATTTAATGTTGAGCTGCATGAGCTGTTTGTAAATTTGGGAAGTTAATTCCTTGTCAGTCGCATCATTTGCAAATATTTTCTCCCATTCTGTGGATTGTCTTTTCATTTTGTGTATGGTTTCCTTTGCTTTGCGAAAGCTTTTGAGTTTAATTAGGTTCTATTTGTTTATTTTTGTTTTTATTTCCATTACTCTAGGAGATGGATCAAAAAGATATTGCTACAATTTATGTCAAAGAGGGGTCTGCACATGTTTTCCCTTAAAAGTTTTATAGTATTCAGTCTTATGTTGAGGTCTTTAATCCACTTTGAGTTTATTTTTGTGTGTGGTGTTAATGTTCTAATCTCATTATTCTGCATGTAGCTGTCCAGTTTTCCTAGCACTACTTATTGAAGAGACTGTCTTTTCTCCATTATATAGTCGTGCCTCTCTTTTCATAGACTAATCAACCATCAACGTGTGTGTTTATTTCTGGCTTTCTATCCTGTCCCATTGAGCTATGAATATATGTCTGTTTCTGTGCCAGTTCCATACTGGTTTGATCCCATAGCTTTGTAGTGTAGTCTGAGGCCAGGGCAACGGATTCCTCCAGCTCTGTTTTTCTTTCTCAAGATTGCTTTGACCATTCAGGGACTTCTGTGTCTCCATACAAATTTTTTTTTTTTTAAATTGGTCTAGTTCTGTGGAAAATGCCATTGGTAATTTGATAGGGATTGCATTGGATCTGTAGATTGCCTTGGGTAGGAGAGAGGAGGTACTATTTATGGTAAAAGGAGAGTTGCAAAGCCTAAGCCAGCTCTGATTTTTGTATCTGTGTGGAGGTCTCCCATGGCAGGGGCCCTGGCTTTTACCACAGCACCCCCACACTGGGTTCCCTTGCTGCCCTGGGCACGTTCTCCTGCTCGCCCAGGATGAGTCGTCAGCCCAGGGCCCTAGCTGGGACGGACACCAGGTTAACAAAGTGTGCTACCCAGGAGGAGCTCAGACCATGTGGTCAAGCCCATGACACATCACGTGAGCAGCTGTGAAGTCAGGGATGTTTCATTTTTTTTTTTATTTAACTTTACAATATTGTATTGGTTTTGCCATATATCAAAATGAATCTGCCACAGGTATACATGTGTTCCCCATCCTGAACCCTCCTCCCTCCTCCCTCCCCATATCATCCCTCTGGGTCATCCCAGTGCACCAGCCCCAAGCATCCAGTATCGTGCATCCAACCTGGACTGGCGACTTGTTTCATACATGATATTATACATATTTCAGTGCCATTCTCCCAAATCATCCCACCCTCTCCCTCTCCCACAGAGTCCAAAAGACAGCAAAAGAGACACTGATGTACAGAACAGTCAGGGATGTTTCAGAGGGAAGGTGCCATCGGGCAGCAGGGTTGGAGCTGTGACAGTTACCACTGGTGCCTGACGTTGGCACTGCCAGCGTCCCGTGGGAAGTCGCAGTTCAGGCCAGCGAGCCTTGATCCTGGCTGGCGCTGGGACGCCGAGGCCTCGTACCCTGGCATCACGCTGGTGCAGGTGGAGTCTGGTTCGGGTGAAATCAGACTTTAGAACAAGACCCCAGATCTCTTTCATCTCTACCATCAGGTGGCTCAGATGGTAAAGTGTCTGCCTGCAATGCAGGAGACCCGGGTTCGATCCCTGGGTCGGGAAGATCCCCTGGAGAAGGAAATGGCAATCCACTCCAGTATCCTTGCCTGGAGAATCCCATGAACAGAGAAGGCCCATACAGCCCATGGGGTCACAAAGAGTCAGACACGACTGAGTGCCTTCACTTTGCAGATCTCGTATCTGTCCACTGATTTGTGCACCCCTTCCTCCTGGGCTCCCCACAGCTTGGAGGCAAACAGCAGAAGGGGTGGCTCCTGTGGGCAATGGTCTGAACATCTGATGTCAGAGTCCTTGTCCTCATAGCTGTGTCCACGCTCCGCCCTGGAACCTGGGTGCCAAGCTCCACGTCTGCAGTGGTCTGACGGGCACTGGCAGAACCTGGGGGAGGCCGGGTGGGGGGCGCACAGTGCTCAGGCACGTGCTCGTAGGTGCGTTGGGAGGCTGCTTGATTTGAATAGAAGAGGCTTCCTCTTTGGCCTCCCTGGACCTCTTTTCTGCACTGACCTGCCACCTGGGCCACCAGGACCTGGAGGCCAGCTTTGCTCCCTGCCCCCACCCCGTGTTGCTCCTTCCGTCTGGGTCGCCCCCCCGGGACTTGAGTGCAGGCTGGATACCTCGCCCCACTGTGGAAGCCCAGCATGGCCCAAGGGCAGATGGAGGAGGGGATCACCGCGCACTTTACAGGCAGCTGTGCCCCCTGGCTTGGGAGTGCCCGCCGTGGGTGTCTGGAGGCTGGCCCTGGCCTGGGAACCCAGCCCAGGCCAGAGAACCTGAGTCAGGGCCGGCAGGGCCCAGCACGCCCTTCAGGATGGCCAGGGCAGCTGGCCTCTTCTCCACCATGCCAGGGGGTGCTGGGGGGTCTTGGTCCTGACCTGTGGCCCCCACTTCTGGACAGGAAAGTCTGTCCTCTCTCCCTGTGCCCAGGCGAAGGGAGCCTTTCTGCTCAGGGTCACAGGAAGAGGCCAGGCCCCTGGCGGGAGGGGACCCAGACTCACCACGGGGACAAACACGTGGGTTCTGGGATGATGGCTGTAACCCCCACCTCCCTGCGAGGTGGGGGCGCATGGTGCTCGGGTGCTGCTCGTAGGTGCTTGGGAGGCCTCTTGGTCTGTCTAGAAGAGGCTTCCTCTTTGGCCTCCCTGGACCTCTGCGCTGCACAGGGACCAGGGCCGCCCAAGGACCACAGGCCTGGGCTGAGCTCCTGAGCTGAGGGCGGTCAGGAGCAGGGCTGGGACGTGGCCCTCACAGGTTGAGGCCTGGTTTGTACCCTGGAATAGTCCTCGGTCATCAAAAGGCGGGGGCCCCTTCCCACCACGGCCTGGAAAACCTACAGAGGGCAAGGAGTGGACCAACGGCCACGTCTTACGCGGCCTCGTTCGCACCAAGTGTCCGGGACTGCAGATCCACAGAAGCGAACAGCATACTGAGGAGGACCAGGGGCTGGCGGGGGGCGTTCAGAGGGAGACTGGTGCACATCACATCTTTTCAAGGGTCTATCTGAACAACCGTCGATTTGAGACTGGAGGTGGTTGGAACGCCCCCTCCCTGAGCCCCGACAGGAGCAGAAGGGATTCTACAGGGAAGACCTGGAAGGCAGGGGAGCTTGGCCACAGCTTAACCAGCCGCCACGCTTTGGAGACACTTGCTGGCTGTTCGCGGGTTGGTGTTTCCAGGTCTCACCTTCTCAGGTTTGCCGTGGTGAACCTGACTGTGGTGGCCCGGCTTAGGCGCCAGTTGGCTTGTGTGGGCGCCTGGCATCAGAGCCGCCGCCTGACCGCCTCCTGTGTGATTACTATCACAGGGGTGGGGGGCGGGGCGTCATGGATGCAGGGTTTCCTCTGGGGGCTTGAAAAGGCTCTAGAACTGGACAGAGGGAGTGGGGGACACCTCTTGTGAATGCACTTCCTGTCATTCAATTGCTAAGTTGTGTCCAGCTCCTTGCAGCCCCATGGACTGCAGCAGGACAGGCTCACCCGTCCTTCACTATCTCCCAGAGTTCGCTCAAACTCATGTCCATCGAGTCGGTGATGCCATCCAACCGTCTCACCCTCTGTCATCCCCTTCTCTTCCTGCCTTCGATCTTTCCCAATATCAGGGTCTTTCCCAATGAGTCAGTTTTTCACATCAGGTGACCAAAGTATTGGAGCTTCAGGTTTAGCATCAGGCCTTCCAGTGAATTTTCAGGGTTAATTTCCTTTAGGATGGACTTGTTTGATTTCCTTACTGTCCAAGGGACTCTCAAGAGTCTTCTCCAACACTGCAGTTCAAAAGCATCAATTCTTCGGGGCTCAACTTTCTTTATGGTCCAACTCTCACATCCATACATGACTGCTGGAAAAACCATAGCTTTGACTAGACAGGCTTTTGTTGGCAAAGTTATGTCTCTGCTTTTTAATACGCTGTCTGGGTTTGTCATAACTTTTCTTCCAAGGAGCATGTCTTTTAATGTCATGACTTCAGTCACTGTCCACAGTGATTTTGGAGTTCAAGAAAATAAAATCTGTCACTGTTTCTACATTTAACCCATCTATTGGCCGTGAAGTGATGGGACCAGATGCCATGATCTTAGTGTTTTGAAATGTTGAGTTTTAAGCCAGCTTTTTCACTCTCCTCTTTCACTTTCATCAAAAGGCTCTGTAGTTCCTCTTCTATTTCTGCCATAAGGGTGGTGTCATCTGAGGTTATTGATATTTCTCCCAGCAATCTTGATTCCAGCTTGTGCTTCATCCAGCCTGGAATTTTGCATGATGTACTCTGCATATAAGTTAAATAAGCAGGGTGACAATATACAGCCTTGACGTACTCCTTTCCCGACTTGGAACCAGTCCATTGTTCTACGTTCCGGTTCAAACTGTTGCTTCTTGACCTACACACAGATTTCTCAGGGGGCAGGTAAGGTGGTCTGGTATTCCTCTCTTTAAGAAGTTTCCACAGTTTGCTGTGATCCACACAGCCAAAGTATTTAGCGTAGTCCATGAAGCAGAAGTAGATGTTTATTTGGAATTCCCTTGCTTCTTCTATGATCCAACAGATGTTGGCAATTTGATCTCTGCTTTCTGCCTTTTCTAAATTCAGCTTGTACTTTCAGAAGTTCTTGGTTCACGTACTGTTGAATCCTAGCTTTCAGGGTTTATGAGCATTACTTTGCTTGCACGGGAAATGTAGTTGTGTGGCAATTTGAACTTTCTTTGACATGCACTAAAAGCTACTGAATTGTGTGCTTTAAATGGTTAAAATGGCTGATTTTATGTTACATAAATTTTATCTTAATTTATAAAGCAACTCAATAGCCAAGCCATGGGCTTGGGGACAGACCTCAGGGCCACAAGACCCTGGGCTCAGGGCTGCTGGATACAGGGGCATGAGGGTGAGGGAGGGGCAGAGGCGGCCAGCACAGCTGGGTCCTGCCGCACTGGGGGCAGCCAGTGTCCAGGCCTTCAGGTCACCTGGAGGCCTGAGCTCGCTGTCAGAGCAGTGGCCAGGGCTCCTCATGAGGGCTCAGGGGTCAGCCGCAGGATCCCTGGATGCGTGCCCCAAGAGCCCACACAGCTGGGCCTTGCTCAGGCCGAGCACAGCGGAGACCCTGGGTGCCTCATCCTCCCGCTGGGACAGACCTGCTCCTGGGACGGAAGGAAGGACAGGCAGGGGCTGGAACGATCAGAGGCTCAGGCCAGGCAGCCAGCTCTTCTCACCCTGGACGGAGCTAGTGAAAAAGCTGCTCCTGATCAGAACCCAGAGCGCTTCCGGCCGGTCACTACCTTCCTAGAAACCAACTCGCAGCGAGCAGCAGAGCTGCAGCCAGGGGCTCGGGCACCAGGGGTTCCTTGAGGCTGTGTGTGAGACACAGAAGAGCACGCAGAGCCTGTGTGTCCGTCAGCATGCAGCAGGGCACGTCTGTGCCACACGGAATCAGGTAAGATCAGAGTGTTAGGGTACATGGTTATCAAGATGCCCACAAAACATTAAACGGAAAAGCCGGGCAGTGGATATTATTAAATGCCTACTACGTGCCACGCCAGTGTATTGGACTGGGGACAACCATGGTGGCCAAGACACAGAGTCAGCCCCCTCCCCGTCACAGGACATATTCCAGCAGAGAAGACAGACAGACTCAAAGCAGAGAGGAGGACCCGAGACTGTAACAGCCTGGTGGGGTCTCATCTGTAACAGGCTGTTTTTCGGTGTTTCACAATAATAGAAGGAGAAGCAGGCCTGTGATGGGGATGGAGGTGTTAGGCCTGGAGGCGCCAGCTGACCAGTGGTCACATCCAGGGTGAACGGTGCTGGGCCCGTGGTGGTCTCTGGGCCAGGGCTTGAGTCTCGGGGGCCAGAGAGCACTTTGGATGTGGCTGTGAGTGCAGTTGCCTGGACGGAAGTGGGTGAGATGAGGGTGGGGGACAGAGGTCTGGGGTCCCTCCTCTCTGGCATTTCAGAGAGGAGGGACCTGAGTCAAGGAGCCTTGGCAGGAGACTGAGGGGACACAGCACCCATGGTGGCACCAGACACTTGCTGGTCAGTGAACGAAGGTGAGATGTAACCCCAGCTGACCTCAAGCCCACAGGGGCACCAGAGATCTCCGGGCAAGCGGGATGGGCCTGGGGGCCAGTCAGCATAAAGGGGGAGGGGGAAGGGGCAGGGGTGAGGATGGTGTCCAGGTCCCAGCGTGTGCAGACAGGGCGGGAGGCTCAGCCATGGTTCAGACGTCCCTGGCAGTTCAGGTTGAGGACAAGAATGATGCGTTCGGGTTGAGGCAGGACAGGTGTCCGGAGGGGATGGGGTCTGGCTGGAGCTGTGGACTGGGGAGTGTGCCGGCTGCCTCACGGCTGCCCCGAGGGCATCAGGTCCCAACCCCGGAGCCTGTCGTCGTGTCTTACAAGGGACAAGGGTGCTCGCAGTTTCAAGTGAAAGACCTGGAAAGGTTAAGTTACCCTGGACTGTCGGGATGAGGCCTAAACACGGCCACCTCTCCTTAGAGGAAGGAGGCAGAAAGGCGGTGTTTTGCGGGCAGAGGAGGAGGAGGCCACCTGAGTGCACACGCTGGGATCAGAGGGGGCAGTCCGGAGCCAAAGGAGCTCAGCCCCTGGGGGGAGCAAGGAACAGGCCCCTTCCCCCTGAGCCCCTGGGGTGCCTCGGCCTTGGTGGCACCCGGCTTCAGCCTGGTGGTGCTGATTTCCGCCTTTTGGGCCCCAGAGCTGTTCCCCCAGGGAACAAATTCCTGTTGTTTTCAGGCACCCAGTTTGGGGTGATTTGTTACAGCCATCCCAGGACACTCCCAGACTCAGCGGTGCTGGACGTGAGCAGTGCCCAGAAGCTGCTGGGAGCTCATCTCTGGGTACGTCTCTTGCGAATGGACAAGGACAGGACTTAACCTGGGAGCCGGGCAGGACAGCGGGGTGTCGGTGCGGGAGGCCTGAGCGTGCGGCGTGCAGCCCCACAGGCCTTGGAGCTCAGGCCTGTGGGGGAAGCCCGTGTCTTCCCGCCAACCCCCAGTACCTGAAGCTGCCCCCTGGGAGCTGATCCTTGGTCTGTCCTGCAGGCGGGCTCAGGCGGGGCCCGTGGCCAGGTCCCTCCAGGGAGGGCACTTGCCCTGTGTGGTGCTGAGGACCATGGGTGAGCAGGAACGGCTCTGCCCCAGTGAGAGGAGGCTGTGGGGCTCTGGGTGCAGTGGGCACTGAGGGCCCAGCAGCCTGGCCAGGAGGGAAGGCACACCCTCATGGGGCCCAGACTGAAAGGCCTGCAGAGCTGGGATGCGGGGAACTAAAAGCCTGGTCAGCTCCCTGCGCTGTAACACCCGCTTCCATACCGCAGGCTGGTGCCCCCCAGGGAACTGTCTGTCCCTGCTCAGACTTGCTGTCTTCATCTAAAGCAGAATGACAAGGGTGTCTGCCCTGCAGGGCTCTGGTGGGAACCGGAAGGCTTGCAGGTGCTCAGAAAGCAGTACCAATCCTCATGACTTTTTAACCTGGCTGTTTATGTTGAGGTCAGCGGAGGTTCACGTGCAGTTGTGAAGAATAGCACACGGAGAGCCCAGGTCTGCTCTACCTGTCTCCCTCCGTGGCAGCACCGTGGCAGCATCTGGCCCAGCTGTGGCGCAGCAGCAGTGGCAGGGCGCCCGCAGCTGGAGGCAGGGCCCCGCGTTCCCACCAGCCCGGGGGCGTGCCCTGCCCTGCCTCAGCAGGCCCCACCCTGGGAACCATGCTGAGTCACCTTCCCATAACTGTGTGTGTTTATTTCTGGGCCCTCCGTTCTACACCACTGACCCCTGTGTGTGTTTCTAATGCCAGTCATGCTGTTTTAATTTCTGTAGCTTTGTAGTACACTTTGAAATCAGGACAGGAGATACCTCCAGCTTTTTCTTCTTTCTCAAGACTGTTTTGGCTATTGGGGATCATTTGTGTTTCCATATAAATTCTAGAATTATTTGTTCTAGTTCCGTGAAAAATGCCATTGGTATTTTGATAGGGATTGACCTGAATCTGTAGATCGCCTTGGGTAGTATGGCCATTTTAGGAATATTAATTTTTCCAATGCATGAGCACAATATAACCTTTCCATTTGTATCATCTTCACTTTCTTTCACCAATATCTTATGGTTTTCAGAGTCCTTTCCCTCTTTGGTTAGATTTATTCCGATGTATTTTATTCTTTTTGGTGCAAATGTAAATTAAGTTGTTTCTTAATATTGCTTTCCGATGGTTCATTATTAGTCTATAGAAACACAACAGATTTCTGTGTATTAATTTTGTATCCTGCAATTTTGCTAAATTCATTTATTAATTTCAAAGTTTTTCGTGGTGTCTTTAGAGTTTTCTCTCTGTTTAGTATCATGTCATCGTCGAACACTGACAGTTTTGCGTCTTTCTTCAGATTTGTATTATTATTGTTTTATTGCCTGATTACTGTGATTAGAAATTCCAATGCAAGGTTGAATAAGGGTTGAGAATGGGCATACTTGGACACACTAGTCGTGTCCTGGTCTTAGACAGGACACTAAGCATCTTAGAAAACGCTTTCAGCTTTTCACTATTGGGTATAATGTTGGCTGTAGCTTTCTCACATATGGCCTTTCTAAAATGTTGAGGTACGTCCCCTTTTTGTCCACTTGGTTGAGAGATTTTATAAGTTAAAGTTGAATTGTGTCAAAAGCTTTTTCTGCACCTATTGAGATGACTAGATGAGTTTTATTCTTCAACTTGTTAATGTGGTGTGCAGATTCTGGATATACAGTAAGTCCCCTACATACGAATGAGTTCTATTCTGAGAACCTGCTTGAAAGTCCAACAAAGTTAGCCTAGGTACCCAACTAACACACTCAGCTATATAGTATTGTACTGTAATACACTTGTACTACTTTTCACACAAATAATACATAAACAACACAGAAAATAAAAAAAAATATTTGATCTTACAGTACAGTACCTTGAAAAGTACAATCAGTTCAGTTCAGTTCATTTGCTCAGTCGTGTCCAACTTTGCAACCCCATGGACTGCAGCACACCAGGCTTCCCTGTCCATCACCAACTCCTGGAGTTTGCTCAGACATATGTCCATTGAGTCGGTGATGCCATCCAACCACCTCATCCTCTGTCGTCCCCTTCTCCTCCTGCCTTCAGTCTTGCCCAGCATCAGGGTCTTTTCCAATGAGTCAGTTCTGTGCATCAGGTGGCCAAAGTATTGGAGTTTCAGCTTCAGCATCAGTCCTTCCAATGAACATTCAAGACTGATCTCCTCGAAGATTGATTGGTCTGATCCCCTTGCATTCCAAGAGACTCTCAAGAGTCTTCTCCAACACCACAGTTCAAAAGCATCAATTCTTTGGCACTCAGCTTTCTTTATGGTCCAACTCTCACATCCATAACATGACTACTGGAAAAACCATAGCCTTAACTAGACCGACCTTTGTTGGCAAAGTAATGTCTTTGCTTTTTAATATGCTATGTAAGTTGGTCATAGCTTTTCTTCCAAGGAGCAAGCATCTTTTAATTTCATGACTGCAGTCACCATCTGCAGTGATTTTGGAGCCCAAGAAAATAAAGTCTGTCACTGTTTCCACTGTTTCCCCATCTATTTCCCATGAAGTGATGGGACTGGATGCCAAGATCTTCACTTTTTGAATGTTGAGTTTGAAACCAGCTTTTTCACTCTCCTCTTTCACTTTCATCAAGAGGCTCCTTAGTTCCTCTTCCATTTCTGCCATAAGGGTGGTGTCATCTGCATATCTGAGGTTATTGATATTTCTCCCAGAAATCTTGATTCCGGTTTGTGCTTCATCCAGCCTGGAATTTTGCATGATGTACTCTGCATATAAGTTAAATAAGCAGGGTGACAATATACAGTCTTGACATACTCCTTTCCTAACTTGGAACTAGTCCGTTGTTCCATGTCCAGTTCTAACTGTTGCTTCTTGACCTGCATACAGATTTCTCAGGATGCAGGTCAGGTGGTCTGGTATTCCCATCCCTTTAAGAATTTTCCAGTTTGTTGTGATCCACACAGTCAAAGATTTTGGCATAAAGCAGAAGTAAATGTTTTTCTGGAATTCTCTTGCTTTTTCTATGATCCAATGGATGTTGGCAGTTTGATCTCTGGTTCCTCTGCCTTTTCTAAATCCAGTTTGAACACCTGGAAGGTCTTGGTTTGAACAGTATGAAAAGGCAAAATGATAGGATACTGAAAGAGGAACTCCCCAGGTCGGTAGGTGCCCAATATGCTACAGGAGATCAGTGGAGAAATAACTCCAGAAAGAATGAAGGGATGGAGCCAAAGCAAAAACAATACCCAGTTGTGGATGTGACTGGTGATAAAAGCAAGGTCTGATGCTGTAAAGAGCAATATTGCATAGGAACCTGGAATGTCAGGTCCATGAATCAAGGCAAATTGGAAGTGGTCAAACAGGAGATGGCAAGAGTGAATGTCGACATTCCAGGAATCAGAGAACTAAAATGGACTGGAGTGGGTGAATTTAACTCCGATGACCATTATATCTACTACTGTGGGCAGGAATCCCTCAGAAGAAATGGAGTAGCCACCATGGTCAACAAAAGAGTCCAAAATGCAGTACTTGGATGCAATCTCAAAAACGACAGAATGATCTCTGTTCGTTTTCAAGGCAAACCATTCAATATCACAGTAATCCAAGCCTATGCCCCAACCAGTAACACTGAAGAAGCTGAAGTTGAATGGTTCTATGAAGACCTACAAGACCTTTTAGAACTAACACCCCATAAAGATGTCCTTTTCATTATAGGGGACTGGAATGCAAAAGTAGGAAGTCAAGAAACACCTGGAGTAACAGGCAAATTTGGCCTTGGAGTACGGAATGAAGCAGGGCAAAGGCTAATAGAGTTTTGCCAAGAGAATGCACTGGTCATAACAAACACCCTCTTCCAACAACACAAGAGAAGACTCTACACATGGACATCACCAGATGGTCAATGCTGAAATCAGATTGATTATATTTTTTGCAGCCAAAGGTGGAGAAGCTCTATACAGTCAGCAAAAACAAGACCAGGAGCTGACTGTGGCTCAGATCATGAACTCCTTATTGCCAAATTCAGACTTAAATTGAAGAAAGTAGGGAAAACCACTAGACCATTCAGGTATGACCTAAATCAAATCCCTTATGATTATACAGTAGAAGTGAGAAATAGATTTAAGGGACTAGATCTGATAGACAGAGTGCCTGATGAACTATGGATGGAGGTTCGTGACACTGTACAGGAGACAGGGATCAAGACCATCCCCAACAGAAAGAAAAACATCAATACAGTATACTAACGCATATATATGGAATTTAGAAAGATGGTAACAATAACCCTGTGTATGAGACAGCAAAAGAGACACTGATGTATAGAACAGTCTTATGGACTCTGTGGGAGAGGGAGAGGGTGGGAAGATTTGGGAGAATGGCATTGAAACATGTAAAATATCATGTATGAAACGAGTTGCCAGTCCAGGTTCGATGCACGATACTGGATGCTTGGGGCTGGTGCACTGGGACGACCCAGAGGGATGGTATGGGGAGGGAGGAGGGAGGAGGGTTCAAGATGGGGAACACATGTATACCTGTGGTGGATTCATTTTGATATTTGGCAAAACTAATACAATTATGTAAAATTTAAAAATAAAATAAAATTTAAAAATATATATATTAAAAAAAAAAGACCATTCCCATGGAAAAGAAATGCGAAAAAGCAAAATGGCTGTCTGGGGAGGCCTTACAAATAGCTGTGAAAAGAAGAGAAGTGAAAAGCAAAGGAGAAAAGAAAAGATATAAGCATCTGAATGCAGAGTCCCAAAGAATAGCAAGGAGAGATAAGACAGCCATCCTCAGTGATCAATGCAAAGAAATAGAGGAAAACAAGAGAATGGGAAAGACTAGAGATTTCTTCAAGAAAATTAGAGATTCCAAGGGAACATTTACTGCAAAGATGGGGTAGATAAAGGATAGAAATGGTATGGACCTAACAGAAGCAGAAGATATTAAGAAGAGGTGGCAAGAATACACAGAAGAACTATACAAAAAAGATCTTCATGACCCAGATAATCATGATGGTGTGATCACTCACCTAGAGCCAGACATCCTGGAATGTGAAGTCAAGTGGGCCTTAGGAAGCATCACTATGAACAAAGCTAGTGGAGGTGATGGAATTCCAGTTGAGCTATTCCAAATCCTGGAAGATGATGCTGTGAAAGTGCTGCACTAATATGCCAGCAAATTTGGAAAACTCAGCAGTGGCCACAGGACTGGAAAAGGGCAGTTTTCTTTCCAATCCCAAAGAAAGGCAATGCCAAAGAATGCTCAAACTACTGCACAATTGCACTCATCTCACATGCTAGTAAAGTAATGCTCAAAATTCTCCAAGCCAGGCTTCAGCAATATGTGAACTGTGAACTTCCAGATGTTCAAGGTGGTTTTAGAAAAGGCAGAGGAACCAGAGATCAAATTACCAACATCTGCGGGATCATGGAAAAAGCAAGAGAGTTCCAGAAAAGCATCTATTTCTGCTTTATTGACTATGCCAAAGCTTTTGATGTGTGGATCACAATAAACTGTGGAAAATTCTGAAAGAGATGGGAATACCAGACCACCTGACCTGCCTCTTGAGAAACCTGTATGCAGGTCAAGAAGCAACAGTTAGAACTGGACATGGAAAAACAGACTGGTTCCAAATAGGAAAAGGAGTATGTCAAGGCTGTATATTGTCACCCTGCTTATTTAATTTATATGCAGAGTACATCATGAGAAATGCTGGGCTGGAAGAAGCACAAGCTGGAATCAAGATTTCTGGGAGAAATATCAATAACCTCAGATATGCAGATGACACCACCCTTATGGCAGAAAGTGAAGAGGAACTAAAAAGCCTCTTGATGAAAGTGAAAGAGGAGAGTGAAAAAGTTGGCTTAAAGCTCAACATCCAGAAAACGAAGATCATGGCATCTGGTCCATCACTTCATGGGAAATAGATGGGGAAACAGTGGAAACAGTGTCAGACTTTATTTTTCTGGGCTCCAAAATCATTGCAGATGGTGACTGCAGCCATGAAATTAAATGACGCTTACTCCTTGGAAGGAAAGTTATGACCAACCTAGATAGCATATTCAAAAGCAGCGACATTACTTTGCCAACAAAGGTCCGTCTAGTCAAGGCTATGGTTTTTCCAGTGGTCATGTATGGATGTGAGATTTGGACTGTGAAGAAAGCTGAGCACCAAAGAATTGATGCTTTTGAACTGTGGTGTTAGAGAAGACTCTTGAGAGTCCCTTGGACTGCAAGGAGATCCAACCAGTCCATTGTAAAGGAGATCAGTCCTGGGTGTTCATTGGAAGGACTGATGCTAAAGCTGAAACTCCAATATTTTGGCCACCTCATGAGAAGAGCTGACTCACTGGAAAAGACTCTGATGCTGGGAGGGATTGGGGGCAGAAGGAGAAGGGGACAACAGAGGATGAGATGGCTGGATGGCATCACCGACTGGATGGACGTGAGTCTGAGTGAACTCCGGGAGTTGATGATGGACAGGGAGGCCTGGCATGCTGCGATTCATGGGGTCGCAAAGAGTCAGACACGACTGAGCGACTGAACTGGACTGAACTGAACTGAAGGTCTTGGTTCATGTACTGTTGAAGCCCAGTTTGGAGAATTTTGAGCATTACTTTGCTAGTGTGTGAGATGTGTGCAGTTGGGCAGCAGTTTGAACATTCTTTGGCGTTGCCTTTCTTTGGGATTACCTATTGTGCTTTGAGCAGCACAGTAGTTCCAGCTGTATCACTGCTGACCTTAAGCTTGCTTCTGGACATCCTGGGCTTGAAACAAAGAGACTGCACTACTGTTCTCTATACAGTGCTGTACAATAAAGCCCACAAAAGCACAACCGCGTGAGGACGCACACATGTGACAATGCGCATCACACGCATGAACTAGCACGTGTGACTGGACCTGTGAAAGCACATTTGCACCCTCAAAAGTTGGAAACTTGAAGGTTTGTGTGTAGGGGACTGAGTACACAGAACCATTTTTGCATCCCTTAGACAAATCCTACCTGATCATAGTGTATGATTCTTTCAACGTATTTTATATTTCAGTTTGCTAGTATTTTGTTGAGAATTTTTATATCTATGTTCAACAGTGATACTAGCCTGTAATTGTCTTTCTTTATGGAATCTTTGTCCGGTTTTAGTAATCAGGGTGATGCTGGCTTCAAAGAATGCGTTCAGAAGCATTCCTTCCGCTTCAGTTTTTTTGGAATAGTTTGAGAAGGATAGGTGTTAACTCTTCCTTAAATGTTTTGTAGAATTCACCTGTGACGCTGTCTAGATTTGGACTTTTGTTTGCTAGGACTTAAACACTTTTTTGAATTCCATTTTCACTTAACTATGGTGTTTCTGTTTATGTCTTTGACGTTCCAAAGCTACCACTCTTGCTATTTCTTTCTTGTTTAAAGAACATTCTCTAGCCGTTTTTGGAGGGTTAGGTCAACCAGCAAGAAAGTCTGAGTTGTCTTTCATCTGAGAAAGTCTTCATCTCTCTTTTATTCCTGAAGGACATTTTTTTTTTCCTGAATGTCGGTTCCTGGGTTGACAGTTCTTTTCTTTCAACACTTAAAATAATTTTTGCCACTTTTATTCTGACTTCCTTGGTTTCTGATGATAAATCCATTGTCATTAAAATTACTTTTTCTCTATATGTAATGGCTTTCCAGGTGGTGCTAGAGGTAAAAAACAAAAAATCCAGCTGCCAGTGCAGGAGATGCCAAACACAGGGATTCGATCCCTGAGTTGGGAAGGTGCCCTGGAGGAGGAAATTGGTGGCCCACTCTAGTATCCTTGCCTAGAGAATCCCATGGACAGAGGAGCCGGGAGGGCTGCAGCCCAGGGGATCACAGAGTTGGACACGAGTGAGCGTCTGAACACGTGTATGTGGGGCGTCTCCTCTCTGTTCCTGTGTGCAGTATGCTTCCTTTGGTCTTGGGTCTTCAGAGCTGCGGCTGTGCTGTGCCTCAGTGTGCGTGTCTTTGGGTCTATTTTGTTCGGGGTTTACTCACTTTGTGGGCTCTGTAAGATAATGTCCTTTGCCAGGTAGTTTGCCAGCCTTTTTTTCATTACCCTCCTCTTGGGGACTCTAGTAACACAAATGTTTGACCTTCAGTTATAATTCCACATGTCCCCGAGGCTCTGTTTATTTTTTTAAAATCTATTTTCTTTGTTGTTTAGATTGAATTCACTGATTCTTTCATCTGACTCTTCCATTCTGCCATATATAGAGCCAGTCCCCTGAGTTTTTTATTTTGGTTATTGTATTTTCATTTCTTAAATTTCCACTTCTTCTTTATATCTTCCCTTTCTAAAACCTTCTATTTATTTTCTGATATTTTCTATTTTTTCATTTGTTTCAAGTATATTTGTAATTGCTTATTGAAGCACTCTGATGATGACTATTTTAAAATCTCTATCAGACAATTTTAACATCTCATCATCCCATTGTTAGAATCTCTTAATTATCTTTTTTCTTTTTTTCCATTGAGCTTGAGATATGCCTGGATTTTGCTATGACAAGTGATTTTCGATGGCAACCTGGACCTTTTAGTTACTATATCACAAGAGACTGAATCTTCCTTAAACTTCTGTTTCAGCTGGCTTCCTCTGATGCTGCTCTGGCAAGGAAAGAGGAAGGTATCACCTCATTATTGCCAGGTGGGGGTACTGCCAGATGTCCAGGTTTACCGTCAGCCTCTGTCTACCCCTCACTTATTACTACCGGTTGAGGGTAAGAGTTCTGGCTGCCTGTGCAGCCCCCATGGGGGGCTTCCCTGATGGCTCAGTGGGTAAAGAATCCACCTGCCAATGCAGGAGACTCAGTAGATGCTGGTTTGATCCCTGGGTCGGGACGATCCCCTGGAGGCGGAAATGGTACCCTCTCCAGTATTCTTGCCTGGAGAATCCCATGGACAGAGGGGCCTGGCAGCTACAGTCCATGGGTCACAAAGAGATGGACACGACAGAGCAACTGAGCACATGTGCACAGCAGGAGGAATAGAGAAAAGTACAGCTGACCCTTGAGCAACACAGTGGCGAGGGGAGCGGATCCTGCATGCATTCGTAAACCCATGTGTGACTTCACAGGTGGCCCAGTGCATCTGCGGTTTGCCCCATGGTCTGCATCTTCCCTCCTGACCCTCACCACCTCCCCATCGCCTGGAGCATCCCAACAGGGCTGACGTGCATCCTCTCCACACTCCGTGGCTCAGAGGCTGGGTTAGCCTTCTTCCCAGGGAACTGGTGATGCTCACCAGGCCTCCACCCCTCAGAACAGGTCTGCTCCAGCCTGGGGCCACCCCGGAGCCAGGGAGCCCCCAGAGAACAAGCCAGCCTGTCCACAGGGTTGCTGGGAGAGTTCACAGCTCTTGCCTTGTGTGGTGAAGCCACACTTGACTGGACACAACCAGCCAGGCCGAGAACAGCACCGCTGTGCCAGCTGATCTGCAGGGGGATGGGCGAGGGGCAAGGCTGCTGTTTAAGCCTCTGCACTGTGGAAGGTTTGTTAGAGTATTACCATGGTAACAACTGACTGGTACATGGAGTAAGCAAGGAGCATCTGCCGCTAGGCTTCAAAGGTGGGTGTTTTCTCTGGGTGGTGGTGTTGCTGTAACGAAGTGCCACAGACTTGGTGACGTAAGACTAAGCTTACTGTGCAGTTTTGCAGGTCGGCCACCTGCGTGAGCTTGACTGGGAGTCTCAGAAAGTGGAAATCAGCCTGCTGGCCTGGCTGTGTTCTCATCTGGGGCTTGGGCATCCTCATCCATCAGATGATCTTTGGCTAAACTCAGCTCCTGTGGTTGCAGGACTGAAGTCCTGTTTCCTCGTGAGAGCTGACAGCCCTGCGCTCGTACCGCTGCTCCTTTGCTCCAACATGAGACCCACGAGCACTGCTCTCTGCGGGCTTGGAGGGATCCTGCGGTTCAGACTTGCTCAGTCCCTGGGAGGGCAACTGCCAAGTTCTTTCTTTCCATCCCTGACCTCTATCCCATCTTCTAACTTTCTGTCCCTGACCTCTCACCTCACCGCTGCATTTCCAGAGGCCTCAGGTGCTTGGGCCTGCCGGCCAGGGAACCTTCTGCCGTCCACACACTTTTCACTGAAAACGTCACCTCCTAGCCCGAGGGCTTCCCGCTCTGGGGTTTCCCAGGAATGGCGATAAGACAGACTCACCCTTCAGGTCCCGTTAGACCCCAGCAGTGGGGGACAGGCAGGGCAGAGGTGTCTCGGGAAGGGGAGTCCAACCGCCCCCTGCACACGCTGATAGCCGTCGTCACAGCTGCTTGAATGGAGTCTCTAGGGGAAGTCTTCCACCCTGAGAGCTCAAAGTCCGTCTCCACAGCTGGGAGAAGCGAGTCTCAGTTTGGAACCAACTTCCCAGGCAGGCAGGGCATGGGGGAGCCGGGCCTCTTCACCCCTGGCCTGGCTGACTGTCCTGTGGGCGGCTGTTCAATGCCTGCCAGGTGGGCCTCGACCCTGAGCGTTCTCACTGCCCCCGCCCGACTCCCAGAAGGGCCCCTTGTGCTAGCTGTCCTCCGCGGACAGTGGGTTGCTCTGGTACTCTCACCTGGGTCGCTCCGGTGGGCAGCAAGAGCGAGGGGCGTCCCCAAGCATCACAGGATATCTGACCAAGTCAGCCACCGATTTTAAGTAACATTTTCCCCCTGCAGGACAAGAGGAGAAGGGGACGGACAACAGCCTTCTAGGCAGCAGAGCGGTTTCTGTCTTCCCCTTCTATCAAGGTGTGTGTGTGTGTGTGTGTGTGTGTGTGTGTGTGTGACTCTTCCCAGGACACGAAGTCTCTAACACTGAATCGCATCTGTATTAATTCAGGAAGCAATGCTGAGCCCCCTCGTCGAGCCAGCTCTGTCCTAAGAAGTAATAAACCGGATGACCAGGACGGGGGCCCTGACTCCAGGAGTTTCTCGCAAGAGAGATTGTAGAGACACGGCTCACTCAGGAATGCGAGACCTGCAAATGCAGCAGTGCCTGGAACTGCCTGTGCTCTGGGAATGCCCACGACTGAGCTCCAGCTTCTGGGTTCAGTGGCCGAGTTTCACCTCCATGATGGGCTCCCTGCACCCCCAACCCTTGGATGAAGTGAAGTGAAGTGAAGTCGCTCAGTCGTGTCCGACTCTTTGTGACACCATGGACTGTAGCCTACCGGGCTCCTCCGTCCATGGGATTTTCCAGGCGCGAATACTGGAGTGGGTTGCCATTCCCTTCTCCAGAGGATCTTCCCGACCCAGGGATCGAACCCGGGTCTCCTACATTGTAGGCAGATGCTTTACCGTCTGAGCCACCAGGGAAGCACATGATGTTGGGGGCAGTTACAGCCCCACCTTGCCATCCTCCCACCACGGTGTCGGCTGGTTAGTGGTGGCCAGCAGGCACAGTGCTCGTTACAGGTGAAGAGACCAAAGTAAATATTGAAACAGGTCTGAATATTGATGTTTGTGAATTTACGTTTCTAGGTACAGTGGCCAGTGACAAAGCATACAGATGTGGACCTCAACAATGAAATGGACATTGATTTTATGTGCCTGAGAGAATTAGGCTTAACCTCCGAGACCTGCGGAGGCCTCTCCCAGTGCACATGTCACCTGGCTGTTTCCCGTTCGCTCACGTGTGCAGCTGCGACATGGCACCTCCCACGGCATGCGGGCAGGGCCTCCTCACCACTGCACACGGCTCAGCCAGCCTTCGAGAATATTCTGGAGGGCAGTGGAGGGCGTGGCAGTCACTGTGTCCAGTGAGTGAGGCACAGAGGGAGTCGATGGCTTCTCGAAGGACACCTCTATGCTGACACAGCTATGTGAAAGCGAGCTTATGGACAGTCATCATGGGTGGAGCTCTCTGAGTTTCTTCCTGCCATAAAAAGGATGGGTTTCCTCCAAGCATTCCAGCAGATCATATCATTTCTCACATGAACCCACCAGACCAGCATCATCCCTCTCTCCAGCGATTGGTCCCTGAATCACGACCTATGTGGCAAAATGTTCTCCAGCCATTCCTCATTCATGTATACACATACCACACACACACCCGCATCTCCCTTAAGAACGTGCGGAGGTGGACCCGGGGCTCCACTGTCCAGGGGCAGCTCGGGAAGAGAGGGTGCCGTGGAACAAGAGGCAGGCACCCTCAGGGCAGTAGGGGCCCCTTGAGGGGAGTGCTGGGGACAGCAGCCTCTGGGGGACAGGGAAACAGGCAAGACTTGGGCAGGGGTATGCGGGAACTTGGGGTGAAGCAGTACGCAGGGTCACCAAGTGCCCGTTTGAGGATAAAGCCCGCCCGCAGCCCCCTCCCTGTCATTCCACAGCTGACCTGGCCAGACTGATTGGGCAGAAGCCCTTTAAAGGCTCCATGTGTGCAAAGCAACTTCAAGACATCGACCCCCTCCCGCCTTTGCCTCTGAAGCCACATGTGGCTTGCTCCAGAGCCCGGCCCTGGGCTGTGGCCGCAGCTTCCTGGCAGCACGGCCAGGACAGTCCTCCAGCTTTTCTGTGCACGTGCACGCCTATCTCGGCTGCTGGCACGCAACATCCAATACCTGTGAGGTGCTATTAAAAACATGGGTAATTTTACATCTTAAAATATTGCATACAGGTTTAATGGCTTCATGCTGGCTCACATTAAAAATGACTCCCAAGTGAAGATGACAAGGGGGAAATATTCGTTATTTAGTTCTTTTCTTACATTAAGCTATCATAATAAAGTACATTTCTGGGTTGCATTCTCTAGAGTGCTTTTTACTAAATAAATGGCCAAAAATAACTTTTTCCTTCCAGTAAGATTTCATGATTCAGCACATTCAATTTTCACTGTAAAAGGTTGAAGTAAAGAGTACAAAACAAATCTAGGAGCAAGAAACAGGCGAGAAAAACCAAGGAGTGTTGGAGGGTGCGGGTCCCGCTTCGCCACACTGGTGTTTTCTGAGACAAACCTTGCTGATGTGAAAGTTGTACTTGTTAGGTGCCGGAACTGCACTGAGGTTTTGAGGAAGCAGGGAGATAAGCATTAGTAGGAGAGAGCTGTAGGTTTTCATCAAAGGGGCATATTAGAGAAATAAGCAGATCTGGGGTAGGAGAGGGCAGGGGGGTCAGCTCCTTCCAACCCCAGCGCCAGCCACAGGCCCCAGGATGCGAGTGCCCACCTGGTCCCATTTCTTGCCTACAGAGCAGCTCCAGATGTTTATGGCAAAGGTTCCACAGCTGGTCATTCGTCAGGTGACACCAAAGTCGGGAGATGTGGGGTACTGGGTGCCTTGCCTCATTCCCCAAGAGCTGTGCAAAGCTCCACTTGGAGTGGGCCAGGTACTTTCTTTCACAGTGGCTTTATAGGGAGTATCTTGGTCGTCTCCCCTTTTGTGGAGATCTCTTGCGCCCCCCATTTCACTGTGACTGCCGGGCAGAAGGCTGCTTCTCACTAGATGATTAGTGGCACCTCATCTCCAAGGAGGCCTTCCCCCTCCAACATTACCAAAAGGGCCAGGGCACTCCGCACCACCCTGCACTTGGGAGGGTGCACGCGTCCACACCGACAGCTCCAGGCCTCCCCGGGCCTGGAACCGGCTTCTGGACAGGTGTCCCGGCTGGGGCGGCCAGTCTGGGGCCTGGCGCGCTCTCTTGGCCAAAGCAGGTTACAACGCCCCAGGGGAAGGAGCGGGGTTGTGGGGGGGAGCCCGTCCCGGCAACAGGGTTTCCACACGGAGGGCCCTGCGTCCGGCCAGGGGCATCCCCGAGGTCCCCAACCCTTCCACCGCGGCCAGCTCGGACCCAGCTGCGGCTTCGGGGCGCGGCGGCCGGCGGGCTGCCGGGCACCCGCGGGCACCTCCTGTCGCCCCCGCTCGGCCCCCGCGCGCCGCGCCGCAGCCTCCAGCCTAGGAAGGCAGCGCGGCGCGTGCGCACTGGCGCGCTCGCGGCCCGGCCCGTGGGCTCTCCCTGGAGGGCGGGAGGTGGGAACGTGGGGAGGCGCGGGCCGCACACCCTCCCGGCCCGCCGCCAGCGCCGCCGTCACCTCGCGGCCGGGGCGCCCCGCCATGCCCGTCGAATGAGTGGCTCAGCTGAGCTCGCGGAGGCTGCCCGCGATCCCGTCGGGGTCCCCCGCCCCGGAGTGAGGCCCCCGGGAGGCCACGGGCCGGCAAAGTTGAACTTCGCGCGTCGCAGGCCCGGCGCTGGGTGGCCGAGCCGGAGTGCGCTCTCCTCGCCTGCGGGAGCGTGGGCTGGGGCTGCGGCGAAGGTGCGTGGCGGGGCTGGGGGACGCGGGGGTCCGGGACCCGGGGCGGCACTCGGGGAACTTTAGTGCCGGGCCCTCGCAGCGTCGTGGCGGCCTGCGAGCACGCCTGAGGGGCCTCGCGGGTCCCCGGTGGCCTCTCCTCGAGGCCCTCCCAGACTAGGCTGCGGAGAGCTGAGCGCGTGCCGGGAGCCCTCGGTGCGGGGGAGGCACGCACGGGCGCGGGCGGAGACTGGGGGTTCTGGGATTCGGGTAAGGACCGGGATTTCTCCATCACGGCCCCTCCCCCAATACAAAGTGGGACCCTTGGAGGGCCGGAGGGAGGGGTCGAAACCCGAGGTGGCCGGACGAGAACGCGGGAAGCAATTAAAACTCCTCCTTTCGGATTAACAACCAAAAATTGATCGATGTGTCAGGAATACCGCTGATTTATGAAAGGTGCTTATTTCTCTGGTATGGAGGATTTTATGTTCTCCAGGTGAAACCGAGTTCACCCAGCTCCAGCGTAGATTGATGTTTTAATAAAAATAAATAAAGGCGAAAAGCTCGCCTGGTCTTTGGGGACATCGAGTCTCAAATCGCAGAGTTAGACTAACAAATCAAATTGCATTATCTTTACATTTCATGTCTTAATCGTGTGCCTAAAAATCACAAGCAAGCCGGAGAGCGCCCTCATTTCGAAAGTTTTAATATAATGCTGAAAAGTTGGAACATCTAGCAATCAATGTTTCATAAGCAAACTGGCACGGGGAGCGCCGTGTAATTGTGATAAGTGGCAGGCGTCGCGGAGCGGGCGCGGGGCGAGCGCGGGCGGCGGCGGGAGGCGGCGCGGGTTCCGCCGGGGAGAGGGTGGCGGCGGCGGCGCCCGGAGCGCGCGGCGCCCGTAGATGGCGCCCTGGCCCCACGCTAGGCTCGGGAGCCGCGCTCCGCCGGGCCGCGCGCGGGCGGGGGAGCTGGCGGGGGCGCGGGGCGGGCGCGCAGAGCGAGGCTCCGCACTGGCGGTGGACTTGGACCAGGCCGCGCGGCACAGCGCGAAAAATCTCCAGTTTATTGTTGGCGTCGTTAATTTAAGGCCTGAGCAGTATTGGGGGCGGATGGGGGTCCTTGAGTCTGGGATGTCCATAGGAGCCTAGGGTCTGCCCTGGAGAGACCCCTACCTGGCTGCGGCCCTGGCCTGGTGGCCACCGCGCAGCTCCAGACCTGGCTCTCCCCGGGCGCGCGGCCCAGGCTGGGCCCTGGGGTGAAGATACGCGTGGGTGTGGGCGAGGGTTCGCCGTGCGGCGACAAGGACGCCAAATTCAAAGCTGCCCACCGATCACTCCAGAAGGCGGCCGGGACGGTCAAGAGGCCGCCCGCACCCCGCGCGGGACGCACTATCCGAGCCTGCGCAGGCTCTGCCGCCGCGGCAGCTAGTGCGCCGCGCTTTGCAATGTAAATTTCAGCGGGACAAATTGCTTATTAATAGTCTAGAAGAGAAGCGGGTTTCTTTCTTTCTTCTTTTCTTTATCTGTTTTTATTTCTGCATGCCCCCCAGCTATGCCCTGGGCAGCCTCGCCGCCCAGCAGTTTCCTCTTCATTTCAATATCCTAAAGAAAATGCAAATTTCCACAGTGTGGCCTTTTTAAAAAGTTAAATTAGCAACAGCTTTAAGTGACTCCATTAGTATGGAAAACATACACATGTTTAGTGTGAGAATAGCTTCCCTTTCATAGGGCTCACTCTGGACTGTACATTTAGCAGACCCTCGCAGGGGGAAAGAATCTAGTCGCTGCCAGCGTGTCGCCAGAGGCGCACCCCCGAGTGGCCTGCGCTGGGCTTCCCGGGAGAGATTGCCCCGACACCGTGCGCCGCCGCACCCCGACCGCCGGCTTGGATCCCTTAGAAGTCGCGAGAATGAGGGCGAAAGGGTTTGTGCAGGCGGGAAGGGAGGCGGGCTTGACACATTTCTGTCCAAGGGCGGTGTGCTCATCCTGCCTTCCCAGCCTCTTTGTCCGGGTCCCCGCAGCTCAGATAATTGAGCGGACTGAGCGGGCCTGGCCGCTGTCACCCACCTCCACGCTTTTGCGCAGGAGAAGGAGTGTGTACACGCTCTCTTGAGCAGTGGCCAGGGCGTAGACGAAGGTCGCGGGCAGAGGAGGACGTCAGTGGCATGCCGACCTGTTCACCTGCACCCCTTGGCTCTACCACCCCAGCTCCTTTGCCTGGGTTGGCAAACCCGATGTTTCAAACCAGAATCTCAGTGGCAAAGTTTTGCGCTCCGTTGGCTTCTAGATGAGGTGGTGCAGTCGCGCCATGGGATCTGTCTGCCCCCCTTCTTTACCTTTGAGCCAGTGGCAGGGCACGCCAACCCAGTCCAGGAAAGAGTTAAGATTTATGGTGTGCCGGAGAGTTCTTGTTAGGATGTAATCTGCATTTTTAAACTACTGCTAATAAAAAGTGAGAAGTTTTGAGACACCTTTCTTGATTATACCTTTGGTGATACTTTAGGTTTTACATTTAATTTGCATTTTGTTCTTAGTGAATATTGAAGTCTTGAGTGGAGGATTGAATTTTATTAGGACATCTGGACTGACAATATCAAATCAGACACCAGTGTCCCAAAGCATGCTAAAATTTCAGAGTTAATTAGAACGCAGTGTGTTTAATTAAAGCCAATTATAATATTTGAAATTATCTGATCGATCGGTGTTTCTGCAGTTTGGGTCTGTGGAGGTGTTGATTGGCGGACTGCGCGCGCCATTTCGATCTAGAAACTGCTCTGGGGGAAGTTTGCTTTGTAAACTGGCGGGGCGGGCGCTTGCGGAATCCGGTCCGGGGCTCCGGCTCGGGCTCCTCCTGCCGGACTGCCTTGGGGCGCCGCTGAAGGCAGCTCGGGAAATCCCAGCTCGTTGCGAAATCTCTGTACCTTTTCGGATCCGACGGACCCCTGGCACGCACGAGCCGTCTTTCCCCGCTCTGGTGCGCCTGCCGAGCGTGTTGCGAAGAGGCAACCTTTAAGGTTGCAAGGTGCGTAGGGAGAAGCCCGACTGGTGGAGAGCGAGTGTGTGGTTTCGGATTCTCGCTCCTACCGAGGAGCTCCAGGGACTGACTCGGAATATGGGGTTAGCCAAAGTGACCGGAAGGGCCGGGGGAAAGTTAGGACCAGGGGAGAGGAATTAACTGTTTCCTTTCTAATTTCGCACTCCGCAAGAGCCCAGGCGCGCTCGGCATCCTCGGCCCCGCTCGGAGCTAGGCTTTCCGGGGAGGCGGTCGAGAGCGGGCCGGCTGGCGTCCGCGGCCCCCGCAGGGCCAGGCAACTTGGAGCGTGCGGTTCCCTGCGGGGAGCGGGCTCGGTGCTCGCCGCCCGGCCTTATTCCGGGTGCCTGGGCTCGTCCTGACTTTGCAGACACACGTGAGCGGCAGTTAGGACCAGGCGGCGGGCGGACGGCTCTGCGCGCTCCTGGGGTCACCGGGTCAGCGAGGCCTAGGTGCACCGGGCGCGCAGGCCCGCGGCCCAGCCGTTGCGGGCGGGCGGGCGGGGAGCGGCGGCGGCCACCTGCCCGGGCCTGGGTGGGAGTCTGGGCGGCTCGGCTCGCGGCGGCACTCTGCTCTGCTCACCCCAGGAGGCGCTGTTTGTCAAACTTGGCCGCCTCGGCAGGAGGCGCCTGCACCTTCTCACTTGGAGTATTGAGCCCTTTTCGGTCCTTGGGGTCGGCCTGCAGGAGCCTGACCCTTCCAGAGTGACCGGGCTTGAGGAGGCGGTGCAGAGATCCGGGGTCTGAGACCCTCCGATGGTCGCTTTTTAGCTGTGAATCCTTCCAGCCAGGCCTTGCGCCTTCCAGCGCAGGGCAGAGGAGCCCGTAGGAGCGCCCTGTGTGTGCGGGGCCAGATGCCCAGTGACTTGCCTCCCAGGGCGGGCGGGAAGCGCGTCCTGGCTTGGGTTCTGTCTCCACAGCCTCCCTAGAACCCCGCAGCCTCCGTCCCTGTCCAGCCAGGGGGAAGGCGCGGTCCCTGGGCCGGGAAACCTCCCCAGACTCTGGCCCGGCCCCCTTTGCGAGTGGCTTAACAGGTTGGGGTGGCCTGAGTGCGGAGCCCCGGCTTTCCTGACTCCCCAGGCCCACCGGCCCTTTGTACCCCGCGCGGTACAAGGCTAAGCCCGGGCGCACTCGGGCCGCGCCCCTGATCCACGCCGGGCAGGGTTTGCAAGTGCCCGGCTGTGTCACCTCGCCCCGCAGTGCGCGGGACTTCCTAGGTGCGCCCTCCCAGGGTTACTGTCTTCTCCGGCTCTCCCAGCCTCTACGGCCTCCTGCTCGCCAGTGCCCAAGGTCAGTCTGGCTCTGCGCTTTCGGGTTCTTTTCCCGAGCTCTGCCTGTGGCGCCGGGTCCCGAGCGGGGCTGGAGGCCGGGTCACCGGCGCGGTCTGAGCGTGACCCCCGGGCGCGGAGGACGTGGGGGCGGGCCGCGCCTGCAACTCAGCACTGGAGGCGGGAAAGCGAACCGCTGGCCTTCGGCGCGTGGCTCCCACCCTTTCCCGAGGGCTCTGAGGGGCACCGCCGCGCAGCCTGGGCCCGAGGACACCGGCTCTACGAGGGAGCCGCACCCGGCCGCGCCCCGCACCCCGGATCCCTCTTAGGCATGGCTTCCAGGAACCGTGGCCCGGGCTTCTCAACGCCGGAAATGCAGTTTCTGACTCCTTGGAAGGCTGGTAGGGAGGGCGGCTGGCTCCCCGGGCTCGGCCGGGAGCCAGAAGGGGCATTCACAGAGTGCCCCCTGTACACGAGTCCAGCGCGGACTCAGAGGCCGGCCGTGCACCCTGGGACCCCAACTTGGCCGAAGTTTCTGGATGGCTCGGAGGCCGGCACCAGCCTGGCTCCTGCTCACCAGGCCCCGCACCACGCGGGCGTGGAGGACCCGGGACGGGGGAGACGCGAGGGAGAAGTTCACGCCTGGCGCGCGAGGAACCGCCCGCCCCCTACCGCGGGTGGGTAGTGGCGCGGGCGGAGGGCTTGGCGCGCGCGGCGGTCCGGGCACGGCGCGGCCGGCAGGGAGGCCGGAGCGGGCCTGGGCGCGGGCGCCGCGCGGTTGTACCGCCTGGCCCAGCCTCCGGTGGTGCCGCGAGTCAGCGGCCAAGCGCGGCCGCGGCCTTGCGCCCTGGAAGCCGCTCCCCGAGCGGGGCTCCAGGGGCTGCGGGCGCTGTCTCTTTAAGGTCACTGCCTGCTCCGGCACGACGTGGGGAGGACAGCTGGGCACTGGCCATCTGACTGACTCCGGCGTGACATCTGGGAGCCCACTGGTGTGTGGCACGCGAAGCGCTTGATGCCGCTATTTAAATGCAAATGCGAGGGGGCTCATTGAAGCCTCTCCCCGTAAATCCGCACAAAAGGAATACTTCCCACCCTCCGAGGAGGAGGAGGCGGCGGCGGCGCGAGGGCCACCCGTGCAAATCGCGTTGAGCGCGGGGCCCTGAGCGGTGGTCGCCGCCGTGGCGGCCCGCGGGGTTTCCAGCGAAGGTCAGGCCCCACCCGGGCCGGCCCCTGGGCGTCTGTCTGGCCCCTGGGAGCGCTCTGTGCGCGGAGGCTGGACCGGCAGTAGCGGCGGGCCTGCGCAACTTCCACAGTGTCAGCCTGTCCCCCCCACCCCCCCGGCGTCTCCTGCCGGGGTACTGGGCGCCCCTAGGTCCCCAGAGAGAGGGGCGGGGCAGGGCTCCCACGGGGGGCGGCGGGCGCGGGCACGCGCTGCAGCCTCTCTCGGTACATCCGGGATGGGCCTGCAGCCCCTCCCCTCCCTGGCCTGGGTGCTGGGCCCCTGGCTCCTCACGGCCCGCTGCTCCCGCCCCATCAAGGCGAACCCCTGGAGTGGGGCGAGGTGGGGGCCGAGGGCACTGCCCTCCCAGGCTGCTCCGCAGCAGGCCCGTGTGGAGACCCTGCCCGGGTGGCGAGTCCCTGTGCCCGCAGCTCGCAGCCAGCAGTGGAGTGACAAAAAAGATAAAGTTGGTGAATGATAAAGACCGTATTTTCCACGCTTTGGGTGCGGGACCAGATGATCTAGAAAATGAGCTGAAATGGATTCAGCCTCCGAGCCTGTTGTGAGAGCAGCTGACGCCCCCATTTCGGGCCAGATGGCTGCTGAACACAGATTTGCATTCATTTTCGCTTAATATCGTCCAAAATAGTGGGGCAGCTGCATTTGTTGTCAAAAAGGTTTAAAACCCCTTTTCTTTCTGGGGCAGGATCGTTACCTTCTGTGATGGGCTTATAGAACTTTTTTTCCCTCTTTAGTCAACAGTATCAGATTTAGAAGGATTTGTTTTTAAACCTTCTAATTTGGTAATCAGATTTAAATCGCCTTGGCGCGTGTAATCTGAATTAAAGATACTGTAAATGATTTTAAGCATGATACTTTCGTTAGAGCAAAGAAGGGGGCACCTCCAGCCTGGGCTGGGCATTTTAGGAAGTGTGCTACAAAGGAAGCATTGTCTCCTCTTTCCAACTTCATCTTTTCCGAACAGGCACTTTGCATAATCTGACAATAACGCTTGCCTGGGCGCTTGCCTTGCGTGAGCCCCCGAAGCAGCTAAACACGCAGAGACAAAGCCATGTCTCCACCCCACCCTCCACCGTTCAGCAACTTTATTTTGCGTTGTCCCTCCACGAAGAAAGTGTTCCCTCTTCCAGTGGGTTGGCTGTGGGTGGAAAGCGCTGGGCTTATTAGGAATACAGAAATTTTCTTTTAATTTATCGTGAATAGTTTCCATACACTTTGATTTAAGGTTATTAACATTCTATAGACAGTGGCATCTTTAATATGCGGCGATCGCTTCTAAAGACTAATCTCATTACCCTCAAATAGTCATAAAATATGATTTTATTATACTTACGTATTTAATTAGACGGCCGGCACCGGAATGGATTTTGAGATGGGACTGGCGCAACAGCTGTGGTAATTCACTTATCTTTGGCAATAGTCATTAACCCCCAACACCAGCAAAATAGATTGCTTTCCAGAACTGCTTTTTTCTCACCCCTTCCAAGAGGCTTGGGGGTCCCCAGATAAGGTAAATCGGACTTCGATTTTCCCGATTAATTAAAATATTAGCGTACACACACTGCCAATTCATGAAATAAAAGGAGTGCCACCCCAGACCCGGCGTGAAGAGTCTGTCCTGCAGCACACTTGCACCTTGAAATCTGTTTTTTTTGTTTTTGTTTGTTTTAATCAAAAGGGCCTGATTTCTCTCGGCAGGGAAGTGCTGGGACAGCTCCCGGTAGTCCCCTGGGCCCCCGCTCCGTGTCACGCACAGGTCCTTTCGGTGGGCAGTGCGCCTGGGCGCTGAGTCCTGGCTTCAGGAGCCCGGCCGCCGGGCCCACGCGCTGCTCGCGCCCCGCTGCCCTCCCGATTCCTCGAAACCAGGTCTGGAAAGTCGCGCGCCGCGCGCTCACCCAGGCTCAGCGGCACCGAGGGCAGGACCCCGGCGCCCGCAGCGTCTGCTCGGCTTTTAGAGCGGCTGGCGCCGGGGAGGTCTGGTCACCGCGCGGGGCGCGCAGCCGGACACCGGGCCCCGGGTCGCCGGAGAGGCCGGGCGCGCTTCCTGTCTGCCCAGGGAGCCCGGAGCCTTCTTTGTCACTCGCTGCGCCTAAGGACAGGCCGGGGGACGGGGTCTCCCGTGGCCACGGGGAGAGAGAGCGCGCATCAGGCAGAGCCCGCCTCCGACGTGGGTGCCCCAGCCCGACACACTCGGTGGCCTCCGCCGGGGCGGAGAGCTCGAGCGCCCCGCGAGGCCCAGCCGGGGGCACATCGGCCCCCCCAGCAGCCTTCGGTCGGCTTGCAAACTGGGCTGAAATGCGCGCCCCGCCTTAGCCGGGGAGCCCTGCCCCACCCCTCCAGCCCCCGCCCCGGCCGGGTGCTCGCCCCTCCAGCCCCCTGTCTGCGGCCTGCCGGCTTCTACCCGCCTCCCGCTCTGGGCCGTCCCGGGGCGACCCGCGGCCCCTCGCGTTTACGGCCGGCGTCTGGGCAACTGGGGGCGCCCCTGCGTTTTACCCTCTCCTCCCCACCGTGCTTTGACTTGTGTGGCTGATGTCGGGAGGAAGGGTTGAGGGGCCAGGCTGCAGCCGCGCACTGCCTGTCTGTTTGCTTTGAAGACTGATTTGGGCGAGGAGAAACTTCCTTGGCGGCGGGTGGGTGCGAGGAGCCGCGGCGCGCGGCTGGGGGCGGTGGCGGCGGCGGGGCTCGCGGGGCTCGCGGGGCTCGAGCCGGCTCGCGGCGCCGTCAGGCAGTCAGTCGGCGAGCGCTGCGGCGGCGGCGGCGGCGGCGAGGGGCGCGGCGAGGGGCGGCCGCTCCCATATATGGCGCAGGCGCCGCCCCCCGACGTCACCCTCTGACAGCGCCGCTCCCGGGGGCTTCGAGTTTTGGCTCCCGGGAAAGGGTCCATTCCTCGGGGAGAGAGGGCTGAGTTTTGTGCTCCTCCGTCCGCTGCGCGCGCCGCTCCAGGCCCCGCCGCGCCCCGCCTGCGCCCGGGACTGCGCCGCGGCACTCACTGCCCCGTTTATTTGTCTTTGGAGCAGGCGGGCCGCGCCAGAAGCGGGCGATCCCGCAGTGCCCTGCAGCCGCGGACGCCGCCTGGCTAGGATGACACCACGTTGAGCGCGCCTGCAAACAACAACAACAACAACAAGCGCCGCCGCGGCCACCGCGTCCTGCTCCTCCGAAGCGCCGCCGCCGCCGCCGCCGGTGGAGCCGCCGGTGGAGCCGCCTCCGCGCCCCCGGCCGTCCGGAGCGCCCAGCCGCCGGTGTATGTCGCGCCTGCCCGGGACGGGCTGAAGCCGGCGGCGGGCCGGACCGCAGGCGCCGAGCAGGGCCAGCGCGGCCAGGGCAGCCGCCTGCCGCCGAGCCCCCCAGCGCCGCTGCTCGCGGAAGTGCTTTCGGCCGGGAGCGGCGGCCGCCGCCAGCAGTTTTCATGTTTGGGATTCAGGAGAATATTCCGCGCGGGGGGACGACCATGAAGGAGGAGCCGCTGGGCAGCGGAATGAACCCGGTGCGCTCGTGGATGCATACGGCGGGGGTGGTGGACGCCAACACAGCCGCCCAGAGGTACGTACCGGCCGCCCCCGCGCGCCCCGGGCCCGGCCCCGCCGGGTCCCCGCGGCCGGCCGGCGCCGCGCTCCTCACCGGGCCGCTGTCTCTTTCCTCCCGCAGCGGCGTGGGGCTGGCGCGGGCGCACTTCGAGAAGCAGCCTCCTTCCAACCTCCGGAAGTCCAATTTCTTCCACTTCGTGCTGGCGCTCTACGACAGGCAGGGGCAGCCGGTGGAGATTGAAAGGACCGCTTTTGTGGACTTTGTGGAGAAAGAGAAAGTAAGTGCAAACACACAATCACACCCTCCGGCTTCCTAGAAGTGGGAGGCAGGCGGTGCCCCAGCGCGGTGGCCCCGGGTGCCCCCCTCGGCGGCGGGGACGGCTCGGCCAGGCGCCCCTGCCGCCGCCACGTGCGGCCGACCGGGCCCGCGGAGGGCTGGGCAACTTCTCTGCGCCCCCGGACTCACTCCGGGCGAGGAGGGCGCTGGGCTTCCAGCAGGAAAGTGACATCAGCGCGCTGCTCCCGGCTAGGAGTCCTGCCTTGTATGAGGCCAAGGGACCTCGGTCGTAGAGGGGGACCGAGTGCGGTGGCCGCGCCGGACACCAGGCGCACTAAACGCAATTATTTATCGTTACTTTCAGGAGCCCAACAACGAGAAAACCAACAACGGCATCCACTATAAACTCCAGTTGCTCTACAGCAACGGTAAGTGGCAGCGGCTGCTGCTGCATTCCCGCCCCGCTGGCTCGCTTTCTCCTTTTCCGCGATGCTTAAAGGACGTAAAGATTTCGAGATTAAAATGACACGGATGTAAACACGAAATCTTCTCATGGCATAGAAGGAAAACAAAACACAAACGATCAATAAGTCGATGGCACTTCACATGATTAACCGGTCCGGCTTGAAGTAGAAAGTAAAAAGGGGATCGATGTGGGCGCCAGCAGAACATCACTTTTAAGTGACTTTTTTCAATTTTGCAAATTAATGTTAATTATTGAGATGGGGGTAGCTCTGTGTATCCAGCACAGCTTACTTTCTGTGCACGGATTTTTAAAAAATCCTCGAGAGACACTAGAAAGAGTTGAGACTCTCAGTTTCCATTTTGTGCTTTCTGTTTTCTAAAAATAAATGAGCACATGGGCCCTCTCCGTTCAGCAACCAGGCCTGCTCTCAGCCAGGCAGAGTCCTTTGCTCCTTTCAATGCAAACCCTAAGAGTCTCAAGGTTCTTAGTTAAGAAAAAAGAAAAAACGAGTGACTGGGTTTTCTTTCCTGCCTTTCAGAGGCATGCCTAAGTTTTGCTGCATCACCGCGGCAGCAGTCCTGAGCTACCCACTTCCTGTGCCCCCGAGTGCCCTCGCTGAAGTCCTGATGAGAATTTGTCCCTGTTTCTTGCAGGAGTCAGAACGGAGCAGGATCTGTATGTTCGCCTCATAGATTCAATGACCAAACAGGTGAGCAAGTTTAAGCCTCTTGCACTAGTTTTCAGTGCTCAGCTGGGGCTGTCCTGGAGTTTCAGGGAGGAGAGGGCTGGCAAATAGATCTGGTGTATTTGTTTCTCATTTAGTTTTCTTGACATGCTAATAAGAGTTCCCTATTTATTGGAATAAATGAAGCGATTGGTGAAATAGTTTATGTTGTCATTAGAACAGGACATATATGCTTTATTAAATGGCTTGTGATTGGAATCAAATTTTGTCTTAATTAATCATGGTAATTAATATTTGACAGAAAATTTTCAAGATCTCCCCCTTGTATATTTTTAAACGTTTCTCTCTCTACTTGGAATCATTTCATTGATTTTTTTCCCCTCCATAACAAAGGCAACTAACTCTTTTCCAAAGCCCATTGAGTTGGAGTTGATTAGTTCATTTTTTTCTCCTTTCCAGTGTGATAGTCTCGTAACAGGAGGCGTGTATTTGGATTTAAAAGTTAAATGTGTTGGGGTGAAAAGTCACCTTGTTCTCCTCTAGTCCATCTTCACCTCTCAGCCCCCCAGCTCCATAATTCAAACTCTGAGCTCCAGGGGTCACCCAAACCCGTCCATTGCTCTGGGGGCAGCTTCTCATCCTTTTCCACTCTCTGTCATACCTTGTAAATAACATAATTACAAGCAGTTCCTTATTAAATTATTTAACTTGTCTTGGTCAACTTTTCCGATCATAACTTGGCTATCAGTCGTGTGATTAAGTGCAGGAGAGCGCTTCATTGCTTTTTGACATTGTGCAGTCTTGGGCTGGTTTTGTGTTGCGTGGTGTGTTGTTGCTTAGTTGTTTTTAAAGATTTTTTCCCCGTTTTCTTAAAATAGCGTTGGGGGAGGAGGCCAATCCAATTCCTCAGTGAAATCCACTTTGCGCAGGTTGATTTAAAATATGCTTCCAAACTGAGCTTCACGCTTAGAAATGAAAGTGGCGTCTTCCGTTTTGATGTTAACTTTAAGAATTGTGAGACAAGTGGAAAAGAACTCTCTCGTCTTTCTTGCAGCCCAGCACGCATGCTTCGTACTGTCTGCAGGGCAATTAGTTTTCAGATTTTACTTCCCTTTGAAAAAGTTTGTCCTTACCTAGGCAACAAACTTGCTGGATTTTAGTGTCTGCAGTGGTAAACCAGTGTGGTTTTCTCTTAGAGTAAAACAGATCTGACAGGTAAACTATGGTCTTTCCGACAAAGGCGGTGGAGGCGGTGCGCCCTTGGATAATTATTTTACTAGGATTCAGTGAAGCCTTTGGAACTCCGGCTCCGCGTGGACAGGGTGCTTTTATTTCCTTTGTATATAAGGGCTAAATGTTTTGGGAAATC